>NW_024096465.1:427500-1677500 GCF_016545835.1 Crotalus tigris | reverse complement strand
TATGAGAGTCCAAGATGATGCCCTATGACACTGCATGTGTATAATACTTCAGAGAAAAAGGATCTACGGTAGTTCAGAATCTTATTAAATTTGTTTTAGTAGAAATCAAATTCTTTTGGGGGGGGACTTTCAAGAGATTTTATTCACTTGTTTAGCACTTGGCACTAGCAATGGCATTTATATACAGCTTCATAGTCCTTTACAGCCCTCTATAAGCGGTTTACAGAGTCAGCATATTGCCACCAACAACCTCATTTTATTGACCTTGGAGGGATGGAAGGCTGAGCCACCACGTAGTATATGGTATATATATTTTAGTATATTTATGGAACAAATGAGAAAAAAATCAGTGATTTTGACTCACACGTTCCGTTTTATGATATAGGATGCTATGAATGCTTAGGCAGTGTGTAGACCTTGCAGATTCTTCACATGTATACTAGCCATGATGCCATATTGCCAGGTCAGCAAGCAAAATAAATGTCGAGACTTTTAAAATATATAGCATAAATCTACCAAAACTTTCCTCTGGTTTTCAAAACCTTTTTGACACTATCTGTAAGATTCCCTGTAAGAGTCATTGCTTTTTCCAGTTGAAGTTCCATAGCTCAAAATAGCTATACTAGTCTCCCTTTAAATCTTTGTCAGTAAATTTAAATTTAACAAGTTCCATAAAAGCTTTTCTCAATCCCCATCATAATCTCATAATTCTTATTTGTTGATTCTGTGATTTCTCTGAACACCTGATCAGCTTGAGTCTAGATTTTGTGTTCAGTTTACTTTCATCTTCTTGTCACTAAATAGTATAACTGATGTACAGCGTTGTTTTTATATTTGCATAGAGTGCAGTGGTGGAGGGGATCTCAGTGAGAATTTAAGGGCTTTAAAATTACACTGATCCTGATCTTATCTCATTAATATTTCTGCAAGTCATTCTGTGATTCACATTTTCCCTGTAATATATACTTCTTTATCTTTGGAGAAAAATATGCCATTGTGATTGGACAAAGTCTTATCAGAAACTGTATTGTACTGAGTTAGGCTATCATTTAATCTGATTTAGTATTTCATGCTGGGATCTTTTTCCAGCTCTCTTGTAAATTCTGGGGATTGAATCCCTGACCTTTGGATCTGCCACATAATAACAATAAACAAAGTGACAATTCATGCATAGTCTTCTACTGCTTTCTGAACAATAGTTTTGAAATATTGAGAGCTTCCTACTTTAGTTCAGTATCCATTGGGTCAGAATATTAACAAGGGGGGGGAAGCCTTTATACCTTTTTCCCCCTTTTTTTACTTAGCACATTAAAATACTTCTGTATAATTCCATTAACACCATCAAACATTAAACATCTGCCTATTCCTTGTCATTGGGGAGGAGGATTCAATAGGCAAAAATGCCAAATCCAGTCTGAACATCTGGCTGACTGCTATGGACCATAATTATATTATTATACTGTACTTTATACATATATTATTGCTGAGCACTACCCAGAGTCATTTCTCACGAGATGGGCAGCTATATAAATTTGATAAACTAACAAATAAATAATAGGCATTAGGTGATAAGTGTACTTAATTTTTTATAATATATTGGCTGTGCATTAACCAAATATTGAGAAAGTCCATATTGCTTTGGAAGAATCTGCTTTCTTGGTAGGATATCGCATATCCAGTCCCAGACAGAAATCCCGTAATTTCATTTCCAGCTTAGGCAGGCTGTACTTGGTCTGATGGTCCAGCAATCTGTTTTGGAGGAAGGCAACTGAGCTCAGTACTGTTCAGAAATCATTGTCAGCAGTGCTTGTATCTTTCCTCACACTGGGAATACTTACCAGCTAGAGTACTGAATTATAGATTTCAGATATTTTCATAACTCTTTCATTGCAGTAATGATTTGTAAAATGGTGATGTGTTTGCTGCTTTCTTTCCCATGATAAAAACTTGATTAATAGTTGAGTCTTGTGTTACATGAAGAATGGTAAATACAATTGTTCTGACTGGCAGAAGCAATGTATTTCACAGGATCGTGTTGCCTGTTTTTCTAAATGTTCGTAACTTTTATATCATTGCTTTAGTTTTAAAGCCAGCAGATTTGTAAATCAGCCTGAGAAATGTTTCAGCTGTTCAGTTTAATATCTGCCCTACATTGCCCTGTCACCCTGACTGGAAAATAAACCAAGGCATTCTCTCAGTCTAATTACATATTAATTGCTACTGAACTAATTAACATTAATTGAATGTATACATGTCTCCAACTGAATGAAAAATATATAGAACTTAATGTGTTCAAAGGTTGGAGATGTAAACATTTGAACTTTTACATCTTTTTCTCTCTTGCAGTCCTGTTACAGTTGGCCAGCGAAGCTTTACCAAATGATATGACATTATCTCTTGCTTACCTGCTTGCATTACCCCAGGTATGTTCACAGATAGGATCTGCTTTTTTCCCACACTAATCTCTTACCTGCTTCTTGTATTGCATATGAATTTAATTCCCTTTAGAGACTGAACATATAGCATGCTTCAGCTCAATGAAAAGCAAGATTCTGTTATATTAGGTTCCGAAGAAATTTCAAAGCATAATCTGATGTTAGGTTGCTTGAGGAAGAAATCATACTTTCTCTTCAGTCTAGTCCACTAGTCTTTTCAGGGCACCACTTTTGATTCAACTGACATTGAATCACAAAAATCAAACCACCGTATCAGTGATAACAAAATCCTAAACCATGCTACTTTAAAGATCCAACATTAAAAATATATTTTTTAAAAAATTCACATGAACAAGCTACCAGATATACACAATTCTTTTTCATCTCTAAAATGAATGTTGATCTTTTGTGTAGAGTAAACCAATATTATAGACAAAGGTTATATGAATTCATGAAATAAACCTACTAAACCAATTCATCATTCAGTGAATTAATTAGTTGTAATTTCTGAATATCAGACAGACAGAAATAATGTATAACACTGCATACCTTGCTTGGGAAGTATTTGTTTATTTTATTGTCACATTCACATCTGAGATCAATCCCATCTAGCCAGGATAATCTGAGCTTCCCCTAACCACTTCTGATGATCAGAGTTGGCACTCACAAATAATTCCATCATCGTTGTTTTTAACTGTCTTATTTCAGACAGTTTCTCCCCCCTCCCCCCACCTCCTAAGTTATAAGATAGCCAAAATAGAATTAGGATTTGCAGCTGCCTCCAGCTATAAGACCTTTAAAATACTATTGCTTCTAGATTTTATGCTTGAGGTAGAAAAAAAAATGAAACTTTGACTTGGGATTTGCTGATTAGATATTTGTTGTTATAGAAATGGCTCGTATAAAGTATGCAAAAGTAAAAAGTTGAAGCTGTAATGTTATTAATTTTGTTGTATTGCATCAAAAAGAGTTAGAAGTTAATGATTTTCTTTTCTTCCCTTTCTCATACATCTCTCTCTCCCTTTTCCTCCCCCCCACTATCTTTATTTTCACTTGTATTTTATATTTGGATAAATTTAATAAAATAATAATTATAAGAAGAAGAACTTAAAAGTACTGGATTGTCTTTTCCAAAATCAAATGAGGCTGTAGACCTCCAATCAATCTGGAGAAAAGAAGGCTGATGGCAGGGGCAGGAGAACATCAACTCATTTGAAGCTTTGCATAACATATGTGCAGATCAAAGCAGTGTGGCCTTTGGAAATGAGCAATGGAATTTTTTTCAACATGCAGATTTTATAAGTGCCATCCAAGATTTTTTGTATGGTAGAGAGTTGTCAAAGCAAGAATATGACAATAGTATGTTGATAACCATTGGAACCTCCACAACCCTTTTACACCATAATTTTTTTTATTTTATATTATATTATAAAATTTTATATTATTAATGCCATACTCTTTCAGATTATTATTCTAGAGCAGTCATTAAAGATATGAAATGCTCATCAGCAGTGTAATTTTTTTTTGTTAGCTACATTAATTCTCTTCTTCTTCTAGGTGGTGGATGCCAACAAGTGCTTTGAAAAACAGTCTCCTTCAGCTCTCTCACTCCAGCTGGCAAGTTATTACTATAGTCTACAAATCTATGCTCACTTGGCACCATGTTTCAAAGATGAATGCCATCCCCTTTACAGGGTTAGTTTATATTTTTTTTCCTATAAATATGCACTATAAAACTATGCTATAAATCCAATGTGTAAGTTAAATCTAACTCAGGAGCAACCTACATATCTCAGCAAAGTTGAATATTGGCCTTTTATCTTGAATCCTATAAAAGAACAAAATCCCTAATGTAGTTTTCCCAAAATAGATTAATGTTAGACTTCAGGCTGGGCATGATTATGAGTCTGGATTTTCCATTTGCTTAAGCGTATATTCAGAAGGTTGTTTGGAGCAGAAGCTGACAAGTACAATATAGTCAGGTAAATTCTTTATTGCAGATGTAAGATGTAAGCCACGCAATGAAATATATAGGTCAGCTCTGGAGTTCACTTTTTCAGGAAACAGTGGTGACAAATGAATATACATAAGATTATCACTGATTGCTACTATGAGAATGACAGATTCCAATAATATTGCTACCCAGTTTTCCACAACTAAAATTGTTGGCACTAAAACTTCCAGAATTGCTAGGCAGCATGATCAGACATTAATTCTAAAAGCAGTCATTTTAGCTTATTCAGTGAGTACCAAATGAGGTAAAGCTAATATGTGGATATACTGTATATTCCAAGTAGTGCACTTGCTTACTTTTCAGAATTCTTATGTTTGTATTTCCTGTCTTGGTGTATTATTTAAAAAAGAGGAAAAATAAAGAAATCCGATTCAGTTCAGCTGGATTTTGAAAAAGAAGGAGAGGTATACATTTTTTTTTAATATAGGTGCACTCCTGACAATTGCTACAATAATGCTGCTATATAGGATTGTTTTTCAAAAATAGTCTTTCAGGTCCAAAATGTTAATTTAACTTTTGAAGTGGTGGTTCTTGAGAGGAGTTTTGAGAAAAATTACTATAGTTAAAAAGAAGAATGCAGCAACTTAACCATCTTAATATCAATTCAGGAGAAAGAAACCAGTGTACTAAAACATGTATTTGTTGTCAGCATGTCTAGTTAAATCTTCAACTTAAAAAATTGGCAAGATAGCTCTGTAGATGGAATGATCATATTTTATAGATTGATAAGCTTTTAAAATTCCAGTATAAGTGGAACACACTTTCTGGAATGCAGCTGTATGATTTCAAACAAGTAAATGATGTTTTGGTTATTGATAACCTTATTAGGTTACTGGGAAGAGCAACCAGTAATATTTTATAAAAATAGAATGGGATGTAGAGAAATTTTATAATATGTCTCAGTACTTGTTGGAACTAAGTGAACTGTGGATCTTGACCCCACCATGAAAGTGGTAAAGTCGCAGTTATATAAAGCAATATTGTAAAATGCAGGAGTTTTTATTAGGCATTTGCGTTGTTAACATTTAAATTTTCACTACAATTCGGAAAACATTTAGGCTCATTTCAGATCCATCCAGAGGTAAAATCTAAATCTTTGTTTGCAAATTGGTGACTTGTGAATTAACAAGGAAAAATATATTTTATTTATCTTTAAAAAATTGAACAAAATTTGTACATAGAGTAGTTCCTTATAAAGAGATAAAGCTGCCTAATTTAAAATAAAAGAACATGGAGTTTTGAAAGAAACTTCTATATTTTGATCTTTAAAAAGAAAAAGAACTCACTAATCACTTTTATTTCCTGGAAAAATTGAAAGAAATGTTCGAGCTTTTTTGTCAGTTCTGAGGATGCCAGAACTGTTACATTTTAAATCAATAGTTTTAAGGATTTTGGTACAACCTTTAAGAGTTTGACGGCTCCCCCACTTAAGAAAGAATACATTTATTCCCTGTCAATTTTTGTGATCAATTGTAATTTAAGAAAGGCATATATGGTAGTACAAAAGTTTGCTAGCGGAAGAATCTGCAAAATTTGAGGTGGTTTTCGATTGTTGCTGCTAGCGGTATGTTTTGAAGAAAAGGAATTTTTTTTGTTTGTTTGCTAGCTTTCTGTCTTGCTTTTGTTTGGAAATTATTAAAAGGTATGAAATTAATATCCCCCCTCCCGCATGCTGCATATGCCCCCATATTTTGGAGACAATTAAAAATGTCATCATAACATTCAAACATGTTTAATTGGATAAATGTAAATCTCAGTGTGTTGTGAATTAATTCTACAGGCTGATCCCAGAGATTTAATTCAGATGGTCACAAAGCATGTTACCAACTCCAGCTATGCGGACTGGCCAGACGAAATAGCAATTCTGATTAAACATCTTCAGTACTATAATGAACGACTCTTGGATTTCACCCAGGCTCAAATTCTTCAAGGGCTTGGCAAAGGAGTGGATGTCCAAAGGTTTACAGCAGATGGTCAATACAAGAGGGAAACCATATTAGGTTTGGCAGAGTAAGTGTATATCTTTGTATATCTTTTAACCTGCCATATGTAAAATGCAAACCTGAATCTATATTTTCAGCTGCACTTTGTCAAGAGATTTTGTATTATTATTACTTATTTATTATTTCAATTTAATATAGCAGCCCATCTCAAATCCATGACTCTGGGTGTCTCACAGCACTTTAAGTTATATGAAAAACAAACAAAAAAATACGGTAACATGTATAAATCAATATAAAAAGCCATACAACAACCCAGTCATTAGCCAAGATCTACCAAGAACTGCTAACAACAACCAGCAAAGCCAGTGTACAACTTTCATTGCATAATAATAGCAATAACACTTAGACTTATATACTACTTCACAGTGCTCTCTAAGTGGTTTACAGAGTCAGCATAATTGCTCCCTCCAACAATCTGGGTCCTCATTTTACCCCCCTCAAAAGGATGGAAGACTGAATCAACCTTGAGCCAGTGAGGAGGAATTGAAGGAATCAAACTTCTGGCAGTGAACAGTGAGTTAGCCTGCAGTACTGGATTCTAACCACTGCACTACCATGGCTCTTAATAACAGTAATAATAAGTCATTAATAATGACTTATTAATAATAGTGATATTACTTATACTATTATTGCAGTTTTGTTTGTTTCCATTAAAAAGTTGTTGGATTATCTAGTGGTATTTTAAAATGTGTCATAAAAACATGCAATTGTTAATGCAATGCAGACCACATTTTACAAAGGAGAAGACTCCAGTCTAAAAATATAGGTACGAGAAAGGGTGAAATGTATGTGTGATTTCCTCTATTTATTCTTTTTATTTATGGTTGAATGCTGCTACTTCAATTATGGTGAGGATCAGGAGGTTACTTATATTAGGGAAAGGTTCATTGTACTTTAATTTGCTATTATACTAAATCATGAACATGAACAGTAACTCTGCAATCCTGTGCATGCTTAATGTATCATCTCTAAGCACATGCCATGCAGTTCACCATCACAGGATAACCGTCAATGACATCATGGTGTTCCTTATTCTCACCTATATTTTGCTTTTCATAGTATCGCTTTCACTGTTGAAGTAGATTAAGACACCAAACCACATATGGTAGCTTTAACTGCCAAACCATGTATTAGGAAATCTGCGTGGCAATCATGAAATCCTTCTCTAGGGAAACCTTTTGCAGAAGAGGAGATTAGCTCATATTTTCTAAGATGGCTTATTGTGTGGATCTGGAATATGAATATATACTTGACACATAATAGAGGTAGTTGTTGAATTATGACCACTCGCTCAGCGATCGTTCAGAATTATAACAGCACTGAATGAAAGGGGCCTTACGATCAAACTGTGAAGTTGTGGCTGCTGCAGCAACCCTGAGATCATTTAATTGTGATTCAGGTATTAGGTGCCCAGCTTGTGATTATGATGTCATAATCAAGCTATGGTCACATGAGCACCATTTGCAACTTTTCCTGCCAGGTTCCCATAAGCAAAGTCAATGGGGAAGCCAGCAGGGAAGATTTGAAGGTGTTCCCATAATTCAGTCCCACTATTTTTTTCTCAAAGAACCCCAGTATGGAATAAGAGATTACAGGAATGTTGTACTCCATAGCACCTTCATGTCCGCCCATGCTCCATAGCACCTTCCCTTGGTCCTTGCCAGGCCTGCCTGTGTTCAGAAGTGCCTGCTGACAGTCCCTGCTGGCTTGTCCATGATCAAAAGTGCCTGCCCAAACTCAGAGATTCTCACCTGTGGCCTCTGCCAGCTTGTCTATGCTCAGAAGCACCTGCCTGTAATATCTTCCAACTAAAACTTGGCACTTGTGTACTTCCCAAGCTCTCTGTCTGGAGCTACTGCCTCTTCCTGCTTAATGACCCACACAGTCCTGAGGTTATGACAGCAACCTGGACTGCTGGGATCGCTGTTGTTAAGCAATACAGACGTGAAAATTGCATTTTATGTCTGCATTGCTTAGTGATGGAAAGTTTGGTCTCAATTGCCATTGCAACGCAAGGACTATTTGTATATATGGAGAAATAAAATGCAGCTGTTTGATTGAATCTTTGATGTTTCTGAGACTTGATAATAAAAGCTCCTTGAATATAAACCTTATAAAATTATTTATCTGGTTTGCCTCAGAGTACAATATCAGAACCTTCACATTGCCTTCAAGGGAGTATGGATTGCTATCTCAGATCCATACTTACAGACACTTGTGAGGATGTAAATTCCCCATTCATAAAAGGCCTTCCTTGATTTCAAATTTCATTAGCAAATGATTTCAAATTTTATTAGCAAAATATGCAGCTCTTGGACCTAATAGTAATCCCCCAAATGCTTTGCTACAAGTCATATATGCTCCTGTATGATATTCAACTTGCCCAAATAAGTGTATGCAGTTAGGATGGCTTTTCAGAGCCTTGGTCAAACTTTTTATCTTTTATATTCTTCGCCTTTTTTTTTTTTACTGTCAGCATCAAGAACAAGATTATAAGGGTGTGAATAGAAAATGCTTGCTTCTACCCAGGAAAGTGGGAGTTACTTAATCCCTACTAGTAATGCATACTGCAGCTTGAGAAGTTTTATATCTAATGAAAGCCTTTTTGCTTGACTTCAGATACATAAATAATGTTCCTGGGATTCCAAACTATAGCCACTGCTGATTCCACATTAATAAAGAAATTACTGAAATGTGAATAACATTTTCATCCATTTTTTTTAAACCTACTCCTTTTCTCTTGAGCAATATGTTTTATAGTATTTTTTTAGGGAAAAATAAAAAAGGATGAAAGTTTAGTTTCTGAAGAATTTTATTGTAGCAGGATGTTTCAACTTTTCCAGGCCATAGAACCCATTATTTAAGGGAAACCTCTGAACCAAGAGGCAAAGCTTTAGCAATGGAAAATTGGCTGTGTTCAAGTTAACCTTTGGAGTGTGGGAGGGGGGCTTTAGTCCCTCATGAAACTTAGGGTTCCATGAATAATTTGAAATACCCTGGCTTAGAGGAATAGATCCTACAGACACTGTTCTGTCTTGTATTTTTTATTATTATTATTAGCTATTAAATAGCTATTAAACTTCTTTTTCCCACATGTGTATTATGACTTCTCATTAACCAGAACACTTGAAGAAAATGTGTACACTATAGCTCTCTCCTTGGCTCAGCGTTATAATGTCCCACTCTGGGAAGTTCATATGACACACTTGGAATTTCTCTTCAGCGACAGCGGGTAAGTATAGAAGTCTGTTTCATTTATTTTAATGGCAAGTATTCAGAAGGTGGCACTCAAGTGAACATTCTCCACTTCATTAGCTGAGACAGTATCTATAGCTTTATGCAGAAATATTCAATTCCTTTTGGGTTTTCAGAATGTTTGTGTTTCTTTGAACGTTAAGAGTTTCTTGTGGCTCCTATTGACATGTGAAGAGAGTCTAAATAAATGTTTAACACTTGCTCCATATTTTTCATAAACAAACTAACATGCAATTTCAGTGTACTAGGGCCACTTGTATGAATATTTTATTAGGCATTTAAGGCTAATTTGTCCTATATAAATTTCACAAACTTTGTCTGGTCTTATTACAATTTAAGAGACATAGCATAATCACGTAAAAAAGACCTCCAATTTTTATTTTAAAAATATGTTTATCAGTCAGGAGTAGGTTCCAAATCCATTTTTAAAGCTCTGAGATTTTATCACTCCACAGTCAGAAACATAACAAAATAACTCAAGAGCAGAGTATAAAATTACCCAGAAAAATCACAAGAACCTCAAAATAACATCCAGTGATCTATGGGGCTCTCTTCCCCAAGTCCATCTTCAGAAAAGTGTGATAAAAGTGAGATTGATAGGAGAGTTACAAGACAGAAGAATCTGGTTACTAAGCAGAAGATTGATGCTGATGTTAAGTTTACCAAAAAAAAAAAAAAAAAAACCCATGTAGCTGAACACCCAGACCTCTCTGGACAAATGACTCATACTTGGAAATTTTCAAGCTACATTGGTGTTATTAGATCTATTTTGGTACTATTAGATTCAAACACCACATTCTACTATAAGAGCCTCATACTCATTGTCATGTATAGATATGGAAGTGTCATAGTTTGGGGATGCTTACTGCCTTAGGACCTGGATGACTTGCCAGTACTTCAAAAAGCAAGAATGCTGCTTTGTATCATAGAACTCAATGAGAGAATATCAAGCCATCTACCCATCATCTGCACCGTAGCACAAATGCGTCATGCAGCAAGGCAGCGATTCAAAATATACAAGCACGACTGCTAGAAAAGAAGAACACCAGATTAATTGTTTTTGAATAGTTAAGACACCCATTTATCATATATAGAAATACATACTGTATGCATTGTATATGCATTTTTTCTTATTATTTAGTACAGGTAGTCCTGGACTTACAACTATAACTCAGCCCAAAATTACAGTTGTAAGTTGTGCCAATTGATAAGTGAGTCATCATGTGACCGTGCCCAATTTCACAAGTGTTTTGCTGTGGTCATTAAGCGAACCCATTACCCAATGGGTGTTTTCTTTGCCATTTCTTTGCCCGTTTCCAGGAAAAATCTTCATAAATTATGGTTACTTGGCTGTGGGTGCTGCAAATAGCCATAAATGCGGGGTGGTTACCAAGCACCCAAAATATAATCTTGGGGGAGATTTATATAACCGATGTACAGTGGGGTTATATAAGCTATATATAAACTGGGAGGGCACCATCAGAACTTTGAAATTAGATCACAAGGGGTCATAGAATATTATGTGGTAGAGTGCTTGCTTCTCTGCTTGAATTGTATACTAGCTTTATTATTAATATTACAATGTTGTGAATGTGCCTTTCAAGTGATTTTATAAAAATGAAATGATAAAAATTAAACATCATCAGTTTCAGATTAGAGTACACAACCTGGTGCCTTCCATATGTTGTAAGAGACCAGTTTTCCTTTCTTAAGTTACCGTCATAATGGCAAAGCCTGGTGACACCCACAGTCTAAAACTTAGAGAACAGATATTTCTGATATTTCTTTCTGGCACGTTGTTCAGTAACCTTTCTTCCTTCTCTTGAAACTATTTGTTCCTTCAGTATAAAAAATTACACCTGGAATTTTAAGGGAAGGAAAAATAGATCATGACAAAGTTTTCATATCATACTCATTTGCAATGTGCCTTGGTTAATAATTTATCAATTTAGATATATAGCTTGTAAAAATTGCCTTAGTGTGAGATGAGAACCCAGTTATAGGAAGAAGAAGGACTATTGGTATGTTTGCCACTTGGAGTTGCATATGGAAAAAAGGGCAAAATAAAAATCTTCTTAAACATTGTTGGCAAACTGTAGGTTAGTAGTAGGTCTGAATCCAGTCTGTATTTGTCTGTCCTTACCTCATTCTTCATTGCACTGATAGTTAAGTTCCTTGTGTAATGACACAAAGTAGAAAGCTACAGGCAAATTGGCTAAGTGCTTAATTATCAGTATCTTTAGAAAATCATAGTTAATATATAAGTCCTACTGCTGTTGCATATAATTTCAGAAGAAATTTAGCTACAGCAACATGTACACGTTGCTAAGCAACCACCCAGCTTAGATAAAAAGAAGCCTGCTGAATGTTGAACCAATTTTACATCAATAAGAAAGCCACCTAATAACATGGACCTGGATGAATACTTAACTGATTCACCTTTGACCAGGGGGCTATGAGGCATGGAAACGGATAGTGAGTGGAAACAGATGGTACTTCTTAAAAGTACAAGTGGAAGCCTAAATGAAGTAGGGATAGAAGCAAAAGGAAAACAGTCCCATTATACTGTTATTATACTGAATATTCCTTATACCATTATACTGAATCAAGATCACATGAAGTACTAGTACCACTTTACAAAGCCTTAGTAAGACCATATCTGGAATACTGCATCCAGTTTTGGTCGCTACATTATAAAAAAGATGTTGAGACTTTGGAAAAAGTGCAGAGAAGAGCAACAAAGATGATTATGGGACTGGAGACTAAAACATATAAAGAACGGTTGCAGGAACTGGGTATGACTAGTCTGGTGAAAAAAAGAACCGGGGAAGATGTGATAGCAGTATTCCAATATTTAAAGGGCTGCCACAAAAAAAGGGGGGGGGTCAATCTATTTTCCAAAGCACCCAAAGACAAGACAGGAAACAATGGATGGAAATTAATCAAGGAGAGAAGCAACCTAGAACTAAGGAGAAACTTTCTGACAGTTAGAACAATTAATCAGTGGAACAACCTGCCTCCAGAAGTGGTGAATGCTCCAACACTAGAAGTTTTTAAGAACAGACTGGACAGCCATTTGTCTGAAATGGTATAGGGTTTCCTGCCTGAGCAGAGGGTTGGACTAGAAGACCTCCAAGTTCCCTTCCAACTCTGATTATTCTATTCTATTTTACCTTAAACTGCAGCATTATTAGAAAAGCACACAATTTTGACTCATGGACAAAATCCTCACCAAAGCAAGCAATTATATTTAGGGTTTTTTTCTTGTTTCTATTGCTTCAAATCAAAACTAATTATAATAAATGTTGTCTTGCACCATTTTCATTGTTTCTTTTAATTTTTTTCTTGCTAAGTAGCACTACTGTTCTAAACTGGAAATAAAAGCTTGTAATTATTAAATTATTAGAGCATCTTGTTTAAATACTTGGATTTTTTATTATGTCCTTCAAGAAATTGCTGAGTTTTTAGAACTGTGAATAATTGTGCTTATGAGCTAGACAATTGGTTTGTAGATGATAGCTTAGGATTTTATTCAAAGAAACTCTCTTTTTGAAAATCTTTTCATACTTAATATTGATAACATCATCCAGTATTTAGCAAAAATTAAATTGATGAAATGGGTGGTTTCATTTATTACATTTTCTTTTGCTTTCCATGCAGTTTGTCCACAGCTGCAATAGAAGACCGGGCAAAAAATCTTGGCCTATTTGAGACTCTGAAAACTGTTCCCAAAGCCTTTCATGAGCATATGACCAAATATGTGTATTCTATCATTGAAGGAAAGGATCACCAGCGCTTACTCTACTATTTCACACTTCTTGAGAACTGTGCTTGCTCTGAATTTGTGAAAGATACCATCAAACTTGAAACTCACATACGACTACTGAAAAAATTCAAGGCGGTTGCCCCAGGTACAAGGTGTTAACATTCATAACTACTTAGCAAAGCTGGATGTCTTTAAAGATTAGGCTGCAGTTCAGCACTTATTTGATGAATTTAATCTTCTGTGTAGTTGCTTGTTTCTGCCTGAGATTAGTTTGTGAGTATCTGAGAAAGAAGGCTGCATATGGAGATCAATTAATTTGGTAATTAATATACATTACTTTACAGACTGGTAATTGATACTTAATGATTGATATAAAGGTATATTTTTGTCATGGCTTTGTGCTTTACAGTGATGACTTCTTGCAGATGAGCACAGACACCAATGTTCATTCATAGATGGATAGATGGATGGATGGAGAGAGAGAGAGAGAGAGAGGGAGAGAGAAAAATATAGCACCATGATTGACCATCTTGATAGAACAGATAAGGGAGGAAAATGGGAAATGCACAAGATTGTTGTATATATTTTTAATAATCTAGTCTTCCTATGGGGAAATATTTTCTTAAATTCATGGTAATAGTACGTATGTTGACTTGTTTCATATTATATATGGGTTAAAATGTATATTTTATATTGAGATAGCATCTACTGCCTCAGTTTGAGCATTAGACTGATATCTGAAGACTTTAATGCCTACTACCATTTCTCAAAAAATGGATTTGTCATTTTTTTCTGTCATTTGTATTCTAATTTTTTTAAAAAAAATAGTTCCAGAAACAATGGAGTAATCATATGCATCATGGCACTGCCAGTGTTGTTGCATACAACCTTTGACGGTAGTTTTTTTTTTTTTTTTTAATCTTAGTTTAGTTGCCTATACAGAGAAAAGGCTGGGAGCTGCTGCTTTATAACTCTCTGGGCTATTCTACCCTGTTAGACTGACCTGTCCAATATGATGGGGAGCAAAATCTTTTTTTTTTTAATCTGTACCTTTCAGGTACAACCAGTGAGGCAATAGAATAGATCCACTTTGCCCAACCTGCTTTTTCCTGTTGCAGATGGATTGCAGGATCCACTCTACCTATGCTTTTTTTTTTAGCTGAGAAAACAAAAGAAAAGAGGAGGCCAGAGGACTATCAACCAGGGAAGGCATAGTCAAATCTTGATTCTTTCTAGCTGTCCAATGCATATTTTTCCCATTGGGGGAAATAAATAATGAAATATTTTCTTAGTGAAGAGAGTTTAGAAAATCATGGCTGCTCACATCATTCCTGTTGAAATGGGCGACATTTAGGAGAGGTGCACAACCGATGTCATGAAGTGGTTTTAATGAAGTTTTGGCCCTAGATAACATCCACTTCCCCACATGCCTGCTCCAAGTTCTAGCAAAAACTTACAAAAATATACTGAAGTTATGGTTCATTTTTATTCAAGACTGTCCCATGGGATTTATTTCTAAGTAAACATGTATAGGAATATGCCATCTAAGAAAGATTAAATAGAACATTTTTCACCCACATCTATACCATAGGTAAACTCCTCCATCCAGAGGTGTTTTAAACACAAAATTTAATACACATGAAAATGCTTTTCAGTGCCCTTTGAACATATTGATGGCTGGTAAGAATGTTATAATGTGTAATTTTGATATAGGAGCGGTAGTATGAGTGGCAGATTTATATCACTTTATCCTGCTGTAACAACTTTAAAGCTCATGAGGTGGGAGGTTATATGATTGTCCTCTCTGAGGCTTTGATATGCCTCCCTCTTTTTCTCTGCCTACTTGTTTCTCTATTAAAACCTTGCACAACATGATAACATAATATTCCATGCCCTAAATTGGAGGAAAGTATACTGTAATATGATGAAAATTATGCACTGGTAATAGATCCCAACGTCCATAAATAGTGCTTCACATTTTATTGCAATTTCTACATTGTTGATCCATAAGGGCTGTTGCTCATATATTTCTGCTAATAGGTCTTAATTATAAAAAACTAACAGAAGAAAATGCAAATCCTCTGGAAGCTTTGGATCCTGTCCTCACAAGTCAAAATATTCTGCCTATTTCCAAGCTTGTTTCTAAAATCCCAGGAAAAGATGGAAGTTTGCTTTCTCCTAGCTCTGTCTATGCTGCCTGGATTAAAAAACTGTTCTGGAATGGGGATTCCCATCTGATTAAAAGGATTCCAGAAACCCCATCTGAATGGCTGCATTCTTATGACATTTGTGCCAAATACTTCGATAGACTTTACCCAGGAGATATTATCAATTTTCTGGATGAAATTACTTTTTCTTCAAAGGCTGTCACCAAAGTAAGTATTATTTTACAGCAGCATTATGTGTATGACTTCTTTGATTAGTGTAAAAAGTGTCAGACATTGACAAAAATTGGGTTTTCTAAGTAATTAGGCACAGAGGAAAATATGTTGAAAGTATCTAAACAAACTATCATTAAAATAATTCCAGCGCTTGAATGTTCTCAAGAAGAGGCTCAAATAATGGAAGCTATTGGATCCATCCAAGTTGACAAAAAAAAATAGGCTACTTAAGAACAATAATCTATTTTCAAAAAGTCCTGATTACAGGGAGTTTTTCCAAGTAACTTGGCACTGCTCTCCTCTCTCTGCTCATTGGATCTCTGTGTTATGATAATGGCCCTCATGGTGGGTGGCCAAATCCCTATGTGAGAGTCAGAATCTATCAATGGTTCTTTTATGCTTTTAGTTCTAATGTGGGTCCCCAAAAGCAAGGCTGGTCAGTGCTACATGTGACCCATTCTCTTGCACTGTGGTTTAACAGCTCTGACAAACTTTCATCAACTTAACTAACCCAGGGGTAGGCAACCTTGGCTCTTTTATGGCTCGTGGACTTCAACTCCCAGAATTCCTGAGCCAGCTGTGTTATGCTGGCTCAGGAATTCTGGGAGCTGAAGTCCACAAGTCATAAAAGAGCCAAGGTTGCCTACCCCTGAACTAACCAATAGCCACGTTGCTTTCGGTTTATGGGAACTAGGCTCCAATATATCTGAAGGATGTCTGGTTTAGGGGTCCTGATCTAGAGGAAGTATGCGTAGTCCTCGACTTAATGACCACAATTGAGCCCAAAATTTCTGTTGCTAAGTGAGACATTCATTAAGTGAGTTTTGCCCCATTTTACGACTTTTCTTGCCACAGTTGCTAAGTGAATCACTGCAGCTCTTAAGTTAGTAATACAGTTGTTAAGTGAATCTGGCTTCCCCATTGACTTTGCTTATCAGAAGGTCACAAAGGAGATTGCATGACCTCCCAGAACAGTGCAGCGGTCATAAATATGAGTCAGTTGCCAAAGCATCTGAGTTTTGATCACATGACCATGGGGGATACTGCAATAGTTGTAAATGTGAAAACAATTATAAGTCATTTTTTTCAGTGCCATTATAACTTTGAATGGTCACTAAATGAACTGTTGTAAGTTGAGGACTACCTGTATAAAGTGCTAATGGAAAGAACAGATTGGGAATTAATCTGTTCCTACAAAACTGAATTTAAGTTCAGTTATATTCTATATACATTTCTCTACAATACTGTAAAAAATAAAGATTGATATTCACTAAATTTACACCTTACAGTAACCCATAATCTAAATATTTAAGGGCTTAGTATGTTATATAAATCCATCTAATTATAACCATGACTAAACAAACCATGACTTGTGTGATGAACTTAGATTGTTTACATTGAGAATTCAGAATTGTGAAAGTTTACCTGTGAATTGGTGAGGAAAAACTTTCTGGTTTTTTAAAGTCATCTGGAGGAGTGCCTTGACTGAATACAGTTATTTTTTTTTATTTTTTTGCCTGAGAAATTATTAATTGTCTGAGGTAGAGGAATCTGCAACAAGCAAATATATTAACATAATGAAAATCCCAATATGTAGGTGCTTGAAAACTCATTCGGAGAAAAAATGAGATTGCTGAGTCCTACTGCCTTCCTGTTTACTTGTTAATCCTTTCCAGCTCTTGACTCAAAATACTATTTTAAGTGGAATACTTCAACTGATAGTTTCAGATGCATTTGTCAAACCAGTTGAAGAATGAAGTCTTACACTTTAAGATTTCTACAGGCTATTATAAGGAAGGGAATAGTTTTTTCTTTGTGTGTTTTTAAATGTTTTTTAAAATTAGATAATGGAATCGTTCAAGAGAAATATGGGCATGAAAAAAGAAGTAGCATGGGATTAGACTTTGAAGGCAAAAGCTCTTTTCAGAAACAACTTTTTCTCTTGCTCGTGTTCTGTTATATTAACACATTCTGTTTCTTTATTAAAAAAAAGAGGAAATCTTTTAATCAATGTATATTATTCAGTTGTTCCTATCGCCATTCATGTGCATTCAAGCATCACTTGTACTATAAATGCTAGTGACAATTTATGATGAATTGAGCATTATCTTTTCTCAGCTGTCAGTAGATTCCCGGGTAGAGATGACAAAGAAAGCCATAAAGTCGATGAGACATACAGCTGAAAAAGCTGGGAAAAGGGCTTCTGAAGGGGACCTCACAGAAGGTGTGGTTCACAGGCAAATCACTTACGAAGATGTTTTGAATCATCTGCAACAGTCCCTTGCACATCTGGAAACCCTTAATCATAGTTTTATTTCTTACCTGAAAACCAGTGACCAGGTAGGTGAAAAACATTTAGCAGAACCAAATCAAGATTATGTATCATATACAGTAGAAA
Organism: Crotalus tigris; assembly: GCF_016545835.1. Taxonomy (NCBI): domain Eukaryota; kingdom Metazoa; phylum Chordata; class Lepidosauria; order Squamata; family Viperidae; genus Crotalus; species Crotalus tigris. The sequence continues at coordinate 1,659,248 of NW_024096465.1, read as the reverse complement.
CTCTGGGCGCTTGTTTTTTAAATACATTTTCCCATTCACCTTCATCTAGTTTTGTTTCACTCTGTAAAACATACCATAATAGTAGCCACATTTAATTTCACGCTAAAATAATTCAGGTGACAGAATCACAGTTTTTCATTTCTTTTTAAAACTTGTAAAGGTACTCCTCACTTTACCTATGGTAATTGGGACCAGAGTTTCTATCACCAAGTGACACTGTTATAAAGCTCAACATAATGTGACTGCATTGCTTAGTAATGCCAGTTCCTGGTTACCATCTTTAAAAGAGGACCACGAGAGTCATGAAGCAAGGACTTTGTGATTGTAACTCTCAACTTTCTGCCGGCTCCCCTGTTGATTTTGCTTGTGGGAAGCCAGCAAAGAAGATTGCATATTGCGATTACATGGCTGCAGGACGTTGCAAAGTTTGGAAATCCAGGGTGGTTGCCAAGCTCCCAGATCATGATCATGTGTCCCTCATGGTGCTGTGATAGATAAAATATCAAGAACCAATTGCAGCTACCACTCATTCAGCTCTCTCAAGTTTGAATGGTCATTGAATGAGTGATCATTAAAAGGGGATCACCTGTGAAGGCAAATATACGTACCGTAAATGCCGGCGTATAAGGCGACTTCCACGAGCGCTGAAATCGGCGCCAAAGACGGGGGTCGTCTTATACACCGAGTCGTCTTATACGCCGGCATTTACGGTACATGTCCCAGGACAATGTGTATACTGGTAGTTTCCGGCGTATAAGACGACGTTCTAGGAATGCGGCCCGGCTATAAAGACGGGGGTCGTCTTATACGCCGGGTCGCCTTGTACGCCGGCATTTACGGTACATGTCCCAGGACAATGTGTCCCAGATTGGTTCTTGCAGGATTACCTGCATTTATCTTTATTGGCTGCCTAGTTATGCAGCTAAGAGATTTGGACTCTGCAATAGTTGGCTTGATGGTAATTTTTTTATTATTATTAAAATTTTAAAAGTAAGGTGGAAAGGAAGTTGTGGACTTTTTTTTTACATACACAGAATATAATATCATAAATATTCCTAAGGTAACCATTATGAGATTAATTCTTCAAACTGCTTTGTGCAGTGGTGGGAATAATGATTTCTGTCATAATCTATTGGAATGAAGTTTGGAGCTTTTTGTTTTCATTGTTTCTGAAAAGGCTATTTCCAGATTAGCAATGAAATCTGGGTTTCAGAAATATTGAGTTATTGTGACTTAAACTTAACTTACACTTAAATGGTTTCCCCTTATAGAAAATACTGCAAGAATATGGCTATCAATACGATATATCCCGGTCAGAAAAAAAAAGAATCCATGAACAAGCTGTAACAATGTGCTTAGATGGACAACCTTTGAGCATGATAAAAACATTACTGGATGTTGCTGTTGGAGATTTAGGACTTTCACCCAAGGATATTGTTGAGACAGCTCTAATCAGAGTAATTGCTGCTTTGAGGTAAGTCAAATTTAGACTTAGTAGACTTAGTACTTGGTAGCAAAACTCTTGTTGGCAATCACAAAGATCAGACGTTTCTTGTAGTTGGCCACCAGGTTTGCACACATCTCAGGAGGGATTTTGTCCCACTCCTCTTTGCAGATCCTCTCCAAGTCGTTAAGGTTTCGAGGCTGACGTTTGGCAGCTCGAACCCTCAGCTCCCTCCACAGATTTTTTTCACTGAAACTCCACGAGGTGAGATGTTGCATGGAGTCCCAGACTGAGTGAGATTGACAGTTATTTTGTGTTTCTTCCATTTGCAAATAATCACACGAGCTGTTGTCACCTTCTCACCAAGCTGCTTGGCAATAGTCTTGTAGCCCATTCCACCGTTGTATAGCTCTACAGTCTTGTCCCTGACATCCTTGAACAGCTCTTTGGTCTTGGTCTTGGTGGAGAGTTTGGAATCTGATTGATTGATTGCTTCTGTGGACAGGTGTCTTTTATACAGGTAACAAACTGAGATTAGGAGCACTCCCTTTAAGAGAGTGCTCGTAATCTCAGCCCATTACCTGTATAAAAGACACCTGAAAGCAAGAAATTTTACTGATTGATAGGGGACCAAATAGTTATTTCACTCATTAAAATGCAAATCAATTTATAACTTTTTTAAAATGTGTTTTTCTGGATTTTTTTTTTGTTGCCATTTTGACACTCACTGTTAAAATAAACCTATCATTAAAATTATAGACTGATCATTTCATTGTCAGTGGGCAAACGTACAAAATCAGCAGGGGATCAAATAGTTTTTTCCCTCACTGTATGACAATAAATTTGGGGAAAGAACCTCTGAATAATGCCATGCAAAACATATATGAATATATGCTATATTTTGCCAACTGTGGTGTTAGTTTTTTCAGAGCAAATCGAAACTGAAATTGGCAGCAGATGTCACTCCCTTATATACTGACTGTATTTAGTGGAGCAGGATGCCCACAACCAGTCACTAATGGCTAAGTAGATGACAGTTGATAACACTTCTCCTCATTTAAATTATTTGGATGTTTATGAATACTTATTAGAAAGTCAATTATTAGAGAGGCAATAGAAGTGTCAGCACCTATTCAGTGTCTCACACAGCATTCCCCAAAAGTCCTTTCATCAATAAATAGCAGCCATGAAAACACACACTTCATTAATAATACCAACTGTTTATTTAGTTATACTTTTTGCTATATTTTTCAGATTATAAACTGGTGTTAGCTGTGGCATAACCACAAGTATATCAACCATTTGATGGGCTTCTAACTATTTGACTGAATGTTAACATGAAAATCGCTTAACAGTCTAGATACTCTCTCACGTAATACTTTTTAAGAGTGAATTGAAATATATTACTTTCTTTTTAACAGTGAGCAAGTCTTACCTTTTTGTTTAATGGTCTTTTCTATTCACATAACTAAACAATGAAAGTTTATACACAGAGCAGTAAATTAATCAGGCAGCATCTTAAAAGGATAAGAGAAAATATTGCAACAGTGAAATGCCTAAAATTTCAAATGTTTCTAAAACATTGATAAACATGCATATAAGTTATTACAATCTAGTGAATGCAGAAATAGAGCTTATGTAATACAAAGCAACAAATTAATTAGTAAAATTAAGCATAGAATACAGAAATATTGAACTATTAAGTGGATAGTAATATTTAAATCTGCACATGCTTTTCAAAAGTTCTATTCTTGTGAATCTTTCCCTTTTCCCAAGAGCCTAGTTATTTATGCAATAAAGCAGTTCAGAAACCTTGGTATAGCTTGTTTCTATGCCAAAAATAAGAAAATTATACTCTGAATGTATTTTTTGCCAGAAAAATTCCTAACAGATTTGAGGCCTAGAATCTTGTGAAGATCTGTGTTATTACTGTTATGGCTCTTGGGAGACCAAGCTTTAATAACCTTTTAGATCCTTAATTATTCAAGATTTTGAACTAAGAAAGCAACTTCAGTACATGTCAGATAGTTTTTTTAAGATGCTTTCATATTAGGGTCTTTATAAGTGTGGTTTCTTAATACTGATTAATGTGACAACTTTCCTGGCAAATGCAATAAAATACTTTTTATTATTAATTAGAGGGGATCTTGTGTCTTAATTTTCTTATTAAAAAAACTATTCTGACAGTTATAAAAGCCAGTTATGAAAGTTGAGTTCATAGTAACACTAAAACATAGGTTGTTGAAACAGGATTTGTTGGACAAGTTCAGATGGGTTCATATAGCTTACTAAACCATAATTTGTTTGCGGACCCACAAATGGTTGGATTCACATATCGCACTGAACCAAAACTAAGCAAACCAAATTATGATAAACTCAGTCAGCGTATCTTCTGGCTAATTGTTATTTTGATAAGCAGCACAGAACGTTTATACATGCAGGCCTTGGGATTTCTGAAACATTGATTCCAAATAAGCATCTTTCTGTTTTATTCATTTTGACAGTGAAGGGAGTGATCAGCATTCTTTTCAGAAAGATCATTTTCAGATATTGGAAGACATGGTCTCTGCTGTCCACACAAGTGCTGAAAATGGGTAAGAGTTTTGAAGGTGTAATGTGAAACCTGATTAGAGTTGCTAAATAAGAATATGTAAAAACCTGGATTAAATCAGACAGTTTAGAAATGATTCTATGGATCTCCCAAACCAGAAAGGAAGTGGGGCAGAGTAAATGCAACCAGCTTATGAGCAGGACTGGTAACCCAGGCCCAAAAATATTTTATTTTTGTTTCCTATCTTGTATGCTGTATTCAACTATGTTTTTGCTTATGCAAATAGTCAGCAGATTTGAGATACTTTCTGGTTTTGTTGTTCATACTAATTTCCTATCAAATTTGAAATGCTTTCTTCACACATCCGTATGTTTAATGCTAGATTCCCGTTCTGTGCCCTATTCAGAAACCTGCAGTTTTTTGTCAGGAATCTGTCCTTTTCACAGCACATACATTCTACTATCCTTTCTTATTTTGTTAATACTGTTTGGGACTTTTTTTTAACCTCCTCAAGAATTTTTCATTCTCTCTCTTTCTCTTTCTTTCTTTCTCTCTCTCTCTTTCCCTTGCTATCTTTCTTTCTTACATTGTCCATGTTTTTATAGAATCAGATAGTTCCATACCTACCAGTGGATCTGTAGCCTTTAAACTTCCACTTTGTGTGTGTACTCTGGCAGCAAATGTTCTCAAATAGGTACCTCCTGTATCCATCCTGCTATAACTCAAGATATTAGTTCCAAAAAAACTGTTACACTGTTTGTTGTGCATGCTGTTATCTTCCCCAGGGAAAAGCCCAATGAACCTAAGTCACAAATCCATATATAATGCTAGTAGGAAGATAAATTTTGAAATACCAATATTACTATAATAAGGTCTTAGACTTGTATTCCATGAAACATTATTTACCTTTGTATCCTTCAGATGTTGTAGGAATTCAATATAATGGTTCCCCTCAGGAAGATACAGTTATCTGAAAAATGAGCTTGCCTAACTTTTGAAGCCAAGGCCTCAACTGCTTTCTTTTTAATTTATCAACTTTTTAATTTACATTCCAAATGTCACTTCCTCCAAAAACTCATTTCTAATTTAGCACCAGTTCTTTGAGAGATGGAATATAAAAAGAGTACATAGGCTAAATAAATTTTCAAGTTTTTATGAAATGATAACTTAAACTGTCAGCTTATATTATTTCAGCATTTTCAGACAGGTTGAATTGGTGTCTTCTAGCTGGTATTATGTTCCCATCTATCTTGTTAAAATGACTACAGCAGCATTACTTCAAATATAAATCACATGCTACCTGCTGCTTCTTTTCATTTGAAAAAAAACAGTGTCGAGTTGAAATATTATCAATGAATATAAAAGCATTATTTATACAAATACAGATATATATAGTCTTTTAGACTAGTAAAATGGGCAGTGGTTGCCTGAAATGGGCAGTGGTGGTATTCTTGATAACCTGAATATTGTAAATCCTACAGCATCATATTAAGATTGTTTGTGTGTTTCATCAAATCACAGATGTCATTCAGTATATAGTCTGTGTGTTAGACAAGAAAAACCGCCTGTACCTATTACAGCTTATAAGGCTTCTTATTTAATGAAATAACACAGTTTTTTACTTTGGTAGTCAGCAAACAAAACTATTATTATTCTGTTATTATTATCTAGTAAATTATTTCTAGGAACGTCCTTTTCTAATTTGCTTCCTTGTGTACTTTTAAAATTAACAAAAAATGCTTTTTAGCTTTAGTCTGCTGCAATATTATTATTCATGTGACACTTTGAAGAAACAGATCAGAGTCAAATGGATTAACGCTAGCACAGGAGAATAAGAGCAGCTGTTTGGAGAAAATAGGAACAGTTAAATTAAAGACAGCTCCACATCCTTCCCTCTCAGAAAAAAATTGAGAAGGAAGATATTAAAAGACTATTCCTAAAGGATTTGTGGGTGAATAAAGTATATTAAAAAGAAGCAGTGCCTCATGTTGTAGAAGAGTTATTGCTGAAGACAGGAGAGAGTAAACTATTTTCTGCTCAATATGGCTTGGTTCCAGGTTTGGACAGGTTAAAGGCAATAGTATGAAGCATATCTAGGAAAACAGTTGGGAAAAGCATGCCACCTCCACAGCTTACACACACTAGTATGGATTAAGTACTGTATTTGCATCCTATTTTCAGATAAAGATTGTGTCCCAGAGAGTTTATGTTAATGAAGAATTAAGTGCAGATTTACAGTGTAAAGCTAAAAACCAGACTTAAACTAGAATTTTGAAGGAAAGAGAATTTCCTTCTCTTTCTCCCAAATTTCTTTTTCAAGAATACAGTTACTTTTGAGGAATGTGAGGAAGGATAGAGATGCAGCCTAAGCTGACTGTAAACATTAGGCTTGTTGGTACTAAACATAAATGTAAATCAACAAATTAACTATTTTATTGGACTTAGATCCTAATTTCTCCCACAAGTATACCTTGAATCACAGATTGGTAACAACATGATCTAAAACACATTAGAAAGAAGCATTGTGAAATGAACTAAATCAAGGACATTTCCCAATAGAAAATGTCACAATTTGGCAGGAGCACCTTTCAAAGTTTTGCTTTCTGAATGAATAAATAATAATTTAAAGACAGACATGAGGGGCCTTGCAGGAAGCTAAATGTTCATCTAGATAATTTAATTACCATGGCCCTTTCTCCATTCTTTTTCTCTAATTATCCATTTTATTTCTTCAAAAATCCAGTCTTGTTTTGTTTTCTGTTTTTGTCATCAGGAAAATTTGCATTTACCGCTTTTTTATATTCTGTGGCTTTCGGCATTTGATTATACAAATACTGTTGTTTGAAGAACCGAATAGCCATTAGAATACAGATTTTTCTCTAGTGACAAGAAATGCATTGTCTCATTTGGTTCAGTAGTCAGAATGCTATTTAATTTTGCTGACCAATAGTTAACATAGAATGTGTTATATGAAAAAAATAGCCATAAGATGATGTTAAAATAATTTCCTTGGAATGAATTTCTTTAAAACCACCCAAAACTGGCAAAACAAAAGTATACAATAATGCAAATTTCTGATAGTATGTAACAATAGATCTGCTGAAAATATTGAACAGGAAGCCTTTGGTTGTTCCTGACGAATCACTTGGTTTCTGGGAAATACTTTGCTTCTATTAGGATATTCTGCTTTCTCAGCTTAAATTTTCAATTAATTTACCAACTCCTTATAAATGTTAGGAATAATTTAAAAATAAATACTAGTGTATCTTCTATCTATTGAGAGTTTTTAGGTTAACTACTTCAGTGTTTAATTTCTGCCTATTGTCACTCACCACTCACATGGAACCACCCCCTTGGGTCTATGACAATTCGCCACAGGCAACTTGCCCCGGCCAACTTGCTGTGAGACCACTTGCCCCGGCCAACTTGCTATGGGACAACTCGCTGCAGGAGAAGAGTTACACTAATATCAAAGAAATGGTGGAATAGAATCACTAAAGAAAGGAGGGGAAAGGAGGGATAGAATGAAATGCTAAAAATTAAAATATTTTTTTAAATTTATTTTAAATAGTTAAATTGAAATGTTAAGTTTTCCTGTGGCGAGTTGTCCCACGGCAAGTTGGCCGTGGTGAGTTGGCCATGGCAAGTTGGCCATAGCGAGTTGATTGCAGTAAGCTGGCTGCAGCGAGTTGTCCCATTCCACATCCCCTCTCCCCCTCCTCCGTCTGTCCGCAAAGTCGGAAAGTTGGAGACCTCTGTCTTAATTCAAGAAGGAGCTGAATGGAATTTGTTAATGGAATACGATTAGATGAAAACCAGTAATAACAGATGTGTATCTTGAATTCATTGTAGCGAGAATCTGGTGTCTTCAGATGATTTGTTGGCTTGGCTTAGGCCCTTCTGTGGGGATGATTCTTTACCAGTGAGGCCTCGCATAAGAGTGCTACAGATTTTGGAGCAAGCTTTTCACCTAAGTGACGAGGATAGCAAACTACTTATACTATTTAGAACACAAGCTGTTCTCAAAGCCTATTGGCCCCAGACTCAGGTAAGCAATCTCATATGGCAATGTTTGTTCTTTACAAATAAGCAAATTATTTATAAAACAGTAGTTCTGGACCTTCATTGATCGTTTAGGCTTACAGAGCACTTGTGGGTTTCTTCTCCTATTAAATAGGTGCTTGTTTGTACTATTTTTTTCTCTTAAACCAATAAATATCTGGGGTGATTTTTTTCATTTTCTAATTCCTGTTCTTTGTTAATGAATTTTAATAAAATTAAAACTAAAACTGTATTTTTAATATATATATATATATATATATATATATATATATATATATATATATATATATATATCTTGAGCATATTGGTATCCAGAAAGGACGAAAAGTTAGCAAGCACAAGGGTTTCAGCTGAACTATATTTCTTTTTTCTCTTGTCTTTTGTAATACTTAAAAGCATTCCTCCTTTGATGAAAATAAAAATAAAAATTCTCTTGGGTAGCTCAATTCCTGGTTATTACATGGGTACATCCACATAGGTTTCTTGGTAACAAGAATATTGTTTTTCATTGTTTTCTTCCTGGATGTGTTTCTTTAAAAATATGTGACTCTAGACTGTAGAGTAATTACTTCCCATCCAAGTATTCATCAGCTCTTGTGTTGCTTATGTTTTTTGTGATCAGCTAAAGTTGGTTAAAACCATATGCTGAGCTGTTCTCAGTTACCCTATTACTGTATGGTAGTCAAAGCATTCAGTGTTAATGGCATTTTGCAACGTAACATTTTTACTATGTTATATGTAGCTCTTGATTTCATTCTGAATAATGAAATGGTATTTGTGTTTCCCCCTTGAATTAACTGGATTTGTTTTCAGTGACACTATTCTGTTGGCAAAGAAATGCCTATGCAAAGTTTATATTGTTTTATTACAGCTATTTTGGATTCTTACCTATGTGATCTAAACTGCATAGGCATACTACAAATTATATATTAAAAAAAATAAATTAGCAATTGGCTGAGATAAGAGTAGCAGGAAATAGGAAAGAAATAAACTGAATGAAATAAATTTCATGATGACTGAATCATTAAGTATGTTAAGATCCTCCCCAACATTTCTTCCCTCCTTCCTCCCCCAGGGAAAATATTCAGACAGTTCAGAGCAGAATAACAGAGTGGGGGGGGGGAACCTCAGAAGTCTTCTGGTTCAACCTCCTGCACCAGCAGGAGACTTTATACCATTCCAGAGAAGGACTAGCACTGATGATGTTACCTAGTTTGGACAATGAAACATCTGCAAGAAAACAAACAAGAGGTCATAGAGCACCAAGGACCCCTCAAGACAAGTGGCTGTCCAGTCTCTTCTTAAAAGCCTCCAGTGATGCCATACATGACACGTATGGTCTGTGGGTGATTCTGATTTGTAAACACAACTGTTCACACAGTGTAATAGCATACACTGGACTTCATGTTCTGAAGCCATTACAAAGAAAAATTACTGTGCTCTAGCTGAGATGCTTAGAATGTTGTTCTGTAATTTATCTAAGTTACAGCATAGGAATATGAGCTAAGTCAAGAATAACAAGTAATTTATCCCGTTTTGCGTTTCTTCTTGGGAAAAAATGGCATAATCATTTATCAATCAGTATCTTCTATTTCAAGATAATTTTTGATGAAGCAAAGAGCCACTGCTTTTCTATGAATTCATAATGACACATACATAATTATGTATGTAATTCAAGGAAATCTCAGTGGAAGAACAAAATATATTGAATCAGTGCAGAAATTCATTCCATTTTCATCTTTCTTTTGATTGTAACACAGCATCTGAAGATAAAAGCATATGTTATCTTTGACTTATTTTCAAGAAGCCTTCTCTTGTGAATAGATATGAGTTTAACAGATCTTTACTAGAGTTCATTGGGCTTGAGAATGTATTGTAGCAATTAGAATCTTCTCTCAAGTGCCTTGTTTGTAATTCTGCTTTTAGTGGTGTAGTAATTCAGATTCACATTGCAGTGAAGAACTGAATAATGAAGAAATACATTTGCAAATTGAATTAATCAACATGGGTTTTGCTAGGACACAAATAAATCTGCCATGGATTTGAGGTTTGACTAGTATGAACAGATAATGTTATAGTGTTTAACAAATGCATTTAGTTAATTTAAATTTCCAGAAAAGAAAATGCTTGGCTTCCCCATATGCTTCAGCAGCACTGTTTCTTCAACTCATTTAAAACTCATTCTTCTCAGTGCTGATACTGCTTATAACAAAATTAGTATTTCAATAGTATCATTATGGACAAAGTTTTCTAGAATCAGATCTGTTATTTGATTCTAGTGAATGTTCAAAGTTATGCGATAAGTGCCCCCTTGTGTTTACAAGAAAGTTCCAAAATTACGAATGTTGTCGCACCACAGCATTTGTTCACCCTTATGAACAACCACAGTGGCATTCGAGTATTTGAGGGGCTGCCACAAAGAAGAGGGAGTCAAAATATTCTCCAAAGCACCAGAAGGCAGCACCAGAAGAAACAATTGACCAAAGAGAGAAGCAACCTGGAATTAAGGAGAAACGTCCTAACAGTGAGGACAATTAACCAGATTTTTAAGAAGAGACTAGACAGTCATTTGTCTAAAATGGTGTAGGTTCTCCTGCTTGAGCAGGGGGCTGGACTAGAAGACCTCCAAGGTCCCTTCCAGCTGTTTTCTGTTCTATTCCCCACCCCCACCCTGGGTCTCCCTAGGCACTAGGCCAGTGGTAGCGAACCTATGGCACGCATGCCAGAGGCGGCACTCAGAGCCCTCTCTGTGGGCATGCGTGCCATGCCCTGGAGATGGCGAGGGACTGGCCCCCGCCACGCTCTCCCCGCCCACCCAGTCTGCCATGGCCACTGCAGCCACATCTACCCATCACCCGGTGATAAATAAGTGGGTTTGGGGTTGCAGTTTGGGCACTGGGTCTCTTAAAAGGTTCGCCATCACTGCACTAGGCCTTGGATACTCACCTTGAGAAGATCGAGATCCTTCGCTTGGTTGCTCCAGGCGAATGCGTGGGCAAAAGCTGGGAGTGAATCGCATTCAAGGTACGAGATTCGCTCCTATGAATCCTCAATTTATGAATGGAATCGGCAGGCTCCACTACATTCGTAGCTCAAGAACTATCTATATTATAACAGGGTGTGCTCAGTATTAATCAAATATCTGGCAAATCTGTATTTATTATTTGCTTTTTGTACAGAAGTCTTTATAGCATATTCTCATGACAATAATATTCAGATTTCCAGCTTTTTAAAGAAATTTCTGGATTTGAATTAATTACCAGCTCTTTCTTGTCACATTTCATTTTAACAGTTTTTTCTTTCTAAAGTATTATTTATATTATACATTTGAGGTTTATTTTGCTATGTACCTTGATGACCTCAACTTTTCGAAAATGCTTTTTTATGTATAAATCAAAAGATTCTACTAGCACGCTTTCTATTAATACGAGCTTACTTAAGGGAAATAATGACTTGAGTTTTTCTATATTAATTGAGGTTCAGCTTCTAATAAATGCAAATCCAAAAAGAGCGAATTGGAAGAACTGCAAAGAGATTAAGGACTACATTTTTATTTACTGTGCCTTATTTTTTCTTATACAGTCACTTTGCTGATAGGGATGAGGGTAGAAGGCCCCTTCCTTTATCTAAAGCCCGTTCCCCTCTTCCTTATAAAATCCCTTCTAAATCTAAAGCTGGGAATGGTCTTGCTTGCTATCAGAATGGGGCAAAATGTTTTAAGGAAAGTTAGGGGGCATTGTACTCAGAAGAGTAACATTTCTTACGCTACAAAAAAGCAGAATACTACACCCTTGGGAAATCTATTCACATCAAATGTTTGTGCACTGCCCAGAGTCACTTTACGTGAGATCAGCAGTGTTATAAATTTGATTGATAAATAAAACAGACTTAACCATTTTGAATTAAAAGCATCTCTGGTAACAAATATGGGAAAATAAAGCATGAAGCATACTCTAAGTGAAATTAACTGCTGAATCAGTATTAAGTACCATAGAAGCATATATTGCTGGAATCTATTACCCAATTCCTATAGAGCAGGAATTTTGGTGGCAGGAAGCAAATAAACTGCCTTATGACTACTTATGACTACTAAAACAAGCAAGAGGAAACAAGAATTCGGTTGTCCTCTGGGTGCTAGACCAAGTCCCATTATACAAAGATTCCCTAAGCTTATGCTTGTCACCAGTCTCTTCACACAATTCCATTGTACTCGTAGCTTTGCTCTGTCCTCCTTCATGCGTCCATCTGTTACTGAAACCAAGAAATCTTGCAGGAGATATTTGAATTGTGAAAGCCATGTGCTTGATATTCCTATTTGGGTATGTAAGAAAATGTTTTAAAAATAAAGCAAAAAATGTTGCCAAGAAAACTGCAGGAACTAGTCCATGCAGTTGCCAAAAAATGTTGCCAAGAAAACTGCAGGAACTAGTCCATGCAGTTGCCGGGATTCAAGATTGACTTGAAGGCAACAGACAAACCCGATTTAACATAAGAATACTTCATATTTGTTTGCTTGTTTAATATGCTGCCAATTTAACGGTCTAAGCAACTAATATTTTAATAATTATGTTCTCTACTCTGATATCTGTATTTATTGTGAGCCTCTGCTTTCCCCAATTTATTAGGTAGAAATAACAGAGATTGAAAATGAAGAAAAAAGGTATCTTCTGTTCATGAAACTTCTGGAAAATAGTGGGGAACATGAAGAATTCCAGCATTTAGTTATGCTTCTTCAAGCTTGGCCTCCTATGAAAAGCCCAGATATGTAAGTTATTTGTTTTGCATTTAACATAAGTTTAAAATACCTTTGGAGATTTTAAAGTAGATCTTATCCTAGTGTTAATTCTGAATGTACTTTCCATTGCTTAAGAAATAAGTGATTGTAGAATTCCCTTGTTATTTTTAAGTGATAAGAAACTGCTGCTTTAATTTTGTGAGTGGTTGATTGAGGGTATTTCTAGGCCACCTCAGTTGCTGTTTTTTGCCATTTTGAAGTGCAAAAAAATACAGGTCCATAAACCTATTTATTATGATGATCACTGACCAACAAAATTCAAATTAAAATGCATAGACATTTCCTGAAAGATTAATAGAAATTAAAATGGTTCAGACTTCTAAACATTATACATACATGTGTGTGTACACATATACATGCACACTTTGAGAGGCTTAAGTTGTGAACTGTAGGTGACAATCATGTTCTGTTGTTATTGCTAATACAACTCAACTAGACAGAAACACTTCAGTTTCTCAGCTGCTTGGTGACAGGTCTAAACTTGCATACAGATTCTCATGAGCAGAATAACAGAACGATACTAACATGAGAATCAGATCCTGCAAAAAAAAAAAAAAAAAAGCCCAGAGGTGTAATTTGCCCAAACATTATATATCAATAGCCCCATCATGCATCCCCAACAACTTGACACACATGCTTTAGCGACATTTTCACATACTCTTCCATTGATACAGTATATGGTATCATTTGCCCCTGTGGATTCTACGTAGAACAAACTAGCCAAAACTATTCACAAAAGAATTAATGGACATGAAATTTGACTCAAAAGGTCTATCAGAGCATTTCAGCCTTCTAGGACAGGGGTCCCCAACCTTCAAGCCATGGCCCACTCCTGGGCTGCAGCCTATTTGAATGGAGCTTTGCGCATGAGCATTCTCCACTCGTGCAATTGGAACTTTGCGCCCAAGCACAAGTGCCTGCCGCTCGTGCAAGTGGAGCTTTGCGCATGAGCACAAGCTCCTTTACACGAGTGGAGGGTGCTCCCACCTACCACTCGCACCAATGGAGCTGTGCATGCATGTATGTGCCTGTCACACAGACACACAGATGCACTAATCTGGGCCGCCAAGCTGGAAAGGTTGGGGACCATTGTTCTAGGACATTCCATCTTGAAAGGAAAGGGGAAAAAAACTTTGCTAACACAATTCAATGAGAGATTGCTGAATATCAAAAAAAATTCAGGCTCTCTCTGAAGATCTCAGCAAACAATGGGTTTATTTGGTACCACAAACCAACATTCAAAATGAGTCTAATAGCATCTTTTCTAAGTAACGTATTAAAAGGCCTAAGCTATCATGACCTACTGCTTGCTTGGTCAGTGGGTTAGAGTGGCTAAACCGATGTAGGATTTCCAATGGGATGAGATGAATGGGGAAGGAAGGAGTAGACAGTTTGGTTATACAGATATAGGCTGCATGAAAGGTTAAAATTTATCAATTAAAAAACATTTCATTTGTTACTTGTGAGTTCAACAATCTCTTGCTCAACCCTGCTGTTAAAATCTCTTTTTTCCAAAATGGTTACTTTGTGTAATGCACAATAGAATGTCCTGGGAGTTTAGTCAGTCTATGCATCTGATGAAGTGGGCAGGAACTACTGGAAGATTATGCCTGTTAATTAGTAAAGAGTACTACCAGAATCTTCCTGATTTTTGGCTACCATAGGCTAACATAGCTGTCCTTCTATAATGTTTATTTTAATTAAAATATTTGATACATATTTTGTTCTGATGGAATATGGAAGATTGAACCATTAGGTTGGGGGTCCATCCAAGCATAACCTATACATTTCAGTGAAATGTTCGGAGTATTTTTCATTTTGAGCCCTTTCGTCTGTATTTGACCTTTACAAAGCATTGATATACAGTACACTTGGAATTCCCTTAGAGCAAAATTTTTATTTAGTAGGAAAAAACTGCATTGAGAAATAGGATTTTTTTTTTTTTACAATGGCTTGGTTACGTGTATTTTCTTTTTTTTAATCAGATTCCTTTCTTGCCTTTCAAAAAAAAAAAGCTGCTATGCATATGGATAAAAAAGCCAGCATGCTTAGATTTATGGTGTATTTAAATAATCTATTACAGCATAATTTTATTGCTTTCCTTTTCAAAAGAAAACTAAGAATTTCTGGCTGCCACAAGGGGAAGGTTATAATATAGGACTACTCTTAACCTACATAGCTTAAAAAATTTCCTAATATGTCTCTCTCTGACCCATACATTCTGAGTGAATTGTTTTAAGAATTATGGTGGAAAAAGAACATTACTTGTGAAGTATAAAATTGTTTTCTTCTCTGTCTGGCCACTGAGCCATGTAAAACTGAGCACTAGTTGTCTCTTGTACCTCAGAAATTGAACTTTCATAATCTGAGTTCTTGTAATGATGAATGACAGCTGTTTTGGTTTTGCTTGATAACATTCAACTGAGCTATGGAGTTTTATATTGTTCCTTGGATTTATTTTCAACATATTTTTCCTAATCAAAATCTGATCCGGAAAATTTGTTGGGTCAGAATGGAGGGAACACAGGACAAAGGCAAAAAAAAGTTCTACTGTATGAATGGATTTCTGGTCATGGAATGTTGGCTTTTACATATTTACCTCCCTTCAGTTAATTTTTGGCAAAAAAAAAGGCAACCCAAACTGCTATATTTTGTGTTCTCTTACTGTGGTGGGGAAAATAATTTTGTGGGCCAGAAGTTATTATGAGATGGTATTTTGGAGAAGACAATCTCTGCCCTATGTAGCTACTCCTATTGTGGCATAATATGTTTTCTCACTGGACTGATTTGGCAGGTTGGAGATTTACCATTCCACAGTATTAATTCAGTTATGCATTCAACTATTTCTCCAGTCTCTTTATTGAGTTGTCACATTCCAGATTACCTCTGGATTCTTTCAAAGAGAAACTGTCACTTTATCAAAGACATCATCTGTACATCATCTTTGACCAGAATGTAAATTTGCATAGTTTTACATATGAATAAAACATTTCTGACAGAGATAAATACTTTGTTTCCATATGATGTGTTCATAAAGAAGAGGGAATTAAGCTATTTTCCAAAGCACCTGAAGGCAGGACAAGAAGCAACGGGTGGAAACTAATCAAGGAGAGAAGCAACCTAGAACTAAGGAGAAACTTCCTGACAGTGAGAACAATTAATCAGTGGAACAGCCTGCCTCCAGAAGCAGTAAATGCTCCAACACTGGAAGTTTTAAGAAGGGATTGGACAGCCACTTGTCCGAAATGGTGTAGGGTTTCCTGCCCGAGCAGGGGGTTGGACTAGATGACCTCCAAGGTCCCTTCCAACTTTACTACTATTATTATTATTATTAGTCACAGCAGCCAGAGTTTTGAAGCAACTTTTCCTGAAGCATAAAAAAAGATGGCGAATGTTGTGACTTCTTATATATTTCGTAGCTTTTATAAGTTAGGTGCTTGTATTAAAACTAGTTCTTTTCAAATAATTAGAATAGCACTTTCTTAATGTAATCTGTTTTAGTTTATTAACTAATTAAGTTCACAATCCAATTAAAGAGAAAAATAAGAATGTTTAGCGCTACCTTTGATTCTCCTTTTTCATCATTCTACCGGTATTAATCTTGATCCAGAAAACATATGACAATTTCATTTTTAATTTCCAATAATAATCAGATAATGTCTGAAATTCAAAATCCTGTCCCCAAGTAGATTTATAGACAAATGGATATAGAGTGTGAAAGGCAGAAAATGAACAAAATATTAAGCTTTAATTCGATAAATAAATTGTATGGATTCTTACACTAATTTAGTCTCGACAAGTTTATAATTGATGAGTATTATTACATTATTACCTACTGAATATATATATATATATATATATATATATATATATATATATATATATATATATATATATAATTGCCCAAGTCATAATAGCATGCAAATTGTGACTCTAGATTAGAAAATTAATTCAGGGTAATATTTCATAATTGAAATAATTTTTAGTTATTATGGATCATCGCACAGTCAGCCAGATGTTCAGACTGGATTTGGCATTTGGTCTACCTATCGAGTCCTTACCCAGGACCTGGGATAGGCAGATGTGGATGTTTGATGGTATTACAGATATCGTCGCAGGATGGAAGCAGTTCCTAGTAAGGCCGCCTTTTGCAATTGACTAATAGCAAATTTGTCAATGCCAATGGTGTTCAAGTGGTGCTCCAGTTGTTTTGGAATTGCACCTAAGGAGCCTATTACTATTGGTACTACCCTTGCTTGCTTTTGCCACAGTCTTTCTATTTCTATGTCTTTGTATTTTGTTATCTTCTCCAGTTCTTTCTTCTCTATTCTGTTGTCTCCAGGCACTGCCACATCCACTATCCAGACTTTTTTGTCTTTTTATCGGCAATTGTTAAGTCTGGGGTGTTATGTTGCAGGTGCTTGTCTGTTTGAATTCTGAAGTCCCAGAGCAGTTTAATTTTATCATTTTCTATGACTTTCTCTATTTTATGATCCCACCAGTTTTTGCTTACAGGCAAATGATATTTTTTGCAGATCTTCCAATGCACCATTGTTGCTACTTTGTCATGCCGCTGCTTGTAATCAGTCTGTGCAATCTTCTTGCAACAGCTTACCAAGTGGTCCACTGTTTCTTCAGCTTCTTTGCATAGGCGGCACTTACTGTCTGTTGCTGTCTTCTCAATTTTGACTTTGTATGCATTTGTCCTTAAGGCTTGGTCTTGTGCAGCCAGAATTAGTCCCTCGGTCTCTTTCTTCAATTTTCCTGCTCTTAGCCATTGCCAGGTTTTATTATTATCTGCTTTCCCAGCTATTTTTTTCATGTATTGGCCATGTAGTGCTTTGTCTTCCCATGCCTCTATTCTGTTCTTCATTTGGTCTTTCTTGTAGGCCAGTTTGGTCTCTCCAGTAGTTAGTAAGCCTTCCTGATATACTAATTTCAGTGCATCTTCATCATTGTTCTTCAGATATTATTCCAAAGCCATTTTTTCTTCTTCAACCATCTGATGTACTTGTAGCATTCCACGCCCACCTATTTGCCTTGGTAAATAAAGTCTATCAATGTCACTGCGTGGATGAAGAGCATGATTCATTGTCATTATTTTTCTAGTCTTCCTATCCATTGCTTTTAGTTCTGCTTGAGTCCAGTCCACTATTCCATCTGTGTACCTAATGACTGGAATTGCCCAGGTGTTGATTGCCTTTATGGTATTTCCTCCATTGAGTTTGGACTTTAAGATCTTCTTCACTCTCTTGATGTATTCACCTCTAATCTTTTTCTTGACTTCAGTGTGCTTGATGTTGTCAGCTTGAAGGATACCCAAGTATTTGTAGTAATCTTCCTCATCCAGACTCTTAATGTTATTTTCGTGGGGCATCTTGATTCCTTCAGTTTTCACTACTTTTCCTTGTTTGATAGTAAGTGTGGCACATTTGTCCAAGCCAAACTCCATAACGATATCTTGGCTATATATACGGACGGTGTTGAGCAGCGATTCTATTTCAGATGATGCTTTTCCATACAGCTTCAGATCATCCATGTAAAGGAGATGGGATAGTCTGGCAGACGTTTTTGATGTTTGATAGCCATGTCCTGAGTTATTCAGTATTGTTGACAGAGGATTATTATTATTATTATTATCGATCATCGCACAGTCAGCCAGATGTTCAGACTGGATTTGGCATTTTGTCTACCTATGTCCTTACCCAGGACCTGGGATAGGCAGATGTGGATGTTTGATGGTATTACAGGTATCGTCGCAGGATGGAAGCAGTTCCTAATAAGGCCGCCTTTTGCAATTGACTCATAGCAAATTTGTCAATGCCAATGGTGTTCAAGTGGTGCTCCAGTTGTTTTGGGATTGCACCCAAGGAGCCTATGATTATTGGTACTACCCTTGCTTGCTTTTGCCACAGTCTTTCTATTTCTATTTGTAGGTCTTTGTATTTTGTTATCTTCTCCAGTTCTTTCTCTTCTATTCTGCTATCTCCAGGCACTGCCACGTCCACTATCAGACTTTTTTGTCTTTCTTCTTATCGACAATTGTTAAGTCTGGGGTGTTATGTTGCAGGTGCTTGTCTGTTTGAATTCTGAAGTCCCAGAGCAGTTTAATTTGATCATTTTCTATGACTTTCTCTATTTTATGATCCCACCAGTTTTTGCTTACAGGCAAATGATATTTTTTGCAGATCTTCAAATGCACCATTGTTGCTACTTTGTCATGCCGCTGCTCGTAATCGTTTGTGAAAATCTCGCTTGCAACAGCTTACCAACGTGGTCCACGTTTCTTCAGCTTCTTGCATAGGCGGCACTACTGTCTGTTGCTGTCTTCTCAATTTTGAAATGTGTATGCATTTGTTCTTAAGGACTTGAGTTTGGCAGCTCAGAATATACCTCCGGCTCTTTACTTAAATTTCCTGCTTTAGCCATTCGCCAGGTTTTATCTGGTATTGCTTTCCAGCATTGTTCATGTATTGGCCATGTAGTGCTTTGTCTTCCCATGCCTCTATTCTGTTCTTCATTTGGTCTTTCTTGTAGGCCAGTTTGGTCTCTCCAGTAGTCAATAAGCCTTCCTGATATACTAATTTCAGTGCATCTTCATCATTGTTCTTCAGACATTCTTCCAAAGCCATTTTTTATTCTTCAACCATCTGATGTACTTGTAGCATTCCACGCCCACCTATTTGCCTTGGTAGATAAAGTCTGTCAATGTCACTGCGTGGATGAAGGGCATGATTCATTGTCATTATTTTTCTGGTCTTCTTATCCATTGCTTTTAGTTCTGCTTGAGTCCAGTCCACTATTCCAGCTCTGTACCTAATGACTGGTGGAATTGCCCAGATGTTGATTGCTTTATGGTATTCCTCCATTGAGTTTGGACTTTAAGATCTTCTTCACTCTCTTGATGTATTCACCTCTAATCTTTTTTCTTGATTTCATTGTGCTTGTTGTCAGCTTGAAGGATACCCAAGTATTTGTAGTAATTGTCCTCATCCAGACTCTTAATGTCTTCCTCATCCAGACTCTTAATGTTATTTTCGTGGGGCATCTTGATTCCTTCAGTTTTCATTTTTTTTCCTTGTTTGATAGTAAGTGTGGCACATTTGTCCAAGCCAAACTCCATTACAATATCTTGGCTATATATACGGACAGTGTTGAGCAGCGATTCTATTTCAGATGAGGTTTTTCCATACAGCTTCAGATCATCCATATAAAGGAGGTGGGATAGTCTGGCAGATGTTTTTGATGTTTGATAGCCATGTCCTTAGTTATTCAGTATTGTTGACAGAGGAAACAGTGCAATAACAAATAGTAATGGTGATAATGAATCTCTTTGAAATATTCCTTTCTTGATATTAACCTCTCCCAGCTTCTCACCATTGATTTGCACCTGTGTCTTCCATTGTGCCATCGATCTTGCACAAATTTTCTGATGTTTCTACTGACTCCGTTATTTCTAGGCCTTTTATTATCCATCATGTGGCCGTAGAGTCTCAAAATGCCTTTTGTAGTCAATCCATGCCACATTCAGGTTGGTCTTCCGTCTCTTGCAGTTTTCCAAGATCATTTTGTCTATTAAGAGTTGATCTTTTGTTCCTCTGCTATTGGGGCAGTTTCCTTTCTGCTCAGGTGGAAAGAGATTGTTTTCAACTAGATGCTGTTGTACTGCATCAGCTACCACACCAGTTAGTAATTTGAAAGTTGTTGGTAAGCAGGTAATTGGCCTGTAGTTACCTGGTGTTTCCCCTTTTGCTGGATTTTTCATTATTAGGTAGGTTTTCCCAGTTGTTAGCCACTTTTCAATTTCTCCACCTTGTAGTATATTGTTGAACTGCTTGGCAATGAGTGGGTGTATAACAGTTAGATGTTTCAACCAAAACCCATGCAGTTCATCTTCACCTGGTGCTGACCAATTTTTGATTTTCTTTGCTCTTTTTTCTACCATTTTTGTTGTTATTACTAGTTCTTTCATTTCACCTTCTGTTTTATTTGCATCCACCTCTTTTAACCAAGCCGCATCCTTGTTGTATTTCTTTGGGTTATCCCATATCTGCTTCCAGAACTGCACTGTTTCTTCCTTGTCATGTACTGACTGATTCATTGCAGTTTCTCTATTGATGGATTGGTAGAAATGTTTCTGATTGGATTGAAATTGGAGGTTCTGCCTATAGTTTGCAATTCGAGCTTCATATCTACTGATTTTCCTGGCTATAGCTGTTATTTGTTTCTTTATTATTTCCAGTGCTTCCTTGATCTTCCTTGTTTCTAAGTTGTATTTCTTGATTAGGTATTCTTTGGTCTTCTTGTTCTTCAGCTTCTTTTCTTTCATCTGTTCTAGCTTGCTTGCATGTGATCTTAACTTGCTGATCTTCTTTTCTAGTCTAACCTTCCACTTTTGTGGTGCACTGTTTGTTTGTTTTTCTTCTTTGTTGATTTTGCATCCCAGGTATTCTGTTATAATTGCAGCTGTGCTGTACATTAGTTGGTTTGTTTCTTGCAATGAATTGGTGCTTATACTTGATATTGCAATATTTGCATCTTTTAATGCTTGTTCTAGCTGTTTCTTTGGAACAAGCTTCAATGCAGGTAGCCTTATTCTATTGTTTTTGTGCTGTTCTAGATGCTCAGTTATTCTTTGTTTCAATTCTTTTATTTCTTTAGTTAGAGGGTTTTGTTCTTCCTGAGGTAGAGGTGCCTGTTTTCCAAATGAGAACAGTTGTATATCTCTGCTAGATTCCTTCACTGCCAACTCCCCCTGGTTTGCCTCTACATTCTGAATTACTTCTGGTAACGCTTTGATTTCTTTGCCCTGGGTAAACCTTTGCAGTTCGTCCAATTCTGTTTCTGTGAATACTTTATTTTGTGTTATAAATCGGCGTTAATCTGCTAGTCTCTTTTCTGTTATTTCTGATTACTTTATTTTGTGTTATAAATCGGCATTGATCTGTTAGTCTCTGTTCTGTTATTTCTGATTCTGGATGTTGTTCTTTCCAGAACTGGTGCATTCGTTTTAGATATCCTCATCTTGTTGGACTTGATCTGTAGTACCAGATCATTATTTCTTTGTTTTCCATCACTGTGTATCTGCGACGGGTAAACACCTTTTCTTCCAGTAGTTCTGCAGCTGCTGGCCCTGGTTGCTCAGCCAACAGTCCTGAGTCCTGTAACCCATTTTTCACCAGATATCCAGGAACTCCAATATCTAGCGCGGACCTTGTTAACCCGGGCGACGTCCGAGCCGTTATGGCATTCTGAAATTTACGTCTCACCATATTTTTTATGGGAGAGACACTCTTTGTCTGACTCCTCTGATGAGACCTGTCCAGTATGGTTGAACCTCGGGCATAGCTCTCATCTTCCTCAGAGTACACAAGCCCCACAACCACGTCAAGGTAGTGCCTCACTGGGGGTTTATTATTATTATTATTATCATCCATCGCACAGTCGCCAGATGTTCAGCTGATTGGCATTTTGTCCTACATGATTCGAGTCTTACCCAGGACCTGGTTATAGGCGATGTGGATTTTGATGGTATTACAGATATCGTTCGCAGGTGGAAGCAGTTTCTAATAAGGCTGGCCTTTTGCAATTGACATAATAGCGAATTTTGTCAATGCCAATGGTGGATTCAAGTGTGATCCAGTTTGTTTTGGAATTGCAACCCAGAAGGACTGGGACCCGGCAGTCGCAAATTCCTCAAGGGCCGCCCAAAAGTGGCCTGCATCCACCTATGACTATTGGTACTACCCTTGCTTGCTTTTGCCACAGTCTTTCTCTTTCTATTTGTAGGTTCCTTTGTATTTTGTTTATCTTCTCCAGTTCCTTTCTCTTGCTATTCTGCCTATCATCCAGGCACTGCCACATCCACTAACCAGACTTTTTTGTCTTTCTTATCGACAATTGTTAAGTCTGGGGTGTTATGTTGCAGGTGCTTGTCTGTTTTAATTCTGAAGTCCCAGAACAGTTTAATTTTATCATTTTCTATGACTTTCTCTATTTTATGATCCCACCAGTTTTTGCTTACAGGCAAATGATATTTTTTGCAGATCTTCCAATGTACCATTGTTGCTACTGTGTCATGCCACTGCTTGTAGTCAGTCTGTGCAATCTTCTTGCAACAGCTTACCAGGTGGTCCACTTTTTCTTCAGCTTCTTTGCATAGGTGGCACTTACGGTCTTGTTGCTGTCTTCCGCAATTTTGACTTTTGTATCATTTTGTGTCTTAAGGCTTGGTTCTTGTGCCAGCCAGAATTAGTCCCCTCGTCTCTTTCTCTTCGTCAATTTTCCTGCTCTTAGCCATTGCCAGGTTTTATTGTTATCTGCTTTCGCAGCTTTTTTTCATATATCGGCCATGTAGTGCTGTTGTCTTCCCATGCCGTCTATCTGTTCTTCATTTTGGTCGTTCTGAAGCCAGTTTGGGTCTCTTCCAGTAGTTAGTATCTTCCTGATATACTAATTTCAGTGCATCTTTATCATTGTTCTTCAGATATTCTTCCAAAGCCATTTTTTCTTCTTCAACCATCTGATGTACTTGTTGCATTCCACGCCCACCTATTTGCCTTGGTAGATAAAGTCTATCAATGTCACTGCGTGGATGAAGGGCATGATTCATTGTCCTTATTTTTCTGGTCTTCCTATCCATTGCTTTTAGTTCTGCTTGAGTCCAGTCCACTATTCCAGCTGTGTACCTAATGACTGGAATTGCCCAGGTGTTGATTGCCTTTATGGTATTTCCTCTATTGAGTTTGGACTTTAAGATCTTCTTCACTCTTTTGATGTATTCACCTCTAATCTTTTTCTTGACTTCAGTATGCTTGATGTTGTCAGCTTGAAGGATCCTCAAGTATTTGTAGTAATCTTCCTCATCCAGACTCTTAATGTTATTTTCGTGGGGCATCTTGATTCCTTCAGTTTATTATTACATTTTTCCTGTGTGTTGAATAGTAAGTTGGCTCACATTTTGTCCAAGCCAAACTCCATTAACAGATCTGGCTATATATATCGGACGGTTGCAGGCAGGCGATTCTATTTCAGATGATGTTTTTTCCTACAGCTTCAGATCATCCATTAAAGGATGGGGATAGGTCTGAGCAGATGTTTTTGATGTTTGATTAGCCATGATGTCCTGAGTTATTCAGTATGGTTGACAGGAGGAAACAGTGCAATAACAAATAGTAATGGTGATAATGAATCTCCTTGAAATATTCCTCTTTTGATATTAACCTCTCCCAGCCTCTCACCATTGATTTGCAACTGTGTCTTCCATTGTGCCATCGATCTTGCACAAATTTTCTGATGTTTCTACTGACTCCTGTTATTTCTAGGCACTTTATTATCCAATCATGTGGCAGAGAGTCAAATGCCTTTTTGTCGTCAATCCATGCCACATTCAGGTTGGTCTTCCTTCTCTTGCAGTTTTCCAAGATCATTTTGTCTATTAGGAGTTGATCTTTTGTTCCTCTTCATTATTAGGTAGTTTTTCCCAGTTGTTAGCCACTTTTCAATTTCTCCACCTTGTAGTATATTGTTGAACTGCTTGGCAATGAGTGGGTGTATAACAGTTAGATGTTTCAACCAAAACCCCTGCAGTTCATCTTCACCTGGTGCTGACCAATTTTTGATTTTCTTTGCTCTTTTTTCTACCATTTTTGTTGTTATTACTAGTTCTTTCATTTCAACTTCTGTTTTATTTGCATCCACCTCTTTTAACCAAGCCGCATCCTTGTTGTATTTCTTTGTGTTATCCCATATCTGCTTCCAGAACTTCACTGTTTCTTCCTTGTCAGGTACTGACTGATTCCTTGCAGTTTCTCCATTGATGGATTGGTAGAAACGTTTCTGATTGGATTGAAATTGGAGGTTCTGCCTATAGTTTGCAATTCGAGCTTCATATCTAATGATTTTCCTGGCTATAGCTGTTATTTGTTGCTTTATTATTTCCAGTGCTTCCTTGATCTTCCTTGTTTCTAAGTGGTATTTCTTGATTAGGTATTCTTTGGTCTTCTTGTTCTTCAGCTTCTTTTCTTTCATCTGTTCTAGCTTGCTTGCATGTGATCTTAACTTGCTGATCTTATTTCTAGTCTAACCTTCCATTTTTGTGGTGCACTGTTTGTTTGTTTTTCTTCTTTGTTGATTTTGCATCCCAGGTATTCAGTTATAACTGCAGCTGTGCTGTACATTAGTTGGTTTTTTCTTGCAGTGAATTGGTGCTTATACTTGATATTGCAGTATTTGCATCTTTTAATTCTTGCGCTAGCTGTTTCTTTGAAACAGCTTCAATGCGGCAGCCTTATTCTGTTTTTTTGTGCTGTTCTGATGCTCATGTTATTCTTTGTTTTCATTCTTTTATTTCTTTAGTTAAAGAGGGTTGGGGTGTGCTCCTGAGAAGAGGTCCTGGTTTCCAAATGAGAACAGGTTGTTATCTCTACTGGATTCGTTTCACGCCAACTCCCCCTGGTTCCTCTACTTCTGAATTACTTCTTGTAAGGCTTTGATTTCGTTTGCCCTGGGTACCCTTTGCAGTTCGTCCAATTTCTGTTTTCTGTAAATCTTTATTTCGTATTATAATCGTCGTTGATCTTGCTTGTCTCATTATTATTATTATTATTTTATTGATTATATTATTATTATTGTTATTCTTATTATTATTATTATCGATCATCGCACAGTCAGCCAGATGTTCAGACTGGATTTGGCATTTTGTCTACCTATCGAGTCCTTACCCAGGACCGGGGATAGGCAGATGTGGATGTTTGATGGTATTACAGATATCGTCGCAGGATGGAAGCAGTTCCTAGTAAGGCCGCCTTTTGCAATTGACTAAAAGCAAATTTGTCAATGCCAATTGTGTTCAAGTCGTGCTCCAGTTGTTTTGGGATTGCACCCAAGACGCCTATGACTATTCGTACTACCCTTGCTTGCTTTTGCCACAGTCTTTCTATTTCTATTTGTAGGTCTTTGTATTTTGTTATCTTCTCCAGCTCTTTCTCTTCTATTCTGCTGTCTCCAGGCACTGCCACATCCACTATCCAGACTTTTTTGTCTTTCTTATCAACAGTTGTTAAGTCTGGGGTGTTATGTTGCAGTTGCTTGTCTGTCTGAATTCTGAAGTCCCAGAGCAGTTTAATTTTATCATTTTCTATGCAGATCTTCCAATGCACCATTGTTGCTACTTTGTCATGCCGCTGCTTGTAGTCAGTCTGTGCAATCTTCTTCAAACAGCTTACCAGGTGGTCCACTGTTTCTTCAGCTTCTTTGCATAGGCGGCACTTACTGTCTGTTGCTGTCTTCTCAGTTTTGACTTTATATGCATTTGTCCTTAAGGCTTGGTCTTGTGTAGCCAGAATTAGTCCCTCGGTCTCTTTCTTTTTTTTTCCTGCTCTTTGCTATTGCCAGGCCTTGTTATTATCTGCTTTCCCAGCTATTTTTTTAATGTATTGGCCATATAATGCTTTGTCTTCCCATGCCTCTATTCTGTTCTTCATTTGGTCTTTCTTGTAGGCCAGTTTGGTCTCTCCAGTAGTCAGTAAGCCTTCCTGATATACTAATTTCAGTGCATCATCATCATCATCATCATCATCATTATTATTATTAAAACTCTAAGAAACCAGAGATCTTAAGCAATTATGTCTGTCTGTCTGCCTGTCTATCATCTATCATCTCTCTATCATTACTTTTTATTGTAAACTGACTACCATCACATGTCAGATCGGAGATTTAGAAATCTGATAAATAAATAAATAAAATAAAAACAAAATATACCTTCCTCGTCCTCATCATCATCGTGATTTAAAAACAATTATAGACTTAAAGAACATAAAAGTACCCATGGATCAATAACTTAGCTCTGGGGAAGGAAAACCTCAAGTAGGTTTCTGATTATCTAACCACATTATAGCAAACAATGAACAATTACAAATGCAGAGTTTCTGAGAATAGGAGAGATACAAACATGAATTCCAACCTCTTTGTGATACTTATCACAGCATAAATATTAATGTTTCCAATTTTTATTGTTTCCTCAAAACTTGGGTATTAAGGGTATGCAGATTTTTATTTTTATTTTTTTCAGATTTTATCAAATAAAATAATTACAATTGCCTCAGAAAATTTAGCTGAACTCTTGTCTTGATTCATGTACCAAGACCTTATTAAACTGTCACATTTTTCAGATGCATTCAAGTTGACTATCCAGTTGTTGATTCAATTTCGATCTTTAATGGAATCATAATACAAATCTTTTTTTTTCTGTTGCCTTATTATACATGAACCAGTGTTCAAAAGGCTGTACATGATTGCTGTGTTGTTTTCAATATTAAGGTCACTTTAGGTGGTGGTGAATTTCTTGTTTGTTTACCTGTTCTTTTTCATTAGATTTGTGCCATTGCTTAAATGCCAGCACCTGCACTGTATTTTGTTGATGATGAGTTCTCCCAAGCTTCTGCTTTATCAAGCTAGTCCATTTTGATTGAATCTGAGCAGTGGAAATATTGATTGCTTGCTTTTAACTTCTGGAATGATGCCAGCTGAATGGATTTTGGTTGTCATTGAATAGTTGTTGTTCAGACTTTAGCGTTTTGGAAGGATTCTATCTTATGTGCTTTAACAAAAGCTGAAAGCCATCATATTGGAAAAGCAGAAGTAAGTTGTTCTGATTTAGGGGATCCCTCTTATGGATAATATGTATTTGTCATTTGAATTATCCCACTACTGAGAAATATAGAAATAAGAAATAGACATGACTCACTCCAAAAGTGTATATTCTTGGATATTTCGTTGAAATGAATAGGAATTGGGCATGTGGAGTGCCTATTATCACTATATGTCTTTTCAAATATTTACCTTTTATTACATTAATATGAAGTCCACATTTTTAATCTTTACTTTATAATCTTCACATCACTGCCTTGTAACATGTGAAACACGTCAGTATATAAATATTGTAATAAATATCTATGTTCTCTATAATGCTTGTTTTCTCTTGTTTTCTCACTATTTGCTGCAATGCAGCTTGTTAAGAGGAACATTATTCTAAATAAGGCTGCTAGTGCATCAGGTTTAGTATTGTCTACACTGACAGGCAACAGCTTTGTAGATTTCAGTTAGGAGCCTTTTCTGAGCTCCATTGGAATGGGATGAGACAACTTGTTGCGGCCAACTTGCCATGGCCAACTCAACACAGTCAACTCGCCATAACCAACCCACACAGGCCAACTTGCCATATCCAACTCACTACAGGCCAACTAAACATAGCCAACTTACCATGACCAACTTACACAGGCTAAATTGCCATGGCCAACTCAACACAGCCAACTCACCATGACCAACTCACATAGGCTAAGTTGCCCTGGCCAACTCAACACAGTCAACTCACCACGGCCAACTTGCCATGGCCAACTCACTGCAGGCCAACTTGCTGCGGGACAATTCAACAATTCAATTTAATTATTTAAAATTTTAAAAATATTTTAACTGTTGTCATTCATATTTGATTGTGTCCCTCCTTTGGCATCCTTTCTTTAATGATTGTATTGCACCATTTCTTAATATTACTGCAACTCTTATCACATGGCGAGTTGTTCTGCATCCAGTTGGCCATGGCAAGTTGGCAGTGGCGAACTGTCCTAGACCTCCATTGGATATGCTGTAGTTTGAACCTTGGCCCCTTTAGCAATTAAAAGTTTGTGCTTCTTGCTCTTACTTCTATTTATCTTAACTTTTTTTTTTTGCTAGAAGCATTGTTTTCTGCATAGGAAAAATTCTTTTCCTATTTCCTCTCCACAGTCATTTAGGCATCTAACCAATAATTTTTAATTTGGGAATAAGGAAAGTGAACCATACCAGGACAGTGACAGCAAAGGTTTGATCTAAAAGAAATGATCAAGCAAAGCCATTCAGACAGCTAATTCACTTTCATCCTGCTTATGTTTTAATGTGTCTCTGAAATACTTATTTTGCTTTGTAATTGGTGTTCAGAAGTTTTCAAAGCTTCCTATTCATATGAGGACTTTTTTTCACCCAAAAATCTAAGCACATATATTTAACTTCTCAAAATATATATGGCTTATGCTGTAATTCTATTCTATCCTGCATAATAGTGTTTATTTTGGAATAAGATCCACTGATCTCAAAGAGATCCTCTCCCCCCATCCTTGTATTAGTTGTAGTACTCTATCTTAAAGATTCTTAAAGTATGAGCTGTGATCCCTGGGGAGATTACAAATAACTAAGACGAAGCTTCCTTTAAAAAAAAAAAAAAAATCAGGGTTGCACAGACCAACAGAAGGTAAAGCTGAAGTGAATTTTAAGAAACAGGTAAATCTATGTATCCAACCATTTATCAAAACCATCACCAAGCTCAGCACTTTTATGCATTATTTATTATTTAGTTATTTAATCTTTAAATCTATATCCATATAAGTAAATTCAGTTTGATTTCTGAAGGAAGAATAATCATTTTAGGGTGTCATCGTATTGCAAAGATAAAATAAAAGAAACCCTTCTTTGTAGACCTAACAAATTCTCCAAGTAACATTTAGGAACTTTCTTATTTTAAGATGTACAGCATTAAACAAATCCTTCTTTGTGCTTTCAGAACACTATTTTTTTCCTAATTTTACACATCCTTTCATTCTCTCAGGCTATCCAAGTATGCATCAAGAACTGTAACTGATTGTTATTCATTCATTATGCATCCGTTGAATAATGGCTAATAAAGACAGGAGATAATCAATGACAGAAATATTGTTAGCTGAAGTGATAAAATTATTCACTGAGGGACTGAGATCTGTCTGTCTTAATGAACTTGCATCACAGCTTAGTGTCACTGCATTTTGCAAATGGAAGAAAACCACAGTTGGCTCCTGACTGTTCATTGAATATGGAAGTTTCATACATTAGAGTAAGACTTTGAATGAAGGCTGAGTGTTGCATTGTGCATATTATTGTTCAGTATGAAGAATTCTGAAATAAATATGAGATATTGATGTAATTTCAGTGGCAATCCAACTTGATGCAGCAAGAAACATATTATTTTCTTCTTTACAGTGATAACCTTAGGTCATCTGGCTATTTTCCTTCATATCTTGAAAATATTTTACTATAATCTTTCCCTGTTGGACTATTTAAGCAAAGAGCTGGCTTTGGTAGCATTGATCGTATCACCTTTTCCACTCATTCTTGGCCAAGCAGCTGTTGGGTATCACAAAGTAGTTGGGTTCAAGTGGTTGCCATGCTCCATCTTTCACTTATTTCAGTTCTTCCTATCTTGTAATTATTCTAAAACCTCAATACCCATGTTTCTCTGTAGGAGTCACTTAATTACTTAATTTCTTTTAAAACCTCTGGTTTTTCCCTTTTTAAATTGCTAGTTAGGCTAGCAATTTCAACTCTTGCTGTGTGACTGACTGTACTTTACTGATTTATGGTCAGAGACACAAAAATATTGGTTTTATGCAAGACGAAGAAATATTGATAAAAAAAATGTTGAATCCTCGGCAAAAAGTCAATGAGGATTCAAGTTACATCCAAGGCCTTCTAATAGTGACTATGATCAGGCAGAAATTCTCTACGTTTCTATAGATTTCTAAGGTTGAGAAGTCAACAAGCAAAATACCAATATGTAACTGTTTTGGCCCAGCTTCTGCAACAGCAAGAAATGACTATATGAGCTCTGCTTGCTAAATAAAATAGGCCCTGAAATGTCATAGGTTACTTATTCAGCTGCAGAATGTTCCTCATAAAGAATATTATATCTTCTCTTCAACAACTTTTCAGGTATTAAACTATGATAGTATGAATGCTCTTCTATCTGTTGCAGAAGTAATCCTGTAAAAATAATTTGGCGCTGTCATAAATCTACAAAGACGCCCTTGAAACAATAGGATGGCATTTTGGTCTATTATTCAAGATATTTACTACTTATATGGCTTTATTCATTACTGCTTCCTGTTCTAACAGATAGGAAGCAGCAAGTGAAGCTAGGCAAAATCATATCAGATACCTGTACAATTAGCACAGGGCCCCTCCAAGGTTGTGTGTTCTTTCCACTTCTCTATATATCAATGACTGCATCTCAAAAGATCCCTCTGTTAAAGTACTGAAGTTTGCAGATGATACAACAGTGATTGACCTCATTCGAGATAACAATGTATTGGCATACAGATGGGAGGTTGAACAACTAGCCTTGTGGTGTGGCCAGAAAATCCTTGAACTGAACACACTCAAAACTGTAGAAATGACAGTAGACTTTAGAAGAAACCCTACTATTCTACAACCTCTTACAATACTAGACAACACAGTATCAACAGTAGAGACTTCAAGTTTCTAGGTTCTTTAATATCTGAAGATTTAAAATGGATACCTAACATCAAAAATGTAATAAAAAAACACAACAAAGAATGTTCTTCCTGTGCCAACTCAGAAAGCTCAGACTGCCCAAGGAACTGCTGATACAGTTCTACAAAGAAATTATTGAGTCTGTCATTTGCACCTCTGTAACTGTCTGGTTTAGAACTTCAACCAAACAAGACAGACACAGACTTCAACGAATAGTTAGAACTGCAGAAAAAACAATTGTTATCAGCCTGCCATCCATTGAGGACCTGCATGAGCAAGAAAGAGACTTTGAAAATATCTACAGACCCCTCACATCCTGGACAGAAACTATTTCAACTTCTTTCCTCAAGACGATGCTATAGAATTACTAGACATAAGGACAGTTTTTTTTCCCACTCTGCTTAACAACTAAGTCCTACAACACTATCAAAATACTTAGTAAAGCCGTATTACTATGATACTCTTCATCTTTCTTATTACCTATCCTTATCTTCTTGTGACTATAACTTTGCTGCTTGTATCTTACAATTTATATTTTTCTTGTATCCTAGTATGATTTATATTGTTTGCTTAGCTAGTAGTCTATGACTATCGCCAAGTGTTGCATCTTATAATTTATGATGAAGTGTTGTATTTCACGATTTATGATGAATGTGTTTTCATGTTGTATATGATCATGATTATCATTATTACTTGTATGTACACGTAGAGCCTATGCCCCTGAAACAAATTTCTTGTGTGTCCAACCACACTTGGCCAATAAATTATATTCTATTCTATACTAAAAAATGAGGAAGGGAAGACGTAGGAGGACAGATCACTGGGTATGATACTATTTCAGATGGAAAAAAAAAACTAATCAAAAAGTGTGGTGGTTAGAATGCAGTATCACAGGCTAATTCTGCTGGCTGCCAGCAATTTGGCAGTTCAAATCTAACCAGCTCAAAGTTGACTCAGCCTTCCATCCTTCTGAGATCAGCAAAATGAAGACCCAGATTGCTGGGGACAATATGCTGACTCTGTAAACCACTTAGAGAGGGCTGTAAAACATTGCAAAGCGGTATATAAGTCTAAGTGCTATTGCTATCAGCAAAACTGAATTTGATCAGTAGTTCACCCAAGAGTCTATCTTCACCGATATTTTAGGCAGAAAAATCTCATTTGAGCTGCTGCAGTACTAGTTGTAATAGAAGAACAGCCTTAAAAGTAGAAGTGTGAAAGTGTACATAAGGATTACTCCAGATATGCACACCCAGATATTTTCTGGAATTTGTATTCCTTGCAGTTCAGCAAACATTCATATTGTATGTTGGGTTAGGTAATATTTAAATGTCCAATTTTTATGTTGCATATAGCTGGGCCAGGTTTGGAAACAATCAATTCCACATTTCATAAGTTGCAGTATAATGTAGATAAAGAGCAGGTGAACCAACTAGACCTCAGCGTCTCAATTTAACCTTTCAGTCTATTACTTGTACTTGAATCAACAAACTTATAATGGTTGTAAAAGTGGGATTCTAAGGGAACACTTTCAAGAGAATTGTTTATTCTGCTATCATTCAAAGTGACTGAACTGTGTGACAGACTAACAGCCTGGCTACTTTCTCTGGTTTTCCTTCTCTTGATATTATTCAAGAATAAGTAGCAGTAGGACCCTGCTTAGATAAATAGATCCTGAAGATTTATTGCAGGGGAAGAATCCTGATCCCTCACTAAGTAAGGGAAGAGGTGCATGACATTTTTAAGCTGTCTCTAACAGAGGAGATGAACATGATTGCCAGGGAAGCTAGGGAAGAGCTGTCTGTTTCCCTTCCAGGAAAAGTGTTGATTTTGACTTAGGTCTGTGCCACATTTCACTCCATTTGCAGAAATTAGTAGAATTAGAATTTGGAATGGTTGGAAAAGACAGATATCAGAGAAATATGAAGAGCACAGCCGCACAGGTTTTACCAATTGTGGTTCTGAAACAGGCTGGGAAAATTAGACTGTACATTATGCAGCTGCCTAATTCAGCGATCAAACAAGAATGTCATCACAACCACAGTGAATTATGTCATAGTAGATGCTGATGGAGCTCAAATATCCTCCATGTCACAACTTAAGTTTGGATAGCACCAACTTGCATTGCATCTGCAGTTATAGTCTGTAACTACATTCACTATTTATGCTGGTTTACCTTCTTTCTAGACCTTCTAGGTATGTGACTTTGGATCATCCTTCTATACTTTGGATGCCAAATCTTTTTAGTACATAATGGACAGTAAGACCTGGTAAAGATTAAACAGCTTAAATGGGGGGAGGGAATAACAGACAAGATGGGAAAAAGCAATATTACATATTTATTTATAGGACTTACCTGGTTGTCTATCTCATATAATGACTCTAGGCAGCTCACAATAAAGCACCAAAACATGGTTAAAAGCAAAAGCACCAGGCACCAGGCTAAACATCCTCACAGTTCAACCCTCATTCTAATCCAAGGCTTGGGAGAAGAGTCAAGTCTTCACAGCCCTCCAGAAAGCTAAAAGGGCAGGGATCACTTTTATGAAAGAAACTGATCTATATCTTTGTGATATTTGTTCGGTACAACATACCTTTGCTGAACAGAAATGTATTTTAAAGGTCAACATTTAGAAGGCACAAAGCATAGGGGGTTTTTTTAAACAAGTTTTATTAGTTTTTTCATTTTACAAACCAGTGCTTAAGAATCACTGTGGTGACAGGG
This sequence comes from Crotalus tigris, assembly GCF_016545835.1. NCBI lineage: Eukaryota > Metazoa > Chordata > Lepidosauria > Squamata > Viperidae > Crotalus > Crotalus tigris. The sequence goes on along the minus strand of NW_024096465.1, from coordinate 1,625,335 downwards.
CAATCAATTGTCCAAATACAAAGTCATACTCATAAAGATCAAATTAAATCATTTTAAAAAAAGTTAAAAGAATAGCACCCCTCTCTATTCCCTCTAGTAGTATATTATATTCAAGTTAATATATTTCAGTACAACTAAGTCAGTCAAAACAATCATCAATAAGATTTCATTTAAATAAATCCAAATCCTATATTAAGCTTTACTATTTCAATTGCTATATTCCATATTGGTAACATAAATACATAATTAACACTTCAAATGTTTCTCCATACCTTTTTTTCCCCATTAACACAATCAATATTCATTTATTAATATCATTCCTTTTTTTTCTTAATCAGTAACATTTCATCTAAATAAGTCCAAATCCTGTGTAAAGCTTTACTATTTCAATTACTTTCTTCCATATTGCTAATACATAATACATAATTAACACTTCAGGTGTCTCACCATTCCCTTTTTTCTTAACATAATAAACATTTGTTAATATCATTTCTTCTTTTTTTCTGCTTCTTCTTTTATTACAAAATAGCTATCATTCCTAATAATAAAAATATTAATTCAAAAAAGAAAAGAGAGAAAAGAAAAAACTATCACTCCCTCAATATTTGTGTCAAACTCCTTTAACCTCCTCCCAAAATTACTGTTACCACAACAAACATATTAATATAGAGACAAATGTCTTCTTATTAAATTCAAACCTTTAATTAATTTTTATTCAATCTAACATTTTATTTAACCGTCTTAAGCCATAAATCAATCCATATCTAGTAAGCCTTAAAATCCAATATATAGAGCCTTACATCAAAACTCTTAAATCTTATTCTAGCTTTCCTTTTATGCCAAACAGGTTTCCATAACACCGCCTCTATATCAATGAATAAATCACTTTTTATGCCTTGTAGTATCCTTTGAGTCAAACAAGAGCGTCTCCTTTTCTGTTTTAAAGACCTAGCTCATTTGTAAGTAATCCCTTGTTGTTTTAAAGAGTCAAGTCTCCACATTTGAAACTGTTGAATAATAGGCTCAGTTATGTCCAATTTTGTAGTTAATAGATGCTTATCCAAGCTGCCATAGTTTTCAGTTAGTTGAGCTTGTTTGTTCATTTCTGTTAATTTTAAAGTTGTAAGTGGTTCAGTTACAGTTCTTTTTGGTTTCTCGGAGATCTCATCAGCATGCATATAAAGTAAGGTAGAATTTTCTTTAATCTTAGTTGATTCTGCTTCTGTTGTTTTTTGATCTATAAAATACTCAGATGTAGTATGGGGGTCAATTTGTAAATTCAAAGCAAAATGTCTATTTTTTATTGCCATAGTACACTCTTTTATTTGGAAACATATTTGGTCAGTAGCTTCATAAAGTTTTTCCAGTATAAGTTTATAGTCAAGTTGAACATTAGATTTCTCCATTTCAAGAAAAATTAAAAACAATCTGTATCTTTAGTAGAGGCTGTGTTCAAAGAACATTTAATCAGTATCCACCCCCACAAATATAGCTGTTGAATTTCTTTGTCTTTTCCTTTTTATGGTAGTCTGAAGATCAAAGCCAGTCTCACTAACAGAAAAAGAAATAGTGCAATTTTAACTTTATCCACAAGGTGTCCTCAGTAGAATATAAAATCTTCTCCCAGACACCAGAAATATCATTAACAAGATCAGAAAACATAGAAAAAAGGAGAATTCTTCAAATGTAGACAAAGTCCAATAGTAAATTCAATATTCAATATTAAAAAGATTTTCCAAGACCCCAAAGTGAATAAAAAATAAAATAAAAATAGAGAAAGAAAAAAGTCACTTTAAATTAATTCAATCCATAAGCTTCTTTTTCCCACACTCACCAATGCTGCCTTCTCAGAGCAGGGAAATGATTTCAAAAGTGTTTTTTACAGGCACACAAAAAAAGGAGAACCAAGAGAGGAAGAGAAAAAAGTCTCACCCAGCTCAGCCACAGTGGTTCCTGTGCTTAGATGTTCTTCTGACTTCTGGTTTCAGCGGCAAGGTGAGCGGCCATTTTACTGGCCGCTGTTTCCACCGTCGGCCCAAAGGAGCAATCTCGGTCCTTGGAAGAAGCTGCCACTCTCCCAAGGACAACAAGGACCTCCTCACTGGTAGCCACCCCTCCAAGGTGGCTTTTTGACCCGATTAAGGGTCTACCGGCAGCAGAGAATCAGCTGGCGAGGAGAGCAGTCTCCTTGCACAGCTGTGACTGCTGCAATCCAGAACCGGAAGTCACAAAGCATAGTTTTAATGTGCTCTATCTAGAAGTTTCTTTTGAGAAGTTATTGTTAATTGCATTATTTGCAGTTTAAATTCTTTGAAGCTTAGCAATAGCAATAGCACTTAGACTTATATACCTTCCACAGTGCTTAAAAGCACTTTCTGAGTGGTTTATAATGTCAGCATATTGCCCTAATAATCTGGGGTGCTCATTTTACTAACCTCAGAAGGATGGAAAACTGATTCAACCTTGAGCCAGTCAGGATTGAACTCCTGGCAGTGGGCAGAGTTAGCTTGCAATACTGTATTTTAACCATTGAGCCACCACAGCTCTTGATAGCATTTCACTCTGAAAACTGCATTATCAATGAAGTTGAAGTTCAGAAAACAATGCAAATGTCAGTGAAAGCAGTGCCTCATATACTTAATGTTTCTTTTTTTATATCTGTTTTAGTTATTAGCATGTATCTCTCACAACGACAAAAGCACAAATACACAGGTAGTCTTCGACAAAGAGCAGTTCATTTAGCGACCATTTAAAGTTACAATGGCACTGAAAAAAAGGGATTTATGACCATTTCCCACAGTTATGATATTTGTAGCATCCCCATGTTCATGTGATCAAAATTAAGACGCTTGGCAACTAGAATTAAAATAAATAAAAACCCCACCACTAAATTGACTCAGGAAAGCTATTACTCCTCAGTTTAATTTATGGCATAGTAATTTATTGCAAACTGCTAATTATGCAGAGAACATGTAGTTAAGAAATGCAGAACAAGTAGTTAGACATTTCAGATTTCCCGATATAAACAGACCCCCTCCAATTAAACGTAGAGAAACATATGTCTCAGAAATTTAAATACAAGAAAATTATTTTAAAAATCATCAGAATGGTCTTTTCTATTTTTACAAAAAATCACGTCTATTGTAGTAAAAATATGCTATTTTACTATTATATATTGCACATATAAATCAGCCTAAAATAACTCAGAAATGCTGTTTTATGTACATGGAAATGAATGCAGTCTTGTTTTAAAATCAAGATAATAATTGTGATAGTTTTCTACCATTCTGCAAAAGCAATTGATAAAAAGAAAATGAGTGTGTGTTTTCTGGAGAGATAATAGAAAGCAATATGTCTTATTGACATATCACCTTTTCCAATCCAAATTATTTATTTTATCTAATGTTTTATATTTATTTTGTATTTTATAATACTATATTCATGAAAGTTAAAATATTATCTAATTTAAGTTTCTTTTCCATCATAGTGACAAAACTATACATAAAATTTGCCCTGCTTGTCCTTCTGGCTTTTTATCTGAATGTAATGTTGCTTCACTAAATAGACCTTGTGCCTTTATTTGAAGTGTGTGAGTTTTATGTTTTTCCTCACAACTAAAAAAAGTTCTGTGCAGTGGACCTTTGACCAAAAATTAAAATAATGATAATTTATTGTAACTCTTCAAAAAATCTTTCAAAAATACAGAATATCACATTTTATAATCTACTCATTTGTTCATTGTTGCATTTTCAGAAAACAAATCTTATCAGCATAAGAAAATAGGGTTTTATATAATTTAGGTTATGGCCTTCTGTTGAGTGACTTCTTATGAATTTCACCTGTCTTATCTTTGAGTAGATTTGACCTTTTCACATAGCCTATTCAATTATCTTCTATTCACAGACACAAGGATAGATAACATTGTTGGGGAAAATAATCCTCATTATGTTTAGATGTTTAGATGTTCTACACTAAAAGAATAGTTCACTTTCAGAGAAAAAGAAGTTAGGAATTGTCTATGCTTCTAGCCATTTCCACAAAGCAAAGCACTATTAACTACGTCAATAACATAAATATACATAAATAAATATACAAAGTTTATACAAACATAAATATACATAAATAAATGTACAAAGCCCCCCCCCCCGGCCTTTTGAAAGAGTTTGAAGACCTGGCTCTGCTGACTTGCATAAGGCACATGAAAGAACATGGAATTTTGAGGTTCGTTAGCACCTTCAAGCACTGTCCACCTTTCCACCTTTATTCTTTGTTTTACCTGGCTTCTTTCACTGAGATACAGTATTTTTCTATGGTTTTTACGTTTTTAAATGCACACTGCCCACAGTCGCTCTGAGAGTAAGATGGACAGTCTCTAAATTTGATAAAAACAAACAAATAAATAAAATTAACGCCTAAGGCATGGCAGTATTACCTTCCCCTTTATGAAAATAAGGTGTGCAATGGTGAAACAGATCAAGCTCTTTAGACAGCTTTGTACAGCTATATGGCATAGTAGAGCTCCCTTAAAGTAGTAGGATATGGGAAACAGAGTGCCTCCTCTTGCCTCTGATCCAGTAAGAGGTTTTGAGAGATGAACTTCTAGCTGATATTCAGTGTCCAGACAATCCAGCCCTTAAAACCTTATTTTCAGCAGCTCTATGTCTGACTTTACTCTAATCTGTTGTTGTTCTGTTGTTCTGCTGTTGTACCACCAATTTTAACCTCCCCTTTAAACTTACCCTATGGAAGTAAAGAACAGAAAGTAGAAGCAACAAGAAAAAGAAGCATAGATCTTTTTCTTTTAAGGCAAAAAATAAATGTAGAAGGAATCTTAGACATTCTACCCTTGTTGAATACACTTTTGTAAATAATTTACGAGGCTTCAGCTAGACTCCTTGGAGCAAAACTAAATTGGCTTTATACTCCCTATTTAACATGGTCACTTACCGCTAAGTCTCAGTGGCATATCAGAGGTATAGTTTACTTTGAAACCAGAATGTCTTTGTGTCCTAACATTGATAGAGTGGAAATGTCTTAAAAATTGATGGCACAGCAGGAACCAGTAAGGCATATAGCAGCAGGACACATTGTTTTTGTTTAATTTTATCCCATGGCATTGCATTGCACTAATTCCCTAATTTAAAATATATCCATGCAGGCAAATAAACTTTGACATGCTAAGACCTGAGAACTCCCTAGACTTCAGAAAATAATATATTTCAGTAAACAGTGACAATAAAAGAAAAATGGTGAAAAAAACAAGGGAAGGAATATTCTCAGATTTTTTTTTCTTTTTCTTTTTTTCAGTTCAGCAACAAATGTTTCCTGCTGTTCCTGGTTCTGAAAACAAATTGGTATACTGCTATGCAGAACACTTCCCTCAAAGTGCCTTTTCATCATGGGGCTGACATTCTGTTTAAGTTTTATATCTTAACAAAAAAAATCCTTCCTTCCTTCCTTCCTTCCTTCCTTCCTTCCTTCCTTCCTTCCTTCCTTCCTTCCTTGCTTCCTTCCTTCCTTCCTTTCTCCCTCCCTCCCTCCCTCCCTCCCTCTTTCCATGACGTACTTATACCATATAACTGCTTTAACATTCATAAATTCCACTGGATAGTGTTTGCAAAGAGGGAAATGTAACAACTTTCATATTTTATAAACATCACGTACAAAATAGTAGGCATGCATTTGGATGCAGTTGTCAAATCTTGGTGGAGCTACTCACATAAATATTGAGAATATATAGGTAGCATGTTGGGTTTTTATTTCAATTTTGATTAAACATTCTTGTGATCTAGTATTACTTTGCACTGGTTGTAATGATTATGGATTCAGTAGCGTTCATTCTTTTAAGAAATTTGTTAAAGCAAGCAGCAGAAAAACTGCTTCTGACCCTGGGATCTTTTGCTTGATTCATAGAAAAAACACTTTGCTATGTTTTTAACAATGTTATTTGTTGAAACGGTGACACAGAAAAGAGTCTACATTAAATTTATTTATTAATGAAATTTATATGGCCGCCCATCTCACAGGAATTCTGGTCAGCATACAATAAACAAATAAAAAGAATATGTAAAACAATAATGATTAAAATATAAAAAAATCATGTAAAACAATAATGATTAAAATATAAAAAAATCAATATGAAAAATAAAATATTACTAAAATCAAAATAGTAATTGGAATGAACTAAACATAATAAATCCTAATTAACAGCAAGATCCTATGATAAATATATATATTTATAAATATTATATATATATATACTGTATGTGTGTGTGTGTGTGTGTGTGTGTGTGTGTGTGTGTGTGTGTGTCTTTGGTTATTCGGGTTTTCTCCCACGTCAAATTGGAAGTGTCTTGGCAATGTTTCGACGAAGTCCCATTCATCATCTTCAGGCTGGTGTTTTCGGCTTTGTGCTTCTAGGAGCAATTGCTCCTAGAAGCACGAAGCCGAAAACACCAGCCTGAAGATGACGAATGGGACTTCGTTGAAACGTCGCCAAGACACTTCCAATTTGACGTGGGAGAAAACCTGAATAACCAAAGACCTACATATGAACACCCACAAAAACCTCAGAAAACATGTGTGTGTGTGTGTGTGTGTGTGTGTGTGTGTGTGTATATATATATATATATATATATATATATATATATATATATATATACATGTAAAGTATATATAATAAATTCAATTTATCATTACATCTATCCTCATAGCAGCATAGTGTGTTGTCTTCTCATTTATAGAACAAAACCTTTTTTAAATTAGGTAACAAATTTATATCCTGGATCCATTTGTTAAAATCAGATGAATGATTTACTTTCCAATTCGTGGAATTACTTCTTTGCTCTATTCCAGGTTCTATTGTACTTTATTTTCATGAGATGACAAATTCCATGTTTTTGTACTTCAGTGTCACATTGAAATCTTAACTTTAGTATTACTTCCAAAAGTATATTATATTGATTTGAAACCAAACCAAAGCTAGAACTGAAATCCTATGGCTTAAGAAGTCATAATGCTTAAGGAACCTTTGTATTTGTATACTGACAACATAAAAAAGAGCCAATGTCCATTCCCTTTTAAATGTTCTTTAAAGAATCCAGGAAACAACAAATAATATTTTCTGATGAATTAATTTCATTTTTAAATCATGGGAAGTATATTTCACATTTTTTAAAATACCTAGAGCTTTTGTTTTTTCAAAACTGGGTATTCCCACTTTTCTTTCCGCAGATCAAATATATCACCAATATTAACTTTCCTCTTGCATTTTAATATCTAGTAAACTTGAATTCTGGGTTTATTTTCAGGCACAGAGTCTATGAAAGAAGGCAGGATTACAGATATCTCAGAAGCAAAAACTCCTGGGCCATTCAATCTAAAAAAATAGATTACCTATTTTTTTTTAAAAAAAATGTTACTGACCAAGAACCTGGTTGCCTAGGGCAGAGTGGTATAATGAAAGTAGTTTTTAGATTGCCTCAGGGATTGTTTAAACCTAGAATTTGGGAGAGGAGACTGGCATAAGAGCTGCTATTTTAAAACATTATTCCCACAGAATCAGTGGTGGGATTCAGCCAATTCGCACCACTTTGGCAGAACCGGTAGCTAAATTTTTGTTGCCTACGCCCAGAATGGACTTCCAGAAGCGGCATCCACACAGAGAACCGGTTATTCACATATTTGAATCCCACCATTGCACAGAATTTATGCGCTAAAAAAAATCACTTCTTCTAACTGCTTTTTAGCTTGGGAGAAGTGAGGTGGAGAGACATGCTTTGCTTGATCACTGGTGGAGAATCTTGAAGTTGTACAGATAGTCCTTGACTTATGACTACAATTGAGCCCAAAATTTCTGTTGTTAGGTGAGACATTGGTTAAGTGAATGGTTTTGCCCCATTTTACAACCTTTCTTGCCACAGTTGTTAAGTGAATCATTGCAGTTGATGAGTTAGTATCCATATTTTTAAATGAATCTGGCTTCCCCATTGACTTTGCTGGTCAGAAGGTCTCAAAATTGATCACCTGACCTTGGGACACAGGAACAGTCATAAGTATGAAGCAGTTACCAAGCATCTGAAATTTGATAACACGATTGGTTGTAATGTAATGGTTGTAAGCGTGAAAAACAGTCATAAGTCAGCTTTTTTTATTGCGGTTGTAACTTTGAAGGATAACTAAATTAACTGTTGTAAGTCGAGGACTATCTGTACTTTAACATCTGGACAGCCTCTGTCTGGAGAAGACTTCTTTACACACAAATCTGGATCAAAAAAGAGAATTTGAAATTTTTCTCAAGATACTCACTTTTGAAACATAAAACCTAAGACTCTTTCTGTGCTTTAGCTGTCTTTCTGGCTTTAAACTTATATGTTATTCTCTAACTTTATTTTTTAGTTTCTTGTCAAGTCTGTAATAAACTGCTCCGCATCCTCAAGGGAAAGACATGGCTTTTCTTGCTTCCTTCATCAGCTGCTCATGATCTCAGTGACATTAATGTGGTTAACAAATATTTTCTTTCTGGTATTTTTTTTTCCTTGGGGGCAGGCCTTTATATTCAGCCACAGGTCCCATGAAGCTAAACACTTGACTAATTTCTTGGCTTATTTCTTTTGTTCTTTTCACTTTTTTTCTTCCTAGAGAAAATGTCCCTAATCTAAATTTTAAAATGACATCATCAGCAGAAGCATTCTATATACCAGTGGTGGCGAACCTATGGCACGAGTGCCAGAGGCGGCACTCGGAGCCCTCTCTGTGGGCACATGTGCTGTTGCCCCAGCCTTGCCTCCCACTGCGACACCCTCCTCACCAGCAGCCCCCCTGGAGGAGAGTTGCCCCCAAGCGTGGCCCACGTGGAGCAGCACAGTCAAGGACAGGCAGCCAGGCAGTGGCTCACACCCCGTCATACACAGTTGATGCTGCAGGCCGTGGGCAGAAGGTGTGGCTGTCATGGCGCTGCTGGGCTGCCTGGGCGATCTGCGGTGGGCCCTGGAGGTGGTGAGTGGCCTGTGGGCAGGCGGAGCAGTGGCAGAGCGGGGGTGGGGCAGGGGGTGGAGTGGGGACAGGGCCAGTTTTTGGGCACTCGGTCTCTAAAAGGTTTGCCATTTATATACCATAAATGGACATCTTGTGAAACATAGCTGCCTGCATGCATAGAAGATAACAGCAGTGGTCTTATATAAAGATATTATATCTTTTTGTTTGTGTCTATATAAAAATCCTTTTTTCATAGATCTTAAATAAAACTATCAGTATTTTTATTAAATACCAGCAACAACTGCCAATTTATAGCTTGGTTTACATGTTATTCAGATGGAGGTAAGCAAATGTTGTGGGGTACTGGCTGAAGACCAAGCAGATACAAATTCTAATCCCTCCTCAATATAAAAACTCACCAAGTGACTTTGGCCAAGTCACTCTCTTTCTTTCCAATCTTTGTCACAGAGCTCTTATCAGAATAAATTGAAGGATAGCTTTTCCTATAAGCTGTCTTGAGCTCCTGGAAGAAAATTAAGATATAAATTAATAGATAATAATAATTACTCAGAGTACTTGAAAGAGAGTGACTAATTTGAAGTCACCAGGGATGACTATTAACATCTATGAATTCTGATAACTATGTTTTATATCTTTCCTTTTTATTGTATGATAAAGAAAAAATAATAAGATCAGAATGATGTTATCCAGGGATGGAGAAGCATCACACTAGAGATAAATCTGCTTCTGTCATTAGTTATATTGAAGTAGCAAAGTTTATATTTCAGGATAATTCCTACTATGATTATTTTATATTGTAAAAATTCATATTACATTTCCTGAGGAAATACTGTAGAGAAGGCATTCCAGACCATTAGCTTTTTGATTTCCCAAGCACTGAATATCAATTTCTCTTCAGAGGACTAATATGTTATCTTTTTCTGGGGGGGGATTTGGGCTGATAGTCAAATGCCACAAGTAAGGGCTCATTGTATTGTTGAGGAAAGTTAAATTACCACCTCTTCCTTATTTTTTCCAAACAGACTCGTGGATCAGAGTTCTAGCTATGAGTTTCAGATCATAAATTAACAAAAGAAACAAAAGAAATACAGTCTGTTTATATCCCTTAATAAAATTAATGTAGAAGAAAAAGGAGGGAGCATCTCCTTTATATGGAGCAAGAAAATAATGGAAATAATGGAGCCATTTTCTGTGTCTGTGATTGCATGACTGTGATTTATGATGTTTTTTGCTGGAAACCTCTTGTCACTTCCAGTTTCTGGCAAAAATGACCTGCTCATTATGGACAAGGCATTCACTTAACAACCACAGTGTTCATTTAATGACCATAGCTTCACTTTACAACTGCCACATTTGCTTAATAATTACTGCAAAAAATGTCAAATTGGGTCAAATCACATGGGTGCTTCAACTTACAACCGCCATGATATAAATTCTGGGCTCCATTATGTTCATAAGTCAAGGACTACCTCTACCAGACATTGAATTTAATTAAAACTGTTCTAGATAATAAAACAGTTTCAATTTAAATTGATAAAGTGGGTGAATTGAGCAAAAATGGTGAGTCAGGAACCAGGGAGCAAAGTGAAGGTTCCCTTCACTGGAAAACACTCTGCCCCCATTGATTATAGGAGGGTTATTGTTTTTTCCCCCTCTAGTGTGATATATGCCATCACCTGCCAGCAATACTGCTAATCAATCATTCTATACATCTGATAAAGTAAGTTGCAGCTCATAAAACCACATGCCTTGCAATAAAAGGTGCTACCCAATTTTTTTTTAGCATTCTAGTAACGTTACGAATGTTAAAGGTAAAAGTGGCTTTTTCTCACCAAAGCAAATGACTAAGTGAGTTGTTATGCGGTTCAGGGATAGACACAAACAACTGCATTCTGTTATTATTTATGAGAAAGTATTCTTCTACTAATGGTTGTATGCCATCTCTATTTTTCTCTTTCTGGGTGGATCACTGATGGAGATCTTGATAGACGTCATTAGCCCCATTAGCTGGAAATGATGACATGATGATTTCAGGAAGATATATTTCCAAACTTCATGCTAGTCTGGAGTAAATCCAATTCTTTAAAATGGAGTGCATTCCCAGTCTCAGTTATACTGACTTAATTAAAGAGGGATTTCTTTCAAACGCTTTTTTCCCTCACACTTGGACTGAGCTGTATATTCTGGGCTAATCCTTAAAATGCCTTCTCCTTCAGTTGCCCTTACTCTCTTACAAGCTGCTCTGGCATCTTTTCTCTTAACGGAAACCGTTCTCTGTTCTCTACTGTACTGTTCCTGACTATGAAGGCAACTGGAAAATACATATGTGAGAGGTGGGTAGCTTTGCTTAATATCTTCCCAAAGGGAGACATGTGTTGCATCACAGAAGGGAAGGCTGTGGCATCAAACATCATGCTGGCTGGCAGATTAATGCACATGTCTTGAAGTGTTCAGGACATTCTATGAAAAATGCAATTTCCAATATGACAGGAAGCAAAGGAATGGCTAAATGTGAATCCCTATGGGAGAGACTGAAAGAAAAATTATATATCAAATATTTACAGCTACGTACAAGGAGATATACAAAATTTTCTATCCAATCTGACAGTAAGAAGAAGCAGTTGAATGAACTTTTAGGAAAGGCAGTGATCATGGATTTAATTTACAATAAAACCAATTGAAAAGAAGAGAAGAAAAATAAGCAATGCAATGAATGACAGAATAGATAGAATGAAGTAAGGGGTCTCATTCTCTCTCCCCAAAGGCCTGGGTGAGAACCAGATTTTCATGACTTTCTAAACAGCTGAGTGGGAGGCATCAGGATCTTGGAAGGAACTTCATTCCAGAAGATACTATTACAAAAAATGCACATTTTGGGGGTCCTGAGAGATAACATTGCTTAATCAAAGGAAACTAAAGCATGCCAATCCTGTAAAATCAAATCAGCATGGCAGATACTGTGAGAGACAGATGCTCCTTCAAGTAACTGGATCCTATGCCATGATCCAATACAGTTGTTCAATAGTTGAATTTGGAATGGCTAACTAATTCTAATATCTAATGTATTACATCATTTTTACCATAAAAATATTGCAAAAATATATCTTTATAAATTATTTGCATGGTGGTCCTTCTTCTGTATTTAAAGATATGTATATTTATTCACCTGAGAGGTAGTTTGGCTCAGAGGAAATGAACTAACCATGTGTTAGGCATAGAAGCCAACTGAGTGACTTTAAACCAGTCATTCTCTCTCAACCACAAGAAGGAAGGCAAAGCACTCTGAGCGGCATGGTGACCTAGAGGCAGAGCTCTCACCTCACGATCAGAAGGCTTTGAGTTCGGTCCTAGATAGTGGCAGATATTTCTCTCTCTGAGTGCAAAGACAAAATATCTGCTGCGAACTCTGTGCAAGCGTCAGGAAGGGCATCTGTCCAGTAAACGCTCAACTTCATTCAGTCACCCTGACTCCACTCCAATGCAAATAATTACAGGGTTGTTTTTAAAAAAATAGCAGACCCTGCCATAGTGTGGAAATAATGAACTCTCTGAGAAGTTTATAAATGTCAGCATATTGCCCCCAACAGTCTGACATAAATCAGTAGATTTTATACATATGTTGATCAACATACCCTAAAGTCTAGTCTATAGTTAGTGCTTTATCATATTTATTGAGATCCAAATCTTAAAAGATACATTGGAAAGTCCACATTAAGACCATATGGACATCTCACATAATATGTTACATGTTTCAAATATGGCAGATGGCTAAATAGAGATTAAGGGGTTGGGATGGTGGAGATCACCTCAAACTCTTTAGCAGCAGCTTCAAACTAAAAATTATTCTTTTCCAAGCATGATTTCACAGAGTTCCCTTTAGAACATCTTTAGAGAAAATGGAATGGATTACAAGAATCCAGCAAGGCAACTGTTTCCCATTTATTAATGACATATTCTTATGAATATTAGGGTGAAGGCTTTCTGTTTTTTTTTTCCTCTAAAAATCATCTCGTGATTGGGCTAGGAAGTGGATCTCTTCACCCACAAATCTACATATGACACTTCATGAGATGATGTCCTGAATTTTAATCAGCCTGGGAACTAGTACCTCCCTATATTTTCATATGCTCCAGTTTGAAATGTTAAAATATGTGTCCTGATTAATAAACCATTTTAACACTACCAGAGTGTAATTTGGATATCTAAGGGAATAACTGGAGGAAACTGAAATGAAGCCAAAATCATAATTTCAATTGAAGCTATTTGCCCAAACAAAATTGGCTTTCATCCATTCAATTTAAATCATTCATTTTTCACAACTAGGTTCTAGGTAGGATACACACACGTATTTAAATGAAGAATAGTTATGCTACAGTTTTGTTGAATCCTAAAGTTCTACCAGACATTTATTAGCTTAGTTGTGCAAAACAGAACTCAATTTTTTTTTTTAAAAAAAAAAAAAAAACCTTCACCAACCTGGAATAGTTGACTATATCAAGAAATCGTAGTTTGAAGTGGATTAGAAATAAATAGCAAAGTGATAAAGAGAACAGATTAACCCTGTGTTTTTAATGATTAATGATAAATTGTAAGAATTGGGACAGAACAGATGTGCCAATAGTTCAAGAGCAATTGCATAAAGAAAGAGCAAAACGAAGTAGCTATTTTTCACATCTTACCCCAACTGAAATCCTAGTTAAGTTATAATTGTTAAAGCATTTAGTTGCTGCACAACTTCCTATTACTGTTCTAAAATATACCGTCTTTATTAGTACTCATTCCCTGCAAAACTTTAAATAAATATCTCCATTCTAAAATAATCAAATGCTTGTAAATCTTATTATTAATTCCAGTAATATTGTGGTTAGGAACTTAAATTTGGAGAATATACAGCAATGGAGAAACAGTCTAGATTATAATAATATAATTAATATCATATAATTAATACTATATAATTAATATTATATCATATATCATATATCATATCATATCATATCATATCATATATCACATCATATCATATCATATCATATCATATCATATATAATATTTGTTAAAATAAATGTAAACAAGAATGGTTCCCATGTTAAAAAATATCATGCAACATGGCGAATATAATCATTTACAATATGGCTTCTAAGGGGCCCTAAATGTCTGCAAATATTGCAAATTAGAAGAGGTATAAAAAACCCAATTGTTCTGTTTATTTTGTTTTTTTCTACTTTATAACCAACTTTGGATTTAAAAAAACAATATTTTATGCTTGCATTATTTACTAAATTGTAATTCTATGCTACTGGTAGAATATTTTTTCTCTTCTCTATTTACAATACTTTAAGTTATCATATAACAGAACATTAATAATTTTTCATTATATTATATAAACATCACCATATTGAAACAATATAACATATCAAGATTTATAACAACATAATACAAAGGAAAAAAATGTTTTTGAGTGCCTTAAATATAAAAGATTTAACTTTTTTTTTTTATTAAAAGTTTTATAAATTTTACAAAAAAGAAAAAAGAATACAAAACAAAAGACAACATATACAAAAAAAATAAAACTAAACAATACATATATATAAAAAAAAAAAAAACCCCCCACCCCTCCCAAAAACCCCCCCCTCCCTTCCCCCCCCCCTGAGCTTCCCAGAGCAGAATATAGGCTTAAGAAGTAAAAATAAAAATTAAATTAAGAACTTTATATTTATATATATAAAAAGATTATCTATAATATATATGAAAATAAAACTTATGAAAAAACTATATAATATTTTTGTATACCCAATCTAAATTGTATAAATTTTATCCATTTATCCCAAACAGCAAGAAACTTCTCTTGCGTTTGTTGCTTTAAGAAAGCCGAAATCTTTGCCATTTCCGCCAGATAAGCTACTTTAAGAAACCATTCCTGCAATGTAGGCAAAGATTCCTTCTTCCAATATTGTCCTACTAACAGCCTAGCGGCTGTAATCAAATTTAACATCAAAACAACCTCCTTTGTATCACAATCTGTAACAATACCTAACAAAAATAATTGCGGAGTAAATTTTACCCTCCTTCTAAAAATTCTCTGGATATTCCACCATATTTTGATCCAAAATGCTTTTATCTCTCTGCATGACCACCAAATATGATAATAGGAAGCCTCCTTATAACCACATCTCCAACATTTGGGTTGCACGTCAGGGTACATATAAGACATTTTTTGTGGATCAAGGTGCCATCTATAAAACATTTTATAAAAATTCTCCCTTAAGTTCTGTGCTTGTGTAAATTTGACATTTCTCACCCAAATATTTTCCCAGGTGTCCAATGAGACTGGCTCACCAAAATTCTGCGCCCATCTTATCATACAATCTTTAATTAGTTCCGTTTCTGAATCCAATTCAACTAAAACCGCATAAATTCTCTTAATGTGGGTTTGTCTTGAATCCTTCACTTGCTTGATAAGATTTTCATCTTCTCTAAGAAAACCCACCTTACAATCCATCTTCCATCTGTCTAATAATTGCCTATATTGGAACCAAGAATAAATAAAGTTTTCTTGTGCTAACTCTTCCCGTGATTTTAATTGCCAGTTTTGTCCATCCCATTTAAGTAACTGTCTGTAAGACACCATATCCATTTTAACCCCTCTTTTTATTGCTTCTATCGCATGCCAAGGTATAGCCCATAATGGTACTTTGAAATCACTTTTATAATATTTTCTCCAAATCCTAAGTAAAGAAATTCTTAAGATATGAGATTTAAAAGCCCAATCCATTTTTTTATTGAATATTAAATAGGCATGCCACCCATAAAGTAAATCCCATCCCTCTAGATAAAGTATCTCAGAATTTGTCAAATTTACCCAATCACTGATTAGTGTTAAAACCACCGCATCATAATATAATTTCAAATTTGGTACCTTAAGTCCACCCCTCTCACGGAAGTCTTGCATAATTTTAAACTTAACCCTTGGCTTTTTCCCTGCCCAGATAAATTTATTAAGACCCTTCTGCCACTCATTTAAATTAATCTCATTTTTCAAAATTGGTAACATTTGAAACAGAAAAAGAAACTTGGGTAAAATATTCATTTTTATCACTGCAATTCTTCCCATGAGGGATAATTGCAACTTTTCCCAGTTCTTCAAGTCCTTCTGTACCCTGACCCACAACCTTTCATAATTATTTTTAAATAATTTTACATTAGAAACAGACAACATCACCCCCAAATATTTTACCTTATTAACAATCTCAAAACCCGTCAGGTTAGTCAAAATCTGCTTCTCCTGACTAGACATATTTTTAGGTAAAATTTTGGTCTTATTTACATTAATCTTAAAACCCGAGACCAAGCCATAATGATGAATCAACTGTAATAAGTTTACTACAGAATAATCAGGTTGCGACAAAGTAACAACCAAGTCATCCGCAAAAGCTCTTAACTTATATTCTTTTTTATTAACATATATTCCTTTAATTTCCTGAGACTCTCGAATTTTGATCAAGAATATTTCCAATGTTAAAACAAACAACAATGGCGATAAAGGACACCCCTGTCTAGTACCTTTCTCTATTGTGAAAACCTCCGAAAGACCTCCATTAACAATAAGTTGTGCTGTTTGTTTTTGATATATTACCTTAAGGGCTTGTAATATGTTTTCACCAAAATTCATTTCTTCCATTACTCTTAGCATAAAATGCCAATTCAATTGGTCAAATGCTTTTTCAGCATCTAAAAATATGAGCCCTGCAGGAACTTGGTTGTTCTTATCTAAGTATTCTAATAAATTAATAATTTGTCTAACATTGTTTTTCATATACCTTCCTGTTATAAACCCTGATTGATCTTTATGCACAAGATGATGCACCACCCTCATAAGCCTATTTACCAAAATTTTTACAAATATCTTATAATCCACGTTTAAAAGAGATATAGGCCTATAATTTTTTGGTAAAGTAAGATCTTGATCCTCCTTTGGAATCAATGATATAAAGGCACTACGCCATGAAGGAGGAATCTCTAAACCCTGTAAGATACCATTAAAAAGATCATTTAATGGTTGGATCATCTCCTCCATTAAAGCTTTATAATAAACAGCTGTTAACCCATCCGTACCCGGTGCTTTCCCTAATTTCAATTGTTGAATTGCTGAGGCAATTTCCTCCTTAGTAATTAAGCCATTAATTTCATATTTCTGATCCTCAGTCAGTTTAGGAAAACTTGCCTCAGCTAAATATTTATTTATATCTAACAATTGTACATTAGTAGATTTATATAAGTTTTGATAATAATCCAAAAAAGATTTTTTAATTAATTCCTTCTGAGAAACTAGTTTACCCTTGTAATTTATTTTCTCTATTATTCTCTGTCTCTGTTTCTTTCTTAATTGATAAGCCAACCATCTCCCCGGCTTATTAGCATTACAAAATGTATTTTGTTTCATAAATAATAAGTTGGTTGCAGCTTGATCTGCTATCAACATATTAAATTGTGACCTTAATAACTTTACAGATTCTTTAGTACTTTCATCAGAAGGATTTAGAATCAAAGCCCTTTCTTTTAGTTTAATTTCATCTTCAAGTTCTCTACGTTTCTGAATCTGATTTCGCTTATAAAAATTATTCATTTTTATCAAAACACCGCGCATAAATGCTTTACCTGCATCCCATACCATTGACATTGAAGTCCCCTTATACATATTCAAAGCAAAATAGTCCTTTAAACACTCCTTTAGTTTTTGAACATTCTTCTCTTGTCTAAACAAATTTTCATTAACTCTCCAGGATCTTCTTTCCTCTTTCTCTTGAATCAGCTCCATCCAAACTGGACTATGATCCGTCAGTGATCTAGGAAAAATCTTAACATTCTTTACTTTATTATACAAGTCCGTGGTAATCAAGAAAAAGTCAATTCTTGAAAAAGATTGGTGTCTATCAGAAAAAAAAGTAAAGTCTCTCTCCTCTTGGTTACGTTCCCGCCAATAATCCCTTAATTCCCAGTCTTCTTTCATATCAAAAAAGGCTTTAGGTAGCCTTGCTTGTTTAAGAAAAGGAGAGGAACCTTTCTTGTCCCTTTGTATATCTAAGACACCATTCCAATCACCCATTAATACCACTGATCTATAATCAAGCAATGTTATTTTTTGATGTAACTGCTTATAAAATTGTTCCTGTTGTTGATTTGGAGCGTAAAGTCCAACTATAAGTATTTTCTTACCATAAATACCAAGTTCAATCATCACATATCTCCCCTGGGGATCTGATTCTACCAGACAAGCTGGTAGGTTTTGTTTAACATATATAACAACTCCCCCTTTCTTCCCAGGAGCAGAAGATATAAAATGAGATCCCAAACGAGCATTAACTAAATATTTCTGATCTTTAAGTAAAATATGAGTTTCCTGTAAGCAAATAACATCATTAGTATGTTGCTTCAAATAATAAAAGATTTTTTTGCGTTTCTGAGGAGAATTCAATCCATTAACATTCCAGGTCAAAAACTTTGCCATCTCCCTTGGCACGCAGCCTGGAGAAGACACCATCAAACTCTGAAAGAGCTGCGTGTGTTGCATAACTCTTGGGTCTTGCTCCTCCCACCGGCGGTGATGCACTTCCAGGAGAACTCTCTTTAGGCTCTTTTTTACGTTGCTCCTTCTCTTTACGCTTATAGGCTGCACGGGTCATCCTCTGCTCTTTAACCTCCGTCTGGCGTTGCTTTACAGCTTCTATCATCCCAGCGGAAACCAAATCTAATGCCTCAGATTGCTGCTCAACTTCCTTGCCACTCAGAGATTTCCGACCAGATGAGGTTGAGCCTGCACCCAGGACCGAAGTATAAAAATCTCTAGCTTTGTCAACTGTGTTCAATCTGTAGCGTGTCCCAGCATGGCTCAAAACAATACCCATCGGAATTTCCCATCTAAATGGCATCGATCTAGCTTTAAGCTCATTGGTTAAAAAAGCAAAGTCTTTCCTGCTTCTTAAAATTTTGGATGGGATTTCCTTTAGAATGATGACATCTTGGGCAGCAATCTGAAATCTTTTATTGTAAAAAGCTTGTATAATCTCATTCCGCAGGGACTTCTTTGTAAAATAAATCACCACATCTCTAGGCAAGTTCTTCTGCTTAGCAATCCAGGAGTTGAGCCTATAAATTTTTTCCACTTCTCTCTGTAATTCTCCTTTATCCATATCCAAGGCCAGCGCCAGATCAGTAAGGACCACCTCCACCAGATCTTGATTCACATCTTCCTTGAGGCCTCTGATCCTCAGGGCATACTCCATTTGTCTGTACTGAAACATCAAAATATCTTCTTGTGAGGAGTCCACCTTCCTTTCCACATCTTGAATTTTGTCATCCAAAGAGTCAACTTTGTCTTCCACTTCCTCAAGCCTTGCATCGAGCTTAACCACCACAGTAGCCAAACCTGAAACAGCTGCCAGTATATCTTGTCGTAATTCATTATTGTTTTCTTGCAATTTAGTCTTTATCCCCGTTATCTCTTCTTTGAGATCAGATTTAATTTCTGATTTAATCTGTGAGACAAATTGATTCATTTCCTCTCTCATTTGAACTACAATCTCTCCCATTATGCCTCTAACCTCTTGTGCTGAAAGTCCAGATAGAGGAGGGGAGGGTGGTGGCTGAGCCGGTGGTACATGTTTAGATTGTTGTTGTAGCTGTGCAGTGGAAGTTATAGGAGAAGAAATAACCTTGGGTATTGAGGAAGGCTGCTGCCTCTTTGAAGCCATTTTAAAAAGCACAATTGTCACTTCCCTTTCCCCTCCAGCCAGGAAGGGAGGAGGGAAAAAAAAGAAAAAAATTTTTAAAAAGAGACAAACTATAGTCCTTGAAAGTCCAGAGTAAATCCAAAGAATAAAAAATAAAAGAGCAAACAATTCAAAAGAAAAAGTTCTAAGCCAAAAGCAAAAGTAAAAGCAAAAACCAAGTCCTTAAAAAGGGAAAGTAAAACAAAAGAGAAAGGAAAAAAAAACTCCGACACTTTCAAAGCGCCATCTTAAATCCTTTCACTAATATAACAAAAAAAGGAGGAATAATAGTAGAAATCAAAAAATAAAAAAAATAAACACCTAAATTATAACAAAAAATCCTTTAAACTGCTCCGTCCGTTTAAAAATTACTCACCAGAATGCTATAAACACGGAGATAGAAGCGGCGGTTTCTTTTGATTCCTAGGAAGCAAAAACAGCTGGGAGGCGGAGATCAGCAGGAGCTCCGAGGGAACACTCCTTTCACCCCCTCTAGAAACAAATCCAGAGGGGGGTTCAGGGGTTCTACCTCTATCCCTGCACTCTCTGTCCCTTCCCTTTGCCCGGGAAGGGATTTTCGAGCCGCGGGCCAGCTGATGCACGCTGCGCTCCGCGGCTCTGACACTTCCCCAGCTGGACGGCTAAAAGCTAGCCGCCATCGCCGTCGCCTCACACCGGAAGCTCCAAAGATTTAACTTTTAACATACAGTATTTGCAACAATGAAAAAGATTGATTCTAACAGTGCCCACGTCTAGGCATAAAGCAGGATTGATTGGAAGATTCATAATTAGTAGTATTAATCCTATAAATTAGAATCATCATGAAGATTTCATTTATTGATTCAGCAGTATTTTCTTTTATTATGAGTCTGAAAATGTAAATCTTTATGAGCTTAACGGTCTTGACTGATGTATTCACCACATTCTGGGATCTCTCCTCCACTCCCTCAAAAATACTGTTAAAAATGAGATATGGAACTGAAATGCTTTTAATCATATCTATCAATGCCAGGAAATTTTCAGTTATATGAAAGATAAGTCAGTTTTAATGTATGTCTGAAATATCTCTTTTAATCTGATTTTGTTTATTACTAATATTTTCAATATAAGATGCATTTAAACGTTTATATAAGCACACATTCATTCATTGCTGGGAATGACACTTAATGCATCCTAATTATAGTGTAGCAGTAAGTTGGTTATAAATTCTATTTGATTGAGGACAGCAGACAAGGGCAACGCCACAGTGGTTATGAACACATCTGACTACCAAACCAAATTAACCAACCTACTCCAAGACTCCACATACAAACCCCTAAATACAGATCCCACCACCCACCTGGAAAAAACCACCAGATCCAAAATAAAAGCCTCCCCCATTAGCGAAGAGATCCAGCAAAGAATCATTCCCAGAGAGAAATCATCCAGATGCCCCAAACTCTATGGTCTCCCCAAGATACACAAAGAAGGAACCCCACTCAGACCTATAGTCAGCTCCATAGGCTCACCTCTACAAAACCTAGCCAAATTTCTCGCCAAACAACTACAGCCCTATGCAGAATCCATCACCTCACACGTAAAAAACTCATTCCAGTTTATAGAGATCATAAAGAAACAAAACTTACAGCCCAGCAACCTACTAGTGAGCTTCGATGTCATATCCCTCTTCACCCAAGTGCCTATCAAAGAAGCCTTGACAGCTATCAAAACAAATATAACCCCCCCCAAACACATCTTAGATCTGACCAACCACTGCCTATCCAACACATACTTCATCTATAATGGACAAAAATACAAACAAACAGAAGGAGCACCCATGGGATCACCCCTCTCACCTGTCATTGCCAACCTCTACATGGAACACTTTGAAACCCAAGCTCTAGAAAAATCGGATCACAAACCCAAACTCTGGCTCAGATACGTAGACGACACCTTCATAATCTGGCCACATGGGAAAGAAAACTGGACACTTCCTCACACACCTCAACAGCCTACACACCAAAATACAGTTCACCATGGAAGCAGAAGCTAACAACCAACTTCCCTTCCTGGATGTCTTAGTCTACAAGAAATCCAATGGCTCCCTAGGACACACCATCTACCAGAAGAAAACACACACAAACCGCTATCTGCACGCTCTCTCACACCACCACCCAGCACAGATCAACTCTGTAGCCAAGACACTCATCTCCAGAACAAAACGCTTAGCTGACGAACAACACCTAAAACCCGAACTACACACTCTCACCAATGTACTAACATCCAATGGATTCCATAGAAATAAGATTACAAACCTAATCCAAAAAGAAACCCCCACTAAAATCCAAGACAAAGAACAAGAAAACGGCAAAGCCCTCCTCCCATACATAAAAGGCACCACAGACAGAATCAGTAAGATCCTTCATAAACACAACATCAAAACAGCATTCTGCACAAACAGAAAAATATCCACCATCCTTAGAAACCCCAAAGATAAAATTGAATTAGAAAATCAAGGAGTATACGAAATCCCATGCACCACTTGTCCCACCACATACATCGGACAAACCAACAGAAGAATAAGTGCACGCATTGAAGAACATAAGAACTCAGTCAAAAAAGAGGAACCAACATCTTCCCTGGTCCAACACCTTAAAGCCACAGGACATGAAATTGACTTTAAAAATACCAGAACCATTGCCAAAAGTGAACATTTTAATAACAGAATAATCAGAGAAGCCATCGAGATAGAAAAACGCCCACACAGCATGAACAAGCGAGATGATACCTCCCGCCTACCAGCCATTTGGAAACCCGCCCTTATTGACAAACGACTCCCTAACACAAAAAATGATACCAGACCCACACTCACAAAAACCACACAGGATGTCACCACCAAACATCCACGCAAAAAACAAACCCAAAGCCACACTGACTATGAGGCACGACCACAAACCAGAAGCCAGACCACAGCTGCATCATTAGCCACTTTAAACCCCCCCCCAATCCATACATGAAGCAAACTGACACCCTCCATGAAGAGGAAGCACGACCACGAACGCGAAGCCAAGGAATGGCAGGGCAGCCCAAAATCTTGAATCCCTCTGCAACTCAGACTAACCTGAGCACAACCAAACAGAACACTCCCCCAGCCAATCAGAGCACAGCCAACCCCCCAGCCAATCAGAGCACAGCCAACCCCCCAGCCAATCAGAGCACAGCCAAGCCCCTAACCAATCAGAACACACCTCCACCCAATCAGAACACAGACAAGCTCCCACCCAATCAGTTCATACCTCCACTGGCAGTTAAAAGGAAGAAACAGCCAAGACCACACACTGCTGCTCGAGGCACGAAGCTGAAAGCACCAGCCTGAAGATGACGAATGGGACTTCGTCGAAACGTCGCCAAGACACTTCCAATTTTACGTGGGAGAAAACCCGAACAACCAAAGACCTACATACAAATACCCGCGAAAACCTCAGAAAACATATATATATATATATATATATATATATATATATATATATATATATATTATATATCCGCAAAACCTCAGAATATATGGGTGTGTGTGTGTGTGTGTGTGTGTGTGTGTGTGTGTGTGTGGTGAAAAGGTCTTTGGTTATTCGGGTTTTCTCCCGTGTAAAATTGGAAGTGTCTTGGTGACGTTTCGACGAAGTGCCATTTGTCATCTTCAGTGGTGTTCAGCTTCGTGCTTCGAGGAGCAATGTGTGGTCTTAGCTGTTTCTTCCTTTTAACTGCCAGTGGGGTATGAACTGATTGGGTGGGAGCTTGGCTGTCTTCTCATGACAAATGGGACTTCGTCATATATATATATATATATATGATATATATATATATATATATATATATATATATATATATATCTTTGGTTATTCGGTCTTTGGTTAATCAGAGAAGCCCCCGAGATAGAAAAACGCCCACACAGCATGAACAAACGAGATGATACCTCCCACCTACCAGCCATTTGGAAACCAGCCCTTATTGACAAACCACTCCCTAACACAAAGAATGACACCCCCGTGGCACATACGCGCCTCCAAAAGACCAGAGAGGCGGCAAAAATTGGAGCCCGGAATTTATATAGCATAAAAAACGGAGACACCTTAATTAGAACACAAGAAAGTACTGCAGATGAAGCAACGAGGAAACAACCTGGATTGACGACTATCCATCTGCAATCTAGGAGAGGGAAAGCGATCGGCCTGGAGACAACGAGACAGCCCCCCCACCGAGCAACACGAATTCAACCAGAATCAGGTGGGGTGTGGAATAGCTATGAGAACGACGACACATGGAAGAGAAATCCGAAGGGAGAGGAGAAGAACAAACCCCGGGGAGAGGATGCAGGGGGGAGGGATTGTATATGCGGTGGCCTGACGAATGGCTCGCCACATCCCATAATACCAATGTCAATGGACCCAAACGAACTGCAGTGCGATCGCATACAAACGGGAGATGTCGGAGGGGCGAGGAGGAGCGGGGTGGATGAGGAGTGGGATGATGCCTGTGGAGACCAGAGCCCCCCCTCTACCCTTCCAGATGGTAGGGTGTGGAGGAGAGGCGCAGAAAATGGCAGAAAATGGCAGGTGGGGAAAGGAGCGATGACCAAGCAGAGGGGCAGTCGCAGAATCTATTACACTGATGAACTGACTGCCGAATCACCCCATAAAAACAACCCAGATAGATCAGAACAATGCACAGGATCACCCTAGTAACAACAGTAACCGAACAGGAGACATTGGAGAAAGAAAAGACACCCACAGGGACGATAGTTATGTAGATGTGGATTGGGGGGGGAAAGGGAAGTAGAGAATATAAAACATCCAAAAGGTCTGGGGGAGAAAAAGAAAAAGAAAAAAATGATGGGAACACCCAGGGAGACAGGGAGGGTACTCCATCTGAAAGAAGACACCAGCATAATAATCCTACCAGCAGACAAGGGCAACGCCACGGTGGTTATGAACACATCTGATTACCAAATCAAATTAACCAACCTACTCCAAGACTCCACGTACAAACCCCTAAATACAGATCCCACCACCTACCTGGAAAAAACCACCAAAATAAATGCCTCCCCCATTAGCGAAGAGATCCAGCAAAGAATCATTCCCAGAGAGAAATCATCCAGATGTCCCAAACTCTATGGTCTCCCCAAGATACACAAAGAAGGAACCCCACTCAGACCTATAGTCAGCTCCATAGGCTCACCTCTACAAAACCTAGCCAAATTTCTCGCCAAACAACTACAGCCCTATGCAGAATCCATCACCTCACACGTAAAAAACTCATTCCAGTTTATAGAGATCATAAAGAAACAAAACTTACAGCCCAGCGACCTACTCGTGAGCTTCGATGTCATATCCCTCTTCACCCAAGTGCCTATCAAAGAAGCCTTGACAGCTATCCAAAACAAATATAACCCCCCCAAACACATCTTAGATCTGACCAACCACTGCCTATCCAACACATACTTCATCTATAATGGACAAAAATACAAACAAACAGAAGGAGCACCCATGGGATCACCCCTCTCACCTGTCATTGCAAACCTCTACATGGAACACTTTGAAACCCAAGCTCTAGAAAAATCAGATCACAAACCCAAACTCTGGCTCAGATACGTAGACGACACCTTCATAATCTGGCCACATGGGAAAGAAAAACTGGACAACTTCCTCACACACCTCAACAGCCTACACCCCAAAATACAGTTCACCATGGAAACAGAAGCTAACAACCAACTTCCCTTCCTGGATGTCTTAGTCTACAAGAAATCCAATGGCTCCCTAGGACACACCATCTACCAGAAGAAAACACACACAAACCGCTATCTGCACGCTCTTTCACACCACCACCCAGCACAGATCAACTCTGTAGCCAAGACACTCATCTCCAGAACAAAACGCTTAACTGACGAACAACACCTAAAAACCGAACTACACACTCTCACCAATGTACTAACATCCAATGGATTCCAAAGAAATAAAATTACAAACCTAATCCAAAAAGAACCCCCCACTAAAATCCAAGACAAAGAACAAGAAAACGGAAAAACCCTCCTCCCTTACATAAAAGGCACCACAGACAGAATCAGTAAGATCCTCCATAAACACAACATCAAAACAGCATTCTGCACAAACAGAAAAATATCCACCATCCTTAGAAACCCCAAAGATAAAATTGACTTAGAAAATCAAGGAGTATATGAAATCCCATGCACTGCTTGTCCCAACAGATACATCGGACAAACCAACAGAAGAATAAATGCACGCATTGAAGAACATAAGAACTCAGTCAAAAAAGAGGAAACAACATCTTCCCTGGTCCAGCACCTTAAAGCCACAGGACATGCAATTGACTTTAAAAATACCAGAACCATTGCCAAAAGTGAACATTTTAATAACAGAATAATCAGAGAAGCCATCGAGATAGAAAAACGCCCACACAGCATGAACAAGCGAGATGATACCTCCCGCCTACCAGCCATTTGGAAACCCGCCCTTATTGACAAACGACTCCCTAACACAAAAAATGATACCAGACCCACACTCACAAAAACCACACAGGATGTCACCACCACACATCCACGCAAAAAGCAAACCCAAAGCCACACTGATGATGAGGCACGACTACAAACCAGAAGCCAGACCACAGCTGCATCATTAGCCACTTTAAACCCCTCCAATCCATACATGAAGCAAACTGACACTCTCCATGAAGATGAGGCACGACCACGAACGCGAAGCCAAAAAATAGCAAGGCAGCCCAAAATCTTAAACCCCCCTGCAACTCAGACTAACCTGAGCACAACCAAACAGAACACTCCCCCAGCCAATCAGAGCACAGCCAACCCCCCAGCCAATCAGAGCACAGCCAACCCCCCAGCCAATCAGAGCACAGCCAAGCCCCTAACCAATCAGAACACACCTCCACCCAATCAGAACACAGCCAAGCTCCCACCCAATCAGTTCATACCCCCACTGGCAGTTAAAAGGAAGAAACAGCTAAGACCACACATTGCTCCTCGAAGCAGGAAGCTGAAAACACCAGCCTGAAGGTGACGAATGGGACTTCGTCGAAACGTCGCCAAGACACTTCCAATTTTACGTGGGAGAAAACCCTACAGACACAAACACACACACACGCACACACACACACACACACACATATACATATATATATATTTTTTTTTCTGAGGTTTTCGCGGGTGTTTGTATGTAGGTCTTTGGTTATTCGGGTTTTCTCCCACGTAAAATTGGAAGTATCTTGGCGACGTTTTGACGAAGTCTCATTCGTCATCTTCAGGCTGGTGCTTTCGGCTTCATGCTTCTAGGAGGTGAGGCCACAAAAGATGCAGAAGGCAGTGATCCATTTGGAAGATAATACTCTATTTTTTATAGAATAGTAATACTAATACTAATAATAATAAAGTTGGAAGGGACCTTGGAGGTTATCTAGTCCAACCCCATGCTCAGGCAGGAAACCCTACACCAGTGGTTCTCAACCCCCATTTGGGGTCGAATGACCATTTCACGGGGTCGCCATACAATGCAGTCCGCCATTTTTCCCCCTTTTCCTTAGCTGTGCTACTCCCTTTTATTCTATTGGCTTTTGAAAGCCAATAGAATAGGGTCTCTTGAATAGAGTCTAATTCTATTGGCTTTCAAAAGCCAATAGGAATTTTCCAGGCTGTCTGTGCCCTGCTGAGCCCTCCAAAAGTCCCATTCTGCAAACGGTACTGCAAGTTGTCTGCAGCGAAGGTGAGCTGTCTGGAAGTTTCCACCCCTCCCTGCTGAGCAACTACTAAAAAGGTAAGTAAAAGAGGGCCAGGGATGGGAGGTGGGAGGGTGGTGTTGCTGGTGCACGTGGGGCCCGGCGGGTGCCTTACCTCCCTTGGGCTGGGCCACCTGGTGGCCCAGCCAGTGGTTGGCCTGCGCTGTCTCTGCCGCTTGCCAACTATGCCTCGGCTGGTGCAGGGGGCGGCACCATGCATGCGCAGTGCTCCTGGGCAGGGAAAGTCCTCAACCTACGACTGGTTGGGTAGTCCTCGACTTATGATCGGTTGGGGGTCGTGGCATTAAAAAGGTTGAGAACCACTGCCCTACACCATTTCGGAAAAATGGCTGTCCAGTCTCTTCTTAAAAACTTCCAGTGTTGGAGCATTCACCGCTTCTGGAGCAGGTTGTTCCATTGGTTAATTGTTCTAACTGTCAGGAAGTTTCTTCTTAGTTCTAGGTTGCTTCTCTCCTTGATTAGTTTCCATCCATTGCTTCTTGTCCTGCCCTCAGGCGCTTTGGAGAATAGCTTGACTCCCTCTTCTTTGTGGCAGCCCCTGAGATATTGGAACACTGCTATCATGTCCCCCCTCATCCTTCTCTTTGTTAAACTAGGCATACCCAATTCCAGCAACTGTTCCTTATATGTTTTAGCCTCCAGTCCCCTAATCATCTTGTTGCTCTTCTCTGTACTCTTTCTAGAGTCTCAGCATCTTTTTTACATCGTAGTGACCAAAACTGGATGCAGTATTCCAAGGCCTTACCAACGCATTGTAAAGTGGTATTAATACTTCACATGATCTTGATTCTATCCCTCTGTTAATGCAGCCCAGCACTGTGTTGGCTTTTTTGGCAGCTGCAGCACACTGCTGGCTCATGTTTAAGTGATTGTCCACTAGGACTCCGAGATGCCTCTCACAGTTATTACTATTAATAAATTAATGTTAATATTTAATATAAGTAATGATGTCATCATTAATAAGACATGGACAAAAGTAAATAAAAGAGCAATGGAAAAGATTTGGAACTAGAGAACAGACACATAGAAGAAGTCTATTGGATAGATAGATATAAATGTAAAGATACTCTGCCTTGCCGACAGTTTTGAGGCTCTTTCAGAAAAGAAAAATGCAGCCTAAATCTTTGGAGGGAGTGGGGGCAGAAGAAAAATTAACAAACAAGAAATAGATGATGCTTTCTAAAAGGCACGGGAATACAGTATGCTTTTATTCCATGAGTATGAGAGTGCACTGGCATTCAACTAACCAAATGTATACTAAATGGCTCATGAAGTGCTATCTATAGCAGCAAGGATCAGGGATATGACAGAGCACATTCGTGACTGACCAACTTCACCTGTTAGCCCATAAGGGGACAAAAGGCACTGCAAACATCAGTTGCAACCATATCTCTATAGGCTTTAAAAATCTAGGAAGGAAAGTCAAGGCCCTAAAAACTTACCCATTCTTGTAGTTTATGGAAGAGGAGAACCTAGAAAATAAATATATGGCTAGCTACAGTAACTGGGTATACAGACAGATGTGATTTCAGGGACCAGAGTCTAAGTTATCACATAACTGAATGGCACAAGAGGGATTGAATCTTACAAGGATTGTAAGTAATAGAACAAAGTATAGTACACTGGACCAGGGGAGCTTTAAAATGAATCCTGGAAGGACTGGATAAAAAAAAATACCTTGGTATAAAATGTCAGATAATGAGTTGTACATCATGAAGGACATGGGAGTTGCTTTAATGGGGCTTATTAAATCACCAAGGTTTTTTTTTCTTTTAAAGGACACTTTGGTTCATACATTTTATGGCTTTTTTGCAATGCAGCAATACTGTATAAGAAATAACAAGATGAAAATGAGCTCTTAGTATAAAAATACAAATATTTATTAGATATAATGTAGTCCTGGGTGCGATGATTGCTGAAATGGGATGATAGCAAATAAAGGATACAGTTTGTTCAAAAGGAACACATTTTCCTTTTAAGTAGAAAAGGAAACAGAGTAGAAAAGAGGAGGAAACTGCACTATATTATCTAAAGTGTATCTGCTCTGCAGGGCTTCTTGTGATTATCAGTGGACACAATGCAGATTGTTCAAAAGCTTTGCACAACTTTTATTACATTTCACACTTTCTCCAATGCTTTCCCCTAATTGAATAGGATTACTTTCAGTCTGCAGGTTCAAATAAGTTGGCCTACCCTCATAACTAAGATTTTGGCTTATTTAGTCCTTTTAGTTCTTAAATGTTGTCATGCTGAGAGCCAAATCTGGCCCTAGGTTCTGCCTCAGTTTACTTTCCAAATAAGCAACTGAGTTAGAAGATCATTTAAAAGCAGTTTATTAGGGTCTCCCGATAAAGTGGAATATGAAAAGGTAGACCTTCGAGATCTATCTTATGTTGCTTTTTTATAGTTAACACAACAAAGAAAATGCAAGAAGAAAGTTGATCAGACAGGAGAAGAAATCAATAATGTAATCAAACTTGTTACATATTTGCATCCCATATCACACATGTTCATTAAAATGAAGTCTGACATCAGAAGGGGCGTAGAGGGAAAGGGAAAGTGGTTTGGAGTTCATGAAGAGACAATTGCTTAAATTGAGGAGAACGTTGTAATTCCCTTTAGCCAAGGCTTCTGGTGTTAATTGTTTGTGATTATATTTTTCTTGTGTTTTCTTTTATTGCACTTGCATTTTGGTCTGTGATCGCAAAATAAAAAATATTAATATTATTATTATAATTAACAATAATTGGAATTTAACTGTATGATTTCTATGAACATTGACAGAGATCAAGCTGAATTTAGCTACTTTCTGGGAAGTTGTTGTTGGTAAAGTATCAACTAAAAAGAGAGGGGAAAAATATTTAGATTGCCTAGAGGCTGAGAGTAGTAAAATTAAAACTTTGAATTTAAAAGGTAACAAAGGAGACTATGATTGAGGCCATTTCTTCCCATAGACTGGGCAAAGGTGCTATTTTATGTGTGCCATTTCTGGACTGTTTAATCCCCTTTCCAGGAAGACTTAAGAGAGGGCATAACATCTGATTAATTCAAAACATGTTTTCAAATTTGACATCTTTAGGAATTCTGGGAGGTGAAGTCCACGTATCTTAAAATTGCTAAGTTTGAAAAGCACTGAGGTAAAAGCTGCTCTGCAAGAAAGACAAATGAGGCATCTTACCACTAAAAATTTATTCTCTTAACATTCCCAAGCTATAAATTGTTCAAGTTTTGCTGGAGTCTTTTGGTGGATCTGATACTTTATTTCAAACGGAGTTTTCTCATAGCTATCAAGTGTTGTTTGGAAAAACTACAAAATCTTAACATGGACTTGATACAGAACTGGGGTTTTTTGAAATGAATTATCTTGAGTTAATATCTCATGAAAAGGAACATTAGGGTCTCTAGTGAAACCAGGAATGTCCTCTAGCCTTACAGGGAGTTAGATATACTGGGCTCTTAAGAATTTTGGTTGCATGGCTTCTACGGAGTCACATTGCAGTAACCATCAACATGTGCCATAGATCAAACAGCTCTGAACCTTAGTTCTGAAGTTTTGATTATGGTGGGAATGTAGCTAATGCCACTCTGATAAATACATAGATGGATAGCTAGCTATCTAGCTATCTAGATAACCTTTATTGCATTTTTTAATGTGGGCACAATGGCACACATTAAAAATGAAATTTAGTTGCTCTTAAAGTGTACACATACATAACACACATTTAAACATACTATATACAACATATGTGTAGACCTACCTTACATATAAGCAACATATAAATATTAATCACTGTCCATCTTGAATACATAACGGAGTTCACAAGGTTAATACTGTATGGAACAAAACTGTGACTGAATCTGGATATTCTGCTTCGGAGCCTCCTCCCAAAAGATAACAAAGAAAACAGGTCATGAAGAGGATGTGTAGTGTCCCAGATAATCTTGTGGACCTCTCTCAAGCAATGCTTATATACCGTATTTTCCAGCATATAAGACGACTTTCTAAACCATGAAAATCTTCTCAAAAGTTGGGGGTTGTCTTATACGCCCAGTCATCTTATACGCCGGAAAATACCCACATGTGTGTTGGAGGCCAGCCGGCTGGGCCGGGTGGAGAGAAGTGGCGCCTTCTGAGCGGGAGCTGGCACTCTGGCCGTGCCCCTCTTGCATGCTATGGGCTGTGCAGCATGGAAAGGGGCTCCCGCGACCCCACCACTGCAATGGTGCTCAGGAGGCTGGAGGGGCGGGCAGGTCCCAGGGAGGTGGCTGGGAGAGGGCAAGAGGTGCCGGGATGAGGATGGGGGGGCTCCAGGTTGGCGGGTGTGAGAGTGCAGCCGGTGGCTCTGAGGTGCACGGATCCTCCATGCAGCTTCCGAGGCCCAAGATGTGCCTCTCCGCCAGAGCCTCCCCCCTCCCCGGGCAATTGTGCAGAACTGCTTGTGCATCCTTGGCAGTGCCTCTCCCCTTCAATCTCCTTCCTTCTCCATTTCCATCCCTTGGCTCCTGGAAGGTGAGTGGAGGGCAGGTCGGAAGAGAAGCTGGGAGCAAGTCGGGCTATTTCTTTTCCTCCGCGGTGTGGAAGCAGTGAAGGGATGAGGCTTAAACATGTCGGCTACTGCTGCATATTCATTCTTTCTCTCCCCAATTATTCTTATCCTTACGCTGCATGATTTTGTTATGTGCTCCTGGCTACTTTCCTTCATGACCAGAGGCAAGTTCGACTGACCACAGCCAGGACATAGTGAAGGTCTTTTGTTTTGTTTATTGCAGTAAGTGGAAGAAAAGTTTTCAAAGCTTGGTTCTCTTCAAAGTTTTAATCGTCCGCGCAGCTTCCGAGGCCCTGGATGTGCCGCCGCTTGGCTCTCCACCAAGCTCTCCACCAGAGCCTCCCCCCTCCCTGGGCAATTGTATGGAGCTGCTTGTGTGTCCTTGGCATTACCTCCCCCCTTCAATCTCTCTCTCCTTCCTTCCTTCCTTCCCCCTTCAATCTCCTTCCTTCTCCATCTCCTTCCTTTCCCCTTCAATCTTCCTTCCTTCCATCTCCATCCCCTCCCCTTCAATCTCTCTCTCCTTCTCTCCTTCTTCCTTCCTTCCTTCCTTCCTTCCTTCCTTCCTTCCTTCCTTCCTTCCTTCCTTCCTTCCTTCCTTCCCCTTCAATCTTCCTTCCTTCTCCATCTCCTTCCTTTCCCCTTCAACCTTCCTTCCTTCCTTCCATCTCCATCCTTCCCCTTCAATCTCTCTCTCCTTCCTTCCTTTCCCCTTCAATCTCCTTCCTTGTCCATCTCCTTCCTTTCCCCTTCAATCTCTTTCCTTTCCCCTTCAATCTTCCTTCCTTCCTTCCTTCCATCCCCATCTCCATTCCTTCCCCTTCAATCTCTCTCTCCTTCCTTCTTTTCTTCCTCCCTTCCTTTCCCCTTCAATCTCCTTCCTTGTCCATCTCCTTCCTTTCCCCTTCAATCTCTTTCCTTTTCCCTTCAACCTTCTTTCCTTCCTTCCTTCCTTCCTTCCTTCCTTCCTTCCTTCCTTCCTTCCTTCCTTCCTTCTCCATCTCCTTCCTTTCCCCTTCAATCTCCTTCTTTCTCCATCTCCTTCCTTTCTCCTTCAATCTTCCTTCCTTCCTTCCTTCCTTCCTTCCTTCCTTCCTTCCTTCCTTCCTTCCTTCCTTCCTTCCCCCTTCAATCTCCTTCCTTTCCCCCAATCTTCCATCTCCATTTCCCCTTCAATCCTTCCTTCCTTCCATCTCCATCTCCATCCCTTCCCCTTCAGTCTCTCTCTCCTTCCTTCCTTCCTTCCTTCCTTCCTTCCTTCCTTCCTTCCTTCCTTCCTTCCTTCCTTCCTTCCTTCCTTTCCCCTTCAATCTCCTTCTTTTCCCCTTCAATCTTCCTTCCTTCCTTCCTTCCCCTTCCCTCCCTCCCAACATTTTTGAGCAAGGAAGAGTAAGCTTCTCCAGCGAGCATTGCTACCATATTTTCTGGCGTATAAGATGACTTTCTAAAGCATGAAAATCTTCTCAAAAGTTGGGGGTCATCTTATATGCCCAGTCATCTTATACGCCGGAAAATACGGTACTATGTCCTTGATGGAAGGGAGGGAACTGCTAATAATCACCACTCTCTGCATCCCCTGTCTGTCTGAAGCAGCAATGCTTCCAAATCAGACTGTGATGCTGTATTGACAGGATGCTCTTGATCATTCCTCTGCAGAAAGTGCTGAGAGTTGGAGGAACAAAGAATACCCATAGATTGGTGGCTGTATTTACAAATTCAATCTAGATATAATAGGGATAGGCAAGAACATGGAATTAGTCAGACCCCACACCAACTTGATAAAATTCTAATAAGTAAGGAAGGAAAACTATTATCAAAAATTTATAAATACTTATTAGAGATAGAGTTAAAGGAAGAAATATTGAAGGGGCCAATGATAGCGTGGGCACGAAATGTGAGGCGAAATATAAATTTAGAGGAATGGGAAAGATTATGGAACATTAATTGCAAATTGACGCTATCAACTGCATACAGAGAAAATCAATATAAAATGATTTACAGATGGCATTTAACACTGGCAAGATTAGCTAAAATGTATAAAAATATAGACCCAAAGTGTTGGAAATGTAAAATCAGAGAAGGAACATTTTATCACATGTGGTGGCTGTGCCCCAAAGCAAAAAATTATTGGGAACGAATAAGAGATTGGATACAGGAGATAACGGAGATACAAATGGATTTTAAACCAGAATTATTTCTTTTGGGCATAATAAATTTAAAGATGGAAAAACAACTCCAACATATCATTATACACATATTAATTGCAGCTCGTATAGCATATGCTCAATGTTGGAAGAGTGAAAATATTCCCACAAATGATATGATTATGTACAAAATCTTGGAATGCACAGAAATGAACAAACTTATGTTAGAATTAAAAGACAAGGAGATGACAGAATTCTATGAAATTTGGAATAAATATTATAATTGGCTAGAACAGAGAAAGGAAAAGACATAATTATTGATGTACATAAAATGTAAATAAGATGTAAAGAATGCTTTAAAAATGTATAGTACTGTTCTGTTAAAAGAAAAGATTTATGTTTATGTATTTTAAGTTTGTTTGGGTGTATGGTGTATGGTGAAAAATAATAATAAATTTTTTTTTTTAAAAAAAAAAGTGCTAAGGACAGGGGAAGGAAGACGTGCTTTTCTCATGTGTTGCAGAAAATGCAGGCGCTGCTGTGCCTGCTTCACCAGTGTCTTGCTGTTGAATGACCATGCCAGCCTACTTGTTCACTGCACACCCAGGAATTTGATGCTGATAACCATCTCTGTAGGTGAATTATTAATGCACAGAGGAATGTCGCTGTGGCTGCCTTTTCTGAAATCGACAATGATCTCTTTGGTTTTTCCAGTGTTTAAAACTAGGCTGTTTTAAACTGGATAGTGCTCTGGATAGTGAAGCAAAGTATGGCATTCATCATATGAAAGGTCTCAACTGCTTAGACCAAGGCATCAAGATGTGGGAAAGAGATTGCAAGAAGATAAAAATTAACACTAAGTTATCATTTAGTATCTGAAAGAGCACTCCATAGTCCAAGACAGTCTGGGAAAAGTGATAGGTAATATTTAGCTTAGCACTATTAATTTGAAAACATGGGTATTGCAAATGACTTCTTTTTTTCATTGTGAATTTAATCAACATTTAAAAATATCTCTTTTTTTTCGAGCACCATTTTTCCATATCAGAATATCTATGGTATATATCATAGCACTTCCTCATTTTGAAAGGTAGAACAAAACTGCTTGAAAAAGAGAAAATATTAATTGAATCATAGTCAGACAGTCTAATTACAAATCCCCATTTATTTACTGTGGCATGAGCTTCAATCCATGCCACAGTAAATAAATGTATCATAATTAAAAATGGCTGTCTGATAGTGATATATCTTGTACTTCAGAAGTAATTGAAAACAATGTGTTCACTTTGGTTTGAAACGTTGAAACATGATATTTTATCTTAGCAATAGAAGTGTAGTTACAGAAGAAGACAATGAAATCATGGTGATGCATCTTAAACTATGCTGTTGTATAAGAAAAAAATGATAAATTTGGCCTTTCTTCTGGTGTAAACAGCTCTGATTGTACCAAGAATAATTTATAGTATAGGTTTGATTCAGAACCAAACTCTAAGCACAACCCAAAAGAATTCACAAATGGTTGTATTTTGTACTTGAAAATGTATTTTAATACATTTAAATAATGGGTTATGAGATCATCTAAATCAGTGGTTCTCAACCTGTGGGTTGGGACCCCATTTGGGGTCAAATGACCATTTCACGGGGTCGCCAAACAACGCAGTCTGCCATTTTTCCCCCCTTTTCCTTAGCTGTGCTACTCCCTTTTATTCTATTGGCTTTTGAAAGCCAATAGAATAGACTCTCTTGAATAGAGGCTAATTCTATTGGCTTTCAAAAGCCAATAGGAATTGTCCAGGCTGTCTCTGCCCTGCTGAGCCCGCCAAAAGTCCCATTCTGCAAACGGTGCTGCACCAGTTGAATAGTCCTTGACTTACGACCGGTGGGGGGTCATGGCATTAAAAAGGTTGAGAACCACTGATCTAAATGATCTGGGAAAATTGGAATTAGACAAATTACCATATGGAATGTTTTGTTATACAAAAAAGTAGTTTTTCCATTTATGGTGCCATTCATAATTGGGAACAATTGAGTAAAATACTGAAAGTGGCAGAAACACATACTGTATGGCTTCTGGAAGCTGGAGCAGCAGATTTGGAGGCTATGTGTGTCTTTCTCAGATGATTTGTGCAACAATATTGTGCCCCACAAAATAGGCTATAGATTGGTACGTCTGTTCACATAAGACATGAATGGACATGAATTGCAAGTTGTGCATTAATCTCACTTCATGAGCATCAACTGCTTTGCTTACATATTTTTATCTGGTCATTCAGAAGGTTTTGTTGAAGGAAAGGGCTACCAGTAAATAATTCAGTAGTGTAGTTTAGTCATATCATAGAATCAAGTCACAACACAGGCTACTTACAGCACAGCAAGAAAGGCAATAAAACTCTTATAGGAAAAACTGATGGTAGAAAAGTCTGGAGCAGAGGTCTCCAACCTTACTGGGCTCGAGGACTGGAGGGAAGGAGAGCAGCTTCAAAATTGGTGTGCATGTGTGTGCATGTGTGCATGGGGCCATGCACACTGGTGCGACACTAGTTGCCCTGTTCATGCATGTGGCATGCACTGGCACAGTGCACATGTGTGAATGGCCACACACCCCCACGGTGGCTAGTGGACCATTTGCGCATGTGCAAATCGACCATGCAAACCATCCAGGCTAATGGCGCATGCACAAACAGGCTTCAGACACCCACCCCATGCTACCATTCCCATTCGCATCCACATGGATGCGCAAACGGGGCCATGGGGGTGGAAATGCTTGCCCATGCATGCATGCACCGGCCAGCTGTTCCCATGGCCCTCTGGCCAAGAGCCCATGCCTCTTTCCCAGGCTGTGGACCATAGGTTGGGGATCCCTGGTCTAGAGCCGTGGTGGTGCAGTGGTTAGATTGCAGTATTGCAGGCTACTTCTGCTGACTGCTGGCTGCCAGTTGTTCAGCGAGTCTCACACGCTCAAAGTTGACTCAGCCTTCCATCCTTCAGTCGGTAAAATGAGGATCCAGATTATTGGGGGACAATATGCTGACTCTGTAAACCGCTTAGAGATGGCTGTAAAGCTGTAAAGCTTAGAGATGGCTGTAAAGCTCTGTGAAGTGGTATATAAGTCTAAATGCTATTGCTATTGATATTCTTTTGAAGTGGAAAAGGCTGGTTTACATTAACTGCAATACATAATAGCTGATATGAACCATTTTATGAGTCAAGCAAATATATTACAAAGGTTCCTCTGAGCCAAAATTAAGGTCACAGCCATTCACAAAATTCAAGAGCATTGTATATAGTAAGCTGTATTCATAGATGTCTGCAGGACAACAAGTGACAAAATGTGTGCAATGAGGTCATTGCTCAGATGTTGAAAATGACATACTCAGCCATAATTGTAGCATTTACACAAAAATGTTATCATATCTGATTTTTGTTTTAGCATCTTTAAGGTTTTTCTGTAGGCAATGCTGGTTGTACTAAATTCAAGAAAAGCTATTCCTTCACCATCAATCCCAACATAGAATAGGCTTGATTCATTATTTAGGCTAGGCTTGTGTAACTGGGCAAAAGGTTTCAATTGACCCCATGCACTCAGCTGCAGTTGCCATTTTGATATCCTTGATCCCTCTCTTTCACAGATGCCGTTGCCTGTGCAGGTTAAAAAAGCAGCTGAAGTTCAGTCATTTTTTTCCAGGTCTCCATCCTCCCCTTCTACATGAAACACCTATCCTTTTTTTCTCCCAGGAGAAAGGCCTTTTGGACTGCACGTTACATTTATTTGTAACCAGAGAGATTAGAGTTTTCAGGGCAAAGTCCATAGTTTCCTCCAATGCCCTTCTCATTATTAATTGCTTGAGTCACTGCCTCACTTTTCCAAAAAATGGTAGGACCATTCCTATTTTTTGCATCATTTTTTTAAAATAACGTTAAATCTGAAGACGTTAACAATATTATTCTAGGACATAATTGTGGTGGCATGATGATAACAACACTTGTTTTTGTTTGATACTGTAGATTCCAAGGTGTTCTATTCAACAACTGACATTTTTATATTCCACCTGGAAACTACATCAAGCTAAGTAAGCAAATTGATCTCTTTAGCATTAAATATCTTCAGTAGCATATCAAATCTTTTCATTCTTCTTTCCAATGATTCTGTTTTATTGACGTCACTGTGTCTGCCTCCTTAGTTTTATTAGGATTTTACAGCATGATTCATTGACTGCTATTTAATTATGTTTTACTATAAGCTGTGTCACATTTTTTCTCCCTCTAACCTGGCTTATCTTCTAATGCTGCAGAAAGGAGCTTTCAATTTCAAGTACATAATTTGCTCAAGGGCTTACTAAGCTGAAGTTATCCGATTCACTCGATGCATATTGAAGATTTTGCTCTCATTCAAAATTTAAAAGCTGAATGTTTGATTACATGTTGGGATTTTCTGATTATTGTAGTTTACCATAATTCATTTTTAAAATTAACTAATCGAGGAGACTGAGAAAAGCTTCTCAGAAATGCACTGTGTTATATTTAGGGGGCTTAGTTCCAGATAAATGCATGTAAATTTGCCCATTCTTTAAGAGTCATAGTATTTTAAAAAAGTGAATTGGGCCAGAAAGGCTTGATAAACTACACCCTCTCTGGGTTTCTATTTTGTGTGTATACATTCATATAGAACATAGAACAATAGAATTGGAAGGGACCTTGGAGGTCTTCTAGTCCAACCCCCTGCCTGAGCAGGTGACCCTATACCATTTCAGACAAATGGTTGTCCAGTATCATTTTGAAAGCCTCCAGTGATGGAGCATTCACAACTTTTGAAGGAAAGCTATTCCATTGGCTGATTGCTCTCACTGTTACAAATTGCCCCTTAGTTCTAGGTTGCTTCTCTCTTGATTAGTTTCCATCCATTGTTTCTAGTCTTGCCTTTTGGTGCTTTGGAAAATAGTTTGACACCCCCATGTTTGTAGGAGCCCCTCAAATATTGGAACAGTGTATATGTATAACATGTATCTGTACTGCTATTAGTCTCATTGGCTTATACTTATCTTATTATGAAACAGAAAGATTGGAAATCTAGTAATGTATTGTATTCAATACTTGTGGTGCCCAGTTTATCTATCTGTGTAGTGACCTTATCTGGTAGTATTGAAAACAGCTAGAAGGGTCACAATCTCTTAAATGTGAAATGAAAGGCATAGATAGCAGCTGAAGATGGAGGATGATTTATTACAAAAATAATAAAATTGCTTTTCCCTACATATTTAGTTGTCTCCAGAATGACATCTTCAAATCTGGCTGTCATTCAACATGCTGTGTAAATAGCATAAAGAAACCACATTTTGATTTAAGTGAGCAGAGAAGCATGCTATTTTATATGCCTTAATTATTAAGGGAAATGTGTAACATATTGAAATAAGGCTCAGTGTACTTTTATTTCACTTGTTGCACTAACTGCATTTAGAGACCTATGTGATCCTGAGAAAAGATACGGCTGCTTTAAAAGGGTATTGAAAGATGCTCTGCTTTTACCCTCACAGGATGCTTTGCCTCTTTTTGGATTTGAATTAATGATTGTTATAGATTGTATTTTGTATTTGAGGCAAATATTTTAGTTGTGAAAATATAGGTAGTCCTCAACTTACAAATACAACTGAGCCCAAAATTTCTGTAGTTAAACGAGACATTTGTAAAGTATGTTTTGCCCCATTTTACAACCTTTCTTGTCACAGTTGTTAAGTGAATCACTGCAGTTGTTAAATCAGTAACCAAGTTGTTCAGTGAATCTGGCTTCCCCATTGACTTTGCTTGTCAGAAAGTTGCAAGAGGTGACCCTGGGACACGGCAACTGTCATCCATTATGAACCAGTTGCCACGCCTCTGAACTTTGATTGTGTTACCACAGGGATGCTGCAAGTGTGAAAAATGGTTATAAGTCATTTTTTTCAGTGCCGTTGTAACTTTGAATGGTCACTAAATGAACTGCTGTAAGTCAAGGACTACCTGTAATGTCCTTTCCCCTTTGAATTTGAATTGTTGTTGCCCAGCCACGAAGATTCAAATTCACTGTGATATGTGAACATAAAACAAAGCCAAAGAGTTGTCATCAGTGGTATAGTCTGCCACTGATGGGCCTTTTTTGTAGAACAGATCCATCTCTTGCTCTGCAGCCCCTTATTTTGCCATCTTTGGGGAAGGAAAAAAAAGATCCATTTCACAAGGAGAAGGCAATTTGAATATAGCTACAGTTTTAAAATCTTTTGTAATTCTGAGTTTCATTTGAGTCTGAAGCCAACAACTGTAATTAAAGATTTGCTATATAGGTAGTCCTCAATTTATGGCCACAATTGAATCCAAAATTTAGGTTGCTAAGTGAGAAATTTGATGAGTTTTGCCCCATTTTATGACTTTTCTCACCATGCTTGTTAAGTGAATCATTGTACTTATTAAATTAACATGGTTGTTAAGTGGATCTGGCTTCCCCATTAACTTTGCTTGTCAGAAGGTCGCAAAAGGGGATCATATGATCCCGGGATATGGCAACCGTCATAAATGTGAGTCAGTTGTCAAGCATCTGAATGTAAATCACATGATCATCAGGATGTTGCAATGATCATAAGCGTGAAAAATGGTCATAAGTCCCTTATTTTCAGTGCCATTGTAACTTCGAACAGTCACTGTTATAAGTTGAGGACTACCTGTACTTTGATTCAAGAGATGCGTATTTACTATAAATTACACTTGGCCAATAAAGAATTCTATTCTATTCTATTCTATTCTATTCTATTCTATTCTATTCTATTCTATTCTATTCTATTCTATTCTATTCTATTCACATATGCTATAATTGAAGGCTCCTACCCACAAAGTGATTGGGGTCAATCCTGTTCATGTAATATTTTCCTGACCAAGTATTGTTCCATTTAAGAGGGATGTATTGAATAACTGTTTTAAGTGTTTATAACTAATTTTAGCTAATTGTTGGTTTTCATGATTTGCTCTGATATATGGGATTGCTTTAATTATGAAACTGTGGGATGGAAATTCTATTAAAAATACATCACAGTTTTATAATAACTCCTACTAATGCCATAAAAACAAGCATAACTGAGTGTTCCTTTATAGAACTGACTGAGGGATTAATTACATTATTTGATTGCTTCACTACCAATATGTGTAAGCATAAACATTGCCCATCCATTAGTCCCCATTCATCATCAAAGCTACCTTGAGATACATTTTTCAGATACATTTTTCCAACTTACATCACTGTAAGAGCTCTTGTACATTTCAGTCAATTGAAGGTCATCTCCACCAGTTACATTGCATGGAAAAGAACATTCTTTCAACTGAGTCAGTACTATCCTCTTCTCTAATACATCTTAAAGCTGCTCATTATTGTATGTTTTATAATAAGCACAATAGATGTTTTATAAACCTTGCAAACAGATTTTTAGTTTGAAACCTGCACAAACCTTGATTGTAATTTCTATTTTTTCTTTCCTATTTTTTTTTGTGGAGCAGCTGCCTCCTATTCTTCCTCGTCCTTCTCCAAACAGTAAGGTGTTCTTTTATCATTTTTCTACTTCCTCAAAGTAGAAAGTTTTTATCCTTCATCCCCAAATATTCAAAATAATCTTTGGGATCTGGGATTTCTGAATGTGTGTATGAAATCCTTCTATCTCAGGTGGAAATTCTATATCTCTGAACTTAAAGTAAAAACAGATAGAAAAGTAAGAAGCTCAGAGGAAAAAACAATAAAAAAGCTTTTAAATTTTCCTGGGAAGTTCTGTAAGATTCTACCTTGCTATGTATGCATGAAATATTGGGGGGCGGGAATCATTTACTGAGCTGGTTGCCATTAATATAACATATGCCATTAATATAGTATATAAAATATAATATAATAAAAAAGCCAACACAGTGCTAGGCTGCATTAACAGAGGGATAGAATCAACATCACGTGAAATGTTAATAATACTTTACAATGCCTTGGTAAGGCCACACTTAGAATACTGCATCCAGTTTTGGTCACCACAATGTAAAAAAGAAGTTGAGACTCTAGAAAGAGTACAGAGAAGAGCAACAAAGATGATTAGGGGACTGGAGGCTAAACATATAAGGAACGGTTGCTGGAATTGGGTATGTCTAGTTTAATGAAGAGAAGGATGGGGGGGGGGCATGATAGCAGTGCTCCAATATCTCAGGGGATGCCACGAAGAAGAGGGAGTCAAGCTATTCTCCAAAGCGCCTGAAGGCAGGACAAGAAGCAATGGATGAAAACTAACCAAAGAGAGAATCAACCTAGAACTAAGGAGAAATTTCCTGACAGAACAATTAATCAGTGGAACAAACTGCCTCCAGAAGCTGTGAATTCTCCAACACTGGAAGTTTTTAAGAAGAAACTGGACAGCCATTTATCTGAAATGGTATAAGGTTTCCTACCTGAGCTGGGTGGTAGACTAGATCAGGGCTTTTCAATCTTTTCACCCATTGTACCACTTTTAGGATATGGCACTATCCGAGTACCACCAGTCACCTAGCAAGGTGTCAAAAACTTGATGACCAAAAAAAAAAAAAAGGAAAAAAGTGATAAAGTACAGGTAGTCTTCGACTTACAACAGTTTGCTTAGTGACTGTTTGAAGTTACAATGGCACTGAAAAAAATGCCCCCCAAGCCACAGCCGAGCAAGACATCTGCCTGCCCGCCCAGCGGCCCTCTTCCTCCTGTCCGAAGTTTTCATTGTTGTGAGTATTTCTGTTGAGGATTGGCAGCGGGGGTGTGGTGGGGGGGTGTTTGGTCTTTATTCCCCCCATCTGCTGGGTGGTTGCCGCAGGTTTTGGTCACTTCACATGACCCTGGGACCCTGTGACCATCATAAATATGAATCAGTTGCCAAGTATCTGAATGTAAATCACAAGACCATAGAGATGCTGCA
This sequence comes from Crotalus tigris, assembly GCF_016545835.1. NCBI lineage: Eukaryota > Metazoa > Chordata > Lepidosauria > Squamata > Viperidae > Crotalus > Crotalus tigris. The sequence continues at coordinate 1,582,151 of NW_024096465.1, read as the reverse complement.
ACATTCCAGCTGATCCGTGCTTCTTCTGAGCTCATCAGGATCAGTGCTGCTTTCCAGCTGATTGGTGCTTCTTCAGGGCTCAGCAGAAGCACTAGGATCAGCACCAAGCTCCATCTGGAGCCTGGCGCTGATCCTGGCACTTCTGCTGAGCCCTGACAGTCCTGAAGAAGCGGTGATCTTGGCACTTCAGCTGAGCCCTGACAGCCCTGCAGCTCCAGCCATCTCTCGCTCAGGCTTGTGCAGTGCTGCCACTGGTTCAGCTCGTTCCCCTCCCCCGCTACCACTTTTCTAGGATGGTCATGTACCACCTGCCAGGCGCCAATGTACCACAGGTGGTACCCATACCACTGGTTGAAAAGCCCTGGACTAGATGACCTCCAAGTTCACTTCCAATTTTATTATTATTATTATCATTATTATTATCATTATTGATATTGTTGTAATGAAACTCAATTCTACTCGTTTGTAAGTTTGGGGTTGAACAAGTCTAGGCAAGAGGATTGGATCTGGCAGTATATGAGAAAAGTTAAACTCAGATAAGATGAAATGGCTGCAATGTAATACCTAATACTAATACCTAGGACAAAGAGTAATTTCTGCCAGCTGTAGCTGAATTTGGATTATCCCTACCCAATTTATTCTGATACAGCCCAGGATTTGCAATTGACCCAGAACGTAGCAGAATGAGTGGGTGAATTCTCAGCTGGCATCTTTCATAATTCCCATAAGTGACTTGAAAAAAACAATAGGTATATGTGTTATATTAGCAAATAAGATTTAATATTAATAATCCCCTATTGTTCCCCCACAGAGTCCATTAAGAATGCATATGAACTTAGATTGTATTTCAGTCCTTTTTTATTTTGTAACAAGCTTGCAAACTTTGCATAATCTAATTATGTGGCAATCATTAACATTAGCAATAGATGGAAGTTAAATACTGCATTACGGGAAGAATCTAATGCACAGACATGTTTTTAAGCTCTTGGGAAATATGTAATGAATAATTTTCTTTTGGTAAGATTCTAATTTATTCTGTTAATCAATCTGCAATTTAATTGTGCATACCTTTAAAAGGTTGCTCCATAGAAAAAACTGTCAATTTGTAAGGATATATGTGATCAAGTAGCAGGTGATTTTCAAGGAATTGTTGAATTGCCCAAGGTCCACAGAAAAGCCATAGAAGCCTAACTCCTCCAATAATCAGGTTCGATGGCTATTCAAAATCCAGTAGAATATCATTTCTGATTTTAGAGAAATAACTTTATAAATAAGTTATTTCTGGACCTTTCTCTGTTGGGCAATGTAAGTGGAGGTGATTGGGGCAGAAAGAACAAAGCCAAGATTAAACTTCCATTCCAAAATCTGAATCCTATGCATTAAAAATCACTTTGGAGGTGGGAAATTGCTTTAGAAATTACTGTATTTTCATAAACTGACAATAGGGCTTTGTAAAGCTCTTGAAAGCATAATAGTGTGAATGAAACATCTCTTCTTGTTCCAGCTGCTTTGAAGGCTGTCCCTGGCTACCTGCCCATGTGTGCATGTACAAGAGTCCTCAACTTAATGACCACAATTCAGCTCAAAATGTATGTTGCTAAGTGAAACATTTGTTAAGTGAGTTTTGCCCCATTTTGCTACCTTTCTTTCCCTAGTTGTTAAGTGAATCATTGCATTTGTTAAGTTAATAACATTGCTGTTAAGTTCCCTATTGACTTTGTTTGTCAAAAGGATGATGACCTGACCCCAGGACACTGCAACTGTCATAAATATGAGTCAGTTGCCAAGAATCTGAAGTTTGATCACATGACCATGGGGAATGCTGCAACATTTGTAAAGGTGAAAAATGGTCATGAGTCATTGTTTTCAGTTGTCGTTGTAACTCTGAACAATCACTAAATGAATTGTTGTAAGTCAAGGACTATTTTGTTTCATTGTTGGTCCTGATGGAGGCTTAGGCCAGAGGATGTGATTGCTCAGAGAGGCATGTTTCACTCAAGCTAACCCACTTTGCAAAGACCTCCTTTCAAATGCTAAGCAATGAACCCTCTCTTTGATATATTTTCTTTTTTCAACTGATCTTCTAAGTCAAACAAGACTCAGCAAATCCTTTATTTTGTTTTAAACGTTTGCTTCCATAATTCTGAAGATCTGCCTTCTCTTTTATACCGAATGGTCTCTGGTCATTTTATGATGTCCAGTACATGAAAATTATTGGGAATAATTTTATAACTTAACAATTTTATTGGGAACAAGTCCCCAAGGTGCTTTTTCAAGAGGTAACTGGACTTTCTTATTTTTCTTTGAAGAGGTTTTGCTTCCCATCTAAGTAGCTTCTTCAGCTGAAAAACAGGAAAAACAAGAAAGAAAGTCCAGTTGCCTCTTGAAAAAGCACCTTTGGGACAACCATGACTTGAATGACTGAGAATCTCCATAGACATTTAGCTATGCACTATTGGGAATAAGATTGTTGCAGCAATCTGCTTCCAGCAGATTTATCAAAAATATAAGTGACTGACTGGGGATGGGAGGGGGGGGGGATGAGGAAGTGGTGAGAAGCAGGCCAAAGGCCTGTGTGGTGGCCAGGATGGAGATAGGTGAGGGAGCCACAATAGCATCCATCCCTGTGGTCAGTTGCAAGGAAGGGCAGATTGCCACATGCCTGAATTTTGTTCACGCAACCATTGAGGCATTGCAGTAGCCATGACTTTGGTCAGGGCTTGTGAGTCCCTTTGCTCCCTGCCATTGTAATTTTAAATGATCTCTGAACAAACAGTTGTAGGTTGAGGACTACCTATGTTAGGTAGGGAATATGTCAGCACTATGTTATGTACAACACAGTTGGGATTAAAAAAAAATTGCTTTCCAATTCACAGAAGTGCTAAAGTTACTTTATAGATACCCATTTAGGCAATAACAAATAATGTTTACTTCTCTGTCAAGCTTTTATTTTTTACAATAAGAAAAGACTTCATTATGATATTTAGTACTAGTAATTTTCATGAATAAAATGGTTATTGCTTTGCTAATTTTAATAGGTTTTTCTACCTTCTTTCTTTAAAGAGGATTCTAAATAGCTGTATTCTGTACCACAGTGCTAAATAGAATGTTATTTAACCAGAGATGTTAACTGCCAATGGATAAAGCTTAAATTAAATTGATTTAAATGAAAACAAGCCCTAATGTTTCTTCGTGACTCTCTTTTTATTAACCTACCGTACCGTCTGGCATATAAGACAACTTTCGCAAGTGTTAAAATTGGCATCGAAGTCGGGGGTCGTCTTATACGCCGAGTCGTATTATACACCAGAAATAATGGTAGTTTCTGGCGTATAGGATGACTTTCTAGGCATGCAACTCGGTGCCAAAGACGGGGGTCGTCTTATACGGCGGGTCGCCTTATATCCCAGAATATATGGTACTTTTCTAAGCTATATAACGTTGTGTATAATGACATAAAATAAATATCTTTTATACATAAATTTTATTAAAAAAGGAATAATTATATGTTCATAACTGCATAGAAATTCCTTCTGGAATATACTGAATATAACATTAGTCATGAATTTTGAATTGAAAAGAATGAACTATGTATTTTTCCAATTTATCAACCACCTTTTCATATAATAAACTGTTGAAGGAAAAGTCTTCATCATGATTGTCCAAGCTGAGAATAAACAACATGGCGACTGCTTTAGAAAGAAGGTTGCAGTTTATTGAAGAGGAGAGCCAGACAGAAAGATGGCTCTGGAAGAAAAGAGAGCAAGCACATGTAGGGAGTGGTTTTTATACCCTCTGGAACCTTTTGTTTGGAGTTGTTCCTGTGGCTTGAACTTTGATCTGAGTCTGTGCCCTTTGGCATCTGTGGGTTAATCCTATTATGTCCTGTCTTAGAGTTTGGTGGGGTATGTAGATTTTAGGTGTCTTTATCTTCTTAAGCTTCTAGCTGGGGGGCCTCCAACCTTCCTGAATGGTTTACATCTGCATTTCTACAGAGCTGGTTTGTACTTGGGGGAGGGAGACTTGGGGCTATTAAAAAATTGGGCATGCTTTTCTGCCTCTTAAATATTTTCAAAAATATTTCTTTCTCTGAGGGGATGACATCCCACAAAACATTTTATATGAAAGGCTGCTCTCTTAAAATTACAGTGACAAATATTTTTTCTTTCTCTTTAGTAAAAGCAAAACAAGCCAGTGTGTCTTTATCTTCACAATGCCAGCTTTATAAATAATAGAAAACCCACAATTCATTTTCTCAGCACATCCAGATCTTCAGAAGAATGAGATATCCTTTGAGATTTCATAGAGAAGAGAGAGAATAAAAAGATTATTCCACAAATGAATCTTTTTTTTTTAAAAAAAATGAAGCACCACAAAGGGTGAGAAATTCTTTCTAATGGTTTGATGCTCCATGCAGTGACCAAGAAACGTTTTACCTCTTATTTTGGAATCTTTATTCTGGGCAAGAATCTGCCTGTCTCAATACAAATATCCACACTTAATATTATATAGGACATGGAATTGCTCAGATAGAAGCAAAGGGAGAAGATACAACATTTAATAGGTTATAAAGCAATTGCATATGCTGTTTATCAAAGATATTTTCATTTTACAGGAGCATGTAAAAATTCCATAATGGAGATGTGTTCAGTTATTAAGGAAAAAGGTGTTCCAAATATATAGCTTATTTGGCCTAGCATGTGTTGAATAAGATCTTTGTTGGGGAAGAAGATTGAATATCAGAACAAACAACAAACCAAACCAAATCAAACACAAATCACTTTTTCATTTTCCAAAGAAACCAAATTGCTGAGCTATCCTAAAGATTAAAATACTTTATGCAATATATACCTTTATGAATTCCCACCTTTCATGTGCTCAATTTCTAAAAAAAAAAAAAAAAAGCCTGGTGCATACTCTCTTACATCCCTAATCCTTAAATCGTTAAATGGAAAACAAGCAGCAGTGCTATTTTTATCCATGGACTAAATGATCCTATGGCCTACCCACCCTTAAATATGAAAATGCACATTACTTACATCTTTGTTTCACTGCAGATTCTGTTGGCTGGTACTCCAGATTTGCCTTGATTGCTACACTGCTTAAGGCTGTAGGAGGGTACAGTACTCAAGCTGGAAGATGCTTTTATTATTATATTTTAGGAATATTCAGAAGCTAAGTAGCGAGTCCAGAGTGAAATTTGTACCTCCTGGTTGGAAGGAAACAGCCTAACACTGTTCATACTTCCTAATACAATGTTGCAAGCAATTGTTTATGGAAAAAAGAAAGACTAATCTTCATAATGAACAACTCATGCATAATAACAAGTCTTGATAGAAAATGATTGAGAAGAGACAAGGCCAGGATAGAGACAAAAGAAGCAACATAAGAGGCAGTCTCTTTGTTGACTCATTTTTAAGAGCTTGTAAGGACCCACTTCAATCCCACATCTTAAGAAAGCAGAACTCTTGGAAACAATTTCTTCTAACAGGAACTTTTATTAAGAGTAGCTGATAGCAGGCATAATAGACAGGATCTGAGGGATTCTTTACAGATAGATACTTTAAAGGGTTCCTAAGCAAACTCCACCCCACAGTTCATCCAGACAGTTCAGACCGGCCAATCCCCAGGTGGTTAGTCCATCGTGGGAAAGGGAAGATAGCATCAGTCCATCTCCGTTTGTAGTACGATGTTCCACAGCTCTTCACAACTCCTTTTGGGACCGAAGAAATAAGCCAGGTTCCGGATGTTTATACTTCTCCCCCCCCCCCCTTTCCTAACTGCCCAGTTAGGAAGAAGAAAGTTCAGAGAGATGCATAGTAAAGGGGGCAATTTGTTACATTGTAATGGCCAGCAGACCCAGTGGCAATAAACAAAAGGTTACATTGTAGCAAACAGAGGAAGTGAAACTCATAACCCTGCAGACATATCCCGCCCCCCTTGGGAGTATGGCAGAATCAGGGGAAGGTGAGATTTGGTTTTAGATCAGAGGAGATAGATAGAAATGAAATATAAATGGATTCTGACAGAACTACATGTTTTTCCATTCTGTACTCTCTCTGTCTCTCACTCCAAAATCAAAGTATTAACTAGCTTACAAGATCAAATAACCTTCTGTAATCACAGCTATAAAAACAAACATCAAGTATAGTCACATAAATTTTTAAAATCATTATTTATTTGCATCCTGTCTTTATTAATTTTATAAATAATTCAAGGTGGCAAAAATATCCAGGACATCTTCCTGCTCTCCCTAAAAGCAACCCTGTGTCAAGCCAACAGGACAAGATTCAGCAGTCCATCTGCATTTAAAAGACAAAGGCCACTCTTTTGAAGACATTTTGGATAGAGAAGACTGCTGGTTTGAAAGAGGGGTCAAAGAGGCCATCTATGTCAAAACTGAACAGTCCTCTCTCAACAGAAGGGAAGGGATATGACATCATCTATCTTACGGCCACCACACAGTCCTTTCAACAGTTTCTGGAAGGCTCCACACCCATTTGCACTACTCTGGTGACTCTGACGACATAGATAAGCCTCCAGGTGGCATCAGTGACTCTCTACAAGAATACAAATGACCAGCTGTCTGCAAGGAATATAAATTCTTCCATTCCCCTCCATCCAGTCAGAGCTGAAGAGGTTTCTTGGATGAGAAGCCAAATGTCTTCAAAGAGAAAAAAGAACATCCAGTTGCTCATGAAAAAGCACCTTTGGGTCAACCCTGTAAGGTGGATTTGGCTGAGAGAGTGTGACTGACCCAGGATCTTTCTATATAACCAGGCATATTCTTTTCATAGCCTGCTGGAACTCTCTGTGTATAAATTCTTTAGAAGGAAGTAAGTCAAGGGAAATGGAATTCAGATGGACATAAAGCCTATCAACTAGAAAGCCTATCATCAGACTAAACTACTATGCAAGACCCAGAAATAAATCTAACCTGCTGGCCTAGCCTTGTGTTCTGCCAAAGAAGTAGTTGCTGCTGGCAGAAGATACCCAGTTTTGTTTTGCCAGTGGAGTGTTTAAATTACGGTTTAGTTTCTTTTTTTTCCCTATACAAATGCAAGACTATTCATTATACATTACTCATTGGCAAGATATACAATGTACCAGAGTATTCATGTGGCATATTTTATTTAATTTCTTTCTTATGGTCCATAATTTTATGCACAATTAAAACTTCCTCTGCCCATGATTCGGTGTTCAACATGCATATTCTTACCTGGGATATCTATAATTTAAATTCTTAAATTAATTTCTTATTTCCTGAAATAAATCCATTTCCTTTATATACTAGAAAATCTCTACTTAACGAAAAGCTAGGAGCTATGGTTAAATGGGTCCTTATTTAGATATGGATAGTTCAATTTAATTCAGTTCAAGAGAATGTCATAGATCATCTGGATGCTGCTTCTCTTTCTAGTGGTCTCCTTCTTTTTCTCTTTTCAGGAACCAGAACTCTTAATATGAACAGCGAAAATAAAAAAAAAATTGACAGAGTAGACTTCAACTGTGGATCAATTAAACTTGATTAATTTACATTAGAAGTTGAGGTGAATCTAAAATGAAAGAATGTGAAAATTACCTATAGTGGCCACACACAAAATAAATACTGTTATTCATCTATAGCTGAGAAAAATACATACACACATTAAAAAGTATGTAGTGTGATTATTTAGTTTCTAAGAAATTGTGTTAATTTTATTAAACTTAATGAATTCTAAGTCTGTTTTGTTCTGCATTGAAAATAGTCTTTTTGATCCACTCTTTTCAAGGACTATCAATCTGAAATTAGCAATAATGTACTGGAACATATTGATGAAATGGGCTGTCATTGCAAAAGCTTTAGGCAACTTATTACCCAGTAAGGTGTTTTGACACTTTTTGCTATTACTCTTTAGAACAGTGGTTCTCAACCTTTTTAATGCCATGACCCCCAACCGGTCGTAAGTCGAGGACTACTCAACCTGTCGTAAGTTGAGGACTACTCAACTGGTGCAGCACTGTTTGCAGAATGGGACTTTTGGCGGGCTCAGCAAGGCAGAGACAGCCTGGACAATTCCTATTGGCTTTTGAAAGCCAATAGAATTAGACTCTATTCAAGAGAGTCTATTCTATTGGCTTTCAAAAGCCAATAGAATAAAAAGGAGTAGCACAGCTAAGGAAAAGGGGAAAAAAATGGTGGACTGCGTTGTTTGGCGACCCCCGTGAAATGGCCGTTCAACCCCAAATGGGGTCCCGACCCACAGGTTGAGAACCACTGCTTTAGAACAACCATATTTACAATGACTGTTGTGTGTTGCTACTGTCAGGAACAAATTATACTTTGTACATTTTAAGCCACTGAATTGCTAGTCTTCTTTTGGTAGATTATAAACTACTTAAAGTATTAAAAATGTATTGAGAGTGTCTTCAGGAGTGATCCAAGTATTTGTAACATAAGATCATGCTGCAGGTCTATTATTTTGCATTTCTGTTTTTTAAAAATGGACATTATTTTACTTTTTGTATTAATTATTTTAACTCTGATTGGTTTTTTTTTAATTTAAATTGTTTTATTTAAGCATTTTTTTCTCTTGTAATACTTTCCGGGCTACTCTGGGAAGAAAACAAGAAACAACATTTAATATTGTTGCTATTACTACTACTAATAATATAATATACTGTTATAATTGTGTAGCTATAGATATAAATAATTCATACATAATCAAATTATAAGCTTTGGGTCAGGGGAATATTCCATGTATTTTGTATTTTTACATAACAAAGGTTTACCTATAACAAAATAGTTTTGCAATAAATAATTGAACAATGATTTATTATCCTTGAATTAGTTAATGTGTATAATTCAATTACTATTTTATTCTTTGTATAGCAATTCATCCATCCAAAACTAATAAGTGGTTTAAAATTTAAAAAAAATCTTAAAGTCTTTCATTTTAATAACAGTGCTATTTTGTATATTTTAAATAGCCTTTTGGGGGCAATGAGTACCTGCATAAGTTTTCCATAGCTTTAGAGACTATCAAGAAAATACACAACATAAACGTTCATAGAAAAGAATACTGAAGACAAGTTTAGGGCTGCATTAATTTCAACATGTGTTTATCTCTGCAAAACTGCTTACTACTCCAGGAAATATGTTTTAAACATTACTCATCCTGTTTTTGATCATTTCCCTTTTTATGAAGTTTTGCAACTTTTTTCCTTTTATGTCAAGCATCAGGAATAGCTCTGAAATTTCTGAGAGAGGGAGAGAGAATGTGTGAGAGAATGTGAGATACAATTGATAGAAAATGGTAAAGGGTAGGCAGCACTTAAAGGAATTGATAAAGTTACTTGCACAGTTAATAGCTGAGCTCTTGTTCAAAAGACTCAACTTCACTGTCCATAGAAAAACAAAGGGAGCAAAGAAAAATGATTGTGCTGTGGATAAAATAATCACAGAAGAAATTGTTCAGCAAATGAAGTAGCCCATAAAATTTCTCAGTTCATTAAATTTCACTTTACCTCAACATTAACTGAAATTAAAAGAAAACTTTAAAGGGAAATTCTAACAATGGATTAATCTGGATCACAGCTTGAAATATTAAATTTATAAAACAACATAGAATGTAAGTTAATTACAGAAGTATCTGGGACTCAAATGGGATTTTCATGATGGCTTTTAGCCCCTTCAAACACAAATAACCATTTCCTGTAAGACTTGCAGTTGCAAAGATAATCTAAAAACCAAGGACAAGCTCAACTATATTTTTCAAAGATCCTGGAGCACTGGGGAAATACCAGAAGACTGGAAGAGAGTTGATGTAGTTCCCATCTTCAGAAAAGGGGAAAAAAATAATTCCAGGAAACTACAAACCTATTAGCCTGACCTCAATACCTGGGAAGATACTGGAAAAGATAATCAAACAACAAATCAGCGAACACCTGGAGGCAAACAAAATCATTACTAAAAGTCAACATAGGTTTGTCAAAAACAGATCATGCCAGACAAATCTTATTGCATTCTTTGACCAAGTGACAAAATTAGTGGACCAGAGGAATGCTGTGGATATAATTTACTTGGACTTCAGTAAGGCATTTGAATACAACCTACTACTTGATAAAATAGAAAAATGTGGGTTAGACAGCATCGCCACCAGATGGATTCGTAGCTGGCTGACCAACCATACTCAGCGTATGGTCCTCAATGGAACTGCATTTACATGGAGGGAAGTGTGTAGTGGGGTGCCCCAGAACTCTGTTCTAGGCCCAGTGCTCTTCAACATCTTCATCAATGATTTGGACGAGGGGATAGATGGGGAACTCATCAAATTTGCAGATGACACCAAGCTGGCAGGAATAGCCAACACTCCAGAAGACAGGTTTAAGATACAAGAAAAGCTGGACAGACTTGAACACTGGGCACTATCGAACAAAATGAAATTCAATGGTGAAAAAAGTAAGGTACTACATTTAGGCAAGAAAAACCAAATGTACAGGTATAGTATAGGTGGTACCTTGCTCAATAGTAGTAACTGTGAGAGGGATCTCAGAGTCCTAGTGGACAATCACTTAGATATGAGCCAGCAGTGTGCTGCAGCTGCCAAAAAAGCCAACACAATGTTAGGCTGCATTAACAGAAGGATAGAATCAAGATCACATTAAGTATTAATACTAATTTACAATGCCTTGGTAAGGCCATACTTGGAATACTGCATCCAGTTTTGATCACCACGATGTAAAAAAGATGTTGAAACTCTAAAAAGAGTACAGAGAAGAGCAACAAAGATGATTAGAGGTCTGGAGGCTAAAACATATAAGGAACGGTTGCTGGAATTGGGTATGTCTAGTTTAATGAATAGAAGGACAAGGGGGGGGGGCATGATAGCAGTCTTCCAAAATCTCAAGGGCTGCCACAAAGTATAGGGAGTCAAGCTATTCTCCACAGTATCTGAAGGCAGGACAAGAAGCAACGGATGGAAACTAATCAAGGAGATAAGCAAACTAGAACTAAGGACAGTTAAAATAACTGTCAGTTATTAATAACTTCCTGACAGTTAGAATAATTAACCAGTGGAACAACCTGCCTCCAGAAGTGGTGAATGCTCCAACACTGGAAGTTTTAAAGAAGAGACTGTACAGCCATTTATCTGAAATGGTATAGGGTTTCCTGCCTGAGCCGGGGGTTGGACTAGATGACCTCTAATGTCCCTTCCAACTTTATCATCATCGTCATCGTCGTTATTATTATTATTTTATTAAATTTATATGCCACCCATCTCACAATTCAAGTTTATTTATGGAGAACTGTAAGACGAATGTGTATCAAACCATGCATCCATAAAGGAATAGAAAACACTACACAGGCAGAGTAGAAAAAGAGAAAATTCCCAACCCACTGAGGGAAATCATGTAACAATTCTGCACACGGGCAAGACACAATACAACATCTATACCCCTCTGCTGTGAGTAAAAAAGGAATGTGGACTGGATTTAATATTTTGATAAGATACCTTACAAGAACTCTGATTAGAAAAGAAAACTTATTTCAAATGAAATATTAAAAGTAAATCACTCATTGGGAAAATAAAGAACAGACTGAAAAAAGAAACAATCAGACTTTGAGAAATGACTTCTTTTTGTTTATGACTTCTTTTTGTATGTTAAAATATGCAATAACAGTAAATACAAACCATCTGTTTTAAAAAGAAATACTATATAGGTACTCCTTGAAAATAATGGGAATTAGAAATGGAATTTCCATCCCTAAGTGATCTGATCATAAAGTACATTTGAGATTTTTTAACAATGGCAAATCTTTCAAAATTGCAGTCATTAAGGGAGAGTTGTAGGTTGATTAATGAGGACTCCTAAAATTTACTGCAGCTTCCAACAAAGTCAGGGATTATGAAAAATAACTACAAGAAACTCTAAATTTAACCCAAATCCTAGCTGGACTTTTCCCTAGATACAGGAATTTCCCATAAATTTGGCAGGATTCCAGGGCAGACAGATATGGCACCATTAGACATAAAAAGGAACAACAGAAACAACAACAGATTCAACAGTGATGTTTGTTAGGATCTAGCTTCAAAGAAGCCTAACCTTAATCCTAGATGACATTTTCATTTCCAGTGGGATTTTCCCACAAAATTTGCCTAGGATTTCTTGGGAGACAGAACAGAATAGGTCCATTAGGAATAAAGAGGCTGTCTAAATTGACCCATGATGTTGTTTTTTGGGCCAGACAAAATGAGGCCCTAACTTGAATCCTATCTTCAGATGAGCTTTTATTTTCAAATGGGATTTTTGCATGCAATTCACAAAGGTTTTTAAGGGAGAAGAAACTGAAAGCAAACATGTTCATTATGCATAAAGAAGCTATTTAAATTGAACTGTGAAGTTTGTTTTTTTAGTCCAGGCCTCAAGGGGTAACCCAAGTCTAAACCCAGACCATTTTTAAAAAATTTCAAATATGGTTTTCCCAACAATTTGCCTATGACTTCAAGGCACACTGGAAAGCTGATTGGTCCACTAGGCATAATGTAGCTATCTAAATTAAACCACAATGTTCATTTTTGGGCCTGATCTCAAGTGGGTCTTACTTTAGCCTCTTGTAACATTGTGTTTCTATGTAATTCACGTAGGTATTCGAAGGATTACTAAGTTGAATAAAGTGAAAGTACCAATAGAAATAGATGCCTTGGGTGCAATCCCCAAAATTTGAAGCACCACTTAAACATCGTCGTGAACAAAATCACCATCAATCAATTGCAAAATGCAGCTTTCCTTGGAACAGCTTACATCTTTAAAACCATGAAACAACAGCATTTACCTATCTCAGGTCCTTGGTAAGGGCTTGATAGATGATAAAAATGCCAAATCCAGTCTAAACATCTGGCTGACAATGCGACCAACCATTATAGCTATGAGGGGTCCTTGGTGCTCTCTGAGCTTTCTTGTTTTCTTTCAGACGTTTCATTACCCAAACTAGGTAACATCATCAGTGTTAGCAAGAAAACAAGCAAGCTCGGAGAGCACCCAGGACAACCCATTTCAACCCAGAGCTACAAATATTCTTTGTTCATAAGAGCAACATTTGCAGAGCTTGTATAATTTAGTCAATAAAAAATGTTATCTTTGGAGAACTGCTTTTCTGTGCTCCCTTTGCTTTCCTGAGAAGTAATTCATATGAGAGAAAAATAGAATGTGCAAACTGTTAAAATTAAAATAGTATATAAGAAGTTTTATGAGCAGCTTCTGGGTATTGAGTTTCATGATTTGTCTGGAATTATTTTTTGTGTGCCATACTTGATGTTCTGTCTTTTCCTTTGGGTTCAGTGAACAGCATTGCTGATGGTTCCCTATAGCAGTCTAGTCTGAAGGTCTTCAAGACATCAAACCTTACCCTGCTTTTTGTTTTGCGAATTCTCAGCTCACAATTTCTGTATGGTTATTTACAAAATAAAAGTCATTTTTCATATGCATGCTCCATAAGTATATATTTTTATAAGTATATATACTTTTATAAATGAATTTGCCTAGTAGAATATATTTTGTCCTTTTAAATATATATTTTATATCATTGCATTTTTTTTCCAGTTGGTGCCAGAGCTCAGATATACATTTATGTCAATATTTTTAATTTATTCTAAGTTTTGTTTATATTTTATTATTATTATTTTTCTAAATACATGACTAGTTTCAAGTTATGTAATATGGGCACACACTACCAAAACGTAGCAAATCAATGCATACATGTAAAGAAATATGCACTTTGAACATATTTTTGAGTTACAAACTCTGTTACAGTGTTTTGAAAAGTTCAGATTTCTACACATATGGGCACTATTATTCATATGTTTGAAAGTGAAAATTCTAACTTAACAACTACTTTATTCAGCAACCATTCACAAATCAAAAACTTGTGACAGTGCTGAATGAAGGTTACTTATGACCAGTCCCAGAGTTTTGGCTTTTACAACATCCCCAATCATTAGTAAATTTAGGCAATATACTATCAATAATTTAAGCAGTTAATTTGGCCATCTCAGAAAGTTTATCGTCTTTATTATCCATTCTTCCATTGTCGGAAAAGTAAAATCTTTGCAGCTCCTTATATTTTGACTCTTGCTATGCTTAGTAGCAGCACACAACAAATCTGGATCTAAGGTCACATCCTGCAGCTCTTTCACCTCTGCTGAAGCTCTTGTTAAATTTGCCTGACAGGCAAAACCCAGCAGAAACGAAGTTTTATAATTACTATTTTTCTTTTCCTGAGTTACCCACTTTTTTACTATTTTAAAATAGTAAATCCCCATGCATGTCAGTTGAAAGCAACCAGAACCACTTTAGACTATGTTCAAATAGATAATTTAATGTTGATCACCTATATTAGAAGAATCTCACTGTAACTGTCTGCCTTCCCTTGGAAAATAGCAGCTATAGATCTATAGATGTTTCCTATTCTGAACTGACTACATGCTTGAATCTCTGTTCACTCTTCCTAGATGGAGTCTCTTTTCTTCAGCTGGTGATTCCACCACAATGCAACACTGAAAATCCAAACTATTTTTTAATCCAGTACCCTTATCCTAAAGTTGAAATGGAATCCTTTCATCTGAAGGACAGAAAAAAAGATAATTGTTCATTTGTTTATTTAAAAGGATAAAGTGGTTCTAATGAAAAACTTCTGTAATAGTAGCTGCAGCTGGGATTATTAAGCGAAATTTGGGGAAAGGCAACAGCAGTTAGAGTGCAGTACTGCAGGCCACTTTAGCTGACTGTGTTCAGCAGGTCAGCGGTTCAAATCTCACCGGCTCAAGGTTGACTCAGCCTTCCATCCTTCCGAGGTAGGTAAAATGAGGACCCAGATTGTTGGGGGCAATGTAAATATATATATACATTGCTTACTGGTGTACACCGCTTAGAGAGTGCTTGCACTTAAAGCGGTATATAAGTCTCATAAAATAAATAAATAAATAAATTTTATGTTTATTTTAAAGTTGCATATATGCTTCTGCATATATGTCAAGTCAAGTCAATGCTTATTAGAGTCAAAGATCAGAGCAAGTTAAAAACATTCAGGGAATATCCAGTTAACAATTCTAGAATAAAATAATAAATAAAATCTATATTAAAATCACAGTTAAAATCACAATTTGGCACCCAATCAGTCAATTGCACATGAACAAAACACAGCACGACTTAACTATAATATCAGTCCTTAAACTATGAGACCCTTAATAATTAAATACTAAAATGCAAGAGAGAGATACTGCAAAAAGATTTGCTGCATTAATTTGTAAAATAGCTATGATGGATTAATCACCTTTTTCTGATGAATCCCCAGTGCTGCTGTGCTGTGATCACAGTGTGTTTGTCCTTAAGGCAGCCACTGTAGATAAGCAGTGTCGGAACAGCCAGGATACCTATCGATTATTGGGAGGATATGTTTTTTTCAAATATCTCTATAAAAAGAGCATCGAAGGAGTATGTGTTCAACAGTTTCCATCTCTCCAGAGCCACAGGGAGCATATATGTCGGTTTTGATGCCTTTAGTTTACTTTGCACTGTCTGTGCACTGGTATCTCTGGGAGAGAGTACACACACTTGCACATACACCTGCTCAAATAAACATGTGTAAAGGACATGTAGTTAGCATATTTACAAACACCATCCATAGAAAGGATAACGATTGTCTATTGTTTTCTTGTCCTGAAAGGCTGAGAGCTTATTTGTAGTGATTATGATGCCAGATTAGAAATCGGGAAACCATGAGTTCTAATCCCACCTTAGGCACAAAGCCAGTGGGTGGCTGACTTGGGTCAGTCACTTTCTCTCAGCCCTAGGAACAAGGTAATAGCAAGCGACATCTGAAAATCTTGCCAAGAAAACTGCAGGGATTAGCCCAGGCAGTTGCTGAGAGGGAAAACTGACACAAAAGCATACGTAAATAATAACATGAACATTTGACAGGTATAGCAGGAGACGAATTGTCCAATGGGTACCACACTTTCTGGAAGTCTAGGCAGAACATTTGGCAAATCACATTCCAATCAAAAATTAATTTTCTTTAGGTGACTTAGAGTCTAGCTGGCATCAGGATAAGACAGGAGCAGTTTAGGATTTTACATGGATATGCCCTCAAAATGGGCATAGTGACATTTCTTTTAGGAGGGAGCAACATTTGGAGTGGCAAGCCCTAAAGTCTCCTCCTTTCTCCCCCTTCCCCAGCACTGTATATAATCAAATCTGTAAAAGCCTGAAAGTAGCATGACGAACAAAATAGTGCATATCTCTAAGCAGCCTAAGAAAAAGTCAATGGGCCATAAGGAAGGAATGTTAGAATGAAAGAGGAAAAGAGGAAAAAAATGACATAGGACATTCCATAATATTGCCTTTGTCAGTACCTATTTTTATACACATACCTGTGTATTCCAAATATAACTTCAGCAGTTTGTACCCAACACAGTAATACACCAAGAACTGATTGATGAAAACAGAATGAAAGAATGAAAAAATTCATTCTTTAAATAACAACGTATACCAGCACTGATTTCCAGGGAGGCATTTGTTATTTCTGCTTTGTTAACATAGAAGAAACCAATTTTTATTGATGTCTGTAGGATGCTTACTGATCCAAAGCAAATCAGATAACATTAGACCAGTAGATCTTACCCAATATTCTCCATGCCTGTAGACTGAAGAGATCTCTTTCAAATATCACTCCATTTTCTGTATTTTCATTCAGGCTTTTGTATGTTTCCCACTGCCAGTATCCAAAAGGAAAGATGATCTGAGCTCACATTTAGCAACCATCCTAAAAACATAATGTATACAAGCCACTACCTGACAACAGTAACTGTTTGTCAGATGCCAACAATAAAATTACAGAAGAAATACTAATTACAGTGCAAGTGATTCATTATTACAGCTACATTATAGGTCATATTTATAATATTTGGAGTTTATAGTTGCAAGACATTATGCAATGTTACTACTACTGTGATGGTACTATCTAATTATGTTTTTCTTTTACAAATCTAATTATATTTTTTTTGTAAAAAAATTTATTTTCAATTTTACAATACATAACAATCTTACAAATACTTCAGATAAAAAATAAAACAAATTAATACACACCACATTCGGTCTTGTCTGCCCATTTCCCCCCAAACCGCATCCCACCTCAAACCAACTTACTTCTTTCCCTCTTTTTCTTCACTCACCCTCTCTCCTCCTTCACCTCCACCTTCCTACTTACTTGTCACTTTCTTCTTCTCCCTCTTGTTGCGGTCCAGGGGAAATGCCCGATCAGTTCCTCTCTCAAAATTAAAACATTAATATTATATACAATAAGACTATTTCTACTTTGTCTGAACTACTTAAACTTCAACCCATCCACACCCATCCCCCTCCCCCCTCCCCCCTCCCCCCCCCGGACTTCCCAGAGCAAAATACAGGATTATGCAAACATATTAAACATAATCTATTTAAGTTTACTAATTATACAATGAACAAAATCATAAAAACCCTTAACTCACTTCAAACTTTGACATCATAAGTTTATAAACAAAATCATTACTCATAGAATAAGTGAAACTTTGTAGTTCCATATTTCTTCTGAACGTATTCTATCCATCTTCTCCATACGTTAAAATATCTCTCTTGTGAATGGTCCTTTAAATAAGAAGAAATTTTAGCCATTTCTGCTAAATTAGAAACCTTAAATACCCATTCTTCTAAAGAAGGCAGAGTATCCTTCTTCCAATATTGACCCACCAGTAATCTTGCTGCTGTTATTAAAGTCAACATTAAGATAGTTTCTTTAACATTAAAGTCCACGAAAATTCCCAAAAGAAACAGTTGGGGAGTAAACTTAATCTTCCTTTTAAAAACCTTTTGAATGTTCCACCAAATCATAATCCAGAAGGCTTTAATAACTTTATAAGTCCACCAAACATGAAAATAGGTTGCATCCAAGCAACCACATCTCCAATATTTAGGTTGTAGGTTCGGGTACATACAGGACAGTCTTTTAGGATCCAGATGCCATCTATAAAACATTTTATAAAAATTTTCCCTCAAATTCTGGGCCTGCGTAAATTTAACATTTCTAGTCCAAATTACCTCCCATAAGTCCAACGAGTTCGGTTCTTGAATATTCTGGGCCCATTTAATCATACAATCTTTAACTAACTCTGTTTCTGAATCCAATTTTATTAACTCATTATAAATTCTTTTAATATGGGCACATTTCTGATCCTTGATCTGAATTACCAAATTTTCATCTACTAAAGTAATTCCCACTTTCTTATCCAAAGTCCATCTCTGCACGATTTGCTACAAATCTAAATATTGAATGCATACCAATGTGCTTTTCTCAACCATTTCATTAATAACATAACCCAACATCTTATCTAATGCTTAACTTTGCACTTATTAGGGCTGAATCTTTATTTTTAACATTAAGACTGAAGCCCTATTACCACTCTTGATTGTATCCTACAGTTAAGGCTGCTGCTGAACCTTATAACTTCTTGGATATATACTTTTAACACTTTTCTGCGGCTCTTCAAAAAAACTTGCTTTATACTTCCCATGGCTTATGCTAAGAGGCCTGTGATCACTGACATTCTCAGTATTCTTGCCCTGGGAAATTTTAAAATCTAATTTATATCTCATAACTATTTCCCTTTCTTCCATTTTGTGAAGCGTTTTAGTAAAGTTTGAAGGATATGAGCGGTCAGGATATATGTTTCTGTGCTGCACTTAGAAGCTGGTATTTAAAAGGAGGGCTGTGATGTAGATCAAGAAATAAAAATGGCTGTTTGGAGTTTACATAGTTTACATTTTTTTTCTTCTTCTACAAGTATAAATTGCAATGTTAAGTACCCCGAGGGAAAAAATAATAATAATATTTTTTTAGCTGTGGAATTTCAGTGCTGGTGGCTTAAGCAGAACATTAATTTTCATAAAATACTGGTGTTTAATTTTTCCATGACATTAAGAACACAAAGAAATGTGAAATGCAAATGAACCCTGATATAGATTTTGCTTATATTATTTAACTCTTTCATACATAACTATGTAACACATACCATGTTTCTCCAAAAATAAGACTCAGTCTTTTTTTTTTTTGCCTCCAAAAGAGGTACCAGATCTTATTTTCAGAGGGTGTCTTTTCCACTCACCTCGCAGAGGCAGCACCGACAATCCCGCCCAGTCAGCCCACTCCTTCTGCGGCCAAAGGAGCAGCTTCATTCTGCAGCTGAGAATGGAGCTCCGGCCTGTATTTTGCAGTCAGAGGCCTTTCTAGAAGGCCTTTGCAGCTGAGAACCGAGCTACGGATTGAATCCATTGCTCGGTTCTCGGCTGCAGAGGCCTTCTGGAAAGGACTCTGATTGTGAAATTCAGGCTGGAGCTCCATTCTCAGCTGCAGAATAAAGCTGCTCCTTTGGCTGCAGAAGAAGTGGGCTGGTGAGGCAATGTTGATCCATGGGAGATCTGGCTGTAATGGTAAGCTCTACCCCCCACCCTAGCTTGAATTTTAGCCTTATTTTGGGGATAGGGCTTATATTAGGCCCAGCCCCCCAAATCAGGGGACTTATTTTCAGGGTAGGTCTTACTTTCAGGGAAACACGGTAAGAATGGTAACAATTCTTAATGCAACATCTCTCTGGAATTCATTACTGATTGAATGGATGACCTTTTAAAGTTTTAATAAAACCTGACTAGCTGCTTTAATGAATCAGATAATTAAAGCAGCCGGTCTTAAGTGTCTTATTTTGACTCTTAAA
The DNA here is from genome assembly GCF_016545835.1 of Crotalus tigris. Lineage (NCBI taxonomy): Eukaryota > Metazoa > Chordata > Lepidosauria > Squamata > Viperidae > Crotalus > Crotalus tigris. Next base: position 1,562,367 of record NW_024096465.1, on the reverse strand, counting down.
GCAGGGACATCTTTACATATCTTGACTACCATGTTAAGTGAGTTTATGTTTGCAGTCTTATTCTTCGCTAAGTAATGAAAAAACAAAATAATAAAATGACAAATCTTTGCTAAGAACTGTTTATAATGTAAGCCTGTATAGATACAAACATATGCTTCAAGTCTTTTTTATTTCTTAAAAATGTCAGTGAGAAATAAAATCCTTGTTAGGCTATTTCTAGCTGCTTGAAACTGCTCGACACGGAACGCTGTTCCAAGGCATTGCATAAAATTTCTTTCACTCATCCTGTTTTATTCACCCCAATAAACAAAATGATGTGAAATGGCAGAGAAACATTAATAAATCACTTATATGAACCTAAAGAAGCTAAACCATATTTTCAGTATATAAATGAGAACTGCAATAAATCAAAATTATAGGCAGGTATGCTGGACATTAGGCCATTTTTTCCCCTCAGGCACAATACACATGTCTGTAAATGGAAACGGTATCATTCTGGATGATTGATAATTATTCAGTCGTGGAAGTGAGGTGGGAAAATTTTAGTCTATTCTATATTGCTGAAATTTTGAAAAACACATGCATTCTTTTGAAACTAATATATATAATCTGTATTTTCTTTTAGTTATACCTTTTAGTCCATTGTATTATATATGGTCTTATTATGGTTCTATAAATTATTATGGTATTATTATGGTATTATTGTTGTTGTTGTTGTTGTGTAGTGGGAACAGCGACATGTAGTTGAAGTAACAGCTCTTTATTAGGTTATCACAGAAGCAAGCTCTAGCACAGTGATGGCGAACCTATGGCACGCATGCCAGAGGCGGCACTCAGAGCCCTCTCTGTGGGCACGCATGCCATGACCCGGAGATGGCAACAATCCCTCTTCAAGCAGCCACCCGCTAACTCGCCGAGGTTCCACATGGCCAGATGCATCCCAGCACTTTGAGTGACTGTCCACTATGATGAGGAACACCTATCCTTGGAAGAGTCCTGCATAGTCTAGGTGAATCCTAGACCAGAGAGTTTGCGTAGTTTCCCAGTGCTGGGAACTTGAGGCTTGAAGCATTTCAGGTCTGGACTGTTGGCAAACCTGCCATCCTTTAACTTGAGCCTCAATATCTTTATCCAACCCTGGCCACCACAGGTAGCTTCTCGCAAGTGCCTTCATCCTTACTATTCCAGGATGACCCTCATGCAGAGATTCTAAGACTCTTTCCCTGAGCGTGTGTGGGACTACAACCCTGCTCCCCTATAAAATACATCCCTTGTGTGCAGACAGCTCATCCTGTCTTCTACTGAAGCTCTGAAACTCTCTTCCAGGATTGGTTTCTGGCCATCCCCTCAGCACCCAGTTCAAAACTCGGCTGAGTTTTTTTTCATGCAGCCACATCTCCTGCATGAAGGGGAGATTCTGGCAAGTCCTGAATTGACAGGATGCGTGCAGCAGGTGTGGGAACTGGCTCTGAGTTTGGCAGAGGCAGTCTGCTGAGTGTGTAAGCGTGGCCCATTTCCCTGCCCAGTTTGTGAATTAGACAGTAACTATAAGTGGTGAGAAAGATGGACCAGCTCAGCATCCTTGGAGATAGGATCTGAGGTGTTTGTCTCTCATGAATAGACCAAGTAGTCTATGAATACTATGAATACTATGAATCAGCGACCATAAAGGAAATCATTAAATTTTTTGATGCCGGCCATGATGGCCAGTGCCTCTTTATCTATTTGGGCGTAGTTCCGTTCTGCCGGTGACAGTGTCCTTGAATAATAAGCTATGGAAGCTTGCTTCCTGTGGCCATTAAATGGCTCCACACAGCTCTTATTCCATATGGAGATGCATCAAATGATAGGCAGCTTTTCATTAAAATGAGTTAATACAGAGTCTGACGACAGCAGTGATTTGATTGCTTTGAAACTGTTTTCGTGGGCACTAGTCCATTGCCATGGTGCCCTTTTATCTAAGAGCCTGTGTAGAGGCTCTGCTAATGCAGCCTTGTGAGATAGAAAGGCATGATAAAAGTTAAGTAGCCCAAGGAATGCCTGCAATTCTCCCTTTGATTTTGGTCTGGGAGCCTGTAAAATAGCTTTGAGCTTTGAATTAGCTGGGAGGTATTCTGGCAGCGTCGATCCGGAAACCTAAGAATTCTGTGGAGTTGTCTCCAGTTTGACATTTTTCCCTTTTTAGCTTCAGCCCCGCTTTGCAGCAGCGCTGAAGAACAGCTCTTAAACGTTCTGCAAGTATCTCTGCTGATTCCCCAGCTATTAAAACATCATCGAAGTAAGGGCACACCCCTGGAATGTTTTTTAACGTGCGCTCCATCACACTTTGAAAGAGCCCTGGGGCTACACTGATCCCAAACTGCAGGCGACGAACCTTGAATGCCCCTCTATGGGTAGCGTCATCCAGGGAGTTGCTGATAAGCCTTTGGCAGGTCCAGCTTTACAAATAAGCAACCTCTTTGTAAGGATGCCAGAATGTGGCTAACAGGTACTGGATACACATGCTGCTGCAGTGCCTTATTAATAGTGCACTTATAATCAGTGCAGATGTGCATCTTTTTGTTAGGCTGACCAGTGTAACTATGGGGGTTTCCCACACACCATTGTCAATGGGTTGCAAGACTCCCTGTTGAACAAGCTTATCTAACTCTGCATCAATCTTGGGCTTAAGGGCAAAAGGCACTCTACAAGGCTTTACTTTGATTGGGGCTACAGTTGGATCAAGGTGGAGAGCAATTGGTTCTCCTTTGTACTTCCCAAATTTGGGACTGAATATGTCCACAAACTCCTGGCAGACAGCTGCCAAATCCACTGTTTGGATTCTGTTGATGCCAGTCACATGGATGCCCAGGGTATCAAACCAGTCTAAGCCAATCAGGCTTCTTCGCTGGCCTTCCACCACCATGACACTGAGGGGACTCTCAAACTCTTTGATTGTCACTTTTATTGTAGCTTCTCTTTTAACTGCTATGTGGGAGTTTTGAAAATCTGTCAAAACTAAATCTACTGCTTGAGTCTGACTTGTTTTCCGCTGTTTCTGCAGATGAAGTTAAAAGTCTTATAGGAGATTATAGACACAGCTGATCTGGTGTCCAGTTCCATGGAGCATGAACTCCTTGCAGCTTGACTTTTAGCCTAAGGTTTTCTTTTAGGGGGCGATGGGCTCCAGTTCGGAGGATGCTCCTTCTTCCAGAGCAAAACCCTACTCTATTATGCCCCGAGGCCCCATTACCTCTCCTGGGGAAGTCTTCACGTGGAGATTCCCTCTGGCGACCTTTACAGATGGTAGCGATGTGGCCTTGTTTACCACATGCTCAGCACACAGTTGCACAAAACTGGCATTCTGAGCATTGGTGTCATCTGCCACAGCCAAGACAGCTAAGGAAAGGAACCGCCTTGTCAAACGGCCGCTGCCTTCTTTCTGGAATCTTCTGCACCCAGTCGATCTCAAGGTCGACGTCTGGGTCTTCTATTCTTTCAGATTCTTCATGATGCACAGTTGACTGGCTGGGAAGATTCTTTGAGGGATGTAAAGCCTTGATAGCTCCACCTGTGGCTTCTTCTGCCATCACCTCTTTTAGTGCGTCCTGAAATGTCTTTAGTGAATAGCCTTTGCTGTAAGTCTCTGCTTCGCAAGCCGCAGACTATTTGGTCCCAGAGCCTGTCTTCTAGGTCAGGGAACTCGCAGAGCCAGGCCATTTGGCATAGGGTGGCCACAAATTCAGCAATGGTTTAACCTGGCTCTGCTCTCTCATCTCGAATGCATGTCTGTATGCGATAATGAACAAACGTGGTTTGAAGTGCTCTTGAGTTTATGTTTTAAGTCAGCAAAAGTGACTGACTCCAAGGAGTAGGAGCGACTAAGTTCTCCGCTATATCAAAGGTGGCTTGGCCACACACGCACAACAAGGTTGCAGCTTCCGGGTTTTGGACTTCCGAACTGGAGACTTTATTATCAAGCAGCTATCCTACTTTGGCTCAAAGAATGGATTACATTGAGAAATAAAAGACTTCTTTACCTAGAGGGACATGACTTATAATTGGGTTGGCATGTGTTCCTGTGGTACGGGAAAAACAAAGTACATAAATACTTTCAAAATCACGCTATAAGGAATGTACTGCTTACAGAGTGGGAGACAATTAAACATAAAATTTATACTAAAATACCGGAATGGCTTTCAACAATGGAAGCGTTCGCTTACCCAAATTTAATTAACTATGATAAACTTGTTACTTATAAAGATATTTGGGACAAGGACGGAAAACTTAAAGACAGGCAAATTCTTCAACAACAAAGCATTGACTTAACATGGTGGTCGTATTTGCAAATTCAAACAAAATATGAAAAAGATGTAAAATCAATGGGATTTTACAAAGAATAGATACAACTCGATAAAATACTTTTGAAAACAGATGAAAATTTGATTACAAAACTATAAATTTCTTCTAAATTGGAAGATGAAACAAGAACAAGTAAAAGAAACAATGATAGTGTGGGCAAAAAACTTTGGATATTCTGTAGACTTAGAAGATTGGCAAAAAACTTTGGGACAGAAATATTAAACTTACTAAAACAGTTTCATACAAAGAAAATTTATATAAAATGTTTTATAGATGGTATATAACACCAGTTAGATTAGCAAAAATGTTTAAAAATGTATCAAATAATTGCTGGAAATGTAAACAAAAACCAGGCACTTACTATCATGTCTGGTGGGTATGCCCTTACGGAAAGAAATTTTGGTTTAAGATTCATATATAGTTGGAAAAGATGACCAAAATACAGATAGAATTTAAACCGGATTTGTTCTTGCTAGGAATATTTGGACTTAATTATAGAAAAAAGAATGAATATTTAATATTACATGTACTGACAGCTGCGAGAATAGCATTTGCCCAATTTTGGAAAAGTGAGAACTTACCATCTGACCAAATTATAATTACAAAAATCTTAGAATGTGCAGAAATGGACAGACTAATGCTAGAGATTAAAGAGAAAGAAGACTCAATTTATTTTAAAACATGGGAAAAATTCTATCAATGGTTAACAATATGAGCTACCAAGAAAGGAATATGAAACTTAATAGGCTGAATGAAATGTATCAATTAAATATTACTTTCATGATTATTGCTATTTTAGTGATTATAAATGTTTAATACTATATTAACTACCGTTATTTAATATTTGTACCCGGATGATAGTCCACTTGCTAAAGCGTTGAATGACTACTGTACCTACCCTAACTCTATTTCCCAACCCTACCTAATACCCATACTGACGCTACCCCTACCCCTAACCCTTTCCTACCCTTATAAAACCTAATAAAATTTAATTAAAAAAAGGTTGCAGCTTTTAAGTTGTCTTCTCTAACCTGGTTCACCTGAAGTAGTTTTCTACTCTTGAGACATACAAACTCCATCATTCGGGGTCCGTCATATCAAATTCTGAGAGCTTGCCAACTTTGGCCATGGTTTGGCTGTTTCGTTATCTCCAATGTCTTATGCTGCTAGAGCTTCTGTGAGTTTCCTAGGATGGGTCCCTTAGGAAGGCGATACCTACAGTGTTGGCATACTGGCAGGCAGAAGGGGGGAACCCTGTTCCAACCAGGGCGCTGTTGCCTGGTCTTACCCCTTTAGTGACTTAGCTCTCTTCTTCCTAGCAGCATAATCCCACCTTTGTCGCCACTGTTGTGTAGTGGGAACAGCAAGACATTGAAGACATGTAGCTGAAGTAACAGCTCTTTATTAAGTTCTCACAGAAGCAAGCTCTATCAGCTGCCTGACTTATATTTATACAGAACACCATTAGTCAGCGGCCAATCAGTTTAAAGTACTCATTCACACCTAAAACAAGAGGCTTAAAGTTATACAGACAGATAGTCTATCATTCAAATAAAGCAATCAGTTTATTTATTTATTTATTTATTTATTTATGAGACTTATATACCGCTTTAAGTGCAAGCACTCTCTAAGCGGTGTACACCAGTAAGCAATGTATATATATATTTACATTGCCCCCAACAATCTGGGTCCTCATTTTACCTACCCCAGAAGGATGGAAGGCTGAGTCAACCTTGAGCTGGTGAGATTTGAACCGCTGACTGCTGAACACAGTCAGCTAAAGTGGCCTGCAGTACTGCATTCTAACTGCTGCGCCACTTCGGCTGTTAACTGTTTCTTTATAACAGAACCTTTGAATTGCTTAATACATAACAATTATTATTATAGATTTAATCTTCAATTCGATTCACAGTCTGGGACTGGTAAAAACTTAACAGTTCAAGTCCCAACCAATGACCTAAGAGCTATTAAGGTAGCTTCTGAGTATATAGTCAATTCCGAGTAGGGTGGTTTTTTTTTTTTTGCAAAGTCAGAATTTTCAGGTCTAATTAGTTCAAAATGTCCATGTATCTAGGCAGCCCTTTGGATATTGCTCCAAGGGTTCCTATTACTATTGGTGTAACCATTGACTTCTTCCTCCATAGTCACTTGTCTTCAATTTGCAAATCACAATATTTAGTTATTTTTTTCCAGCTATTTTTCTTCAAATATTGCAATATCAATGAACCAGACTTTCTTCTTTTCCACAATAGTGATGTCAGGGGTGTTGTGGGCCAGATTTGTCTGGATCTGAAAATCCCACAGGATCTTGACTTGCTCATTTTCAAGAGCTTCATCAGTTTGGTGTTTCCAGTAAATTTTGCTGCATTTGAATCCAAACTTCAGGCAAAACTTCCAATGTATAATTTTGGCAACTTGATCATGACATTGTAGATAATCAGTCTATGACAGTGGTGGCGAACCTATGGCATGGGTGTCAGAGCCCTCTCTGTGGGCATGCACGCTGTTGCCCCAGTCCTAGACCTTCAGCTCGGTTTTATAAAACCTTTTCGATTTAGACCTTCGCTGCCATGTACAAAAAAAAAGGTTCAATCAATCAGTCAATTTCAACTTCTCGCGGGAAAAAAAAAAGATCTTGCAAAGTTGGAATTGGTTGATTGAACTTTTTAGTCCCACCCAGTCTGCCGTTACCACCACAGCCATGCCCACCCAATGAGCCATGCCCACCCAATTGGCCATACCCTAGCAATGGGCCATGCCCACCCAGCACCCGACGATGCATAAGTGGGTTTTGGGTTGCAGTTTGGGCACTCAATCTCTAAAAGGTTCGTCCTCACTGGTCTATGAGATTTTGCTGCAGCCACTGATGAGGTGATCCACTGTTTCATCATTCTTGTTGCTTAAGTGACATTTGCTATTGTTGCTGATATGTTGAATTTTTGCTTTCATGGAACTAGTCTGCAAGGCTTGTTCTTGGGCAGCAAAAATGAAGCCTTCAGTTTCTTTGTTCAGCACTCCTGATCTCATCCAGCTCCATATGAACTTTGTATCTAACTTTCCTTCAATGTCCTTTAGATATTGATTGTGCATAGGCTTCTTTTCCAGTTAAAAACCTGATGCTCAATTTATTCCTTTTGATACTCTGCTTTCAATCTTGTTGTTTTCAAGATATTTCCCTTGTTCACCTCCTTTCTTTTGGTTTTTTTATGTAGTCATTTAACCTGTGTTTTTCCTCTTCCACAGTTTGATTTACTTGTAAGAGACCTCTGCCATCCTGAGATCTTGGCAAGTACAATCAATCAACATCACTTTTTGGGTGCAGAACATGGTGCATTGTCATTAGTTTTCTTCTCTTTTAATCCAAGTTATCAAGTTCCAGCTGAGTATAGTATTACAGGCACTGCCCAGGTATTAATTGACTTTATGATATTTCCTCCACTCAGCTTTGATCTCAAGATTTTATAGACTCATTTTATGTATTTGTTGAAGTAGCTTCCTTGACTTGGTTTAGCAACAAGTCAGAAGCTTCCAAAATTCCTAAGTACTTGTACCCCTCTTCTTACTTTTATCAGTTCTTCATTATCAAGTTTGAATCCATCATCTTCAACAATTTTTCCTGCCTTAACAGCAATTGTTGCACATTCGTCAATGCCAAACTGCATTTCAATGTCTCTGTTAAACTCTTCAGTGGTTTTCAGCAGTGAGCTCAATTCAGCTTTTGTTTTTCCAAACAGTTTTAAATCATCTATATAAGGCAAATGGGAAATTTTCAATCCTTTTTTAGCCAATTCATAGCCACAGTTTGCTTTGTTCAAAATGCCTGTTAGTGGTGCCATCAAAAGTACAAACAACAGAGGTAACAATGAGTCATCTTGGAAGATTCTTCATTTGATTTCAACTTCACCAAGTTCTTCTTCACAGGCCATCAGCTTATTTTGCCATAGCTTCATGAAACTCTTCAGGAATTTCTGGATGTTGCTGCTAATTCTAAAAATATCTAAGCATTTCTTAATCCAGCTGCGTGAACAGAATCAAATGCTTTCTTAAATCAATCCAGGCCATGAACGACTTGGACATGAACAAGGACCTGGGATAGACATATATTCTTGTTTGATGGTGGGAGTTGGCTGGTATATAAATCTAATATTAATATTAGTATATATAAAAACATTGCAAGAATAGGACAATAAATGGGCAAAAGTTTCTCCAAAATACCCATTCTTCCATATACTATAATGACTGTCCTATATTTGAAGTGGATAATAATAAAATGAAGTACAATAGTTTCTTTAGAGAAGTTCCATCCTACAGGACAAAACAAATGAGCATGTGTCTTTTAGTTAGAACAAGAAATTTGAACTTTCATGCTGACCTGGGGAAATTCTAGGTTATTTCCCTTTGAAACTGCTAATGGATGAAGGCTTATTGGGATAATGTGACTAAAAGCTTTACCAAAATAACTGTGAGAAGTGAACTTTATTTAGCATCTGTGTCCCTTTGGACTGAATAAAGAACACAAAAGAAGATTCTTGGTCAATTGTAGCACCAAAAAAGAAATATATTTGTCACAAACTGTCTCAGTAGTTGCTTAATTTTGGGTGAACAAATCTTTGATGGGAATGCTAATAGGAAGTGAAATGCAACCTTGTGGATCACTTTATGTTAAAACTGCCTAGCAAATTATATTACATAATAATAGAGTTGATCTGTATCACGGAGAGGTGTTAAAATGCCTAGACCAATTGAAAAGCTTAGAAAACTAAACTAAACTGTAATTTACAATTCTTGCTAGGCTTTCTATATTTAATCTAGCAAATTATGAGTTTGCATTTTTGGCCATAGCTTAATTAGAAGAAGTCCTTCCTTCCTTCCTTCCTTCCTTCCTTTCTTCCTTCCTTCCTTCCTTCCTTCCTTCCTTCCTTCCTTCCTTCCTTCCTTCCTTCCTTCCTTTGTTCCTCCCTCCCTCCCTCCCTCCGCCTACTTCTTCAGATGCCCCTGTACCCCTTCCTTTGTTAATGGCTGGAAATAGGTAAAGTGGAAGAGCAAGCCTAAAATAATCATAATTTACTTTAAAAATCAACAACACCCCAAATTTCCTGAAACGCAGGATTTATAGGAAAATTTTGACTCTAACAATGGTTGGTGCCTAAGCTGCTAAAGAATTTCCCTCCAATTTTGGGGTGATCCCAAGCTCTTAAAATATTACATAGGATTACAGCCTAAATCTTTAGCTATAGAAACTGAAAAAGATGATGTAGGGTATTATGGTAGAATTTGAACTGTACACATTGGCTGTGCATAACTGTTAGGTTTTTTCTTTTCCTAAGTTTTTGGAGGGTTTTCACAAAGGTTGGAGCATCAAACTTTGAAGGCAACATGTCTTTCCTGCTGTGAGAGGTTAAACTTGATTTCTACTGTGGTCATGACAATTCTGCTATAGTAAACTTGCACTATGTTATCTAGAATATCAAAGATCATTTTCACAACTTTTAGAAGCAATTGACATATCATTAAAACTCTTGCTCTGTACTTTTTATATGCCATCTGTGAGTTTGAAGGACACAGTTGATACAGGAGAATTAAACAATTTTCTTGCCTGCTCTCCAAGAAAGCAGGATCACATCCACTGTTGGCTAGCCACCACATTCTGTTCATTCCCACATTTTCATTTTGAAAAATAAAATGTCCATCCCAGCTTCCTGAGAGTTCTCAATTAATTTGGCCAGAGATAGACAAAGTCAGATGTCTTCACTATATTGTGGACAAGTGAAAAATTGTTACTAATGAAATTGTTACATTTCAGGCATGTACAGTGCTGGCATAATCATTTGAAAGATAATATGTGAATATTATTATAAAGAACATGACAAAGATGAATTTTTTAAGACAATGGAAATAATGACTTTTAAACACAATAAAGAAGAGATTTGAACTTCAAATCAGATACATTCATAAATACAATATGATATCACAAACCAGCATAATTAAAATATTTCATGACAAAGTTCTTTTTCAGTTTCATCTCTGAGTTTTGTTTCATATTTCTGTGTAATATGACATTTGAGAATTTAAACTTCTATTTTTTTAACAATACAACTGCTTTCTTTTTGGTGAAAATTGTTCATTAGTGTTATTGACTGTGTTTGCATGGATAATATAAACCAGCAACATCAGATTCAGTTCAAGATTTAAAAATGGCAGATGTAGACCAGATTCCAGATTTGATGGTAAGAGATGATTTTAATTGATTCAATATTCCTGTTGATAAAAGATTTATTTATGGACTGCAAGCAAAAAGCATAAAAATGTCTGTCAGTGCTTTACTTTTTGACAAAATATCTTCGAGGAAGTTAATCCTACAATGTTTCAGTTCAATATCTTTAAGAACCCATCCACAACATTTTTTGAAATATTTCTGTATCCTTCTTTCAAGAAAAACTCATCTTACAATTGAATCCATTTTCAAAATGTCTACTTATTTAGGAGGAAGAGATAATTATAATGTTATTTAATATAATGATACATCTAAGGTGGTGAAATTCCTCAATTATAACACCAATCCAAGATATTTTGCTCCTTAATGAAGTATTCCCAGTTGTAAAAGTAATCAGCAGATAATTTTTCATTAGTTCTGCCAAGACAAAACATTCTTCACTTCATCAAAAGATTGATAGCAGGTAACAAGATGGTATACACAACTTTCTTCTTCAGAACCTTGCTTCCAGCTCTTGTATCTGTTATCTGTCATCTGTCATGTTTCTACACATTCAACCACACATAACATTTTCTTGTAGTTATCACAGGTGTGCATAACATCCAGTTAAAATTTAGTGAACAGGCACAAGGTCCTATGGAATATATTTTCATCTATTTAGTCTAGCACAGCTGTGCATTCAGACTTGGTCAAAATGTGAAATAATTGGGTTCAGTGACTGTCCACATCAAGACCTCTCATTCTTGGTTGCCCCAATCACAGTATCTTTTGAGGGATGAGGTGATGGAGGGATCTTATATAAGATCTTATCATTTTTATTATTGTAAGCCACCCAGAGCTACCCTGAGGTAAGATGGGTGGTCAATAAATTAAACAAACAAACAAATAAACAAACAATTAAATGTAGTGAGGGTGTACTTGGCTTAGTCTTCACTACCTATCCAAATAACAATGCATCACTGAATGGGAAAGTAAGTTTTACTTCCTTCTAAAGATAATGAAATAATCATGCTCTGAGTTTGATTTCCAGTTTGCATTTGATAACAAGGATTTTGAAAATAAGGATTTCCCCACAAACCTCTTACTTATGAGAGAAATGGAATTCTATATTTATAGACAGGAGCAAATATAGGTGTTATTGCAACCTTTTCTTTCAGCAATTTTGAACCATAGTCATTATTATGCCTGACCAGTCTAAGGCATGAGGAGGACACCAGATTGCCTTTCCTTCTATTACATATATCAGGCAACCAAATGTTGTTTGCAGAAAATATGAAAGAATGAATTTCTTTCCATCTCAGCAGCTACCGACTAGGAGTGAGAGAATAAGGTTTCAGTCATGATTAATTTCAATCAGTTTCTAGTTTTTTTTACACTTAATTTCATTATATCCAGTTGTAATTCCATACCTTTTTGTTCCTGTGCATTTTGCCCCATTGACATATTTTTGAGAAATGAATGGCATCATAAAATTAGAAAAATGCAAATTTTGAAAAAAAGAAAATTTTTATTTCTGGATCATAAATAACTTGGGAAGAACAATTTTGGTATGTTGGAGTCATAATGTGAATCAAACAATCTCCTTAGCCATCCCTGAATCAGAGAGCAATAAAATATTGTGTGAGTTGCAATATACTCCAGCAGTCCATACAGGAATTTGGATTACTCTGACAATCAAACTGGCATTTTAATATGTGTGCAATGTGTTTTAAAATAAAGGAAATGATAGTGTTGACATTCTCTCAAATTTCTTTCAAGAAATCACTGAGATGTGTTTACAGGTATTGTGAGACTAGGTTGAAGCTGCCAAACTTATTGATGGGGTCTACAACAACTTGCCACAACCAATTTGCCACAACCAATTTGCCACAGTCAACTCACTGCAGCCAACTTGCCACAGCCAACTCACCGTGAGATAACTTGCTATGGGATAACTTGCCTCAGGGCAAGAGTTACACTAATATTAAAGATATAGTGGAATAGAATCATTAAATAAAAGTTGCCAAAGGAGGGACAAAATGAAATGTGAATGATAAAAATTAAAATATTTTAAATAATTAAAGTGAATTGTTGAATTGTCCCGCAGTGAGTTGTCCTGCGGCAAGTTGGCCATGATGAGTTGGCCATGGTGAGTTGACCATGGTAAGTTGGCTGTGGTGAGTTGTCCCATTCTCTTAAAGATGATGCAGGAATACAAAAAGAGTAGACAGAAGCCAAGAATCTGATTTTCTGAATGAGTACTCCTAAATCAGTGGTTCTTAAACTGATTCACTTACTGTGGAGAGAGCCTTGAAAAACAGGATGAATAACCACAATCTAAGGAGCGACCAGACAAGTGTGGCTTAAGCCCATTCTAAGAAACGAATGAGAGAAAATGTCTTTACTAGTCCACATGAAGATAAGGGGGAGGGCAGTACATTCAGACTTATAAGAGTCTATTACTAGACTGCTCCAATAAAAGTAATTTATTTTACTATGTGGTAGTGGATTCTTAACCTTATAGGGTTAAGAATTCTTAATTCTTATAGGGGTGATAATTAGCTTCCCCCTCCCTTTAGTCTCAAATAAAGTGATTCCAAGCAAGCAGACAGATAGACTTTGGTTGTATTACACAACCATCACAGCAACATCAGTCCCCAACTGAATCCTTGAATCTCATGTAAACAGTTACAAATTGCTCCATTACCCAATGTGTCCAAATTATCCTCTTATAAATTACTTCCAATTTAGGAACTCTTGTTTCAGAAGCTTCTATCAAAAGGACATGAAATAAATAAAAGCTCTGCATGGAAATAATCTAGGACTACTCATGTTGCAGTTCCTCTTGCCTCTCTCTCCCAATTCAAAAGTTCTGCTCTTGGGTGTCAATTATGATAATGTTTTGCGGTCAATTGTTTGAAAGAGCTGAAACCGGATAAAAAATGAGGTCAATCTCTCACCTATCTCTTAATCTTCTGAATCATACAGTCACCTGGGAATTCTACAGAGGAGATGTAAATGATTTTGTTGAGCATGAGCTTAGCTCTTCAAGAAAATTTGTTTTTAAGGGCCCCAGATTATACTGAGAGCTGTACTCTCATTCCAAATAACATAAGTATATGGTTCCTCTTCACTGAATGCCATGAAATTAGAAACAGCAGGGATTTGAGTATATGACTCAGATCTCTATCCAGTTTGAAGTCCTCATGTAGTCAGGTAAACAGCTGATTGGGCTTTTCATTTTTCCTAGAAGATGAACTATCCATCTATTTGATAACCTGTTAGAAAATGCTCTTTGTAAAAAACAGGCTTTTTAAATTTTTGCCAGACTATACAGAAGATCTTAGTTTGATCTTTGAGCATCAATAAGTGGGCTGGGATTGGTTATCTGAAGGGAAGGATGAGAAAGGGAGAATGAAACCATATATGGAATGTAAATGTAAATCGGTTTTGCTGCAATGAAAGCCTGTGTCCTCTCTGCCACTTTGGAGACCAATTGGGAATCAGTGTGACAATGTGTTAATATGTTCACATAACACCTTTTTCTAACAATAACGGCCAACTAAAGCATTTAAACTGTACAGAGCTGCAAATACATTTTGCTGCATGACCTGACAAGTTGATATTAGCAAAACATCAAGTACATATAAGCTGGATATTGCTAATATGCCAGAAAATTGTTCATGCTTTAAGATGGACTCAAGTGGAATGAGTTGATTATGTTACAAAGAGGGGGAAACAGCATTGGCTTAAATAATTTTCTAGTCATGTCAATGAAATAAGAATTAAAGGCACCAACACTGTTCACTACATCAAAAGATTTTTCCCTCTGTGGAGTATTGTTATTTGATAACAGGTCCCGATCAAAGCCATTTCTGCATTTACATAGTTTTATATATTACAACAATTCTATTTCAGATACTAATTTTATTAATAACAGTGATATTTTATTTATTCAATTTATATAGGCATCCATCTCACATTTATGGCTCTGCTTCTAGTATTGTTTTGTTACTTATTGGTACAAGTATTAATGTATTAATACTATCTTTCTATGTAGTTACATTTTTGTAAGATTAAACATTTCAGATGCTGTTTCTTTGACAGTGCTTAGCTGAACAATTTCCAGCATTTTGAATTAGTGCTCTTTCAAGTATATAGTATCTTACTGACTAGTTTGGAATGAAATTCATGAGTTTTATTGCCAATTGTTATGATTTGTAGCTTTTATGAAATTAAAAAAAAAAAAACTTTAGAACATTGCTTTCTGAATATTGCAAAAACAAAATCATTTTGAATAAATAAGGTAATTAAATATTTTGATAATTAAAATATTTTAACCCATCTCATGGCAGTTTCTAGTCTATAGAATGTGCTCCCTAAACTTCAGCAAAATAATTTTAATTAAAAAGAAGTTTTTTCATGAAGTGGAAAAAATGTTTTGAAGTATAGTAAAAATGTAACAAAAATGCATTAAAACATCATGTTTTTAAAAGTCCTTAATTCATTCTGTTTCTAGTTCTCAACCATTAATCAAAACTTCTAGCTCATTGCTTGTTGGGAAATTTAATAAATCTTTATATTCCCCATAGCTTTTAAATTATTCACAATACTTACTGCTCTTCTTCTGAAGGAAGATTATCTTTTTTTAATTGGAAATATTCTATTATTTCTGTTTAAAATGTTTCAGAGTACAAGTCTGGGCTCCAGCACTGTTAATAGCTGTACTGCCAGTGAGCATAATAAAAGATGAGATTCATGAAACCTATTCATTGGAAGGCATATGAACGGAGTCACTTTCATTAATCATGCTCAACACACAGGAACAGTTTAACAAAAGTCCCACTTTTTATTTTATTAAATGCTGTTGCAGTTTCATTTCCATTGCTCTCATGGAAAGTGAATGAAAACTAAATCAGTCAGTCTTAAGTGTATTCTGAGCATCCTTGAAAAACATTTCATGAAACCTGCTGGGAAAAAAAATAACCCTGTTTGAAGGAGTCATTGCAATCTCTTGACTTACTTAATCTGTTTAGAGCATCAAGAGTGCCTCCTGGATTGATCACTTTTTATAATAACACAATCTTATGAAGCCTGAAGTTTGTTAGGATGCTTAAGGAGTTTGGTCTTCAGTCATGTCTGCTCTTAACCGGCTCCTCCATCAGGGTACTTTCAAGAATACTGTATATGTGCTTAATGTAACATCTTTATCTCCTTAATCAACCCAAGCAATATCATAAAAGAGGTAAAGGTTTCCCTTGTTCAGTCGTGTTCGATTCTAGGGGGTGGTGGTCAGTTCTGTTTCTTAGCCGGGAGTTACTGTGGTCTGAAGACATTTCTGTGATCATTATTCTATGCCGAGGCACACAGAATGCTGTTACCTTCCCAGTGAAATGGTACCTATTTATCTACTCGTATTTGCTTACTTTCAAATTGCTAGCTGGACAGGAGCTGGGGCAAGTAAGAGCAGCTCACTCTGTCATGCAGCACTGGGGTCCACGACCCCCTATTATTAACCAAACCAAACAGCAAGCTGCAGAATACATTTTCAAATAAGGTAAAGCCAATCCTTTTCTTTTCTCTGCATCTTATAATATATTTAAGCCACAGTTTTATCACCTGTCATACAAATTTAGCTATATCCTTATGCCACTGTTTACATGGTTTATCAGATGTCAAAACAGGTATTATCTGAAACAAAAACATTTATTTTAGGAACACATTTTTTATCCCATAAATTCTCCCCAGCATTGACAGTTGCAGTTTTTCTCAATTTAATAAATCTTTTTTAAATTTCACTCCATGTCTTAACATAGTTATTTTAAAATAACAGATAATTTACATTTGTCATAGTGATACTCAGATATTTTGCTTTCTTCTTGATTTTAAAACCCATTTTATTCATCAATTCTGTTTGATCTTCTACTTTCACACTTTTATCAACATCTTTGTCATCTGTTCATTGATTTTAAAACCTGCACCAAATTCTTTTAATTTATCCATTAATATTTTAATTATCTTTAAAGGATCCTCCAGAATCAACACCAAAGCCCTTATAAGTTTATAAATTTCTTTAAATCTTTACACCCGCAATCCTTCCATCTTGTCTTATATATCTAATACTTCAAGAACCAAAATAAATGGGTCTAGGACAACTGACCATGGTCAACTCACCATGGCAATCTTGCTACAGCCAACTCACCGTGGTCAACTCGCCATGGGATAGGAATTACACCAATACTGAAGTAATAGAAGTAATAGAATAATTAAAGAAAGGATGCTAAAGGAGACACAAAATAAAATGTGAAAGATAAAAATATTTTTAAAATTATTTTAAATAATTAAAAAAAATGAATTATTGAATTGTCCCATGGCGACTTATCATGAGGCAAGTTGGCCATGGTGAGTTGTCCCATCCTGAAAATAAACAAGAGAAAGACAATGGACATCCATATCTTCCTTTTTATATCTCACAGGATTTTGTCTAGATCTCCATTAACAATTATTTATAGTTTATGTGAAGTGTAAATCAATCTTAAGCATTTTATAAAGTATATTCCAAACTTCAAAAACAATGAACAAGAAAGCCCAGTCCAAATTGTCAAAGGTCTACAGTATGCAGCTATGTAAATCAATGCAAACTTTTTAAAATTATGTTGCTGTAAATATTCCAAAATGTCCAACACACTTGTAACATTATCCTTTAATTGTCTTTTAGCTAAAAACCCTCATTGATCCTCATGAATAAATGCAAAATTATTTTCAGATTATTAGCTAGAATTACTGTGAATTGTCATGGTTCCGACTAATGAAACACTTCAAAGAACTTCCAGGCAATGTTTACCCTAAAAGCCTTTATTATCAGTGTAACAAATTGACGGCACTTCAGATGGATGGATGACATGTGGTCATTATTCAATAATGACATCAGCACATAATTTCTTGTAAAAGCCAAATCTTGCCACTCTTTTCAACTCTGGCATCTTTCCTCCATATTATATAGAATTCATTGTCTTTTGTAAAGATTGTAAAAGTTCATCCTCAAAACATTTATAAGAAGAACCTGATAAACCATGTGGACTAGGCACCTTTTCTAGTTTAATTTTTTTATATAGTTTCAGAAAACTCCCCTTATTATTTTAGGTCCATTCAGAATCTTCCTCTCTTCCTCTGTAATCCTCAGTACATTTGCTCCTTTAGATAGTCATCTATTTTATCACTTTCTTATCATTTTATTTAAACCATGTAGGAAAATACGGATGAAATGCTTTTTCTATGGCTGTATTGTCCATTAATACATTATCTTCCTCTTGCAATTTTGATATCATTTATTTCTCTGGTTTATTTGCAAACTCTTTCTTTTTTGCTTTACATAATTTATTTTTATTTCTACTTCTCTTACTGTTAACATAGATAATTGCCATTGTAAAAGCTTAAATTGTTAAGAAATATTTATCTTCTCTGAAATTTTCCCCCCTTTTTATTTATCAAAATCCCTTCAGTTTTTGCTTGATTCTTCACCTCTAATAAAAGCTTTACTTGCATCCTAAACCATTCTTAAGTTAGGGCCTTTACTTAAATTATTTTCAAAGAAGTCTTTTAATTAATTTTACATTTTCTATTATTGCTTTTTTTTCCTGTAGCAACCTTTCATTTAGTTTTCATCTAAAAATATTATATTTTCTTTTATAAATCAAACTCCCAAAGTTTGGATTCAAAAAAGTATTTTGTAATATCCCTACATTCTAAAACTTAATAGCCAAGTTCTTAAAAAAACAGACCATTTATATTCCTGAGAAGGATCCATGTCATTCAGAAAAGTAGGTATTCTGCCCTACATTGCCATTTTTCTGTCTCCATAAGTCAACCGGCCCTAAATTGTCCATTAAATCAAAGAAAAATGATTTTACTATTTTTCTCAGAAGTTCTGCCTAATTGTGGGGCAATCGCTTTATTCCAATCACACAACAAACACCCATTTTCATAAGAAAAACCTATTAATCCCTAAAACTTTACTTTGCCTTCATGTGGGCCATACATTTCCAGTATCGAAGTCTTAGTCTGGTGCATATTATTTTTCATCATGTCTTTGTTGGTCCCCAAGTCTGGTTGAAAAACTATGTCTCCAGGGCCTTGATAGGATTATATGATCAGGGCCAATCTAACCACAGGGAAGATGATGTTCCAGAGGGCAGATGTCATGACAGTTTGTTATAAATAACTGCATGTACCCAGGAGTAGATCTTTAATAAAAAAGGGAACCCTATAAATAGGAAACCCTATAAAGGCATCATTGGTTTTAGTTGTTTTTGCACATCCTGTTTTGGGAAATTGAAGAAGTAAGCTTAATTATGAAGTGAAAGCCATTGGTACATTATGACAGATTCTCAGTCATGGCAACATTATTCCATACAAATGATGGATGGAACCATACAGTTGATGGATGTCTCGTGTTTAATAGTATGTAGCTCAGATTATTTAATTGCAGTTGAAGTGAAGCTCCTCTCCATCTAGGTGTTAGAATCTTTTTTTTAAAAAAAAACAGGACTGGCTTGATGTATGACAAGTGGCATTTAAAAGAAATATGATCTTATGATTTATTTAGGTCACCATGCAAGTTAATAATTAATGATGCTACACTGATTTGAAGGGAAGTTCTGAAGGACTCATTCACTTTGTTTCATTATGGTTAAAATTCATAATGGCCTCTAGAGCCCTGCATTTATAATGAATTATTCTATTCAATACATTAACAGCAGCACCAAATGAAAAGAGTGAGATTAAAATTCAGAAAACCTGATAATATTGCAGATACACGTGCATAGACTTACATTATTTTATTATAAGGTGTATTCTTTCTTTCCTTCCTTCCTTCCTTCCTTCCTTCCTTCCTTCCTTCCTTCCTTCCTTCCTTCCTGCCTCCTTCCTTCCTTCCTTCCCTTCCCTTCCCTTCCCTTCCATCCCTCCCTCCCCCTCCCCCCTCCTTCCTTCCTTCCTTCCTTCCTCCCTCCCTCCCTTCCTTCCTTCCTCCCTTTGTCTTCTTTTGCATCAGTTTTAGCTCCTTCTCCCACATCCAGCGGGAAACATATGATAATTTGAATGGCCAGCCCAAGGAATCATGAGAAAATGCATTACTTGAAAAAAGAAAAAACTCCTCTGTTTTTCAGTGCATTTCTGCTAATGGTATACTTGGTTCACTGCTGGCATCTACCTATGTGGTAATTTCTTTACTCATACTTCATGTCCATTACAAGAATCCTTCTCATTCATTATCAGCTTTACATTTATTTGTACTGTTTCAAAAGTTTTGCAACACCACTGGCCTGGAAACTGCGCAGAATTTTTACCAGCACTCCAGCCATCAACAACAACAAAAAAAATCCCACCTATAAAAGGTTATCAATTTATGAAATGTGTCACTAACTATATTATAAACTGTTGTGTATTTGGACAATCTGATCCTATTTTTATCAGATCTGCTAGCAGTTATTGTCTCTTTTATGGATACTTAAAGCTAGACCTTTTAAAGAAGAAATAGTACTTGTTAATAGATATGTATATTAGTTGATTCTTCTGTTTGGCATCATAAGCTTTTTCTTTTGTTCCTCAACATACTATATGCCGTGGAAGACGTTTCTGTAATGCCATTCAGAAAGGTAATACAGACTTCCCCTTTATGGATTACTGCCTTGTCGTGGCGAAGGGGCTTGTGTAACTCAATGAAGCTATAAGCTATGCTGTGCAGGGCGACCCAAGACGGACAGGTCATAGCAGAGAGTTCTGACAAAATGTGATCCACTGGAGAAGGAAATGGCAAACCACTCCAGTATCTTTGCCATGAAAACCCAATGGACAGTACTAAAAGGCAAAAAGATATGACGCTGGAAGATGAGCCCCTCAGGTCGGAAGGTGTCCAATATGCTACTGGGGAAGAGCAGAGGGCTAGCACTAGTAGTGCCAGAAAGAATGAAGCGACTGGGCCAAAGCCGAAAGGACGCTCAGCTGTGGATATATCTGGTGGTGAAAGGAAAGTCCGATGCTGTAAAGATTTTTTCTCCATAGGAACCTGGAATGTAAGATCCATGAATCAAAGCAAGCTAGACGTAGTCAAAAAAGAGATGACAAGACTGAACATCGACATTTTAGGAATCAGCGAACTAAAATGGACAGGAATGGGTGAATTTAACTCAGATGACCATCAGGTATACTACTGTGGGCAAGAATCCCTCAGAAGAAATGGAGTAGCCTTCATAGTCAAAAAAAGAATAGGAAAAGCAATACTGGGATACAATCCCCAAAATGACAGAATGATCTCAATTCGAATCCAAGGCAAACCCCAAATCTGTGCCCCAACCACTGGTGCTGAAGAGGATGAAATTGACCGGTTCTATGAAGCCCTACAGCACCGTATAGAATTAACACCCAAAAATGATGTCCTTATCATCATGGGGGTTGGAATGCTAAGGTAGGAAGCCAAAAGATAACCAGACTAACAGGCAAGTTTGGCCTTGGAGTACAAAATGAAGCAGGGCACAGGCTAATAGAATTTTGTCAAGAGAATACAATGGTCATAACAAACACTTTTTTCCAACAACCCAAGAGACGGCTCTACACATGGACATCACCAGACGGCCAACATAGAAATCAGATTGACTTTGGAATAGCTGAGGAAAGAAGGGAAGCGAAAGGCAAGGGAGAAAGAGAAAGATACACCCAATTGAATGCAGAATTCCAGAGAGTATCTAGAAGAGATAAGAATGCCTTCTTAAATGAACAGTGCAAAGAAATAGAATAAAACAACAGAACAGGGAGGACCAGAGATCTCTTCAAGAAAATTGGAGATATGAAGGGAACGTTTCATGCAAAGATGGGCATGATAAAGGACCAAAATGGCAGGGATCTAACAGAGGCAGAAGAGATTAAGAAGAGATGGCAAAACTACACAGAAGAACTGTACAAGAATGAGCTTAACGTCCCAGATAACCACAATGAGATGGTCACTGACCTCAAACCAGACATCCTAGAATGTGAAGTGAAATGGGCCTTAGAAAATCTGAGCAACAACAAAGCTAGTGGAGGTGACAGTATTCCAGCTGAGCTTTCAAAATCTTAAAAGACGATGCAGTAAAAGTGCTACACTCAATTTGCCAGCAAATTTGGAAAACTCAACAGTGGCCACAGGATTGGAAAAGGTCAGTTTACATTCCAATTCCAAGAAAGGCAATGCCAAAGAATGTTCAAATTATCGCACCATTGCACTCATTTCACATGCTAGTAAAGTTATGCTTAAAATCCTACAAGCTAGACTCCAGCAGTATGTGGATCGAGAACTACCAGAAGTACAGGCAGGTATTTCGAAGAGGCAGAGGAACTAGAGATCAAATTGCCAACATACGCTGGATCATGGAGAAAGCTAGGGAGTTCCAGAAAAACATCTACTTCTGCTTCATTGACTATGCTAAAGCCTTTGATTGTGTGGATCACAACAAATTGTGGCAAGTTCTTAAAGAGATGGGATACCAGACCATCTATTTGTCTCTTGAGAAACCTATATGCGGGTTCAAGAAGCAACAGTGAGAACCGGACACAGAGCCACTGATTGGTTTCAAAATTGGGAAGGAGTCCGGCAAGCTTATACTGTCTCCCTACCTATTAACTTATATGCAGAGCACATCATGAGAAAGGCAGGGCTAGATGAATCAAAAGTTGGAATTAAGATTGCCGGGAGAAATATCAACAACCTAAGATATGCAGATGATACCACTCTAATGGCAGAAAGTGAAGAGGAACTAAAGAGCCTCTTGATGCGGGTGAAGAAGGAGAGTGCAAAAGTTGGCTTGAAACTCAACATTAAGAAAACCAAAATCATGGCATCCGGCCCTCTCAATTCCTGGCAAATAGATGGGGAAGAAATGGAGGTAGTGACAGATTTTATTTTTCTGGGCTCCAAGATCACCTCAGATGGGGACTGCAGCCAAGAAATTAAAAGACGCTTGCTCCTGGGGAGGAAAGCTATGGCAAATCTAGACAGCATACTAAAAAGCAGAGACATCACCCTGCCAACAAAAGTGTGTATAGTCCAGGCCATGGTTTTCCCAGTTGCAATGTATGGCTGTGAAAGTTGGACCGTAAGAAAGGCTGAGCGCAAAAGAATTGAGGCCTTTGAACTATGGTGCTGGAGAAGACTCTTGCGAGTCCCTTGGACTGCAAGGCGTTCAAACCGGTCAGTCCTAGAAGAGATCAACCCGACTGCTCTTTAGAAGGCCAGATCCTGAAGTTGAAACTCAAATACTTTGGCCACCTAATGAGAAGGAAGGACTCACTGGAGAAGGGCCTAATGCTGGGAAAGATTGAGGGCAATAGAAGAAGGGGACGACAGAGAATGAGGTGGCTGGATGGAGTCACTGAAGCAGTAGGTGTGAAGATGGTAGAGGACAGGAAGACCTGGAGGAATATTGTCCATGGGGTCGCAATGTGTCGGACACGACTTCGCAGTTAACAACAACAACAATACAGACTTAATTCCTTCCAATCTAATCATAA
Source organism: Crotalus tigris (assembly GCF_016545835.1). Taxonomy (NCBI): domain Eukaryota; kingdom Metazoa; phylum Chordata; class Lepidosauria; order Squamata; family Viperidae; genus Crotalus; species Crotalus tigris. Next base: position 1,539,290 of record NW_024096465.1, on the reverse strand, counting down.
AATTTCACAGAATATAATATTTGGAAAATTTCACAGAATATAATATTTTGAGCACATTTACGGTTTGTTAATTGTTCAGGATTGGTGAGCTGGGATTGTTGAAAAAGTAATGGCACATATTGAATATCTCACAATCCATCAAACAGGACTGATTAAAGGCTAATATATATATCTACTATATATATATAGTAGAAGCTGATGGAATAATCATTCTTTTGTTATCACAGCAAAGTTAAAAGCTTTCATAATTTAACATTAGGGAACTCTGATAATTGGAATATTGCAGTAGCCTTCAGGTTCGTCCTACTAATTGCTGATGATGGTTGTGGATCATAAACAGTTTTATATCCACCAGAGAAGGTTGGTAAAGTCAAGAGAGTTGAAACATTTCTAGTGCCATCTCGTAATTAATGTTTCTCAGCTATGGTTCCAAAGAAAGGGACTATATATCAAGTGACTCTAATTATAATTATTCAAGGTATTTGCATTCATGAGTCACATATTTGGCATGCCATTTCCTGTTCCTGTAGCACTGAAATAACATTTTGCTAGAGCAAAAAAGTTGATGGGAAATTTTGGCCATGGAACATTTAATCAGCAAGAGGAAAATAAGATTGTCTGCTTTGGAGCTGAATCAATGATCCCTATCATTGAAGCTTTTTTTTTCAGCATTAGATGCCCTGGTCTTTTAATTACTTTTTAAGTAGAAATTCCTCCCCATAGTCTATTTGCTGAGCAGAAGCTCTTCAATCACACTTTTCAAATCTTCTTAAAGGCCTCCTGAAGGCAAGCTGTTCTACTGGTTAATTGTGCTCAATGTTAGGAAGTTTCTCCTTAATTCCAGGTTGCTTCTGTCCTTGATTAGTTTCCATTCATTGTTTCTTGTCCTACCCTCTGGTGCTTTGGAAAATAAGTTGACATCTCCCTCCCACTTTATGGCAATCCAACATGAGTATCCATTGGTAAGTATTCTCTGTATATGAATTTCTAGCTGTGTATCCAATAATTATTATGCCTTAAGCATATTATACTTGACAGCTTGTGAATTATATGTTTGACAGTTCTTGACAAGGTGAAATATTGGCAAGTAACATTAATGTGATCTTATTCGGATTGAAATATGAATCATTATAATTTTGTATGATTTACTCCAAGGTGGACATTATCTTGTCCTTGCAGGGTCTTTAATCCAGTTCACAAAGATTTCCTGCTATTCTCAGATTTTTTTGCATGGAATCTCTGGTTGAATTTTGAAGGAAGCTTTCAACCAGTTGCCTTAGGTTATCTCTCAGTGTGACAGCCTTCTCCGAAGTAGCATTGTTTTGTCCATCCTTCTGAGATGGATTTTAAATGCTTCTCTTGCCCATTTCCTTGTGAGCACATTTAAAATTCAGCTTTTATTAGAAGTAGTGGTGGTAGTGAGAGTTTAATTCTTCATGCCTTGCTTCTCTGTAAATTCATTTAGGTTTAGGTTTTGTCAGATAGATTAAGAGTGGGAATGAGAATGGGAAGCCATTGGGAGACAAAATGCTGTGTATCTATCCTTCAGTCTTTCACACATTCCTCTAATGCCCCCAAATCAGTTCCCCTAAAACAAAATTCCTTGGCCATAGTTTTAGCCACCAAACAATAGTGAACCCCCTCTGTAACATAGCTAAAATAGCCAATGAATATGGGGAAGGGAGAATCATCTGTTTTTGATCTCCTTTGGCTCTTTAAAAGCCTTAAACCTCTCCCTGATCTACAATAAAAAAAGATGTTATTAATTTATTCAGGTTATATTTGCATGCTTTATTGATTAAATGAAGGGACTATGTTAAAAGAAAAATGATCATTTGCTAAAAGTTATCTGACTACCTTCAAAGTCTTTGTAACAATGCCATATATGTTCTTTGCCCTGCCCTTCCAAGGAAATTTGAACATGGTGCAGGATGTTATTTTGAATAATTGCTGGGAGCTAAGCAATGTTATTTATAAGATGGTCCATCTTTTTGTGGCTTTCAGTGTTATTAAGAATGCATTAAGCACAATCAATCAATATTGCAAGAATACTATTCAGTATGATGCCATGCTGAGGTAATTATCTGTTTAACATCTCCAGCTGTCCAGTACAGATGTCACTAATGGAGTCTCCTTCAGCATGCATTCTTTACTGTCTGCATGAGGTAGGCAAATAAAAGAATGCTTGTAATCTATATTTCATTCGACTCCTGATACTGAGACGTCAAGTAGAAAGGTAATAATATTTATATACTAGAGTTTCCAAGCTCTGCTATATGGTATGAATGATTAGTGGAGATACAGATTTCAGGAAGGCTTCAATTGATTTCTTTAGCTGGGTTAAATCATCGAACAACCCAGGAATGCCTTAGACGCTTGTCTGTAATAATGATGGATAATTTCTAAAGATCTACTTGCCCACTATAATCGGTCTTTCTCTCGAAGCAGTGTATGGTTGGAATGATGAAGGAGCTCTGTGAATAAGGTGTACATAAGCTTCTTTTAACACTGATATCAAAAGATAATCACTAGGCACCATGTCTAGAAGATAAGTTAGCATTCCAGGAGTGCAATTTTCCTGATCCTTCTCCTTCTTCACATACACACTGAGCACTTAATTCTGCAGGTCAAGCTGTTGATAAAGGTTAAGAAACAGCTACTTCCACTGATTCAAGGGTGAATTCCAAAGAAATAAAGGGCAGCTACCATTTCATACATCTAGTAAATTAGGGGCAGCCTTTAGAAAGCAATTTTGAAACTCACCAAAACATGCAATAATGCTGAACAAGAACCAGAATAAAATGAGAGTTTATGCAGGGATAGAAGACGGAGAAATTTACAATATACAGGTTTCCTTGAGCAAATATTGGAATATATGTTTGTGAGAACAGACTTTATTTCATCCATGGGAATTGTACATTAAACTCTAATTCTCTTATCTGCTTAAGGTCAAAATATGTAATGTGCAATGCTCTGAAAAAAGTAGATCTAAAATTGAGCAAAACTTCAACATGCATACTTTGGTTGCAAGGCTGTAATACTTTGTAGCCACAATGAAGCTTTATTTTGGTTACTTTATTGTTTCAGCTATTGGATGTGACGCGGTGGCCTAGAAGTGGAGCTCTTGCCTCACAGTCAGGAGGCTGTGAGTTGATTCCTAGAGAATGTTTCTCTATCAGGGCACAAAGAGAAAATATCTGCTGCAAACTCCACATAGGCATCAGGAAGGGTATCCGGCCAGTAAACAGTCAGCTCCATTCAGTCATCCCAACTTCACCCTGATGCAAGGGTCATTAAAAGAAAAAAAAGTGTTTCAGCTATTGGGTTTTACAGTAGAAGTCCCCATTCCCCATTCTTTCATAGCACAAAAAAAAAAAAAAAAAAAACCAGGAAGAAGTCTTCCTCATACTTTTTTCCAAGCAGAAAAGTCTAGTTTTCGGATTAAATAATATTAACTAGTAACCTTCCATTTTGTAAGGAAGAAGGGGAGGGGAGGAGGAGGAGGAGGATTCAACCACTTCAGCTGCCCTAAGTGCTGCTGCTGCCTTAGTAAAAAAAATACATCAATAAAACAAAATATGAAATAGCTTGGATAATTTATTGGGACTGATTTTCTTTGGGGTTGAAAGTCTCAAAAATGCACTGAGAGTTTCAGAAATGCAACAGACAGACTGAAGTGAAGTGAAGCCCCCAAAAAGCAATGATGAAGTCTCTTTCAAATTTGACTCATTTACAACCAGAAATGTTGTAAATTTTACAGAAGAAGGATACTTTAGCTTAAGATGAAGATGCCTCAGAAGTGAAAGTATGCATATAATATTATTCTCTACAAAAGTTGCCCTGCCCTCAGAAAATTTTCCAGAGTCAGTGTGTTCTGTTCCACTTGATATTTCTTGTCTCTTCAACATGAAGAACATCGTTCTGTGTTTTTCTTACTTCTACTCAGATCCCACATTTATTTGTGAGGTCAATGGAGATTAAAAGCAAAGCAAAGCAAAACTGAATGAAATGAAATAAAAATAAACATCTTTCAACTAATGTTTGTTTGCTGTTCTGCTAGCTATGGATAATTAGCAATTCCCTAGAAATAGTCATTAGAAAATGTTGCTTTTTTAGAAAAAGCAATAAATTACTAGTAAATGCCAAATTCTGGGCTTCTGGTTTTCTTCTTTCCTCTTTTCTTAACACACATTTCCTTTTCACAGTTTCCTTGAGAATGGCAACATTCACTCCAATCTGCTACATCAGGCGAGATAATGCAACTATTTAGGAAGTACTGAATTCAGGAGGAATATTTCTCTGTTGAAAATGGAACTTGTGCAATATTTCAATTTATTTGGGGAAGTAGAATTAATATTTAGTTATATGTAAATAGATGAAACCTTGCATCCCCTCATATTGATGTTTCAACCTGAGTATATTTGTGCAATACTTACAGTTATACATTTTATTTTATCTCCACTCATAAAGGAATGTTTCAGTGGACCAGTCTGATCCTACATACTTGATGTGTCGGTTTCAATAAAGATTTCTGAGTTAATCTAATGCATAGCAGATGTTTCTTTTCATGCATATAACTGCCATAAAAATAATCTTGTTTAAAACAATAAAAGATCAATGTAAGACATTGGCTGTATTTTTTGTTTTGTTTGTTTGTTTTTTGTTTTGTTTGTTAAAAAAAACGACACCTTCCTTTGGCTAGTCTTTTTGATCCAAACCACTCACAGGGATGTTATGGGGAAAACAGGAAAAAGGAGATGTATGTATGCTATCTTGAGCCCCTCAACAAAAGGTGGAATATAAATTAAATAAATAAATAATACATCTTTGCTTCAAGTACATGTAAATGGTTTTTAGGTAGTTAAAAGAAATAACCAATAATATCTTACTTATAAAAGGAAGAGAGGAAAGTGAGCGTCAATTGCTGACAATAATCTATAATGTCAAATTTTACGCACATTTAATATATAATATCATATTTTACACACTGTTTAAACAAAACATTTTGAACTCATACTAAATCAATTCCTTAGCTTTAATTCCATCTACTGGCAGTTCTCAATTTATAGCCATTTGGACAGCAATTACTTGAAATTATGACGGCCTTGAAAAAAGTGACTTATGACCAGTCCTCATACTTATGACAATTGCAAAATCCTGGATCACGTGATCCACAGCCACTTGTCTGAAATAGTACAGGGTCTTCTGCTTGTGCAGAAGGTTGAATTACATGACCTCTAACTCTGCTATTCTGTTCTGTTCTGATTCAATAACAAACTCATTAACTAAACCTTAATTCCTTAAACTTCTAGCAGATTAGTATTTATTCAGCTGTTCTAATGATGTTTTTTTTTCTTTTGAATAAAATGGTTTATAGAGACTAAAACATAGTTAATGATTGAATAATAGCTATTCCTTTAGAGAGGATAATGCTATTGACTCCAGTAGCACTATTATACATGTGTGCATTGAGAATAGTTTAATACTATATGCTTAATTCAATAGATAATGCTACAGTATTCGTATCAGTGACATTATTTTTATATGCATTTCAATTTGAAGTGAAATCCTAGCATTAAAAGACTTTTTCCACTAGCGAGTGAAATCTGTGCTCTAAATATTGATCAGATTATAGATCACTACGTGTATGTAGCTTCATGTGTTATACTGAACTGTCAGTAATTGGGGAAGGTTTGTCCATAGCTGTAGAATCTCAACTCCCTCTGAACCCACACCCAGTTCCCCAACATTATCAGAATCGGTAATTAAAAGAAGATGAAATCATGAGATTTAATAATGAATTACATAAGCTTGGCCAGTTCTCTGTACAGCTCATCAGAAATTGATGGGTTTTTAAAAGGAAAGTTCTGTTAAAGCAATTTGCCATATGTCCCCTGAGTTGCAGTGGGTGGTTTGAAGAGGCTGGTGAATTGAATTTGAAGAGAACTCCCAGAGTTGATGAAGCATGAACTTTCTTTGGGAGGACAACATTCATGTAAAATGGATTGCACACCATGGCTTACCACCTGGCAACTGAGTTTAATGTGGTTCTGAGAAATGTTAAGAATTCTGAACTTTCCTTTAAGCCACTTTAAACAATCTGAGTTTCTACTTTTATTGTACAGTGCTTTGAGGAGCCATTGTTTTGAAAGGTAACACACTCTATATTGTGTTTGGATAGATATATAGGTCACAAATTGAGAAAGAGCATGCAACAGAGCATTTTCCCATGTTTTAGATAGTGTGCAGTTAATCATACAGGCTTTTTTCATTAAATGTGTCTACAGCAGAAGACAACCTGTCATGGCTAGGAGGGCCTTTGTACACCTTTAGGTTGTGAGTCAGTTGCACCCATTCCTCGACCAGGAAACACTGCACACTGTCACTTATATCCTCATGCGTTCTTATCTGGACTACTGCAGGGCACTCAGCATGGGTCTCTGCTTGAAGAGCATTTAGAACAGGGGTTCTCAACCTTGGCAATTTTAAGACTTTTGGACTTCAACTTCCAGAATTCCTCAGCCAGCAAAGCTGGCTGAGGAATTCTGGGAGTTAAAGTCCACAAGTCTTAAAGTTGCCAATGTTGAGAACCCCTGATTTAGAAGCTTTAGCTGGTGCAGAACATGGATAGTATAGGGTGTCAATTATTCATCATATGTGACCTCACAACTTTGTGAGCTGTATTGGTTGCCAGTGTACTTCCAGGTGCAAATTAAAGTGAGGGGTCGTTGGTGCTCTCTGAGCTCGCTTCTTTTCTTGCAGATGTTTCATTACCCTAATTAGGCAACATCATCAGTGCTAGCAAGAATGGCTGTTTGCTTTCTGTTTATATCAGGGGTCTTCAGATTTGGCCCTTTTATGACTTGTGTACTTCAACTCCCAGAATTCCTCAGCCAGCGTGCCTGGCTGAAGAATTCTGGGAGTTGAAGTACACAAATCATAAAAGGGCCATGTTTGAAGATCTCTGGTTTATATTCTGGTGTCTTGCCTGTTTGTGTGGGTGGGGGCAATCTTAGGGATTCTTTGGTTGGCTATTTACTAATGACTCTTTGGCAGTTTCTTGATTGGGATATTGCTTACTTGATTATTGGTCTGAAAGTGACCTTGGAGTTAACTGACAGTAAGCAGCATTCCTTACTAGCACTGATCATGTTACTTAGTTTGGATAATGAAATGTCTGCAAGAAAACAAGCAAGCTCAGAGAGCACCAAGGACCCCTCATTTCAGCTCTGAGCTACAAATATTCTCCTTCATTGGGAAATTAAAGGGCCAGTTGTCACTTTAAAGCCCTTCGTGCTTTGAACTGGGTTCATTAAGGGACAGTCTCTTTCCAATTGTTTCTACCCATCTGATTCAATCTGGATGGCTGGATGGGTGGGTGTGCTCCAAGTCCCATTGGCTAAGGAATGACAGCTGATGGGGCCCAGAAGGCGAGCCTTTTCTATCATAGCATCCACATTCTGGAATATTCTCCCTGCAGAGATTAGATTGTCCCCAAACCCACTAGCATTTTGCTAGGCCATAAAGATCTGATTCTAGACTGGGGGGCTAGGTACTTCATTTCCTGGTTGTGATGATTAATGATTGTTGTATTTCTTGTGGCTGCTATGCAGTCTATTTTTTTGTAATTGTACCCAGAGTCATTTATTGAGATGGGCAATTATATGAAAGAATTAAAGGATTACATACACATATATGTAATACACTACATATCATATACTTGTGCTGGAATAACTTTTTAAAAAAAGAATAAGAATTGGGAAAAGGATTGTTTTTGGTCCATCTTTTGCACATTGGTCTCCATAGTGATTGGATTCCTATGTACTTATTCTTGAGAAAATCAAAATCAGAATGTAACTCCTGAGAAGACTGTTATGTATTATTTAGTGTAATGCTCAGTAATACTAGTGAATTTACACTGGAAGGTAACTCCACTGATTCTCAAAGTTCTTTTGACTTGCTAAGATGATCGCTCTGAGCCATCTTTTAAGAGTGGTGTATGGGGGCACTTTATGGATTACTGCCTTGTCGTGGCGAAGGGGCTTGTGTAACTCAATGAAGCTATAAGCTATGCCGTGCAGGGCCACCCAAGACGGACAGGTTATAGCAGAGAGTTCTGACAAAATGTGATCCACTGGAGAAGGAAATGGAAAACCACTCCAGTATCTTTGCCATGAAAACCCCATGGACAGTACTAAAAGGAAAAAAGATATGACACTGGAAGATGAGCCCCTCAGGTCGGAAGGTGTCCAATATGCTACTGGGGAAGAGCAGAGGGCTAGTACTAGTAGCGCCAGAAAGAATGAAGTGACTGGGCCAAAGCCGAAAGGACGCTCAGCTGTGGATATATCTGGTGGTGAAAGGAAAGTCCGATGCTGTAAAGATCTTTTCTCCATAGGAACCTGGAATGTAAGATCCATGAATCAAAGCAAGCTAGACGTAGTCAAAAAAGAGATGACAAGAATGAACATTGACATCTTAGGAATCAGCGAACTAAAATGGACAGGAATGGGTGAATTTAACTCAGATGACTATCAGGTATACTACTGTGGGCAAGAATCCCTCAGAAGAAATGGAGTAGCCTTCATAGTCAATAAAAGTATAGGAAAAGCAATACTGGGATACAATCCTCAAAATGACAGAATGATCTCAATTCGAATCCAAGGCAAACCATTCAATATCACAGTAGTCCAAATCTATGCCCCAACCACTGGTGCTGAAGATGAAATTGACCGGTTCTATGAAGCCCTACAGCACCTTATAGAATTAACACCCAAAAATGATGTCCTTATCATCATGGGGGATTGGAATGCTAAGGTAGGAAGCCAAAAGATAACCGGAATAACAGGCAAGTTTGGCCTTGGAGTACAAAATGAAGCAGGGCACAGGCTAATAGAATTTTGTCAAGAGAATACGATGGTCATAACAAACACTCTTTTCCAACAACCCAAGAGACGGCTCTACACATGGACATCACCAGACGGTCAACATAGAAATCAGATTGACTATGTACTCTGCAGCCAAAGATGGAGAAGCTCTATACAGTCAGTAAAAACAAGACCAGGAGCTGACTGTGGCTCAGATCATGAGCTTCTCGTTGCAAAATTTAGGCTTAAATTGAAAAAAGTAGGGAAAAGCACTAGGCCACTCAGGTATGAACTAAATCATATTCCTGATGAATATACAGTAGAGGTGACAAATAGATTTAAGGAACTGGATCTGATAGACAGAATGCCTGAAGAACTATGGATGGAAGTTCGCAACATTGTACAAGAGGTAGCAACTAAAACCATCCCAAAGAAAAAGAAATGCAAGAAAGCAAAATGGCTGTCTGAGGAAGCTTTGCAAATAGCTGAGGAAAGAAGGGAAGCGAAAGGCAAAGGAGAAAGAGAAAGATACACCCAATTGAATGCAGAATTCCAGAGAATGGCTAGAAGAGATAAGAATGCCTTCTTAAATGAACAGTGCAAAGAATAAAAGAAAACAACAGAATAGGGAGGACCAGAGATCTCTTCAAGAAAATTGGAGATATGAAGAGAACGTTTCATGCAAAAATGGGCATGATAAAGGACCAAAATGGCAGAGACCTAACAGAGGCAGAAGAGATTAAGAAGAGATGGCAAAACTACACAGAAGAACTATACAAGAATGGGCTTAACATCCCAGATAACCACAATGAGATGGTCACTGACCTTGAACCAGACATCCTAGAATGTGAAGTGAAATGGGCCTTAGAAAATCTGAGCAACAACAAAGCTAGTGGAGGTGACAGTATTCCAGCTGAGCTATTCAAAATCTTAAAAGACGATGCAGTAAAAGTGCTACACTCAATTTGCCAGCAAATTTGGAAAACTCAACAGTGGCCACAGGATTGGAAAAGGTCAGTTTACATTCCAATTCCAAAGAAAGGCAATGCCAAAGAATGTTCAAACTATCGCACCATTGCACTCATTTCACATGCTAGTAAGTTATGCTTAAAATCCTACAAGCTAGACTCCAGCAGTATGTGGATCGAGAACTACCAGAAGTACAGGCAGGATTTCGAAGAGGCAGAGGAACTAGAGATCAAATTGCCAACATACGCTGGATCATGGAGAAAGCTAGGGAATTCCAGAAAAACATCTACTTCTGCTTCATTGACTATGCCAAAGCCTTTGATTGTGTGGATCACAACAAATTGTGGCAAGTTCTTAAAGAGATGGGAATACCAGACCATCTCATTTGTCTTTTGAGAAACCTATATGCGGGTCAAGAAGCAACAGTGAGAACCGAACACGGAACCACTGATTGGTTCAAAATTGGAAAAGGAGTCCGGCAAGGCTGTATACTGTCGCCCTGCCTATTTAACTTATATGCAGAGCACATCATGAGAAAGGCAGGGGTAGATGAATCAAAAGTTGGAATTAAGATTGCCGGGAGAAATATCAACAACCTAAGATATGCAGATGATACCACTCTAATGGCAGAAAGTGAAGAGGAACTAAAGAGCCTCTTGATGCAGGTGAAGAAGGAGAGTGCAAAAGTTGGCTTGAAACTCAACATTAAGGAAAACCAAAATCATGGCATCGGCCCTCTCAATTCCTGGCAAATAGATGGGGAAGAAATGGAGGTAGTGACAGATTTTATTTTTCTGGGCTCAAAGATCACCTCAGATGGGGACTGCAGCCAAGAAATTAAAAGACGCTTGCTCCTTGGGAGGAAAGCTATGGCAAATCTAGACAGCATTCTAAAAAGCAGAGACATCACCCTGCCAACAAAAGTGCGTATAGTCCAGGCCATGGTTTTCCCAGTTGCAATGTATGGCTGTGAAAGTTGGACATAAGAAAGGCTGAGCGCCAAAGAATTGAGGCCTTTGAACTATGGTGCTGGAGAAGACTCCTGCGAATCCCTTGGACTGCAAGGCGTTCAAACCGGTCAGTCCTAGAAGAGATCAACCCCGACTGCTCTTTAGAAGGCCAGATCCTGAAGTTGAAACTCAAGTACTTTGGCCACCTTAATGAGAAGGAAGGATTCACTGGAGAAGAGCCTAATGCTGGAAAAGATTGAGGGCAATAGAAGAAGGGGACGACAGAGAATGAGATGGCTGGATGGAGTCACTGAAGCAGTAGGTGTGAATTTAAATGGACTCCAGAAGATGGTAGAGGACAGGAAGACCTGGAGGAACATTGTCCATGGGGTCGCGATGGGTCGGACACGACTTCGCAATTAACAACAACAACAACATGGGGGCACTCTGTTAATGTGGTTTTGTTTTTTTCTGGTAGTTTCTCACAAAATGATAGGAGTTTGCTGTTCCATCTCATTTTAGTCCCTCAGTTTGTAATGTTTAGATGAAAACATACACATCAATACAAATTGTCCTGAAGTTGGGTAGAAATCAGTATTCCTATGATGCTGACTTGGTCTTTTTTAGTCAGTCCCAAGGAGACGAAAGAAATAGTGAGTTAGTGAATAGAAGCCATTTTGATGATAGTGAGGATAACTAAGATTGAATTCAAATGGAGGAATTTTGATTGGCGTTTTGAATCTGAATGGCATTCCCAGTTTTGGCTGCTGTGTATTTTGGTCTATTTTTGTGTTATTTATGAATGGCCCATTCAGATAAATATGTTTGGGGATTTGTTTGTGTGTAGTCCAAATGTATTTTATCACATCAAGTTCCCATATTTTTCACTTTTCTAGAGTTTTATGGCTAACAATCAGTGGACTAAGCAGATGTTGTAAAATTAGATTTCATTTACTTATTTGTTCAATCGTTTTTTAAATGATATCCTGACTTTTCACTGATGCAAGATGGTTTTCAGCAGAGTTTTCAGTTTAGCACTTAAAGAGCAACAAATATAAAATATGAAGTTTTTACATCGTGAAAAAGTTAAGCTGATGAATTTAGCTTACACTTATTGAATTGTAAATATTCAAATTTCATTCTCTCTCTCTCTCTCTCTCTCTCTCTCTCTCTCTCTCTCTGTGTGTGTGTGTGTGTGTGTGTGTGTATTTGTGTGTGTGCTGTGGAATATCTTAACTCCCACCATGGTCCAGATTTTTTTCTCTCTTTCAAAACAACTAATTTTTATTCTAGAAAAAACATTATATATACTACTTTCAAAGTTTACAAAATTTTGATATAAAACATGCCTCACACATTGAACCACAGACCATAGCTTTAATAGAACTACTAGAGTATTAAATAGCTCTTGTGCTGTAATGGACTAATTGAGTAAAATGAATGAGTACCGGGGTTGTATAGAATTAACTAAGCCTCCATTAGTTGAACTTTTGTGATAGCCACCACCTGCCAAAATGGTTTATGTTTCATCAACTATTTCCTAAAGCAAACGCCTAATGATTTTATGTGCATTGTAAGAATATCTGTAGCGGTATCCATTTAAAAAATGCACATACTTGAAAGACTGAAATATAGTGAATATAAAATTGCTTTCATAAGAGGAGGAAAGATGGTATACATGCAAGCAGTTCATATCTGCTTTGCAGTAGTGCTGGTAATGGTATAGTAGAATAGTAGAAAGAGAAGTAACTGTAATTATAATAAAGGATTAGGTGTAAAATTAATTAAAAGAACTAAGGTTTATAATAGACGTGTTACACGAAGCAGAAAAAATAAATGTTGTTTCTTTGTGAGGTACACAGGGCTTCTAAAAAAATAATGATTGACTGCTCTGCCATAATTATTATATAGGCAAAATCTCTCCATTATCTTAAATAAGAATAATCTACTTACTTTCCTAGGCATCTCTGGAAAATTGGTTCCTGCTATTTAAATAACCATATTAATGGCTATTGAACGCAGTTCTTTAGAAATAACAACGGAAAAATGTTTAAGCAACGGCAGTATTAAAGGAAAATAAGATGGGCATTTTTTAAAAAATAGTATTACGATATAAAATAGCCATGCAGAAAAAGATAATTTGTGTGAAATACTAATTATTTTTTTGTAGCCTGAACCCTATCACTTTGCTGAAAAATCTAAAATCATATAAATCTTCAATTTTTTTCTCCTCTGAATAAATCATTTAATCCCATTCTATGGCTCAAATTAATTGCAAAAGCAGAATTAACTGAGTATTAGATATATTTGTGGAATAAATAGGATTATAAAGATGTAAAGTGAATTTAGAGTGGTGTAATTATTGTTGGATTAGGATTAGAAGCCAGGCTCAGGATCTTTGGTGGCTTTGGGTTAATTATTACCAAAGGGGGTATAAAAAGGAAAAAACTGGATCAAGAAATGCTATATATAGTACCAAGTTTCTGTAGAAAATGTGGAATAGTAATTTGATTGATTGATTATATGTCATTAAATCATTGTTGACTCTTACTGATAGCATAGATTTTTTTCCCCATGATAATCTGTCCCTAAATTGGTCCTTCAGCTTCCAAAACTGGTCCCTTCAAAGTAGATGTTTTGCAAATAAATAAAAAGAGCAACAACCACAATGAATGTCAAGAAAAAGAAAGGATGTACTTACTTTGGTAAAGATTAATGATTTTGAAAGCAATCTAGAATTCTTTTCCCAATTTGCAAGGAACTGGAAATTGAAGGGAAAAATGAAAAACTGGTTGTGAGGACTTTATTACTGAGGTCTGTTTGTATTTTGAACCTAAATGTTTGTCCATGAGTAAATAAAACTCTTAAAGGCAGACACATGCTAAAGTACTTGTAAAGTGCAGTCAGACATTTAATTTGAAATTGTTCTTGGATTATGCAAGTGTAATTTACAGCTCATGGAATAAAGCTAAATAGAAAGAAGGAAATGTGGATGATTAATTAAGGAAAAATAAATTAGTCTCTCTTTCTGGATAACAGTCTTGGGTATATTCTCCCTCTCTCCCTATTATAAAAATCCATTTATAGCACAGGTAGCTAGTAATTTCAAAATGAAATGCTTCCATTTACGATAAGCACCTCTAAAGAACAGACTAATTGCCTTGGTTTAGAATATGCTGTACTAAGCTTGCATGGAGAATATTTTTTTTGTCTGAATTCATTCTTATTTATTTCCTGTCCGTGTTAGTTTTCTGCTGGTGAGTTCAACCATGCATATGCATCAAGTATGACTGTATTTTTAAATTTCTGGGCACTTATATCTCGGAGCACCTCTCATGGACTATGAATGTTAACATGCTTGTGAAGAAGGCACAGAAGAGACTGTACTTCCTGAGAATGCTCAGGAAGATAAATCTATCTCAGCATTTACTTCTGTCGTTATTATCACAGCACCATTGAGAGTGTCCTGACATACGGCATTCTTGCATGGTATGGGAGCAGCTCTGTAGCAGACAAAAAAGCTCTACAGAGAATTATTAAAACTGCCCAGAATATTATCGGACTCCAGCTACCAGCCCTGGACAACATCTTCGAATCTCGCTGTTTGAGGAAGTTGCATAACATTCTCAGAGACTCTTCCCATCCTGCTTACAATATCTTTGGACTGTTGCCTTCTGGCAGAAGATACAGAACATTTAAAACTCAGACCACACGTTTTCTGAATAATTTTTATCCCAGAGCTATAATTGCACTTAATAATGAACTAAAGGGCCACCATCAGTGAACTGTTGGACAGTATTACTTGATCTGTTGGGTGGATGTTTGGGCGGTTTTAGGGGTGGGGAATTGTGGTGGGTGGGAGTGTGTTTGGGGATTATGTGTGGGGGACCTGGTCTTTGGGTGTCATGTAAATTTTGTTGTATGTGTATACTGTATACACATACAATGACAATAAAGTTTATTATTATTATTATCCTACTTCAAATCCTGATTGCAAATTTTCAAATATGCTATTCCAAATAGAACAAAATAATACCATAGCCTCCCCCTTGTAGTTTTCTTATATTTTTATTTTCTTTATGTTTATGCTATAGAGGAAATATGGCTCTATTCTATCTTTGCTCATCAACTCTCAAAGGCTTTTTGACATGATAAGGGAAATAATCTGGTTGTCAGTTGGATGTTCATCCTCAGTCTCTCAAGATTCAGGGAGGTTATCTGATCCTTGTGGATTTTGCTAGTGTTCTTCTGCAAATGATTTTATTTAGTCAATGCTGTCACCTAAACCAAGGTTTTCCTTCTGGGCACATTGCTATTACCTTAATGTTTCAGGAAAGGTATCTGTCATTGAGTTATTAATGTCCAAATTACCCACTCTGCCTGAGTCTAAAGTAACCCACTCCCTGTCCTTTAGAGCAGTACTTCTCAACCTTAAGACATGTGAACTTCAACTCCCAGAATTCCCTAGCTGGTATATTGGCTGTGGAATTCTGGAAATTGAAGTTCATATGTCTTAAACCTGCAGAAATTGAAAAGCACTGCTGTGGAGTAAGAGTGGGCGATGGCTGCTTTTCAAACCAGAATTAGTGCCGGGGAAAACTGTTGCCATGCAAATCTTCTGGAGGGTATTGTTTTTGAAACATTCTATAAGTTTGTTAGAAATTACTATATTTATCACCTGAATTTCTTGTGCTAAATCTGTCACAATTCTTGCAAACTACACTCAAAATTCTGGGAGATAGGTTCATTTACCCCAGGGGTAGTCAACCTTGGCTCTTTTATGACTCGTGGACTTCAACTCCCAGAATTCCTGAGCCAGCCATGTTGATTTACCCAAAGGTAAAGTTATTTATTTTTGAATTGACCCATAAAGTTTTTTGGTGGGGAAAACTGGAGTAGGCACCAGGTCTTTCTGAAGCAGGCAGTGAGAGACAGAGAGGCATCGAGAGTGCTGGTCCATAGTGTGGCCAAGGATCAGACACGACTGAATGCCTGATGACAACAAGAGCTATTTATCAGTTCAGTTAATATCAGAGTCAAAGATGGTGGTTTTATATTCTATTTTCTTGAATTGAGGCTAAATACTAATAATGAATAATAATTAATTGTTAAATTCTTAACAATCTATTCTACTAATATATGTCTAGCATTTACTTTTAATGTGTTTCAGAGGACTGTGAAAAAGTTATTCAAAACTTAATGAAGGTTTAATGTGTGGCACCCTCATTATAGCAAAATTTAGGATAATGGAGAATTATGAAATGATTTATCAATGAAGAAAAATTTAGTCATCAGAGAAATGAGTTCTAAATTAAAAAAAAAAAAAAACTGCCAGGAAGGTTTTTTCATTGCTTTAATCCAACTTTATTTTTTAATTTGTTTAACTTGAAAATAGTTGAATACACTTTCAAATTTTAGACTATGATATAATTAAAATTATACAGAAAGCAGTTGTTACATATTAACTATGGCGATGGCATCTGTTATTAATCTATCATTAGGATCCATATCTTCCCCAGTAAAGTTTGATTCTTATTCATGAGATACATACCAATGCACAAAGCAGCTCACAAACGATGGTAAGAAGCACCTCCCTTTTATAAAGTCACTCTATTACATCATCATTAATGAGTGTAGTATGACTGCTATAGCTCTTTTTATTGTGAGACCAGCTATAGAGTTTTAAATGAGAAAGCTTTCCCACTGCAATAATTCTTTCCTTATGGATGATCACTATTGCAGCATAAGTTTACAGAAGGGAGAATCTATTCACCCCTGTTAATGGGATGAATTCTCCACATAACATTTGTGTCAAGGTTCTGACTGATGAACTCAACCAAGCAAGCACCTCCGAGACAATCCAATCTCTTAATGCAAAACTTTATTGAGTATATTATTTTGGCACAATTGCAAGCAAAACCAACTCTGGTAAAGCCCCTCCCAATCCATATAGTAAAAGTGTAAAATTCCCCCTCCTCCCTTTTAATCTGGTCACGTTGCCCAATTAAAATATGTTATGAGAATGTGTCTCTGAGTTTGGCGAGACACCTGCTGAACTGTCTTTGGTTCTCACAGTCTGACTTCTTAATCTCTGGAGCCGGCATTCCATTCCCCTTCCCTCCCCCCCAAGTTTATTGGCAAGCTGAGAAGCAATAATTCTCATAACAGCAAAACATTTTGGAACTTGAGAATTTGTTTTTATTTATTTTATTTTATTAATCAATAAAATTGATTAATTAATTGTCTCATAGAAAGTTAGATTTCTATGTAGTGTACAATATCACTTCAATAGTTCTTTCTGTTGGGTTTTGCCCACAAATTAATTTGCAATTTGCAATCCATATACTACTTCTATTGCAAATTTGGTTGGTAATTTTGATTTAGAAGACATGTGGTTCTAAGACAGGGGTCTTCAAACTTGGCCCTTTTATGACTTGTGGACTTCAACTCCCAGAATTCCTCAGCCAGGAGTTGAAGAACACAAGTCATAAAAGGGCCAAGTTTGAAGATCCCTGTTCTAAGACAGGCATGTTGAACTGCTGACGAAACCGCACCTACCCCATTGCCAGCAATGGGGAAACAGTCATGATACATCATGCAACATCACGTGATGTCATGAGTTTGACATGCCTGTTCTAAGAGGTACAACTTACCACATCTACTTGAGACAAATGAGCAAGCCAGCATTCCTTAAGACAAAAGAAACCTATCCAAAAAACCCTTGGGCATTACATCACCTTATTTGTAGAAAATTACTTTTCTGTTTAAAAGATTCTTGAACACCTTTCAGTACTTTTCCAAAGGGATTTCTCTCTTGATAATCTGCCTATAAAAACACAAGATTTGAAAGTCATTGTAAAGTACAAAAGTCAAGAAGTGCAATTAGTTTTAATTGAAACAGGCTATATCCAATGAGAAGAAGAAAAAAGTCAGATATTTCCCTAGATGTCTTTTAAATTAAACTTTATTGAAAATCTTGTGTATTAAATCTGAAACTTTGTAAATGTGTTGAAAATACTTAGGTGGAAGGGATAAAGGTGGAAGGAATAAACCTTGTGGAGTTTGCTTTGAGTTGTATCCTGTGGCTCTAAATTAATGTGAAAAAATCAATTAATGCAGCAATAACTATTTTAAAGAGTCAGTCTGCTGTAGTGGTTAAGGCACCAGGCTAGAAACCAGGAGACTGTGAATTTTAATTCTGCCTTAGGTACAAATCTGGTTGGATAATATTGTGACAGTCATTCCGTCTCAGACCTAGGAAGAAGGCAAGGACAAACCTTTTCTGAAGTTTTGCCAAGAAAACGGCAGGGACTTGACTTGAAGGAACCCCCCCCCACTAAAAAAAGTATTGAATTTATTATTGAATTTATGACCTGACATTTTTTTTCTTCATATGACAACAAATCTTTCATTTATTACAATTCAAGATTCCTTATCCACTGGCCCATTTCTATTGGGTATGTGCCTTTAATAATGCAATAAAGTTCTTTATTTCATATTTATAGAGTGTTGGAAATGAAACTGATTTACTATAAGATGCATAAGGATATTACAATCATTTGAGCTAGGCAACAATTTGTAGAAATATGAAGATATGTTTATTTATTTCAGCAAAGGCAAAGTGTTCTTGAGATGCCACATTTGATCTGTGGCAATGATGTATCAATGGAACTGTTTCTTTTAGAAGTCAAGATGGTCCGTTAAATTTATGGCAGTAATGTATACATGATAGATAACACTTTTCTGCAACTTATCTCCACAGATACATTTATGATTGGTTTTCTAGACTATATATTTCAAATATAATGGATTCTTTAGAAAAAGGACATAAGGCAACATTCCTCTATGTTAAACAATAAAAGGAATAAACAGCAGAATATAAATTTCAAAAACAAAAACAAAAAACATGAAAGGATGTAGGAAATGCAGGCAATAATGCAATACAAGTTCATTATACTAGTTTGAAACATGCTATCTAAGTATATCCTTATTTGCTAAATATATGGAAGGTGCATCAATGGTTGGGTTTACACATCACACCAAGCCATCACTTGATTTAACAAGTGCTGAATTACCAAATCTGAATTACACATACCATTCCTTCCTTTCAGATTGATCCCTTTTCCATTGGCTTGGACTAAATATTTTATATATAGAGAAAGAGAAGATAAGGAGAAGCCCAAAAAAGAAGGTGTCCCATTCGGTCACTTTAAAGTGATTAACATTTAACAACAACAACAACAAATAATGGAAATGAGCTGGGCCAAGTTTAACATTTGCTATGGTAAGAAAAGGATTATGAACAGATCGAAGCAATGGGATGGGATGGGAGCAAAGAAACCCAGAAATATCAAACTTTTTGCTGTTTGTGGTTATCTGGATTCTTGCAGCATAGGATCTGTAGTCTTGACGTTAACCATTTTTTATTCAATAAATCACAATAGATAGATTCATATAATATTTTAACTAAAATCATGTTCATTTTTCCTTAGGACAACATGAATCCAGTCAAAGGGATTAAAAAATTGATGCATTTAATTCTTCCCTTGACTACTTTTTCTTAAAATTCTTTGTGTAAGTCAGTCATGGCAAAAATTCATAGACAGTACTGAACAATAACTGCCAACAGCCTCAGGCAACACAGCTGGCAAAGGAAAGTGGATTTAATAGCTCAGCAATAAATTCCTCCAACCTGTTGTAGGTAATTTTTCTTGAGGATCATAGAAGTCTAGGTTCCCTTTTCCCCCCCTTTCTACATAAATGTTCAAATCAAGACCATTAGATTTCAATGTTCATTATATGGACTTAGTTTTCATTAAATATTATTAATTAACAGATATTAATTATAATTAATATCAATTACATTATTATTAGTGCAGTATTACATTTATTAGCACTACATTACATTATTATTTTTAAATTACACTACACTACATTACATTACTATTAGCACTTTATTATGGTACATTGCATGAGCACCGTGGTGGCCTAGAGGTGGAGCTCTCGCCTCACAATCAGGAGACTGTGAGCTCAATCCTAGATAGTGGCAGATATTTCTCTCTCTGGGCGGAAAGAGAAAATATCTGCTGTGAATGCCACATAGGTGTCAGGAAGGGCATCCTGCCAGTAAATGCTCAGCTCCCCTCAATCCCTGTATAAAGGGATTACAGGGTTGTTAAAAGAAAAAAAATGGTATGCTGTACAATTAGCTAGATATTTAGACTGGAATTGGCAGTTTCATTCACCTATTGAGTCCTTCCCAAGGACCTGGGACAGGATGATGATGCTCTTATTGTTGTTTATGCTTTTAATTATATCAATAGATTTTAGGTCTGTGTCTTTGTGTGTGTGTGTGTGTGTGTGTGCAATATTGTGTTTTCTGGATCTAAAGCCATAAGATAGAGAGAGAATGAGAATATTTATGAGGGAAAATATCACCCAATACAATGCTGGCAAATCATCAGTAAGAGCCGTGGTGATGCAGTGGTTAGAATGGATTATTGCAAGCTAATTCTGCCAGCAGTTTGGCAGTTCAATCCTGACAGGCTCAAGGTTGACTCAATCCTTTCAAGATCAGTAAAATGAAGCCCTTTATGGTAACTTGCTTTTAAGAGAAAGCAAGAATGTTACACTTGCCGGCTAGTAAGGGACAAAGAGACAATATGAATCATATGAAATCATTCACATGACTGCTCTGGATCTTTCACTGGATATTGACATTTAAATGCAAAATTTTCTACAAGCTGAAAGAGAAAACAAAGAGAAGGATAAAATACAAATAAATATTTTGATATCTGACTTTACTTTTTAATGTTTGCTGCAAATTTTGAGATCTGCTGAGTTGGTATTTGCACTAGTATTCCAGTATTTACATACTCTTTAGAAAAGCAGCCATGGCAGCAATGCAAATATTTATTGAGCACAAACACATTGATCTGATGTATTAAAAACAATGTGTAAATCATTGCAGTCTATAACAAAATAAAACATATTCAACACTAAATGATAAAATATGTCTTATTGTTGGGAATTTGGCTAAGGGCACACTACTACTGTTACCAAATTAGGAGATTATTTTTTAATCATTACTTATATTTTCTTTTCCTAAACACAAGTTTAAGAAATATCTGTTGACTCAAGAGTTTCATTGTATCTGTGTAGCATCCCATGTTCTGAAAATTGGATTGACAAAAAAGAAATATTTCATTTTTCACTTTTTATGTTGGTTTTTTTTTATTCTAATAATAAACAGACCCTTCCTTTGCTAATCAAAAAAAAAAAAAAACATTCTCTCGTTTCCTTTCTTCCTTTAAAGAAAATGGAGGGATCACTAAAACAAGTAGCATCAAAATGACCTGTGATTATTGAGATTTGGGAGATCCTTAATTAGGTGAAATGACTCTTATGAACCTGACTTGATTAACATTTTTTTTTGTACTTGAAACCATCCTCCATATTGATTGCCTGCTTGCCTGCTTCTGAAGACTTCCAGGGGTGTTTGGTGAATCGAAGATAGCTCTGGATGGACAAAAATACATACTTGGCTAGAAAAGATGTTGGGAAAACATGTAGATTTTAAACCTGAACTTTTTTTTTATTAGATATAATGCCAGAAAAGATTGATAAACAAAGTATATACTTGATTTTACATGTGATAACAGTGACAAGAATCATATTCACACAACACTGGAAAAATGAAGAAATACTACCAGAGGAAGAAATAATTAAAAAAATATTAGAATGTGTGGAAAGAAAAAGAAGAAACAGAATACTTTCAAACTTGGGCCTTTTTTTAATCAATGGCTGGAGAGAAGAATAAAAGATTAGGAATTAAAGTTGTATTAGTGAATGATAAACTTAGACAACATGTTTGTTGAATAAGTACCACTGAATTGTATGAAAAAAATTAATAAAAACCATATATATATAAAAAGAAGATGGCTCTGTGAAAGTGGAGCCAACAACCACAGGAAAGACTAAAGAACCAATGAACTATTTCTAAGGAGAGGACAGGAAATCCTCCAGATGTGCTCTGGATGGCTGCAGGATAGCAGTTTTCTATGGATTTGAGTGCTAGGGAGATGGAGGGATTAGCTATGTTGCTCATAACTGCAACAAAGCCTTTAAAGGACACTAAATCATCCAATTTAACTTTCTAATCACTTTTGTAAACTTGGCAACCTTCTTATTCTCAACAGCTCAAATGGCTTCCAAACATCTCAAACTCTCTGCAGAGAAGTTCAAGAGCTGCACATAATGCAGAAGCATTGCACTCTCAAATATACGTAAAAGAAATGTCAGACTTTTGATGTTATCTAAACTGAAAGAAGTCCTTTTCCAAACCCGACTGTCACAGAGTTCTTTTCAGCAAGATTTACTGAGTCGGGTTCAAGACAGGGATCAAAGATTTCCAGCAACTGGAATATTTTAAAATTAGGTCCAACATGTCCTAACATTAATGGATACTGCACATATATCCTACAGAAAGAGTGGAGACATTACAAATCTCTTTTTGACTTCCTACTAATGAACTAGCTATGAGGTACATTTTTTTTCACTGATAATAGGGGGAAAAAAATCATGCGGCTGTTTACATATTTCCTTGAATCTCTAACAGTCTGGGGACTAATTTTTATAGCAAATAATCATGAGGAAAGTAAAGAAATCAATTAAAGGGGAAAATGTAACTCAGGGGTAAGTTTCATGTGATGTTTCATATGCTGTTGCCAGAATCACGCTGTTGGGAGGTGTAATTCAGCAACATGTTTCCCAACCATGTATTCCGAGAATTAATTGTTTAATGCATGGTTTATCACAGTCAAGACCCACAGAAATTAGTAAGTGATAAATCAAGAAAAAACATGAATAATAAATAAATACATCATATTTGAAGATGCCTCCAAACACATCTTTTCTCATTTGTGTGGACAATAAAAACAATTTACTTTTCCACTCAATAATATGGAGAAGGAGAAAAAAATAAATCTCTAACCAGAAAGATTCAAATGATACTTTGAGCCCTCCAGGTAAAGTTCTTGCTAAAAGGAAATCCACTTTTCTCTTGGGGTTTTTATATATGATTCATTCTCAAAAGCTTTGTTAAAAATGATACTTTAAAAATGCATTGTGAAGAAATAGATATATAAAGATAAGGAGACTGTGAGTCCCAGTGTTTATAGGCTGGCAAAGGCAATAAATGAACTGTGTAGGGATTGTGGGCAGTATTCAGACTTCCAACCTTCTTGGGTTGGGGGGGGGAAGCAGGCAGCGCCCTTCCAGTGGCCATAACCCACAGCTGGTGTTGTCAGAATTCTCAAGGTGGCTCGCTCTCAAATGTCTTGAGACTTCATTGTACATCCTTATTTTTAGGAGATGAAATAAAATAATGTGATGCCAGATTTGACTGTTTTAATTACCAATGGCCATATCTAAGATTGCTGGGGTGTGGAGACACATGTAAATTGTATTCATCCCTGGTTTAAGAGGTGGGATCTTTGCATGCATGAAGAGATCAGTATTAGATTGCAGCAAATTTCCAGAAAGAAAATCAATTTAAACTAGAGACAAAAGTAGACATCACAGAGTACAAGCATTTAGTGCTGAGGGGTCCAGCCTTGGAAACTTTAAGACTTGTGAACCAACTCCCAGTATTCTCCAGGCAGCCATGCTTTAGCATAAAGAGATACTTCCTGCTTTAGCATAAAGAGTATTTTATAATGCAATCAAGAAAAAAAAAAGGACAAAGAGAAAGAACGAAGAGGGATATTATCACACCTGTATGAAATGTGTGAAAACCCTTTTTCATTCTACAGTAAGAACAAATTTCTGCTTAACTGGCTTTCCCACTCTGATTCTAAAAACAAAAAAAACCAAAAAAAAAAAAACCCCAAAAAACAACTTTCTCAGAAGATAGCCAGAAATAGTTTATTCTGAAGTCCATTTCTCCATTGGTCTGACCTTCTACTCCTGATCAAATAAGCATGTATTAATGATGTTTATTTAAGGATAAAGCCCCACAGATTCTTCATAGGTCTTTTATTTAAAAAAAATGCTGGCTGATTTTTTCCATCTGATAATACTGAACTAAATAAAATAGAAAAGAACTACAAAAAACAGACAGTTGTAGAATATAAATTATGACTGATATATAAGGCTCATAAATTGTATTATACAGTTCATTAGCCCATATGTTTGCTTGCTTGCAATAGGGGTACATAGTGGCAATAAAAAAAAAGCTCTGGACAGTTCAGAAATATTGTCAAGCATCAATGAGAATCAGAAATAAATCAAATACAGGAATAGCACAATGAGGGAATGGACTATGAAAAAGATAGAAGTCACAGAAATGCCTAATTGACTTGTTTGATTGGGGAAAGAACAATTACTTTTGTGAAACACTGCATACTCTTTATCGACTTTTTGCTGAAAACAGATAAAAATGAACAGGTGATTTCTGAATTTGCCAATTAAAAGGGGCTATTTGGGGAAGAAGGAAACTATATTATATACTTTTGAATGGAGGAAATGATATCACATATGTCTATAACTGCTGTAAAGAAGACTGGCAGTTACTTCTTTAACTTTTAACTTTTTCTTTTTTATTGTTTTCAATTCTTTTTTTCTTTATCTTTCTTCATTTCTTCCTTTTTATTCTATATTTTTCATGCTTTGTAATCATTTTCTTTGTAGCAGTCCTTGACTTACAACTGTCACTTAACAACTGTTCAAAATTACAACAGATTCAGAATAAATATATTTACAACTGTCCTCAAAGTTATAGTTGTTGTACCTTTCCCATGTAGTTAGGATAACATTTGACAACCAGATTGCATTTATAACCAATTGTACCAACCTGTGGTCACAGGACAACATTTTGTAATATTTTTTTTGCCATTTTCTGGCAAAAAAAAAAAATGCTTCTCAGATAAGCTGGATTCAAACTTATGATCATGTGATTCTCTTAATAATCACAGTGACTTGTTTAGTGACCATTGTAAAAATGGTTGTAAGATCCATTCTGGTCAGGTGATGATTTATGACTGCAATGATTTGTGACAAAAACTCCAGGCTCACTTGTGATCCTAAATCGAGATCTACCTGTAATAAAATCAGATATATTGGAAAATACATTTTCAGAAGAAAGACTGAAGTTGCTAAAAAGATTTCCTTGAATCAGTCATAATGACATGTAGCTTTGGGATTCATTTGTACAATTGTTCAATCTAACCTATCATTTTATCTCATATTCCAATGAAGCCTGATTTGATATGTCTTTTTTTGAGATCAGCCAAGGTTAAATAGGTGCTGTCACCTGAACTGGACACAATAACATAGCTCCACTGAAACAATATTTCATCTGCTGATCCAGACTCTCCCATCTTTATTCCAATGAAGTTTGCTTCTATTTGCAGATTTAGAGACATTTGTTTATCGTCCAGCTTTCCTGTAAATATTTCAGCACAGTTTTTTACAGTATCTAATTCTTTGACATATGTTGCAGCATTGGTTGTTATTATTAAACCATATATCATTACAATGACATTATTACTAGCTAACTAATAACATTTTCTGAAGCCAAGGATGTAGAACGTGGGATTTTGACTAGGAACTGGATGTTTTCTTTTTTAAAAAAATCTTCAAAATGATTTTTCCCCAGAGATAAAAAGTCAGCTTTAAAAAAAGAAACAGAAATATTATTGTGTTCACCAGACCAGCATTTATGATCTTCTATAGTGGCCATATCTTTATACTTTATTGGAGATGGATGATATCTGGACTATGAGATCTAGCTTTACTAGTCAATATATGGTAGATCTTTTTATTCCTGCAGACATCTGCCTTGAATGTCTATAGGGAGAAAGCTTTCTTCATGTGTATCACTAGAGGCGTGCTGGTTCAAGCATATGACATTGTACTGTCTTAATAAGGCAAAAGGAACACATAAAAAAAAATCCTGCTGACTCTTTTTCTGCTTTACTTTACTCCTCAGTAATCTTTCCCCCAGGCAGATTTCTTATCAGCTGCCAATCCTAGTGAGTCTAATCCCACAGAAAAGTTTGGAAGTAAGAGAGAAAAGGAATAAGAAAACCATTTGGGAGGAACTGTGCTTGCATTCACTGTGAGACAGAGATTAAGGGTAATTGGAGACAAGGTTTTCTTGGACTTGGCAGAAAGATGATGATCTGTTTTGACAAGCACTTGATCTAAACAGTTCTGTGATAGATATTCCTCAGACCTGTTATTTTCAGTTTCTCCTCCTTGCTAGAGAAGGGAGGTTGAATGGCAGTGCCCTGGTTTATACTCTGGCACTCTATCAGCATACTATTATCCTCTCTGGGTAGGATGCCTAGATTGATTAGAACACAAGACTCTCTACAAGTCCTTTAAGCTCAAACAAGCTGGCCTTATGATGGGAGTCTCTGGCTGTTTGATATAAGGCCTCCAGATTGATGTGACTTTCATCTGTTTTACTAGCAGCTGTCATTGAGCTACTCTTTGTCTGAAATGGCCTCCGTACAAAAGTTTTCCCCTGCTTTAGAACTTCTGCCCTTGTACATCAGTTGGATTGGAGTTTATTTTCCTGGCTTTGTTGCAGTTTATTTGCAGCCAGAGGAAGGCTATTTTGTTGTTACTGTTGCTCATTTTGGAGAATCTGTGCAGCTTGTGGGTAATCTGTTTTTCCAATTGGCAGGGAGATTTGGAGGCATCCACAGCAATGGTTACTGACCTAAAAAGGACTATGTGGCTGGGCACTCAAAGTCCCATTTTTTCCCCAATGTCCACCACATACTTTAAACACGTGTAAAAAGAGGCAGGACTTTGATCCCCAGTCACATTTATTATTTAGAAGCCAGTGACTGTAGCTGTAGGAGAGAGAGAGAAACTTGCATATATGTACACACACAGAGAGAACAGTGTTATTATTTGGGGGCTCAGCAATTTTTTCCAAGAAATCAATATTTTCCTGATGTTCTCTCCTTCCAAGTCAATCTGTTCAAACCTCAACATTCCTTCTAAAACCTCTTCCTTCCTTCCTTCCTTCCTTCCTTCCTTCCTTCCTTCCTTCCTTCCTTCCTTCCTTCCTTCCTTCCTTCCTTCCTTCCTTCCTTCCATTCTCCATAGAAAACAGAAAACAGAAATTTTCAGGAATCTTCTCCATCATCAATGTGCAGAAAAAGAATATTTTTTCTATCCTGCTTCTTCCAAATCCAGGACAATAAAGGAATTTTCTTGATTATGTAATACAGGATTATCCCATAAATTAAACCACAATAGAAAAGGATTTCTCTTATCTAAAGATTGTCTTTACAAAATTTGTGAAGGTAGGGAAAAGTGGTGGTAGAGAAGAATAAGGAAACTAACCCTTTTAACACAGAATTTGTAGTATAAAGGTATTCCATTTTATAATTCCCCAATATTAAAATTCTTGGCAGTGTGCTTTTCACCAGACAAATCTCTTCCTTTACTTTCAACTCTTAATTAAAAAGCATAATTGAAAGCTCTAATTAGATGAAAGCAGTCACTGCTGCAGGTAATTTCTATTAAGTATTAGAGCTTGCATGAGTCATTTTTTTCTTCCTTCCTTGTGCTTTTGCTAATTTTAAAATCAATTATACATTAATATAAATAAAACATTGATTTAAAGGCATACACCTGAACTGAAGCTAACTCATTCATCAGTTTACCACCAACTTTGTTTATATTGTTGAATCAGTACAACAGTACATCATGACAAAAACAGACTATATATTGTCTCAATGTCTTCTAACATTCAGTGCATAAAGCTTTGAGTTATATACAGCCTTTTCTCAGTATGGGACAAATACTGTGCCTAAACCAGGGCTGTCAAACTCGCAACCTCATGTGATGTGCCACGACATCACCACTTTTTTACCATTGCCAGCAATGGGGTGGGCGTGGTTTCACTATGATGCATCCAGCCTGTGGCCCAGCAGGTTGACATCCCTGGCCTAAACCTTACTTCCAATTATCCAAAACTTTCTTCGCCTTTGAAAGATCCCCAAACTCTGACCCTCCTTTGCTTTATTAGCTACCAGACCAGCAATCTTTTATCTTTGTAATGTGATGGTTCTGTGGAGTTTTCTAGAAAGTTTGTTTATGCTTGGCTCTTG
Organism: Crotalus tigris; assembly: GCF_016545835.1. Classification (NCBI taxonomy): domain Eukaryota; kingdom Metazoa; phylum Chordata; class Lepidosauria; order Squamata; family Viperidae; genus Crotalus; species Crotalus tigris. Next base: position 1,511,372 of record NW_024096465.1, on the reverse strand, counting down.
TGCTTATTGGAAGCAATGATTGGTGCCTGGTGCTGTTTGCACATTTTCAAAATTTTGTGGTTGGCACATGTGAAGATGTTTGTAGGTCAGCTTTGAGTTGTTTTGGCTGCTTTAATAAAAATGAAAATGAACAGAAATCCAGTGCAGAGTGGAAGTGTCTTACAATAAATTTCAGAATGAATGTCCTACTCAAATTAATGTACTGTTCCTTTAAAAAAAATCAAAAGCAATTTCTTTTTAATCAAATTATAGGAGCATAATAAAAAGTGCAGGAGTTATTTTTTTTAAGGCAGAATTACTTCAGATCAAATAAAAAGTGTGACTGAACAGATTACTCGTATTTGTACTGACTTAAAATATTTCCTGTTTTGCTTTCATAATAATCCTAGGAAAGTAAGTGGCTGTTTTACTGGAAAGGAGCTGAATTTATTAAGCATCTTAAAGTAGCTCACATCAGAATTAGTTACCATCAGATTTCAAATTGCCAACTTTGCAAATTTTAACTTCTTTGAATCTCCACTTTGAATGAAATTCGGGCTATGTCACATAGGCGGGTGAGATAACCTTCATTGAAATAAATAATTAGTAGAATTAATGTTTTCAAACATTTTTTAACATTGTACTTGCCCTGAATTGGAAATCACAGGTCATAAATTCCATTGATTCCACCCTAATACAAGACCACGTCAAATTTATTTATTATAGAGAGCTATAGAACTTTCCCTCTGCCTTAAGGTAGTATTTTAATCCTTCCCTGTTATATGTTACTCCCTGTTCTATGGTGCAAAGTCAGCCAAAGTCAACAAAATAACCTCTTCATTTTTGACACCACTTAGTATAGCGCCAGATAGGTTTTTTTTAAACCAAATTGCACATTTCCAATCTCAAGAGTCCTCCTTAGAACAAAAATGTCTTCCTCTCCATGCAATGTCAACTGAAATAATTTCTTTTTATATTCAGCCTCAGCTTACTTTCTGAACCAGGGATCTTTTCCCCATTGCAAAGGTCTTCCTCCTGTAAAAAGACTCAATCATGTTAACATTCAAGTCAATGCAGACCAAATTTATCAGGAGAAAAGGAGTCAGGCTGTAAAAATGGGGTATAAATTTACACATTTCAAATAATTAACATGAAATCTGATGTATTTCAGATAAGGCCTCTGCAAATATGAATGCATATGCTGTACAGATTGAATCAATGTGATGCAGTTATAGCAAATATCTTGCAGGAAATGAGGAAATTTACAATACCTTTATAATTAGACTTAAATAAAAATTCAAACCAATTCTATAGTTGGATTTTTAAAACATGGGAAAGCATGAACAATAACTAGACTATATATGCACTAGTATTAAAGAATCACACTACAACTCCAATTTTAAAAGAAAAAAACAAAGCAAACTCATCTTATTTCTTTATGTCACCAAAATTACATTGCTATTATAGATAGAGCCATGTCTGGTTTATATTAAAATATTTATACCTAACATTTGAAAGCTCCTCCATTTTTTCTGCTTGCTGGAATTCTTCCATCTGGTTATTTTTCAAATGGGCAACTACTTGCTATTAGTTTTGACTTTGTACTGGAAGATTCCATTGCCCAGCTTATAAATCAGAAACAATTTCTGTTCTCTTATGTGATCTGACTATAGTTATGAGTTAATAAATGTATTTCATTTTGAGAAATACTTTACTTTTCTTTTCACATAGATAGATAGCATTCAGTGCTGGAGCATTTGAATAAATCTTAGTGCTAGAACTGAAAGAGAAAATGGTTTGATTTGTATTTTAACTGGAGTCAACCTAATTTGTAATTCTTGTACCAAATACATAGTTGGCGCAAAAATATCAGTTGTTTTTTCTTCATCTCTGAATTTGCAATGCCACTTGTTAATACAAAAATAATACAAATGTGCATATAGATGATTATAAATGGCTACATTAGAAAGAGTTGTAGACAAAAAATTACTAATGTGCAAATAATTTTATACTGATTTTTTTTAGAATGCATGTTGATTTGAAAACAGGACATAATGTACCTTAAAAAAAACTTTAAAGCAAGCAAAACATGCTGTGCCTCTCTAACTGATTCATAGGTAAGAAAAATGATATGTGAGACACAAGGGAAAACTTGCATGCATGGGAATTGACAGATAAGAGGCAGCTCAGCCCACAGAAGAAATGTGGGGATGGCCAACAACTCAGAAGAGATCCTCACTAGTTTCTTGGACAATAAAGGTGACAGGGGAGAAATGTACTTTCAGACTTGAAAAGTAATTTAGATAACCTTGCAGATGAACAAATTTTACTTTATTGTAAGGTTAGATTAATAGAGTCTTGTTAATACAAGATATTCCAGCTGTGGGCTAAATTGCTTCTTACCCACCTGTTCCCCTGTCTGTGGCTCTTCCCCTTATGCCCCAAGGTTATTCCCATATACCATTACAGTAAGAATTATAGAATAAGGGAACATTTCTCAAATGCAGTGATTCCAAATCAGAATTTGGAATTTTGAAATTCAGTATCTTATAAGCTTATTGCTGCATGAAAAGATCAATTTGAAAATGTTGCAGGTATGATTTGGCACACAATATATCATCAAATTGTATGGAAGTAGCTCATGCCATAGGATTTTCATAAATCCTGTGAATATATACTCCCCCACAATTATCTATTGTAAGAAGTCATGAGGTTAACAGATACAATTTAGAAATCATTATTTGACAACGCTGCTAATATCGGATGTTTTTGCATTGACAACAAAGGGAAATGTAGCCATCTTTTACCTTTTGCTTTTAGAGTTAGATGATGCTGGGAGGGGGGATGTGAATGAGAGTCCAGCTAGACATAACAACACTAAACCTAGCACGAGAAATAAGTTTATTGTAACCAGAGCTGATAAGGAATTGGCGGGCTGGAGAATTGGAGAGGAGGCCCAAGCTTCAAGCTAATTGGGGAATGTGATTTATGACTTTTAATTGAACGAAGGAATTGTGCTTTGATACTATGTGCTCAGGGGAGGGGAATTCGGTTTTTGGCTTCTATTATGCAGTGCCGATATTATGCTACTCAAAATAAAGATTCTTTAAGGTAAACAACGCCTCAAAGTTCTTTTGAAGAGTTTCATTTGTCGGAACCATGACATTATGTTTGCACACATTTAAACTGATTATAGAATTTGACTTTAACTGATAAATCCTACAGCCTCCTCACTATCAAGCATGCTAATGACAAAATCAACATGAAGTGGAAAAACTAGAAACAGACAACTGTGTGACATTTTAATTATCTATTCTAGTGTACCATGAAGACAGTATAAATATTCCATCAATGCTGCAACTTCCTTTTCAGTTGCCACAGTTGAGGGTGTGTGTGTGTGCTTATAAGGTTATACAAAACAATAAATTGTCCTGTGGGAACCAAGGATATTGCTATTTGGGTTTTGGCAGGCTGAACTTTCTGTTAGAAAGCCTGCCAAAATAGTTTCTTGGGGAATGTGATTAATGACAAATTACTGGGGTGGGAATTTCAGCTTTGTAACTTTGTAACCTTTGGGAGGAAACTTCAGTCTTGGTTTCACTTTTGATCACACCAATACTTTGTAGCCAATAAATATATTCTTTAAGGAAACCTCTTGCCTTGGAGTTCTGTTTTTACTGGTCTCATCTATCGGAACCATGGCATTTCCCCAAATAGAACATTTGATTCTCGTTTTCTTGTCCCTTGTCTTTATTCTGTTTTTATTCCTTGCTGATATCTAGGAGTGTTGAATTGGTAGGTTTCTAGGTGTATAATGGATCCAGGGGAGCAGAAGTACAAGCACTTTCCTTTGTTGTACATATTACTTGCTCACTTTTCAGAGAAGGCCTTATAGTCTAATTTTGTTTGAACTTCAGAATCACCCTACCAAGTAAAATAACAGAAACAGGGAGCCTAGGGGATTATTCACCAGTGGTTACCGACATAGTGAACAATTCTCTGCAACCGAAAATGTTAAATGTCAGTCACTTTATTTGCACATCAGTCAGAGTCCCAAGTAGAGTTTTCAGCACATTTCCTCAAAATAAATAAACTCTAAGCACTTTTATGAGAGTATCCTACTTAGAAGCCCAGTGTTTCCAAAAGCTTTTTATGTTGCTTAACATTAATGATCAAGTTTTTGTGACCTTATCTTCCCATCAATCTCCCCCCTGTACTGTAGCTTCTGATATAAGAAGCTTTGGGGAAAAGATCACATGACAGATTCATCTAGATTCATCCCAGGTGATTATCTTTCCCTGCATAGTAGTGGATGAACACTTCTGATTTAGATAGCATTATTATTAAGAAGTAACATTCTTCCAGGCAAATGGCTATTAACATTATTGCTCATCACTCAAATTCTCATCCTCTAAAAAAGATGAAGAATTATATGGAAAATGTAGCAGTGCCTCTTGCCTACTTAGAAAAAAATGTATAAAGAATGAAATTCATATTTTCAAAATCCAGCAAACTGATTATTAATGTGAAGAACTTAAATCATATCATCTTTCTTAAATTCATTCATTTTGAAGGGCATTCTTAAATTGGGAGCCCTTCTGAACACCTCCTTCACTAGCTTTACAAAGTGGCCAGCAGCTGAGACCCTCATAAAATATAATCATAAGGGTTGGATATGAATGTCCATGCAAATGAATGGGTAAAATCTAAGAATTAAATAAAGTGTGATTGAACTATTTATTTTATTATTACTGTTGTATTGTTACTACACGCTGTTCTTTTTATCATATTTATTTTTCCTAAGTTATTCTGATTTATTATTCCCATGCTACAGAATATTTGATTGATTGATTGATTGATTATGTCAACTTCCTCCCGAGGTTCGAACTACTCCCACTCTGCCGGCCTTTAAGAAGGCCGTTAAAACCCTCCTGTTCCGGCAGGCCTGGAGCTGATGTCCCCGGGGGGCCGGGATATGATCGGACTCGCGGTATGACTGCTTTATTTTATTGTTTTATCATTGTTTTAACTTTGTACGCCGCCCTGAGTCCTTTGGGACTGGGCGGCATATAAACACTGAAAATAAATAAATAAATAAATGTGTCATCAAGATAATTTCCCCCCCTAACCTGGTCTTTCAGGTCTTCCTTCATGCATTCATCAGTATTGTAACTGAGTATTGCTGCTGGTCAGAGTTATTCAGAGAACTAGGTCTTTGCATAATGGATGCTAAAGAACACTGTTATGACAGTTCTGAAATATAGTTTGTGTTGTTGAAGATTATAGATTTGGAGTCAGCATGATGGAATGGTTAATACTAGCATCACTGAAGTCTCCTCAGTGTCATTGTCCAGGTTGGTGAAGGGTTGGATGATACTAATATAACAGCTTACAGTGGTGTTTAGCATTGTCCACTTGTTCCCCTCTATCCTAAGGGACAGTACCTTTTCATATTAGAAATTGTGAAGAGACAAGGAAGATGCCCAATGATGGAAGCATTTATAATTTGGAGGGAGTACTTTCTATCAATTACTGATAGTATAGTTCTCAACATTACCATCAATATTTTTTTTAAATGGACATACTGTTCAGAGAAGCAGAAAAAGTGAAGCTTCATTCATAAAAAGAGAGTATCAGGGCAATAATTAAAAGACTGTCATGGAAAGAAGGGGGAGGAAATATTTGAAAGAGAACAGTTAAGTAAAATTCCTGATGTTTAGTTGCACAAAACATCACAGTTCTTTCTGGAGACAAATCCACGTTAGCCAGAGTTTAAATGGTTAAATATCTGTCATCATCAAAACTCCTATATAAAGGAGACATTTTGGTCAAATTCATTTTTTATGGGCCAACACAAATATCAATCATTTTCTTATTATCGGTGTCTCTGATGTGGAACTGGCTTGGATGGATTTCAAACACCTTCTGTTGAAGTAGCAAGTATGGTTCAATGGTTGCTCAGATTTAAAACAAGAGCTCAGGTGACACTAAAGAAAATCACTTCCATCTATTTCAGTCATTAAGAAAGCCAGATCTTTATACTTTCTCTTAAGAAAGCCAGATCTTTATACAAAATGCATTGTTTTGATAATGCTTGTAAATATAGTATTATTTACAGAGCTAGTGACAGTGGGAAAAAATATCAAGAAGCTCAATCTTTATACATTTTTTTTTCAGAAATAAAAAGGAATTTGTTGGTGGGAGGGGACAGAAGGGAACTATACTGTATGTCAGGGGTGCCCAATCTTGGCAACTTTAAGACCTGTGGACTTCAACTCCCAGAATTCCCCAGCCATAGCTGGTTGGGGAATTCTGGGAACTGAAGTCCACAAATCTTAAAGTTGCCAAAGTTGGGGACCCCTGCTGTATGTGATTGTTGGGGAATTTAATTTGGAACTTTATTGCTCCACCTTAGATATTTCCTCTCCTCCCTGTCTTCCTTTCTTTTTCTTTCATGCTACTACTTCCTTTACCATCAATATTCACCAGCTGTTAAGGTCTATAATATAGAATCTTATTACAGAAGAAAAGGACCATTATTATTGCTCCAGGAAAACTGCCGTATGCAACTATACATAGGTAGTCCTTGACTGACGACCACAATTGAGCACCACATTTCCATTGCTAACCAAGACAGTTGGTAAGTGAGTTTTGCCTCATTTTACGACCTTTCTTGCCACAGTTGTTAAGTAAATTATTGCAGTTGTTAAGTTAGGAACACGGTTGTTAAGGGAATCTGACTTTCCCATTGATTCTGCTTGTCGGAAGGTCGCAAAAGATGATCACGTGACTCATATGAGTCATACATATGATTCAGTCGTGGGGATGCTGCAACAGTCGTAAGTGTGAAAAATGGTCATAAGTCACTTTTTTCAATGCTGTTGTAACTCTGAACAGTCATTTTTGGCATTTTTATCCACCTATTTAGACTTTCTCAAGGATTATTGCGGGAGTAGTCCTTGATTTACAACCTCAATTGAACCCAAACTCACATTTGTTAAGTGATTTTTGCCCCATTTTATGACCTTTCTTTCCACAGCTGTTAAGTTAGTAACATGGTTGTTAAGTGAATCTGGCTTCCCCATTGACTTTGCTGGTCAGAAGGTTACACAAAGTGATCACATAATCCCTGGGCACTGCAACTGTCCTAAATTGCCAAGAATCTGAATTTTGAACATGTGTCCATGGGGATGCTGCAATTGTTGTAAGTGTGAATAATAGTTATAAGTCATAAGTTAGTGCCATTGTAACTTCAAAAGGTCAATAAATGAACTATTGTAAGTCAAGGACTATCTGTATTCCTCAGGAAAATTAGATGTTTCTGAAACAGTTGACTCAGTGACCTAGCTGGAGATCCTTGGACACAAGGCCAATTGTCAGGTCTTGAAAGAAAGACAAATCCATCTGGAACTACACAGCTTTGTTGACTCTGATTATCATTTCTTTGTGGAGCACAAACAAGAGAGTTAGCAGTCAATTGGAGAGCTTGGTGCCTCTTGATTATCCTTGTATCACTGGTAGGACTCACTTGGGCTACTTACCAATAGTTTAGGTAAATTAATTACTTAATTAGCAGAGTCAACAGACACCTGCTGGCATTAATAAAGTACAATGCCACAGAGATAAGCAAGCCATAGAGAATGGCAAAAGATAAGTGGCATTTCTAGAATCATTCTTAAAAACAAGAAATGTGAGACAGCTGCCTCTAAGTGTTACCCTGATACCCATTCACTTATTAGAGAACTGAACTTGCCCCAAACATGCAGAAATTAAAAGTAAGACTTCTACAAGATTGTCAGTTTTACATTCATCTTCAGAATGCTCAGAGTCAGACTGGGTTTGCAGAACTAGCAAAGAGATAATCATTTTACAGCATAGAGAGAGCAAAATTAAATCTTGTGTCTAGCCACACTGAAGAAGTTAGGAGTTTCCACAGAGAATAAATCCCAAGTAATGTTAGCCTCATTTCTACAAACAAGCTCTGGGAGGCCCAGAATTTAATAAGATGCTAAAACTCATTGATTAGTTACTCATGTCACTGTTTGAAAGCCAATCACATCACTCAGTCCTCTCAGCATTTTCCATATATGGAAGTAATGTTGCAACATCTTATATTATCTGTCATGGCTATAGAAGCAGTAGAAATACTACGGAACCTGGGAACAATTTTGAAGTACAACAAATGGCTGTAAAGCCACCTTCAATTCAATGTTTTCATTCCTGAATTGGCTCTGATGGAATGAAATGAATCAAGGCGATGTTGATCTTCAAAGCTTTGCACAAGCCTATAAAATTATGCCAAGCTTGATTTTCCCTGCCTACATATATATATATATATATATATATATATATATATATATATATATATATATATGTAGGTCTTTGGTTGTTCGGGTTTTCTCCCGCGTAAAATTAGAAGTGTCTTGGCAGAGGCCCAGGAGCACTAGCATGATGACTCCCCAGATGCTGGTCAATGATGCAATCTTCGATCTCCGGGAAGAGTATACTCCAGTATTTATTGTTAAAACAACATTTAAAACAATAAAAGCAGTTATATACAAGATGAAAACAACTTAGCTTTCTCTGGTCCTCTGCCAGCGTCCTCAGAGTGGGGCTTAGGGGGTGGGAAAGTTCTTTTTATCCCCTTGCTGATCCAATTGCCTACTCATTGTCCTTGTGACAGGGCCACTCTTCCTGATTGCCTGTGACTGCCTTAACTGTTCCGCCCTCTCTTTTTTGCACTCTAACGTTGTATTTTTCTGCTCTGTCATCCTTGTGCCGTCTCCCCCTCCCTGTGCTGTTATCACTAACACACTCCTCAACTCCCTCCTCTCTACCCAATGCAAGGTGCCTCCTCCAATTTGGCACTACACGAGTCCTGTTGGGCTGCTGGTCTGCCTGCCGTTTTTGCATTCCATTGCCAGTTCCTATCTCATCTCCCTCCTCCAACTCCCCTCCTCTCCTAGCCTGCCGATTCATACACCCTTTGTTGTCCATTCCTGTCATCCTTCCCCCCCTTCCTTCAACCCTCCCACCTGTTGATTAACATATTGCTATTGATGTTCTCTTCCTCAATGTCTTTTCCTTCCTGATCCACTGCTCTACCTGCTGTTCCTGTTTACCCTCCTCCCCCACTGTCCATCTTCCCCTCTCCAATGTCCTCCCCGTAATCTGCTGACTTGCCTGTTGTTCATCCATTTCTGTCCATCCTCTCTTTTCTAGCATTCCTCCTCCTCTGACCTGCTGTCCTACATGCTGTTCCCACATGCCAACATCCATTCCTATTAAACCCTCCTTCTCAAGCTTTCCTCCCCCCCCCAATCTGCCGTCCTGCCTGCTATTCTTATCTGCCCTTCTCCTTTCCTGTCAGTCCCATCCTCTCCTGTTTCCTCCTCCCTCTCCAATCCACTGCTCTGTTTGCTGTTCCTTCCAGCATTCTTCCTCCCCTTACCTGCTGTCCTACGTACTGTTCCCATCTACCGACCTGCGTTCCTGTTGGACTCTCCTTCCCAAACTCCCCCCCCAAAAAAACTACTGTCCTGCCTATTATTCCTGCCTGCCCTTCTCGATTCCTATCAACACCACCCTCTCCTGTTTCCTCCCCCCCTCTAATCTGCAGCTCTACCTGCTGTTCCTGACTATTCTCCTCCATTCTTACTCCCTTCTCAAATATCCCCTCTCCCCCCAGGGAATATGCTTCCAATCTTACGTGCCTCATCTTTTCTATTCTTTTCTCTCTCCCCTTCCCTTTTGATCAGTCCCCTGGGGTCGGGCATACCCCTCCCCCATGTTCTGGGCCGTAAGATCAATTCTGCTGTTCCCAAGAGTCTTCCCTGGTCCCCTTCTCCTTGCAGTCCATCATCATATCCACCTCCTCTTCCTTTACTACCCTTACCTGTCTGTGACCCTAATATTCCCTCATCTGTCTCTACCTGTGGCGTGTCTATGGGATCCTCCCTATGTCTAGTCATGTAGTAAATACCCCCCCACCAGTCCTGGTTTCGCCTCTGACAATCGGCATCCGTCTCTTGACATGCTCTTCCTGCACTCTTAGTGCCTGGTACGCCAAGGGCAGTTCTATACATTGGTTGTTGGACTCTGTGTTGGAGAACCAGGCCTCCTTTAGTAAGCGTCCTCCTTTGGAGGCGTCCTGGGCAATGGCTTCTGCCTCCTTGAAATCAAAAGAATGTCCGGTATTAATCATGTGCGTCCATATTTGAGAGTATTGCTCCTGCCTTCTGACAGCCATTTTATGTTCATGTATCCTAGTTTTTATTCGTTTGGCTGTGTCCCTCGTATAATTACATTGGCAGTCTTTGCAATGCACTCTGTATACGACCGCTGATCTTTCTTCCTTCGGCAATAGCTCTTTAGGGCGCATGACTTTCATCCGGAGTGTTTGATCAGGCCGGTGAGCAACTTTGATATTATAAGGCGCCAATATGCGCGCTGTTGCTTCCAATTCCAGGGAGTATCGGAAGCAACAGCGCGCATATTGGCGCCTTATAATATCAAAGTTGCTCACCGGCCTGATCAAACACTCCGGATGAAAGTCATGCGCCCTAAAGAGCCATTGCATTGTATGTATATACAGCATCAAATTCTGGTATATTCTCCAACTACCTGTGTTTCACGAAGCTCACAGACGTAAAGTAAATCAGCCCTAAATAATAATGCGATGAAAGTTGTAAAGACATCATTGTGGTTCACATGAGATTTAGAAGTGATTCTCTTTCTGCTCATCATATTGTTAGCTTTTAAGGTCAACCTTGCAAGGGAGAGATGGGTCCAAGCAGAGCCTGAAGAGGTGCAACACTCACTTCAGAAGAAAAAGTGAAAAATTAGCTAATAAGTACAAGCAAAAAAATAAATAAATTTACTGTATAAACTAAGGTGAATAAGGAAGTGCAAGAGAAAGCAGGCAGACTCCAGTCTGTAAAATTTTAAAACAGCTGCCATTTCCTTAGGAATACTGGTAGTAATTGGGAAGGATAGTTATAAAATACCAGGAAAAGATGCAACTGTTTAAAGATATTGAAGAAAAGGGATGCCTCATGCCTTCTCATACTCTAGAGCAGGGGTCCCCAATCTTTTTTGTTCCATGGACTGTCAATGTTGGCTTTGGCGGTTTCAGCAGTTGGGGAGAATGGTTTCTTATGCGCAACCTAAATCCCCCACATGCACAAATCTTGCTTGTCTGCCACAGCATGCTTGCCTGCCGCTTACTTGCCTGCTGCAGCCCATTAGCAGTCCTCTGCCCGAGCATTTGGGTACCCCTACTCTAAAGCACTTTCAGGATATGGCAGTGATGGCGAACCTTTTGGAGACCGAATGCCCCCAAACCATCCCCGCCCCACCCACCCGCAGGGCCACCCACCAACTCCGCGGCCCACCACAGATTGCCCAGGTGTCCCAGCAGCGCCATGGTGGTCATGCCTTCTGCCCATGCCCCACTGCCAGGCTGCCATGTCCTTGGCAGCGCTGCTCTATGTGCGCCGTGCTCAGGGGCGACTCTCCTCCAGGGGGGCTGCTGGTAAGGAGGGGGCCATGGGGGGAGGCAGGGCTGGGGCAATGGCATGTGTGCCCACAGAAAGTGTCCACAGTGCCACTTTTGGCATGCATGCCATAGGTTCGCCATCACTAGGATATGGAATCTGAAATGCTGAATTGCTTTCAACGGTTTTTATATTGGAAATTTCATCCAAAATGCAGGTTTTAGGAATATTGTTAATGGAACAGTTTGATCTCTCTGTCCATTTTGGACATACAAATAGCAGCCGATCATGTTTCAATGGGAGTTCATTTCCCAATCTGTTTTTTTACATAATAATAATAATAATAATAATAATAATAATAATAATAATAATAATAATAATAATAATAATAATAATAATAAAGTGCCTAGAAATAACAGGAGTCAGTAGAAACATCAGAAAATTTGTGCAAAGATCGATGGCACAATGGAAGACACAGTTGCAGATCAATGGTGAGAGGCTGGGAGAGGTTAATATCAAGAGAGGAATATTTCAAGGAGATTCATTATCACCATTACTATTTGTTATTGCACTGTTTCCTCTGTCAACAATTCTGAATAACTCAGGACATGGCTATCAAACATCAAAAACATCTGCCAGACTATCCCACCTCCTTTATATGGATGATCTGAAGCTGTATGGAAAAACATCATCTGAAATAGAATCGCTGCTCAACACTGTCCGTATATATAGCCAAGATATTGTAATGGAGTTTGGCTTGGACAAATGTGCCACACTTACTAGCAAACAAGGAAAAATAGTGAAAACTGAAGGAATCAAGATGCCCCACGAAAATAACATTAAGATCGGATTATGAAAATACTACAAATACTTGGTATCTTCAAGCGCCAACATCAAGCACACTGAAGTCAAGAAAAAGATTAGAGGTGAATACATCAAGAGAGTGAAGAAGATCTTAAAATCCAAACTCAATTGAGGAAATACCATAAAGGCAATCAACACCTGGGCAATCCCAGTCATTAGGTACACAGCTGGAATAGTGGACTGGACTCAAGCAGAACTAAAAACAATGGATAGGCAGACCAGAAAAATAATGACAATGAATCATGCCCTTCATCCACGCAGTGACATTGATAGACTTTATCTACCAAGGCAAATAGGTGGGCGTGGAATGCTACAAATACATCAGATGGTTGAAGAAGAAAAAATGGCTTTGGAAGAATATCTGAAGACCAATGATGAAGATGCACTGAAATTAGTATATCAGGAAGGCTTACTAACTACTGGAGAGACCAAACTGGCCTACAAGAAAGACCAAATGAAGAACAGAATAGAGGCATGGGAAAACAAAGCACTACATGGCCAGTACATTAAAAAAAAGCTGGGAAAGCAGATAATAACAAGACCTGGCAATGGCTAAGAGCAGGAAAGAGATCGAGGGACTAATTCTGACTGCACAAGACCAAGCCTTAAGGACAAATGCATATAAAGTCAAAATTAAGAAGACAGCAACAGACAGTAATTGCCGCCTATGCAAAGAAGCTGAAGAACAGTGGACCTTGGTAAAGCCTGTTGCAAGAGACTTGCACAAACTGATTACAAGAGCAGCGGCATGACAAAGTAGAACAATGTTGCATTGGAAGATCTGCAAAAATATCAGTTGCCTGTAAGCAAAAACTGGTGAAATCATAAAATATAAAGTCATAGAAAAATGATAAAATAAACTGCTCTGTTGACTTCAAATTCAAACAGAACAAGCACCTGCAACATAACACCCATGACCTTACAATTGTCGATAATAAGACAAAAAAGTCTGGATAGTGGATGTGCATGCTTGGAGATAGCTAATAGAAGAGAAAGCACTGAGAAGATACAATACAAAGACCTACAGATAAATAGAAACTGTGGCAAAAGCAAGCAAGGGTAGTACCAATAGTCATAGGCTCCTTGGGTGCAATTCCAAAACAACTGGAGCACCACTTGAACACCATTGGCATTGACATATTCGCTATTAGTCAATTGCAAAAGGCAGCCTTATTAGTAACTGCTTCCATCCTGCGACGATATCTGTAATACCATCAAACATCCACATCTGCCTATCCCAGGTCCTGGGTAAGGACTCGATAGGTAGACAAAATGCCAAATCCAGTCTGAACATCTGGCTGACTGTGCGATGATCGATAATAATAATAATAATAATAATAATAATAATAATAATAATGGAACATCACACAGTCAGTTCAGACTGGATTTGGCATTTTGTCTACCTATCGAGTCCTTACCCAGGACCTGGGATAGGCAGATGTGGATGTTTGATGGTATTACAGATATCGTCGCAGGATGGAAGCAGTTCCTAGTAAGGCCGCCTTTTGCAATTGACTAATAGAAAATTTGTCAATGCCAATGCTGTTCAAGTGGTGCTCCAGTTGTTTTGGGATTGCACCCAAGGCGCCTATTGGTACTACCCTTGCTTGCTTTTGCCACAGTCTTTCTATTTCTATTTGTAGTCTTTGTATTTTGTTATCTTCTCCAGTTCTTTCTCGTCTATTCTGCTGTCTCCAGGCACTGCCACATCCACTATCCAGACTTTTTTGTCTTTCTTATCGACAATTGTTAAGTCTGGGGTTTTATGTTGCAGGTGCTTGTCTGTTTGAATTCTGAAGTCCCAGAGCAGTTTAATTTTATCATTTTCTATGACTTTCTCTATTTTATGATCCCACCAGTTTTTGCTTACAGGCAAATGATCTTTTTTGCAGATCTTCCAATGCACCATTGTTGCTACTTTGTCATGCCGCTGCTTGTAATCAGTTTGTGCAATCTTCTTGCAACAGCTTACCAAGTGGTCCACTGTTTCTTCAGCTTCTTTTCATAGGCGGCACTTACTGTCTGTTGCTGTCTTCTCAATTTTGACTTTATATGCATTTGTCCTTAAGGCTTGGTCTTGTGCAGCCAGAATTAGTCCCTCTATCTCTTTCTTCAATTTTCCTGCTTTTAGCTATTGCCAGGTCTTGTTATTATCTGCTTTCCCAGCTATTTTTTTCATGTATTGGCCATGTAGTGCTTTGTCTTCCCATGCCTCTATTCTGTTCTTCATTTGGTCTTTCTTGTAGGCCAGTTTGGTCTCTCCAGTAGTTAGTAAGCCTTCCTGATATACTAATTTCAGTGCATCTTCATCATTGTTCTTCAGATATTCTTCCAAATCCATTTTTTCTTCTTCAACCATCTGATGTACTTGTAGCATTCCACGCCCACCTATTTGCCTTGGTAGATAAAATCTATCAACGTCACTGCGTGGATGAAGGGCATGATTCATTGTCATTATTTTTCTGATCTGCCTATCCATTGCTTTTAGTTCTGCTTGAGTCCAGTCCACTATTCCAGCTGTGAACCTAATGACTGGAATTGCCCAGGTGTTGATTGCCTTTATGGTATTTCCTCCATTGAGTTTGGACTTTAAGATCTTCTTCACTCTCTTGATGTATTCACCTCTAATCTTTTTCTTGACTTCAGTGTGCTTGATGTTGTCAGCTTGAAGGATACCCAGTATTTGTAGTAATCTTCCCCTCCATTGAGTTTGGATTTTAAGATCTTCTTCACTCTCTTGATGTATTCACCTCTAATCTTTTCTTGACTTCAGTGTGCTTGATGTTGTCAGCTTGAAGGATACCCAAGTATTTGTAGTACTCTTCCTCATCCAGACTCTCAATGTTATTTTCGTGGGGCATCTTGATTCCTTCAGTTTTCACTATTTTTCCTTGTTTGATAGTAAGTGTGGCACATTTGTCCAAGCCAAACTCCATTACAATATCTTGGCTATATATACGGACAGTGTTGAGCAGCAATTCTATTTCAGATGATGTTTTTCCATACAGCTTCAGATCATCCATGTAAAGAAGATGGGATAGTCTGGCAGATGTTTTTGATGTTTGATAGCCATGTCCTGAGTTATTCAGTATTGTTGACAGAGGAAACAGTGCAATAACAAATAATAATGGTGACAATGAATCTCCTTGAAATATTCCTCTCTTGATATTAACCTCTCCCAGTCTCTCACAATTGATCTGCAACTGTGTCTTCCATTGTGCCATCGATCTTTGCACAAATTTTCTGATGTTTCTACTGACTCCTGTTATTTCTAGGCACTTGATTATCCAGTCATGTAGCAGAGAGTCAAATGCCTTTTTGTAGTCAATCCATGCCACATTCAGGTTGGGCTTCCTTTTCTTGCAGTTTTCCAAGATCATTTTGTCTATTAGGAGTTGATCTTTTATTTCTCTGCTTTTGGGGCGGTTTCCTTTCTGCTCAGGTGGAAAGAGATTGTTTTCAACTAGATGCTGTTGTACTGCATCAGCTACCACACCAGTTAGTAATTTGAAAGTTGTTGGTAAGCAGGTAATTGGCTTGTAGTTGCCTGGTGTTGCCCCTTTTGCTGGATTTTTCATTATTAGGTAGGTTTTCCCAGTTGTTAGCCACTTTTCAATTTCTCCTCCTTGTAGTATATTGTTGAACTGCTTGGAAATGAGTGGGTGTATAACAGTTAGATGTTTCAACCAAAACCCATGCAGTTCATCTTCACCTGGTGCTGACCAATTTTGATTTTCTTTGCTCTTTTTTCTACCATTTTTGTTGTTATTACTAGTTCTTTCATTTCAACTTCTGTTTTATTTGCATCCACCTCTTTTAACCAAGCCGCATCCTTGTTGTATTTCTTTGGGTTATCCCATATCTGCTTCCAGAACTGCACTGTTTCTTCCTTGTCAGGTACTGACTGATTCATTGCAGTTTCTTCATTGATGGATTGGTAGAAACGTTTCTGATTGGATTGAAATTGGAGGTTCTGCCTATAGTTTGCAATTCGAGCTTCATATCTACTGATTTTCCTGGCTATAGCTGTTATTTGTTGCTTTATTATTTCCAGTGCTTCCTTTATCTTCCTTGTTTCTAAGTGGTATTTCTTGATTAGGTATTCTTTGGTCTTCTTGTTCTTCAGCTTCTTTTCTTTCATCTGTTCTAGCTTTCTTGCATGTGATCTTAACTTGCTGATCTTATTTTCTAGTCTAACCTTCCATTTTTGTGGTGCACTGTTTGTTTGTTTTTCTTCTTTGTTGATTTTGCATCCCAGGCATTCAGTTATAACTGCAGCTGTGCTATACATTAGTTGGTTTGTTTCTTGAAGTGAATTGGTACTTATACTTTTTTTTTTTTAATTATAAGCCGCCCCACTCCTGAAGGACTCTGGGCGGCTAACAATAAAAAACACATAAAACATAACAAAACAACAATACAAAAAACAATCATCCAGGGGTAAGGTTTTATAAACCCCAGGCTTGCCGGAAAAGCCAGGTCTTAAGTAGCTTACGGAAGACTAACAGGGTGGGACCGGTCCTAATCTACGGGGGGAGCTGATTCCAAAGCATGGGCGCCATCACAGAGAAGGCCCTCCTCCGCGGCCCTGCCAAATGGCACTGCTTGGCCGACGGGGCCTGAAGGAGGCCCAGCCTGTGGGATCTAACCGGATGTAGGGAACTATAAGGCAGTAGGCGGTCTCGCAAATAGCCTGGCCCTGAGCCATATAGGGCTTTAAAGGTAATGACCGACACCTTGAATTGGACCCGGAGATCAATAGGCAACCAGTGCAGCTCACGGAGGATAGGTGTAACGTGGGTGTATTGAGGAGCACCCACTATCACTCGTGCGGCTGCGTTCTGGACCAACTGTAGTCTCCAAATAGTTTTCAAGGGTAGCCCCATGTAGAGCGCGTTGCAGTAGTCCAAACGTGAGATGACAAGGGCATGAGTGACTGTAAGGAGAGCCTCCCGGTCGAGGTAGGGTCGCAACTGGTGCAACAGGTGAACTTGTGCAAAGGTCCTCCCAGCCACAGCCATCAATTGATGTTCCAAATTCAGCTGTGGATCAAGGAGGACACCCAAGTTGCGAACCCGCTCCGAAGGGGGTATATTTTCCCCCGCAAGAGTCAACACTGGACAGTCGACAGGATCCTTGGGAGGCAACATCCAAAGCCACTCGGTCTTGTCAGGATTGAGCCTGAGTCTGTTAACCCCCATCCAGACCCTCACGGCTTCGAGGCAACGGCTTATCACATCGGCCACTTCACTGAGAGAGCTCGGGGAGGAGATATATAACTGGGTATCATCAGCATACTGATGAAACCTCACCCTGTGCTGTCGGATGATCTCACCCAGAGGCTTCATATAAATGTTAAATAGGAGGGGAGAGAGGACCAACCCCTGTGGCATGCCGCATTCAAGGGGCCTCGGGGTTGACCTCTGCCCTCCCACCAATACCGATTGTGACCAGCCAGAGAGGTAGGAGGAGAACCACCGTAAAACGG
This sequence comes from Crotalus tigris, assembly GCF_016545835.1. Classification (NCBI taxonomy): domain Eukaryota; kingdom Metazoa; phylum Chordata; class Lepidosauria; order Squamata; family Viperidae; genus Crotalus; species Crotalus tigris. The sequence goes on along the minus strand of NW_024096465.1, from coordinate 1,493,546 downwards.
TGCCTCCCACTCCCACCCCTTCGAGTCGTTGCAAAAGGGTACCGTGATCGATGGTATCAAAAGCCGCTGAGAGGTCAAGTAGCACCAAGACAGAGGAATAACCTCTGTCTCAGGCCCGCCAGAGATCATCCATCAGCGCGACCAAAGCGGTTTCTGTGCTGAAGCCGGGCCTGAAGCCAGATTGAAAAGGGTCTAGATCAGCGGTTCTCAACCTTTGTGTGATGGTGACCCTTGTCACACGGACGCGCCATGCATGCGTGGTGCCGCCCCCATGTGCAGCGTGCATGCGTGGTGCCGCCCCCATGTGCAGCGTGCATGCGTGGCGCCACCCCCTGAGGGGGAAAAATGGTGGATCGCGTTGTTTGGTGACCCCCGTAAAATAGTCGTTCGACCCCAAATGGGGTTGCGACCCATAGGTTGAGAACCGCTGGTCTAGATAATCCGCTTCATCCAGAGACCGTCGGAGCTGGAGCGCCACCACTCTCTCTACAACCTTCCCCACAAAGGGGAGATTGGATACTGGACGGAAGGTCCAGGGTAGGCTTCTTGAGCAGGGGCCTCACAACCACCTCCTTCAGGGATTGTGGAAAGGACCCCTCCCTCAACAAAGCATTGATCAACACCTGGAGCCAGCTTCGTGTCACCTCCTTGGCAGCCGAGACCAACCAGGAAGGGCACGGGTCCAATAAACAAGTGGAGGCGCTCATTGCTCCTACCGCTCTGTCAACATCCTCAGCGGTCACAGACTCAAATTCATCCCATAAAACTGAGGTAAGACCTGCCCCAGTCATCTCAAAAGGCCCTGCCCAATCGGAGTCTAAGTCTGTCCAAATCCGAGCGATTTTGTCTGATAAGAATTGCACAAATTCCTCCGCTCTACCCCGTAAGGGCTCCCCAGCTTCCCGAACATTAAGTAGGGAATGGGTCACCCTAAACAGGGCGGTGGGGCAAGATTCTGCAGATGCAATAAGTGCGGAAAAATGCGAACATTTTGCCACTCGTATCGCCACTAAATAAGTCCTAATATAGGCTCTTAGAAGTGTCCGGTCGGATTCGGAGTTACTAGCCCTCCAGTGTCGCTCTAGACGTCTCTTCTGATGCTTCATCTCCCGTAGCTCCTCGGTAAACCAAGGTGTCCTCCGGGATCCACAATCACGGAGAGGTCGCAAAGGCGCGATCCAGTCTAACGCCCCTGATGCCACCTTATTCCAAGCAGCGACCAAGGACTCAGCCGATTCGTGGAGGAGGGAATCAGGAAAACCCCCAAGCGCTATTTGGAACCCCTCCGGGCCCATTAAATGCCTGGGGCAGAACCACCTAATCGGTTCCGCCTCCCTGCGGTGGGGGAGTAGGACCAAGAAATCTAACCTCAACAGGAAGTGATCCGACCATGACAAGGGAGAAGTGACTATACCCCTTAAATCGAAATCACATCTCCACTGCCCCGAGAGGAATACCAAGTTGAGCGTGTGTCCTCCCCTATGGGTCGGACCCTGAATTATCTGGGTCAGGTCCATGGTTATCATGGAAACCATGAACTCCTGAGCCACACCAGAGGATTCACCGAGTGATGGCAAATTGAAATCCCCCAGCACCATAAGCCTGGGAAATTCCACAGCCAACCCAGCTACCCCCTCCAGCAGCTCAGGCAGGGCTGTTGTCACATAGCTGGGAGGCAGGTATGTCAACAACAAACCTGACCTAACCCTTGAATCCAACCTCAAGAGAAGGGACTCACACCCAACAACCTGTGAGGTCTCAGGGATTCTCGGACAAGAATCGCCACTCCCCCATCTCTTCCCTGGAGTCGCAGTTGGTGCATTATCTGAAACCCATCTGGGCACATCTCTGAGAGAGGAACACCTCCCTCTTGGCCCAGCCAGGTCTCAGTAATACATGCCAAGTTGGCCTCCTCATCCAGTATCAAATCCCGGAGGAGGGGGGCTTTATTAATAACCGACCTGGCATTAAGAAGCAGCAACCTGAGGCCAGGGTCCTGAACACCCCCCTCTCCAGGTATTGGAGAAGAGTCCAAGGGGTCGGACCAGGTAATCGCTCTAATGCAGCGAGTCCTTGTTTCCCGAAGATGGCCCACCCCTTGGCTCCCACCATATCTACCTCTCCCTATGATAACCGGGATGTTCCGGCCCACCTCCATCCCCGAAAACTCCCCACCCACCCTGCAGGTCTCTCTCCCACCATCCCCCCCTCCCGGCAGGCCACATCTCACATTCAAATCGAACCGGGAAGTGCATCCGGCCCCCCCTCCACTTCTGTTTACACATTCAGCAGAGGGGGCACCGGTTCTTGTTCCCAGCTCCATCACTCACACCCATACACACCCTAATACAATAAACTAAAAAAGGTTAAAAAACAATCATACAATCAGCATACACTAGCTAAAAGATTCTGAGAATCAAGGTCAAGAGTCACAAAGGGCCAGCCCCCCCCCCAGCAGCAGTGGCAGCAATGACAACAGGATGGTGCCAGCCAGGCCCCCCGTGGTGCATGGCGGCCCCACTGGTCTCGCAAGGCCGGACCAACAAACATGGCCACACGATGAAAGGGTGTAGCCTGCCAGAGGCCACGAGGAAAGAAGGGCCTAGTGTTTCTCCTGCTCCCTCTACAGTCGTCCTCTGGTGGTGGCGGTCCTCCCACAAGGTTCCAGCTGGGCGGTGCCAATGCGGCAATGGCGACTGGCTGGCTCCATCTCTGGGGCTCTCCTTTCCACTGGTCTTCCAGCTCCGGGATACATTGGAATACATATGGGATACGTTGGGCATTACTCACATAGTGACAGTTCTGTTACACCATTCGTTTCCTTGCAATGCTTTTAACCCACGGATTTAACAGTGGTCAATCTCTGGCAGCAGCAGCTTGCACAAGATGATAATGGTCAGTTTCTGGCAATAGCAGCTTGTGTGAGATGTTAGTTAATCTTTGGGAACAGCAGTTCACATTAGATGATGGTGGTCAGTCTCTGGCAACAGCAGCTTGCATGAGGTGATGGTGGTCAGCTTTCATGAGATGATGGTGGTCAATCTCTAGCAACAGCAGCTTGCGTGAGATGATGGTGGTCAGTCTCTGGCAGCAGCAGCTCATGTGAGGTAATAGTTATTGGTTTCTGACAGCAGCAGCTTGCAGGAGATAATGATAGTCAATCTCTAGCAACCACCGTATTGCGGTGGTTCTCCTCCTACCTCTCTGACAGGTCGCAGTCAGTGTTGGCGGGTGGACAGAGATCGACCCCTAGGCGCCTCGATCATGGGGTGTCTCAGGGCTCGGTCCTGTCCCCCCTCCTTTTTAACATCTACATGAAACCGCTGGGTGAGATCATTCGGCGACACGGGGTGAGGTATCATCAGTACGCGGATGATACCCAATTATATATCTCCACCCCGTGTCCTTTCAGTGAAGCAGTTGATGTGATGTGCCAGTGCTGAAGATGTGAGGTCTGGATGGGGGTGAAAACAGGTTAGACTCAACCCTGACAAGACCGAGTGGCTCTGGGTCTTGCCTCCCAAAGGCCAACTGGATGGTCCATCATTAGTCCTGGGGGGGGCAAATTTACCTCCCTCAGTGCAGGCACGCAACTTGGGTGTCCTCCTGGACTCACAGCTAAATTTGGAACAACATCTAACGGCTGTGGCAAGGGGGACCTTTGCACAGGTTCTCCTAGTGCACCAGTTGTGGCCTTATTTGGACCGGGAGGCTTTACTCACAGTCACCCATGCCCTTGTCATCTCAAGACTGGATTACTGTAACGCGCTCTACATGGGGCTACCCTTGAAGGGCGTTCGGAGGCTGCAGTTGGTTCAGAATGCAGCCGCAAGAGCGATTGTGGGCGCGCCAAGGTACGCCCATGTGTCACCTATCCTCCGCGAGCTGCACTGGCTTCCTGTGGGTCTCCGGACGCAATTCAAGGTGTTGGTTATCACCTTTAAAGGGTCTCCGGACGCAATTCAAGGTGTTGGTTATCACCTTTAAAGCCCTTCATGGCATAGGGCCAGGTTACTTACAGGACCGCATTCTGCCGCACAGCTCCCAAAGACCGGTGAGGTCCCATAGATTGGGCCTCCTTCAGGTCCCGTCAGCCAGACAATGTCGGCTGGCGGGCCCTCGGGGAAGGGCCTTTTCTGTGGTGGCTCCGACCTGATGGAATCAACTTCCCCCCGAGGTTTGAACTACTCCCACCCTGCCAGCCTTTAAGAAAGCCGTTAAAACTCTCCTGTTCCAGCAGGACTGGGGCTGATGTCCCCGGGGGGGGGCGGGATATGATCGGACTCGCGGTATGACTGTATTATTTTATTGTTTTATGATTGTTTTAATTCTGTACGCCGCCCTGAGTCCTTTGGGATTCGGCGGCATATAAATATTTGAAAATAAAATAAAATAATAAATAAATAAATAAAAACAACAGTTCACGTGGGGTGATGGTGCTCAGTCTCTCACAGGCAACTCACGTTGAGTGATGATGGTTAATCTTTCTCTGAAGCTCACAGTGGGAAAAGGGAATACAGGGAGCCTTTAAGATTACAAAGCTGTATTTTTGCTTGAGCTCAAGCTTCTGTCTCTGAATTGCAGTAGCTTTCACTCCAGAATAGTAGAAGTCAAGTTGCTGAGAAACAATTTGAAGCTGAGTAGTTAGGGCTTAGGCAGTCCTCCTTGTCCTTTCTGGGTGAGTAGTCTTTGTTGTCCACTAAGACTCCAAGGTTCTTCTTGCAGTTGGTTTTTCTATGTACTAAAGTTGGTTTTTCTATCCAATAAAGATATTCTTTGAGGAAACTTCAAGCTTTAGAGTTCTGATTTGTTTGGGTCCATTAGTCAGAACCATGACACTCTTATTTTACTGATGTTTAAAATGAGGCTAGGTGGTAGCCTTTATCTGGGTGTATTGCTCCCAATTATCCAGTTATTGCTGGTTATCACCTATAAAACCCTACAAGGCTTTAGTTGAAAGACTAACTGCCTCAATATATTTCTGCCTGTCCAGTCACATCATCTGGACACACTTCAGGTCTTATCTGTTGAACAGTGTCATCTTGTGGGAACCAGAAAGCTTGTCTTCTCAGTGATGGTTCCTGCCCTGCAGAATGGTATCTCCCTGAAGACTGATACTGTTACCACCAGTCTGAGCTTTTAGAAAGATCTAGTTGTTCTCCTAGGCCAACAATACTTGATATTGCAGTATTTGCATCTCTTAATGCTTGTGCTAGCTGTTTCTTTGGAACAAGCTTCAATGCAGGCAGCCTTATTCTGTGGTTTTTGTGCTGTTCTAGATGCTCAGTTATTCTTTGTTTCAATTCTTTTATTTCTTTAGTTAGAGGGTTTTGTTCTTCCTGAGGAAGAGGTGCCTGGTTTCCAAATGAGAACAGTTGTATATCGCTGCTGGATTCCTTCACTGCCAACTCCCCCTGGTTTGCCTCTACATTCTGAATTACTTCTGGTAAGGCTTTGATTTCTTTGCCCTGGGTAAACTTTTGCAGTTCGTCCAATTCTGTTTCTGTAAATACTTTATTTCGTGTTATAAATCGGCGTTGATCTGCTAGTCTCTGTTCTGTTATTTCTGATTCTGGATGTTGTTCTTTCCAGAACTGGTGCAATCGTTTTAGATATCCTCTTCTTGTTGGACTTGATCTGTAGTAACAGATCATTATTTCTTTGTTTTCCATCACTGTGTATCTGCGACGGGTAAACACCTTTTCTTCCAGTAGTTCTGCAGCTGCTGGCCCTGATTGCTCAGCCAACAGTCCTGAGTCCTGTAACCCATTTTTCACCAGATATCCAGGAACTCCAATCTCTAGCGCGGACCTTGTTAACCCGGGCGACGTCCGAGCCGGTATGGCATTCTGAAATTTACGTCTCACCATATTTTTTATGGGAGAGACACTCTTTGTCTGACTCCTCTGATGAGACCTGTCCAGTATGGTTGAACCTCTGGCATAGCTCTCATCTTCCTCAGAGTACACAAGCCCCACAACCACGTCAAGGTAGTGCCTTACTGGGGGATTATTATTATTATTATTATTATTATGGGACTTCAGAATTCAAACAGACAAGCACTTGCAACATAACACCCCAGACTTAACAATTGTCGATAAGAAAGACAAAAAAGTCTGGATAGTGGACGTGGCAGTGCCTGGAGACAGCAAAATAGAAGAGAAAGAACTGGAGAAGATAACAAAATATAAAGACCTACAAATAGAAATAGAAAGACTGTGGCAAAAGCAAGCAAGGGTAGTACCAATAGTCATAGGTTCCTTGGGTGCAATCCCAAAACAACTGGAGCACCACTTGAACACCATTGGCATTGACAAATTCGCTATTAGTCAATTGCAAAAGGCGGCCTTACGAGGAACTGCTTCCATCCTGCGACGATACCTGTAATACCATCAAACATCCACATCTGCCTATCCCAGGTCCTGGGTAAGGACTCGATAGGTAGACAAAATGCCAAATCCAGTCTGAACATCTTGCTGACTGTGCGATGATCCATAATAATAATAATAATAATAAAGTTGGAAGGGACCTTGGATGTCATCGAGTCCAACCTCCTGCTCTGGCAGGAACCCTACACCATTTCAGACAAATGGCTGTCCGGTCTCTTCTTAAAAACTTCCAGTGTTGGAGCATTCACCGCTTCTGGAAGCAGGTTGTTCCATTGGTTAATTGTTCTAATGGTCAGGAAGTTTCTCCTTAGTTCTAAGTTGCTTCTCTCCTTGATCAGTTTCCATCCATTGCTTCTCGTCCTGCCTTCAGGCACCTTGGAGAATAGCTTGACTCCCTCTTCCCTGTGGCAGCCCCTGAGATATTGGAATACTGCTATCATGTCCCCCCTTGTCCTTCTCTTCATTAAACTATATATACCCAATTCCAGCAACCGTTCCTTATATGTTTTAGCCTCCAGTCCCCTAATTGTCTTTGTTGCTCTTCTCTGTACTCTTTCTAGAGTCTCAGCATCTTTTTTTACATCGTGGTGACCAAAACTGGATGCAGTATTCCAAGTGTGGCCTTACCAAGGCATTGTAAAGTGGTATTAATACTTCACGTGATCTTGATTCTATCCCTCTGTTAATGCAGACCAGCACTGTGTTGGCTTTTTTGGCAGCTGCAGCACACTGCTGGCTCATATTTAAGTGATTGTCTACTAGGACTCCGAGATCCCTCTACTATTGAGCAAGGTACCCCCATACTATACCTGTACATTTGGTTTTTCTTGCCTAAATGTAGCACCTTACTTTTTTCACCATTGAATTTCATTTTGTTAGATAGCGTCCAGTGTTCAAGTCTGTCCAGGTCCTCCTGTATCTTAAGCCTGTCTTCTGGAGTGTTAGCTATTCCTGCCAGCTTGGTGTCATCTGCAAATTTGATGAGTTCCCCATCTATCCCCTCGTCCAAATCATTGATGAAGATGTTGATGAGCACTGGGCCTAGAACAGAGCCCTGGGGCACCCCACTACACACTTCCCTCCATGTAGATGCAGTTCCAACCACACACCTTTGTAGCAGAGGGAACATTGTGGATGAACTGTGGATCTGTTAAATGTCTGTACAATTAGTATAATAGCAGAAGCTGCTACATCTGTTGGGAACAATGGCATTCATATCCATATAGATAAGAAAGTAATTCAATTTTCTAAATCTCTAATAGGTTCAACAAAATTTTTGATGTTGGAGAATATTAAGCATTTAATTTTTCAGTTTTCTGGGTTTACAGGTGCAACTAAAAATTGCAGATAACATTTTAAAAAAAATCAAAGGTTTTCAAATGTTAAAAAATTATGGTGTATTTTACATTACACTATAGCACAGTATTAGGTCACATTATATTGTGTAACATGAATTCCCACTGGAATGATTGTAATGAATAATGTTAAGGTCTGGTAAAATTACTTTCATTTATTAATTGTCTTTTATAGAGATACTAATATGAATAAAAATGAATCCTTCCATCATTAACTAGCTTCTGAAGTTTAGAAGATGATAAATATGAAAGGTTTAACAATCTAATTAAAACAAAGAAATGAAGAAAATTATACGATAACTTCATTGAAAAATGCAGCTTATTATATTAGGAATAATAAAATATGAGATGAACTACTGATTCTAGATATTAGTAGAGAAATATCCATTAGTAGAACAATCATTGAATGTTGTACAGTGGGCAATCCAAAGTAAACAAACTGTTTAAACTGTAAATCATTGAGGACAGAGGCTTAAGGTTAAGCTTAAGGAGAAAAAAATTCTTATATTTTGCATTTTTAAAAAATATATATAAATATTTTATTAATTTTCTAAAACTAAAAAAATTCTTAATTGTTGCTAATGAAAATGTCATCTGCTTCAAGGATCCCATTGTTATTGCCTACTTTGGGGGCAAAAATAAGTTGAATCCTCTATTTAATCCCTTGCAATTTACTCCTAGCACATCAGTGGAGTGTCCCTTAATTCCTGTAGTTGCCAACATTTTCCCATTGTGCTTCACATTTTAAGAAAAATATGCTGGAGACTAAAGGGCAGTGCTTGGAGGTACTGGCATGCCCAACATGAAAGAACAGAATTAAAACAGGCTGGAATCTTTTTCCACCCCATGAAGAACACATGTCCTTCCATTGTGTCTCTATTCTATATGTTACTCTCTCTTCTTTCTATCAAGGAGCAAACTGCCAGATATGAAAGGTTTGAAGTTATCCTTTTCTTGAAATTAAAATGGAAATATGTGGCCTGAGAACTTATAATGGGTAGAAGGAATGAATCTGAGGAACAGGAAGAAGAGCTTCTGAGCAAGACAACAGTGAGATAAAAGAAACCTGAATCCAGGTCAGAAATGTAATTTGAGAAAGCATCTCAGATAAGATTCTCCCTAGTTTTCATGAATATAAAAAAGGGGAACTGGATTCAGACTTGCATGATTCTGTTACTAAGATCTTAATTAAAGTAGTAGTCTGCATGATCTTAGTTTCCTAGTCTGGTGGATCTAGAAGAATAGCAAAGCTTCAGGTTGCTTGACAATATTTTGTTCCTTACCACTGCTTGTAAATCTTTCAGCTCATACAAGATCAATTGATGGGCTTTAGCATTTGTTAGTAAAAAATAAGAATATCTGCTTTAACAAATTAATAATCAATATGTAAAATTGTTACAGTAACAATCTGTTGTGCTGTTTGGGGTTTTCTTTCTTTCTTTTTACATTGTTTTTCTCATGTGATTGTCTTGGAAACCTGGTGGTTAAAGTTTCATTTTTGTACTTTTTATTCCACTAAAGCTTACTCAAAATTGCACTGCCAATCAAACAATGCATTTTTATGCATTTAAATTGCCAAACATGTTTAAATTATGCTCAGATCACAGAAGTTGGAAAAGTGTGAAATCAAGAGTTGTATGTCAGTCCAAGAGTTGTCATTGTATGTCAGTCCAAGAGTTGACTAAGGCATCCTTGTCTGCATTTCATTAAGAAGTGTGCCTCTGTAGAAGAAACTCTGGGCTTGCTAGCCATTATCCAAGGTTCAGATAGCAGACTGATTACACTGATTATTAGAGCAGTGTGTTGTTTGCTTTAATATTGTTAATTGGTTCAGGATTTATATAAATAGATTTTTTTTAAATAATGCTGGATTTCTTGATTAATTTGGTAGGGAGATAAAATAAAATAAGAAATAAGAAAGGGGGTTGGACTAGATGACCTCCAAAGTCCCTTCCAACTTTATTATTATTATAAATGTTAAACCTGTCTACAGTCTTCTTTATGAGAATATCATTGCCAGCTAGTTTTCTTCATATCCTTCTGATATCAGAGAGTAATATTTAATAGTCATGAGTTTGACTTACAACATTGATCAAATGTAGTTCCTCTAGGCTTTTGATTTTTTGTTTTGTTTTTTTAGGAGTGTCTTTCTGAGCAATAGACTATGTGTGGCATTTTCCATATATCTAAATACCATTTGCATTCTCTGTCATAAGTCTATATTTAAATGTTTCCTCTGTGATAAAGGAACAAGTCTATCAAGATCAAGATGCTAATGCTTTAAAATCTCTCTAAAGCATTTGTTCCACTCTATCATAAGCAATATTTTAATCTCTCTACCCTTAAAATATTTGTAATAAGCATTTTCTGATGTGGCTGGCCAAACTGCTGTTTAATGCTTTTAACCTGACCAAGAACCCCTTCAGGTTTTTTATATATGAGAAAAACAGACTATTTTTTAAAAAAAAGCAGTGGTAAGATGCAAAGCACCAGCACAAGAATTAAAATCATCAGTAAATTATCCATTAATCAGAATTACAATCTTGCATTGTCCTCTAACAATCAGGCAATGTTCTTTTCCCATACTAATTAGCTCTGATTACATACAGCTGCCATTTAAATTAAAGCTCTGCCAAAATCTACCTTGCACTTTCTGAAGTCATGTTTTTCTCCCCAGATTTTTTTTTTTTTAAAAAAAATCTGTTTTTTTTTTGTTTTGCTTATCAGCTGCTTGCAGAGTAGAGTGGAGGTTGGGGGTTGGCAGGAGGATCAGATTTATGTCAGCAACAACATGGTATCACAAGCTTTACTCAAGCTTTACTCATTTTCTGTATGTGTTGTGATCAAAAGGGCAAAAGCTTGAGCCACAATCGCACAATGCTGCTTTGGGCACTGTGAGGAGAGAAGTGAACTCCTTTAGATGCCATTGAGTCCTTGAGATTTTTTTCCACCAACTTTTTCCTGGATGTATTTTTGACTTTCTTATTGGAAGTGATGTGGGTGGTGCTCTGGTGTTCCTCAAATCTAAATCTGATTTTTAGGTTATCACATTTCTGGATGCCCATGGATGAATCACCATCTCTCCTTCAGAAGGTCAGAGACACTGTAGAACACTGGAAGGATAATTGCACAGTGAAGGAAAGATGTTTACACATTCCTTGATCACATTTGACAAAATAAGGATAAGGACTTCAGTCTTGCTCTGAAAATTCTCATCTCCTTTCAGATAATTTCCAAAGCAAATTCTCTTTGATGTGACTGCTTGAAGAATGGAGAGAAAATGCAGGAGAAATGCATTTTATATGGCACTAATATAAAACTTTAGTAGATCTTATAGGGCTTATATTAGGTGCAGGCTAAAATATCATGTTAGGGCTTATTTTCTGGGGAAACATGGTATTATATCACTTCAAGAAAAAATATTCAAAAAACAGAAAATAATTAATCTTGACAACTCAGAGGTTTGGGAAGAGAGAGATATGCATAGAGAAAATGTTTAAGTCTAGTGAATACATAAACAAAACAAACCAAAGTTACTTTTAGGGAAAAACATTGTAAGTTATAGAAACTTGAAGTACCAAGTTTAAAAAGCTATATTTTGCTGATAGATTTTTTACTAGAAAGCTTTCAATCTAGGATGTATAAGCTCTGAATTAATGTCTTTATTTAGGACTCATTAGGGGAAAAAAAACTATTGCTTCATTTTCAAGTTACTAAATCCAGACTGCAAAGCTCTAAATGAGCAAAGATTTAGTCTTTTTATTTCTCTGTTATCATTTGGGATCCTTCATATTTCTGCAACTCAGATCTGGTAGATCTACCATTCAGTATTATAACTGTTCATTATGACAGTTTGGGAATAGGTCAATTTAGAGTAGGGTTTCTTGGAGCTTGAAGAAAAAGCTTTGGAGTTGAAGTCCATAATCCTCAAGTTACCAAGGTTAGGAACACTGAGAAACATTGATTTACAGGGAAGAAGAAAGCATGAAAGTATGATTGTCTGTCTGTCTGTCTGTCTGTCTGTCTATCTCCATCCCTACCTACCTACCGACCTACATGGAAAGTGCAAATTGAATAGTACTAATCAGAGTGATTAGTCTAAAATTAAAGCTATTCTAACTACTGTGAGAAAACACACAAGTCTTCAGATTTCCTATTAAGCCTTTGGCAAGCATTTCCTCATGGATAAACATGATCAAAAACTGAAGGCCATTTTGCTTTGAATCATTGGATAGCTATAAAATGTAGCTTTCAATATTTATAACTGTGCAGCTGATGCTTGGGTTTTTGTATACAAATTGTCAATATGCACTAAACATCACAAACCTTGGCAACTGCGTGAGTGGCAGCAGACAAAAATGTGAGTGGCAAAGCCTGTAAAACTGCGTACTGAACTGTGATTCAACCTTTATATTTGAGTTGGGTTAGCAATTGGCTGCTTCATGATAGCACATTTTTTATTGATTGGTTCTTCAACTGTCAGAGTAAAACCACATACTGGATATGTATAAATCTCTGTTATACAACTGCTGTGTATACATGTACATATTGGACAACAGGTTAGCCTTTCTATTTATTTTTTTAATTAGCATATTCAGTTGAAAATTTCCTGTTTTTCTATTTAATGTAGGTAAAGTTGAAAGTTGAAAGTTGGTTGTATAAAGTTTTAAGTACATAAGACAATAACAGCATTTCAATAATGAGGAGCCTTTAAAAATCAAAACCATTCATTTAAATTTGGCTCAGAAGAGAAAGAGGGGATAACTTTGGGAAAAAGCATTAGATGTGATTATCCATCTTTTGATCAGTTGCTACTCTCCGCTCAAGGTGGCTACTCTGTCAGAGTTAGCAATTTAAAATAGTCTACCATCAGTCCAGAAATTAAATGTATAAAGGTAACACAGCTGAAATTAAATCAGTTTTATGATTTATTTCCACTGTGTTGATAATATAGTTTTATAATTAGAACTTCTCCAGGTACTCTTCTCTTCCAACTCATTTTCAACAGACATTTTCAAGAAATGGTTTATATTTAATTCTAAGCTGAAATTTCTTCTTCTGGCTCATATATAGACTGTGCTGTTGTTATGTTTGGTGATCAGTGAGGCATCAATGATGCAGGTTTAAATAGAAGCCTGGCTAACTGCAGCTCCACCCCTATTTATTCACTCAACAACTAGGTGGCAGCCAATAGAATTCAAATATTAGTTCCTGCTTTAATATAAGATAATAGCATGTAGACAGCAAGTCTGGCTCTTAACTGATAGAGTCTTATGACTGTTTTTTCAACAATTCCAAATACTTTACCTCAATACATTACAGCTGTGCTATTGTCTTTTCTCTTATTATCAGCTGTTCCCATGTCCTTTTGATCCATTTCCTTTTCTGAAGAGAACTGAGTGACCAAACCATGACAACTTGGTTAACAACTGTCTTGACACTACTATCAAAAACACTGCAGCAATTCAAAATGACATTATTAGAATAGGGATATTATTACACCTGTAATAATATGACATTTATTTTCCAGCCAATAATGGGTTCAGATATAATTTGGGGCATGTGTGCTGAAATAGAATAAATATGAAAGCCTTGTGCCTATTTTGATGCTTGTCAAGAATTTCAGAAATGACCTATCCTTCTTTCCCATTTTTCTTTTCTGATAAAATAGAACCCAAGTACACTGTTTCTTCAGTACAACCACATATAAAATGACACTAATGTAATTAGAGCAATGTTATCATCCTGTCTGAGCCATAATTTCAAAGGTCACAGTACTTAAAAATAGCAAGTACTTCTGATAAATCCTATAAATCCCTCTTAGAAAGAATAGCTTTTTCTCTCATCTCTTTATCAATGTCTCACTTTGAAAGGGAGTTTCAAAAGATATAATTCTGTAATCTTTGTTTTATAAAAAGAGGGGAGGTGTGAGATCCATAGATTTGCTGTGAAAATTAACATGGCACAAACATTACAACTATATTTTTTATGCTTGTTGAACTACAAATGCAAGCCATTAAACTAATTACAGGAATTTGAAAAGTATAGAAAGATAAACAAAAGTTTGTCTCCAGGAAGCATTCATTCTTTATAGCTGAATATAGAATAACAGAGTTGGACGGGATTTTGAAGGTCTTCTAGTCCAAACCCCTGCTCAGGCAGGAAGCCCTATACCATTTCAGACACTTGGTTGTCCAATATCTTCTTAAAAACTTCCAGTGTTGGAGCATTCACAACTTCTGGAGGCAAGTCGTCCCACTGATTAAATGTTCTAACTGTAAGAAAATTTCTTCTTAGTTCTAGGTTGCTTGACTCCTTGATAATGTTTACTGAATGAAATATGTACAAAGGCAAGACCAAGCTCCAGGTTTGGTTTGCAAAACAATTCTGGGTTTGAATATTTATACAATGATTAAGGGCTGGAAGAAAAAGGAGAAGAGATGACCTATGGAATTCAAATTAAGGTCTTTTTTCTCTGAGGTCACACGCATTAACGGCCTCCCAAACCAGCATTCACATTTCCATCTAGATAATGTAGTGGCCCTCTGCTTTCTAAGTGACCCCTTAGGAATGTGGCCTCAACTTCATTTTCTTTACTTCTGACATCATTCTCACAAATGCTGCTCTGCACCCAGTCAGTCATTTTTGAGCAAAGAAAGGACAAAATGTGATTTCTAACCAAAGCTTCTTCTAGATATAGTCATCTTTAATGGAAGAGGAGGGAACTCCCCTTACTGAATTTAATTTAGAAACTAGGAAAACAAAGTGTGTCCATTTTAGCTTTAAGCCAAAGGTTACATTACTATATAAATCTTTATCTAAGGAGCATTGTGTTGAGACACTACTCATAAGTCACCAGGCTGATTGAATTTTGAACTTAGAAAAAGGAATAGATAAGGATAGTTTTATATTAGAGAAAGAAGTAGAGACAAGTAGATCATTTATCTTATAGGTTATTATGTCTGATTTTCCACCAGCTAACTATAAGCTGTTGAGTGTTTCTAGCCATCAAATTCTGATCAACTAAAAGGTAAAGATTATGCTAACAACAAAATGAAAAAAAAACCAAGACTACCAATCACAACATATATATATATATATATATATATATATATATATATACAGTGGGGGTATGAACTGATTGGGTGGGAGCTTGGCTGTGTTCTGATTGGGTGGAGGTGTGTTCTGAATGGTTAGGGGCTTGGCTGTGCTCTGCTTGGCTGGGGGAGTGTTCTGTTTGGTTGTGCTCAGGTTAGTCTGAGTTGCAGAGGGGTTTAAGATTTTGGGGTTAGGGACTGTACCAACCACCCTGCTATCCAACACATACTTCATCTATAACGGAAGCAAAAATACAACAACCAGAATGAGCAACCCATGGGATCACCCCTCTCCCCTGTCATTGCCAACCTCTCATGGAACACTTTGAAACCCAAGCTCTAGAAAAATCTGATCACAAACCCAAACTCTGGCTCAGATACGTAGACGACACCTTCATAATCTGGCCACATGGTAAAGAAAAACTGGACAACTTCCTCACACACCTCAACAGCCTACACCCCAAAATACAGTTCACCATGGAAACAGAATCTAACAACCAACTTCCCTTCCTGGATGTCTTAGTCTACAAGAAATCCAATGGCTCCCTAGGACACACCATCTACCAGAAGAAAACACACACAAACCGCTATCTGCACGCTCTCTCACACCACCACCCAGCACAGATCAACTCTGTAGCCAAGACACTCATCTCCAGAACAAAACGCTTAGCTGACGAACAACACCTAAAACCCGAACTACACACTCTCACCCATGTACTAACATCCAATGGATTCCATTCCAGCTGTACATCTAATCCCTGGGATTGCCCAGGTGTTATTGTTTTGTTGGTATTTCCTCCACTGCATTTGGACTTTAAGATCTTCTTCACTTTCTTGAGATACTAATTTTTCTTGACTTCAGTGTGCTTAATGTTGTCATTTTGAAGGAAGCCAACGTATCTGTAGTGATTGTCTTCATCCAGACTCCTGTTACTTCCATAGGGCATCTTGATTTTTCAGTTTTCACTATTTTCCCCCTTTTGATGAGCAGGCTGATATATTTCTCTAGTCCAGTCCAAATACCATTACAATATTCTGATTCTAGATATGTGTTGAGCAGTGATTCAATTTCAGATGCTGTTTTTCCCATACAACTTTACATCTGTTCATGTAGAGGGTTTGGGGTAGCTTGATAAATGTTTTTGATGGTTGATACCTATGGCCTGCTTGTTCAGTATTGAGCTGACAGAAGAATCAGCACAATGACAGACAGTAGTGGCGATAGTGAGTTTCCTTGAAAGATTCCTCTCTTTATATTAACCTCTCCCAGACTATTACCAGTGACCAGCAAATGTGTTTTCCATTGTGCCATCGATCTTTTCACAATGCTTCTGATATTTCTACTGGCTACCATTATTTCTAGTCAATTGTCATGTGGCAGGGCATCAAATGGCTTTTGCAATCAATCCAAGATTGGCCTTCCTTATTTTGCAGTTTTTCAAAATTATTCTGTCAGTTAGGAGTTGATCTTTGTCTCTGCACTGTTTGAATAGCTTTCTTTCTTCTCAGATGGAAAGAGTTTGTTTTCAATTGGATGCTCTTGGACTGCATCACTACCATATCAGTTAGCAGTTTGAAAATTGTTGGTAAGCAGTAATTGCCCTGTAATTGCCTAGTGCTACCCCTTTTGTTGAATTTTTTATTATAGGGTAGGTTTTACCAGGCATTAACTAATCTTCAGTTTCACTTCCTTGCAGTATGTTGTTAATCTGCTTGGCAATAAGTAGATGTAGATGATGTTTCGACCAAACACATGCAGTTCATCTTCACCTGATGCTTACCACTTCTTTATCTTCTTTGTCTTTTCCACCATTTCCACAGTTATTACAAGTTTTTTTTCCTTTTAGCTTCTTTTTCTTATCCACATCCTTTTTCTTGGTCAGGTTTTGTGTGGTTCATTGCAGTCTCATCATTGATGGATTGGTAGAAATATTTCTGATTTTCTTGAAATTGCAGATCCTGCCTATAGTGTGCAATTCAAACTTCATATTGTTGATCATGTTGGCTATAACTGGAACTTGCTGTTTTATTATTTCTAGTGCTTTCTTGATCTTTCTATGTCTGTAGGTCATATTTCTTCATTAGGCATTCTTTGGTCTCCTTGCTCTTCAGGTTTTTATTTTCATTTGTTCTAGCTTGCTTGCAACCCATTTTTATATTTATTTGCAATGTTTTAATTGTTTTAAAGTTTTATAATGTAAACTTCCTACAATCAGAGTGAGACGGGTTTTTGGAGCTGTTCTAGATACTCAATTATTCTTTGTTTTAATTCCTCTTGATTGTTAGAGGGATTTTTTTGTGTGTGAAAAGAAGGCAGAGGAGAGGATGCCTGGTTTGGGAATGAAAAAGATTCAATAGCTGTTGAATGGCTTCCTCTTCTACTGAGATTCCCCTGGGTTTATCTTTACAGTCTGAACTACTTTTGGCAAGGCTTCGATTTCTTTGCCCTGGTTAGACCTTTGTGGTTCTTCCAGTTCTGCTTCTGTGAGTATTTTATTTTGTGTAATAAATCGATGTTTGATTTGTTAGCTTCTGTTCTGTTATTTTCAACTCTGGATGTTGCTCTTTCTAAAACCTGTGCATTCTTTTCAGATATATTCTTCTTGATGGGTTTGATTTTAATAACAGAACATTATTTCTTTGTTTTTAGTTTTCATATATTTTTATTATTATTACTCTTTTGTAATGACTCAACTTTCTGGAGCTCACCCTCAAATGAGGTTTATCAAATCACATCACTCAGGCCTGCAAATTTTTCCAGAGCCCTGAATATTTATTTTTGTTATCTTCCCTCTAGCTGTATTTTTCTTAAGTTCCATTTGTACAAACATTCTCAGGCTGCTCTCTTTCTCTATCTCTCTGTATTTTACTAGTTTTAATATGTATTGTTTGAACTGATTGATGCTATATGTTGCACTTTGAAAACAAAAATAAAACAGAGATCTGAGCATCATTTTTACTATTTTTTAAAAATTATGGCAACAGCATATTACTTTAAAGGGATCATTGTAAGGTAAATTATTTTTCATAAATATTGTACTCTTTTCTAATTTTCACTTGCCTAAAATGCTTATTAGTCAAAGAGATACCAAAGAGGTCAAAGGTCCAAATGGAGGTGATTTACAGGCCTTGGACATGGCCATACATTTGCACCAATTCAAATAGTTTGCAAATAATCACATTTCTATATCTGTATTGGCTCATTTCGTCAGTTAAGTCAGAACAAAGGTAGCATTTTCTTTTTCCAATTGTATTTATTTACCAGTTTTTTAAAAAAATATTATCCAATAGGCAAAACTCTCTGGATAGCTTACAATAAAACTGCTGCTGATTGACTGTCTATTGCTGCTGGTGGATGATCTGTTCTTCCCTTGATTTATCTCTCATTTCTACCCTCTGTCCTCTGACATCAAGAAAGCCATTTTCTACCAAGCTAGTTCCTAATTTATTTTTTTTTTTAAATCAAGTTAGCTTGAACTTTGCAGGTTAGCTGTTCACTAGTGAATAGAAAGCAGAAATAGTGAGAACCATTGTCAATTTCCTCTCATCTGCACACCTACCTGGGACAAATGTTACAAAGGTCTGCAAGCAGCCAAAACAGCCAAAGGCCACTTCAGCTGTGCTTTAACAAAGAATATCTGGAACTTGCCTACAATGTTTAGCCCAGCATGCAACTATGGTTAGAGCTATTGCAAAAAGCACCTGATTACACAACAGTCAGTATAAATAATTTCACATTCAGATACTTTTTCATGCAGTTTTGTGAGGTTGGCAAGGCAACCTGAATGTTTTTATCTTTTTTGTTTCCTTTTTAGACAAGCTACCTACCAGTCTTCACATAATTTCCCATCCTTCATTTTGCTTCCGTATTTTGCTTGCTTTGAAGGGGAATGGCTGATCCAGCATCTGAAGAAAGATAATAGAATTTTGACTGTATAACAGCTTTTTTTTTTTTTTTTTTTACTATTGGCTAGATAGAAAAAAAGTTGCCTCATTGGGCTTTTGGCATTTTATCTGTTTTTTTCTTTTAGACTTGCAACAATGAAGACAATTGCAGATTATTTTCAAATTCCTTTGGCAGGATTGGGGATTGGAAATGATGGTAATGCATAAATCAAAGGAATAAGCATGTATAATTCCCAGCAGATGACAGCTAAATAAGATAATTTGAGAGTAGGTAAATGATAAAAAATAGCACCTTCAACTGACAGGATTTGTGCTGTTGACATCTGATCTACTAGCTTTAAAATACCTGGGGACTTTAAAGTATACTTGAACATACAGGTAAAATGCAAAAGCCATTAAGGTTGGATCTCAACTTAGTCATGCTTCAAATACACCCACAGGGATTTAAGTTATTCATTGATGCTTATTCCACTGATTCTGAAAACTCAAAGCTAAATCCACTCTATACTTGGATTTTGGGAAGGATCGTGGCTAAGTGCTAGAGGCTCTGCTTTGCATTAAAAAGTCCCAAATTCATTTCCTAATCTTTTGAGTTCTGATTAAAATGTAAACATCTTAGGAGCAGTGATATCAACCATTGCAGCTAACAGTTATCTATTTAAAAAGTCACTATTAAAAGAAATCCCAGAACGTTCTTTTTTTCTTCCAGAGCATATCCTATATACTTCCATCTCAATGGCTGCACCCCATCATTCAGATATTTGTGTTTTAAGAAGAAAATCCCCCAGAAAGCCAAGATATTGTTTTCACGGACACATGGAAGAAAGAAAAGAAGAAAAAAATGGAAATGAAATCAATTATCAAGGAGAAATTGGAGTAAAGAAAAGCAAAATGAAAAATCAGAAAAGAATACAATTAATGCAATTAGTTTTGTTTCTGTTTGGAAACCACTTCTGCTTGAGGTGAAAAAAAAAATGAAATTTTGATTTTGGGTTTTGCTGATTACATAGGCCTGTTGTAATAAAAATGGGTAGTATATAGTATTACATAAAAGTAAAAATTGAGGTTCTATGGTGATACCTTATTCTACTGCACCAAAAAGAGTTGGAAGTTAATGCTTTTCTTTTTCTTTCCCCCTTTATCCTGCCCTTTTTCCTCTTTCCCTTCTCCTCCCCCTTTCCCCCATTATTCTCATTTTTTTTTATTTCTGTATATTATCTTTTTGTAACCTAATAAAAATTTGTAACCATAAAAAATTACTAATAAAAAATAAATAGCTAAAGATACTTTCCCATATGTATGTGTTATTAAATCCAAATAAGATTCTCTGCCTTTTATTAATATAATAATGTTTTAGTTTCTAGGATCTGGGAACTGTATACAAGGACTGTTTATTTTAGTTTATTGTTATGGATAATGAATAGTGTATATGACTTCAAAGTTGTCTTTGTCATAGATTCCTTGCAAGTTTCATAACCATAAATACGGGGTTGTTTTGTTTTTTGTTTTTTCCAAACAAAGAGTTTCTGGAAGTCCATGACAGGAAAACACTTATTTCTGTGCTGGATCAATCTGTCTGAAAAGAATCCATAATGGGATTATTTGGAAAGCCCACTAAAGATAAGTGAGAAAAACTAGTGGGATTTCATGCATAGCATGATTACCGTAGTTTCTGCATAAGCTAGGAATCACATTTTCTATCATCTTATACAGAGCTGCAAAAATGAGGAAAATGTACCTTCTTATATTGCATCATATTGGCACATATTTCCAGATAAGTAAGAGAAAATGAAGGTTTATAACTTAATATGTGGGATGATAATATCATTGCTGGTATATAGAAAAAAAAATGTTCCAAGAGTGGTACTAACATTACCTACCTTCACAGAAATGGAAATATCTGATAAATGTGTTATTAGGTCTGTGGGGGTGTGACATTCCATTTAGCTGCAAGGAGTCTATCATGTACTGAGTTATTTGTGTCCTTTTGACAGAAGACTTTGGACAATTTCCTACAGTAGAAGAAACCAGAGTTTTAAAAAAATAATAACAGAAAGATAAATTCCTAATGTTTTCTTGGTGCAGATTATTAAATAAATAAGGGGAAATCGTGAGAGCAGTGTTTGCTCCTGAACAAAATTTTACCTGTTCCTTGATTCCCTTGTAGCCATTGTGCTTCTTAGAGTCCTCTATCCCCATGAGGAAATTCTGAAGAAATTTTGTTCTGATGCATGGACAATATTTGATTAATATCAAGCAAGAAAAAAACTAATTCCCTAATCAAGGAGCTATCAAGGAGAAAAACACACCCCACTAACACTGGCAAGGTAAGCTACTGCATATAAACAGGAAGCAAGCCCCACGCTCACTCACACTTGTGATGTTACCTAGTCAGGTAATTAAATGTCTGCAAGCAAATAACCAAACCCATAGAACACCAAGGACTCCACAATGTAGTAATAATCATCCATCATGCAACTTTGAAAGATTTATTCCATAATGAGATTTGTCAACAAATGTTTGTGATTTTCGTTCCAATCTAGTAGTCAAAGTAAGTAAGTGGCTGAAATATACTTCCTTGCCCACAGTCCACAAAGAAGAGTAACAATAATAGGACATTTTCTTGCTTGTGTGATAGAAAGAAAAAGGGGGGGGGGAAAAGCCTTCTCAAGTTGGAGGCTGATTTTTTTTTTTTAAATATTATTTTAGGGAATAGGACATTTTAAAGTATTTTTTAAAAATAAATGGAAGTGAAAATTGTGAGGCTTCCCAAAGGTGTGAATGGACATTGATTCCAGAGTGACCGACTCTGATTCCATATTCTAGTTCTGGCTTCCTCAACACATGAATTACCACAAACTCCCCTCTCCTTTTCAAGTATGACAATCCTTCTCACTTAGTTTCTCATTAGTAATACAAAGGTTTCCATTCCTCCAACAAATCTTCTTCTCCCTTAAGGTCAAAACTATTGGCAGAAGCTGAAGCCACATTGTGCAGTCAATCTGGTGACTTAAGCTTTTGAGGCCTTTACAAGTAAAACCATAAAGAGGCATGAAGAATGAATGTCCTCAGTGGATTCTCACAAATATCTATCAGACAACTCTTCCAGTGACTCAAGTATTCTAACCTGGCCCAAGATACTTTTTTTTTACTTTAATTTCATTCTCCTAATTGATATGGGGTGGGAAGAGATAGGAATCTTGTCTAGTCAGTGAGAAAATGTCAAACTTTAAGAAGATACATATTTCAAGATAAACAATAAACATGTGGTTAGTTGAATCCCCATCCAGTTTACCTGGAGCTAATTGCATTAGTTATTGTTCCATCTTCTGAACTAGCTACATGGTTCTGAAAATGGAATAAGGCATTGTCAGCTTGATTCAGTTAATGGGATTACAAGAGATTTTGTAGCCATAATTTATTCTTAGGCTCTAGGTGGAAGCTCTTCTGTTGTGATTGAAGAAGGAGTAAACAGATATTACTGCCAATTTTGCCCAGACAGAGCTAAAAATCTCAGTTTTCCATAGCTTGATTATTCAGGAGCTTCAACTGATCCAGAATGCAATGGCATGAGAACTGATGGACATACTCAGGCCAGCTCTAGGCTAAAGATGAATAGGCACCAGCCTAAAGTGCAAAATTTTAGTGGCCACAAAAATGGAAAATATTTCTTTAAGACAAAATTAAAAGTGAAAAGCAGTAATGGGGCACTGTGTGAGCCAGTGCACCCACTTGAGAGTTAAATACAATTTCACAGAATTGTTGTTATGTGACCACAATGGGTGCTGATATATTTATTGTGAAAATAAGTTGATTTAAATTAAAATAGGTTTATTTTTTGTGGGGTTTATTGTCCTGTTTTTAATCTTAAGATCATTTATAAAGTGCCCAGAGTCATTGAGAGTCAGGCAGTATATACATTTAAATAATAATAATAATAATAATAATCATAAAATAGAGAAAGTCATAGAAAATGATAAAATTAAACTGATCTGGGACTTCAGAATTCAAACAGACAAGCACCTGCAACATAACACCCCAGACTTAACAATTGTCGATAAGAAAGACAAAAAAGTCTGGATAGTGGACGTGGCAGTGCCTGGAGATAGCAGAATAGAAGAGAAAGAACTGGAGAAGATAACACAATACAAAGACCTACAAAGAGAAATAGAAAGACTGTGGCAAAAGCAAGCAAGGGTAGTACCAATAGTAATAGGCTCCTTGGGTGCAATCCCAAAACAACTGGAGCACCACTTGAACAGCATTGGCATTGACAAATTCGCTATTAGTCAATTGCAAAAGGCAGCCTTATTAGGAACTGCTTCCATCCTGCGACGATATCTGTAATACCATCAAACATCTATATCTGCCTATCCCAGGTCCTGGGTAAGGACTCGATAGGTAGACAAAATGCCAAATCCAGTCTGAACATCTGACTGTGCGATGATCAATAGTAATAAATAATAATAATAATATTGTAACAATAATAACACCTGCCACATTACACCCCTTTCTTATCAACAATTGTTGATAAGAAAGACAAAATCATCTGGACAGTGGACAGCCTTTGCAGATAGCAGAAGAGAACGATATTCCAGGCTTAACAATTGTCAAAAAGAAAAACAAAAAAGTCTGGAAAGTGGATGTTGCGATACCTGAAGGCAGCAGAACAGAATAGAAAGAACTGGAGAAAATCACAGAATAGAAAGACCCACAAATACAAAGAGAATGAGAGTGGAAGTGTTTTGGGTACAATCCCAAAGCACTTTAACGCTACCAGCATTGACAAAATCACCATCACTCAATTTGGAAGAGCTTATACCCTGCAACAATACTTTTAATACCATCAAACACCATCAGGTCCTCCTGGTCTATAGTCTATACCAGTAGTGGCGAACCTATGGCACACGTGCCAGAGGCGGCACTCAGAGTCCTCTCTGTAGGCATGCATGCCATGCCCCAGAGATGGCGAGGGACTGGCCCCCGCTCACCCAGTCTGTCATGACCACCGCGGCCACGCCCGGCATTCAGTGATAAATAAGTAGGGTTTGGGTTGCAGTTTGGGCACTGGGTCTCTAAAATTTTCGCCAGAACATTTCCACAGAACAAAACTTTCACAGTCATACAGTTAGGTCTTATTTGGTTTTATATTTTGCATAAACAATATCTGCTTTTCACCATTTTACCATTCAAGTGAAATCTTAGCTTGCTCTCTGCTTTAAAAGTTGCTTTCTTTATAATTTTGTAAATAGCTTTTTGGCTTAATCTTTCCCATCTTTTCCCTTATGGCTACATTCTTTCTTTTTATATGTAGCTTTATTAAGTTTTACATAATTAACAATGTGTGGAAACAATGCAAATGTTCCGGTACTGGAAGATTTTGAACCAGCAGATGTTTATTACTAACTGAAAGGAGGGAAGTGATATTTAATTATTACACATTTCCCGTCTTATTCGGCAGTATCTTCTGAAAATATTTTTCACACAATAGAAGTCCTTCCAGCAACACAAGATCCAGCTAAGTGGAAGTCAAATTTGACTGAACTTGGAAGGATAAGCGTAATCAGACACAGTGCAGGAATCTGAGTTAAACAAGAAAATATTAGAACTGTAGGCTAGATTGAAAAATTGAAAAAAAACCCCATCTTTTTATATTGTTCCCCCAAAATCTACTTGAATGAGTCCATGTACTTATAGTTGTTGAGTTCAACTTAAGGACACTTTACTAACAACAAAGCAGGCAGTACTTGGTGGGGAAGGAATGAAAATCACTGACATCTGCTGTCTTCCACTAGTGGATATTTTTTGTGTAATTTCTGCTTGCATTGGCACAATGAAATATTGGCTTATATCCAGTGAATATAATGTCCTCCAAAATAATTGGAGAAACAGAAAGCTTTTAATAATGGCTTGGCACTTATTTTAATAGATAGCACTGAATCCTCCAGGATCTTTTTCTTATTCATTACCTGTCTCATGTGGATGAAAGAAGGATAGAGAATAAATTGTGTTTCCTCTTTCCATTCCCATCTCACCTCAGGGTCATAATAAGAGCATACAATGAGCCATTAGTAGATTGGATGAAATGCTAAGCTAATACATATTCTTTCTGTTCCTACAATGACTAAAGGCTGCCACAGAGAAGTTTAGAAGCAGGATGAGAGCACAATTAAACCATTCCAACTGTTCCCCCAAATGGCTATTCAGAGGGAGTGTATCATGGTAGTTTATCATCCGCAAAAAATGTGTAGATCTTTCTAAAGGTAGTGGTAACAAATGATAGTTGTGAATCAGTAAGTAAACAGAGAGTATTTTGGCAAAGGAGACTGAATTTTCTAATTCAGTGAGTGAATAGAGTTAAACTTATTGGAATTTTCCAAAGTCAACCTTAAGGAGTATAACTGAGTAGAAGTTGTCTGTTGAAACAGTGATCCTTGATTAGTCATGACTCACACTATCTTCAGATGTCCCTTTTATATGAAATGTCTGATGACTGAAAGTTGTTTCTTTCAACTGTGATGTGGTACCTTGAAATATTTTCCCAGAAAAGCTAAAGAACTTATGTTGTTGATTCACCTGAGAAAGCTTGGTTTCAGAGAACTTTTCCTTCTCCTAGACTTTTAATCTAATGTTGCAGTTTTATTCTGGTTTTGTTTTACTGTATTGCCAGAACTTTTCTGTATTGCATATTCTTTTTTAATCAGACCATCTAATTAATACAATTAATTTAGAAATAATTAGCTAGGGAGAAAAATAAAAAGCAAATATTAGTTTCACAAATGTTTGCTCATCATCGTCGTTGTCATCATCATTACATTTTTTCCTGAACATCAAACATGTTTTGCTGAATTGAAATCTATGAGAGAACTCTTTCTTCAAATTCTGGTAAAGTGAGCTAGCTGTCAGATTAATTGATTGACTGATTATGTGTCAACAAGACATTGTCAACTCTTAGTGATTACATAGGTAGATTTTCTCCATGACAATCTAACCTGGTCTTTCAGATCTTCCAATGGTGCCTCTGTCACCATTGTAATTGAGTCTATCCATCTTGCTTTTGCTCATCTTCTTTTTTTCCATCTTTCCCAACATTAGATCCTTCTCCAGAGAACTAGATCTTTGCATAATGTATTTGAAATAGAGTGGCATCTTGGAACTCAACTGCTTTGAAACTCATTGAATTTGGAACTCAAACACATTTTGACATGAACATTTTGTCTCAGTACTCAGTGTTTGTGTGATACTCAACACACAAGTTAGAACTTGTTGGTGTCATCTGCCTTGTGATTCATTATATTATTTCTTATGGGGAAAATTGTTTGGTATTCATCATTTTTAGTATCGATAACCAATTAATGATGAATACCAAGGTACCACTGTAGGATAATTTAAGTCTGGTCATTTGTACCTCAAGTGAAAACTCTGAGTTGATTTGTTTTATGATCCATTGTTTATTTTCTTGGCTGACCATGGTACTCTCAGGAGTCGTCTCCAACCCCAAAGTTCAAAAGCACTAGTACTCTTCCTACCCTGCTTTTTCAAAGTCTAGAACTAATCTGCACATTGTGTAATTAATACACTACAACTATCCCTATCTTATACATCTTCAAACTATATATAAAAGCTGACATGATGAATTTTTCCAGTACAAGTTTACACTTGCAAGTTTACACCTGTACTTCTAGGAACCATGGGGACAATATTTGAAGATATGGTGACCTCACTAAAGAGTTCTAAATGCAACTGATGCATGGCCCCAAATTTTAGTTGCCTGAGTGAGAGACTTTTTAAAATGAGATGGGGGTGGTGGTTAAAAGTGCAAAAGAAAAATAAAATGTGCCAGCAAAATTTAGGAGTTTTGCTGATGAATTTCAGTAGCAGAATCTGACCAAGATGACAAGCAGCTCCCGAAGCCATGCACCATAGATAGAGTGCAGTTCTGATTGTGCACCAAGAAAACAGCAGAAAGGGGTTTTCTCTAACTTTTTGTCCTTTTCAGTCCACCATCTGAATCAGCTATTTCATTTGTCTGCAGGTCTGGCCACTGGTGAATACCCACATAAAGAAGATTTCAGTCCATAAATTAGATACAACATTCTTGGCAACTATCTCCTCCTGGGTATTAAGGAATTAAAAAGTGCCATCCCAAGTGGAGAATCTCCTACTTCATTGACTATGCATGCCCATCTCTCAAAGACAACTCAGTTGCATCTAGCGGTCTCTGCTGTAAAATAATTTGAATAATATTCAAAGACAAAGAGTTGACTTTCAAAATAATCCTTTCCCATGCATTGCTTTTATTAGTTAAGAGCTCTTGTTTGCCCATCAATATAAATAAGTCTTAAATTCATAGCTACAGTAAGCAAAGGGAACTAGTTTCAGTAATTTTCATGACAGTAGGGCACTCACTTTTTATGCAGGACTATACTTATTATTTCTATAATGCAACATGTAGATAGATGTCTGTGGAAATTCTAAGTCATCCAGGTCATGGTTGTCCCAAAGGTGCTTTTTCAAGAGCCAACTAGACTTTCCTTTTATTTCCTTGAAGATGTTTCACTTTTCATCCAAGAAGCTTCTTCAGTTCTTGAAGCTTCTGAAGCTTCTTCAGTTCCTTTTCTCTTGAAAAAGCACCTTTGGGACAACATTTAGATGGGGTGCCAACTACTATATTCAGATGCATTTTGGAGTAAAAACATCCCTTATAAGTTTAAATTTGTATTAAAACAAAAGTAAGAGAGAGTTACTGTTTGCTGTTACTTTATTTAATTGGTATATAGATGGTTTGGAAATATGCACTACTTACCTTCAAGGTTGGCATGTAGGACTGTCCTATTGTTAATGTTCGGTGATAGTGCAGCATTGCTTGCTCAACTATTAGTTGCTTTACAAAGAGTGCTAAGAGTGGTAAGATTTTTGGTAACTAACTGTAAGAGACAATATATTGCTATTAATTGTTGAAATACCATGGTACTGATTGTGTCTTAAAGCAGGAAGTGGCACAAGCAGAAGATATAGTAAATCAGCATTTCTAAACTTTGGCAACTTGAAGATGTGTGTTGAAGTCTACACATCTTAAAGTTGCTAAGATTAAGAAACACTGCTGTAGACAGCAGATGTATAGGACAGTGATGGCGAACCTTTTAGAGACCGACTACCCAAAAACTGCCCGTCCCCCAGCCCACCCCTGTCCCCTCTCCACCTGCCTGCCCCTGGCCCGCTCTGCCCTCACCCCACCCACCCTCAGGGCCATCCATGGCTTGTTGCAGATCACCCAGGCAGCCCTGCAATGCCATGGTGGCCACAACTTCTGCTCGTGCCCCACAGCATCATGTGTTACCCAGCTACCATGTGCTTGGCTGTGCTGCTCCATGTGGGCCGCACCGGGGGTGACTCTCCTCCAGGGGGGCTGCTGGTGAGGAGCGGGCTGTAGGGGAGGTGGGGCTGTGGCTACGGTGTGCCTGCCCACAGAGAGGGCTCCGAGTGACACCTCTGGAACTCATGCCATAGGTTCGCCACCACTGGTATAGGACAAGTAGGTGGTTTAAGATATTCAGGTTAATAATTTCGGCATCTGATTCAAAGGAAGAATATGCCAAATACAGAGCACAGAAAACAAACCAGAGTCAAGCAGTAATTACATGATTTTTTCCACATTTATAGCAATCTGTGTTTATACCAGTGATTAAAAAAATTAAAATCAAAGCCCCAGATAAATTGCTATATATCTCCAAAGATACATATACCATCCTTTTTTGGTGTTAAGAATTTTAGTCATTGAACAAAGTCTTTAATCCAGAATTCTGCAGGAATTTTTTTGCATTATAGAATTGACCAGAGCAAAAGTAGATAATCTTCATAACAGAGGCAATGACTGCACTGTTGGAATACCTGAAAAATAAAGCAGGGCAGAAATCATCTTGGGAAAATACGTGTTTTCACTAAGACTCTATGCTAATTTAATGGCACATTACAGTAAACATTCAATTATTTGGAAGGAAGAATGTCAACCCTTAGTTCTTAGTTTAATAATACATTGCTTGAGGATAAAGGGATTTATTTTTTATTATTTTTCATTTTCAGGTTCATTTGAAAACCCTTTGTTATGTTGTCTTGGTTCAAATCACACAGAACTGGTTTATAGCTCAAGGAACTACAGAAATTCAACTATAGTAAGTTTGAAGATAGAAAAAAAAACAGAGAACAGGTATTGTCTGTCAAAATATTCTTGCAGTAGCTAAATGTCATATTCACCTCCTCAAGCCTCTGAAAGAAAAACAGCAACCTCTTATCTGGATAACTTGATCACTCTTAATTACCAGAAATCTTTTTCTTTGACCTGTTATGACTTATTCTATCTGCAGTTTTAGAAAAATAGACAAGGTTTGATGTGCCTTGAATATTGTGAAGGGACTATAATCCACTTCTTACTATTTTCTGAGGTTTTTTCCTAAGTTATAAGGAAATAGCTTTTCATACTATTAATATCAAAGCACTCAGGAAGAGATTTTATTTTGTATGATTCATACTTAATTAAGAAATCACAATATCTTTGTTTATAGCATGTATGAGTTCAGGTTCAGAAAAAGATGATTCACTGTTTGAACAATGGGGAAGTAATAGATTTTGGAGTCTCTGGACTATATATGATACCCATAAGTCTTGATGTACCGGCATAAGCATCTGATATCAGCCACCATGAAATCATTACCCTTTAGGTCAGGGGTTCTCAACCTTGGCAACTTTAAGACTTGTGGACTTCAACTCCCAGAATTCCTCAGCCAGCAAAGCTGGCTGAGGAATTCTGGGAGTTGAAGTCCACAAGTCTTAAAGTTGTCAAGGTTGAGAACCCCTGCTTTAGGTTGTCTGGGGAATTATGGGAGACCAAAACACTGAAGGAATTGATACAGTTTGTGTCAATTGCTTTATGAAGCAAACAATATACAATCCATAATTTGTATCATTTGCACCATGGTATAACAGGTGCCCCTTTTATCTTAACTGTAAAATAACATATTTATGTGTATTTTCTGATTTTTTTCACTTCTATTCTTCTGCCTTTAGATATTCTAGCATTTACTATCCAGAGTTTTTTGTCTTTCTTATCAATACCTGTTAAGTCAAGCATGTCTGCTTGAATTATAAAAGTCCCAAAACATTTTAACTTCTTCCTTTTCTATTTCTTTGTCTATTTTATGGCCTCACCAGTACTTGCTTGCAGGCAAGTGATATTTATTGAAGATATTTCAATGCACCATTGTTGCTCCTTTGTCATGTCATTGTTTATTATAGTTGAATAGTATCTTCTCCTTTTGCTAAGCTAATTGGCAAAATAAGACCACCAGTGAAAGTTAACGCGAACTTTTTCAGCTCTGAACATCTAAATTACTACTATTTAACTGGTTATTCAAGAAAAAATTACACATAATTGTACTGTATATGTATAGTTAGGCTTTTGTGAGGTAGGCAAATATATATGATAAGCAAATAAATATATTTTCTTGTCATTTCAGAAAATAAATTCAACATAGAGAGGAGGTCCCAAACAACCCTTTGCATTATTTGTTAGACATACTGCATAAATAGAAGTCACAGCCATAATGGCCTAGTTCAACTCTGGTAATTCCAAATCATTTTTGTCACCTCTCTTCCCCTTAGTCTCAGGGGTCATTTGTTAATTTAAAGGGATGCTAAGTAGCCATTAGGAACTATCCACCATCCTTCCTCATGGTTCCTTTGAAAGGTACCTTATACATTATTATATTTTTTTAAAAAGAAACTTAAGTTCATGAAACTTAGCAACTCAGTTTTTATTTCCCAAATAATATTCCCGGGAATACAGAGTTGTTATTTCATGTCTATTGTTTATTGGCTAATGGGAAATTTGAAACAACTTTATAGTTCTTGGCATATCTGAGGTACAGTAGCTTTTTGATAATAGTAAATTGAACCTTGGTAATTTGAACAGTAATACATTGAACCTATCAAGATAGTTTTAGTCAGCATATTCTCTCTAGGGTGCTTCTGTAAAAGTCAGTGAAAAAAGTCTCTTTAGTATGTTTTATACTACCCAAGTGAGTTAACAAAGAAGAGCTATTGTATCTATCATAATAAGAATATTGAAGTTGAAAAATAAAAATACCTAGGATGAGTCAAAAGGTTTGTACAATGCTTAACCACGAACAAACTTTTGCTTTATTGACATTATCTTTCAAAATACATAAACAACTTTTCTTTCTAACTTTTCTTCTCTACCTAAAATTAGTAGTATTCATTTATTGTGTAGCACTGTGGATTTTTCTTTGAATATTGTCCCAAACTATCATAGGAACTGCATGCTTTGATGCAGATGTTAGATTTATTGTGCCATTCTCTCCCTTCCATGCTAGAAATTGAACTTTGATTAGTTAGACCAATTTTGTTTTAAAAATAAATCATATGAGACATTGAAGTAGTCTTAAATATGATACTTTTGGGTCCTTGCACTGTCAAAGTACGATTCAGAGCAATTGTAATATGGAATTTGAAAGTAAAAGCTACCATACTATACTTTAACCAGTATAAATGTGTGAACTTGTTTAATAGCAGAGCATCATTTAATCTAGGAGTGGACAGAACTGTTACAGATCTCCAGCATAAATACCTTGGATTATTTCCTGCAACTAAGTAGTGATGCAAGAAGAAAAGCATAATTACAACACGTTTAATTATGATTTGTCACTTATACAGGTATTTGTTAAGCCAGGGTGGACAATAAATTTTCCCAAAGAGCCACATGGGAAATTGGGACTGTTTGGAGGGTTGAACCAATAAGGCCATGATAGTATGTAAATTGAAAAAAAAAAGCAATGCAATTGTATTGTATGCATGGTGTACACTTATTTACTTTTGTTTTCTAATTTCCAGTTGATCTCACAAGGGGCAGACTATCGCATAACCCACCACAAGACCTTCATGTGAAGGTATTTTCAAACAGTTAAATGTAGGTGGGGGTAAGGACTGAAGATCTGTCATGGGACTTTAGGAAGTTCTGGATATTCAAAAAAGAAGGAATTAGAAAGTGAAAATTATATCTATATATGAAGCAGTTAGGAGATGTCATCTATCAGTTTCAGTAGCTGAGGATATCCAGCTTCATATCATGAGCTCAGCCTTATTGTGGATGCCACCAAAATCCTGTCTTGATGCTTGGAAACTCTAAGAGAGACTGGGGCAGGGAGAAGAAGATGGAATTGAACCCAAGCAAGAGAGAATTGCTGCTTGTATATCAGGATTTTCTTTTGACCCCCCATGGTTACTCTGGATAAGGAGGCATTGCCCCCGACAGAGCAGCTCAGTTATTGGAGATAGAGCTTTGACTGGTATTCCAGTCGTGACCTTTCCTGGGACAGAGTATCTTGTGATGGTGACTCCTAATATCATTAACATTGTGTTGTGTTGCTCGTCCATCGATTTCGATGAGGACCTTGACATCTTGTAGATTATGGGCCATCAATGATGTGTCCGTAGGTGGCTGATAAGACCAATGTTAGCACGGAATGTTCTACCACATACTGAACAAAGAAATGTAGACACTGTTACTTCAGCATTTATAGCTCTGGCTTTGCGGAGTGCTCGCTTCTCTTGTGCCAAGATTGTCCTTCTGTGTTCATATGTCTGGCAACCCTGGTACACCAAGGTGCGCCATGTCGGTTGATCATGTGCCAGAAGTTCCCAAGAGATGGTGTTAATATCCAGGGACTTGAGAGAGTCTTTCAGCATGTCTTTGTATTGCTTCTTTTGTCCCCCGTGCGATCGTTTTCCTTGAGACAGCTCACCATAGAAGAGCTGTTTAGGGATGTGATGATCTGGCATCCTTACAACATGGCCTGCCCAGTGCATCTGGGCTTTCATCAACAGAGTGTAAATTGATGATAAGCCTGATCTGGAGAGGACATCTGTGTCTGGTATCTTATCCTGCCACCAGATCCTCAGAATTCTACGAAGGCAAGTCATGTGGAAGTAGTTCAGTTGCCTAACATGCCTCCTGTACACTGTCCAGGTCTCACTAGCATACATCAGGGTAGTTAGCACTTCTGCCTGGTAAACTTTAAGCTTAGTAGCAAGGCTTATTGCACGGCGGTCCCACACGTTAGTCCTCAATCTGCCAAATGCAGAACTTGCCTTGGCAATTCTACAGTTGACCTCATTGTCAATTGTCACTGCACAGGAGAGGGTACTACCAAGATACGTAAATTGGTCCACTGCTTGCAGCTTTTGTCCCTTTACTGTGATGGTCGGCTCTTGATATTGGGCTTTTGGAACTGGCAGATACATCACTTCAGTTTTCTTCCTGTTGATGAAGAGGCCAAAGTTGTCACAAGTGGCTGCGAATTTGTCCATGCTGGCTTGCATTTCCTGCTCCGATCCTGCATTAAGAGCGCAGTCATCAGCAAAGAGGAGATCTCGTAGCACAGTCTCCTTTACCTTGGTGACAGCCTGAAGTCTTCACAGGCTGAACAATTTCCCATCAGTTCTGTACCTCAGATTAACTCCCACTGAGCTGTTCTGAAAGGCGTCTGGCTGAAAACATCATGCTGAACAGGGTTGGTGCCAGCACACAGCCTTGCTTAATGCCGTTAGTGAAAGAAGGCCTCTGAGGCTCCACCATTACTCAGAACATGAGCTGCCATGCCATCATGGAACTGCTGTACCATCAGAATAAATCTGTAAGGGCACCCAAACTTCGACATAATGCGCCATAATCCTTCACGACTAACTGTGTCAAAAGCCTTGGTAAGATCCACGAAGGTGGTGTATAGTTCATGATTCTGCTCCTGACATTTTTCCTGGAGCTGTCGACCTGCAAAGATCATGTCCACCGTGCCACACTCTTTGCGGAAACCACACTGTGTCTCAAGTAGTATACCCTGTTCCAGATGGTCTATCAGGCGATTTAGCAACACTCGTGCAAAGATCTTGCCTGCAACGGAGAGAAGTGATATTCCTCTATAATTATCACAGACTTGTCAATTTCCTTTCCTCTTATAGAGGTGCATGATGGATGCGTCTTTCAGTTCCTGGGGAATGGAACCTTGTTTCCAGAAAGATTGGAACAACTGGGTAAGTTTTTCAACAAGCACAACACCACCAGCCTTATAGACTTCCTCTGGGATTGTGTCAGATCCTGGCGCCTTACCACTGGAACACTGACTGATGGCCTGTGAGGTTTCAGCCTCTGATGGTAGTTGATATCTATCTGGGATATCCTGTCAATCGCCTCATTATTGATGGTGGATGGGCGGTTCAGCACAAAGTGGAAATGCTAAGCCCAATGCTGTAAAATCAGGGTCTTCTCAGTGATAAGAGTTGCACCACTCGAATCCAGTAAAGGAGAGCTTCCTAAGGGCTGAGATCAATACAGGGATCTAAGGGCTTCATAGAATCATTTGACATCGCCTCTATCAGCAAACTTCTGGATTTCATCTGCTTCGGCACTCAACCAGGAGTCCTGCATCTTGCGGAGCTTGCTCTGTACAATCCTGCGTGTGTTTATAAAAGCATTTTTCTTTGCAGTTGACGATGGGTCATTCTGATGAGCACAGTAGAGATCGTGTTTTTCAGCAAGCAAGGCCTTAATCTCTTCATCGTTTTCATCAAACCAGTCCTGCTGCTTCCTATATGAAGGTCCAAGAACCTTAAGTGCAGAAGAGTGCAAGATGTCCCAGAAACATTCCCAGTCCTTCTCAGCATTTTCCTGTATTTGCAGCTCCAGGAGTTGATTGTCAAGATCTTTTACTAATGAAGCTACTACATTGGGGTTTTCCAGTGTACTGATGTTCATCTTTTTCATCACAACTCTGTTTCCCTGTGAACGATTCTTTGGCTTGATGTGAATATTTAACTTGGAAATGATGAATCTATGGTCAGTCCAGCAGTCAGCACTCGGCATAGCCTTAGTTACTCTTACATCTTGCATGTCTTTCCTCCACACAATGACATAATGAGATGCCAGTGCCTGGAGCATGGGTGCATTCAGGACGTCTTTTTATGAGTAGGCAGGCAAAAGATGGTATTAGTAATGACCAGGTCATGAGCAGCACATGTCTTCAATAGTAACAGACTATTGCTATTACATGTGCCAATTCCATTTTTACCAATAACGCCATCCCAGGTAGAATGATCGGACCCCACTCTCGCGTTGAAATCACCAAGTAAAATCAGCCTATTGGTGCGCTTCACGGATAAAAGTAGGGCATCAAGATCTTCATAAAACGTGTCCTTTACTTCATCTGGATTTGTCATTGTGGGTGCTGATCAATGTGGCTTGCTTTCCACTTAGTAATGGGAGATGCAGTGTCATGAGTCGATCATTTACACCTTAGGAAGACTGGCAAGTTGGTGAACAAGATGGTTCTTAACCGCTAAGCCAACTCCAGACTCACGACGTTGGTCACTGCTACGTCCACACCAAAAAAATGTGTAACTGCCTCCTGTTTCTGTGAGCTGACCTTCATTGGCTAGATGAGTTTCACATAGGGCCCCAATGTCAATGTTAAATCTTGCAAGCTCTCTGGCTACCAGAGCTGTTTTTCTTTCTGGGCAATCTGCTAATGGATTGTCTTGAAGCGTACATATGTTCCATGTACCAATAATAAGTGGTAACACCTTGTGTTTCGTCTTAAATTTTGTATTTTGACCACATGAAATGGTATCCTCTCCAACCAGGGTAGGCTGGACAGGGTTTGAAGGAAACAACAATGTTTAGGGCACATTTTCTAGCCCCTTCCTCATACTACAGAGGTGAGCAGTGTGATCCTAAAGAGGGCTGC
The DNA here is from genome assembly GCF_016545835.1 of Crotalus tigris. Lineage (NCBI taxonomy): Eukaryota > Metazoa > Chordata > Lepidosauria > Squamata > Viperidae > Crotalus > Crotalus tigris. The sequence goes on along the minus strand of NW_024096465.1, from coordinate 1,457,988 downwards.
TCAGTTACTCAGATAGATGCCGAATCCAGCTGTTGCTTCATCAGCAAGAAACGACCATTAGACCTGAGCCACGTGTCCACAGCTCCCAGTGATTCCACACCTGCTGCTTCTTTGCTCGCCTATCGCCACAGGACTTTAAGATTTGTTGCAGTGGTTGACCAGGGCATCTTTCGTGTCTTGCCGTGCTTTCAGCGTACCACGTCGCTTGCAGAAACTGCCTTCATGACTGATGGTTCTATCTTAATAGATCTCATCCGCTCAATCCACCAGAGTCTGTCTTCACATGCTTGGGATAGACAAATCCCTTACTCACCTAGTGTCAAAGACACAATGGCTACTCTCAACCTGGTTTAGCCAGCCTATCGAAGCTGTTGCCCAGGGTGTGGCTGCTGTGCATGTTACAGCTACTAGGAGCCACAGGTGAGAGCTGAGTGTCAGGTAGGGACCAAAGGTGTACGAGTTGCCCTAAAGAGGCACGACATGCCCTATACCAGAGGTACTACCCCTCCCTGACCACCCCATACACCCCATCATTAACACTACCAACAATTTAAATAACTGCAATGCTGTCTACAAAGAGCTGCCTTTAAGAATAACCTGTTTGGGATAGAATGAAGCAGGGTGGATTTAAAAGACTAACTATAAAAAGTCTTCTATTCCATGTCTATTAAAGTGCATGAGACTTTTCTACCTTCAGATAATAGGACATATCATTTGCTTTGGAAACACTGGGTGTGAATCTCATTTTAAGCATTTTGATTTAAAAACAATTCCCTCAGCATGCCAATTCCTTTGTTTGTTTATTTGTATGTTTTAAAAGCAGCAAATCTTTAGTGCCATGAATCAGAAATTCAGTATTGCATTCATGCTGCATTAGATGAACATGAGATGATTCTTTATGGATTGCCCATTCCTATGTATTACACTTGGCTACTGTTCAGGAACAGCTAAGTGGGTTGATGTCATCTGGGAGAAAACTGAATTATCTTAACAGCAAATATGTCCACTCAGTGGTAGGATTCAAATATGTGAACAACCGGTTCTCTGTGTGGATGCCGCTTCCGGAAGTCAATTTTTGGCCTGGGCAACAAAAAATTGGCTACCTGCTGAATCCCACCACTGCATCCATTCCCTTTGCACTCCCAGTTTTTTCTCAACCTTGGCTGCATGAAGATGTGTAGACTTCAACTCCCAAAATTCTTTAGAATTCAGAATTCAGTTTTTTTGTCTGGAGAATTCTGGGAATTGAAGTCCACACTTTTTCAAGCAACCAAGGTTGAGAAACACTGGTCTGTTCCATTCCCGTCTATGAAAAGCAGGGTAGGAATCTCACCTTGGGAAAAACAGTAATTCCTGAAAATATATGGCTTTCCCCCTGTACTATTATACTGACTCTGATTGATTTTTCCCCCCTTCTATCAGAGATTGTAAGAACTAAACTAAAACTCCTATGATCTTTGTAGAAATAATCAGTGCATATATTGAGAAGCCATTGTTATTATAGTCTTCAAATACCAAATGTTTCATTGAATCATTATATACATATATTCCAAATATCACATAATTCAGCTGTTGTATATAGCATAGTCTGTAAGTATAAATGAAGCATAGTTCATGAAAACATTTTTTGGGGGAGAAAAAGCAGTAAAATCCAAGTCATTGTTCCATTTCAGTAGCAGGACTGAATGATATTATTGTTTAATTTTTGGACTCTACTTCCACCATGCATTTTCAATTAGATTTGGTAGGAACAGCTTCTTTAAGAGAAAAATGTTTTCATTAAATTAAAATACTACATGATAGTTCCCTCCCTGAGTTCTCTTGATTATTTTCAGGTTCCTATAATATTAACAGGGCTAATTTCAACCCAGATTCTAATTATCTCTATTTGGAAAGATTGTCTAGGAGAAGCTTAGGTTGAAGTCCTTCCCTAAATAGAACTTCAAGAAGGTTTCATGATAATCGCTGGTTGGGTTTCTAGCACTTATAGAGATAATCATATGAGTGATTATTGCTATATATATGAGTGATTATTGCTATATAAAGAGTAAAGCCACTTTTTAAGCCAAACTCAACTATTTGTGACTTCTTGAAGAAGATAATGTTGGGTCGAGAACATTAGGGATCTGGTTTGGTGTTGCCTCTTGAAGGTTCATTGTCTTCCAGGCAAGTTTATGGTCTGGTGTTGTGTGGTAGTCTCCCATCCAAACAAGAATCAGATCTGAACATGCTTAGCTTTGAGCCCAGACAAGGTAAGGTGTAGGTGCTACCATCTACTGGGATAATTACCATAGAAGTAGTACAATGTTATTTTCTAACTTTACTGCTATTTATTGCCTAGCGGTTGCTGAAATTAAGTAATGTTCCCCAAAATGACATTTAAAGAGGAAAGTATACAAAATAAAATATTGTGAAGAAAATACTATTCTCAGAAATGTTTTAAGCTAGAGACTAACGTGATATCAGCCAAGCAGCCCAGAGGTAGCATAGCACATAACATTCCAAAGATTTTTCACAGTTTTGGAGAGAACTAACAAATATCTCTCTTTGAATTGGTAAAGCAGCTAAGTCTTCTGTAAGGCTCACCTGGCTCTTTTTGAAGATTGTACCTAGCGTTAACAGGAATGTCTGGCAAGGCAAGCTTCAGAGGCCCTGGATAAATAGCTTCCACAGACAGTTGACTTTGAAACTGATCCCTTCTTTCTCTACTCTGGAAGTCCATGATAGTTCATCTATGGCTAAATCTATGACCAAACACAATTTCTCCTTGAGATTAAATAGTGTAGCTGCTAAACATTTGTTTGTCTATTAAATCTTCTCAGAGATTAGCTGGCTAACTAGAAAATAAGGCAAAGAACATTTAAGTTCACTACAGTGTATATTTTCTAGGATTTAGGGAGGAAAAGCCAATGCACCCAGATCTCTGGATATAGTTAGCAAGTCAGAAACAGTGCATTAAAGGTTTAAAACTTTCATTTTTATTTTGAATGTGTCTACCTTCTACTCTTATTCTATGAGTTGCAAAACTATTTTCCATGAGATATTTTGGATGAGTGGGCCTTCTGCTCACTGTTCCTTTGTTTATACTTCTGAATTTTGTCTAAGCTTTTGTTGCCCTATGCTTTTTCTCTTTCCTATTTGAGTAAATAGATTTAGTATCAATTTTGTTTTGGGGGTTATTATCTGATAACATGTTTCAAAAGGCTTAGAATTCTTTAGACTACAGATAGTCCTCAACTTACAACAGTTCATTTATTGACTGTTTGAAGTTACCACAGCACTGAAAAAAATGACGTATGTCTGTTTTTCACAATTATGACCATTGCAACATCCCCATGGTCACATGATAAAAATTCAGATGCTTGGCAACTGAGCCATATTTATGATGGTGGCAGTGTCCCAGGATTATGTGATCCCTTTTTGTGACCTTCGGTTGAGCAAAGTCAAGGGGGAAGCCAGATTCACTTAACAACCATGTTACTAAACTGTGATGATTCACTTAACAACTGTGGCAAGAAAGGTCATAAAATGGGGCAAAATTCACCCAAGACTTCATTTAGGAACAGAAATTTTGGGTACAATTGTCATAAATTGAGGATTACCTGTATTGAAATATTGGCTTTAAACTATCACTGTGTTTTTAAATTAATTCTCTTTTGGCATTGTTCCTCTATTCCTGGTTGAAGGAAGGGACAAGGAAGGTTGCTACAGTTAATACTACCCAAAGGTGATAATGGTTGCATTATTCCAAGTAGGCCTTGTTGGAGGTCAAGTAGTGAGATACTCTTTACATGGCCAATAATTTACCAGCCAGTTTTTCTGGGACACTAACTCTTGTTTATATGAAATCAAGAAGATTATAACAAAGGATTGTAGTATTCCAAACTTATACGTATAATTGTCTTGATAAGAATGAGGAACAGTTCATACCTGTGTTTCAAACTCCATCAATAAAGCATCAAAAGTTAAGCATCAAAAGTTATCATCAAAAGAGGCACTCGGGAATCAGTATAATTAGCTTCCATGATATCATTTCTGTCAGAAGATGTATTGGAAAATCATTAAGGATAAAAGCCAACATTGCTTTTATCAGGTAGGTACCCCTTTTTCAGGAGTAATTCCCCCCTTTCCTTTTCCTATAGTCAACTTCCTTATCCCCTCTAGAAGATCTTCCAAAAATCTGAAATATATTTCAGTACTACTATGATACTATAAGCAGAGAGAAGAATTTCCCACTTGTTAACAATTATTTGGGTACAATCCAAAATAGTACACTTGCAAAAATTAGAGTCCAAGTAAGAAATATATGAATGTACTGATGAGATCCTAAAATTCAGAAAATTTGAATAGAATGGTTTTTAAATGTTATAAAACTTTGTCTCAGTTGAGCTACGGCAACTGAATGTTTACATGAATGTCACCTGAGCTTTCAGTGGCATAAGAAACCATCACTGTCTAGGTGTTTCACAGCAATTTTCTTTCTATCTAACAAATGGGCTGGAGAGCTGGGTGAACAAGTTAATGTTTAGCTACATGTCAAACTAATTCCATTCCACAGATTGTAAATATTCCTAATTGAAGTTCACATGTTATCTAATTAACATCCTGTTTAGCAATTCCTTCTTGACATTAAATTCAGCTGATTGCAGTGTAATCATTAACCTTTTACATTACCTGATGTCTTTCTTCTCTGATACTACTTGAACAGCACCGGTCAGCCTCAGAAAACAGCTGTTCATAGAGATAGTTATTGATTCATGGGTTTTTTTTTCCTATTGTAAAGCCTTGATATTCTGTACCAATTTCTGAATGATCCAAAAATATATAGTGCAGTCATTGCAAAGAGAGATCTAATGCTTATTAATCAAAAGTAACTATTGTTCCTACATAATTACACATAATAGTATTTTATGAAAGTATTGGAAGACCTATCAAGGTAACAAAGCTATGGTGAATCTTTAGAAATTATTTTGGACAGTTCATGAGCTTGATTGCAGTGCTTTCATTTTGCTTTATTATGTTCATTTAAGTATAGTTACCCTCAGTGGTGGGATTCAAATATATGAACAACCGGTTCTCTGTATGGATGTATTTCCGGAAGTCCATTCTGGGCCTGGACAACAAAAAATTAGCTACCGGTTCTGCCAAAGTGGTGTGAACTACCTGAATCCCACTACTGGTTACCCTTTATAACGGTCCCATATGAGCTTTAAAAAGATACTGCTGCTTTAGTATGCCAGACCATTAAGGCAGTACAATCTTTAAGACAACACCAGTTTTTCTTTTGCAAGAACACAAAGTAGCCAAATAAAAGAGATGCTTTTCAATCATTTGTGAAGTGTGCACAGCCCTATACAAAGCAAGAAATTTGAAAGCAGTGAGCATGGGATTTTTAAAAATGGTTTGTATTGACATACTGTGTTGCATTATTAAAATTGCCTTGGAAATATGATCAAGAAGAACATATTAGCTAGTTCATTATGTTGCCATTTCTAATAGACTCAGAATTCAAAAATTAACTGCAACGTTTAGTTTGTATGAATGCCATACCTCAGTGGACTTGCTTCTTTTAAAAAGATAGATTAATAATTTTTATTATTATTATTATTATTATTATTATTATTATTATTATTATTGTTGTTGTTGTTGTTGTTGTTGTTGTTGTTGTTAAATAAATAATATTAATAATATAAGAAGACCCTCAAAGAGATAAATAACCAACAGAAAATAGTCAACTAAAGTGACATACTTTGGGCAATTGTTAATTCAGTTTCTGGGTGCTATGAAAGAAGCAATTGGGAAATTATAAACATTACAATGATTAGAAAAAGCATAACATGTTTCCCCAAAAATAAGACCCAACTGGAAAATAACTCCTAACATGATTTTTCAGGATGCTCATAATATAAGCCCCAGCCCCAGAATAAGCCCCAGTTAAGATCGTCAGCCATACGGACGCATTTAGTACCATATTTTCCCGAATATAAGCTGTAACCAGAAAATAAATCCTAAATGCGTCTTTTGGACAAAAAATTAATATACGACCAGGTCTTATTTTTGGGAAAACACAGGTATTTCACTGTCAATATTTTTCTATATAACTGAGGTCCGTGGTTTTGCTCTTATATAATTATATGTTGAATCATAGTCTTCAAGATAGTCAATTTACAGAGGTCAAAATACAAAAATCAATCCCTTTTGAATTCCTAGAAGTCGAGTTTATATAAAGATGGCAAAAGACAGAGGGGGAAGCATTCCCTGTTCAACCTGATTATTGTGAAAATGGTCATAAAACATCTGACTGCAACACTCAACTTAAAACTATAAATGATAGTCTGCATTATTATTTTTTAAAAAATAAAAAGTGTGTACAATTTCTGTTGGTTTTAGGATCACACTTGGCTTTGCATGGCAAGCCAAGGCAAAACATTTTGGTCCCCAAAGACTCTATTAGAAACTGAATTAGGCTTTTGTTTTGTGCTGCAAAACTTCAGATGACCACTAGGTCAAAAGATTAGAAGTTAGACTTTTTTCTTGTAACACCTTTTAGTCAATAAGGCTCAATTTTGAAGTTTTGGTTTTGAGGCTACAACAGAGAAGCTGGCTGTTATATGGACCTATTCAGCTGCACTTTTTAATGCCTGCAAATTGACTGAATTAATCTAGGAAATGCACTAAGAGTAAAAGAACAAGATTCTGAATTTATTCTATCTAAGTCAGCACTCTGTTTCTTACAGTGGCCAACCAGATGCCTTGGAAAAGCCAAAAACCAGGAACCACATCAATGGCACTTTCCTATTCATGGTCCCTATTGGTAATTCAGTCGTGCAGTTCTGCTACCACAATAGTTCTTTAGACTTTTTCTTTATAAGCTTATTTAAATTCCTTTTAAATAGATTTACATTGGTCTAAATGATAATGAATTCTATTATTTTATCTATACAAGCAACAAGCACTAGTAGTTTTGCTATTATAAGAAAAAAAATTTCTTTGTCTAGTTTTATCACAGTGTTGAAGGAAAAGTCTTCATCAGGGTCCAATCCAATAAACAACATGGTGACTGCTTTAGAAAGAAGGTTGCAGTTTATTGAAGAGGAGAGCCAGACAGAAATATGGCTCTGGAAGAAAAGAGAGAGAGCACATGCGGGGAATGGGTTTTTATACCCTCTGGGGCTCTTGAGGTTGTTTCCTCTTCCTGTTTGAGGCTTTGTATTTCCTGTGTCATGTACTTTGACCTGACTCTGAGTGTGCCCCTTTGGCATCTGTGGGTTAATCCTATTATGTCCTGTCTTAGAGTTTGGGTGGAGTATGTAGATTTTAGGTGTCTTTGTCTTCCTAAGCTTCTAGCTGGAGGGCTCCAGACTTCCTGAATGGATTATTTACATTTGCATTTCTACAGAGCTGGTTTCTGCTTGGGGGAGGGAGACTTGAGGCTATTAAGAAAAACTGGGCATACTTTTCTGCCTCTTTAAGATCCTTTGAGGAAATATAATATTCTGGCCTTTTAATATTTTCTTCTCTGGGGGGGGGGCTAACTTCCCACAACAGCATGCTTGCTTTTATTATTCTCCAATGGTTCTTATCAGCTTTCTTCAAGCCCCATCCCCACTGTCACCAACAAACAAAATCTGCTTGAAAATTGTGGACCAGCAAATGTGCAGGTCCCTTGCAGTTTGTTCGGTGTACATATAAGTTCTATGTTTTCTCCATATTTTGATGAATAAAAGTAAAATGTCAACCAGGTTCCAAATATAAGATGAAATCTGGGGTGATTATTAATTCACTCAAAGTAGGATAAGAGTTAACAAGCTCCAGTTAAAAACCTTCTAGGTTGAAAGGAAAAAGGCTCTGTATAGCAAAAAGGGAACAGAAATAAAATAGCACTTTTTGGCTTATTCACATAGTTCCTTTGTAGGGTAGAATACAAAAAAGGCTATTAGACTTATGGATGATAATAAATTTCTATTCATTTTAAGAAAACAAAAGTTACACTCAACTTTAATATTTAGCTTTTCTTATGCTTGATAATGGAAGAGCAGAGAAATTATTTGAGCCCAGAGTATTCTAAGATCAATGTAATAGTTACTGCATAAATATTTTCTTGAAGTTATGACATGTATAATAAATTCTCAGTGATGAGAATCTAACGACAGACTAATATGGAATTCCGACATTCTAGGAAGTTATTAAACTCATAATGGCAAGAAACATCAGTGGATGACTTAAATCTCATGACAGACTCACAGGAGATGCAGCCAGATTCAAATCCATCAGGATAACCCAGAACTGCTCAAGATGGGCTGTATAGTAGATGCAGTACTAATTATTGAAATATTCTGCAAAACATCTGAATAGATAAACTTATATAAGGGTGTTCATCCAGGGCATCACATCAAAAGAATGTTCTTTCCATCTGATGCAAATGAATTCAGGGTCTATTCTAGGATGAATGACATATTTTAAAAATGATTATTATGATGATGACCATTCACTTGTCTGAATTTTAATCTTGCCAGTATGAAGCTCTGAAAAAGTATCTTGCTTCTGAATCAGTTGCTATGACAGACATAAATAAAAAACATAAGTGTACTTTCACAACAGTAATTTATTTTTAGAAGGCCTAGAGAAATATTCTGTCATAATCACTTGTAGCTTTCACCCTTAATTATCCAATATCTCATAATTTAGCAGAATATGAATCATGCTAGCTGCATTAAGATTCAAATGAGCTGCATTATATGGACAGTCACAACAAAATTGTTTTAAGCCAAACTCTCTTTTCACCATTTTTAAATCCAAATGGTTTAGAGATTATAGGAAATACTAACAGCCTATAAACCAAAATGTTGCACCTGTGCAATAGTCCTTTCACTCATGACTCTGTATTTAACATAATATAAATGGATATTTTGTATACTGTATATTTTACATCATATAAATAGCTATTTTAAAACAATCACAAGGATTTTAGAGCAGAATAGAGAAGAGTTCAAATGTAAAAACAACACTGAAGCAATGTGTCAGAAGAGACCCTGAGGTAAACAGCATACTTAATATACTATCCCTCAGAATACTGGGAATATCTCTCTTCATTATTTGAGGCCAACCAAACTTGCTTTACTTGTCTACAGACCCATAACATGCATGATATCGGTATTATGATGAGAAAGATTTGGGAAGAGGGTCTCTCCCACACATTCATCCGTGGCTTCTCACTGGTGTTGTTTATTTACTTGGGGGATTAGAGTCCCTTATCCAAACTGATCGGTTAAATTGCAAGCTTATCAAACTGACTGCTTGAATGATTATGGAGTTCGTCTGGCACATCTCATAGACACTAAATTGGAATGTATTGTGGGAGACAGCAGCCGAGTAAATGAAATTGCCCTTTGTGTTCACGAAGCAGAGAGCATCACAGATCAGAAGTCCATTTCAATTACTGTACTTTAAAGTATGACTGCCACCCATTAATGGCTCCTGCTCTTTGAGCAGCTACAGGAAGAAGCAGGGGCGATTTTGTTCCATTTCCTTTAGCACAGCAGCACTGTTGTCCAGCTCTTTTTAATCTGGGCATGAATTGGTAATTAAAGGTCTTCAAATTTAAATATAAGCAACAATCATTATATCATGATTAGGGTGTCTTGATGACTGATTACTCCTGAGGGAGATGGGCAGTTCAGAAATATAGACAGACAGACACACACTGTATCAGCTCATAGACTTCAGAACACTGGCCTTTGAGGACAAAATGAAATAAATATCTCCATTTGACTTACTACAACAAATATGCCTTCATGAAATAGCATCAGCCACACCCACTGAACAGATTTTTTTTACTAACTCTAATAGAGCAAAAACTTGTAAATAATTATTTCTCATATTTCCCTTCACCTCAACTGTTCTCAAATATCCCTTTTTAAAAATGTGAATTAATTCACTTGGAGTCATTGTTGCTCCTAATCCTCATACAATAATCAGATGCATCAGTATTAGTGCTGGAGTAAATCTGTAATGTCTGATCTTTATGGGGGTTTCATGGCAACTCCTTTCCCTGTATAAGGCACACTGATTCTGGGATTCTGATTCCTAATGCCGCTCAGAGTTACCTGGCTTGTAAGATGGGTGGCAAATTAAATAAATTAAATAAATAAATAAAGTAATGAAGCCATTGCTCAGGGGCCATATGCTTACAATGTAAGCATATGGCCCCTGAGCTAGTTATAAACAATATGGATCTCATTGTAGGAGAGGTAGACAGTGTCTAATAAGCCACATTGATTTTCCATGCAATAACTATAGTCTCTGCAAACTATAGTTGGTATTTTAAAAAATAAGGCTTGTATACATTCTTTGGCATCTGCAGAGAGGCAGGATGTATTATTTCTTTTTTTTTCCTTTCTACTCATTATATTTGCACCATTGAAGATGCAGAGGGATTAAAAAGTCTTAACAATAAGGAAAAGAACAATATCTTGCTGCTTGCTGATCCGTTCCATTCCAAACTGTGAGAAAAACACTTAGGGTCTTTCTTTCTTTCTTTCTTTCTTTCTTTCTTTCTTTCTTTCTTTCTTTCTTTCTTTCTTTCTTTCTTTTTTTCTGCCAGAATTTAGCTAGCTAAGGGATAAATGTAAAAAATAAATGGGCAAAAAAAAAAAAAAGGTAGCAGAGACTTGTTCCATTTACATAGAGAAGCATAGAAATTGTGAACTTTATTAGGTGAAATGAATGTCAGTACTTTGGCCTTGATCAAGCCTTGTCCTCCAAACTGAGAGTAAATGGTCTCTGATAATCCCTTTATTCTCTCCTTCCAAAGCAGATACATCTGCTTTGTAGACACCTATTGTCCCATAAGATGTTAAAAATAGCCATAGTACAATTAATGGTAATAGGTGACAGAAGGATGGTTTTGGAGCTTACATCCTGTGGCTCATGAGTGACTAAGATGCAACAGTGATAGGATAAAAGACTCTCAGAGATATCCCTTAACACATTCTCAGGTAGCAGTGATTTACTTCTCTGCAGTAAAATGACAGTGGATCCAAAGGGTTCAAACATCAATTCTAATCCTCCAGTGAAAGGATTCCTCTGCAAATTCCACTTATATCAGAAATCATCATCTCCAAAACAACTAAAGAAGCCCTTATGTTCTCATCACTGCAAAACCCCAAGTGGACATTCATTGCATTGCAGTGAAATGAAATAAAATCTTAACACAGTCAGCTTCATCCTGAGCATCCCCTTTCTGGATTTCCTTAAAAAAACAACAACACAAGAACTTATGAGTGGCTACTACTGGTTTTATTGTCTACACATTCTGCATTTCCTTTCCTTTACCAGCCCAATGGTTCTCTCAGCATTGTCCTATCTGCAGCACACTTTAGTCAGCCTAAAATCAGCCTTAACTGGGAGTAGCAACTGCAATTGAATACCGGTAGTGTTCAAATTATGAGTAGTTGTTTTGTGATTGTTTGAAATTATGACGGACACACCTCTTCCAAAAAAAGTTATTTATGACCAGGTTTCCAAGTTATGACTGCTACAGTCCTGCCATGGTTGTTCACCCTTATGACTGACCACAGGGGCATTGCAGGGTGCCCCACTTATCTGCACCCATCCTGCTGTCTCTCCACAGGCCTTTGACTGGCTCCAAATTGGCCACTCAGCCACTCAATGGAGCCTAAAACAAGACAGCATAAGCTACCAGCACATGGGGAGCTATTAGAGCTTATAGGCTGAGGTCTTCTTCTCATCCAACTACCCAGAGACTTGTAAGATCTGCCCTGCTTCTCCGCCTGCTCCAGGGCTCAGCAGCACCCAACTTACCTTTCTGCTTTTAGCAGAGAGGCACCTGGCCAATCTGATATGAAGTGATGCTGTGCTCAGTTTTCCTACAAAGATTATCTCATGGCAACCTCATGTTATTTGCAAGTAGGTACTATTATCATGAGCCTGTAGGGCTCCATTGTTTAAAGAGACTCCATTGTATGAGGAAGGATGTGAGAAGAAGAAGCTCTACTTCTGCAGGATACAAGGAATGTATGGGAGAGATGCATCAGGCTGCAAGATTGAATCCAACTCCAGCACAAGGGCAACCAGATAGTCTCAGCTAAGAGAAGCTCCACAAAGAACCCTGCTCTTCTTATTCTAGTATATCTGCAGTTCTTCTCCAGAGAATTAATAGGGCACATTTGCAAAACCAAGACTGGTCTGTAATGATGGCTGAAAGTTTCCATTGATGCTTCTGTCAAGGAAAAGACAAGAAGATAAACAATGGTAGCTTCTTGGGTTGAAATGATAGTCAATAATAGTCAAAAACCTACCTATCAATCATTTTACCTCAAACAGCCTTAAAAACAGCTTCAGGTGAACATTGCTAGGAGGGGGAGCATTTTCCAGAGAAAGTGCACAATACTTTTTGATTTGAGATAGAACTAGAGCACCTCTGTCGGGATGCAGGCAGTGTGCAAAACCACACCCTCTCCGGTGTGCCAAAAAAACTTTCTCCAAGGAACCGATCCCTGGTGCCAAAAAGTTGGGAGATACTGTTCTAAGCCATCACAAGTTCTCCCACCCTTAGCTGATTTCCTGCAGAGAATAAGTCATGCTATGATAACAGGGACAGTTCTGAAACTTCAGTCTGTAATAGAAATGAGTTCAGCATGTTGACAATTAAGACTGAGAAAAAAACCCAGTTGATCTCTTGACTACTTTCTCAGCCGATTATGTTATCGGAAGACAGAGACGCAAAAGTAATAGTTCACTGGTTAATTTAAATATTCTCCCAGACTGTAATAAAGAAAAGAGATAAGCATGATCTCATATTCTAATCAGGAACATACTAACTTCTCCTATAAAAATGAAGGATTTTCTTTTCACACAGTAAATATCACTATTGAAAATCTGCCACAGGTTTTAGGAAAGAGGTCTTCTAAAGATTTAGCTGTACAGCCAGATTCTTCAGAATACCAATGAAGCCAGAGAACTGACTATTTTTTAGTTTTGGTCTGTAACAAAAGGCAATGTATATTATTTGATTGTATTTATTCATACCACTTTTAAACTATACATTTTACTGTTTTCATTTACCAGCTCTAATTCAAATTGAAAAAACAGAGACAGATTTTTGGAAATTTCTTCGAGGGAGAGATATCACTGGAGTTATCATAGTCAGGATCTGCAAATATCTTAGTTTTCACTGTACAGACATTAGCCCAACAGTAAAATTATGGCCACCAAATTGCACATTGATTCAGACTTCTTTGCTGTCTCTTGTTGATTATTCATATTTTTGATCTAAAAGTCGCACTATTGAGAAATGGAAGTGCCAAGCCTGATCTAATGGTATACCTGGAATTTTCATAGCTTCCCAGTAACCAGTAAGGCTTGTTTTAGCTTTATTCTTGTTCACTTTTCTTTGATACTGACTTTTCTCTACCAACCCTTTGAACAATTTAAGGAAGAATATTTTATGAAACCCATCAAGTTATACTTAGAAACCAACACCCAGTTTTCAGATTGCAAAGAAGGCCAGCACTTAAAGACCTCTTTTCCGCATTCCTATATGTCCCTTTTTATACATAAGATTTGTTGCCGGTTAAACATTAAAAACTCCCAGCCTATTAGAGGTATGACTGGCACAAATATTCTTGATCCCATGTTGGCAGTCATGATGAATAAACTTTGTTAAGTCTATTAAAAACCATAGTTATTTTCTAAGTAATTTTGCATGATCCCATCAAAGACTGATTTGGGAATAAGGAACCATTATTGCCTCCACCTGAGAAATTCATTTTCTTTTCTCATAAAATTGAATGAGCCATGTGATAAAATGTGCCCACTTTTCTAACTTTGATGGAAACAAAAACATATGCAAGACTTTGTAACCTAAAATGACTTGCATGTCCTAATGATAAATGTGTTCCTCTCTCTCTCTGGCTCTCACCTTTACTGTAATACAATGGGTAAAGCAAGACAATAAACCAGCATGCTCAGTAAGCTATTTCTTGCTCGATGACCAAGGTAGCAATTAAGTTAAATGATGTTTATGTATCTTGAATATTTTACTAACTAATTAACTTGTGGATGAGACTGATTATAATCAAGCTTTGTCTTTGTAATTCACACAATGATAGCTTTCTTGATAGAAGAAAAATCCATGGTAGTTCAGAAACTTCAACCATAAATTGCACTATGCAGTTTGACCCCTCAGCAATAAATTCCTTCTTTGAGCAAATGCAAGCGATGCTGAGTAATGAATTTTCTTGATCCAGATAGTGAGGCTGCTGGACTAATTACTCAAATGCATCTTCTGTAAAGTTGTGCAAAAGCTACAGGAAAATGTTTCTGCACTTAGGTTGGTGTACTGCTGATATGGAAACCCTTTTTGTCATCCTATACATTTTGGGTTCTTTCCCTCGTACGTGTGAAAGTTCTTTCCAATCAAGGTAGCCATTTATATGAGTTTCAGGTGTCCTCATTTGTATTTTGTTCTCATACCTATACAATATCATTCATAGTATAGGCCTTGAGTTTTGTACAATAGCAACAGCACATGTGAACAACGGTTGTGCAATAATTAGATTAGGCAGATAGTGATTATATCTTGTTAAGAGCCTATGGAAGAAAGCAGACACCTTAAGTAGAGTTAGAGCAGTTTTCCCACATTAATATACCACAGGTATATTAAACTAACAAATTATTTATTATTTCTTTATTAAATTTATATGCTGTCCATCTCATTATCCAAAGTGAATTAATTGATCTTTGCTGGTAGTGAATTCTATAAAATATAGAGGTTTGTAAGAACAAACACGGGACATGCAGGAGTAAAAAGTAATGAGTGTCAATTGAGAAAGTCAGAAAAAAAAATGGAAATGACAGAAGAGTTAGGGAAAAGAAACCAAGTCACACAGATCAATCTAAAACTAGATTGTATTTGTACATATTGGTCTGTTTTCTCAATTATTTCTTAAAAACGCCAAACTCCATCCATAATTGTGATACACAATTCTCTTAAAACTAGATTTGTCTTTCAAGATTTGCTCATAAGGACATAATGGATTAAGCTTCACTCAAAGGGAACTACACTGAGATCTTCTGCATTGAAGGTCTTCTGATTGAAGATAGAGTAGGAAGCTGGGTTTTCGTGTTTGCTTTTTTTTGTTTCATTACAGGCAAGCTGAAAGGGAGAGGGATAGAGAGAGTGAGAGTAGTTGCTGGAGCCATTTTCTGGAAGCAGGCCAGGGAGGGAGAGAGAGAGGGCGGAGGGAGTAGCTTGCTGAGCTGTTTGCCTGAAGCAGGCCAGGCAGAGAGAGAGAGAGAGAGGTTGGGAGTGGCTGGTTGGAGCTGTTTGTTTGAAGCAGGCCAGGCAAAGAGAGAAAGAGGAGGGGTGGGGAAAGATGAAGTTTTATTGTTTCTTTCTCTTTCATTGTGGGAAGGCCAGATGAAGAGAGGGAGAGAGGATAGTTTGGGGAGTTTTAATTCCTTTCCCTCGTTGGAGTAAGTTAGGCAGAGGGAGAGTTAGGGAAGAGTTTGATATACATATTTCAGTAGGAGGTAAGGGTTTTTTCTTTATAGGATCAGCTGGGGGAGATAAAAAGGAATTACATGGAATGAGGTCAGAGAGGAGTGAGGAGAGTGGATAAGGGAGGCCTCTGTCAGCACCAGAAATTGGTTGCCATCATTCTAGGCAAGTTGTTGTCATCAAAGACGGATTAACATCATCCTGGGCAAGTTATTGACACCAGAGACTGGCTGCCATTATTTTAAGCAAGTTTCTGTCACCAGAGACTAACTGCCATCATTCTGGGCAAGGTGTTGCCACCAGAGACTGGCTACCATTGCTTTAGGCAAGTTGCTGTCACCAGAGACTGATTGCCATTGTTTTAAGCAAATTGCTATCACCAGAGACTGGCCGCCATTGTTCTAGACAAGTTGCCATCACTAGAGGCTGATTAACATCGTTCTGGGCAAGTTGTTGTCATTAGAGATTGACTACCATCTTCCCTGTAAGTTCTTATTGCCTGAGATCAATCACCATCATCCCAAGTGAGTCACCATTGAGAGAGAGCGACCATCACCACCCCATGTGCGTGGCTGACGATCGTGACTGAATACCACCATGTTACGTGCCCTGTTAGGCAGAGGAGAGACCTCCAACAGGAGAGACCTCTTTGAGCTGGTGGAGGGTAGATCGGGAGGGCCTGGACTTAAGCGGTCTCTACAGGGGTGGTGTTACACAGTAATAATAATAGTCCCCCATTGAGGCACTATCTTGATGTCATTATCAGGTTTATTTGCCTTTTAGGAAGATGAGAGCTATAGTAGAGATTCAACCATACTGGATAGGTCTTATTAGAGAAGTCAGATGAAGAATCTCCTATGAACAATATGGTGAAATGTAACTTAGAGGAACTTACAATATATTGGAGCAGTTGTCATCTGGGTTAACACACAAACTGCATTAGGTTTTGGACATCTCATGACCAAAGAGCTACCAGACTCAGAACTGTCGGCTGAGCAACTAGGGACAGCAGCTGCAATATTATTGGAAGAAAAGTTGCTTAGCCATTGCAAATATACGAAGAGTGAAAACAAGGAAATAATGATTTGCTATTACAAACCAAGTCCAATGAGAAGAGGATATCTGAAAAGAATGCATCAATGTGGAAAGAACAATATTGAGAATCAGAAATAACAGAAAAAGGCTAGCAGATCAACAATGATTCATAATATGAATTAAAGTGTTCACAAAAGTAGAACTGGAAGAACTGCAGAAGTCTACTCAGGGCAAAGAGACTGAAACTTGCCAAAAGTAGCTCGGACAGTAGAAACAAATCAGAGGGAGATGATAATAAAGGAAATCATCATCACTATTGAACCATTTTTATTTTTAAGTCAGACATTGTTCTATCTTCTCCTCATAAAGAATAAAATCAGAAAAACAAGAGGAACTAAAACAAAGAAGCATGAATGAGAATGAGCATCTAGAACAGCAGAAAAACCAACAGAATAAGATTGCCTGAAGCTTGTTGAAAAAAAAAGAAAAAATGAGTAATTTTATAGAGGAAATAGGTAGCATAAAATAATAGTAAATAATAAACAGATAAATTGCTAATACTGTAAGAAGAGAAACAACTCACTGCAAGAAACAAAGCAACTAATGTACAGTATAGCTGCAGTTATAACTGAAGATCTTGGATGAAAAATCAATAAAGAAAAAAAAAGTGAAACAGTGGGTCACCAAAATGGAAAACCATGATGGGAAATAATATCAACATGCTAAGAACAGCTGAAATGAAAGCACTTCCATTCTTTGGCAGGCATGCTGAAGAAAGGACCAAAAAAGATTGAGAACTGATCAGCACCAGGTGAAGATAAACCACATAATTTTTGGCTGAAACATGTATTTGGTCTTCATCTACTCATTGCTCAGCAATTTAACAACATACTGCAAGGAGGTGAAATTAAAGATTGGTTAATGTCTAACAAAACCTACTTGATAATATAAGATCAAACAAAAGGGGCAGAAACAGGAAATTACAGGCTAATTTCTGCTTACCAACAATTTTCAGATTGCTAACTGGTGAGGTAGTTGATGCAGTTCAAACAGATCTAGTTGAAAACAAGTTATTTCCAACTGAGTAAAAAGAAAATCAGTCAAGCAGCAGAGGGACAAAAGATCATCTCCTAATTGACAAAATGGTTTTGAAAAACAAGAAGAAACGGAAGACCAACTTGAATGCAGCTTGGACTGGTTACTAGAAGGCTTTTGACTCCCTGCCACATGGCTGGATAATCAAATGCCTGGAAATAACAGGAGTCAGTAAAAACATAGGAAGCTTTGTGCAAAGATCAAATGGAAGACACAGTTGCTGGTCAATGGTGATAAATAGAGAGCTGTTAACATCTAAGACAGGAGTCTATCTATCATCAGACTCACTAGCACCACTTCTGTTTGTTACTACATCAATTCATCTGTCAATAATACTGAACAGTCAAGCCACAGCTATCAAACATTGAAAACATCTGCCAGGCTAATCTACCTCCTCTACATGGGTGATCAGAAGCTATATGGGAAAAAAAACAAACACTGCCTGAGTATTTCATGGCCAATATGCACAAAAAATAGCAGGCAAAGCAGATAATGCAAGACTTGGCAATGGCTAAGAGCAGCTGAAGAAAGAGACAATGTGGATAATACTGGCACCGCAAGACTAGCCTTAAGAACAAACACATACAAAGCGACTGCCAGCAAATGCCATCTCTGCAAAGAAGCTGAAGAAACAATGGCTTACTGGGGAAGCACCAAAAGGAAATCTCAGAGATGTATCAGAGAAGAAAACCAGAACAAGCTTCAATTCTCTTTTTATAACTATAAACATATCCTGCAGGGAATACTGTTTCTCTTAAATAGTCCCTTGAAGTGTTCAGTGGTAATGCAGGTTATTAAGGACTCTTTGTCTGCATTGCCCTAGACATTTTTATCAGCCACTTGAATTTGTTTATAGTCATTGTATATTAAGTGCTGATCTCCCAGAGGATCAATGCAAAATAATTGGGGGAACCTCTGCTTCCGTAATGCCACAGACAAGAATTGCGACTGAGCACAAAGCACTTGAACAAAATTGCCAATAGGGGTAAAGGTGGGAAAATGAACAGAAACATAGATAAGGTTAAGTGATGCTGCTTTGGACTTACTTTTGAGTTATCTCACATTCTTGTCGGAAGGTAGAAGTGGAAGCTGACATAAATTTGTGCCATGGAGTTTGATGTTACATCTCTACAATACTTAATAAGAATTCAAATATTTAATTCTCTTGAGTTAGAAATTGGTTTAACATTATATCATATGAAAATCAAAGGGTTTTCAATAGCAGGAAATATGAATTGCCTGGTAAGAACATAAGAAATCAAAGTCTCTTTTTAATCCAACAGGGCTATGAATTTTAGTTCCCTAGGCAAACATCTCTGTGTTCCAACATAAATACCCCTTAGAATATGGAAAGAACAATAAAAATGTGATCTATTCATAAGTCTCTATGAAGCTTCTTGAGTATATATTCCGACAAAAACATTATTGTAGAATATAGATACATGTTGAGACACATGTTGGAGATACAGTACGTTTTGAGAGACATAGCTTGGGTAACCGAAAAGAAATGATGATGTGATTTGGAATCTCCAACTGCATATTTTCCATGTGATCTTAATCTTTGAAAATGTCGATATGGCATTATTTCTGTTCTCCAATCCAACTGCATCTTCAGCTTCACTTCTGTAAAATCATGCACATTAGGAAGACCAAATCAGGAGCAGCATGATAGCCTAGTGATGAAGATGCATGCTTCCCATTTGGAAGGTTGAGAGTTCACTCCTAGGTAATGGCAGATGTTCTCTCCTAGGGAGCAAAGAAAAAAAATATCTGCTGCAAACTCCGTTGGTGTGAGGAAGGGCATCTGGCCAGTAAATACTCAGTTCCATCAATTGCCCCAACTCTATCCCTAAATTAAGAAATTACAGGGTCAAAAAGGGAAACAGGTAGACCAAATCAACTCCACATGAAGGTTAAAATAACTCTGACTGTGATTGACTATAACAACAGCCCCTTAAGCAATGGTTCCTGCATATCTCCATCAAAGTCATCTTCCTTATTCTCTACAAACTCCAAGAACAAGCTAGGAATTCCAGATGCAGGGTTCTCCCATCTAAATTGAGCAATAATAGAATTTGACAAAAGACTATTCCCTGTTTGTCCCACTTTAAGATACTAAAGATTCTGTAGGAATAAAAATCCCCTCACTCCCTAATTGATACAATAAGAAATCAACCAAATTTGTAGTACCTTCTTCCCTCCCCATCTACATTTTCAATGCCTGTTGGGTGTATTCATCTGGCTAGTTTGGTTATTGCCTATATTCTCAGTATAGGCAGCAGAGTAAAAAGATATGGCTCCCAGACAGTCATTTTTCTTATTCTGAAAATGTCATAAAAAGCTATAAAGGTACTGTGGTATCACATCAGTTCTTCAGTCATGTGCTTTCTCCAAGACCCCAGCAAAGGTCATAGGCAATGTTGAAAGTTGAAGTTGGCCAGATGGCGCAGTAAATTCTAAACAATGTCTACTTTTGAACCTCAGGAACAGGATGCTGAAAATTAACTGTTCAGAGGGAGGATCAAACAAAGTACGAATAATACAAATCTTTCAAATTTTGTTCCACAAGCTATTATTTCCCATCCATCTGGTAGTTATTCATTTTTTAAAAAAAAATGCTGAGGCTTTGACTACTTAGTCTTCTTTTAAAGAGAAGAGAAACTAGGCAGAACTTATTTCAATTTATCCCGAATCCTTTCAACTGGGCTACCATGTGTACAGCAAAAATGCAGGAATCTGAAGTCAGATTGGTTCAGATCAGTGTTGGCTGTGTTTGAAAATGGACTCAGGAAGTTGTGTGCTTTATATTCTGTCATATGCAAAAACATCTCAGCAGTTGTGGGAGAGGAATGCATGAAGCTGCTGAGATGCTTTTCCCATTTAAGGAACAAAGAACTGAATACAATGCTAGATAAAGAGACAGGGTGGACAAACATTGGATTTCCACCAATGGGAAAACAAATTATTTACAAGCTCTGCAGAGTGTCTATGGAGATTCTCAGTCATCCAGGTCATGGTTGTCCCAAAGGTGCTTTTTCAGGACTTTCTTGTTTTTCTTTGAAGATGTTTATTTATATTCCTTACAGACAGCTGATCGATCATATGCATTCTTTTAAAGAGTCACTGAGGCCATTTGGAGGTTTATCTGTGTCCTCAGGGCCACCTGAACAGTGCAAATGTGTGTGGAGCCTTCTTGGCTGCAGGATGTTTTCTGCCCTGGGTCCCTTCACTGTTGAAGACAGGCACAGGCTATTGGGAATGATGACTCTCTAAAAGAATTCAATTGACCAGCTGTCTGCAAGAAGTATAAATCCTTCTATTCCTCACCATCCAGTCAGAGCTGAAGAAGCTTCTTAAGGATGAGAAGTGCATATATATATATATATATATATATATATATATATATATATATATATATATATATATATATATATATATATATATTTCTATATATATATTTGCAAATATATATATATATATTTCTAAAATTTGGATTGCTAGCAAAGAATTAAGGGAGAACCGGAATAGCTATTTCAAACTCTTTAGTTCTTTTCAACCAGACATACCCTTCTGAGATTCGAACCTGGGCTGTCTGCATGTTAGGCAGCAGTACTAACCTCTAGGCCACAGGCTCTATCTCACTTTTGCCAGCTGTGTTAGGGGGGGAAGAAACAGGGGAGGAGTTATCTAGAATGCTGTATGTTAAACCCTGTTGACCCAAATATGGGAGAAAAAAATATTTTGCCTTGTATCAGCTCAAACTAGAGCCATCCACAGGCAGCAGTCACAACTGTGACATCATATACATTTCGAATTAGCTATTCCAGTTCTCCCTTAATTCTTTGCTAGCAATCCAAATTTTAGAAATGTATATGATGTCACAGTTGTGACTGCTGCCTGTGGATGGCTCTAGTTTGAGCTGATACAAGGCAAAAGATTTCTCTCTCCCATATTTGGGCCAACAGGGTATAACATACAGCACTATATCTATCTATCTATCTATCTATCTATCTATCTATCTATCTATCTATCTATCATCTATCTATCTATCTTAATAAGAATAGTGAAAATAAAAATGTGATTCCTGGGTGAATCCATAATCAATTACCAATTAGTCGTGGTACTAATTGTTTGTTGGCTACTCAATGCACAGATTAGAACATGTCAGTGTGGGCTGCATTTTGATTTACTACATTATTCTTTATGGAAAAATGTGTTTGGTACTCATAATTTTGGGTATCCATCATATCTCCTGGAAGCAATTAAGGATGAATACCAAAGTACTACTACAAATGGTTGTTTTCTTTTGACATCACCAATTCCATGAAATATTTTGACTATTTATCATACTTTATGTTTAACTAAACAATGAGATCTGATTTGCTTAGAATTTATTGCTATTGAATTTATTCAGAACTTCTAAAATTAATTTCTAGATGAACAAGATATCATCCATTCACCCACATCTCTCTTTCATGTGCAAAATTAAAGCCAGTAGCTGAAGTTATATTTAAATAAGTAAATGTCACATCTACAACCCTTGAGATAGTCAATGGCCACATACTGTATATGATTTGTTAATAATTTTAATCTTCAAGGCAGAAAAAAAATTCTGGTGAAGAATGATTGCTAAAATAGCTGCCAAGAAGCAAAATTCTCTCCCTCTCACACTTTTGTAAAGTATGGATTGTTATATGCATATGTAACTTGATTCTTTAAAAACAACTGCACAGAAGTTTAAAAAAAGAAGCATCACGGTCAGGAAAACTATTTAGGTTCCAGGCTCCTACAAAGAGCCAAAACACTTCTTCCAAATAATTTTTGAAGTAAATCTTTCCCTAATCAGCATCATATTATAAATTCTTCATTCTCTTTCTCTCTCTCTCTCTAGCAGTATTTGTAACCATGTATATGTTGCCATCAATGTGTGAAATTAGGCATTTTATAGAATGCCTAGGAAATCTATAGAATGCCAAAAATGGGATGTCAAAGTATGAAACACTTAATATTTCACTCATTTCCTAAGCATTCTGTGCAATGCCAAAAAGCAAACCAGCAAAGTATAAAATACTCCCACTAAAATGCTATTCTAGTCTTCCTTGTTGCAACAAATTAATACTTTTGCAACAAATTAATCTTTTTTCTCTTGTGTTTGTGTGTGTGTGTGTGTGTGTTTAGCAAGAAAGTCCTGTATTTTATTTTGCATTTCTTCTGTCATTTTCATATACAATTTTTTAATAAAGGGTTAGAGTTAGGATTAGGGTTAAGGTAACCATAACCTTAACCCTCACCCTTTTCATGATTCTTTTTTCACATTTTGCCTAAATAGTTACTTTTATTCTGCATAATGCCTAGATATTATATATGACGCCTAGTGAAAGTATATAGCATATTTAAATAACAGACATTTCACATTTTGCCTAAAAGCATCACACATTCTATAGATTTCTTATATAAGGCCAGCTATTCACACATTGCCAGTAACATATATATTAAAATGAAACTCTATAATTTCAGACTTTAAGAATACTATGAAGAAATAATCTTCCATGTACTTTCACTGAAGTACATTGCTTGAATTTGATATTTATAGACATGCTTTTAGAAAATATTATTTTTTCTGGATTTGGCATGTACATGTGAATGCATGATGCATAGTAACAATAGATCTGGAGATATTTACACTTGACCTACATTTAGAATGATGGAATAAGCATGTCTTTCACTTTCTATATAGCTGCATTCTTTCAACATAGCACTATATTGTCAGCCACTGAGGTATTAGATATTAAAATGTTTTGTGTTATTTCTATATCATCTGGATTTATGCCTCCTGCCTGGTTCATTTTTAACTGATCATAATTCTTCAGCCTCAGCAATGTTGATGAAGTCTTTGCTTCTCCTGAAATCATCATTGTCTGTATATTGATCACATGGAAGTGATTAAATTCTCCAAAGGACCAAGTTAATGTTGATTTAAAGAAGTAACAGTTACAGATTGCAAAGACAACTGATCAAGCATATATTTACATTTAAATAAAAACACAGGGTTTTTTTTCCCACCAATTAGCTTTTATATTTCTCTTATTGCTAAGAGTATATTAGATTATGTTCTAATGATTGAAAAATGCACAGTTCTGGCTACATCCAGATTTATGTAGAATAGATGTATTAATAACAGTTCATGAACATAAAGTCCACTAACATCAATTAACAAAGTTTCAGTATGGCTTAGCTTAGGCCTAACACTCAAAATTCCATTTGTCTTATAGTTTTAACCTACCACATGTTTACAGAATTTAGATGAAGCCTCTCATAATCACTGTAACCCCCAATACTTAATATTAAAGTAGATCAATTTTAGAAAACTCAATCATGTTGATTTGATTATAAAGTTCTGTTGTAATCCTTTTGTTTGTAATAAAAAAGTCTGGTATGATTCCAAAAACATCCTTTTATTGACCAAAACAGTAAACATTAACATATTAATTTGAGTAGATTCATTGAGTTGGCATATTAGATAACTAAGTCTTCATCAAACTAATACAACAGTTTTTACCATATTATTTATGATCCATTATCTGCAAAATGGAAGGGAAGCATAATCACCAAATATATGTGCAAACAAATGGTGATTCATTAAGAACTATGTATACAACTGATGGGTAATTTGGAGATTCTTTTTCAAGCCATCCTATGCATGTACTTCAATCAACAATATATATTATAGAACTGCATATCTTGGCTTAGGAACCTACCAACCAGGCAATGATGTGCTAGCTAGAAAACTATTATACTCTTGAAGTTATTGTCTATTAATTGGTTGTAAAACTCCAAAATTAGTTTGATTGTATGGTATCATAGCTAGTGCGAGTGGATATATATATCAGTATTTCTGGAAACTTTCTGTACATGTTTTTTTGAGCTGGAAGCCCTTTTCTTGAGACCCAGGTGTTGGATAATATTAATAATATATTATGTACCATTAACATATTCAGTTATTAGAGCTTGTGTGTGATGGATATAATTTAGGCATTTTCAAAAGCATCCTATTTTTTTATATAAAGAGCTCAAGACCTCAACTTTGTAATTTAAAAGACAAATTCAGTTTTTAGAAATGATTTAAAAACAACAATACATAATAAGCAAGTAGAAATTAATGTTTTTTTCATGTAATTGTACTGTCATTGCTTGCTTTGACATATACTGCTAAAGTTAGGTAGATGTTTTTTTTTTTTTTCTGTTCCATGATTGTAAACAGCAACAAAACACATTTGTTTATTTAAGCAGCAATTCCTTTCATAGTACTAACATAGCACTCAGAGTTGCTGGCAACAATATACATAAAGCAAAGTGCCAAATTAGCCTGTAAATGCTGAAACACACCTTTGGTTTCCACCATAGGACACAGAAAAAGGGTTTTCTGGGCAAGGCAGGATTGCACTGTAGGAGTAAAGATTATTGTAATTATTTTAAATATACCTGGAAACAAAGCATTTATCACCACAATGCCTACAATATGATCCTACAAGGAAACTTGAACTAGTGTTCTTGGAGTTGCTCTTAGAATCAATTTCTGTTTCTAAATACTCTAATGCTGTATTTCTCAACCTCAGTAACTTCAGGATCCGTGGACTTCAACTCCCAGAATTACCCAGCATGCATGCTCTTAAAGTTGCTGAGATTGATAAACATTGCTCTAATGGATGGAAAGTGTAAGAGAATAACAGATTTGGAAGAGATCTTGGAGGTTTTCAGTCCCACTCCTTGCTCAGGCAGGAAACCCTATACTATTTCAGACAAATGGTTGGCTAATCTTTTCTTAAAAACTTCCAGTGCTCGAGCACCCTCAGCTTCTTGAGACAAGTCATTCCACTGATTAATTATTCTGTCAGGAAATTTCTCCTTAGTTCTAGGTTGCTTCTCTCCTTGATTAGTTTCCATCCAAGTCTTCTTGTCCTGCCTTCAGGTGTTTTGGAGGATAGCTTGCCTCCCTCTTCTTTGTTGAAACCCCTGAGATATTGTAACACTGCTATCATGTCTTCCCTCGTCCTTCTCTTCATTAAGTTAGACATATCCAATTCCAGCAACTGTTCTTCATATGTTTTAGCCTCCAGTCCTCTAATCATTTTTGTTACTCTTCACTGCATTCTTTCTAGAGTCTCAACATCTTTTTTATATCATAGTGATCAAAACTGGATGCAGTATTCCAGCAGTGATCTTACCAAGGCATTATACACATACAAGTTCATCACATTTCTGATTCATTGCATACTGATAACAATATCACTGCTGGTCATGATGTTACTGCTAAACGACATACAATAGATGGTCATTCTCTAGCAGTCTCTACAATTTTCATCCTGATATTTCAGATTATGCTTCTGTGAAGCCTATTCATTTTTCTCTTTAAAAGTTCATATATTTTTTACCGTTCTTTGAATGTATTTTTTAAACAATAATGTGTTAAGGAAACAACAGGAAATTACATTTTTTTTCCTATGTTAATAGGGATTGCTATACTTTTTTTTTCTTACTGGACATCACCAAAGGATGTATTCAAGGTTAAATTAGTGCTTATGCTTCATATTAAAAGCAAAATTAGTTATTTTTAAGGAGAAAATTAAGTTATTCTTATTTATATATCCTATCTATCCTCTGACCCAGACGATTCATTGGTAAGTGCTAAATATGTTATAAAGTTCAAAGACTTTAAGATGCCAAAACAGAATTTTTATAATGTAGTGGTTTTGGAGAAAGGGGGAGAAGACTGAAAACTTATTGGTCATCAGACATAAACCAATTAAGCAAAGTATTAATTAGCTATTCAGGATATAAATACAGTTTGTATATACAGATTCCTAACAAACTTGTTAACTAACATTTTAAAGATTCCGTTCCAAAGACTGTAGTACCAGTTCTTCATGAATTTAAAATGAGCAGAGAATTATTTTACTATATTTATCACAGAGCAGATTTTTCACATCATTCACTTAAAGAAAGTGTCGCTATAATTAAGTATATGATATTGGACAAAGTTACCAGCCCTGATGGTTTTCCAGTTGATTAGTACTTTAAAAAAAAAAAAAAAACCACACCAATGGGTTTTCACTTCATGCTTTACAGAGGGGAACCTTTTTAAAAAAATAAATTTCTGCCTTTTAATGTTAATGAGATGCGTGGTTTGTTTGTTGTTTTTTTTTAAAAAAATACTAATCAACTAGAAAACCATCAGGGCTGGTAACCTTCTCCAATATCATACACTTAATTATAATGATACTTTCTTTAAGTGAATGATGTGAAAAATCTGCTCTGTGATAAGTGAATTTTGTCCCATTCTATGACCTTTCTTGCTACAGTTGTTAAGTTAGTAACATGGTTGTTAAGTGAATCTGGCTTCCCCATTGACCATGCTGGTCAGAAAGTCACAAAAAGTAATCACATGACCCCCTGGACACTGCATTTGAAGTGACGTTGTAACTTCAAATGGTCACTAAACAAACTGTTCTAAGTTGAGGACAACCTATATTATCATCATTTATTCCTTTTTATTCTGCTTCTTAAATAACGGGCATGGATGTCCTTCTCTTACAAATTTATGAAGGTTCATTTTAAACAATCTGAAATTATTTCCTTTGGATGCTAAAATGTGGTAATATAACAAAATTGTTTTGGGTATATTGAAAAGATTTAATAAGAATTGCTTATAATCCCGGGACTTCCGGTGGTCAAAGCGGTGGAGATGGCGGCTACTTTGTAGCCGTCCTCCTGAGAAGGTGTCAGATCCGCGGAGCACAGCGTTTATCAGCTGGCCCGCGGCTCGCAATCCCCTTCCCGTGCGAAGGGCAGGGGTAGAGATCGCATGAATAGAGGTAGAACCTCTTAACTCTCCCTGGATTTTTATTTTTAGGGGGGTAGAAAGAGGGTTCCCTCGGAGTTCATTGCCTTCTCCGCCTCTCAGCTGTCTTTGTTTCTTCGGAAACAAAGCGAGACGCCGCTACCATCTCCGTACTTAAAGAAACCGTGAGTAATCTTAAACCGGACAGAACTGTTTAAAGGATTTTATTTATAGTTTAGCTTTATTTTATTTTTTTTAGTTTATTTAGTTTATTTAGTATCTGCTGATTTTTTTTTTATTTTTTTGAGCTTTCTCTTTTTTTTTTTTTTTTTTGGGCGGAAAAGTGAGAGTGAAAGTAAAATGGCGTTTTGAAATGGCGTTTTTTTTTTTTCCTTTAAAAGACGGATCGGCTGAATTGTTGTTTAATATTGCTTTTTTTTTACTTTTTTTACTTTTTTATTCTTGGGGACTTTTAGATTGATCTTATCTTATTCTATTTTATCTTATTTTTAATTTTTTTTTGGATTACTTATTTTTATTGGTATTTTTAAGAAGAAAGGAAGATAAATTAAAATGGCTTCAAAACGACAACCAGCTACTGCAGCTTCTAAAGTAACTTCTTCTCTTGCTACTTCTACTGTGCAACAACAACTTAAAATAATACCCTCAGTGCAGCAACCTAAATCCACTCCACCTTCACCTCCCCCATCTGGCACATCAGCACAAGACATTAAAGAAATAATGGTAAGTGCTGTCTCACAGTTTAGGGAGGAAATGAAAAACTTTTGGATCAGAATAAATCTGAAACTAAGGAGGAAATGAAGAAAGAGATGAAGGAGCTTTTAGAACAGAATAATGCTATTTTGAGGGATGATATACTTCTAGCTCTATCTGGAATGGCCTCAGTGGTTGTGAAGCTGGACTCCAGAGTAGAGGAAATTGAAGAAACAGTTGAGAAAAATTGAATGTTCCAATTTGATTATTATAAAATTCAAGATTTGATGGAAATGGTGATTAATGACTTCTGTTATTTTGAATAATATGGAGAAAAGTTAAATTGGAACTTAGACAGTATAGACAGATGGAATAGTGAGAATAAGGGGCTGAAAGAAGATAACACTCAAGATTTTGGAAATGGTGATTAATGACTTCTGTTATTTTGAATAATTTACGTGGGGATGTGGAAAGAATTTATGCTAGAATGTGGTGATATATTTTGCTAAGAAGTCTTTGCGAAATCAGATTCTACAAACTTTTTATAATAAAAGATTTCAGATTGCTGCCCAAGATATTATTATTTTAAAGGAAATTCCACCTAAAATTTTAAGAAGCAGAAAAGATTTTGCTTTTTTAGTAAATGAACTTAAAGCAAGACAAATGCCATTTAGATGGGAGATTCCGATGGGCATTGTTTTGAGCCATGCGGGGACACGTTATAGACTTAATACAGTTGCTAAAGCTAAGGAATTTTATAAAACGGTCCTGGGAGCAGGCTCTCCTTTGCCCATGATGCATAAAGTCTTGAGTGACAAAGAGATGGAACAGAAATCTGAAGGTACAGGGATGATGACTGCTGGACAGGTGGTATGGATGTCTCAACCAGAGGTTAAAGAACAGAGAATGACCCGTGCAGCACACAAACGTAAAGAAAAAGAACAACAGAAAAAAGAAAAAGAAAAAGAAATTGAAGAATCTACTCAGCAAATTGCTTCAGTGCCGGTGGGAGGAGCAAGACCCAAAAGCTCTGCTATATATTCATCAGCAGCAGAATTTGAGCGGATCTTCTCCAGGCTGAAGGCCAAGGGAGATGGCAAAGCTCCTGTCCTGGAATGTTAATGGATTAAACATTCCTCAAAAGAGAAAAAAAATTTACCACTATTTGAAACAACACAACAATGATATTATTTGCTTGCAAGAAACTCATATTACAGCTAAAGATCAAAAATATTTAAATAATCCTCGCTTGGGATCTCATTTTGTATCTCCCGCCCCTGGGAAGAAAGGGGGTGTGGTAATCTATGTTAAACAGAATTTATCTGCTACCTTGATAGAATCAGATCCTTATGGAAGATATGTTATGCTTGAACTTGGTTTATATGGCAAGAAAATTCTTATTGTGGGGTTGTATGCACCAAACCAGCAACAGGAGCAATTTTATAGGTTACTACATCAGAAAATAACTTTGTTGGACTATAGATCTGTGATTTTAATGGGAGACTGGAATGGTGTCTTAGATATACAAATGGACAAAAAAGGCTCTTCTACCTTTTTTAAACAGGCTAAATTACCTAAAGCCTTTTTTGACATGAAAGAAGATTGGGAATTGAGAGACTATTGGCGTGAACGTAATCAAGAAGAAAAGGATTTTACGTTTTTCTCAGATAGACACCAATCTTTCTCAAGAATTGATTTCTTTTTGATCACAACAGATTTATACAACAGGGTGAAGAATGTAAAAAATTTTCCTAGGACATTGTCCGATCATAGTCCAGTTTGGATGGAACTGTTTGTAGAGAAGGAAGATAGGAGATCCTGGAGGGTGAATGAGAATTTATTTAAACAAGAAAAAAATGTTCATAAATTAAAGGAATGTTTAAAGGAATATTTTACTTTAAATATGAACAAGGGAACATCAATGTCAATGGTCTGGGATGCAAGTAAAGCTTTTATGCGTGGTATTTTGATAAAAATGAATAATTTGCATAGACAGAAACAGATTCAGAAACGGAAAGACTTGGAAGAGGAGATTAAATTAAAAGAGAAACTTTTAATTTCAAATCCCTTAGATGAAAAGATTAAAGGAGCTTTAAAATTGTTAAAAACACAATTTAACATGCTGATGGCTGATCAAGCTGCAACTAATTTGCTATTTATGAAACAAAATACATTTTGTAATGCTAATAAACCAGGGAGATGGTTGGCTTATCAGTTAAGAAAAAAAACAGAAACAGAGGAATATAGATAAAATAAATTATAATGGTAAATTGGTTTATCAGAAAGAATTGATTAAGAAATCTTTTTTAGAATACTATCAAAAATTATATAAGGGTACCAATATTCAAATTACAGATATAAATAATTATTTAGGCAAAGTCAACTTTCCTAAATTAACAGAAGATCAGGAAAAAAAGATTAACGGTTTAATTACTAAGGAAGAAATTGTTACAGCTATTAAACAATTGAAATTGGGCAAAGCGCCGGGTACGGATGGGTTGACATCTATTTATTATAAAGCTTTAGTAGAAGAGATGATCCAACCGTTGTGTGAACTGTTTAATAATTTATTACAGGGGTTAGAGATCCCTCCATCCTGGCGTAATGCATTTATATCATTGATTCCAAAAGATAGTCAAGATCTTACTTTGCCTAAAAATTATAGGCCTATATCTCTTTTAAATGTGGATTATAAAATTTTTGCAAAAATTTTAGCTAACAGGCTTATGGGGATCTTGCAGCAGTTTATACATAGGGATCAATCGGGTTTTATAACTGGAAGGTATATGAAGAATAATGTTAGACAAATTATTAATTTATTAGAGTATTTAGAAAAGAATAACCAAGTCTCTGCAGGCTTGATATTTTTGGATGCTGAAAAAGCCTTTGATCAAGTGAATTGGCAGTTTATGCTGTGTTTAATCAAGGAGATGAATTTTGGACAAAATATATTACAAGTATTATCCAATATATATCAAAAACAGACTGCTCAAATTATTGTAAATGGGGGTTTGTCAGAGGCTTTTGTAATAGAAAAAGGAACAAGACAGGGATGCCCGTTGTCTCCGTTATTGTTTGTTTTAACACTGGAAATTTTGTTGATTAAAATTCGGGAGTCTCAAGAAATAAAAGGAATAGAAATTAATAAAAAAGAATATAAATTAAGAGCCTTTGCAGATGACTTGGTTGTTACTTTGTCTCAACCTGTTTCTTCGGTGGTGAAATTATTACAATTGATTCAACAATATGGACGTGTTTCTGGCTTTAAAATTAATAATAATAAGACCAAAATATTAGCTAAAAACATGACTAATGGTGATAAACAGGCTTTAGTTAACTTAACAGACTTTGAAATTGTTGATAAGGTAAAATATTTGGGGGTTACATTATCTGCTTCTAATGTAAAATTGTATAAAAATAATTATGAAAAGCTGTGGATGGAGGTACAGAAGGATTTAAAAAACTGGAATAATTTACAGTTATCCCTTATGGGCAGAATTGCAGTTATTAAAATGAATGTCCTGCCAAAGTTTATTTTTTTGTTCCAAATGTTACCTATCTTAAAGAACGAACGTAATTTAGATGAATGGCAAAAAGGTATTAATAAATTTGTTTGGGCAGGGAAAAAACCAAGGGTGAAACTTAAAATAATGCAAGATTTTCGTGAGAGAGGTGGACTCAAGGTACCAAATATGAAACTGTATTATGATGCTGTAGTATTGACATTGATTAGCGATTGGGTGAATTTAACAAATACAGAAATACTTCATTTGGAAGGCTGGGACCTATTTTTTGGATGGCATGCCTATTTAATATTTAATAAAAAAGTGGATTGGGTTTTTAAGTCTCATATTATAAGAAACTCTTTGCTAAGAGTGTGGAGAAAGTATTATAAAAGTGACTTCAAAATACCATTATGGGCTATACCTCGGCATGCCATAGAAGGTATAAGGAAAGGGGTAAATATGGACAAGGTCTCTTACGTACAGTTATTAAGATGGGATGGCCAAGACTGGCAGTTAAAATCTTTGGAAGAATTAACACATGAAAACTTAACTTATTCATGGTTCCAATATAGACAAATAGTGGATAGATGGAAGATGGATTGTAAAATGGGCTGGCTTAGAGAAGATGAAATTTTTTTAAAACAAGTAAGAGATCAAAGGCCAACCCATATTAAGAGAGTTTATGGGGTTTTAGTGGAATTAGATTCAGAACTTGAACTAGTTAAAGATTGTATGATTAAATGGGCACAGAATATTGGTGAAACGATTTCAATGGATACTTGGGAACTTATTTGGATAAGAAATGTTAAATTCACACAAGCGCAAAATTTAAGAGAGAATTTTTATAAGATGTTTTATAGATGGCACCTTGACCCAAAGAAAATGTCCATTATGTACCCTAATCTACAGCCGAAATGCTGGAGATGTGGATATTTGGATGCTACCTATTACCATATTTGGTGGACGTGTAAGCATATAAAAGCTTTTTGGATTAAGATATGGTGGAATATTCAAAGAATTTTTAAAAGAAGGGTAAAATTTACTCCGCAATTATTTTTACTAGGTATTGTTATTGACTGTGATGCTAAGGAGGTTATATTGATGTTAAATTTGATTACAGCCGCTAGGTTGTTAATAGGACAATATTGGAAGAAGGAATCTTTGCCTACTTTACAAGAATGGTTTCATAAAGTTTCGTATTTGGCAGAAATGGCAAAGATTTCGGCTTTCTTAAAGGAGCAATCTCAAGAAAAATTTTTTGCGGTATGGGAAAAATGGATAAATTTTATACAACATAATTTGGATATGGAAAAATATTATTTAGCCTTTTTATAATTTGTAATGATTGTTTTTTCTTTCTTTCTTTCTTCTTTTTCTTTTTTATATATATACATTTTTAATGTATTATTATTCATATATTTTTTTTTTTTATATATATATATGCTTTATTTTTCGTCTACTTTCTTCTTTCTTCTTTCTCTCTCTCTCTTCTCTTTTTATTTTTTATTTTTTTTCTTTTTTAGTATATATTATTCATTTTAAAGTTTATGTTATGTATATTATTTCTATATATATTATTACTGTGATTTTTATTATTATTATTAATTATTTTATAAAATGCAAATGTTATTTTTAAAATATTTGTTAAATAATCCTATATTCAGTTCTGGGAAGTCGGGGGGGGGTGGGGTGGTTGGGGAGGGGGGGGTGGATTTTTATTTGTAAAACTTTTGAAAAATTTCAATAAAAAAAAAAAAAAAAAAAGAATTGCTTATAATCCCGTTGCTGTTAAAAGGACAGTTCAGGACCTGGGACATTAATCAATCCAGTTGATTGTTCTTTGTGCTATTATTCTTAAGTTTTGAGCTGATATCAGCATGATGTTAATATGATCTCAGCTGATTGATGTGGATGCAGATGTTCTTCATGATATTCTCAATGCTTGCAGTCTATCAGTACATCAAGAACTGTAGCTTTTTAAACATGGAAACATACCATCATACAACCTGGAAAGAGTAATCTATACCTGATTTGCAGCTCTGGGTGGTTGACAAAATTTGAGTAATTAATAATTTTATAAAAGATTAAGGAAAACAACTTTTAATAAATATGGATATATTTCTTTTTAAAAAGGTTATTCCACTTATAATATTTTTTCTAATGTGTTCCCTCCTTTCCCGCTTTGTTTAATATCCGGATTTTTAATTTTAAATTTATATTATCTTGCTAATACTATTATATGTATTTATATCTTTCTTCTGTTAATTATGCCTAAAGATAATTACCCATGTAACTACCCATTACCCTTAATATTACTATTACCATCTTTTACACCTCTCAACTTTCCTATTACCTTCTCCTATTGGTATATTATGATTTATCAATGGTTATTTGTATCTTATGATTTATTATTTTATAGCTTGGGTTTAGGATGAGGGTGAAAGTTCATTCCCTGAACTTGTGCAGTTGGTTTCTGAAAGTTTCATTATCAGGCTAGGTAACATCTTCAAGAAACATTCAGAAACCAACCCCACAAGCTCACAAAATTAACCTTTACCCTTATGATTTTATCTTATGATTTATGATCTAGGATTTGTCACTTTGTTGTTTATATGTACACTGAAAGTTTATGCACCAGAATCAAATTTCTCGAGTGTCCAATCACACTTGACCAATGAAGAATTCTATTTTATTTTATTCTGTCCTGTCCTATCCTATTCTGCTCAGTTCTGTTTTGTTCTGCTCCATTCCATTCCATTCGTTTTACATAGTATATATATATTTTTAAAAAATATGACATATGTTCCAAAGCTAGACTATTTCTGTCCCTAATCTCATGCATATGCTAAATAACTTATTTTAATTCAAAGGAATGTCATAAGCTGATAGCCATGAAGTTGAAGATGGGTTCAAGTTCAGTAGCTTGAACTACAGCAGATGTTTTGGTACAGTTTGCAGAACAAGCACAAGAGAACAAATTCTGAACAACATTAGCACATAATCTAAAGGGATGAGATAAATTGCAAAATAGTTTCATTATATCATCTAATTTTATATTATAATTATAATTGTAGACCATAGTTGGCTTACATTTTTAATTTTCTAATTTCATGCTAATTTTCCTATGTGTTCAATTCTGCGTTATACAGAAAATAAAAAAATTAAATAGGAGGACATATTATCACTATAATTTGATTAGATTTTTTTTTAAAAAAAATAACTACATTTATGAATTTGCTTCTATTTAAATCCTAAAACGACACTTCTGTTGCCATCTAGAGGCAGACAAATAAAACCGGTTTCAAAGATAAGTTGCATATTGTATGAAATTAAATAGAGTAACATCGTTAAAAGTTGATACAAACTATTCCAATTAAAACTTATTTTATATTCATTCTCTCCTTAGATAATTTAAAGTAGCTTCACGCATTCTGCAAACAATTTAAAAAATTGTCTCAAAACACAGATGTGCTTATTGTAACTAGATTTAAGATTTAAACACTTGCATTTATAGAAAAGTAACCATTTAACAGAAAATGGGATTTTAGAAGTGAGGTATAGATGCTGGAGGAAAAGAAAATGGTCACCACTGCAATTTCTCTCCTTCTCCACATTGCTATAAAAGCTATAAAAGATTCAAAACTCATATCCTCTTTACGTCTTTACATAAAATCGTTTATCACTTCATCTCCATATAAGCTGCATACCACTCCAGAATAGGATCCACATCTCTCTTCACATGTGAAAATCTCCTGGGCATGGTAGCTGAACACTGACATGTTCTAATCTGTGCATTGAGTAGCCAACAAACAATTAGTACCACGACAAAGTTGAGTACCAAGGTACCATTGTACTAACCATCTTCTATTGAAAACTCACAAACAGTTCTTTATTGAGGCATGATATTGTGAGTCCCATTTTAGAAAAATAAGAGACAACTCTCCTATAAACAGTTTCTAAGAATTAGACTGAGACCAGGAGTATTCTAGAATGATCACAAACCAATTTTCGGTCAGATGCTTGCAACTTCTAAATCATTATGACTTTGAATGTCAGCAAATGCTATGGAAACATGTTTACGAATATGAATAGGAGGATTAAATTACGTGTTTTGACATGCAATCATGTCAAATGGGATTATATTGAAAAATAAAACAAATTAAACCTACTTCAGGATAATGCAGGGTGAAAAAAAATCCATTTTCTTCCATTAGAAGACCTAAGAATTTAAGGAACATAAAGATAATCGTTACAAGTGATTTTTGTGCTAATTTTATTTTATCACAAGGAAATCCAGGACATAGTACTGCCTTGATGACATGGCTACATTTTCCCCTTATGTCCAGTGAAAATGTATCTGCAAAGTAATGAGATACTTGGAAAGGTGTCACTTACAAGCTGTACAATATGTGACAACAAAACTCCATTACAATCTCTAAGCCCTAAAATAAATTTAGAGGAATTCCTCTAATAGACTTTTCTTAGAAAAAAACTGACCTTCAATTCTACACTATAGAACAAGACAAAGAGGACAATTTGCCTTAACCAAATTCTTGAAACTATTTCCCTTAAAATAGCAATCAGATGTTGTTGACCCAACATGGTTTATTTCCTGAAGGATTCAATGAGGAGGTAGAACACTTATCAAGGTCCTTTCTATTGGTTATACATGCAACAGTTTCGTCCTTCTATAAGTAAAATAAATGTTCTATTCTAATTGGGGAAATAAATTAGAACACGTTTTTCCCCTTTTAAAAATATTTTTGATCAGTTAATAGAGGAATATTCCAAGATGCTATTGAATAATAGAACATAGGCATCACCAGTAAAACCACCAAGCATGCATTGATTTGGTACGTCAGTTTTTGGAGCATGAGTCATTAATCCTTCCTATTATATCTTTTAGAGGCAGTGCTTGGTTGTGAAAGTTTCCAGATGTGTGCAGCTGGGATCCTTTAATTCTGTTTGTTTAAATTGTTTAAATGGAAAGTGTTTTTTTCCTCTCTATAACTCTCCTTTCTTTGTTTGTTTTTTATGAAAAGGAAATTAAAAGTACCAGTTATGTAAATAGCATAAATTATCAAAGCATCCACAAATCTTTCTAACAGCTTCTTTATCAAAGGAGTTGGACTAGAAGACCTCCAAGATCCTTTCCAACTCTGGCATTCTGTTGTTCAACTGTACAATTAGGGTTTTATTATCATACATTAATTCTAATGGAATGAAAACTTTTATTAATATTCCTATTTAAGTTTATTTTGAGAGCAAGAGTGTAACACATGTCCAAGAATACTAAACAATTATCTTTGTTTGAAGGGTATTGTCCAATCCTTAATAGCAGGAAAACTCAGGTAGCAACCACTTTCTAGATTTCTAGAAAGACCTTTATTTATCACCCTCTGATGTAGACCTTGATCAGGAAACCAAAGTTATGAATGCTAGTATTATTTTTATTATAAAGTTACAGGGAGAGAGTTTTGAAAGTCTGAATGTGCCTCTCCCCTCCTTCCCTTTATTTCATGAGAACTGAGGAGGGTCAAGTCTGAGAGGTTTTTGCAAATTACATTTCTTCCTTGGATTCAAATGTCTTTTGTCTGACTATTGTCTTGGTTGTGACTCATCTTCTATTCCCCAAGGTCACTCTTATAGCCCATTATATTATTGCTAGTGGGGTACTGTAGCAGACTCTTACATGCCTGTCAAACAGATAGTACATCTCAATTTACACCTACCATAACTCAGTAGGGTTACCCTGAGTCTGTTTTCCATATTTTAACTTTCCTCTCTCCTGGAATCTGCTCTATAAGGCCACTCCTGTAACTGTTGTGTATCCTCCACCTCTTAGACATTCCATCAGACATGTTACCAGAGAATCAGGAATGTCCTCTGGATTCTTTCCTTCTCTGTCTTTGTCCTTGTGAGGCTGGCAATTTCAGTCCTGTCCTTTCCTGCCTCTACATTCCCCCAGAACTCATGTTCAGGCTCTATAATTGACTAACTAGCTACAGCTGTGCTCTTTTTCCACATATGTCTTCTAACAAACCTTCTTTCTGCTAATGTTACAGGCAACTGCTTCACTAGTCTTTGCTTAGGTGAGTTTCCCAGTTTCCAAAAACACACTCAAATTGCTTCCTCTGACAGTTTCTGTGTAAGGCTTTCTCTAATATAGGGAGCTCTTGTATGCAAGTTCCCCAGTACCATCATCATCACTCATGTAGAATAAAACAAAAACAATTTAATGCAAATGAACCTGATATTATTCTTTGATTCATATATTTAAACAAAGTTAGAACTTTTTTTTTTTTTAAGCAGGGACAATAACCTGTTTTCTGTAGTGAACATTCAGAAACCAAAGAATACTTTTTACTTGCATGGGATTTTTGTTTAGTTCTAGGAAAATAAATAAGGTTGGTAGAATTTAATGATATCATCCAAATCCTATTTCCTTTCAAATCCACAGATTTCTCTGGGGTGAACCTCTGGAAAATGAAAAGACCAAACTTGCACATTTTTTTCCAGATATTTTGGTATTGGGTTTTATTTCTAAAAGTGGAAATTGGAAAATCTATGGTTAGTTGAAATACATAAAAATGTTAAAACTGTGCTGTATATCTACAATGTTCATACTCACTGGCAACGTGCCTGTTTTCCATCCACGTTTTTGATAGACAAGTAGGCATAAATGAGTTATGAAATATGATACATTAACAGTTGGCAATCAATTATATTCTTTTTGTGAAATAGAAGCTGAAAGAAAAGTAGCATTTGAGCCTGTGCTGCTGCTGCATTTTTCCTTGTCAAAAAAGTAAGCTCATCCTTAATTCTGTATTTGACATTTTGAACATTGTTCTCATTTTAGAAACTTGCATCTTACCATTTTGAACCAAGTGATTAAAAGGCAACCTACAAATAGCAATTCTTGTAGTCTCAGGAGGGATACAGGGGGAAGTCAAGAGGGTTAGCTGTGGTGTAATTGTTTGAGGAATGCAATGTTTCAGCTCAGTCTGCACAATTAAACCAGACCACTTGAAGAACTCAAGCGACTAATTGGAGGTAAGAGCCAATTTGCACATTGAACAGAATAATATAAGCAGGGACTTTTCTGGGTCGAATAATTTCCAACTCTAAACTCTCTAATCTGATAGCC
This sequence comes from Crotalus tigris, assembly GCF_016545835.1. Taxonomy (NCBI): domain Eukaryota; kingdom Metazoa; phylum Chordata; class Lepidosauria; order Squamata; family Viperidae; genus Crotalus; species Crotalus tigris. The sequence goes on along the minus strand of NW_024096465.1, from coordinate 1,419,130 downwards.
AGTTTCATCATTCAGAGAATTATTTTTATGTATGAGAGTTTAGATTCTCCACTCCTTCCACCATAATCTGAATTGAGCAGAATTTCTTAGTCATAAAGTTCATTACAACCTGTTGGATTATTTAGAGAGATCAAGGAAGTTTCTAAATCCAAATCAGTTGGATAGAACCATCCAAAAGCTTGACTTTAAATAAAATTTGGAAATAGGTGACTTAAAAGCAGCAATAATTGATTAGGGCAGAAGAGTTAAATTTTATTATTTGAACTTATCCATTTGTGAATTACTTCCTTTGCAAGCTAGACAGTCCATTGATCCCAATGCCAGTTGCTTGGTATAATAGTCAGCACTAGTTGAATGTACTTTTTGATTCCTTTGCCATGCAAAATGTTCTGCGAAGTGATAAGATACATTTCTGTTCAGCTCATTCATCATCAAAAGGGCATGTAACTTAATTCCAAATGCATCACCCTATTTCCACCTCTGTTGCGTTCCTTTCACTGTATTAACTGCAGTGATAAGCATAACTTTGTATCCAAAGGGAAAGAAGCAAAATCAGAAGACAAATTAAACCTCATATAGAATGACACTTTTAAGGGTGAAAGCAGGCAACTAAATTATCATTTTATTGTTCGGCTTGCACTTGTCTAACCATATCAACAACCATATTGTGGTAGTTGTGTAAAGGAGACAAGCTGTGTTTATTTATTTATTTATTTGCAGCCTACATCATAAAACATAAAAACAAATTTAAAACCATTAAAACAACGCAAAATAAATATATATGATCACTGAATAGAATTATTGCCATTGATGTTAAAAGCATAGAAACAAATTTAAAACCATCAAAACAATGCAAAATGTGTATATATATATATATATATATATATATATATATATATATATATATATATGTAGGTCTTTGGTTGTTCGGGTTTTCTCCCGCGTAAAATTGGAAGTGTCTTGGCGACGTTTCGACGAAGTCCCATTCGTCATCTTCAGGCTGGTGTTTTCAGCTTCGTGCTTTGAGCAGCAATGTGTGGTCTTAGCTGTTTCTTCCTTTTAACTGCCAGTGGGGGTATGAACTGATTGGGTGGGAGCTTGGCTGTGTTCTGATTGGGTGGAGGTGTGTTCTGAATGGTTAGGGGCTTGGCTGTGCTCTGATTGGCTGGGGGAGTGTTCTGTTTGGTTGTGCTCAGGTTAGTCTGAGTTGCAGAGGGGTTTAAGATTTTGGGCTGCCTTGCTATTTTTTGGCTTCGCGTTCGTGGTCGTGTCTCCTCTTCATGGAGGGTGTCAGTTTGCTTCATGTATGGATTGGAGGGGTTTAAAGTGGCTAATGATGCAGCTGTGGTCTGGCTTCTGGTTTGTGGTCGTGCCTCATGTCGGTGTGGCTTTGGGTTTGTTTTTTGCGTGGATGTGTGGTGGTGACATCCTGTGTGGTTTTTGTGAGTGTGGGTCTGGTATCATTTTTTGTGTTAGGGAGTCGTTTGTCAATAATGGCGGGTTTCCAAATGGCTGGTAGGCGGGAGGTATCATCATCTCGCTTGTTCATGCTGTGTGGGCGTTTTTCTATCTCGATGGCTTCTCTGATTATTCTGTTATTAAAATGTTCACTTTTGGCAATGGTTCTGGTATTTTTAAAGTCAATTTCATGTCCTGTGGCTTTAAGGTGTTGGACCAGGGAAGATGTTGGTTCCTCTTTTTTGACTGAGTTCTTATGTTCTTCAATGCGTGCACTTATTCTTCTGTTGGTTTGTCCGATGTATGTGGTGGGACAAGTGGTGCATGGGATTTCGTATACTCCTTGATTTTCTAATTCAATTTTATCTTTGGGGTTTCTAAGGATGGTGGATATTTTTCTGTTTGTGCAGAATGCTGTTTTGATGTTGTGTTTATGGAGGATCTTACTGATTCTGTCTGTGGTGCCTTTTATGTATGGGAGGAGGGCTTTGCCGTTTTCTTGTTCTTTGTCTTGGATTTTAGTGGGGGTTTCTTTTTGGATTAGGTTTGTAATCTTATTTCTATGGAATCCATTGGATGTTAGTACATTGGTGAGAGTGTGTAGTTCGGGTTTTAGGTGTTGTTCGTCAGCTAAGCGTTTTGTTCTGGAGATGAGTGTCTTGGCTACAGAGTTGATCTGTGCTGGGTGGTGGTGTGAGAGAGTGTGCAGATAGCGGTTTGTGTGTGTTTTCTTCTGGTAGATGGTGTGTCCTAGGGAGCCATTGGATTTCTTGTAGACTAAGACATCCAGGAAGGGAAGTTGGTTGTTAGTTTCTGTTTCCATGGTGAACTGTATTTTGGGGTGTAGGCTGTTGAGGTGTGTGAGGAAGTTGTCCAGTTTTTCTTTCCCATGTGGCCAGATTATGAAGGTGTCGTCTACGTATCTGAGCCAGAGTTTGGGTTTGTGATCCGATTTTTCTAGAGCTTGGGTTTCAAAGTGTTCCATGTAGAGGTTGGCAATGACAGGTGAGAGGGGTGATCCCATGGGTGCTTCGGCAGTTGCGTAGGAATGCAAGGTCGCATAAAATGGAAGCTCCTTGGACTTCAAGTTTTTCATAGGTCCTGGTCAGATGGTGGATTTCCTCCCCGTAGAGGTTCGATATTTGTTTTCTGAGGTTTTTGCGGGTATTTGTATGTAGGTCTTTGGTTGTTCGAGTTTTCTCCCGCGTAAAATTGGAAGTGTCTTGGCGACATTTTGACCAAGTTTGCACCCATGGGATCACCCCTCTCACCTGTCATGGGCAGTAGTTGCTGTTTGTGTGTGGTCAAAATCAAAGTTGTGGCCACTTTCGGCCATATGTGACCAGATCTGCGAGTATTGCTCGCCCCTCTTGATTGCCAACTTATGTTCATGTAGGCGGGTCTTCAGCCTTTTTGATGTTTCCCCTACATAATTACTGTGGCAACCCATGCAATCAATTTTATAAACCACCGCAGACCTTTCTGCGGTGGGAAGGGGATCTTTGGGGCGCATGATGGTTGGAGGAACTAGAAGGAAGCAGAAAACAGCAACTACTGCCCATGACAGACAGAATCAGAAACGGGAAACTAGTGAAACATGCACTAACTACAAGGAAAGGGGAAACACCCCAGCTAATTTTAGAACTAGCGAGAAAGACACACGTAACAGCACACGTAGAAAGGGTGAGAAACAACTACACCCTAATGCAGGACACACACTTGGATTACAACGCACACAGCTGGGACCTATGACATGATCCAAGAGCCGAGTGCAAATGATTGGAGGCTGCATATAAGCCCTCCCAACGACTGCCGTTTACACCCTGATGATATCAAGAGCTCTTGACGAAAGCTAGGTTTAGTAAATAAAAGTTTTAACATTTTTAACTTTTGTATAATTTTATTCTCTTGGTGTTCAACTATTTATTGATATATATATATATATATATATATATATATATATATATATATATATATATATAGTCACTGAATAGAACTATTACCATGGATGCTAATGTAGCTAAGAAACAGGGCCGTAGCATTCTTGGAGTCCAAGTCCAGGCACTCAGAAGGCCAACAGGGTCAGGGTCAACCTGATCTCTGAAGGGAGAATGTTTCAGAGGATAGGGATCATGATAGGGAAGGCACATACATTCTCTGGTCCCCACCAGCCAACATACCTTGGCTGATGAGACTCATAGCATGGCCAACCTACTGGACTGAATTGGACAGGTAAAAATGATTGGGAGAAAATGGTCCCTTAACCTTGATCCAAGCCATGAAAAGCTTTAGAGTCTTGAATTGAAGCTCACTTCAGTCAATGCAACTCATGTAACAGTGGTGTTGGATTCTTTACTACATGTGCAGCCACATTTTGCACTAATTGAAGCTTCCAAAAGCCTATGATTCATGAATGGGTGCAACTGGTGCCCAAAATCTAAGGCCTGGCCATGGCTGCCACCTTCTCTTCTAGTACGAACCATGAGTCCAAGAGGACTTCAAATTATGCACTGAGTCTGCCTCAGGTGGTGCCAACCCATTTAGGACTACTGTTAGAAAATCCTTATCATTAGAAGGTCCAAATACTCAAATCCATTTTGGTCTTGCTTGGGCCAAATTGCCTTCAAAGTAGGCAAAATCTTGAAAACCTTCTTGAGAAAGTTTTTTTTTTCCCCAGGTGTTTATATGATTCCCTTTCAGACTCAGCTTCTATGAGGCCAGTTGCTGCACATACTGAGGCCTCAGTACCAAAGTATTTTCCTTCAGTTGTCCCCTCTTTTCTTCTACTCTTCAGTCTGTCAACCACTCATAAAGATAAGTAACTTACAGATTTTGTTACCCTCTTTACAGGCCTGTGTATTGTACTAAATGTAGCAAATTAAGTGGTTAAAGAGGGTTGAGATGGCTGGACACAGCTGGGAGTTCAGCATCTAATTGAGGGGAGGCAAAAGATCAAGAAATCTTTCCTTCCCTGCTTTTTTTCTTGTGAGCAAAGGTGAGGATAAAGTTTTAGGAAGCTGGTCCTGGAGTTGCTGCCTTTGCATTCAGGGCCTGGCTTCCTCAAAGCCTAGCAAAAGCCAGGAGAGGCCTGCAGTATCCCAACTGCCATCTGATCTGAGTAGAGGCCTAGCCACAAGTATAGCTTCTTTGTTTTGTGAAACATTATCTTTGGATCCCAAAGGTGCTTTTTTCATGAGGCAACTGGACTTTCTTGTTTTTCTTTGAAGATGTTTTGCTTCTCATCCAAGAAGCTTCTTAGCTTCTTCAGAGCTGAAGAAAAACAAGGAAGTCCAGTTGCCTTGTGAAAAAGCACCTTTGGGATAATTATGACCTGGATGACTGAGAATCTCCATAGACAATTATCTTTGCATGGATCATTTGCCCTTCTTCCTGGTGTTTCAGAGATTTGGGGCTTCTTGTGGCCAGACACCAAGGCTTATTTGGAAGCTTCTTTGACACTGAATGTGACAGTGTCCCCTAATCTAGCTGTGCTCTTCCTCCCCATCTTCTGCTGGGCTGTTTTTGGCTTTGCAAAGGTTTTTTTTTTTTTTTTTTTTGCTGCATGTAAACCTCCCTTTTTAACCTCCCAGAGCCTCCCCCATCCCTGAGGTATCTTGTGCTCCACTTAACAATCTGCACAGTTGTTTAACTATTGCATCAGAAAAGGCAGAGGGTGAGAGTCATTAAGCAAGAATGTCTCACTAACTGCCATCAGGATTTGTGAGCGCAGTGGGCAGGCTCCATTATGGCTGTGGGTCAAGAACTGCTTATATACCATCACACTCAACCCAGGTATACTGACTGTATTTAATTTATAGATATTCATTGTAGCCATATATTAAGACACTTTGCCTTCCTGGTTTAGAATCCAGTGATTCGCTGTAATTAGTAAATAATCAATTCAACCCTGATAAACTTTGGATTAGTCTAAGAGGGTGTTATGACTGGACTCTTTCTTCTTCTACTTTTTCTGGCAGTAAGATTCCAGGGTTGGGAGGCTGTTTTTGGACTATAGTAAATCCCAAATGCTAATTTTCAAATAATATTGTTCCAACTTCATGCTATTTCATACTTCCAAGACTGAAGGCTACCATTATTTTTCTTTAATGTGAGAAGAAAGCAGAATTGCATATTTTCATTATTGTTAGCACTCCACAGTCTTCTTTCCAAACTCTATTAAAATATGGTATTCACATTCGGATCTATGTCATTTAAAGACTGTTAAGAGTACAGCAATAATCAGGTAATTATTTAGCCTTCTCCTTCTGTCAAGAGAAAAAAATTACCAGTGGTGCTAGACTGGGAAGCTTGTACGACATTCTGCTTTTGGTAATCATAGCCATGCAGTAAGCTTTTACATTTCGGGACAAGATGTTTAATTTAAAACAATGAGTTATCAATCATTTATAAGTTTATGTGTCGTTACCTATAATTAGTATTCCACAGCAAAATTTGCTCCCAAGAAATGCTTTCGTCCCTCATAAGCAGAGCAGGAATATGGGGTGAGGTGTGTGTGTGTGTGTGTGAGAGAGAGAGAGAAAGCGAGAGAGCGAGAGAGAGAAGCACCTCGAGAGCGAGAGCGAGAGCGAGAGAGAGAGAGAGAGAGAGAGAGAGAGAGAGAGAGAGAGAGAGAGAGAGAGAGAGAAGCACTGAGGTGCTTCCGGGTTCAAAGATTAGCTGGTAACATCACCATTGCCCTGGGGATGCCCAGTTGAGGGCTTCTTTCATGTCCAAGGCAGGAGCTGGAGTGAAGGATGAGAACTCATCCCCACCACAAGGCAGTTCTCGGGTCTCAAACATGGGCTTGCTAAACTTCTGCCTATTGTTCCAACCACTTGAGCCACCATACTCCTAGAGAGACGGCTAAAACGATATTACACCAGGGTGATGCATGTTTTCCAAGTGCCTTTTTCTTGTTGTTATCCTTGTGTTATTGTACATGATGGGGCAGACCTTATGGTACAACATTATTTTCATTTTGTCAGATGTATCAGATTTCTATGGATTCTTCTACCAATAGTTCTAGTTATTAAACTTACTTTGAAGAACTTTTTGCTGCTTTTCATAAATTCTTTTTTTTAATCGTCTCCCTGTCCCCTCTCTCAAAAAGGCTTCTTGTGTGCCTAATGATAATAATAACAATACATCATCACTGACAAAATCACCACTAGTCAATTGCAAAAGGCAGCTTTTCTTGAGACAACTTACAGCTTACTTCTTGCAACAATACCTTTAATACCATCATACAACAACCTCTGCCTTTCCCAGGTCCTTGAGAAGGACTTGATAGAGGGATAAAAAAATAGCAATTCCAGTCTAAATATATGGCTGGCTGTATTACCAACAATATTTTTATTAAATGTGTATGCCAGCCATCTCCCAATGATTCTAGCACAGTGGTTCTCAACCTGTGGGTCGGGACCCCATTTGGGGTCAAACAACCATTTCATGGGGGTCGCCAAACCATGCTGTCCGCCATTTTTTTCCCTTTTCCCTAGCTGTCCTATTCCCTCTTATTGGTGGCCACACCCACTTGGGTCACCACAACATGGGGAACTGTATTATGGGGTCACGGCATTAGAAAGGTTGAGAACCACTGTTCTAGCAGCTTATGAATTTAAATTTAAATTTAATTTAATTTTAAAAACAAGGAACAGTGCAAAAGCACAAGAACAGTGCAAAACAAAAGAACAGCAATGACAGAGAAAACAAACCCAGACAGAGGCAAGAAAAAGGAATAAAGGGGTATCAATCGTCTTTTCCAAAGACCTGGGCAAAGAGCTTTTAATGGCTCATTTTATCAGTGGAGGGTTCGGTTTCAGAATAACAGAATAACAAAGTTGGAAGGGAACTTAGAGGTCTTCTAGTCCAGAGATCCCCAACCTTTTGGGCACCAGGGACCAGTTCCATGGAGAGAGGTGTTTCTGTGGACTGGAGAGGGGCATGGTTTTGTGTGCTGCCTGCATCCAGCGGATGGGGCTCTGCTTGCTTGGGCAGACTGGTTGCTGGTATGCCATGGCCCAGAACTGGTCCACGGACCAGGGATTGGGGACACCTGCTCTAGTCCAACCCCTTGCTCAAGCAGGAAATCCTATACCATTTCAGACAAATGTTGCCCAATCTCTTCTTGAAAACCTCCAATGTTGGAGCACCTGCAATTTCTGGAGGCAAGTTCTTCCTACAGATGAAGTATGGTGGTTTTTCACCCCAAAATGAGTACAATCTTATCCAATTGCTTCTCATCTGCAGCTTAAAACTGGCAGTTCCAGAACATTGCGCAATGACAACACAACAATTTGGGAGGTGAGATATCTTTATGAAAGTCTGATCCATGCAACATAAAGCATAAGCTAATTTGTATTGGGTTGTACTGTATATTGTAAGCCAGTGGTCAGAAGGGAAAATTGTACTTGGAGTTTTTCATTTTCAATTGCTGCAAAATTGCCACTAAGGTAGTCCTCAACTTACAACAGTTCACTTAGTGACTGTTTGAAGTTACAACAGCATGGAAAAAGTGACTTATGACCATTTTTCACACTTATGACCGTTGCAGCATTCCCACGGTCACTTGAGTTACATTTGGACGCTTGACAACTGATTCACATTTATGACGGTTGCAGTGTCCTGGGGTCATGTGATCCCTTTTTGCATCATTCTGCAAGCAAAGTCAATGGAGAAAGCAAATTCACTGAGCAACCAGTAAATTAAGAACTGCAGTGATTCACTTAACAAATGTGGCAAGAAAACTCGTAAAATGGGGGAAACTCACTTAACTAATTTCTCTCTTAGCAACATAAATTTTGGAATCAGTTGCAGTCATAAGTTGAGGACTACCTGTATTTGATTACGCTTGATTTTTAAGTTTTATCAGGGTTGAGGAACAGCATGTGACCAGTAAATGGCAGCAAAGAGAAACAGTCAGAGGAAGAAGGGAGAATGATGTGTTCAATGTCTGTCATATGCTTTATTAGTGATATATGCAACAGATGTACAGGGAAGTGGTATTTACAATTGTGTATGCTGTTGCTTATTTTGAAGTGACTCCTTTCTCCTTCTATCCAGTATAATTCAGCCTCTGTCAAATTTGAATAGCACCTCTGTAATCTTTCCTACAACTGGTCTGCTCTCTACTAGACTGTAAACTGGATGAAATAAATCATAAATAAATCATTACTTGGATTGTGCTATGCAAGAGAAGTTGAATTAGCTACATCCCTGTTTCTTATTCTAAAATGTCAGCAGATCAGCTAACAGGGAAGTAAAATTCTTGGATATTACTAGGATTTATTTCCAAATAAATATGCTTTCTGCTGCTTTATCTCCTTTGTAACTCCAACCAACTGATGGTGATTAGGGAAAGTAAACATGTCTACCCAGGGTCTTGTGGGAACTTAAAATGCAATTCAGCTAGAGATACATTGAATCAGAAAAATTCACAATATCCCCTAAAGTTCCCTATCAAGTTAGGTGATTTTGGTGGCTTGTTTTGTTTTATCTTCCGGGGAAGACAATTCTCCTATGAAGGTCATGACAGAATGATAAGCAACAATCACACTTTAATTTTTTTTTCATATTTGTCTATAAATGGCTTTTCTGAGACTGACAAAAAATAGTCATAGTTATGTCTATTTCCAGCTGTGCCTGCCTTTTATCACCTTATTAACCTTTGTGGTCCTGATGTATCATATAGCAGGGAAGTATATGATGGTATTGGATGGAATGAGACCACTTGCTGCAGCCAACTCATCCTGGTCAAGTCATCACTGCCAACTCGCCATGGCCAATTTGCCATGGGACAACTGCTGCAGGACAATTCAATAATTCAATTTAATTATTTAAAATATTTTTTTTTAAAAAAAATGTCATTCACCTTTCATTTTGTCCCTTCTTTGGCCTCCTTTAATGATTCTATTCCACTATTTCTTTGATATTAGTGTAACCGTTATCCCATGGCAAGTTGTCCCGCAATGAGTTGGCCATGGTGACTTTGCTGCAGTGAGTTGCCAACAGCCTGTAATGGAAGACTTAAAAATGTTTAGAAATCAAAGAACATATTGCAAGTAGCCACGAGAAACTTAAAGAACAAAAAAGAACTTTTCCTAATTATTCAGGAAAGGTATAATGGATATCACTAAACTATCTTTGCGTAATTTATGACTATAAGCTGGTTTTAAAAACACTTATGACCTTAGTGGGATTATAGGGGATATTATGTTAAATGAAGGAAATGATCATTTCCTTGCTCATTTGGACAACGCAAAAAAACATGTTCTTAATTTGTCGACAAAGGATTGTGTCCCAATGTTTAGAATTTTAAAAACTTCTAGTTAGTAGAAGAAAGGTAGAAGAAAGCAGAGATGAGGAAAACAAATCAATCAGTTCTTAAATTACGGCTTAAAGCATTTGCAGAAAATGAGTTAATTTGCAGTTAATGTTAAAGGTTGTTTAAGAGTCTCAGCTCCTTTTCAGTGAGGTCAGCAGTACTGCAATTATACCAATGCAGCTTTAAAATGTGGTGAAGCACAGAATTGCTCTGACACAGACCAAAAAACAAATCCCACAAGAAGATTAGAATTAAACTTTACTGAGATAGCTTATATTAACAACATTTTGTAAGCCTGATTGTGTTCTTCCTCCCCACCCTCTTATAGGCCTTTGGGCTGGAGGAGAGGGGCAGCTGCAATCTTTCCCCTGACTCTTTTCCAGAGTCCATTCAACTAATGCTTTTGCCCTTGTTTTTCTAACAGCTTCTGAATATTTTCATCAAGGCCATTTCAGTGCCTTTCTACGCATGGCATTATTATAGCACTTATGATGAAAACATTGTATCAGAATTTATAAATATTGGTCACCAAACTACGTGCATTGTAAAGCTTAATTAGGAATTTCATGGTGGACTGCAACACTTATAGAAACTTTCATTTTCAACAGCATCTGTATGAAAAATATGTCCTGTTCTTAAAACAATTAGCATTACCAATGTTAAACCTTCTCTCTCTAATATAATGTTGCTTATGAAAAAAATGGGAAAAAAGTGTTTTTCTAGTTTACAATTTGGAATGATAGAGTCCAGCAATGATGGAGTTGTGAAAGTCAGGATGGGTCAAATTATAAATTATACTTCCTGCACTTAGGATGTACACTGAATTATTTTCAAATCATTATTTTCCAAATTGTTATGTTCAGATATCACATATCTGGGAATAAAATCAAAGAAAAATTATAAATTCTTTGCAGTCTTGAAATATTATATCCTAACATGAAAAGGAATCCTGATTGCTAATGTACGCTGATAATTAAGAAAAACAAAGAAGACTCTAAAGAAGCTAATATGTGTTTCATTGATTATAGAAAAGCATTCAACTGTGTTAACAATATCCAACCAATTGTGTCAAGCTATGTCCTTAGGAAAATAGGAATCCCAGAACTTCTCATTATCCATGTACCGTATAAGACAGGAAGCCATAGTCCATGAAGAACAAGGAGAAAAGACAAGGCATATGTTCCTCCTTATTTATTCAACATATATGCTGGATATATATGTTAAAGGAGGTTAGTTTAGAAGAAGATGAGCATCCTTTTAAAACTGAAGAAAGAAATAGCAATAATCTTTATGATGCTACTCCAATAGCTAAAAATGCAAATAATTTGGAAATGTAGTAAAAGAAATCAAGAAGCATAATTAAAAAATAGAACTTTAATATAAAAAAAATCCCAAAACTAATGACAACATCACAGCAACCCCTCTTAAAACTGATAAAGGAAATACTGGTGTGATGAATGGCTTCTGCTATTTAGCATTGATTATCAACAGTAAAGGAACCAGAGTCAATAAATATGCCATACCATCCTATAGCAATGAAGGCCTTGGAAAAGATATTAAGATACCATGATATGTCAGTAACAGAATTGTATAGGCACTATTTTCTCTGCGAATATTCTATGGAAGAGAAAGTTGAGCTTTGAAGAAGCTATAGAAGGTTAGAATGAACATTGATGTTGGAGAAGACTCCTTAGAATACCCTGGATATCCAAGAAAACAAATAAATGGATCACAGAACAAATCAGTTCAGAGTGCTCACTTCAGGTGTAAATGACCAGGTTCAGCTGTATTGGATACATTGCACAATGGGACCTAGCTCCCATGAGAAGTCCATTCTTTTTCTTTTAATGACCTGTAATCCCTTGCATTGGGGTAGAGTCGGGATAAATGAACAGAGCTCGAGCATTTACTAGCCTGATGCTCTTCCTGACGCCTATGCAGAGTTCATAGCAGATAATTATTCATTGTGCCCAGAAAGAGAAATATCTGATGCAACCTAGAATCGAACCCACAGCCTCCTGATTGTGAGATGAGAGCTCCACCTCTAGGCCACCATACTCCCCACTCCCATGAGAAGTTCATAATGCTAGTAAAAATGAAAGTAAAGCAAAAAAGTGTATGGCCAGCAGCAAGCAATAGCAACAAAGGGTGAGCCATTAGGAAACCAAAGGAATTAGGTTTGGATCAGATCACCCTACAGAAAGTCTACCCATTCAAGAGCTGACAATGATTTAATGTTGCAGAATCAATCCATCATGCAGGGAAGAGGGAGGGGAAGCAGCTTAGTTAGCATCATTTCCCCAGTTAATAAATGAAGAAAGTAACTGCTAATTAAAGTTTAACCTTAACTAGAAAGTCTACATAGCATGTGTAAAGATGACATACAATGATAAAAATGATGGGTGAAATCAACCCAGAATCTATTAATTTCAGCTGCCCTTCCTCCAAGAGTTCCAAATTGTAATAAATGTGACATATATGCACAGAGCATATGCTTCCAAATTCTTGAGCTGAGGGTGCACTTTCCTTTGCAGATGCTCTGATTTCTGCATTAAAGAAGTGTCACTATCACCAAGTATAACAGCAATAAATCTGGAAGTATGGGAAACAGCATATGTGGCAGAACAGTGATACATATCCATGGCAGATGACACCTATCAGATACGAATAACAGAGAGCTTGATGCTAAAATCAAAGTCTTTGTCAGCCTGTTGCTTTAGATAGGAATAATTATGCAAACTGTAGCATTTTTTCATAAACAATATCCTTATTGTGTCAATTCTCAATTACATGCCATTTTCAAAAGAAAATATGGTTTGTAACTTCCATCAAAAATTAATCTTTGTTAAGAGAATAGAAAGAAAGAGGAAAAGAAGCCAAGCATCTTTTCACAGTTAACATAAAAAGGGTTTCAACGAGATTTCTTGTTCATATTGATTGCTTGAAATTAAAAGGGATGGAGACATGCAGATATGAAACTAGTCCCTTCACTTACTGGGTCTTAGAATCAAAGAATATTGTCCTGTTCAATATTAGCCTGGTGCTGTGCAGAAAAGAATAGTGATTTATTTTTAGCAAGTTTTCATCCAGTCTCATGAAAGAGAATTTCATTTTGAAATATCTTTTACAGAAAATAATTTTGGAGTTACATTCTGAATATTCCTGTATTTAGTTAATGGTAGCCAAGTGTATATTTGAGTGTTTGTCTTTAATTACACAAGTATTTTCTTCAGCAGTCAGAACAACCCTTTCCTTTGCATTTTTAAGGGAATAAGACTCTATCATAAAAAAATCACCCCAAATATATGTGTAATGTTAGTTTTCACCTTAGATTTTCCGGAAGACTGACCCCAACTCAAACTTTAATTGAAATTTACTCTGAGAATGCATTTTCCTGTAATTTGGAATTAAACTGAGCAAAAATGGAAATGCAGAATGCCCAAGTCTAGTATCAATTTTGCTTTTGTTTTAAACTTCAAGGAAACTTGCTCTGATTCTCACCCCAGATCCGAAGTTGAACCCTAGCTTCAGAAAACAGGTTTTTTTTTATTTGAGTGCAAATTTCCAAGAGAAGATAATGAGAAGGAACTAATCCCATTTGGTATTTGTACAGGCAATTGGACAGTTATATCTATCTGTCTATCCAGTGGTGGGATTCAGCTGGTTCGCACCACTTCGGCAGAACCAGTAGCTAATTTTTTTGTTGCCCAGGCCCAGAATGGATTTCCAGAAGTGGCATCCACACAGAGAACCAGTTGTTCACATATTTGAATCCTACTGTTGTATCTATCTATCTATCTATCTATCTATCTATCTATCTATCTATCTATCTATAAAAAAAGCCAATTTGGTATAGTAGTGAAAGTTGCTAGGTAGCTGATTACGAAGCAGGAGATCATGAGTTCTGATCCCACCTTAGGTAGAAGACCAGATGGGTAACCTTGGGCCAGGCATTGTCTCTCAGCCCTTCTGAAAGAGAATTCTGAAATCAGTTCCAAAAATCTGCAAAGAAAACCTACAGGGACTTGTCCCGGCAGTCACAAGAAGTCAACACTTGAAGTTGCATGTGCACAGATGCACACACGCAAACACACACACACACACACACACACACACGCACACAAGAAATATTCACTGACCCCTACACTCTAGAATTGAGTCAGAAATGTCAAGCACCCTTACAATAGGCTAAAAAATCAGAAGTGACTTGGTCAAGGAACGCAAGTTTTGAGAACCTCCAATGGAGCTTCTCACACAGCATGATTTGAAGAAGGTTCTCCAGTTAACCTGGCCAAGATGGAAGTAAGCCTTTAAGGGACAAACTAGAAGCAATATTCTAAAAAGAGGTTGCCAAGCACAAAAACTAAATTTCATTTCATTTGCATTTAATTAAAGAATATTTGAAATTAAAATATCTCTTCTTTACAATTAAATGGAAACATTTAGTAGTCTCTGAAGATCACACCTTAGACTTCCAGAAGCTACATGAGGCCCTGAAGCTCTTTACAGAGGAGGATCTAAATTTAGTCGTCTTTGAAATTTAACCTCTACAAAGTGCAGCAGTACCGCTAAAGAATAAATGCCAGAAAATCCCATATGCAGAAGGCTGTGACCTTGTGAGGATGGCAGTACTGAATCACAGGCTTATCTTAATTTTACTGTAGTTTTTACTGAGATAGTAATTACAAAGTAGCAACACCTCTTCTTAGTCCATTTCCTGGATGGGTTAATGTAAATTGTTCACAGGGTTTTTGTTGTTTTGCTAAAATAACTCTGCTGCTGTTGAATTTGTAATGGTAGTCTGTAAAACTTGTCCTTTGCTAATAGCAAAGTGGACTAAGAACAATTGTAGATGTTTTGATTTCATATTAAATTGTGTTTTGGGGGACATCTGGGTCTTCAAACTGTAATAAAGCCATCACTATTACTTCTATTAACCCTGCTGCTACTACCACATCCTACATTGTAAGCCAGGAGTCTGTCAGATGCAAAACATGTTTTCAATTCCTGAGTTCTAGTCCCTGCCTTAAAAGCTGTAGCTCCCACTTTTTTTTCCTATATAAACTTTTGTCTGGAAAATAAGTGACATCTCTTCAAAAGCAACACATTAAGCCTCACTATATCCTCTTGATGTGATTTAGAAAATCACTTTGAAAACTACAAAGCTTTCAAGGTACTATTGTATCCAAGTTTCAAAAGGGAAAAGTAAAAAAAAGTAAAATGGCCACTAGATATGTCCAAGATCTCAGGCATTGCTCAAATTAGCCTTTGGATTCTAATCATTCTAAAATGTTTTGAAGTATTTATTGATGTTGAACACTCAGGTCATGTTTCTAAATTACAAAATATTAAATTTAAATCACACTACTTGAGGCTTCAAGCATTTACTGGCTGAAATCTCTTCTGAACTATCATTATCTTCAGCAGTTCATATATAGATAGTCTGACTCAATGACTCAATTCAACCTGGTTTTATGTTGCAATCGAAGTATTCTGTCCGTTACTGAAAAAAGAGGGAAAAAATCCTGGAAGACAGGTCTGTAAAGTTCTGCAAAGAGAGCACTTACAACTTCTGGAGGCAAGCCCTTCCACTGATTAATTTTTCTATCCTTATTTCTAGGTTCTCTCCTTCCTTAGTTTCCATCCATTGTTTCTTGTCTTGCCTTCTGGTGTTTTGGAGAATAGGTTGGCCTCCTCTTCTTTGTGGCACTGTTAGAACACTGTCACCATGTCACCCCCTAGTCCTTCTTTTTACAAAGAATGCAGCTGGAGCTATTTGTCCTTTTTGCCTGCCCAACCTTTTGAGGAGCAAGATAGTATTAGCAGCTAAACTCCTGGATAAGCTATTAACCATTTGCAGAATAACACAGAGACAGGATGAAACCAAGTTGAGGTTAGAATAACAAGAAACTAAAATAAATATGACTTTGCAATTTGATCCTGTATTCCATGTGCTCATTTATCAAATTTGTATGCCACCATAGTGCATAGTAGACTCTTAGCCGTTAAGAATATCAAACATTAAAACACGATAAGGGACAACAATAAATAACATTGTGGAAAAAGACCCTTGTAGACACAAGAAATGGGGAGAAATAACAGAAAACAAAGTCTGGATTCTCCAAAGATATAGAAAAGATGCTGTAGTTTATTCTTCCCAGACTCTTAAGCATTTGGGGTCTGCAGTTGAAAATGAAAACCAGCCTTTTGGAGTGTCAGCAGTCCCAACCAAGAACTCAAAAGTAATTTTATTTTTAAAAAGTTCAAGCCAAGGGGGAAAATGGGTCAAATACAACAGATTAGAGTCTGCTTTAATAAGTTTGAGGCTTGTTATTCTCCTTTTGCACCAACAAATTCAAGGAACATTCCAGCCTTGGAATAAAAACAATACTTTTCTTTGCAAGTCTCTGACCTCTTCCTTTTCTTCCAAGTCAGGATTTCCAATATGAGGAACAATTGTATTCTGTATCAGGAAAACAAGCCGGGTCCCAGCCAGGCAGCACAGAAAAGCAGGGTGGGGGTGTGGGGGTGTAGGGGGGTCTGTTTTAACAGACATTGATTGATAAGGGTAATTCCAGCTAGTGCTTTCTCCACAGGCTTCTTTTAGTTGTTATTCCTGTCTTGCAGTATCTGCTATCTCCTTCCACCTTCCTCTGTAACCCACATAACCTGCCTTTAATCTAGCCAGGCCTGAGTCTGTAGACACTTAAAAGTCAGGAGCTTTGGCTTACCTATGACAAAAGGCTGGTGTTTTCCCTTCACCAGAAACATAACCCCCATAGTTTAATACCATCAATGCCTGGCTATTATCTCCATTTACAAAAGATGGGGAAGCCAAATGACTTCAAGAAGAAATTATCTACTTGACAGAATGTAGAGGCAGAGCCTAGCTGGACTTTTGGAACTAAGGCTTGTATCTGTCCAAAATGTGCTCTCCACAGAACCTCTTTTCTGATATATTAAATGGGAAGGTCGACAAAGAAGGAAGTTCTGATGCAACTTCGAGACTTCTCTTGAAATAGTTGCCACCCCTCCCCCTCAGAACTGTGCTTCAACATAGAAAGGACTTTTTCCCCTTTGCATAGTGGTGGAAGAAAGAATCATGATATTCATTAATGTCATCTGAGCCCTGGGCAGTATATCAGGCTGTAGAATGGTGAATCAGGACCACGAAGATCAGGTTCACATCCTACTGGATCATGGAGCTCATGGGATAATTTTGGACCCCTCACAATTATCTAGGTTAGTTCATAACACTGCTATGTGTGAATATATACTGTAATGAAAACATGTGTGATGCTTTGAGCTCACTAAAGTCTGGTATATAAATGTAATCCTAACAATAAACAGAATTTTTCCCTTCCTTGCCTAGATATATGCATATAGATGAATGTATTTAATTAACTCAACACTGCAGTGTTACACCACCGTAGTAAGTTGTTTTAATGAATGTGATCAGTTCAGACAGTCTCATAAACAGAGTTATATTTTTCCTATTTGCAAATGATGCTATTTCAGTAGTTCAGCATGATACATAAGGGATAGTCTCCCCCCCACCCAAAATAATAATATATCATTTTATAGAAAAGAGATTATGAAACATTTCAGTAACTCTCTCTAAATTAAGTTATAAATTTTATTTTATTTTACAGTTTAAGTAAAGATGAGATGAAAATGCATTGTGGGGCAGTTATTCCCATGAAAGTCACTGTAGTCTATATTCTTCAATTTTTAAAGTAATAATTGGGATAAAATAGCTTTGAATCCATCTGCTAAAATAATTATTCAGAGAAAATGGTTGTTTGTGATAGGTGGGTAATCAGGTTTATTTGTTATTTGTGTTTTAAAGCAGCCAAAGATGAAAGAAACAGAAAGACAAGGAGGCAACAGAATTTTATGAAATATGGAACAAATGTTATGATTAGCTAGAACAGAGAAACAAAAAGACATGATTACTAATGTAAATAAATTGTACATAATATATATGGGATGTATAACACAGTACTGTTAAGAAAAAAGTGTATTTTTATTTTTGTTGTATAGTGAAAAAGGAATAAATAAAAATAAAAAAAGAAACGGATTCATGGAGCTATCTGCTAGGCAATATTACATTTTCTGCTGAATCATATATACTGTACAGTGCCCTATTTTATTCTTGTTACATGATCTTGAATCAATGAAGACAATCATCACTGGAAAACCTCTATGCTGCTCAGATTCTGTATTTCATTGACATTCATAGAAGACTTAAACGAAAATTTGGCATTCTGTTCCATTTGCAGACAGAGTTCTGAATTACATTTTTGAGCCTTCCCAGTACACTGTGTTCTTCTTTCAAATTCTACACTAGTAATAAGCATCCATTAGTCCATTGGAGGCATGAGACTTCTAAACCCTTCAAAAGTCCTAAATGTTACACTGCTGCAGTTCAGTGATACTATTTTCTGCCATTATTTTAAGAGGAAAGCAAAGTTATAAAGATTTACAGACATTCTTCTAGGCTTAAGACATCAAAACCAAGTTTTCTTAAGAACAGTAGCTTCTTCAAATCTTTTTTGCCTGTCTATAAATCCCAGTCCTTCTCAGTTTGATGACATTATTGCTTCATTGGCATACCATAGAGGTTCTTATTAGGGTTGTCAAGGGCAGCCCTTGACCAATGAAAAATTGCCTTCCCTTGTCTGTAAGAAACAGCATGAAAATTCATTGGAAGAAAGACTGTGGCTTCTCTAACCAGATATGCAAGTAAAAGAATTCCCAGGGGTTAATTCTACCCAGGGGTAAATTTTAGTTCCTTTTAGAAATAAGCAGGATATTGTTTCTTGTTCTGAGCTTTGACATTTTCAGCTGTAAAGAAAAAGGGAAAGAAAAAGAAAAAGAGAACATTTCATCACAAACAAAATTACTATCAACTACAGACTTAAGAATTTTAATGTAGGCTGGCTGAAGACCCAATTTCAGCCTATAACTTTTCTTTCATTCTTCTCTTCCTCCCTCCCTTCCTCTATCTCTTATTATAATGTATATGTAATTTATTTTTGTCTCTATATAGATGGTACAAATAGGATTTGCAAGAAGGCTTCTGCTCTAAAGTCTCTGGCATACTTTTTGAGGCTTTGCTTTATACAAATAATCATATTAACTGAGTAAAAAGACAGTGTGCATCAGGCATATGCATGCATGTGCACATGTAACATACATACACATAACATATCCTCCAAAATCAGGCCCTATATACAATTTACACATTCAAACTCTTTTTTAAAGTACAGATTCTAGTGCCCTCCACACACAGTATATTTGCACACATAAACAAGAAAGTTATACATATACACTTCACTAGTAAAGAACATATGTGGTTCAGAACTGCTCAGTTTGGCTTTTAGTATTCTTGATCTTTTTTTTTTTCCATAAACAGTTTGTTACTGGGAAGTTTGAAGTTTGCAGATTCTTTAATACCTCGTAGCATATGCCCTGACAGTTTTAGCTGGGCTGTGGATTTTTTTTTTTCTTGATAGTACTTTGATTGAAACATTGCTTCTTTTTATTATTTATTTGATAGTGCTTCCTGCTTATCTAGTATTGGTTGTTAGGGAGAATGTCCTCTGGGTTGTTTATTTCCTTTCTTGACTTTTAGTTGTATCTTTTAAAATAATGCGTACTGTAGATGAATTTATCTCTCTGTGTCTGTTGATGACCGATTTGTTAGAATTGCATACAGAGGCTAGGTTTGTGTAACCTGCTAAGCCAAAATCAAACTACTTCAGAGCTTAGTAGAAAGTGTGACTCCTACCTATATTTAAAAAAAAGAGTATATTTTCAACTGGAGAAAGAATTAAATCTATTAACATCAACAGTTCAATTGTGATGA
Organism: Crotalus tigris; assembly: GCF_016545835.1. Lineage (NCBI taxonomy): Eukaryota > Metazoa > Chordata > Lepidosauria > Squamata > Viperidae > Crotalus > Crotalus tigris. The sequence goes on along the minus strand of NW_024096465.1, from coordinate 1,399,478 downwards.
ATCTGAGGTTACTCTTTTGAATGAAATACAATTTTTATTTTAAATTCGAATCCTTCCTTAAAATATAGGCATTAATGCATGCAGGCTCCTTGAGAAAATAAATATAATATAATATAATATAAATAAATAAATAAATAAATAAATAAATAAATAAATAAATAAATAAATAAATAAATAAATAAATATAAATGCATCTGGATTGTCACTAAAAACTTTTGGAAATTATGGTTGTGTAACTATCATAATCATAATTTCCAAAAGTTTTTAGTGACAATCCAGATGCATTTATATTTATAAGCATGTGATGCAAACAGCTGAGTGAAACAGGGTTGTTGTGCACAACAATTTGTCTTCTGTAAAAGTAGCCTTTAGAGCCCTGTAGGAATTTTGCTCAGTTGCTTCAGTATTTCCATGAAATATATATTATCCGCTATGAGTCATATATATATGGCTGATCTCAATGAAGAAGATTAGGAGCAACAATTTTTGAAGTTTCTTATCCATATATTAGGGTTTTATGATTACATTAAATGTAGTTTAATTCTTCAAAATAGGAAATTGTGCAAGAAAAGACAATTGCATGGCTTAAGTATCAACTTTGCATCACTGAACAAGCAAATTTACCATGTTGCATCATTGCATCATTGATCATCAGGTATTTATTAAGCAGCTAATTATTATGGAATTATGTCACTTACATGAGATGCCAGGACAAGCTACTTTGTACAGCTAGTCCTGTTGCGGAGGAAACCAGGCTTGCAAAGATTGCTGATTGTTTGTCCTTTTACTCTAAGCCTAAAGCTCAAAGCCATATGGATAGTATGAATGAACCATCTCACTCATGTGAGTTCATACATGTGCTTTGTTCATATAGTTTTGCAACAAAATCAACCCTGATCAAATCCAAAGTTTCCTCCTTAGCAGGACTAGCTATAAACAGTAGCTTGTCCTGGCAGTTTTGGTGGGTGGGGGTGTCCTTGAAAGAAACCACACCCACACCCCCACTGGCAGGGTGAGCTAATGTATATAAACAGAAAGCAAAGCTGACATTCACTTCCACTGATGTTATCTAGTTCGGCAATGAAACATCTGCAATCAAACTACCAAGTTCAGAGAGCATGAAGAACTCAACAGTAAAGTATTCCATGAGTTAAACTTGTCTTCTGCTGACTATAAAATGCAGTGGTGGTGAACCTATGGCACGCATGCCAGAGGCGGCATTTGGAGCCCTCTCTGTGGGCATGCGCGCTATGCCCCAGAGATGGCAAGCATCCCTCTTCAATCAGCTGCCCGCTAACTTGCCGAGGTCCCATGTGGCCGGATGCATCCCAGCCCAGCTGGTTTCCCTCCCCCCCATCCCATCCCTCCTGGCCTCACATGCTCTCCTTTTCCTGGGCACGATGCACTGCATCGCCTCCTCAGCTGTCGGCCCTCTGTCCAGCTCAGAGGCAGCTTCTCTGAACTGCTGGCGGCGGGCTGCGGAGCCCCAGAGTGTGCCGGTCAAGGGGCCGCCAGGCTGTGGCTGCTGATGGACACTGTTGGCCCCCATGCGCTCGCTGGCCTCTCTGTGCGGGGGCCGACGGTGTCAGGCAGCAGCTGCCCCGGCCCCTGCCTCACCTTACCCTGCGACAATGACACCCCCACCCTGCCTCGCCTCACCCCTCAGGATGAGCCCACCTGCCAGAGACCCCCTGGATCTCCCCCAACCCTGCCTGGCCCCCACAGGCATCCCTCCCCACGAGCAACATCGAGGTGACCAGCCCACCTTGGCCACACCCACCCAGTCTGCCATGACAACAGCCACGCCCACCCAGTGGGCCACACCCACCTGGCACCCGGTGATAAATAAGTGGGTTTTGGGTTGCAGTTTGGGCACTCGGTCTCTAAAAGGTTTGCCATCACTGATATAATGCATAGGCCATAAAAAAGTGGTTTAACTTTTGCTTCTTCCAGGATTTTTTGGGGGAGGGCTTTCCAACTTAAATCTACAATCTTTTAAAATCCCAATGATCTCCCAATACTAACCAAATCCAAACCTGATTTGCATTTCAAACTCAGCCAAGGTCAGCTAGGACACAAACCAAACTTTTACTATTGCCCATCTTTCATAAATGTTACTAAGTTCAGATTTTATCAAATGCTGAGAGAGGAGACAAATGAAATTCAGGCTAGAACAAAGCCTATAGGTCGAGACTGTTGCAATCATTAAATATAGAAACAATTAGCTGAGGGTTTAATTGACATTTGAAGCATAAAATAAGACCAGTCATCCTTTTAAAGATTAAACCATAGCTCAACCTGACGTTTTCAGACTCATTTGTAATTGCAAATCAAGTTTCCAAAGTATATATTCTGCAAGAATCCTAACATGATCTGTGTTAATCCATCAGACCCATCAGTTTTATTGGTAGCCTGCAATTCTAGCAAAGCTAACTACCCATAGAATTTCTATTATGCTGAAGCTGTGATTTTTACCATGAACATATCACTAGAAACAAGTAGAAGTCTGCAAAAGTTTGGTGCAGCCCATAACTTTAATAATTTAGTGCAGAGGTTACCAATCTATGGGCTACAGCCCACTACCACTGGGCCACCGGGCCATGTGATTAGCTGGGCAGTGCACGCATGTGTGCATGCATGCTCACCTGCCCTTGTGCCACCATTGCCGTGAGTGTTGCACAGTTGGCGGCATTGCCATGAACTTTGTGCTGCGAGCTTCAGGTGGTGCACCACACGCAGGTGGCACATTGCCACAAACCTTGTGCAGGCAGCGGCACAAGCAGCAGGTGGGCCGCAGCACAAGCCTTGCGCAGGGGCAGCAATGTGAGCCTTGCGCCAATGTGGCATTGCTGTGGGCTGCGGCATGAGCCTCATGCAGGGGGTGGCGTGATCCTCACACCAGTGATAGCATTGCCACTAGCCTGGGGGTGGCAGAACCACAAGCCTCACATAGGTGCTGGCGTCGCATGGTGTGCATGCTCATGGCCTGTTTGTGTGCGTGCATGTGTGGCAGAAAGTGAAGAGGAACTAAAGAGCCTCTTGATGCGGGTGAAGAAGGAGAGTGCAAAAGTTGGCTTGAAACTCAACATTAAGAAAACCAAAATCATGGCATCCGGCCCTCTCAATTCCTGGAAAATAGATGGGGAAGAAATGGAGGTAGTGACAGATTTTATTTTTCTGGGCTCATCTCAGATGGGGACTGCAGCCAAGAAATTAAAAGACGCTTGCTCCTGGGGAGGAAAGCTATGGCAAATTTAGACAGCATTCTAAAAAGCAGAGACATCACCCTGCCAACAAAAGTGCGTATAGTCCAGGCCATGGTTTTCCCAGTTGCAATGTATGGCTGTGAAAGTTGGACCATAAGAAAGGCTGAGCGCAAAAGAATTGAGGCCTTTGAACTATGGTGCTGGCGAAGACTCCTGCGAGTCCCTTGGACTGCAAGGCGTTCAAACCGGTCAGTCCTAGAAGAGATCAACCCCGACTGCTCTTTAGAAGGCCAGATCCTGAAGTTGAAACTCAAGTACTTTGGCCACCTAATGAGAAGGAAGGATTCACTGGAGAAGAGCCTAATGCTGGGAAAGATTGAGGGCAATAGAAGAAGGGGACGACAGAGAATGAGATGGCTGGATGGAGTCACTGAATCAGTAGGTGTGAATTTAAATGGACTCCAGAAGATGGTAGAGGACAGGAAGACCTGGAGGAACGTTGTCCATGGGGTCGCGATGGGTCGGACACGACTTCGCAATTAACAACAACAACAACAACGTGTGGCTATATTCATGTTTATGCATGTGCGCGTAAGGTATTTGCCTCTCCCTCTCCCACCGGGCCACCAAACCAGAAAGGTTAGAGACCCCTGGTTTAGCGCATTAACATGTGTACATGTTGAAGGCTTATGTAAAATACATCAGTAATTAAATAGGAAGATAATTTAGATGAGTATACATTTTAATTCTTCATTTTAATTGGATACCATTGAGGCTCACCAATTTGTCAAGATCACTCCCACTGTCCAATAATGTACTCTCCAGAGGAAATGGACTAATGTTCTTTCTTTCCTTGTTTTTTTTAAAGTAACCCACACTAAATGGCATCAATAGCAACAAGTTCCTTATTTCACCTCCTTTAACAGCAATCACTCCCCTAATTTTGTTTAAACTGTTGTAGCTGTTTTGTTAGATTATTAGTAATAAGTGACAAAGAAATGAAAAAAGAAAACTGCTTTCAAATAACAAAGCTGTTGCATAAGAGAACTTGGAATTAATCACCCACATCCATCTTGCTGCAGGAAAAAGCCAATTTCTTTAAAATTAATTGCCTAGAAGACTTGATAGTAGATAAAAATAAACTACTTTAAATTGACTAAGTAAGTGGGCTTCCATTAGGCAATGAAATATATCCGTAGCTCAATCCTATCATATTAAATATTGGAAAGAAAGTGTATAATGGTCAAAATGTCCATTTTCCTTAAGTTGGGCGGTGGTGGTAAATAAATGAAAATTTAAGAGATATTTGAAAACACTGAAAAACCTATTTATTGATTATTTTAATACTTTCTCCCAAAACAAGAGTATTATGAGATCAGGTTATATTTAAATGACCATCACTTGTCCCTGAAGCATAAATATTCCAATGGAAAATATCACCACTTCTTATCAAACAGAAATACATTAAACAGTAAAATTCCTGTCCTGTGCAGCCCCCCACTCTGCTATTTGGTGGTGACGGGAATTACAGACTAATATGCTATATTTAAGAGATGCCAGATTTTGTAAATTTATTGGGGAAAAGTTTACAAATTTTTTCCCTATTTATTGGGGAAAAAAGCATGTGCCAGGTTTTATGGGTATGTATTCTTCCCCTTTTTAAAAAATGTGCATTTATTTTAATGTAATATAGCACTGAAGAAGAATAAAATGCTTGGGGTTCTTTGACATTTTTAAGTAGAGCTCTGGCAGTGTGACCCTATTTTGCTGCTACAGTACTAATATCATATTATGCATAACTGCATTTTCTATCTCAAGAACTTTCTGGAATTTATTGCTATCTAGTCTTGTGGGGACATTCTGATTTGCATTTGATATTTTTGTTATATCAATACACATAGCACCCTTATTAAGCTCCTTGGGGCATCACTGCCTCTTATGTTCAACAGATAACATGTGTAAATAAAATGCTTATAAAAAAAAATTCAGTCACTTTCTGTTTTGCCTTTTGCTTTGAAAGGTGTTTGCAGATGTGTGACTTTCAGAATCTCGTCTCTCTTCCCTCAAGGGACACTCAGGTACTTATTTTTGAGTTTTCTTAGTGCAGCTTCCCGTACCTGATATATTCAAATGATTTCGCTATCCTGGATGGCAAACCTGGGAGCTGTAGCTCTGCTGCATTCAGGGGATATTAGCTTGGCAAGCACTGCTTCTTGTTCAAAGGAGGAAATTATTATGAACACCAGTCCAGGCAAAAAAAATGTGCTGAGGAACATGTTATTCTGGATATTTCATGTTACAAAAAGGCAGTGGCAATGTGCTTTTATGACTATTGTAATAACAGGTCAGTCCAAAGGCTTTTGCTCAGAGGTCGATTGCAAGTAAAAAAATGATTCATACCATTTCAGAATTAAGCGGCTGATGCTGCTTGAAACCCAATGACTCAAGTTTGGCTACTGTCATTCAGGAGAGCACAGTGACTTTTTTTTTTTTTCCAGTTTCTCAGCGATCAGCAGCAGAGCTGTTGCACAAAGTCCATGATCTAGAAAGCAGGAAGACAGGCACCCAGCCCAACCTGTATAGCCTAGCTGCTCTTGTTGTGTATCAAGCACCAAGGAAATCAGGAGATTCAGGCAGTTCAAATGAGTATAAAGATTAATTGCAAGCTTAAGCTCTCTACAAAGTATCTGATCAATGACTTCTGGTTAGGCATCACAGCATAATGGATGCAGGAAGATGGGACTCCATCTTCTGCGTTCAATTTTGCTCTGCTGGGGACCCTAAAAATAGTCGAAAGAAGCAACAAAGAAGGAGGGGACCCTCCCTGAGAGTGGAGGGGCAGTTGCCCTTCCGATTGATCCGAGGAAGCCTTCCAAACTGGTGGGTGAAAGACTGGCTACATAGATCATTGTTAGAAATAAAAGTATTTATTATTATAACTAGAAAGATAGGATCTGCAACGAGAATCTATATTTTGGTATGAGAAGGGAAATATGAACATTGATGGGAAATCAATTTTTTTAAAAAAGTGGGAAAAACAGGATATTGATTGAACAAATGGATTTTAAGTGCAAATATAATTGAGATACGTTTTGGTTAGAAAAGATATTTTAAACTGACACTATTGATATTATGTATAATATAAAAATATGATAAAGATGTTGATATTCAATTGTATATGTATTAACAGCAATAAGAATTGTATTTGCCTAGTGTGAAAAAATGGAAGAAGAGAGGAAGCACTGGATGGTGTAGTATTGGATCTAGACTGAGGAAGTTAATATGTACTACTGAATTACTAATGGACCTAGACAACATGTTGTTTGTTAAGTACTTATGATTGTAAAATTAGAAAATTAATAAAATATTTATATATACAAAAAAGAATCTGATCAACTAGTGATCAAGGGAAGTGCACAGGAGATAAGAGAGGCATTCAAGGTGGGTTGGACTTGTGCCTTAGAATGCATTGGACCTCTCCCTTGGGCTTAGCCTGGTCATTTCTTATGCATTGCTTTATTTAAATAAGATATCAAAACACTTCTATCCTATTGCAACATGTCTCCGAACTAGCAATAAGCAGTCATCAAGAAGGATACTGGACAACTGATAACAATATATCTGTGGTTCCCATTAGGATGTCATTTGGTAGGGTCAGGTATTGTTAGCACTTCGAGGTAATCCAGACAGGAAATCAAAATCATGAATACTCAGACTACCTTTATTGTAAGATTACCAAAACAGAGCCTTGCAATTTTGAACACTTTTCTTCTCCCTTTACTTTCCAGAGAACTAGGAAGGATCCCATTTGTGATGCTTTTTCCACCCCCATTCTTTTTGGGGCTGAGATGTCTCTTGTCTGACTGTTGTCTTGGTTGTGGCTGTTCTTCCTATCTCCCAAGGCTTTTTTCACAGCCCATTACAGGTGTGATATAATGAAAAATTGTAATGTCTCCTCTGTAAAGGTGAAAAAACATTTGACTTTTAACTCTATTATTTTCTGTAAAATGTGAGAAAGGAATGAAAATTTGGGGGGGCAGTTTTTCTGACGTCTCTTCATAACCTCTTCTGAGGAAATGCTTTCTCCCTGTTAACTGATCTTTCTTTTTCAGAACATATGCTCCTCTCCGTATAAGCAATCCAGCCCAAATTCTAAATGGAAAAGTGGCACAATTAATTTTCCTTCTCAAAATGCAGGAAGCTCCTGTTCTTATAAGGAAAAGAGATAGACAGTTTTTGCTTGTTGTAGTATAACAATGTTCTCTTTCTATACAATGCATGAATGCACCATATATTTTTAACACGCCAAGAAACAGATTTTGGATGAGAGTTTGAATTGGATATTATCACTGGCAAAATGATAAGAGCAGTTTTCATAATGCTTCTTGCATTATAAATTAACAGATACAGCCTTACATGGTTTGGATAAATAACATTTGTGGTGATATAAAAAGTATCAGGTATCACTTAATGTCGTATGGTAATAGGGAGGACTGACCAAGTATCTTAAGTTTAATTTAATTTTGTTCTTGAGGCCAGATGATCATCTTCCATCCTAACCAAAAATATAATGTGACAGAGAGTTGCTATCAGACCCAGCCAAAGAACAACATAGAACAATCCATCCAGTTCTTTATTTACTCAAACCCAATAGACAGTATCTTGCCAGACTAAACTAATACTATACCTGGCAATTTCTAGAGAATAATTCTCTTCCTCTGTTTTTGACCTAGCTCTGGGGTAGGTGGCCTCTTGTCTCCCTCCTCTTCTTGGAATATGCTTCATCCTTCCTGGGAAACGTCCACTTCAGTGTAATCCATCACACCATCTCCCCCTTCTTAGGCACCATTCATCACAGCTGCCTATTCAGAAATCAAATAAATAAACAAATACTAATACAATATTATGTCTCCATTTACCAAACAATTATAGTTAGCATAAGTCAATATATAGGATCCCAGGATGAGATGTTACGCTACATGGAAGATTGTGATAAGATGTTAAAGGAGATAATCTTAAAAAGTATAAATTAATGAAAGAAAAATGGATAACGTTTCAAAAAAAAATGGAGAAATAGATGAATGGAATTTAAATCCAAGAAAAAACACAGACTTGCAGATGCAGATGAAAAGCAGGGACACAACCAGGCCAGGTCTGAATACTGAATACCTGAAATAATCACAGTGCAGGTTACAGGGAAATAACCCATTATGATCAGACATGGTCTGGGAGAAGCTACCAGAGAATGAACTGCCACACAGTAGGTCATGTACTGGCCAATGAAAGATTGAGGTGAAGAAAAGAAAAAAAGAATGATAGATGCTGCTGGCAAAGGATTAAAAGGAAAGTTGTATTGGACCTCATTTTGAGACACTTCATTTGTGTACCTCACCATCAGATTTTGGCACCATGTCTTTCTTAACACTTCTTGATTGAATTCATAGTAGGGAAAAAACTGAGTATGTAAATATGTATCAATAAGTAAATGCTATATTTAATCAAACTGTATCCAATTAAATCACTGTAGATTAACCTTGTAGGTTGTAGTCATTGTCTGTTTCCTTGAACATTTAATTATTGCACAAGTTTTTGACCTTCTGTTTCCCTATTGAAAGTATGAGAAAGTGCACAATAATAAATTTCTCCACCCCTCACCTATGTTCCAAGACTTCATGCTACTAAACCTGTACCTACCTAATCCCAAGTGGGTTAGGTAGCTCTCAAGAGAGGTGATCTGCACATATGTCTCATCTGGAAATGTGAAAGGTGAAAATAATCAATGAACTATAAACAGAAAAAAATGTAGTAATAAATTGCATGTTTGTGAAACTAAATGAAAGGGAAAAATATGAAATACTGAGATATTCTCATCTTGTGGCATTGATAAAAATATGCAGGAAAATCAAACTGTAAGTTTATTATAATTTATTAGTGTTCAAGAAAATAGTGATGAAAATTAAATCATAAATGCTGTGAGGATTTCTGAAAAATGGTCATGTTGTTGGTAAGATAATACAACTGGAGAAATGTTAAAATATGGATCTGGTTGCTTATGGGGTGGCGTGCAACTTGTTTAATGTATATGAAAAAGAATCAATTTGAAATAATGTCATTATTATTTAACAATAATACAAATGGAAACACACAAAGAGTATTTGCAAAAGCTACAGGGAAATTAATTGGTTACAATAAGTGTGGTTGGGAAGATGTAGGGCAAAATTCTCACTGAAAGAATGCAAAAGATTATAAGCCGAATTTGGGTACTGTAGCTTTAAGGTGGGCCAAATGCACGTACGATAAAATGAATAGGCTTGAATTATGGAAACTTTGTGTGAATATCTCTGTAACTTTGGAAACTGAAGATGAAAAGATTGGTATATGAGAGAAGTAAAGCATGCATAAAAATAAATGAAATGCCTTGTTCCACATAAAGCAAGGATTTGTATTTTCCTCTCAGTTTTGTTCAGTATTTATAGATAAATGCATAAGAATTTTTTGTGTTGATCTTGAATTATGAATGAAATGTATGATGTGAGGTTATGGATGTGGTGAAAGCAAGAATGGTTTGCAAATATCAGACAGTATATTGAGTTATAGCAAATTATCTTGGTATTAACCAGGTTTAATTATATTTCTTTCTATTATTATCTCATGCATTTATTTTCTTTCTCAGTCCTGAATAGAATAGAGTAGAATAGAATAGAATAGAATAGAATAGAATAGAATAGAATAGAATAGAATAGAAATCCTTCCTTCCTTCCCAACAGAACAGAATGACAGAGTTGGAAGGAACCTTGAGGATCTTGTAGTCTAACCTCCTGCTCAGGCAGGAAACCCTGTAACATGTCAGACAAATGGTTGCCCAATCTCTTCTTAAAAACTTCCAAGTTTTTTTTTTTTTTCCAGTTGGAGTACACACAACTTTTGGAGGCAAGTCGTTTCACTGATTAATTATTCTAACTGTCAGGAAATTTCTCCTTAGTTCTAGATTGCTTCTCTCCTTGATTAGTTTCCATCCATTGCATCTTGTCCTGCTTTCAGGTACTTGGGAGAATAGCTTGACCCTCTCTTCTTTATGGCAATCCCCTAGATATTGGAAGACTGCTATCATGCCACTCCTAGTCCGTCTCTTCATTAAACTAGACATATCCAATTGCAGCAATTGTTTTTTTATATGTTTTAGCCTCCAGTCCCCTAATCATCTTTGTTGCTTTTCTCTATACTCTTTCGAGAGTCTAGACATCATTTTTACATCGTGGTGACCAAAATTGGATGCAGTATTCCAAGTGTGGTCTTACCAAGGCATTATAAAGTGGTATTAACACTTCATGTGATCTTGATTCTATCCCTCTGTTAATGCAGCTTAGAATTGTATTGGCTTTTTTGAAGCTGCAGATGTACAGTATATACATTGAAAACATCACCCTTGGGCTCTCCTTACTACTCAAAACCTCTGTGGTCCCAGGATGCAATCTTAATTGATTCTTCATATCAAGAAAGCATTCCTAATACAGTCTTCACTATTTCCAGTAAAAGGCAAAGGAGCAAATTAATAGGATATCCAAATGAACTAGTCTTTATAATAGGTAATGTACAACAATAGGTATTGTACAAAGCCTATAATACCTTGAATGCTGTTGATCAAACCGCTCTCACTGTATGATCCACTGTTCCAGGAATAGTGATTTACCTGCATGCCATTTTCATTTGTATCTAGCTGAACTGTGTTCATGTCTCTTGGAATCCTTGACTTAAGCTGTGAGATGACAATTTGGAATAGTGTGCATGAACATGTGCATACATTTTTAATGCATATTTCTTTTGCTGGCGCTCACAAATCAATGTAGAAGTAGTAGTTTGCATTAAAAATATAATGAAACTTACTCATTGTCAATGGTCTAAAAGCTTTGTGACTGAACTAGGCTCTTGAGAAATCTAGTGGATGAAGACCCATGAGAAACATATCATTACATCATGTTCACTTATTTTTCAATTAAACTTTTTCTGCATTATCTTTCCTCATGCTAATACAAATGTCCTGCTGATTTGGATATGGATTTTTTAAGGGCCAACTCCAAGAAAATACTGGACTATAGACACCCTAAGAAGAGTGGGAACTGTGCATATTTCCATAGGGATTCTGTTGCAGGCAGCAGAGTCTAATACTATACCAAAGTTATTACACCTTTCCCGTAAACTAACATTTACTGTAATAATAAATGGTTGAGATTTAAAAGTTCTTTATGATGCAGAATTCAATCTGGGTTGGTTACTGGGACTGACTTTTGTCTTCTGAGCTTTTGGACTTATGCTGGAGCCCATCTTCAGAGAACTCCTCTCTAGCAGAGTGTGTGCTGTTCTAGCTGTGGCATTTACAAGGTGCCTGTTTCTTATGATGAGAAAATTTGTGAACAGGCATCCAGATTTTGAATCAATATTTCAAGGTTATAGAACAATAAATATAAAGATAAGATTTGGTAGAGATCAATTAGATTAGATTAGATTAGATTAGATTAGATTGGATTGGATTGGATTGGATTTTTTAATCTCACCTTTATTATTTTTATAAATAATTCAAGGTGGTGAATGTATCTAATACATCCTTCTCCTATTTTTTCCAGAGCAACAACCCTGTAAGATGAGTTAGGCTGAGAGAAATTGTCTGGCTGAAGTTCATCTGGATGGTTTTTATGCCTAAAGCAGGACTATAATTTACAGGCTCCTGGTTTCTAGCCAGGAACCTTAACCACTTTGAAGAGCACTTTGATCACATCCCCCGTGAAGTGAAATGCCCCTTTGAAGATTTGCGCAGTACTATCCCTCAGGGTTTGTTAAAAAGGGGGTTAAATAGTTTCATGAGTTATAATCCCAAAACATGCAATTAACCATGGAACCTTCCTTCCATGGTCAAAGAGACTATGTCGCTCTTCCCCATTATATGTGTGTGTGTATGTGTGTCTCTTGTGCAATTATAATATCATTATACAAACATAAAGGTACCTGTTTACAAAGGACTGGCCCAAGGTCACCCTGTTGACTTTGTGCCTAAGACAGGATTACAGCTCACAGTGTCCTAGTTTCTAGCCTGATGCTTAAACACTACATCAAACTGTGTGCATTGTAACCCTCCCAGAGTGTTTTGGACCATCTCCAGATCAATCAATATATCAATCTCCTCTTGTATTTTATAATCAGTTCATAAACTGAATTGATTTTGATCCTTAGCCAGACAAGTAACAGTTCTTCCATAAATTCAGTTAAATCTAACATGAGGTTGTCCCTGTCTTCCCCACTGATAAGATAAATAGATCAGGAAATCAGCTCCACAGGAGGGCTAAAACTCCTTTTATTGAGCTGATTGTAATAATGGAATCTGGCAAATCTGATTGTTCTTTATCTCCTGCTCCTTTTTATAAATTGGGAAATTAAGATGGTGAGCCACTTTTATTTCATTGGTCTGGACACACACGCACACAGAGAGAGAGAGATTTCATATGACCTTGATATGGAAGAATCTGTGCCTAGGTAAAAGAAGATGGTATCACTCAGGACAGTATTGGTTGGAAACATATTGAAGAGGCCTTCATCCTGCAGTGGACAGGAAATGGCTAAAAGGTTGATGATGACTATATATAAAGAATACACACACACACACACACACACACACACACACACACACACACACACCATCTCCTTTTACCTAGGAAAAAGATTCTTTCATATCAAGGTTATCTTCCTTTCCTTTCATCAATGCTATTAAACTCAACTTTATGTAACCAATAATAAAGTTATATTCTTTTCTAATCCAAAATGCAAGACATTACATTCAAGAACAACAGGATGTGAAATTTCAGAGCCTGAATTCCTGGAGTGGATACTACTGTCTCTTGTGGTGATCTAGGAATATTCAATAAGTAAAATAAAAATCTATACTGTTCTCTAAGATCTTAGCTATTCTTTTAGTCATGGTGTAGCTTTCTACTTAAATATTGTGCATTAGTTCTCTGCCTATATATTATTTCTTTTCATACGGATAACTCCCTTATTTTTAGGAAATGACCAGGCTGAGCCCGAGGAACGGGTCAAGCATGTCATAAATCATGAGTTCATTTGTGCTGGCAAGAGATTTACTGTAAGTCCAGCTCACCTTGAATGCTTCTCTTATCTCCTGTATGTATCCCTTGACTGTTAGTTGGTCAGATTCTTGTAGAGAGCTTAAGCTTGCAATAAATCTTTATACTCATTTGAACTGCCTGAATCTCCTGATTTTCCTGGTGCTTGACATTATTCCTGTGTTCCACTGATTTACCTGTTGGGAGCTAAGAGATAGTAAGCTGGTAGCAAAGCTAGGACTTTAAATTCAAATTTCACTAAACCTTTAAACCAACCCTCCTCCCAAATGTATCAAATTATTCAATTCAGTTATTCAACCTGCTCTCCATGTCAACTGATTTCCACAAAAACAGCTCAGAGCTTTATGTCCACCTCCTGACATCAGGAATCAAAATCAATCCATTTAAATGAAATGGGTTATTTCTTTTTTTTAAAGAATCCCATTGTATTTCAGATCTTTTTTTAAAAAATCAAATGTGTATAATGTCCTTTTCCCACAGGACCTTTCCATGCATATTCAAAATATAGAAAGTAACGGCATAAGCCAGTCAAGCCTGATGCCTCTTAAACTTTGTGTCCAGCAGTATGTTAAAGGAATTTACATTATTATTGTTTTCTTTTAGTATACACAAATGATTTCAAAGAGTACCTTTAAAAGTCATTTCATTCAAGTTTAGGGAAGGTTTTCATTTCAAAATAGTCATGCAAGGAATGCTTTTATACTTGCTGAAGTGTTGACAGTTTCATAGTGAGAGTATACTTTCTGGAAATTCATGAAATCAGAATCAGACATTCTTACTGTTTGTATCCTTTTTTATGCCAACAGATATAATGATGCAAACTTAAGTGACAGTTTCTACTTAATAAAGGGCTTAAATTTCAGCACTGAAACTTCTTTTATAATTCTCTGTTGTTTTCTTATATTTGGAACAAACTGACATCATGGCACACTTCTGTAAATGGCAACTACAGGTAGTTCTCAACTTAATTAATTTAGTGACCGTTTGAAGTTACAACAGGGTTGAAAAAAGTGACTTATGACTGTTTTTCACACTCATGATCATTGCAGTATCCCTGTGGCCACGTGACCAAACTTTGGATGCTTGGCAACTGGTTCTATTTATGATGGTTGCCGTGTCCTGGAGTCATATGACCATCTTCTATGTCCTTCTGACAAGAAAAGTCAATGGGGAAGCCAGAGGCATTTAACAACTGTGTTACTAACTGAACAATTTCAGTGATTCATTTAACAACTGTGGCAAGAAAGGTCATAAAAATGGGGCAAAACTCACTTAACAAATGTTTCACTTAACAACATAAGTTTAGGAATCCACAATTGCATAATATATATGCAAATCTTTGAGAAAAAAAATTCTGGAATCCAAATCACATAGCTTTCCCCTTTTAATCTACATATTCTTATTGTAATGTTCACTATAGTATTTTGTGTGCTGGAAGCCTAATGTACTGAATGTTAAAATAAGAATATGTAGACAAAAGGAAAGTATGGCGTATTTTGGATTCCAGACTTTAGTTTCCACTTAGATTTATTAGAATTATAAATATGCAACAAAGATACCAGCAACAGAAATATCCTCAGTCTGTTATTCTGTAGTATTATAAATGCTGATATTGAATCACAGCATTTAAAGTCATATGTAATATGACTTTAAATGCAGTTGTGCTGTCTTACCCACTAATCTCTCCATAAGATCAAATGCCAATTTAATTATGACAAGTCTGCACAGATCGTTCTGTTTTGCTTGCATTTCTAACTATACAAATTAAATGGCTTCATATATTCCAAGCTAACTAATGTCAGCCACATGGAGTTTTATTTCACTCTAAGGAAAGGAGGATAGCCAATCAATGGCTAATACTGCAAATGTAAGTTACTGCTTTTATTATTATTGATGTTTTATCCATAAGATCTCTTCATTAGTCCTTGCTACAGTGATTTTAGAGTTTGAAGGTAAGATTAGGGACAGAGAGATAAAGAAAGATTAATACATTATTCCTTCACTGAACCAGTGAGTAAGCTATATTAAAGGATTTTGCTCTAAAATAATTGAAGGGCTATAAAAATATTTTAAGATGAATATGATCTATTAATTTACTTACAATATAATCTATTAATTTACTTACAATAAGTAATGCTTTTGTATTTTTTTAATGGAAAAATTAAAACTGTTTAAAACAAGAAACATGCTGGTAATACCAAGAGTAGGGGGAAAAAATCTGTATTGGAGAAAATTGGGACAAAATTTGTTGAGGGAAGGGAAGGGAAGAGGAGAGGAGATGAGAGAAGGAGAGGAAAGGAAAGGAAACTGTTTTTCGTACTGGCTTGAAAAATAAATATATCTTTTCAAATGTTAAAAAGACTAATAATAGACATCAGAAAAACCTCTTTGGGAAGAGCATTTCATAACCAGGTACTAGCCCACAAAAGCATGCTAGGAACTTGAACTTTTCTTATTTCTTGGATGCATTAAAACACATTAAAAAATGGTCTTGAGGTCAGGACAGGTCTATAACTGGAAAAGAGAATTCCATGTGAAACTTAGTCTCAAACTGTTTAGGGTTTTAAAAATTAATGCCAGCACTTCATGGAAACCTTGGCCTTTGCTTGACTTGACAATGACACCACTTTACCCTCCAACATTGGCTATTAATAGGAGCTCTATTCCCTTTGAACTCAAGTGGCATTTCTCATCATCCCTTAAAACTGCTAGTTAACTGACTCACCCTGACAAGTCCAAAACAGCCATTAAAAGGTATAACAAACAAACAAACAAACTGATCCAGGAAGAAATTAATTCAGTGAAAAGGTGCCTGTTTACTTGCTCTTTTAAAAGATTTCTGTTGTAACTTCTAGTGGGCTCAAAATCATAAATGAGCATTAAACCTGGAGATTGTTATAGGAATCACTGCGTGTTGCATGGCTCATACAGAAACCTTTCATGCTGGTAATGAAATAGCTGCAGGAAGAGAAGCCAGATCAGAGCATCAAGAACTCAACAATTCAACCTAAGCTTATATATATGTTTATATAAAAGCTTAGGTTTAATTGTTGTGTTGATGCTTTTCTCTTCCTGTAGCTATTTCATTACCAGCATGAATAAATACATATACATATATGTATATGTATATGTAGATATAGACTTAGACTTAGACATAGACATAGACATAGACTTAGACATAGACATAGACAGCAATGGCTCAGCAGTTAAAAATGCTGAGCTTATCAACTGCATATCTGAGAATGTGAAAATGATCACTATGTGCTGATTCACAACTGGGATCCATTTGACTCTTTCCTGAAAAATAAATGTTGTGGGTGTACCATCCCATGTTTCATCTTTTAGAATCCATCATTCTGGGTGATACAACATCTTACTAAGCCAAAAAAGGAAGCACCTGCACATAGAGTAGATGTGCAATCAGAAAAAATATGGGCAGGATCTTCATGTTTTTTCATTGATTTTTTTTTTCTGGTACTAGTGGTTTTCTAATCCAGACTCCTTGTTTAAATTGGACTTCTGTTTGAAATGCTTCTCCAGCATCAGAGAGCCTGATTTGTGCTGCTATGGCTGTGATGGAATAATCACTGGGACCCTTAATGTGCAAACAATTCAATTTTCAAAGGACCCAGTGAAGCAGCTTATCTCTTAATGAGCCTTCCTAAAGGCTATTATCTGACATCATGAACCTTCACCAGCTTTCTTTTTTCACAGGAGAACTTATTTGAAAGGCATCAGCCATCAGGTATCAAAGGAAGCAAAGCTCTCCGTGTGAAAAGGTGAGCATAATAACAACATAAGAGTGAGTTCATAGAGCAAAATCCTTTTAAAGGCATATCTTCCCTTTCCTGTGAAAAATGAGTGATGTCTTAGCAGCTCTGTATCTTAGCTACATCCTATCTTGGAAATATAATAATTTTCTTTCCTCCTACATTACTTGCTTTCACAGTCTATATCTCAGTGCTCTCTGCTCTCTCCACACCTACCTCTTTGTATTTTGTTCCTTAGTCTCATGTACTTTTTTCAAGTCCTGATTCTAGTTAGGAAACCAGACTCTTTATGAAGTGATTATTAAACTTGAACCTGACTTTTAAACAATCTCAGAAAGCAAAAGTTAAAATTGGCATCTCCTTTTCCCATTTATTGAAGTTGAAAGCCTACAAATTGCCATTGAGATACATACTTGGTTTAGCTTGGTTCTCTGTCACAGGACATGGTTGAGACACCTTTACTATCCTTTTCTCATCAGTCCTGATGTAGGAGGAGCCTTTGCTTATTCTTGGCATCCTAACCTACATTTAAATTAGTAATTAAAGGTGAACTTTGAGACCTAACTCAGGAGCAGAGTGTGTGCTTTGCATGCAGAAAGCTACAATTTCAACCCCCAGAATTGGGTAACGTCATTGATTTCAGTCTGATGCAGATAATATGATTAACCTTAGAGAAGCAAGTCGAAGTCTGCTGGAGTGGAGGTAATGACCCATATTAGAACCATCTCATAACATGCTTACAAGACAGATAGCTTTGGGAACAATTGCTTTTTTCACTGTTAAACAACACTCCAGCATAAAATCAAAGGCAAATCTTTTTGCTATATAGAAGCATGACGAGTTGATTTTTCCTTGGCAAAAAAACAAGGAAAAAGAGCAATGAAATAGAATAAAAAAGAAAGAAGCAACCCTTTGCCCCTCCTTTCCTCTGTTTTGAGGGATGACTGGTCTTTAAATTTTGGACAAGCATGATTACTAAAAGACAGTGAAGAAAATTGGGAAGTTTGATCTTCACTGCATTTCATTTGGTTCTATTTTATTGTACAGTACACAGCAACTGCACATTAGGAAAGTTTATTTGATCCTCTCTTTTCTGTTTTATAACAAAGTGTGTAAATAAAGGGACGTATCAATGAAGTCTGGGTATATGGCCCCATGGGAACATAATTTATGCTGACTGAGGAACTGTCAATCTGAACTACTTTTGCAAAGGTAGGCAATTGAGGAAACAGGCGTGTATCACAATCAAAAATTGGCCCATTGATCCATTATAACTCCTGCTGTTGGTCAGAAATAAATATTAAGATAGATAACCCAAAGGCTGGGTTCAACTTTCATGAACAACCAGTTCAATTCAACCACAAAGAGGCAAATCACATTGTGGTGCAGTGCGAAGTATACCTCATACTTGCCCTTTCAAAGAAGACAGTTTCTTACATCCCTAATCAAAATGCAGATTTGTTTTTCCCACAACAGCTTCTCGGATTTCAGGCAACTGCTAAGATTTAGAATCTATTGAAATATAAATGGGCTCAGAATAAAGGTGTAAGTAATGGTTCACAAAGGAGGCTCGCTTTGGATAAATTAAATGCAAAAGGCAGATGGGATTGAGACAACTGCTACCTAGAGTGCTATGCATAACAATCAACAGAGACGCATGCCAGCAGAGTTTAAACTACAATTTCAACATTTCATAAATAATCCAGATCAAAATATCTGAAAACCATAACTCATATCATTTGAATTTGAGTTTTTTTTATTGGACGTTAAAATAAGTCTATAAAATTAAATGCTATTCTTTAAAATTAACAAGAAAGTCAATAGATTTTCCTCAGGAAAAGTGTGTTAGGAGGTGGTGTAGAAGAAACATTTTTTTGGTCAGAATGTAGGATATATATGAATGCACATACACACACACACACACACACAGAGAGAGAGAGAGAGAGAGAGAGAGAGAGAGAGAGAGAGAGAGAGAGAGAGAGAGAGAGAGAGAGGAAAGACATATATCATCGCAACCAGCACAACGTTTAAGCCAAGTAGCCTAATGCAGCTCACTAGCCATATATGGTTGTCAGTCAACAGCTCATAAATTTCCTTTTTTTGCTGGTTCCAAAGATTGAAAATGGAAGCTGTCAAGAAGCTGATACTATTTATGGCTGATGGCTTAACAGGTCATTCAGTGTATACAACTACTGTAAGATTTTGCAACAGCGCTTCTTTTTTTACGTTCATAAACATCTCAATGTTCAAGAACTAGCTTTCTATAGTGTAGGTACTTATAAAGGAGCAGTTGCAGCAGTTTCCATTTGTTAACTTTGCTTGGAATCATGTTCATGTGGGCTTTGGCAGTTGCTTTTATGAGTTGCTGAACAAGGATACAGCTCTACCTATAAATTATTTTTTCCCATTTAAAATGTACAACACAAAAGGGTGGAAAGGAATTGAACAAACTTTCCTAATTTTTTTTTCAGACAATTGGTCAGACTTCAACAAATATGTATTCTTGATGCTTTACTTTAATGGCTTCCATATAGTTCTATCTTGAAAAGTTCACAAAACACCATTGATAGTTGATGCACAAGTACCACATCTGCATGGTCAGTAGGTTCATGAGATTATAGAAATTTCTGAAGCGCAATCATTTTCCTATGTAGGAGCAATATATTAAATTCCATGATCCAGTAATAATATTGGTGGTTTCATGTAAAAAAATAGATCTATATATTTCTCTACTTTTTCCATCAATCACATGGACACAATTTGAATTCTTCTGTATCTGTTCTTAAATTTGGATGAATTGCTGATAAAACTAGCAACTTACCCCGTTAAGGGAAACACAGAATACAGAACTCAGAGGTGATCAGCAGATTATTTCTCCTAAGCATTTATTCATATTCATGGAGGCTGTGTTAAGCCCAAAAATATTATGCCCAAAGTTCTGTTTAAATGCCATTGCTCAGAGTAGAGTGAGTGATCCAGGACTGCAGGTCATTCAGAGAAGGATATTGAACAATACAAATATAAAACCAACATTAAAATTTAGTACAACTCAATTTTGTTAAATGTATTGTTATTCATTAATAATTTCCCTTAGTAATATTCATATAGCAGAGGAGGCCTTACCTTCATCTGTGATGGTTTTCTTGAAAGATTAGAGCTTTGTAAATAGACCCACAGTTTAATTATGATCAGTCTAGTTCTCTTCCACTGCTAGTCATATCATATTTTTTTTCCAGCAAAAACGTTATGTTAAATAACAAGCTGTTTCTATTATCTCTCTCTTTCTTACACTTGGTTGCTTAGAATCTTCCTGTCAGTTCTGATGGTTACTTTCCAGCTGACTCAGTTTCTCCATTTAGTTCATTTATTTGTATGTCTTTGACCTCACTCTTCACCATTCTTTTGCCTCCTCTAATTTTTTCTGCTTCTTCTCTGTGCTTGCTCTAAAATGCTTACATTGCATTTCAGATGTACCAGAAGCTGTCATATTGTCCTCTTGGTAGTTGTAAAGAGGCAGTAGAACAAGGAGTTACTGCTTAGGTTCTGTAGCAAACAGTCGAACACTCAAAAGAATTGAGGTTCACATGTTGGTTTTATTTGATACCTAATTCCTAAATCAGATCCTAGCAAATAACAAAGTGCATTAGACATCACATCAATTTGCAAAGGCTGAATATGCTAACAAAGTACAGACATCTTACAAGTTGCAATGGCAAAAAAGAAGAGAGATTAAATATATTGCAATATGATGATAGAAACAAACAGAAAAGAAGTGAACTGAAATTAAGCTGTTATAGGTAGCTGTAAGATCTATAAGATCTACATGCCTTGGAGGCATCAGTGGACCTATAAATAAGTTCTTGAAAGAGTCTGCATGGAGATTCAGAGGTTTTTGGAAAAAGATGATTCACAGCCACCAACTGCAAAAAGTCTTTCTAGGGAATGACACGCCAGTCGATTTGAGTACTTTATATTGTAGGACTTTATGGGACTTATTTCCACTCTTCCTGCCAAGTTATGTTTTCTAGTAGTGCTTTGAATCCTAGGCTGCTACCTTATATTGTCATCTTTTCAAAAGATGCCAAAGTATTTTTCAATAATAAATGTCTATTATTGCAGAAATTAAACCACATAGCTATACAAACAATGATAAGACTTATGCACATAGTTCACTATCAATCAATATCTGGATAGAACTGGAACCAATGGCCGGAACTGTCATGAAATAAACTGGCCTGTAGCATGAGATGCTTGAAACACCAATTTTAATAAAATCATTTTTAAATCATTTTAATATTTAAGAAGCGAGAGTAACTGATAGATGAAGCACAAGAGTGCAGAAGAAATCTAACATAAAATTTTGACCATCTATTTCTGATCAAATCCTTTGCAGGTTGGGTTATTTTGATTTAACAATACAATTTTGATTTTGATTTAGCAATATAATTTCTCTCTGTTTAATGCTCAACTGGAAGTTACCCAAAACATACTCAAGTGTTTTATTGAATGCGTCTTATCGTTCTGGCTGCTCATAGAGTGCATTTCTCAGTTTAGACTGGTAAAAACAATTAAGAAGTGATTGCAATGAAAGACTTGGGTAATAATACTAACTAGAGAACCTGTGCTGTTTTGCTTAAGAAAATGTAGGATGGATAGTTCTTGAGATTATATGTTATGTAGGGAAAAGAAATCTCTGCATCTCAAGTCCAGTTTAACTACTCTCTTTCTCTTCTCTAGAGAATGTCTTGGGCTGGCAATTTGCTTTACAGAATGCTTATTCTGCTCTAACACAGTTTCTGCTCTAATGCTTCAGCAAATCTCACAGGATGTGGCCAATAAATTTCTATAAATATCCTCAAGCATGATCAGCATTTTAAATCATTTTTCTCTACATGTTAAGGTGTTTCCAAACTGGACCAGCTTACCATTAGTTTTCCAATTCCAATAAAAAAAACTATCAACATCCAAATGGTGCTATGAATAATATCTAGAAGATGTTTTATGAAATGCTTCTGGATCCCCTCCCAGATTCTGGTATAACATTCCATTTTATTCTGAGTTCCATCAAACAAATTTATTGCATACATAGCACACAATGAGAAGTTACCAGAAAATAGGCTATGATGTGCTCGTGCATGTGCGCGCGCGCACACACACACACACACACACACACACTATGTGTATAAAATTAAGAGAATTTTAACACACATCAAATTCCAATTATACTGATTTATAGCTCATGCCCATATGCCTGAATCTACTATTCCAATGATCAGCACTCATTTGGCACTAGATAAGTTTTAATGGAATTGAAGAGGGATAGGACTTAGACAACTCGTGGAATGTAAGGATTCTAGGCTGATTCTTCTCTTGACTCTGCCCCCAGGCTCTGCACTCCTCCTACAGCTGCTTACGCTTTCATCTATGTTGATACAGTCAGTTACAGTTGACTCTTCCCTTGTCATTGAGCTTTCTTTCTTTTTGCACACAGCTATATATGGATACTGTATTCCAATCCACAAATACCTGGAAGTACCACTTAACCTAGCTTTGTGACTCTCCTCTCTATTTCTCTGAATATATTCAATATACAGAGAAGCCCATGTGGAAGATAAAGGAAAGCATCCTTTATCTGCAGACTGCAGTGTATATGGTTAGAAGGATGTGCTATAGTTCATGTTAATTATGTTGGTTTTATTAGCATAGAGATAACATTCCTATTTACATATTTTTATCCCTCTCTCCAGATTGACCAAAACACTATTAAAAGTGATAAAGTTTAGGTAATTGTGCAGTTTTCAACTTTTTAGAACTGGGAGCCATATTCATCTCTAATAAATACCTTAGGACTCTTTCCATTTTGGTTTGTTTCTTTGTTTCTTGCAAAATCCAACTGCACATTCATAGAAAGTAACTTCCCCAAACTGCTGTGTAGACATGTTTAAACATCCAGTATCTTTCAAGTCCCACAAGAAATAACAGAAATATATATATAAAAAATCTGTTTTCTTATAGTATAAAATCTAAGCAGATAGTGCTATTCTATGCAATACCGATATTTAATATAACCTTAAAATGAAATGTAATATTTCATTTTAAAATAATACAATTATTTCTTAACAAATCAATAGGATACTTTTTTTAAAAAAAATCAATTATTGATTGCAGCAAGGAATCCAACTTGCAGATATTCTAGGTTGCAGTAGATGCCATGGGAAAATATTGTGTGGATCTTTAAATCCTAAATGGCTAATATATTTATAGGCAGTGGTGTTTCAAGAATGCACCGCTGTTCTGGACACAACTTCAGCTAACTAATTCCAACTGTATTGTGATTGATGAAGAGAGCAAACTAAAAGGCATTTGAAAACTCTGAAATTTCCATTCTTTACATACTAAGGTTTAGCCTTGCAAATGTCAATATTTTTTTCTTGTTCTCTGTGCTTCAGATCACATGGTGTATACAGGCACATAAAATGTAATGTAGGAGAATAAAATAGTGCAAACTAGTCATTACATAAGATTATCCTCTCTCTTTCTCCCTCTCCTTCTCCCTCTCCTTCTCCCTCTCCTTCTCCTTCTCCCTTTCTCCCTCTCCTCCCCCCAAATTTCTACTTTATACTTAGAATTCCCCAGATTTCCAAATAAAAAAGTATGGAAATAATGAATGTTAACACACAAAGAAGAGGGCTTACTACAGTTGCTTCTAATATCATGTGTGATATTGTATATTCAGTTGAAAACCAAGTCCTTTGTCAATAGACTATAAAGGTAGAGTTCTTCACATCAACCAAAATCCTAAAATATCAGTTTGAGTGCTCTGAACCGATATTGAAAATAGCAGTATTCTGAATTGATACCATGGATACCTTTGCATGTCTTGACCCTCCTCTTCAAGTATTCATGCTGAATATTTCTGGTATCCTATAATGTCAATAGGGAGATATTTTGTTCCTAGCAGAAGTGACAGAATAAAAGCTGGGTCCAGACCTAACCCTATTCTGATTTATGGAATTGAAGGAAAACTAAGCCAGAGTAGTTGGCCTACCTGAAATGTGACTAAGACTGTATCGAACCCAAACGTACCTCATACCACTCATTATGAAATTCAAATGCTCCCTGTAATGACATCTCTTTTGCAGAAACTATAAAAGTGTTCCAGGACAATTGCAATGGTTGGGGGAAGGTCTTAAAAAAAAGTGAAGGTAGTTATTTCAAATGCATGATCCAAGATATGCTCCTATTTTATGTGTTGCATTCATAATGTATGTAAAATAGCAGAGGTACTTCAAATCTGTACATGCAGCTTCATTGTTGGGCTCTTTATTACTCTCCCCCATTTGCAAGCCTCCCTTCCCTAAGCGAGCAAATTAGAAAGACATTTAATTGGATAACTTATATATTTTATCCTTTCCTATTTGGCCTATGTTTATACATAGCTGAGGTTATTTAACCTCTATTTTTCAAATGAATAATAAATATTTGAGTTCTTCTACCTCTGAGTCCAATTAGCAGTCTCCACCCAGTTAATACTGAAACTGCTATTCTGATAAATGCATCTGTAAGCCATTCGGTTAATACATATGTATGTTTCCCATTTTAATAGTTTAAGAGTTTTTCTTCCTCTTGTTTCTGTGCCCCCTGCCATTTCTTTCTTTAATTACCTTAATTTGAATAGCTGAATCTAACAGGATGTCTTACATGCATGGACTGTGTACACAATTGGAGAAAAGCCTTCTCATAACAGGAAAAGCACATTTGACTCTTCAATGTGATTAATCTGAACTATGGACTTTAATAAAGAGACTTGGTAGTTGATCTAACATGAGGAGTTAATGGCTATTTACCTCTATTCTCATTTCTTCTTGTTAGGATTACCAAGAACTCAAAGGTAGTAATAGCTCATTTTCCTGTCTAGGGTTAAATTAGCTGTGCCTTCATGAATACATGGTAAATGTTGCTTGCATGTGTCATTATTTAGTAGGTCATTTAGCAAAACAGTTGGCAAAATAAATGCTCATGATATCCAATGCCTTTATAAATTATCAAGAAATGTAGGTATATTGTCAAGCACTGGGAAAATCAGGAGAATTAGTTCAAATGGATATAAAGATTTACTGCAAGCTTAAGTTCTCCACAAGAATCTGAATTACTAATGGCCAAGGGAAATTAGTGGGAAATAAGAGTAGAAGGAATTCAAGGTGGGTGAGACTTAGATCTCTTGTGGGCACGAAGGAACTCATGACTGATGACATGGGTTCAGCTGGTCATCTCCTACATATATACTAAGACTGAGTAATGCTTCAGATTTTGTTCCAGAAAGGTATTTTGGAGCTCATAAGGTGTGGCTATAGCACCTGACTGCATTTCCTTAAAGCAGTGGTTCTCAACCTGTGCGTCAGGACCCCATTTGGGGTCAAACGATCATTTCACGGGTGTCACCAAACAACGCAGTCCACCAATTTTTCACCCTTTTCCTTAGCTGTGCTACTCCCTTTTATTCTATTGGCTTTTGAAAGTCAATAGAATAGACTCTCTTGAATAGAGTCTAATTCTATTGGCTTTCAAAAGTCAATAGGAATTGTCCAGGCTGTCTTTGCCCTGCTGAGCCCACCAAAAGTCCCATTCTGCAAACGGTGCTGCACCAGTTGAGTAGTCCTCGACTTACAACCGGTTGGGGGTCGCAGCATTAAAAAGGTTGAAAATCACTGCCTTAAAGTAACTGCAATATCTATCAGGATCATGGTTGTAACTCCTTAAGGAATTGCAAATGGAAGCTATGTTGCTATCCTCTTTGCTGCAGAGCACCTTTTCCGAAGTACAGGCTTAGTATATGTCATGTTTCATTCTGTTTTCTAGTGGCGTTTTTTGACTAAGCCACAGCTATGTGATAGTTAATGCTAAAGAAAGTCCTAAAGTGAATTATTGTTCAGTTGTACTGAGACAATATTGAGCTATTCTCTATTCAGCTGTTTTGCACCTTCTGATATCTTAGTTTAAAATCTACAGCAGTTCCAAGTGGTTTTTGTTGATAATGATGTTATACCTGAATGAGAATAACAGGTTCAACCTAGTATAATGTGTTAATCAATCAGAGATTTTTTTTAACCTTTAGGCATTATGAAAATACAGCTAAATATTCAATAGGGACTTCTGAGCCTCATGTAAAATAAAGGATGCTGAAGTTAAAAGGTGATCAACTTAATTAGACTTCCTTCCCATATTGTGTTTCTGGCAACAACTCACTTCTGGATTAATTCTGTGGATTTCAATGAATGTTTATGTATCTGGCCATTTGAAGATAACCCTAGAATTAATTTCTAAAAACACAGTTCTTATTGCAGAGGATCAACACTGTGTAGTACTTACAGTGCTGGATTGGGACTGAAGAGGCCCATATCCACATTCCCAGCTGGCAATTAAACTCACTGTATGAAGTTAGAGCAGCTCTCTCTCAACCCAATCTATTTTACCATCTTGAAATAAAATAAAATGGGCTGCCTGGAACTTTTTGGAGGGAAAATGGGACATCAGTATTTTGTATAAAGAAAATGAATTTAACTGCACTCAGAGCATTATTTCTACAACATTTAAAAAAGAAAAAATTGCATTCTGCAATAATTAGAGAATTTCTGACAGTCCACTAGTTTCATTTCCTGCTTTACTACAAACTTTTTTACAGTTACCCTAAGATAGACTTCCATCTTTGAGATGATTTTTATACAGCATAATCACAATGCAATCCTTGTATATATGTAAGAGAGCCAGTTTGGTGTAGTGGTTAAGACACTGGGCTACAAAGTAAAAGAGCATGAGTTCAAGTCCCGCCTTAGCCATTAAAGCCAGCTAGGTGACTCACTCTCTCAGCCCAACCCACCACACAGGATTGTTGTTGTGGAAAAAAATTGAATGTGGAAGGTGGATTGGTTATGTTTGCCATCCTGAGATATGTGTGTGACAATAACAAAGGTGTGATATAAATACATAAATGAATGAAATGAAAAGGAATGAATGTTTAAACCTTAGAATGCAGGCAAAACCAGTTCCAATTTTGGGCAACTTCAGCTGCTTCTCTCTGAAAATAATTTCTCTCCAGGAAATATTAGTCCCAAACCAATTTGCTACCTCAGATGTAGTAATTCAGATATTTAGGAAAGGGCCAAGAGACTTTGTTTGGTTGAAGGGCAAAATGGTACCCAATTTATTTACAGGTTCCCCTTGGATAGGCAGATGAGTCCTGCTTCAAAAACAATCATGGTGTAGATAATCTACCACACCTGAGGTAGCAAATTAATTTGGGACTCCAGGAAAAGTTATTTCCTGGAGAGAAATTATTTTTGGAGAGAAGCAGCTGAAGCATTAAGAGGAAAAGTAACTGTAAAACAAACTATAGTTTGGAATAAAGCAGGGAAATGAAACTAGTGGAATGTCAGGAACTTGGAAAGAAATCATGGCCACAATTTGTATATTTTGTACAAAGCTTCTGATGGTTACCATAACCTCATTACACACTTTTCCTTTACTGCCGTCTCTAAATGAAGAGTCAGAATATAAGGGAGGTTCTGTGTCCCAAAGTTACAGTTTAAAGATACGAGTCTAGAAGAAATATGAATTCATTCTTTGAAACAACTGTGGTAGCCATTAGGTACTTATAACAGGACAGCACAGTGATGATAAATTTGCTCTACTAGGTTTTGGCAAACTTAGGATCACATTGTTAACCAGTTCCAAAGATTGGATTATTCAGCTGATATAAATCAAACTAGGCCTTATTGATAGTGAAATAATAGTAAACAACTTTGAAATAATTTTAGAATGTTCTTTTTTCCTAGTGGTTTATTTTAAATAATTTATCTGATCATATACATATATAGACCTGCACAAGTTTGTATCATTTACTGCAGTTAATGTAGTGTTGTGTAGAACATAAGTTGAACAACCTTATTCTTTCAATTGGACTATGCAACACTTTGTTCCAGAGAATTGATTAAAATGTGATTCTGTTGAATCTGAAATTGAATTTGAAAATCTAATGAAACTACTGAGTGAACCAGATCCTTCCAAATAAATTGGGATATTTTAATGGATGTGTAGTTTGAAGGACCCCAACCCTGGTAGTCATTCACAAGGTTCTGAAGATCTGGCTGGTTCCCCTATCATTTAGGCCAGGAGGTTAGGCCAGATTTGAGGCTGAGATGATCTCCATATTGTGGTTTATTGCTTTTACCTTGAGTGATATGAGACATTGGCTGCGGCTGTTATTTTAATCTTTGTATGCCATCCAGAATCACTGTTGTGGAGTGAACTACCATATAAATCATATAACTAAGATAAAAAATAAGATCAAATGGATTCAGTTTAGGGATTCAGTTCAAAGAACTTAATCAGATCAATTTTGGAAATTTATTCAAATAATCAACTTGAATTTATACGATCTGCCATTCACATTATTAGATAACTGTACTGCAGAGTCCTTCCGGAAAGGTCTGTGACTGAGAAATGCAGGCCTGGCTGCAGAAGACGCTGCAGAAGAAGTGGGCCTGCTAGGATAGGTAAGTGGATCCACCCCCTATCTCTGCCCTAGCTTGATTTTTAGGTGTGTGCCTCACCCCAAAACTAGGGCTTATTTTGGGGGTAGGCTTTACTTTCGGGAAAACAGGGTATTAATGCTGAGATCAGTATCTCTTCATAGTCAAGATGCCTTTAAGGCAAGGATGGAGAATTACTAGCACAGGGGCATAATCTTGCCCACAGGTTGATTCATACTTCCATAGGGCTTAAATGAGACTTTCCCCAACTCAGCCAGCACTTTCTATTATCTTTGCAAAAAACCTAGCTGAAGATCGCAAACAGATTCTTAGCTGCAGAAAATATTTCACTTTTTTTCTTTAATGGTCAATCAGGGGATATTGTTGTTGCTGTTGCTATTTTAAACCTCTTCTCCCTGTGTTCAGTTTCAGTCTAGAGAATATTATGGCATCAGTATAAAGTTATTCTAAGGATTTTTGGAAAATGTACACAGATAATTTTGTTGATTGCTGTATCGTGCTATGAGTCACTTGAGAGGATCAGTCTCTTATGAAACTTGAAATTAATAGATAACATTTTATCCTTATTAATGTTCTCATTTTTAATATGGCGAGGAATGAGGAGTGGTTAAAAGGATTAGATTTAACATTCTGGAGGTTAGGATATATATCTTTTTAAATTACTCAAGAAGAAAGAAATGCCCAAAGCCATTAGATCCTTCTCCTACAGCTGGAATCCAAATTTGTATTCCTCCCCTCCCAATTTACAACATTGCAAAATCAAGGATATTGATTATTTGTTTTTTACCTAGTTATGAAAAACTTGTGTTTGCTATTGTTGGAAACCAATTACTGCAATAGATTAGACTAGACTTGATCCATGTCTGTCAGGGCAGATCTTTTACATATCCTTTTTCTTTAGCCAGGATTATAATTCCAAGATGTTAAACCAATTCCTGCCAATAGGCATTTAACTGAAATAACTTTCTATTTTTAAAAGTTAAGATAAGAAAAATGAAATCCAGTGGGCAGGGAATCATGCAGGCACCAAGGATAGCATCCATAGACACACTGTTATTTTGTAGATGGCCATTAACACATGTTTTCTAAAGTCCTTTAGAACAGAAGTCCCCAAGCTTTTGGACACCAGAGACCAATTACATAGAGAGAGGTTTTTCTGTGGATCAGAGGGGGCGGAGTTTTGTGTGCTGCCTGCATCCTGTGGATGGGGCTTTCCTTGTTTGTGCGGACCGGTTGCTGACATGCCACAGCCCAGTACTGGTCCACCGGCCAGGGGTTGGGGATCCCTGCTTTAGAACATATTCATCAAGCAAGTTTGCTTGTGTTGGCAGATTAAGGAAATACCATTAAACTGATGTATTTATGAGTTATATGAATAATGAATTTTCCTTTTGTTGATAGAGATTATTGGCTGCAAAAATAAACAGCAGTCAGGATAAACCCTTCATCATTTCCTTCCCTGTATCTTCCTCTACCATAAGTTGATTTTATAACAGGGATATTCGCAGGGTGTACTTGAAAATGTCACAATGGTGGCCATTTTGGCACAATCAAAGCTCCACACATTTTTGCATTTATAACATTAAAAAGGAGATGAGCCATGATTGCACTATTGCAACTTCGACCTCTGTTATTAAAAAATATGAACTTATTATACTTGTATGTGTGTATCATTTATAAACAGAGAATAAAAAAGTTGAAGTAAAATGATTTGCTGTAAGCATAAAAATAAAGTAAGTTCAAAGGCAGCTGGTTCTTTTAACTTACCTTTTTTCCCCAGGTAAAAAAATAATAATTTAGAGTAGAATCAAAAATTCAGCAAGGATTTAGTCATAATAAAAGTGCCAGAAACATTAAGCCTGGAGAAACTTGTAATTTATCTTAGCCCAGTTCATCTACTTCAAGTTGAGAAAGGATCAGTGAGCAAAGAGGAAGAAAATCCCTGAACCAGCTTGAAACAGAAGTACCTTGCTTTTATCTGCTTCACTTTCTGTATTTCCCCATAAAACCTATTATTTTGATAATAAAGGGAATTGGGATCAGTCTTCTAGGCTGTCCATGACAAGAAGTTATATTTTGTGAGGCTCTCCCTGCCAAAAGCTCAGTTAGATCGATTTAACATTCTGGGAGCAATACATGTGATGATGACAGCCAGATCATTTCGAAGTAGCACTTATACTGTACGTTAGCACATTGAAGATGTTTCCTTTTTTATACGTTCCAAACTTTCCTAATCTTTATTTCCCTAGATAAATTCAAAAATTCCACCATGCTTTAGGGACTGGGAGAGAGAAGGAAGGAAGGAAGGAAGGAAGGGAGGGAGGGAGGGAGGGAGGGAGGGAGGGAGGAAGGAAGGAAGGAAGGAAGGAAGGAAGGAAGGAAGGAAGGAAGGAAGGAAGGAACTTGGTGTAGGATTCAATTTTTTTTTGCATATACTGATTTGCATTTAGAAAATAATTGTCATAGCAATAAGTGAAGAGTAAGAGTGAACAAATAGAAGAAACAGCAGGGGAAAAAGGATAGAGAGAGTGTGATACAGACCACAAAGGGACAAAATGAAAATGGGAATGGTAAAGAAACTAAATGTATCAATCTGATCTAGTATCTGACCTTATGAAGTGTGAAGAATGCCTACTGCATAAAAGTCTGAGGATAAGATGCTATTTTCACTTTTATCACACTATCGTATGACCCATTTCCCAAAATTATGGCTGGCAGGCCCATGATCCCCTTATGTTTATTGCTATTACAGGAAAGGGTGGCTATGGCATGAGTGGAATAATGAGAAGGTACACTACTTGGCCAATATCTTCCCTTCTGAATGCAATTGTGGTGCTGCACTCCCATAAGATCAAGCAACTCCAACTTTTTTCATCAGTTATATAATTCATCAGTTACACACTACAGCAAGATTGTAAGTTTACTCTGTTTTATCATTTGGACTTAATAACAATAGCACTTAGACTTATATACCGCTTCCTAGTGCTTTATAGCTCTTTCTAATCAGCTTACAGAGTCA
Source organism: Crotalus tigris (assembly GCF_016545835.1). Taxonomy (NCBI): domain Eukaryota; kingdom Metazoa; phylum Chordata; class Lepidosauria; order Squamata; family Viperidae; genus Crotalus; species Crotalus tigris. Next base: position 1,367,801 of record NW_024096465.1, on the reverse strand, counting down.
GCATCTTGCCCCCAGCAATCTGGGTCCTCATTTTACTGACCTCAAAAGGATGGAAGGCTGAGTCAACCTTAAGCTGGTCAGAATCAAACTCCTGGCTTTGGGCAGAGATAGCCTGCAATACTGCATTCTAACCACTGTTCCACCACATAATGCCAATCACCAGAACACAAAAGTCATTCTTTTGTACTGTTGTTGTAGGCTGTGTTTAGAATTTTCCTTGCATTCTAATCACTGTGCCACCACAGCTCTTATAATATGTATAATATGCCACTGACAATCCATTTCTACATCTTCATAATATATCAAATAATTTTGAATGGTTAGGGTCACGTGCTAGCAAATAAATAAATAAATAAATAGGTTTCAAAATCTATTAAGATAGTTTTCATGATAGAAAACTAATAAAATACTTTTTAAGGGGGGATTTCACAAAACTTTGTGTGTTTGTGTATATGTGTGTACTGAAGACCCCAGAATGATATCATAGGCCAGTGGTGGCGAACTTGACACGGGTGCCAGAGGCGGCACTCAGAGCCCTCTCTGTGGGCACGCGCGCTGTTGCCACAGTCCCACCTCCCCCCATGGTCCCTCCTCACCAGCAGCCCCCCGGCAGAGAGTTGCCCCAGGTGTGGCCCATGCAGAGCAGCGCAGCCAAGGACATAGCGGCTGGATAGCAGGGATAAGACTCCGCCCTCAAGCCCTGTCATGTGCGGATGATGCTGCAGGGCACGGGCAGAGGGGGTAGCTGCCATGGTGCTGCTGGGCTGCCTGGGCAATCTGCAGTGGGCCGTGGAGGTGGTGGGTGGCCCTGTGGGTGGGCGGGGTGGGGCAGTGGGGTGGGGAAAGGGGGCAGGGGTGGGGGCGGAGCAGGAGCAGAGGTGGGGATGGGGAGGGGGTGGGGAGGTTTTTGGGCACTCAGCCTCTGAAAGGTTCACCATCACTGTCATAGGCCAAAGATACAGCTGAGGCAAATGTATAGGAATGCGTATATGTGCATACATATGAGAAAAAATAATGGCACAGTGTTAAGAAAGTCTTTGCCTATATAGAACTTTCAGCTACTGCTAAAATTTACTGACAAAATTTAGTAAGGAAGTATACATGTTGTTTCCAAAGAGTGGAAGGCCTGAAATTCACCTAGGCCTGAAATTTCACCTAGTGGTCAATAATTCACAATGAGGAAAGTCACAATATTATATCAGTAAGACTGGGCTGCATGAATGAGTAGCCTAACTTCTAAAATATATGTATGCATGATTTATCTTTGTCCCATGTATCCTGGTCCTGGCATGTTGTAAAGATTATTTCCTTTACTTGTCGATCACTGAACTCCTGACTATTATAGACTTTCTCCAAATCACATTGGTCTTCAGACTAAAGCAGGGGTAGGCAACTTTGGCTCTTTTATGACTCGTGGACTTCAACTCCCAGAATTCCTGGGAGTTGAAGTCCACGAGTCATAAAAGAGCCAAGGTTGCCTACCCTTGGACTAAAGCTTTTTGAGCAAAGCTGCCATCCTTTTTCATTTTTTTTCCTGTTATCCACCACTACTGAACCACATACTAAACCTTTTTTCCTGAGCTTTTATTTTCTGTTTGAAAAAGATCTCCGGATTACTGAAGATATGGGAACTGCTGACTATATAGACAATCCTCGACTTACAACCGTTTAGTGACTGTTCAGAGTTACAACGGCACTGAGAAAAGTGACTTATGGCCATTTTTCACACTTAAAACCGTTGAACAAAATTCAGATGCTTGGCAACAGGCTCATATTTGTGATGGTTGCAGTGTCCTGGGATCATGCGATCCCTTTCTGCGACCTTCTGACAAGCAAAGTCAATGTGGAATTCACTTAACGACCATGTTACTAACTTAACAACTGCCATGATTCATTTACCTACTGTGGCAAGAAAAACTGTAAAATGGAGCAAAACCCATTTAACAACAGAACGTTTGGGCTCAATTGCAGCCGTAAGTCAAGGCCTACCTGTATTGTTAAATCTCCCCAGGGAAGACTGGTGTATATATAGTTACCATAGAATAAGAGGTTCATCAGCACTGAACTAAAGTCTTTCAGTCTTGCTGTAGCACCATGGAAAACTAATCTCTAGCCTTCTGCAGAATATCTGCTATTTATTTGAATCTGAAGAAATGTTTAATGAAGGAAAAAAACCCATGCCCCTCCTCCAAAGACGGTGAACAACAATTTCTATCATCTTTAATTATTAATTATATTTCCTGAAGATAAGGTTATGATCCATCACTGTCTGGTGGAGAACTGGGGATGTGAAGTAAATGGCTTTGAAAATGTTCGTATTTTTAATAAATGGTATTCTTGGGAACTCAGAGTGAATGAAGAAGGAATTTTGGCCAGGAAACACAGTATTTTGAAGTTCTATACAGAGGTGAAGCACCAAAAGGCTCCCCATTCATTGATGTTTGTGAGGAAAAGCTTCCATCTGACAGTGTCAGGAACTACATGTGTGAGACACATTAATTAAATAGTTGAAATAAGTCGAAAACCGAAGGAGGTTTTTTCTATAAGGCAGAAGATGCAGTGAAATGCAAAGAGATCACATGTTGGGGGGGGGTATTAGCAGGTATATTTTAATAAGTAAATAAGTATTATGTGATGTGCTATTCCTTTTGTCACATGCCTCTTCTGTTAGAAATAGAAAACACTAGAATCAATAGATGCTTCCAATGGTGTAGAGAAGTGGCAAAAAAATTGTATACAGTACATTGGGTACATTCCTAGAACAGGAACTTTATTTTCTCACAGAAAAGTGCAATAGCTTCATTCTCTCTCCCCCCCCCCCCAACTTTCTGTAAATAGAGTAACTTTTATAGAGGGACAACATGGTTGGTTGGAAAGATTTTTTTTTTTTTTGGCCAGTCCACTTGGAACAGGGATGCATTTTTCTGCTTTTTCTTAAGTTGTTCCAAGAAATATGTTTACAGCTCTATTAGAGTCCACTTAGATAGGAATCTTTTGGTCTTCACTGTCACATGTGTTTCATACAAACAAACTTTTATCCTCTGTTGGGTCTCTGTTCCCCCTCCCCTTCAATTGCCTTCTGCAATTATCCTGTTTTCCTTCCTTCCTTTCCTCCTTCCTTCCTTCCTTCCTTCCTTCCTTCCTTCCTTCCTTCCTTCCTTCCTTCCTTCCTCCCTCCCTCCCTCCCTCCCTCCCTTGAGAGTTTTGTTTGAAAGAAATGAGGTGGAAATGTTAGTGTCTTCCTTCCTAGGAATATGAGATCCATATGTAGATGTAGATAGCAATGGAAAATCTCCACGTGCTTTGGAGACTTCTGGCTGAGGCGGGTGGGTCTCTTCTCTTCTCTTCTCTTCTCTTCTCTTCTCTTCTCTTCTCTTCTCTTCTCTTCTTCTCTCTCTCTTCTTTCCTTTATTTCTTCTTTCTCCCTTTCTTTGGCTCGTTGGCTCACTCTATACTTTTCCTTTTATCAGCCTTACTCTCTGGTTTACACCTTCACATACCTTCCTTTCCTTTCCTTCCTTCCTTCCTTCCTTCCTTCCTTCCTTCCTTCCTTCCTTCCTTCCTTCCTTCCTTCCTTCCTTCCTTCCCTCCCCCCCTCCCTCCCTCCCTCTCTCTCTCTCTCTCCCTCCCTGCGGAGTCCCCTCCCGCGTTCTTGCCACCGTTCGAGCGGTGCACTCCGTCGCCTTCGGCCTGCGGCGAGGAGCAAAAGGCTGCCTCCGTCCGTCCTGGATCAACTGGAGAAGGGAAGAAGTTAGCGGAGGGTTCTTCGTCACTCAGGCAATTGCAGCAGGGCTGAGACTCTTCTCTAGTTTTGGGCTTCCTGCCGCGGCGGCGGCGGCGGCGGCGGGGGTGTGGTCAAGGCAGGAGGGACTGCGAAAGGGGGAGGAGCTCCAACCAGCGCCACAGAACGAAGTGGAGCCTCGCCGGCTCCTGAGCCGCCGCCGCCGCTGTCGCCTCCGCCTCCGCCTCCGCTCGAAGCCTTCTACCCGAGCGGGGGCACTGATGGGCATCGCCGCCTTGCTCCAGCTGCCTCGGATTCAATCCTGTGCCTGGGCTGTTGCCGCTGGTTGCCTTCGCTGGAGGCGCCCTCCTGCGAGCGGTGGGATCGTACTGTAAGATGTAGAATGCGCCCAGTGCTTAGAGCCAAGCGGCAGCAGCCTCTCTTGTGGCCCGGGAATGCGGAACCCCCAGCGCCCCCTTGGATTTGGATGGTCCCGAGCGCGTCTGGGCTTTTTCGGATCGGAGGCGCTGCCGGGGTAGTGCCCCCTCCTCCCCCTCCGCTGCTGCTCTCTTCGCCTCCTCCTCTTCCTCCTCCCCCGCCGCCGGCTCCGTTGATCCAGGGGGTTTCGAGCTGGCAACTTCCCTGCGATCCTTTTGTGCCTCTGATGGCATCGGAGCACCACTCGACTGTTTACCAGCTTCCGTTCCTGAATGGACAGGTAAGGAAGGCGACTTTTCCTCTACCTTTCTCTTCGGTCCCTTCACCGTAGCCGTCGCCACTCCGCCGCTCCAGTTCTTCATCTGCGCTTTTCGGGTTTCTTTGATAAGGGTTTTTGATGGCGAGCGCTTCTTGACTTCTTCCACAGACTACACAGGTCTGCCCCCCCCCCGCTCCGTATAAATAGTTTAAAACACAAAAGAAAAGAAACATTGAAGATAACCTTAGGATGCGTAGGAAATAGGTAGTGCCAGAAGCAACTTCAGTCGCTGTCCGAAGAGCCGTGGTGCTGAAGTTGTCTGCTTCATTTTTGCTACTTGCGGACGTGAGTCTCTGCTTCGGCAGAGCTGTGCCTTCTTTCCACAAGACTTAAAAATCCTGGCCAGGGAGAGACTACATTAACTATTAATAAGAATTTATTGCTAATGCTGAGCTTGTAATTTCCACTCTTAAATCACATAAACAGTGCACATTTTTGAGCTTGCATGTATAGAAAACATATTCCCCCAATATACTGCCTTCATAAAAAAGATTGCGGTCTTTTGACAGTTAAGGGCTGTTTGCTGCTAATTTATAATAATGTACTTGTACAGACTTCCTACTGAGTAGAATCTGTTTCTTTAAACACAAGCTCCTGCTAATACCATCTTACTTGTCCGAAGAGCAGAAAAATACATTTTACAATAAGCAACAGAATTTGGAAATGTTTACTATAGCAATCCCCACTGAAAAAAAAAAACCCTAAGTGACATGAATCAGCCTACTGCAGATGAATTCCTGTTCACAAAGTGGCTAATAATCACCAGACACTAGACTCTCTTAAAATCCATCATGTAGTATCTATTTTCCCATCACCCTAAACTGGAACCTTGTATTAAACTCATCTAAATAAAAGCAAGGTAATTATTATTCTACTATTTCAATAAAATTATTTGCCACAAGGTTAAACAAAATCTTATATTATGTATTGTTTCTGCTGTTGTGTACATTTAATGAATTTTGGGAAAAGCAACACATTTTATGTATTCCCCCCCCCCTTCTTAAAGATTTTTTCAGAACAGAAGCTGATTTAAAAGAAGATAGGTTGCACATAGCTATCTCTCCAAAGTTGTTATGTCAGGATGCTGCCACTAGAGGTATTTAGTGACTAGAAACTTGTGTTTCCTTTCATGTATAGAAATCTGCAAAATATTTATTTTAATAATGGAAGAGTGTGGGTGGTTACTTATGAATCTTCTCATTAGGGACAACCCTTTTTTTTCATTGATTTGACTGGGTTGACTGAGACAATATTGGCCAGATCTATAAAGAAAAATAGTGTGATCCACAAATATAGCCAGTAGCTTCTAATGGGATGTAACGTTCAGTAGCAGACATTAACTAATCTTGATCAAATATTAATTTAACCAATACATCTCATTAGCATGTTTTAATGAATGCTTCAATTATTTATCAGGATTGTAAAGTGAATGTTAAAATAGCTCTAGGTGACTAGCTTGAGATTTGTCTTTAAAATTAAATTTGTACATTAAATTTCTTCATCTATACTAATTGTGGAATTATTGTTTGTAATGCCTCAGACACAAATATGATGCTATTTTATTTCAACATTATGAGCTCTAAATTTGTTGGATTATTTTCAGCTTCTCAGTAAAAACAGCTAGAAACATACGCCTGCACTTAATATACTGTAGAAACAAAGCTTCTTAGTGAGTGAAGGCCTTTTTTTTAAAAAAAAAAATGAAGGATTAAAAATGTTATTGCATTGAAGCAAATGAACATTTTGGTCATTCATGATAATTCAAGGTTAAGAAAGAATGGTGATATGAACATTTCAATCATAAAAAGCTTTTCTTTTGTATGAAAAACATTTTGTTGTCTGTTTATTAGATAACTTAAATCTTTTTATTTAGATAACAATATGTTTATACTACTGTTGTTGGCTTGTTTTCTGAAAAACTCATTATAGAAATTTCACAGTAAGAATAGATTAGAATATGAAGCAGTCACTGCTACATTTGTTCAGGGACATAACCTGTAGCTCATCATGATCCATCCAATCAATGAAGTCCTACAGTTTTTCATGGTTATATTTGGAACAGTAGAGCTATATTCATGGCATGTAATTCTGTTCAATCCATTGTGCCACCAAGTCAAGATGTTGTGCATTACACAGGTGACCATGACTTAAAGTGAAGTTATGGTAAGGGATAAATTCAAATCAGTTGTGTAAAATCCTTCCCAACTGAAGATTTATTTTTACTCATATTTTCTATTATCCACATTTTATTAAAAAAATATTAATCTCTCTTTCTTCACCTTATAATTTCTCCATTTCTTTACATGTCTAATTAAGTGCTTGACTGTCCATGAATGGATTTTTATTTGCACCTGAATAATGGATGATAATGAATATGTTTCTCTGCTATTTTACTCAGATTCAGATATTTCTCTTGGTTTGCTACCTTTGCCAAATGTAATATTAGCTCAAACACATTGCATGTGATGGGCAAGTTTGATCAACTGCCATACTATTTCATCATGAGTTATGCACTGTTCCCATTGTTACATAAGTAAACAACAGTAATAGTTCAGTTCCATAAACCATATATTTTAATAACCTTTTTGTGTTCTGAAGAAAACATTCAAATATATATGGAATTATACACTATGTGTTTTCAAGTAATCTTGTAATATAAGCGAAGATCTAAAAATGAAAAAAACCTTGCAAGTGCTATAGAGTATGATTTAGAATTGAGAATTCTAATTGTTCAAAACTTTATTTTAGTGGATGTTTGGAGCTCACTCTCCAGTAATTGGATTTTCACCTTCCTCAAATGTGGAGTTTGTTCCTCTTTTTCCTCATGTGTATACTACCACTGCTCTACCACATTCTGGGAAAAGTTGGATAGAAAAGAGATTACCAAATTACAAGGTAAGTCTACTTCTACTATTTGGAAGACATTGGAAATAGCAATTTCTGAAAATTACAAATAACCCCAATCTGCTTTAATGGTGAAACAAAAAGGTTTTCTGTGCATGCAGTATTTAAAATACAGACCAGTGGCAACCGAGTCTGAAATGTATAGGGTTTCCAGTTCTTAGATCAAGTAATTTGGAACAACATCTATCGGCTGTGGCCAGGGGGACCTTTGCTCAGGTTCACCTGGTGCACCAGTTGCGGCCTTATTTGGACCAGGAGGCTCTACTCATGGTCACTCATGCCCTTGTCACCTCAAGACTGGATTACTGTAATGCACTCTACATGGGGCTACCCTTGAAGAGCATTCGGAGGCTGCAGTTGGTTCAGAATGCAGCCGCGAGAGCGATTGTGAGTGCACCAAGGTACACCCACGTGTCACCTATCCTCCGTGAGCTGCACTGGCTTCCTGTGGGTCTCCGGACGCAATTCAAGGTGTTGGTTATCACCTTTAAAGCCCTTCATGGCTTAGGACCAGGTTACTTACAGGACCGCATACTGCCGCATAGTTCCCAGAGACCGGTGAGGTCCCACAGATTGGGCCTCCTTCAGGTCCCGTCGGCCAGACAATGTCGGCTGGCGGGCCCTCGGGGAAGGGCCTTTTCAGTGGTGGCTCTGACCTGGTGGAATCAATTTCCCCCGAGATTCGAACTACTCCCACCTTGCCAGCCTTTAAGAAAGCCATTAAAACTCTCCTGTTCCGGCAGGCCTGGGGTGGATGTCCCCGGGAGGGGGCGGGATACGATTGGACATGCTGTATGAATGTACTTATTTATTGTTTTATTGTTATATTGTTTTAATTTTGTATGCCGCCCTGAGTCCCTAGGGATTGGGCGGCATATAAATTTTATTAATAAAATAAATAATAAATAAATAAATAAATAATAGAAAGAGAAGTGAACCATCCTATATTATTGCACTGAGCCTAAAAATATAATAGCATCTAACAGATATCAAAGAGGGTCTGCCAATATGTGATCAATAGTGCAAAGATTCTGGTCCTTTGATGTACCTAGTAAATTGTGCACAAGAAACATTAAGATGCTTTTGAAACAAGTTTGACTGTGATTGACTACATGGATGTAATCATGTAGTTATCTTGAAAGAATATGGAAATATTTGCCAGTGCTTTTCACCAACTTGGGCAGAAAGTAAGTCAATACTGTAGAACATGTTTCCAGCTTGATTCCTGAAAAAAGATGATCATATATCAGTTCAAAGACTTCATAATACTTGACGATATGTAGCAATAACAGTTTTAAACATGTTCACTAATCCATTCTTCTTGAAAACAATTATCATTGTAATGAGCACTATATTTAAATTCTTCATGGGAACCAGAACTGAACTGGTACACTTGTACCCAAAAAGTTTCTGAACATTTGATACGTTTCATTAGAATCAAACTAGAACAACTTCATCTCCATCTGAATCTGAGCTTTATTAAAGAAATAAAATATGATGACTTGGCTTCTCACATATCTTTCATGATTAAGGTTGTAATAGGTAACAAGTTTGTTGTAATAGGAAACAGTGTTGTCCAGCAGTATGAGAATTAAATTATTTGTGCATGTCTGCATGTAGAACATAACTTAGGATGTCCTTCAATAATTTTTATCCATAGCCAATACAAGAATCCATCATTTTGTGAACCTATTCTTGATACTATATTTCCATAAAATATTTTCCAATAGTTAATAGTTGATAAAGTTTTCATAAAGACTTCTTACATATTTGGGCATCTTTTTTATCTTATGTAGATTTATTAAGAGTATTTTATGTGTTGCAAATTACCATGTTAGACCATGCAGAAAGGCTACAATCGAAACCACCATTTTAAATGTGTTTGAGAATTTGTACATGCTTAGTGGCTATGTTTTCTTTGAACCTCAGATTCTGATCTCATATATATGACTTCTTGGTTTAAAAAAGAGTTTGTTCTGTGGCATGGCAGCTTCCTTTTCAGAGACAGAAACTGGCATTTGGCTCAAAGCCTGAAATTAAGATTCATTTAGTACCTAACATCAATACATTCATCTGAATCAGTACATGTACATTAACAACAACAACAAAAAACCCTCCATTTGTTTTTAATAGAACATACTGTAGCCAAATGCTTTTAATCCTTGCTTACATTAACCAAGGTTAAAAACTGAACTTGTTAAATTTAATTGGTCTTTTACTTACCTCGCCTTTATAGGACAATTTTATTTGTTATGGAGATGAAAGCTTCATTGAAAGCAATGAAGATTCCTAAATGTAGAAGCCAAAAATAGGGGCCTGCCAGCAAGTGAAAAAAGCAGCATTGCATTGTTGCAACAAAAAACTCTGCCGCTTTCCATGTGTGTCACTACACACACATAACAGTGTGACCCTCCTTTTGTCACATTGATAAAAGCCTTCAATCTTGCAGACTCCTCTGGCTAGAAGAGAGAAACTACCATTTTATTTATTTAATATTCTTTTTATGCTGCCCATCTCAATTTGCTTGTTTGTTTCCAGTTTATTTGCTTCTCATTTGAAAATATTTCTGGAGATTGGGAAGACTGAAAGTCTTTGAAAATCTTCTAGAGACCATTTCACCCCAATGCATCTCTGATATGTCTCTTTTCCCTTTATCAAACACACTTCCAAAAGTAGCATAGGACAGATTACAAACGTGTTCACAAAAGGATGTTTGAACTCCCTCTCTCTCTCTCTCTCTCTCTCTCTATATATATATATATATATATATATATATATATATATATATATATATATATATATAAGCATGCATGGCTATGCTTATAAGCAGGTTTCCTCACTAGCTAGCTTGTATTCTGACGATGATGGCAGGTGCTAGCCATTGAAAGCTAGGTGGATGTAAGTAAGAGCTAAAAGAAAGAATCACTGAAGGCTGTAAGTGAAGTAAGGATTAGTTGGCTTGGACCTGTTACAAGGTCCATGCGTAGAGTTTAGGTGTGGCTATGCTTATAAGCAGGCTTGTATCCTGACAATGATGGCAGATGTTAGCCATCGAAAGCTTGATTTTATTTATTAAAACCTTGGTGTTTTATTTCCTGGTGATCGCTTCCTTTTTTACTGATATATATATATATATATATATATATATATATATATATATATATATATATATATATATATATATATATTTCTGAGGTTTTCGCGGTAGGTCTTTGGTTATTCGGGTTTTCACCAGCCTGAAGATGACAAATGGGACTTCGTCGAAACGTCGTCAAGACACTTCCAATTTTACGTGGGAGAAAACCTGAATAACCAAAGACCTACATATATATATATATATATATATATATATATATGTTTTCTGAGGTTTTCGCGGGTGTTTGTATGTAGGTCTTTGGTTGTTTGGGTTTTCTCCCGCGTAAAATTGGAAGTGTCTTGGTAACCTGAGCACAACCAAACAGAACACGCCCCCAGCCAATCAGAGCACAGCCAACCCCCCAGCCAATCAGAGCACAGCCACACCCCTAACCAATCAGAACACACCTCCACCCAATCAGAACACAGCCAAGCTCCCACCCAATCAGTTCATACCCCCACTCGCAGTTAAAAGGAAGAAACAGCTAAGACCACACATTGCTCCTCGAAGCACGAAGCTGAAAGCACCAGCCTGAAGATGACGAATGGGACTTCGTCAAAACGTTGCCAAGACACTTCCAATTTTACGCGGGAGAAAACCCGAACAACCAAAGACCTACATATACATATATGTATGTATGTATGTATGTATGTATGTATATATGCATGTATTAAAAAGAATATTAAAAATATAAGCATGATTCCTGGGTGTGTACATGGTGAGAATAAAATATGATCACCAGGAAAAGTTAAAACATTAAAAGTTTTAATATAAAACAGAAGTTTTAAATAAAAACATTAAAAGTTTTTAAAAATTAGCCTAGCTTTCGTTGGCTCCTGCCAACTTCATCAGGGCATACACAAATCAATGGGAGTAAACATTTATATGTAAGTTAACGCCTGCGCTCGACTCCTGGACCGTGTAATAGGTCCAGGTCGGCCAATCATAGCATTCCCTGCAATTGCTGCATGATTGAGTGACTCATCTACTCATCCACTCATCTACACGTGATACAAGTAGATGAGTCACTCAATCATGCAGCAATTGCAGGGAATGCCATGATTGGCCGACCTGGACCTATTACATGGTCCAGGAGTCGAGCGCAGGTGTTAACTTACATATAAATGTTTACTCCCATTGATTTGTGTACGCCCTGATGAAGTTGGCAGGAGCCAACAAAAGCTAGGTTGCTAATTTTTTAAAACTTTTAATGTTTTATTTAAAACTTCTGTTTTATATTAAAACTTTTAATGTTTTAACTTTTCCTGGTGATCATATTTTATTCTCACCATATATATATGTAGACAACCTTAGATATGTTTTCACAAATTCTGTTGAAACACAGGCTAGTGGTTAACAGATGGAGATGATTCTATTTATATGAATAAATGTATTTATAGAGAGATATATTTTCTTTTTTATATTCTGTGCAGATCTATTTGAACAACACATTTGCTCTTGATTCAACATGGATTCATCCCAAGGAACTAAGAATCTACCAAGGACAAGAAAAGCCTCTTGCTACAACAAACCAAGTAGCTGTGGCAGTATCTAGGCCAGCCACTGCCCCTAGGCCTTTTCCGACAGTAGTATTAACACCTCAGCCGATTCCAGGTTAGTTGTAAATAGATAACATCTGAATTATATACATTCCATCCTGATGATGCTAGTATTAGAACTTGTCCAGAGGGAGATATTTCAATGACAATCATCTCAAATGTGTATCATCTCCAGAATGTGTAAAACTGTCACATGTATATTTGAACATCAGAATTTAGAAAGTATTTTTCACCAAAGAAAAATTTAAATTGCATGCAAATCACACACATATTACAACACATTGTTCTTGAATTACAATATAAAATGGCATCCTCTAAGTTAGGGTTTCTCAACCTTGACAGCTGGAAGAGGTGTGGACATCAACTGGCTAGGGAATTCTGGGAGTTGAAGTCCACACCTCTTCTTTTTTGACTTTATTCGGGAATCCAGTTCAAATCAAGTCTCACAATTTGCTGTCCAGCTTCTGTTTCAACACATCCAGTGAAAGAAAATTCATGAACTATTTAGGTAATTGATTTCAACTTCCAATTTCTTTAACTTCTAATTGTTTTCCCAACCTTTCCCTTGAAAGCTACTAAGAGTCATATGCAAAGGAGATGTAAAGCCTCCTTGGCTAACTTGATTATCTCCTTGAATGTAAAAAAAATGATACATTTCCTTCCCATGGCCTGTCAGCAATAACAGCCATTACTACGCAATGGCATGTACAACCATGGATGATAAACACATGTATACCTATAGCAAGAAACAAAATAACACTCATTGGAATAATTTAGGAAAAACCTGCTGTCAAATTGGAAATCCCATCTTTCTGCCTGTTTCTTGATGTCAGTATTGACAAATAAAGTAGAGCTGAAAATGTTTTGTATGTTTTGGAAACTACATGTTGATCATTTGTCTTTTTATGGCCACATCATGCTGTTGCCTCATGTGTATTTGGTAAGAGAACAGTACTTCCTTACATGTTTTTCAGGAGCGCACAGCTTGTTACCTCTTTTTAAAGTACTAGATTCGCTTGTTGTTGTTTTGTTGTTGTTGTTGTTGTATTGAGAGGATGAAATTAATGGGGAGCAGGTGAAAGATATCTAGAACCTAAGGAAGGTGACATTCTTCAGAGCTTAAAATATATCACAGATATTGTATCTGCTTACACTCAAATCTTCTTGTAGATGGTAATTCTTGATAGTGGTATTGCATAGGGTAGTATACATTGGTCAAAAGGATGTTTGTGCATTATTGAACTGAAAAGTAGATGACATTATGTGCATTATGGATTAACCCTTTTTTGAGGAGGGTTGCTATTGCCATACAATTTTATGTGATAATGTGAGCATTAAAATAATACCAGAGAGACAAAATTGACCTATAAGAAAGACCAAATGAGGAATAGAAAAGAGAAATGGCAAGGCAAAATATTACAATATGACAAAGTATTACATCGCCAGTACATGGAAAATACAAATAGCAGGGAAAGTAGATAACAATAAGAACTGGCAATGGTCAAGAGCTGGAAAGTTGAAGAGATAAAAGAGACAATTCAGGCTGCATAAGACCAAGGACAAAGGCATACAAAGCCAGAATTGAGAAGATAGCAATACCATCTCTGCAAAGAAGCTGAAGAAACTATGGATGACCTAATTAGCTGTTATAAGAAAGTTGCCCAGACTAACTGCAAACAATGGCATCATAAAGTAGCAACAATGGTGCATGAAATATCTGAAAGAAATACCATTTTCCCGAAAGCCAGAAATGATAAGACTTCAAAATAGACAAAGTAATGGAAAATGAAGTAGCTAAAGTGAAAAATTCAAACTTTAGAATTCAAAGAGATAAGCACCTTCCCTATGATATTCCAGATTTAACAATTGTCAATAAGGACAAAAAATCCCCACACATCACCCTCTGGATATTGGACTTTGCAATACCTGGAGCCAGCAGAAGAGAAGAGAAAGAATTGGATCACAAAATTTGAAGACCTGCAAAAACTAGAATGACTGGAGTAGCAAAAGAAACCAAAGTTAGTATCAATAGTAATTTTAGTAATCTCAAAACATCTGGGGCATCATTTGAATAACATTGGCATTGACATTAGTCAATTGCAAAAGGCAGTTTTCTTTGGAACAGCTTACATCCTTTAACACTATCAAAGAATAACATCTGCTTAACCCAGTCCTTGAGCAGGACTCGACAGGTGGATGAAAATAACAAATTAAGTCTAAATATCTGGATGACTGTGTGACCAACCATGATGTTTTGAATAAAAATGATGTAAATTTGATAAGATTTTGGCAGTATTATCCCTGACAGATAATTCCAAAACTTTGGGTGATCTTGAGGGGGGAAACATCAACATCTCCTTAGGTCTCAAGAGATTTATCAAAATCTTGACTAATTTATGAAATTTCAGCTCTATTTTAAATTTAATTCAACTGGGCATAGGGGCTCTTTATATCATCTATGCTTGTGGATGCTCAATGCTCAGAGATGTAGCATTGCATAACCTGATGCATATAAAATTAATTCTACAGATATTGCAGTACAAAATTTTATTTGTCCTTCTTTGGCAGCTATGCAGAAAGAATTGCACCTCTATATATCTGAACCTGATTGTGGGGAATGAAAAACGATAATAAGAGGAACAAGCAGGAAATATTATTTAATTTAAATGTACTAAGTAACCTACAGTCAGTGTAGCTGAGCTTATATATAGACATAGGGATATTGAGAAGTTGAGAATAAAGATTTTTTTATGATAATTAACCTTTTTTCAAGTAGCAATTGACTGAGTGAAAAAAGACTGCTAATTCATTATGAAGCAGTGAAAGTTGGCAAATGCTCACTATCCAGATTTGGCAGTTGTCAAATGACCTGGAAGCAGAAACTTTTAATTTTCTGCAGGAAAAAGTAATGAATCACTATATTCTGGCAGATAAAAAGAAATTGTCAAACACTGCATGAATTTAGTTATTTTTTTGAGGGGGAAGGGGGAGTTACCTAAATGGGGAAGCATAGTTTATATTCTAGTACCCATCCACATTCTGTCTAATCAATATAACTTGTTTAGAAGAGAAAAAATGGTACAGATTTTATACAATGCGAAAAATTACCAACTACCCAATGAATCATATTATTATATAATAATTTAGACATAGCCTTTTTGCATGCTAGGCATTAGTGACCTTTTCTCATTCAGCTTGACATTCAACCAACTTATATATAGTCTTTTAATTTACTTGGTCACTTTGCTTTTTAAGTAAAACTAATGTATTAATGTGTCAAGATGAGCAGCTATTGAAAATGTTACTTTTATTCCCTTGAAAGCAATGAAGGTTGATTATAGTTTCCCAAATTTCATTTAACAGCCAAAGGATATTGGTGGGCTTCCAAAGGTTTATGTGCTTTTGGAGAATAATGTGAAAATATCCTACCCCTAAACTTCATTATATAAACTATAATAGATTTTGAGAGTTTCTTGGGAGATTTGGGGATCTTGTACAGGGTCATTATTAGCCACCAGTGGAGAACCAATTATTTTCAGAGCCTTAAGATTTGGAGCTGTATCCATCAACACTTGATTAAAGACACAGTATGAAATGAAGCCACTGCATTATGTGCTCAATTGTTCCATTTTGGTCAATTTTTCAACTTGGGTCTAATGGCTTCTAAAAAGTATTGTGAGCATCATTATAGTCACACTGGTACTGTAACTTTACTGGTAGCTTTACTTCAGATAATGACCTGGAAGATACCCATGTCCTCTTTCCCTGCCCTCTGACTAACTATTGCCCATGGCCTTCAGAAGCACAAGGATGGATATTGTGGCTTCTGTCACCGAAAAAAAACAAGGGTTTGAGTAGATTATGATGGTGGTACTGATGGTGTTAGTGATGATAAGGATATGAATTGTAAGGCACTTATTCTAAAGCTAGAAAATGCATTTAATTAATAGGTTTTTTGGGTTCTTCATATATTTTTTTCATGAAAGAGGTTTCCTCTTCCCTGCCTCATTTACAGAATGCTTTTGAACTTGTTTGACCTCATTTTGAGTTTTATTATGGCCAGGTGGGAGATGCTGCTGCTGCTCTTTTTTTTTCCTCTTTACTCACTAGGGTCATCTCAAAAGGGGGAGGGGGCCTTGCTTTGACAATGCTTTGAGCAAAGTTGATTTTTGAAGTCTTGTTTCCAAAAGTGAAATGAAATGGCCACATTGCTTCAGCTGTTCTGACTGTTCCTTACAGTAGCTCCAAAAACCACAGAAGAAGCTTCTAGTAAGTTTCAGGAAGCTGTCAGCATAACTTATGACAGGGTTCTTCAAGGGATGTTCTTCAACATCCCAGGTAGAACTTTTGGATCACCTTAAACCTGAACTATTTCTCACAAGTGTTTTACACATTCCTCTTCTGTCTCCAGTCTTGTTGATTGCTTCTGCTTCCTGAACTGAACATTCCCCACTAGACAAATTATCTCAGATGCCTTCTGCATTGGATTGAATCATGAATGGGAAACAGGGAGGCTTAGAGGGAACAAAAGACAGAACAGTTGAAAATTCCTCTGTTTTTATTTCATAGTAATGTTCTCTGAAATAGTTTTGTATCCCATTGCAAGACTTTCTATTGATTTAGGGGGAAATGAAATCAAGTCCCTTTCTACCACAATGGGAAAAGTTAGAATCATTTTATAGTTCCTTGATTACTCTTCTTTATGTTTTGTTCATGAATTCCAGCTTAACTAGGACCAAATCTCAAATTTGCTTGTGCTTTCTATTCTGTAAATTCATTTTTGTTTTCCCTCTATGCCACTGATAACAGACTGACACTGACAAAACACTTTAAAAAAATGAAGGGAAGGGAGAAGGCTTATCTTATTTCATCTGAATAATGCCAAATAATTAACTGTTGCCAATTACACTGACAGCTCAATTGTAACTTAGGCCAAACATATATGGCTTCAGAATATTAACGAGACGGTATATAAGACTGCATTGTGATGCTTCTTTTGAGATGTGAATGAGTTCCTGTATATTTGTTGATACATCACAGAAAAAAGAACATTTCAGTAAAATGTGTTATATATGCATAGATGGTAATGGATGGATGGATGTATAGATGAGATATATAGAAAGATAGAAAGAAAGGTAGGTAGATAGGTAGGTAGGTAGACAGGCAGGCAGGCAGCAGGCAGGCAGGCAGGCAGGCAGACAGACAGATAGATGATAGATAGATGATCTGGATCTGTAGATAGTTCTTCAGATGACCCAGGAGCTGGGTTCTATGAGCAAGATTACAGAAGCAATGAAAAGTTAAAACAACAGGAGTAAGGATGAAGGAGGAAAGAATCCAGGTATAAAGAATCCAGGTGTAAAGAGTAAACTGAAAAACAAAGCAGGATTCCTTATCCACATTCAAAAATAATTTTATTTTTGTAGCTTCCAAAAATCAGTTTGATTGATAGGCCAATCCTAAACCTATGGTTAGTTTAGACAGGTGCTTCAGTCAACAATTTTGCCTCTCATCTCATGTCATTATCGCATTTAGAACTGAAGATCTCCAATATGAGTCCCATAAGCTTCTGACTACAGTTTTCTTCTGTGAGCTCACAAAAAGCACACTTGGGATTTCCCCTCCCAATTTTCTTCTCACCTGTGAAATCGGTTGCATAGAGCAGGGGTGTCAAACTGCTGGCCCGCAGGCTGGTTTCATCATACCAAAGCCATGCCCACCCCATTGCGGGCAATGCAAAAAGAGTCGCGATATGTTGCGACACTTCACATGATGTGGCGAGTTTGACACCCATGGCATAGAGGGTTCAGTTCCAGTGCAACACCTAAACTGTTGCACCACTAATAAAGCAAAACAGCTGAAAATAGTGCCATTGTTCAAGCACTAATGGTCTTGAAGAAAGTTGACTATAGTTTCTCTTCCTTTCCTTCAATTTTGGCAAGTGTATTGCCTTTAAATTATTGAAGGTGTACTGTCTTAAATATATATGTTGCTGAACCAAGGGAGCAATCATTTGTTATTGTTAAAACTATTTCTAATTTGAGTTTCATAAATAATTTATTAGAGAGAGCCAAATAATATTAAAGTACTTTTCTACTTTGTGACCATTTTAATATGTCTGCTTTCAACATACAGTTGCTTAATATCATTAGGAAATCCAAAGAGTTCACCAATTGTTTTTCAGAGGAGAGAAGGTTTTATGGTTTTGGTTTCTACAATGAAAATGGATGGATTTTCTTTAAGATAGTAATATTGCTATATTTCTGCTTGTCAGAAGTCACCTTCTGTGCAACAGTGACAGGCATCTTATAGGCATCTTCCACAAAGACCTTGGGCATGTTTATTAATGAATTAAATGGGTCCATTAAGCTTTTGACATTTCAGATAAATGCTTCCAAATTTAGTCAAATTTAAAGGCAAACCACGAAGGCATCAAAACTCACTTTCATAAAATTGAGCAACAATTCTCACGAGGCTACAACCCATTCCCAATATTACGGTTGCTTGTAAATCAGTGTGTTTATGCCACTATTGGTTTTTAGACAGACACAGCCAATCGATATAGATTTTGAGAATTGGTGAAAATAGGACTTCCAGGAAGCAATGGTGAACTGAATGATGGCCATGGTGAAAGAGAAGCCAGTAGGTGGTTTGCCTCTTCAGAATGTCTTTCCAGATCAAGGAAAGGACTGGGTCACCCAAAGCTTTGCTCCATTCAAAATTCTCTACAAATAGAAATAGAAATCTCCAGCAGATTTTGAGAGCTATGGGAGCCAGGAGGAAAAAAAAAAACATCCCACCTAAGCTGCAGTTTGGTGCCTTCTAAGGGCTACTGGCTTTGCCTACTTCCTGTCTTAACTAATTTAGGAAGTTGTTTGTTAGTGAGTTACTGGAATGTAAGAACCTTTTGAAAGCCAAGCTTCACGATGTCGGGAGACTCTCCTTTTAGCCTAGAGGAAAAAAAGTTTTATGTAAGTTTAAGGATTAAAAAGAAGAACTTTAATTTTCTGAAAAACCACAAAAGGGGGACTAGAATGTTGACTTTGGAAAGTTAAGTGGCTAGATGGACTTGAAAGGACATTTCTTGAGGATGCTAAAAATTGGGTGAAATAATATATGAAGATTTTGTAAGAAATTCTCCCATGGGAAATTTTTGCTGATTGGAAGGGAAATTGGGATCCCATACCATTTAATCATCCTCATGCAAAATCCATACACAAGACAGAAAGCCACAGTCCATAGCATGTGGAAAATCAGACTGGATCCAGGCTAACAAAGGAGAGAGACAAGTCTGCATATCTCACCTTATTTATTTAACCTGTATGCTGAATATCCCTCAAAGGTTTGGAAAAAAGATAAGCAGGGTTTTAATACCAGGGCATGAAGCATCAATAACTTGTGCTTTTGCTGGTGACAGTACTCTGCTGAAAAGACAAATGATCTGCAAGCTATACTAATAAAACAGTGAAAAAATTGAACTAAGATTAAATATAAAAATGATAAAAGTAGTGATGATGGGTACAATGACAGACTTTAGAACTGACAATGAAGATTCTACAATGACAGATAGTATTTGCTTTTTAGGATTGACTATCAATGGTGAAGAAACCTGTAGTCAAGAAATATGTCTCTGACTAGCAGTTGGTAGAGTAGCAACAAAAGCCTTGAAGAAGATATTTAGATGTCATGATGTGTCTAGATCAGAACTGCATGACAATTATTCCTCTGTGATCTTCTATGGAAGCAAAACTTGGGCTTTGAAGAAGCTATGAAAGATAGAAAGAGCATTTGAACTCTGTGTTGGAGAAGGTATCCCGAGAATAACATGGGTAGCTAAGAAAAGAAACAATAGACCATAAAACAAATTAATCCAGAACTTTCATTCAAATTGCAGATGATCAGGGTCAAATTATCACATTATGTAAAACCTTAGCTCTATTTAGAAGTCCATAATGATAGGAAACATGGGAGGAAAGAGGATAACCAGAAGCAACATGGATAGACTTAATTACAGAGGCAGTGGATGAGCAAGTGGAAGATCTGAAGGGCCTGGTTGGGAGCAGATCATCCTGGAGAACCTCTAGTCATGATATAATTAACATTTGTTCTTTGATTCAGTCAGTTGAAATAGGATATTTAATGAAGGCTGAGTGCCGAAGAGTTTATGCAAGGAGATCAAGTCAGTTAATTCCAAAGGAAATCACCCCTGACTCTTCTTTGGAAGGACAAATACTGAAGCTGAAGCTCAAATACTTTGGCCACCAAATGAGAAGAGAGGATTCCCTGGAAAAGATCCTGATGTTGGGAAAGATTGAAGGCAAAAGAAAAGGAAGAGATGGTTAGAAAGTGTCAAGGATGCAGTAGCCATGAGTTTGGGCAAGACTCTGGCAGTAAGTGGAGGAGAGGAAGGCCTGATGTGCTGTGGCCCATGGGATCAGAAAGAGTTGAGCATGACATAGCGACTGAACAACAACAAAGGATATATTGCATACAGTATATTACTAGTTTGGAAATGGTTGGTGATAGTAACTAGTAAGCCTGTGTGGATCATGGCCAGTCTGCCTTAGGTCAATCTGCACAGCCTTCATTATTAGGATATATAGCCAATCAAAGCCAATCCACAGATGGCACCAAGGCTACTATGAAGTTGACTAAGATTTGCAATTTTGGGATCAGCAAGTAGAGTAAATGTCCTTTTTTAAAAGTGAACCTACCTCATCCATTCCATCCAGAGTGATGGGGTCCATACAGGACACACAGTTATAGAACAAAGGAAGATCTGCGATCAAGGGAAGAATGGGAGAAACCTCGAGTCCATATTTGATTCACATTATACTAATAGGCACCTACTTTCTAAGCGATTTCTGTATATAGTAACAAGTAGTTTTTGAAACGATATATTTAATTACATTGTAAATTGATTTCATTCTGTACATCTCTTTCTTCTTTTATGTCTATAATAATAATTTTTATAGGCAGTGTGTGAGGAGAGGCTGATTGCTTCCAACATAAAGATTTTCTATAACACTTACGGATGTTTTTTAGACTTCTCTTTTTCCTGACATTCATAGGAGCCTTGGAAATGTTTGGCAGACAGCAGATGAGCTGGAGTGACAGAGCAAGAGCAATCAATATCTGTATGGCATTAAGCAACAGCAAGAGCAACAATTAAGAATGACACAGCAATGCTTTTGCTGGAGAACAATCCCTATGTATAATCCTGGTAACTATTAACTTCAGAATATATCCAACCAGAACCGGTACCCTTTGCTCTCTTTTGAAATTGATCAAATTATCTAAGATAGCAAAAGAAAATCCATTCAGAAAAAAAGAGATTTTTCACAGTTATTTCAATGGTACCTTTCTTCCCAGCAAAATTATTTATAATAGATATTAACTACTCTATTAAATATTCATTTATTAATTTTGTTAACTATTAGATTGATATCCCACCTTTATTTTTATACAACTCCAGGTGGAGTTGTGTAATACCCCCATCTTTTATTTTGCCCACAACAATTTTATAAGCTAACTTCTTAATTCCCTTTTGTGAGACATACTTCTCTCTTGCAGTGCATACATACATGCATGCATCTGTTTGTCTATCCGTCCGTCCATCTATCTATCTATCTATCTATCTATCTATCTATCTATCTATCTATCTATCTATCTATCTATCTATCTATCTATCCAAGCTGTTTTATACTAATATAGACCATTGTCCATTCAACTAAATT
This sequence comes from Crotalus tigris, assembly GCF_016545835.1. Taxonomy (NCBI): domain Eukaryota; kingdom Metazoa; phylum Chordata; class Lepidosauria; order Squamata; family Viperidae; genus Crotalus; species Crotalus tigris. Next base: position 1,345,987 of record NW_024096465.1, on the reverse strand, counting down.
TTAATTGCATCACAGATAGGTAATTTGGTTGCTATATTGGTAAGGTTTATGGTAGTTAGGTTCAGCTGCTTTGACTCTCTAGTCAGAATGGCAGGTTTAGGCTACCAATACTTTTGGGAGGTAAGAACAGAAGATAACCTACTTTCATGCTTAATCCATTTTCAATATGAAATTTGTCTATGTTAAAAGAAACAGTATTTTCTGGCTTGTGCTGGCTCAACTGTCTACTTTCCTGTACAGAAAGTTGGGAAAACACTTGTCTGTCTGTAACTTTCCAAAATCAAATTTTGTAAATTTTAATCATTCGTTTGCTGTTTATTCCCAAAAAAATAAAAAATAGGGCCTTAAACTTGTGTTTAAGACTTTGTTCTTAAGAATTGAAGGAAAATCAACTGGTGCTATAAAACCTGTTGATTCAAAAATTCCTACTGGCTGAAAAATATAAACAAGCAATACCTAAAAGTGATTAGAAAAGAAATTGTGCTATTACAGTGACTCTTTTGAAGGCACTAATCTTATTTTTAGCAAGATGGTTATCCCCTCATTTCCCAGAGCTCTAAACTCACTAGATTGCTGACTTATACTCTCCTCTTGAGGAACAAGTATATGGAGAGCAAGTGTGGGCAATCTCAAGTTCTCTCTTTGTCTGGGGAGGAATTATGTAGAGCTGGTCTACCTTCTGATTCTTCATTCCAACTTGATCATGGCTCCAGTTTTTACAGAATTTTCTTTAGTTTGCCATTTAGTCTTCCCTAGTAGCAGATTTACTAATATAGAGTAAAGCAAAATATTTGAACTTTGGACATATTTTTGAACAATGTATAAAAGGTAATTTTAAGAGTGCCTTCATGGATACACTATTTAAAAGATATTATGGAAGAGGAACAAGTTTTATCCAACAAGATAGAGCTTCAGATTGTTCTGAAAGTGGATTAATAAGGGAATAATAGGTGATAAGAATCATGTGGAAAAAGAGGCTACACAGGACACACAAAACAAATCAGCTGATATACTAATAATTAAAAGGAATATACAAATAATAAAACAAGAAAGTGACCTGGATAATTTTCTTACATTGGATTTACAAAAGATAATTGTTAAGGCTTTGAAAGATTTTGTCAGAAGGAGAAAGAAAAAATAAAAAGAAATCAGGTTCTAGGACATTATTTGAAGGGACTAAAGACGAAGATTGTTAAAAATAAAAGAAAGAAATATAAAGTTGATTTATTGCTCAAAATAGACATACTTTGATGTCTAGTAGCCCTTAAAGTACTTTTGTTAATCAGGACAACGAAGCTTTAAGGATTTCTTTATGTATAAGAGATGGGATATGGAGGAAAAATCATTTGTTGTATTTAAAGGGATGTTGATAAATTACTGAAATTGTTTTTACATGTCGTGATGAAAGTGAGAAAGCTCTTATTTATGTATTTGTTTTCTTTTTCTTTACTATAGGCTTAGTTTTTCTTTTGTATTTTCTCTTTTTTGCATCTTCTCTTTTTTCCTCTTTTTATTTTTGTAGGTTGCATTAGTCTTTGTCTTTCCAATTGTAATTTTTTTTATTAAGCTTTATTCATTTATAACATAAAATGTGAAAATACAAAAGCAAATAGTAGGGGACAACAGTAGAAAAAGGGAAAACAAAAAAGATGTGAAGAAAGGGGAAGAACAAAAGGCATTGACTTCCGACTCTCTCTGTTGTAGTAAAATTAGACATTAAAATCAAATCTCAACTTTTTACATTTCTATAGTAGTATGCACTAGCCATTTCTGTATCGGCAGATCAGTCTAGCAATTGTAATTTTTAATAATAGATTTTACAAAAAGGAACCTGAAAAGTCATTGTTATTTTTCATACTTAAAATACTAGTTCAGTTCTGGCCATTAGGTTTTATGAAGGACATTAATATAGTGGAGGAGACCAGAATCTAATGCCAATGTGATATGAGGCCTGGGGAAAAAAAAACTTATGAGGAAAGACTATAGGACTTTGATGGACATATCTGGCTAGGAGAACAGACTTTCATGGGAACAGACATTCAAGGAAGAGCTGGCCTACGGAGAATAGGGTAGATTTCTTCAGTAATTGAGAAAACAGGACTGTAATTTAACAATAGGTTTAAAGTAGAAGAAAAGATATTTCGGTTTGACAGTAAAAATATCCTCATAGTAAGAGCTGTTCAAAAGAACAAACTACCTTGGAAATGATGGCATCTTCTTTCCTTGAAGTACTTAAAGGCTAGATGGCCATCTATCAACACTGCTTAGTAGTGGATTCCTTCATGGAATAGGAGATTGGATAAAATGATCTCCGATGTTTCTCCCAAGCTTTACATTCTACGATTTTCTGATTCAGTCAACATACGAAACAGTTTGAAATCTTGTAGTCAAAATGAAAACTACCTTCTGCCAATGACAAAAGACAGTCTAATCTCCATAAAGGTTTAATGGAGACATAGAACATCCCACCTGATCTTTTGCAATCTACAGGTACATATTATCTAGAATAGCGTTTTATAGTCCTGTGGCCTCCAGATACATCATGTGCAATTCTCAGAACTTACAGCAATTGGGTGCAACAGATTGGTACAAGGTTGACAAATCAGCCATATCCAGGATAACCTCATAGGATTCATTCATTAAAAATATATTTAAAACCATTCTTTTCCATTAATTAAAATGTAATTCTAAAATGAAAAGGCCAGCTGCTTAAAATAAATCTGAGGTATGATATCATCTACAGCATTGACAATCTATGTTCTTGATTTTGGTGAAGGTATACTTAGTTTTATTGCAACTATAAGCTAACTATTGATTTTACTCCAAAGAGCACAACTGGGGAGAAAGGTTTGGCAGTAAAGAAAACACACACAATAAAGAAAACACACACAATAAAGAAAACACACACACACACTTTTTCTGGTTAGGAATATCACAAAATCTTTTATTGATATTATTTGCCTTTATGTTTTCTGCCTTTATCACAATTTTAATAGATATTATTTAGATGCCCATATGCCATAATGACAAGAAAGCCAGTTGAATTATTCAGTCTTTAACTTCCATTAATTAAGGAGCCATAAAAATTGTTGTGATCATAAGTGAAATGACAGCAACAAGGAACAGGTCTAGGATCCTGCTGATCTACAAAAGGAATCCTAAAACATGAATCTGTTATGAAATATCTGAAATTATGAGTCATATCAAACAAGGCTTTTGGCTGACTTACTTGTTGCTTAATGTCTGAAGGACTTCCTTGTCAATTAAATAGATTTGCTGAATAACATAATAAACTAATGATTTACTTTTTTTTTTTTGTATATTGCCCAGGGTAGAAATGACAACATCTGGCATGTGTCAAATTAACTTTCCTTAAGACTTTTATTTTTTTTCCTTCCCTCTTTTTGATCAAGCAAGACAAGTATCCCCTACCCTCTCAGAAAGTAAATGTTAGTAAATGTTATGAAGAGAAAGCATTTGAGATAATTTCCTTCTACCAATGAAGCAGTATTTCTACGTTATCATATGACTCAATTATTTAATTCAATTTTGTTCTTTGGAAGAAGATATATTGCAATAATAGCCTTTCCTTTTTCATTTTGGAATCAAGTATAAAGAGCATTTTGCATGTATACTGATCTGGTGTATTCGGATCTATTATAACTCCAAAACTATTAGCCAGCATTGGTTGGTTCAGTCTGGAACTATACATTCCATTAAAGTCAAGGGTAACAGGTTGGGATAGGTTGTATTGCATAGAAATCACCTATATTTGTGTGGGAAAATGCACTAGGCAGCACTGATTTCATTCAGTCACAGCTTCAGTGAAACAATATATATTTACATTTATTCATTTATTACAGTTGTGTTGGGCTGGGATAGAATGACATAACAAAATTCTTTCTCTTAAAAGGAATTCCATCTCAGTCACTGTTTCTGTCAGCTGCCACCTTATGCTTGCTTGTGTGCTTTGCTACCATGTGGTGACAATGTACCATGAACTCTGGGGAGGGTGGGTGGGAGAGAGAATGCTTGGAGGAAAGCAAAAGTAACTTCTGTATCTCCCTGAGATGCTGCTTCAAGGTCACCCGGCTGGGAGAAGATAGCTGCATACCAATCTATGCTTGAAGTGACTGTTTTGAAAATATCTTGCTTGAACCAGATTGGTCATGGGGGGAGGGTTCAATGATGGGAGGCAGTTAAGGGAGAAAAAAGTTGAATTTAGGGATTTTGGCATGCGAATCTCAGTTCTGGCTATGCATTATTGCAATGCACTTGACTTCTAATAAAACTATTCCTTTCCCAACAAATGGAGACAAAGATCATTTCTGTTGAGAGGTTTAAATGCTGGCAGGTCTGTCAGTGTCTTTTGTCTATCAGAATTTTTTTTAATTGTGCCTTTTCTCTTTCCCCCATTTTCCTAGGATTACCAGTTAAGGTATAAAGAGAAAGAAAGAAAGATTAATACAAGAAGCTGCTTTTTTTTTTACTGCCATATTTTGCAGCTCAGATATGGTGATGCAACCTATTCCCCTACCACCACCCTCTTTCTACCAATATGCAATTTCTCTTGGTTTTTTAAAGATCATTTGAGCCTCCTTTTCTCTATTCTGTCTCTTTGGTTTTGCTGAAACCTCTTCTTTCTAGCTTCTCTCTCTCTTTCCCTTACCAGGCTGCTAAAAAACATCAGGCTTGGTTTGTTTGAAATCTAAACTCTGCAAACATCTCCATCTAGTTCAGGGGTAGTCAACCTCCTGATCTAGTTCAATGTTTCCTAACTTCATCAATGTGAAGATGGATGTACTTCAACTTCCAGGATTTCCAAGACCCCCAGAATTCTGGGAGTTGAAGGTCACATATCTTAATGTTGCTGAAGTTGAGAAACATAGATCTTGTCCATCATTTTATTATTTTTTCCTTCCTCTAAAACTTCACTCTGTTGCCTCCTTCTTGATATAATTCCCTCACCTTCATGAAATTAAGCCCACCCATTACTAAAGATATTTCACACCAAATGAATGCAAACTCTGAAACAATAATAGCTGAAATGGTAACCACGGGGATGGTTATATCACTAAATTATATATGGTAGCCCCATTATGATACAGCATAATCAACTCCTAACACCTAATTCTGCCTTTGAAACCAGGTTTCAGAAAGAAGTATATTATTCTTTTATCCACTTATTTGTGCAGTGCCTGATTTTTTTAAAAAAAATTGGCATACATTCCATGTGGAGCAAGAATTTTAAGCTGTGCCTTTTAAACTAAAATTATATTGTATTGATTGGCCTGCAGTAATTTTGAACTTTAATATCTGATTCACTGTTATTCCTACATGATAAGTGGGGAAGTTGTTTTTGTTCTAAAAGCCAGGCGAAATATATATATATTTTTCTTCATGTTAGGAAGAGGAAAGCAGAAGCAATCTGTTATCAAACTATGATGTAGAGCTGGATTGCTAAGCATTACAGTAGATTTTATATGAATGTTGAAGAAATAAAACATGCACTGAATATAATCCAATTCATATTTTTTTTCTTTCCAGCTGGTTCCCTTAAACAAGCTGGAGGCAACCAGACCATTACATTTGCAGCAGCCATGCTGTCCATAGACGCTGAACCCCCTCAGGGACCACCATCAAATGTGCAGCCTTGTCATGTGCTGACTTTGTCACCAATAAAAATCCCAGTTTTAACATCACCTTTCCAAGGTATGAGTTTTTGCTTGTTGATCAGTATGATATTTCGGTGCTGTAGGAATGAACTGTGGCTACTTGTTTTAAGGATGGTTTCCCATAGAAGCCAAACTTCAGCTTAATGTTTGAGAAATACTTAGAATATAATAAAGCCCAATTTGGTTATGGGGCAAGTGTACTTCGGCTGATGAGATGGTCCAAAAGATAAACGAATGATTAAAGGTTCTGATCAGGATTTTTTAAAAAATGAATTTACTAATTGGGAAATGGTGATTAGGTCATTTGTTGTATGAATGAAGAGAACCATCGGTAGAAGGGCAAATCTATTTTGTGGAAATCCTATTGATAAAAGAGCTGAACAGATGTAGTGGCGGTGGGAAGAGATGGTAGGAAGCTGTGCTGGTAAGCCTTAAACATCAGACAGCAATTCTGTGGAATTACCCTGAAAAGGAAAGTCACCAGAAATGACTGAAAGCTGAGAAAAGATGCTGCATTAGCATCCATTCTATAAGGATGTGATTTATATGAAGTGATGCCTTTGATGTGAGAAAGAAATCACTGAGAAGTTATTGGCTAAGAAAGATTCTTGAAAGAAAAAGAAATGGTAAACAAGCAAACTTTTATTCAGTTCTTCCAATTTGCAGTTTGAAAGGTAATGCTTGATCATGTCTTATAAATAATTCCAGGAACAATCCTCAAAGTTCTGTTTACCTAGAAAGGTTGTTTTCCAATGAGAGTGTCAGTCCCAAGTATTTGCCATAGAATTTACTGAATTACCACCAATTTACTGAACTGTAGAGGGACTGGGGCTGGGCTGTAATCTTCATAATTATCAATGAGGCCTTGCATAAAAAATAACTCAAAAGTTCTGGATCACGGCGCCTCTAGCTGCATAAAGAGACTTGTCTCCTTGTCGACTAGTTTCCCTCTGTCTATAGACCCTTATGCGGGTCGAAAGTTGCCCTGGAGGGTGCAACTGCCGTTGAAGAGGCTTCACTCAGCTACAGAGGAGTGGCGGCTCCTCCAGCTGTCTGAGCCATCTCTGAGGGCCGACGGAGAAGAAGATCGGCCAGTAAAATGGCCGATCACCTAGCCGCTCCAAACCGCAAGTCAAAGAACATCTAAGCTTTAAGAGCCACTGTGGTGAATCTGGGTGAGATTTTTCCTTGCTACTCTCTACTCTATCTTGTTTTTTGTGCCTGTAAGAGCCTTGCTGGAATTATTTCCCTGGCTTGAAAAAGCAGCTTCTACATGTTTGGGAAGAAAAGCGTTGTACAAAAATAGAACAAAATTTTAAAGACTATATTTTATTTCCATATTCTTTGGGGTACATAAATTTTTTTTTTCTTCTTTGTTCTAAGAGCTGTACTATCATTTTATGCTGGAAGATTATTTCTTTTTTCACATTATACTTTAAATGACAGAAAAAAAGGAAATGGTGTCTGGAAAAGATTTTTTTAACCTACTGAGGAATCTAGTGGCAAAAACCTAATATTGCAACTACTGGTTACACTTTGTAGATGGAATAGACCTGACCTTCAAATTATTTTGGAAGAGAAAAGATAAGCTGTGCAGCTGTGGGAACTGTGGGGGTGGACACTGCTTAATTTTTATTAAATATAGCCTCCACAAAAAAAAAAAGAAAAAGAAAAAAGAGACTCTTTTCAATTACTATCAAAATGGAGAAACCTCAGCTACAATTAAACTGCAAACATATATTGGAAAAGATTTATGAGGCTACTGCAGAAATATGTGCTACAATGAAAGAGTTTACTACAGAATTAAGATCTAGAAATCTCACTTCAAACCTTCAAACTGATGTCCAGGCTATATCTGACTATTCTATAAATCAAAACATACTAGAAGAGGAATCAACAGAGATAAAAGAAGCCCTTATTCTATCTGATAATTTTTTCATCTATAACTTTGAGGAACAGAAGAAGCAAAGATTGAGACCTGAAACTACAAAGCAACGATGCTTTAAGGATGAGAGAAATAGATGCCTAATGCAGAGGATGGTATTCCTATCCTTTCAAAGGCCACTGCAAGTAACAAAAAGAGATCTACTGGCTGAAAGGGAAGGTTGGTTATGGAAACCTACCTAGCACAGAAAAAAAGCCAGAATAAGATTGAAAAAAGAAATTTAAAATTGTGTAATGGATTAAAAGGCAATGTTGGATTTATGGACTGTTTTAAGGATTAAGATTTAGAGTTAGAAGTAAGAAAAAAATAGGAGGGTGATTATTAGACTAGATATTTTAAATAGATTAAGAATGCACCTTTTGGAACAATAGGTTTATTTTGATAAAAATTATTATGTATTGGAATTGAAAAAAATGTTGGCTTTTTAAATTTGGATGGTTTCAATAATTAACTGAGTGTTTTAAATTAGTAAGATGATCTTTTTGTATGATAACATAGATGTGATGAGGCATGATAATCAATTAGATGAAATTTGAATTTTGTTTAATGAACTGAAATGATTTAAGGTTTAACATTATTTTGTTATCTTAAAGAGATTGATCGATTGTGGGATTATATATGTATAGGGTAGATTAATATTTTATTTTAATTAGGATATCTATTGTGTAGTGGAAGAAGAAATAAATGAGATTTGTGATAAAATGAGGGATGTGAGAGATTAAGAGTTAGAATATATCTGGAAGGGATACCTGAATTGATAATTTGTTGATTTAAAGTTAAATTTGATTATGGTGATTGTAAATTTACAAAGTTTTAAAACAGGTGTAACAGTTATAGAAATTTAAATTAGAACTGGAATATTTTAAACATATTGTGCTATTTGAGGGAAATAGAGAGGGGACAGTGAATGTATTGAGTTGAGTTGTTTATATATGTTTTTACTTTTGAATGTTTGATTACCCAAACACCACAGTGTGTCCTGAGTACTTTTTCTTAAGAATTAAAAAACCAATAAAATGTGTTTCAAAAAAAAAATGATTTATCTGTTGGGCAGTGTGCCATTTCTGGCTAGCTAATCAAAGCTGCACCATTTACAAGAATCGTGACTCAGTATGTGATGTATTTATTAAATATATTTAGATGGCAAGCAATATTACCTAGCAATAACTTGCATTGAAATTCATAGAATTTACCTAGTAGTTTTGTGTGAACAGAACCATTGCAAATCAGCTAAATTCTAAAGATGGCTTATTAATTAAATTAATGCTAATTACATGTTACTATAGACTTCTTATAGTTATCTAAAAGGACAAAAAGCACTTAGTTTTATCAATATAAGGGAGATAATCCGAAAATCCTATCCTGACTTCTTTCTTTATTTTTTGAGAGAAAGGTTTTCCTCAGATATAAACAGTGAATCATTTCAATGATGTACTTTTTAAAACAGCTGTTACAGCATATACTCACAGTAAAATTGCTTAAGCTCAAAAGAAGATTATTGCAAAGAGCTATCCCATTGAGATAACCAGTTTGGTATGACTTTTTCAAGGATAAACCTGTCAGGTTTTGGCAGCAGTGTTTTCCTTAGGTTGATAAGATATGAAATAGCATGTCAGGAGTACCAGAAAAATAAATCCATTATCAATCATGCAGCAGGAAATTGCATTATTTATAAATATTCTGTCAAGTGGAATGAACAATAGAAGTTTGAAATAAGTAAAAGTGAAAGCAGATACTACCTGAATTATGTAACTGCACATATGGTTTATCTGGGGCATAATGGAATGTATCATATATGTCATGGATGTTGTATAGAACTGGAATTGATACCTTGGAAATCATCTAGTGGAATTGGGTCCAGAATTGCAACTAGATTAAGCCTAATGGATGGGCATTCAACCCTTTTTAGCACGTTAGCAAAGGATAATCAACCTCCTATTTAGAAGTATGTCTAGTTTAACAAAGAGAAGGACAAGGGGGGACATGATAGCAGTGTTCCAATATCGCAGAGGCTGCCACAAAAAAGATGGAGCCTGAAGGCAAGACAAGAAGCAACAGATGGAAACTAATCAAGGAGAGAAGCAACCTAGAACTAAGGAGAAACTTCCTGACAGTTAGAACAATTAACCAGTGGAACAACCTGCCTCCAGAAGCTGTGAATGCTCCAACACTGGAAATTTTTAAGAAGAGACTGGACAGCCATTTGTCTGAAATGGTATAGGGTTTCCTGCCTGAACTGGGGGTTGGACTAGATGACCTCCAAGGTCCCTTCCATAATAATAATAATAATAATAATAATAATAATAATAATAATAATAATAATAACTAACCAAGGAGAACAGCAATCTAGAACTAAGGTGAAATTTCCTAATGATGAGAGTGATCAATCAATGGAATAGCTTGCCTTCAGAAGTTGTGGTTGCTCCATCATTGGAGGTGGGTGCTCTATAAAAAAGAAAGTGGGCAACCATTTGTCTGAAATGGTTTAAGTTATAGGTATGGGAGGTTGGCCTAGAAGACTTCCAAGGTCCCTTCAAACACTATTATTCAATGTTCTAAATTCCTCTTGGATGACTGTCAGATACAAAGGAAATACTAGATTATTTTTCCTAAGGCTAAGGAATATTTGTTGAAGTGTTCTTTCCTTCTATCTTTCCCAAGATTATGGACTTCTCAAGAGAGCTAGGTCTACACATAACTTCCTCAAAATTTGATAATTTGAACTTTGTCATTTGTGCTTTAAGTAAGAATCAGAGATTCTTAATTTGTTCTATGATCCATTTGTGTTTTTCTATTACGTGCATTGTATTCTCACACAGTTTTTCAAACAGCAAAATTCAAAAGCATCAATACCGCATTCCATTTGATTCCCTTGGTAAAATAGAAGAGTGATTTATCATTTCCTTTTGCTAGATATTACCAAGAAAATCACATGGATCGACAATATAAAATGATTGACAGTAGAGTGCCAGATGATGGTGGAATGGTTAAATTCAGAATGGACAGCACTTACTATGTGGTTGAGGAACAGCTTTTGTCACCAAGCTGATCCTCATCCTCCAAAATCATCCTGTATCACTTCTGCTTTATATAAACATCTGGTTTGAGCAGTTGAACAATTGGGATGATCATTATGCGTCGGATGATTCTTACCCGGGCCTTGTAGGAGTTTTTCCTCCACTACAGTGAGATAACATAGATGACTTGAGGGTGTTCATCTTTTAGCAAGGCTTCCATCCGACATAATTCATGATTCAAATTGCTCTAGTTTACCTTTATTATTTTAATTAATTTCTGAGAGAGTATCAGACTACCACAATCTATGTTATTTCTGTTTACAACTTACATGTATCTCATTCCTCTTCAGATCTCTGAGAATTGCTGGCTGTGTTTGCCTAAAGTATATAATTCAGCACATTTGTTTAATCCTAATAATACTCTTTTTTCGTAATATTCCTTCTCCAGTTCAATGACATGCATAAGATTATGAGATGTTTTTTCATGTCTATGATAGCAGTTAAATAAATAACAACAATTTCCTAGAGTTGAAAGAAAATACTAATTATTTAAGCTTGTAAAGAAATCTTAAACTGCAAAGCAAACACAGAATTCAGTGAAAGCGCTCTAATTAAACAATTTACAATAATTGCAGCAAGAATATACCTAATATGCATGATGGCAATAGCTCATGGTAATAACATTTTGTAAAACAAATGGCCGAACTGTTATTTATTATTGTATACATGTAGCAGTTTAATACGTTTTTAATAGTTGACCAAATGAAGAGGATGTGCTGCAATTTATCAGAAATAATAGGGTTATTTAATACAAATCAATAATATAAGCCCACGTAGAATGTATAAAGAGGACTACTTTTGACAGCATTATGATATGATTATCCTTCCCAGTCCTGGTCTCTAAATATTGGTGCAACTCATTAGTGCTGAATGTTGGCCTTGCTGGATAGAAAACTTGGAGTTGAATATTTGGAGACTTAAGAAAGAAAACAATTATTGTTTTTGAACCTCGTTCCAGCTACAAGTACAGATTAGGCAAAACCTGGCTCAAAACAATAACTGAGAGGGACATTGGAGTCTCTCTCACTTAAATATGAGCCAGCAGTGTTCAGTAGCTAGTACAATCCTTGATTGTATAAACAAAGGCATATAATCAAAATCATGTGAAGTATTAGTACTGCTTTATAAAACCTTACTAAGACCTCACCTGGAATACTGCATCCGGTTTTAGTCCACCACATTACAAAAAAGATGTTGAGACTTTGGAAAAAGTGCAGAGAAGAGCAGCTAAGGTTATTAAAGGCCTGGAGACTAGAACATATGAAGAATAGTTGCAGGAACTGGACATGGCTAGTTTAGAGAAAAGAAGGACTAGGAGTGACATGATATCAGTATTCCAGTATTTGAGTGGCTGCTACAAAGAAGAGGGGGTCAACCTATTTTCCAAAGTACCAGAAGGCAAGACAAGAAACAATGGACAGAAACTAATAAAGGAGAAAGGCAACCTGGAATTAAGAAGAAACTTCCTAATAGTGAGAAAAATTAACCAGTGGAACAGCTTGCCTTCAGAAGTTGTGAGTGCTTCATCACTGGAGGTTTTAAAGAGAGACTAGACAGCCACTTGTCTGAAATGGTAGATGATCTCCTGCTTGAGCAGGGGGTTGGACTAGAAGACCTCCAAGGTCCCTTCCAGTTCTATTCTGATATTTTAAAAAAGAGGCTAAGATGATGATATGACGGTAATTCCTGAACACATGCATGAGAGGAATGGAATGCAAATTATATTTTCAAAATACAGTATTTGACTTTATTTGTTCCTTTTCCTTTGCAAAATTGCTTCCTCATAAGTTTCCAACTGAATTGTACTACTGGCAGTGAAGTGAAGTTAAATGAAAGTTTCTTTTCCTGAAAGAGGACAAAAAAGTTGATTGTTCAAAAGTAGTAGTCAGCTCTCAAGAATGAAATGTTTCTCTGCATTGTTTAATAACTGGGGGGGGGGAGAAAGAAGCAAATAATCTAATATTGAGATAATCTCTTGTGGAAAGTATATTTTACAGCCAGTCCTCCTTTCAGCTAAAAAAAATATCAATAGATTCATAAAGCATGACTTACTGCCCTTAAGTCCGACCAAAATAAATCTTTCAGAGAATGCGGTCTGAGGACTCTAAAAGCTATTATATTTTCATTATCTTTTTTTGATGTATAATGTAATTTTTAATGCTTGTCTTTTATAATATTTTGATAGGTTATCTTGTCATTGTAGAGGCAAAATTGAAAAGTGTAAAAAGCCCTCAACATAACATTATTGTTCTCCAGACCTTACAAAAGATAATTTAGATCAAAGTAGCTTTGGCATTTATGTTGGGACTAAAACTGTTGCAAAAAATGTTACACTTATTAAACAGTACTGTTATTTTCCCCTATGCAATAAATATATTTATTTGGAAGTTAATTATATAACTGTATACACACTAAATACATGAAACATGTTCTAATACAGTCTTTCTCAAACTTGGCAACTTTAACACGTATGGACTTCAATTCCCTAGGGAATTCTGGAAATTGACGCCCATGTGTTTGAGAAACAATTGCTCTAACAGAAAAAGTCAACTATGAATTATCTGACCATAGTTTGGATGAACCTATTTACCTTCCAATAATGTTCTGCTTCCTTACCATTGCTTCACATTCAAGCTTTTCTGCTTCACTGTTGGTTTTAATGGAGTCTATGACAAGTTGCTATAACCAACTCACCATGGCCAACTTGCCACAGGACAATAGTTACACTAATATAGAAGAAATAGTGAATATAATCATTAAAGAAAGGATGCCAAAGGAGAGAGAAAATGAAATGTGAATGACAAATATTGTAATTTGGCATTTTTTCTTTAATGATTCTATTCCACTATTTTTTCAATCCCTTGGTGGGTTGGCCATGGAGAGTCCCATGGCAAGTTGGCTATGGCTTGTTGGCTGTGGCAAGTTGTCCCATTCCGGCTAAATAAATGGCAGCTTTAACTTTTTTGTTGCAGAATGGATTGAACAAAATTTAAAGGCCTGCCATTTCTGACAATGTCAGAATAGGTGCTCCGACAGCTTTCATCATTTGAGATCCAACAAAAATGAAGAGCTCATAACTTATTTTATACTGGAGAAGAGCTGTGTGATATTCTGAAGAACACTCCATCCTTTTGAGGGGATCTAACCTGCTTGATTTCATATATAAATGCAGACTAAAAACAATAGCCTAGCAGAAACAGGAGATCTGAGCAGAGGACTTGGGCATTCCTTGAACAAGGGAAACATGGGATATGATTACGGTACTGGATTAAACCAGGGAAGATGTAGGTTTAAATGAGTTCTTATCCATTGTGCTCACTGGGTGACTTTGGACCAGTCACTATTTTTCAGCCTAGCCTATTCCATAGGTTGTTATTTGAAAGGCAAACCTGAATGCTGTATTTGCTGCCTTTGAGCTTTTGGAAGCAAGATGGGATTTAAATCAATCGAACAAACAAACTAATAAATAAATCTGTGTCTTGCCAATGGCAGGATTCCTGACTTGAAAGTCCATGCATGATGAGTCAGCTCTTTTTAGACTCAGTGGGTGTTGTCAGCGTGAAGAACAGCATCAAGGAGGCAGGTTAGCACTCTGCACTCCTGTAGCATCTCTATGTACTTATAAATAAACACTAGAAGCATCTTTCAGTTGCTGCTTGTGTGCTATTAATCCCACTAGGGAAGAAACATCTGCAGGCCTGAGTGCTCAGTATGAGCAATTTTATTCTGCATTGTATATAGAGCACTGACAGTAGAACAACATGCTGGAGGGAAAATTCCAGACCGACTGTGGATATGGATTATTCATAGTATCCAGAAAAACTGGTACAATTTCCCACAATATGGGATTCCACACTGAAGTAAATGTATTAACTGAATTATCCAAGCAATAAAAAATTACTAGAGTCAAGGCTGGATCCATAATTCAATATAGCCTATGAAAATGTTTGTTTCAAAATATTATCTTTTTTAAAAAAATGAGTAAGAGGTGTTAATAAAATTCTGTAAAACCTGGCATGTAAAAAAGAATATTTTAGTTAGAAAGCTTAGATATTTTTAAATATGGAACCCTAGATTTTAATATGATAAAGAAATCAATCAAATAAATATTTTCCTTTGTATTATTTCTCATATAAGAATAACACAATCACTTATATCTCAAAGCATTGGTAATAACTAATGTTCCAAAACATATTTCAACATAGACCTAGCCCAGGGGTAGGCAACTTTGGCTCTTTTATGACTCATGGACTTCAACTCCCAGAATTCTGGGAGTTGAAGTCCATGAGTCATAAAAGAGCCAAGGTTGCCTACCCCTGACCTAGCCCTTTGTAATATTCTATATACAACTAAATCTCTCGTTGTCTGTTTGTACCCTTCACTTAGTCCAAACATGCAACATAGCACAACAATTTTTGAATCAATTTACTTCAAATCTGCTAACTTAAAGTAGGCATAAAATAAATCAGGATTCATTACTCCCACCGCACTGAAATTTTAAGGATCTCCAGATGACTTTTATTCACAGAACTGCAGCCACTGCAATGTCCTCACAATCATGTGAACATGATTTCCAACTTTCTCTGCCAGCTTCCCACAAGCAAAGGCAGTGGGGAAGCCAGAGGAAGTCAGAAATTACTCCTGCTGCTTTTTTGCATGCCCGTGGTAATTCTGTTTATCTGTTTACATAAGTTTACATATTTACATATTGACTTATTATTGATGTTCATTATTATTATTAACGTGCCTCTACAATTATTTTTCTACTTATGATATACACTTTTATTAGATAGTCACAAGACCACCCAGCATTGGGCTAAAAAGTAATATGGTCAACCTAAAATTTAATGTTATTCTGTTCGTATCACTCTGAACTACCTTTCTCTCAAAGGATGACCCAGGCTGTCTACTACTAATAAAAAAATGGTCCACCCTTGAACCACTGATCCCATGTCTACTTACCTCACCTCTGACTGTGGCTATTATCAATACTGATATCTCCCTTGGCACAATGGTGGGTATTTCAGAAGAAGCCCAAAGTAACAACAAAAAACAACATTTCCTCTGGCATTAGCTTTTGAAACATTTCTTTTCCACCAGTTTCCTCAGTATCACTGGGTGTATCCAGATCTAGAAATGCTTCCCTATAATTCTTGGCTTGCAAATTATTAATGAAACTCTGGGAACATGCAGCCCCTCTTCCCTCACTTCTCAGGAGAGCAGCTGGAATTGTTTTTGAAGTGGAAAACAACAATTGCATCTAATGGGAGAGGCAGAGAAAGAATCAGTTGTGAGGAAAGATAAAAATAATTTCCAGCGCTCTGTGTAATATTTGTAATTTGCAGATTATTTTTCCAGTAAAGCTCTTGAGTGGAAGGGGAAAGACATTCCTGAGGTGATTAACAAGGATGATAAGAAAAGCAAGCCAGTGGCCTGAGGTGATACAGCATGTGAATCGATACAGAGCCAACCCATAGAGTACCCTTTAAAAAAAAAAAAAAAAAAAAAAAAATCTAACCAGAAAAATTTGATTTTTGTACACCAATGTAGCTCAAAGCAATCTATAGATTTTAGCTGAGCTCAGATAAAGTGCTTGTTTTATTTTATTATTTTATTTTATTTTTATATCATCTCTGTAGCACTATACTCCTTATGGACTCACAATTGATAACTTGTGCATTTGGTGCTCCTGATAAGTCCTTGTATAGAGCCATGGTGGTTAGAATGCCGTATTCCAGGCAGACTGCCAGAAGTTTGATTCTCACTGGCCCATGGTTGACTCAGCCTTCCGTCTTTCCGAGGTCGGTAAAATGAGGACCTAGATTGTTGGGAGGCAATATGCTGACTCTGTAACGGCTTGGAGAGGGCTGTAAAAAACTATGAAGCAGTATATAAGTCTAAGTGCTATTGCTATTATGAAATGCCACCCTTCTTTTCCATTAAGTTGCACTTTGCTTGAAATGATGCAGAACTACTTGAAAGTGGGAAAGAGCAGGCAATCAGACGAAAGGAGAAGCTGTCTATGATGTTTTAACATAGGAATGTGTGCTAAGAGGTATTCAAGTGATCAGTTAGTAGACAATCAAGAATGGGGTGTATGATTTTATGGTAGTACTTTGTCCCATTCCAGCTGGTTAGGTTCTGGAACATGCAGGCCTCCTGTACTTTTCTCTTTTTAGTGTCCCTTTCATCACATACTTATGGAGGTGCCTCCGAACCATTTTACGCAATTAAACAAAATCCAAAAAGAGTAATAAAAAAAGAAAAGAAAATGCAGACAACAGCAGAGTTGACTTGCAGGAGCTCTGCCATATGAACAGCCTTGTTTTTTCTGCTTCTCAGTCTGCAAAAGAGAAGTGTCACCTTATTCCAGCCTACGGCAATATTCACAAGGGGCTTTTTTACACAGCAGTCCAAAAGCTGCTTAACTCCCATGGACAAACCAGTGGAAAATGAAGCCAATTTAAGAAATTTCTTGCTGGATTTCTCTTTCTCTCTTTTGGCTACAGTAATGGTATTCTGTCTTGAATTCACTTAACACAGCCTTGGTTTTAGATTTCCCTGCTTCTTTTTCCCTCCAACCCATGTTATAAGAAGACTAGTAGCAGCTCTTAGTTTTAAGCCACAACTGAATACCTATGTATTGTGCGAAGTTTTATATCAAAATGTATTTTATTCTTTATACTGTTTCTGACTTCCCTTAAAATATTAACATAATCCACAATGAACTGAGAATCAGTGTTTCCAGTAGACAATTGATAGTCAAGCTGAAATCATGTAAATATAGCAAACAAGGAAAAATATTTTACTCAAACGTCCTCAAACCCCCAAATATGTTACCAAGACCTAATCCAGATATCAAAGGATAAGATCTGAAAACACAAATAGAGTTAATTAAATTGGTCTCCCAGCAGAATGGCATGTTCACAAGAATAAACATCATACGACCGTACTCCTCAAGTATCACCCTAGAATCAGCACATATATTTTCCCATATTTAGGACAAGCTGCTCTATAAAACAGTGTTATATATTAACTTTCACTCAAAATATCCAATACTACACCATCCAGTATTTCCCTGATCCTCTCTTCTTCCAATAATAATTATTTTTCCCCATTACGCAAGTATAATTCTTACTACTATTAATACCTGTACAATTAAATATAAACATCTTCCTCACATGTTTCTAATGTTATACACTGTCAATAATATCCGTTTATAATATCTTCTCTAGCCAAAACATATCTCAAATGTATTTGCAATCCAAGTTCCCTTATTCAATCTGTATCTTGTTTTTTTTCCCTCTTTTTTCAATTTTAATTTCCCATCAATATTCAAAATAACTTTATCAATTATCATTCTTCTCATAATTAATTACATTTGGGTAACTAAAAGCTTCCCTTATATCAACCCTCTTAGTATTTTTGTATTTCACATCTTATAGAAAATTATGTTACGCTAGTTACAAATCACATCCTTCTATTTTATAATGGTCCTTTTATTTCTAATTGTCTGTTTTTTAAATCATATTCAAACATCCATTAGATGGTATAGTATCTCATCTAATTAGTCAGGACCTCTATTTTCTTCAGTCTTACTCTAGCTTTCTTCCTTTGGCAAATAACTTTGCAAGTCAATACATTTAAGTCACCAAGTATTTCTTTCTCTGTTTTTGTATATATTATTTGGAATAAAAAAGACAATTTAATTAAAGTGTTTTCGTAAAAATGTTTAATCCATTTATATTCATTAAACAGCCTCCATTTTCTTTCTCCTTCAGTTTCTCTTTTAGTTTCTTGTTCCTAAGTTTTCAGCATTTTTCCTAACAGTTCTGTCATCCATGCTATTAATTCTTCTTCCTTGTCCTCAAATATGATCTGAAGTCTTGAAAAGTAAAATGTTTTTCCCATTTCCAATGTTATATCTGGGTCTTCCAAATTTTTATTTATCTGCACCTATCTGTTGATTTCTTCTTTCGAATCCTCTATTTTTATGTCAGTTCCCTCTATTTTTTCCTCTGCTTTCTCAGTTTCTAGTTCATTCTTTATGGTCATTTTCTGAACATTTTTTGCTTGTAAGTTTAAGTTGGAGAATTGCTCATTTATGTTATTTAAATTATTTTAGTCTTCTCATAATTTAAAACAATTGTTTCTTGAATTGATTTCAACATGGAAAGAATTTCTTTCTGGAGTCTATTTACATTTTCTGGTTGATTATCCATGTTTCTTCCAAAGAGAAATAGTCCAGAAGCACTGTTTCTTAATATTTCTTGATAATTCTTGAAGCTAAATGTCAGTCAATATTTATAATCCAGGCCAGCCAATTTAGAATGGTTTATTGTCTCCTTCTTACAGATAAAACAGCCCAAGGATTTTTTCCCCCTTTTCCCAGCTGCAGTCTGCAAAAGTGAAAGTTTCCAGGAACAACAAAGAGTCCAGGCTTCACACCAAATTTTCTTTGAGCATAATAAATTGTAATGCCAAGGTTCACTACTAGATGTCGTCAACATCCATCTTCTAGTTTTTAAATCCAAACCTATTTCATCAACTTTCCAAATATCTTTTCGAATATAAAG
Organism: Crotalus tigris; assembly: GCF_016545835.1. Taxonomy (NCBI): domain Eukaryota; kingdom Metazoa; phylum Chordata; class Lepidosauria; order Squamata; family Viperidae; genus Crotalus; species Crotalus tigris. The sequence continues at coordinate 1,326,714 of NW_024096465.1, read as the reverse complement.
TTTTAAAAATACTTTTAGTCCCCAAATTTATCAAAGCTATGTCGCTATATTAAATCCAAATTAATCTTGTAGGTTTTGTCTAATTTCCCCCCAAGGAAAGTTATTCGCAGCTTCTCTTTTCCTGAGCAAAACAGGGTGGAATTTCCCCTTTTCTCTATCATCTGGAACATTCTTTGCTTTGGGAGTTCTTTTTTCCAGGAAAAGTTTTTAAAGTTATAAAGAGGGGTTCATTCTCACCCAATTCCATCCATGTTGTTCAGAAGTTGCTAGTTGGTGCTTATCTTAGGTTGTCAATGGCTTCTGGCTGGCCACATAAATGTGGCCAATCTTTCTTCTGCTGGTTTGAAGGGCTTCCTCAGATCAAACGGAAGGGCTGACACCCCTCTGCGATCAATGAGGGTCCCCTTCTTCTTCATTGCTTCTCTGGGGTGACTTTAGACTCTTTTTAAGAGTCCCCAGCAGATCAAAATCGGACATGGAAAACAACTGTTGCATTTATTTATCTTTGATCTTGCATTACCAATTGATAAATGTATGCATTCACAATGTGATGATTGTGAACATTCTAATATAGTGGTCCCCAACCCCCAGTCCACAGCCTCATGCTGGGCCACAGCCTGTTTGGAACCAGGCTATGGAAGTGGTGGGTGAATGCACGTGTATGACTACAAAGCTTTCCTTTGTGAAAGCAGTGCACATGCAAGTGTGAAACTATCCCCTTTCCCCCTACCCTTCCCCCGCTGCTTGTGCTGGAAAGGTTGAGTACTGTTATTCTAATATTTATGAATTAATTTTTCATACCATTAGTTATCACCATGCTTTTTTGTCCATTCCTGATCTTTATACATACTATTTACCTGTCCATAAACCAACAGAATAAAGAATTATGCAATCAAAAGCCTGTGGAAATGCAATAATGGCATAAGGTAAATCATCATAGAACATGTACTTTCTAAACATGTGCTATCCAAAGGAGAAGACCATTTATTTGTGTCTTACTGTCTGCTTTTAAAAAAAAGATAAATGTAAACTGAATCCTAGGATATGATTATGGAACTCATAACCATTAGCATTTCACATTTTGGAAACAAATAAATCTGGAGCAGAACTTCATTGATATATATTTTCTATTTATTCTATCAAACAAACAAGGCTAAAGGATATAATTGCCTTTTACGAAGAAGAATTATGGTGTTCATTTTCATACATCCTTCCACAATTCAATATTTTCTAGCATGAGAAAGGTAAAACACAACTTGGTTGTTATAGACTCTTGTATTGTAAATTAGGAGTACAAATATTAAAAAAAAGAGGCACCATCTGCCATATAAACCATTTGCCACCTGTTCTTTTCCTTTCAGACTTATTTAATGGCGTAGATTTTGTTTCAGCTTGCCGCTGAACAGCTGGGAAGTGACTAAGTATTTTTCCTATCAGTAACTTAATGGCTGAACAACATTGCATGTGGAAAAAAAATGTTGCTAAGCCCAGGGATTTGCCACACGGACTTTCATGTGTTTGTCAGTTTGCTTCATTAGCAAATTCTGCAGACAGTAAAACAAGATTTTAATAGCCCCCATTATCCAATTGTTATTGGTGGGATGTTCCTGGAAGAATAGGCGATCCTCTGCAGTCAAGCAATCCAGGTTCCTTTCAAACCGCTCGTAATACTTACGACCACTCTGGTAAGTGACAGATACAAATACTGTAACTTTTTTATTGCTTGCCTATAAAATAAACTGAAGAGCCTATTGTTTTCTCACACCTGTTGAGAAAAAATAAAATTGTTGCCTTTGGTTCGTTTGCAGTAAGCAGCATGTTGGATATAACCGCTGAATACTGTTTTGAAGAATAATTTTGCCATTCCTTTCCTTTTCTGCAAGAAAGATTCCAATGAGCTAGGTCTAAGTACTGTATATAGGTGTAATTATGGGTAGTCCCCGAATTATGACCGTAATTGAGCCCAAAATTTCAGTTGCTAAGCATGACAGTTGTTAAGTGAATTTTGCCTCATTTTACAATCTTTCTTGCCCCAATTGTTAAGTGAAATACTGCAGTTGTTAAGTTAGTAGCACAGTTGTTAAGTGAATCTGGCTTCCCCATTGACTTTGCTTGTCAGAAGGTTACAAAAGGTGATCATGAGACCCCGGGACAATGCAACCATCAGAAATATGAAACAGTTGCCAAGTGTGTGAATTTTGATCATGTGACCACAGGGATGCTGCAATGGTTGTAAGTGTGAAAAATGGTTAAAAGTTGCTTTATTTTCAGTGCTGCTGTAACTTTGAACGGTCACTAAATGAACTGTTATAAGTTGAAGACCTATAGATTGAATGGATGGGTAGGTAAGTGGGTTGAGCAACTGTGTCAGGTACCTGTTGGCAAATATATCTCTATCTTTCTGTCTCTGAGCTCTGTGCGGTATTGCAATCTGTTCTGGAAACTCCTTTCAGTTAAAAAAAAAAAAGTAGCCTTCTCGATGGAACACAGGACAGCTATTCAAGAAACCCTCCTGCCAATTGTTGCATGTGTTCAAGTGATTTGTGGTAAACTTTAAAGCAGAATTCCCCAATCTGGCCTGGAGGGGAGCAGAGGGGGGAAAGGGGATGGTTTGTAGGAGGGGCAGATAGATGTGTGGGTGGGGCTGAGAGCACCCTTAATGCTCACACAAGGGAGGGAGTCTTGAGTACCTGTGACACTTGTGCAAATGAGGCCCCGAGCACTCGTGCAAGTGAAGCCACAAGCATTTGCAACCCTCATGTGTGAGTGAGCCATGAGCGCCCATGACCCTTGCGTGAATGTGGCTGCAAGTGCCCGTGATGCTCGTGTGAGTAGGGCTGTGTTCACGCATGCACATCACCCAGCCACTCACACAACCAGTTATGAATAGGCCACGGACTGGTAGTGGGCCATGACCCACAAGTTGAGGAGCCCTGCTTTAAAGCATGTGTACTGGAAAGAGAACCCTATACTTCTTGGGCTTTTTGTTTTAAACTGGAGGATAAAATATTGCAAATTGATCAACTCACAAGAAGCTTTGGGACTGAGATTGGGTGAGTCTGAAAAGTTTTAATCAGATTTTAAATAAAAATGCAAATGGAATTAACCAATTATAAAAATTTAGCAGCAATAAAACCAGTTGCCATAAAAAGCCCTTTTGGGTTACATTCATATACACAGGTAGTCCTCGACTTACAACAGTTCATTTTGTGACTGTTTGAAGTTACAATGGTACTGAAAAAAGTGACTTATGACCAATTTTTTGAACTTACAATTATTTTGGCATCCCCATGGTCATGTGATCAAAATTCAGTCACTTAGTAACTGACTCATATTTATGACGTTTGCAGTGTGCCCGGGTCAAGTGATCACCTTTTGTGATCTTCTTAAAAGCAAAATCAATGGGGAAGCCAGAATCACTTAACAATTGTGTTACTAATTTAACAACTCTAGTGATTCACTTAACAACTGTGGCATGAAAGGTCATAAAATGGGAAAAAATTCACACAACAAATGTTTTGCTTAGCAACAGAAATTTTGGGCTCAGTTGGATTATAAGTCGAGGACTATCTGTATATCTTGCTATGCGATGTATGTGTGTGCTTGTTTGTGTGTGCTTGTGTGTATGTGTGTAGTATGATAAAAATATTGATGTCTTCCAAATCTTTCCAAGTGTGTCAATTTGTTAATTTAGTTCTTGATAGTATGGTGTCTAAAATATCCTTAGATTTAAGAGAGATTCATGTGGGACCAAATGGTTCCCTCTATTATACCTAGAGAATATAATAGCAAATGTAGCTACATGAATTATTATTTGTCATGAAAAATGCTAATCATTTGAAGCCAATTTACTGATAAAAAAATGAAAGTTCATTTATTCGTGACATATTCTTTGTCTAGCATCAAACCAAGGTAATGAAGCAAGGAAATGAATATTTTATCATTACTGAAACATCACTTTGTTCTCAGAATAAAATTGGAATAAGTTTTTTTCAGATTAATATTTGCCCTAATGCACATAACATACTCAATTTACATTCCTAGGATTGCTTGAGTCAGAGTAGCCTTGTACAAAAGACATATTTTGTCAATGAATGAAGAGAACAGCCTTCAAAACATCTAGCATTCAACTGATTTTTGAAAAATGATCTTTTTGTTGCTTGAAGTTGAAAAAGAATTTCAGATCTAGTCTTCCCTCAAGACCTTTTTCATCCTTATAAAACATATCCAAGAAAATCATACTGGTTCTATCCAAGTTATTTGGCATCACTTGAACTTGGATCAAGGAGTTTAATAGTTCAAAGAGCTGCCACATACAAGACTGAAAGTGTATTGTTTCTAGCTGTTGTCATAGGCTCTTTCTTCATTCTTAAAACGAACCATTATGGCATCATCATGTCCTAAAAGAAAGATATCTAAGCAATATATTCTGCCACATACTCTTTGTCTGTTGCTCAGCTGGACAAATGCTGTTAATATTCAAGATCACATGAAGCTATGCTTACAGGAGTTACAGCAAACCGTGCCCCAAAATCAGTATATAAAGTGTCCTGATGGGATGCAGAGATAGGATAAAAATTGACAGGTCTGTCTTCAACCTAAAATGCCCCTTGTAACCACAAAATGAAGATAACACTGCATATATCCTTTTTTACCTTTATTATAGATGTGTGTGTGTGTGTGTGTGTGTGTGTGTGTGTGTGTGTGTGTATGTAGGTCTTTGGTTATTTGGGTTTTCTCCCGTGTAAAATTGGAAGTGTCTTGGCGACGTTTCGACAAAATCCCATTCGTCATCTTCAGGCTGGTGTTTTCAGCTTCGTGCTTCGAGGAGCAATGTGTGGTCTTAGCTGTTTCTTCCTTTTAACTGCCAGTGGGGGTATGAACTGATTGGGTGGGAGCTTGGCTGTGTTCTGATTGGGTGGAGGTGTGTTCTGATTGGTTAGGGGCTTGGCTGTGCTCTGATTGCTTGGGGGGTTGGCTATGCTCTGATTGGCTGGGGGGTTGGCTGTGCTCTGATTGGCTGGGGGAGTGTTCTGTTTGGGTGGGGGCTTTGTTGTGTTCAGGTTAGTCTGAGTTGCAGGGGGGTTTAAGATGGTGGGCTGCCTTGCTATTTTTTGGCTTCGCGTTCGTGGTCATGCCTCATCTTCATGGTGGGTGTCAGTTTGCTTCATGTATGGACTGGAGGGGTTTAAAGTGGCTAATGGTGCAGCTGTGGTCTGGCTTCTGGTTTGTGGTCATGCCTCATCATTGGTGTGGCTTTGGTGAGGCCACACCAATGGTTTGCATTGCTCCTTGAAGCACGAAGCTGAAAACACCAGCCTGAAGATGACGAATGGGACTTCGTCGAAACGTCGCCAAAACACTTCCAATTTTACGCGGGAGAAAACCCGAATAACCAAAGACCTACATACAAACACCCACGAAAACCTCAGAAAACAAATACACACACACACACACACACACACACACACACACACACACACACACACACACACACACATATATATATATATATATTATAATATATATATATATATATATTAGATATATATATTTGTTTCTGAGGTTTTCGCGGGTATTTGTATGTAGGTCTTTGGTTGTTCGGGTTTTCTCCCGCGTAAAATTGGAAGTGTCTTGGCAACGTTTCGACGAAGTCCCATTCGTCATCTTCAGGCTGGTGTTTTCAGCTTCGTGCTTTGAGCAGCAAATGGGATGCAGAGATAGGATAAAAATTGACAGGTCTGTCTTCAACCTAAAATGCCCCTTGTAACCACAAAATGAAGATAACACTGCATATATCCTTTTTTACCTTTATTATAGATGTGTGTGTGTGTGTGTGTATGTAGGTCTTTGGTTATTTGGGTTTTCTCCCGTGTAAAATTGGAAGTGTCTTGGCGACATTTCGACAAAATCCCATTCGTCATCTTCAGGCTGGTGTTTTCAGCTTCGTGCTTCGAGGTTTGCATTGCTCCTTGAAGCACGAAGCTGAAAACACCAGCCTGAAGATGACGAATGGGACTTCGTCGAAACGTCGCCAAGACACTTCCAATTTTATGCGGGAGAAAACCCGAACAACCAAAGACCTACATACAAATACCCGCGAAAACCTCAGAAAACAAATATCAAACCTCTACGGGGAGGAAATCCACCATCTGACCAGGACCTATGAAAAACTTGAAGTCCAAAGAGCTTCCATTTTATGCGACCTCAAATTCCTACGCAACTGCCGAGATCAAAATCTAATCCCCACATGTTTCCAACTGAAATTCCACTCCAACTCTGCAGCCACCAAACGGATCCTGAAAAGAACAGAATTGGCCCTAATCAGAAATGAACTTCACACTAAAAGATTTCTCCTAGACCGAATTAACAAAGATCTCCTCACACTCCACCTCAAACTCAGCAACAAGATCCACCCCGCACTTTGGGACAAACCCAAACAACTCGCCGTCTGGAGAGCCGAAACACAGACCACCCTCAAGACAGATACACACACCAACAAACTCCGAAGACTACAAGAAAGCCAGAAACAAACCCCTCCTCCCTCACAGCCACACATGAAACAAACAGTGCATAACATCTCAGATAGGATCCTCACCAAAGCCGAAACCAATGTCCTTGCCAAAGGATTCAACTTTGCAGTCGCTCCCAAACACATCCCCACTGAAACCATTATATGTGGAGTTGAAACCAGCCTGACCAAAATCAACCCCGACGACGCTAACAGAATCAGACTCAAAATCACCAACATCCTCTGTACCAGCAAGCCACCCAAAAGCAACTTACCCAAAGAGGAACATACAGCACTACGTAACCTGAAAGAAGACACCAGCATAATAATCCTACCAGCAGACAAGGGCAACGCCACGGTGGTTATGAACACATCTGACTACCAAACCAAATTAACCAACCTACTCCAAGACTCCACATACAAACCCCTAAATACAGATCCCACCACCTACCTGGAAAAAACCACCAGATCCAAAATAAAAGCCTCCCCATTAGCGAAGAGATCCAGCAAAGAATCATTCCCAGAGAGAAATCATCCAGATGCCCCAAACTCTATGGTCTCCCAAGATACACAAAGAAGGAACCCCACTCAGACCTCTACATGGAAACACTTTGAAACCCAAGCTCTAGAAAAATCGGATCACAAACCCAAACTCTGGCTCAGATATGTAGACGACACCTTCATAATCTGGCCACATGGGAAAGAAAAACTGGACAACTTCCTCACACACCTCAACAGCCTACACCCCAAAATACAGTTCACCATGGAAACAGAAGCTAACAACCAACTTCCCTTCCTGGATGTCTTAGTCTACAAGAAATCCAATGGCTCCCTAGGACACACCATCTACCAGAAGAAAACACACACAAACCGCTATCTGCACGCTCTCTCACACCACCACCCAGCACAGATCAACTCTGTAGCCAAGACACTCATCTCCAGAACAAAACGCTTAGCTGACGAACAACACCTAAAACCCGAACTACACACTCTCACCAATGTACTAACATCCAATGGATTCCATAGAAATAAGATTACAAACCTAATCCAAAAAGAAACCCCCACTAAAATCCAAGACAAAGAACAAGAAAACGGCAAAGCCCTCCTCCCATACATAAAAGGCACCACAGACAGAATCAGTAAGATCCTCCATAAACACAACATCAAAACAGCATTCTGCACAAACAGAAAAATATCCACCATCCTTAGAAACCCCAAAGATAAAATTGAATTAGAAAATCAAGGAGTATACGAAATCCCATGCACCACTTGTCCCACCACATACATCGGACAAACCAACAGAAGAATAAGTGCACGCATTGAAGAACATAAGAACTCAGTCAAAAAAGAGGAACCAACATCTTCCCTGGTCCAACACCTTAAAGCCACAGGACATGAAATTGACTTTAAAAATACCAGAACCATTGCCAAAAGTGAACATTTTAATAACAGAATAATCAGAGAAGCCATTGAGATAGAAAAACGCCCACACAGCATGAACAAGCGAGATGATACCTCCCGCCTACCAGCCATTTGGAAACCCGCCCTTATTGACAAACGACTCCCTAACACAAAAAATGATACCAGACCCACACTCACAAAAACCACACAGGAGGTCACCACCACACATCCACGCAAAAAAACAAACCCAAAGCCACACCGATGACGAGGCACGACCACAAACCAGAAGCCAGACCACAGCTGCATCATTAGCCACTTTAAACCCCTCCAATCCATACATGAAGCAAACTGACACCCTCCATGAAGAGGAGGCACGACCACGAACGCGAAGCCAAAAAATAGCAAGGCAGCCCAAAATCTTAAACCCCTCTGCAACTCAGACTAACCTGAGCACAACCAAACAGAACACTCCCCCAGCCAATCAGAGCACAGCCAAGCCCCTAACCATTCAGAACACACCTCCACCCAATCAGAACACAGCCAAGCTCCCACCCAATCAGTTCATACCCCCACTGGCAGTTAAAAGGAAGAAACAGCTAAGACCACACATTGCTGCTCAAAGCACGAAGCTGAAAACACCAGCCTGAAGATGACGAATGGGACTTCGTCGAAACATTGCCAAAGACACTTCCAATTTTACGTGGGAGAAAACCTGAACAACCAAAGACCTACATATATATATATTATATATATATATATATATATATATATATTATATATATATATATATATATACAGGTAAAAAAGGATATATGCAGTGTTATCTTCATTTTAGATGTTAAAAGGGTCTCTCTCTCTCTCTCTCTCTCTCTCTCTCTCTCCCCCTCCCTCTCTCTCTATCTACCCTTGGTCTGCCAGTCCTCTTCCCCCACTCTCTTTCTTTCTCTCTCTCTCTTTCCACTTTCTCTCTCTCTCTCTCCCTCCCTCCTTCTCTCTCTCTTTCTCTCTCTGTGTCTCTCCCCCCTCTCTCCCTCTCTCCTATCTGCTGCTCACCTGGCAAGCTGGCTTCAAGCTGTTCTCCAACAAGCTCAGGGGTAGGCAACCTCAGCTCTTTTATGACTCATGGACTTCAACTCCCAGAATTCCTGAGTCAGCATAGCTGGGCTAGCTAGCTCTGCTTCCTGCTTCCTGCAGAGATGCAGCAAAGGGAGGAGCTCTGCCCAATAAGCTTTTCAGCTCCTCGGAGAACACTATGAGTGCACTCTCTTTTACACACAGAGAGAGAGAGAGAGAGAGAGACAGAGAGACAGAGAGAGAATCAGGGAAGCACAATTGCCTCTCTCTGTCTCTGTCTCTCTCTGCAAATGGCAGAGGAGGTGAGAGCCACAGGGGAAGGCTCAAAGAGCCGCATGCGGCTCCAGAGCCGCAGGTTGCCGACCTGTGGACCAGAGGACTTCAACTTGCCATCATTGGGGCTGCAGTCAGTGGTGACTCAGGAGTTCATTGCCAACATGGTAACCATGGATTCTTCATGGCCCAATTCACAGTGGTTCGCACATTAGATCTAATGTTTGTAGGAGAGGCATTTCCTAAAGTTGCTGTATAAATATTGTAACATTAAGCAAGCTGGCTCAGGAATTGTGGGAGTTGAAGCCCACACATCTTAAAGTTGCTGAGATTGAAAATCCCAAAGGTGCTTTTTCAGGAGGCAACTGGATTTTCTTGTTTTTTCTTGGATGACATTTCATTTCTCATCCAAGAAGCTTCTTCAGCTCTGACTGGATGGTGGGGAATGGAAATATTTATACTGCTCGCAGACAATAAATCCTTCCATTCCCACGGTTCAGTTAGAGCTGAAGAAGCTTCTTGGATGAGAAGCAAAATGTCTTCAAAGAAAAACAAGAAAGTCCAGTTGCCCCCTGAAAAAGCATCTTTGGGACAACCATGACCTGGATGACTGAGAATCTCCATGGACACTGAGATTGAGAAACACTGAACTAGAACAAATATCATTGCAGTAATTTTAGATGCTGGTAGTGTTTGCGGTATCTGTGTATAATGAGGGTGGGAGGAGAATGTTAGATTCCTCATATGTTCATTACTGAAACCAATACAACCATAAGCCATTTTACTTGAGAAAAAAAATGCTTTATTCCAGGAGAGGAAGATAGAAAGTGAGTGTAGGTATATACATTTATAACTGTATATTCAAGCCTACAATCATGTTCATGAAAATGTTTTTCTTTAAATAAGAAGATTGCTATTATGTGCAACATTAACTCTGACATGTTTGCTTCTGTTCCATCATTCATCTCTATTTATTTATTAAATTTATTTGCCACCCATCTTGCTACTGGTGAATCTTTGTTTAGTTAAATGGCTCATGATATGTGGACTTTCGCTTTGAATTCCTATCCTAGTTACACCTCTGGGGATCTCCTCGTTGGGAAAGACCAACCTTGCACATCTTTTAGTCCCTTACTCTCCGTCAAACAAAAGAAAAATAAAAATAAACTCCAAATTGCCATGCCTATCCATCCTTCATTCCTATGATTTATATCCTACCTTTCTGCCTATGGGCATTCAAGACTGCTGAAAATATCAAATCTTTATATTCTCATTAAAAATACTAAAATCTATTATAGTACAGTAGCTCATATTAAACAAACAAACAAACAAAAAACCTGGCTGCAGAGGGAAATCTTGACTTTCTTCCCTAAGAGGAAAAAGTCTGGAGGAGTGGTGTTTTTCCATCTGAAATGATTTCTAGATTTGTGTAGCTTGAATTTGAAGAGTCAAATGACAGAATTGTAATCTAGGGGTACAGACGGTAATTTCAAATTAGGCATATTATAGTAGAACTGTTCCAACCTGTCACCATGAAAATTATCATTCTAATTATATTATCCACTTGCAAATGTGATATGCAAGCTTGTTGCAGTTCATCATCTCATGGTGAATTCCTGCTGTGTTCTTATAATGTACTAAACAAGCAATCCAAAATTCATCTCCTTTCATTAAATATCTGATCATGCTTCTTCTGGTTAGAATCTTCAACCTAAAAAAACTAATGCTGGCATGAGAAAACAAAATAAAATTATGATATACAGGTAGTCCTTGATTTACGACCACAGTTGAGCCCAAAATTTCTTTTGCCAAGAGATACATTTGTTAAGTGAATGTTGCCCCATTTTACAACTTTTATTGTTAGGTTTGTTAAGTGAATCTGGCTTCTCCATTGACTTTGCTTGTCAGAAGTTTGCAAAAGATGATCACATGATCCCGGGACACTGTAACTATCATAAATATGAACCAATTGCCAAGCATCTGAATTTTGTTCACATGATCACGGGAATGCTGCAACAGTCATAAGTGTAAAAAACGGTCATAAGTAACTTTTTTCAGTGCCGTTGTAACATTGAACAATCACTAATCAAACTGTTGTAAATTCAGGACTATCTGAGATTTGGGTTATAAGATACGAGAACAATTTGGAAATAAACCTCCATTCAGTTATCAATGACAGACACTCACAGATACAGAACTTTTATTATACACATTAGAAAACTAAAACATTACATTACTTTTCGACATAATTGCCATTCAAATTGAGGCACTTGTCCTAATGTCTTACAAGTTTTAAAATTCCTTAGTAGTAGTCACTTGGCATCAAATCTGGGCTATGGGGAGGGCTGATCAAAAACACCCCAATGGAACTACTTCAAAAGTTCTTGGGTGCATCTAGCAGTGTGCGGGTGAGCATTATCGTGAACCAACACCACACCGGAAGTCAGCATGCCCCGATGCTTGTTATGGGTGGGTCATCTGAGTTATTGTAATGTTTCATAGTAGACTTCTGAACTGATGGTCAAACCACGCTCCATGAACTTCACTAGCAGTACTCCTTTGGCATCTTCACATTTGGTGGGATTTTCTATGGCACCATTTCTGGTGTGGTGTTAGTTCATGATAATGCTCACTTGTACACCACTAGATGCACCCAAGTACTTTTGAAGCAGTTTTTGATCACCCCCCCCCATAGCCCAGATTTGGCACCAAGCGACTATTACTAAGGAATTTCAAACTTTGTAAGACATTATAACAAATGCCTCAATTTGAACGGCGATTATGTCAAAAAGTAATGTAATGTTATATTTTTCTAATGTGTATAATAAAGGTTCTGTATCTGCGAATGTCTGTCATTGATAACCAAATGAAAGTTTATTTCCAAATTGCTTTTCTATTATTTTTTTCTTCATACATTGGTTTTTAAGGCAACCATATACATAGTGCTTCAAAGCAAATTGCCTTAAGCTTTAAGTTATATTCCCTAGAGGCGTGTGTACAAATCATTAATACAAAATGTATTTTATTGGCTATTGCTCTGCCTTTTCACTTCAGACAATTGCAAATCATTTCCTTTTTAAAGACTAAAAAAACAAATACTAATGCCTTGATGATATAATGCATAAAAGTCCACAAAAATGTAATACACAAGAAGCATTATCTTCCAAAGTATCCTGTTTGGAAATATTTAAATATTAATTCCAGTCTAGTCTCCTTGTGTAAGGCAAGAAAACAAGTAAGAATATTCATTGAATACATGGATGTGAAAATGAATAAAGAATAGGAAATCTGTGGCATGTCAAAATGGGATTATAAAGCATTCAAAATAAGTTCAAAGGTGCATCATGAAGGTTAAAAACATATATACAATCATAGTAATTACTGAAATTTAAGTACTCCAATAAAATTGGAGTATGCAGTTCATTGTTCACAATTTTATTCATAGTCTTGAGAGATACATACAGACGGAAGATGGAAGATGGAAGAAAAGAGAACTTGAGGTATAGAAACAAAGGGCATCTGGATTTATTCTTTCCTTTTTTTCTAAAAGAGAATAGCAATATTTGAGCTTCTGAAAAGTTGTGGCTAAATGGCACATAATTGGCACTTCAGCAAAAAATGCTAAAGCATATTCCACTTGGCAATTTCCTTAGAGTTAGTAGTTTTCTTCAAGTCTTGAGCTCATAATAAAATATGCTGGCATATTTTGCACTGCTGTCACTAAGAAGCCCACTTCTGCCTCAGAAGTGAAGCTGCTGAGAAATAATGTGCTTCTACTTTTAATGTGAATAGATTTAGGAAAGTGATTGTTTGATTGTCCTGGCTTAATTTTCCTTCTCACTGAGCATTACTTGCTGATATAAAAATTAGCCACCAACCCATCTCTCTACCAGATTCTTGAACAATGGATTGGGCAGATAAGAGGTTACATTGTTCCCCTTTCAAGGTAAACCATGTCAGGAAACCCTCCATAAGAATTGTACTTTATGGACTAATATATAGCCTGATATATAGTCTATATATTAGCTTGATATATAGCTTATATATTAGTCTATATATCAAGTTAATATGCAGCTTGAGATATATATATATATATATATATATATATATATATATATATATATATATATATATATATATATATATATATATATACACACACACACATACACACACACACACACTAATGTAAAGCATATAGCTTGAAAATGTTTCTTTTTTTCTCCCTTTTATATCAAAGTGAATCAAATTGAGGCAACCTTGAGTTTGTTATGCATTCCTGTCCCATCATGTTCACCTCCAGAGCCCTTCCTCTGTGCTTCTAACCTGTACAGACCATGTTATGGTCACTGTATCAGTGAGATGAACAGCATAGAAATTTGATTAATAAAATCACAGATTTTAACACTATCAAAAGAATGCTAGATTTCTGTTCAAAAGTAATCCGATAGATCATAGATAAGCATGGACTTAAAAGGAGCATTAAGAAAACAACGCCCTGCTCTCTCTCTCTCTCTCTCTCTCTCCCTCTCTCTCTCTCTCCCTCCCTCCCTCCCCCCTCTCTCTCCTATACCTATGTTAGGTATAGTCTGACTAACATAGGCAGAGGAGGTTAATAGAGCAAAACTGAACAAACCGATTGCTAATTAAGTTCCACTTTCAAGGTGGAGGCATCAAAGGTGTGTCAATACAAACACTGAGTATCCATGGCTAGTAGCACCTCAAAATAGCTTGATAAATGGGCAAAATGTGTTAGGGGTAAGCATTGCATCTTCCTCTACTAAGGTAATAAAAAATAAAAATTGCAGCCATATTGCTAAAAGCAGTGAACAATCATAGATTAGGCACTTTTTATTTCACTGTCTGTTCTAAAATGAAAGAAAAAAGAAATAGCAATAACAACAGCCCTTAGTCTTATATACTGCTTCATAGTGCTTTACATATTTTCTAAATGGTTTACGGAGTTAGCATATTTCCCCCAGCAATCTGGGTCCTCATTTTACGAATGTCAGAAAAATGGAAAGCTGAGTCAACCTTGAGCTATGAGTATCGAACTCCAAACTGTGGGCAGAATTAGCCTGAAATACTGCTCAACATTATGCCTAAATAAGAGATTGGGCCACCTTTATAATTCTGCCAAAATGAATTCAAGCTGCCAAGTATATTCTAGTCTGTGAACAAGAAGGTTTCTGACAGATTATGGACTTCCCACTGTCCCCTGATACAGAAATTGTTTGACTAAAATGGCACAATATTTTTGGGGGTCCCCATTGAGACTTGCTTCAGTGTACATCTGGGGTTTTAAGGAGTGCCAGGAAAAAGTCCTTCTAGGTATTTATAGTTATCTCTATTTTGTTTTGAAGTAGAGGCAGATATAGAGGACACAGTTTTAAAAAGCTACTGAATAAATCAGACATGTCAAACTTGTGAGGTCACGTGACATCGCGCAATGTATCGGGACAGTTTTGCCATTGCTGGCAATGGGGTGGGCACGGCTTCCGCATGACACATCCGGCCCGCAGGCTGGCAGTTTGACACCCCTGGAATAAATGAATGAACTCTTTTTCCTCCTTGAATTCCTGATGCATTACTGAATACATCAGGAGATAAAATAAGAGAAATAGAATAGAGCAAAATGAAGAGGAAAACAAAATGCAATTAAGCTTGTGGAGGCCATGTTCTGAAGAACTCAAGCAAGATCTAGCAGCTCTGCTTGCTAAGTTTGTCTAATTGAGGAGCAGGACCATTTCCAATCTCACAAGAGGAGACCCACTAGGAATAGATTGTTCCCATGACACTGTGACAAAACCATCCTATCACACTTTGAGTGAAGGTGTATAGATGGAAAGGAAATTGCCTGAGCAAGTTTTTAGCAAGGTTTTGCTATCAATGGTGTTGTGATATTGAATTTTGGGATGACGCTAAAATAAAGTATGGCTATTAGATCTGGATTGAAAAAATTTAGATTAGTGTTTCTCAACCTCAGCAGCTTAAAAATGTATGGACTTCAACTCCCAGAGCTGGCTAGGGAATTTTGCGAACTGAAGTCCAGACATAAAGTTGCTGTGATTCAGATACACTGCTTTAAAATAGAATATTGTAGCTCAGGGTTGAACTATGGGACTCCTTGGTGCACTTTGAGATGAGTTGTTGTTTTCTTGCAGATGTTTCATTACCCAACTAGGTAACATCATCAATGCACTGATAATGTTACCTAGTTGGGTAATAAAACATCTGCAAGAAAGCAACCTAGTTAAGAGAGCACCAAGGACCTCACAAACACCGCTCTAGATGAGCACTACAGATGACAGTGAAGAGTTTTCTGAATCCCTTTGCTGTAAAACCGTCTTCTAGTATTGCATATCTAGTCAAAGCCTAAATAAGGTAACCCCACAACTGTGAACACTTTGATTTGTATACCATTTTTTTTCTCACCAAAGGTCTCCCAAGCATTTCTTAACAGAGGAACACCAGTTGTTCTTTTTTAAAGTGCTGCATTAATAAATCATTGGGAAAACTTTTCTAGTACTGATCTGTTTCAAAGTATAGCCCAACAGTTCAGAGAAGCAACCCATTTTAATAACTCTAACAGCCTAACATTTTAAATTCATTACAAAAAGGCGATATCAATCACGAAAGCATATTGTCAGTTGATACTGTTTATCAATAATGCATGTCATACTCAAGGAAACATTGAAATATTCCAGTGCTGCCATGTATTAATAAATAATATAACCAGAAATATTGTCAAGTGCAGGAAACAACAACTAGTTTTATCCTATCCCAGAGCAAAATATTTCTCAACCACCCCCATTCCAACAATAACAGAAATGGGGGGAGGTTGATATGAGGGAGCAAAAAATAAGGCATAGCGTTTTGCTACCTTAAGAATAATTGTGACTGTCAACAGCTATGAAGAGGGCCATTAAATAAAATATTTATATTTCAAAAGGGTAGTCTGAGATATATGTATTTGTGTACATATACATATATACATATGTGCATACAGTACATTCATATATATATATATATATCTTCTGTTTTCCATCTGAGCTTGGAGCACTTAGAGGAAAGAAATACTTATGTGCCTTTGTTGTTTGTCGACTTCAGTTCAGCATTTAACACAATCATTCCCCAGCATCTAGTAGACAAACTGGGCCCTTTAGGCTTAAACACTTCTTTGTGCAACTGATTCTTGATTTTCTTAACAGCTGGAACAAATATTTCTAACACCATTTTCTTAGGTTCTCCTAAGTCCACTGCTGTTCACCCTGTTGACCAATGACTGTTGTGCTAGGTTTGCCACCAACCATATTGTGAAGTTTGCGTATAATACAAAAGTAGTGGGCCTTATTCAAGATGATAATGAGGGTGCTTACTGTAAGGAGATTGAGGGTTTGGTGAACTGGTATAAGGAAAACAGTCTAGTGTTAAACATTGGAAAAACCAAAGAGATCATTGTCGATTTCAGAAAAGGCAGGCACAGTCACACTCCTCTGTGCATTAATGATTCACCTGTGGAGATGGTTACCAGCATCAAATTCCTGGGTGTGCAGTTAACAAGTAGGTTGGCTTGGTCGCTCAACAGCAAGACACTGGTGAAGCAGGCACAGCAGCCTCTGCATTTTCTGTGTTGCATGACAAAAACACATCTTTCTTGCCCTGTCCTTACCACTTTCTACAGAGGGACAATCAAGAGAATCCTGTCATATTGCATTACAGTCTGATTATCACTGCTTCAGACTGGAAGGCAGTGCAGAGAGTGGTGAGGAAGGCGGAAAAAGATTATTGGCAGTTCCCTCCCTTCCATCCAGGACATAGCATATAAGTGTTGCTTGAGCAGGGTCCGCAAGATTGTCTGGGACACTACCCATCCTCTTCATAACTTGTTTTCCTTGTTACTTCTGGGAAGAGGCTTTGTGGTACCGAAGCAGAACATCCAGATTCAGTCACAGTTTTGTTCCATACAGTATTAGCCTTATGAACTCTAAAGCTTCCTCCTTCCATTTGGTATTCAAGATGGAAAGTGATTAATATTTGTGTTACTTATATGTAAGGGTGTAGGTCTATACATACATTGTATATAGTATGTTTAAATGTGTGTAATGTATGTTTACACTTTGACAGCAAGCAACTAAATTTCATTTTTAATGTGTGACATTGTGCCCACAGTAAAAAATGACAATAAGGGTTATTTATCTATCTATCTGACTATCTATCTATCTATCTATCTATCTATCTACATAAACATATACATATATTCAGATAACAGTTCAGATAATAGAAGATAATGGAGCAGTTTGATGTTTGATAACAATACCTATATAATACTAGTCTGTCTTATGTTTGTTCTACATTTTGATGTAATAACCATTTGTCTCATTGAATAATATTGCATTGAATAATATTGGTCTAGGGCTGGGCTGAATGTATGAAATCTTAAAGCATATACTCATTTTGTCCTTTGAAATATCTACAAAATGAAGAATGTGGGCCTGTTTTTTAAGGATTTGCTGAACTACATCAGTATGAGAGTAAGCTCTGGAGACATATAGCTCGTAAAGCCTTCCAAACAAACAATGTTCCAGAAATGTTAGATCCAACTGCACTGGGGGAGGGGAGGGATAAACTATCATATCTAGGTTGCAAAGAATCCTGATTAAAAACTAGATGGTGACAAAAAAAGAACCATATACAATCAATCTCTTTTCTTCCATCTGATATTAAGAATTGTCTTCACACATTTGGAAAGCTTGTCATCCTCCTCATCATCATTTATTGAATTTATATGTTGTCTGACTCCTAGCAACTCTGTGTGGTTTACAATTGTTAAAAACATTTAAGGACAAAAACAAATACATAGATAAACAAAAACACAAAAAGAGGACAAGACAGAAAAACAATGGTTCTCGTGATAGACTCTATATATTTATCCTTTACAAAAATGGCTGCAAGCAGACAAATATGATCTTCCGTGAAGCAAACAGAATGCAAATTCTTTTGGGAAGGGAAGTCAACAACAATTTTCTTGCAAAATAATTTTTAGCACACAGTAAATCCAGTGAAACTGTTCAAGTTAATAAATGAAACAAGACTATAACTTTGTTTAGGAATACACCTGAAAACATTAGCATTTGAAATCTTATGCAGCATGTATGGATAATCCTTGACTCACATTTAACCTGGTTACTTGAGGGGCCACCTGTCTCCCATAGTATCTGCCTGGCCATTCTAGGTGGGTCTAGGACAACTCACCATGGCCAACTCAACATGGCCAACTCACCCCTTGCAAAGCAAATAAACCAGATGGGGAACAAAAGAAAAAGAAAAAAGAAAGGGGCATCAGTCATTTTTGCCAAAGCCCTGGGCAACCTCCCCCTCCCCAGGTCTTTAAGGCTATTTGAAATACGAGTAGAGTGGGAGTCCTTTTGTATCCTTTCTTTAATGATTCTATTCCGTCATTTCTTCTATATTAATGTAACTCGTGTCCTGTGGTGAGTTCTGCCATGGTAAGCTGGCTGTGGCGAGTTGTCTCACAGTGAGTTGGCCATGGCAAGTTGACCATGGTGAGTTGGCCATAGAGCCTGCCAATCCTGCTACATTGAATGGCCGGCCAATACTATGGGAGACAGGTGGCCCTTCAAGTAACCAGGTTAAATGTGAGTCAAGGATTATCCACACATGCGGCATAAGATTTCAAATGTTAATGCTTTCAGGTATATTCCTAAACAAAGTTATAGCCTTGTTTCATTTATTAACTTGAACAGTTTCACTGAATTTACTGTGTGCTAAAAATTATTTTGCAAGAAAACTGTTGCTGACTTCCCTTCCCAAAAGAATTTGCATTCTGTTTGCTTCATGGAAGATCATATTTGTCTGCTTG
Source organism: Crotalus tigris (assembly GCF_016545835.1). NCBI lineage: Eukaryota > Metazoa > Chordata > Lepidosauria > Squamata > Viperidae > Crotalus > Crotalus tigris. Next base: position 1,307,572 of record NW_024096465.1, on the reverse strand, counting down.
CTTGGGTTAAGAAGGCTGCAACCATTTTTGAAAAGGATAAATATATATAGACTCATTGAATGGGTCTATCATGAGAATCAGTAATGTTATGTACTTTTGTTCAGTAAACATTGTTATAGCTCAAGAATTACGGAAATTAATTAAATTGCTCATATGAGCTTGAAGATGTATGTGATACTTTAGCAATAGAAATAAACACATTCTAAATATCTTTACCTAACATGAATTGGGGGCTACAAACTAATAAGAAAAGCAACAACAAAAGCCATTATCTTTCTTTGATCTCTGCAATGAATAAAAGTACAATAACATTTTGGCATGAATTAGTAATAACTTCTTATATTTAAATATAACAAATAAAATAATAAAGGTGGGATGGTCCCATTACCATTGAACAGTTTATATATTAAATTTAGGTACATGATAAGTGAAAAAGAAAATGTCCTATTTATAAGGGACATTTTTAAAGCAGGCAGTAAAACCAGATTTCTATTTTGTTTGTTTTTTTAAATAGTGGAAAATTTGCTTTGACAAATACTCAGTATCTCCTAGAAGCAGCAAAGTGATTAACAAGAAAAATGAATAACTGCAAACAGTGGCCATATACTAGAAGACCTTGACAGGAATAAAGATAGTGGATACTGATTGAACTATAAATGTTCGACATTTCAAATACGATCAATTAATAAATGAATGAGTGCTGTTTCTCCCCCCTCATCAAGTGTCTTTACTATCCGTTAGATAAAACCACAGTTTTGCTGCCCAGGTGCCTATGAACATTGAACCAAAACTTTTAACTTTTTTAAAAAAAATAACTATCCAATTGTGCACATGAGCTGTTTTGAATGTTGAAACTGAAAAGCTTGATTGCATTTTGAAGTTTAACAATGATAGAAGACAATGAATTTGCTGAGTTAAATGAATTTTTTTCAGTGCTGTGTTTTGTTAACACTATCAAATCTTGAATGCAGAAATCTGGGATGCACTAGGTGGTAGCAAGAATTAGGACATTCTATATGTCTTTAAAGTCATCTAGTAGTGGCCTTTTCAATTTTGTTCAGTGGAACCAAAGAAAACTGGATAAATTTCCATGAAAGACCAAGGCCCCAAAAGAAAGAAATCTCAAGCAGAAATATTCACATCAATTTTCTAATATCTAGAATAAATACTGCAGCTTGTTATCTTGACACTCAGAAGCACACCTAAGCGTGATGTTTCCATTTATGGATCTGGGAATTATTTGTTTTTAAATTAACAGATTCAATTGTCTTAAAAAGTTTGATCTAGTAGACATTCAAACTTTTGAAGCCCAGTTTTCAAAGCCTTTTTTTTGGGGGGGGGGGTCATAAAGTACTCAGTTCTGTGTCTTTTTGATGCTTGGCTGCAGTATTGCTTTGCATAGAATCACATTACAAAAATAAATGGGGCCAGGGTCCCTTTGGAAAGGGAGAATGGTTCAGAAATAATAAAATTAATCTATTCATTATATTTGCCAATATTAATATGTTTTCTACATTAAATATTGGAGACTACAGAGCTAGAACTAAGGTCCCAGTGGGCTATTTGGAACTCTACAACCCCCTTTTAGTAACTCTGATTTAGCATCTAGTTTGTTCCTTAATTATGCCAAGGTTTTCAATTTCTGTTAATAAAGCAATCCTAACCATGTCTATTCTGAAATTGTGATTGGATCTTGCTTCCAAGTCAGGCAGTGTAGGACTGTAGTCAGAAAATGCTAACTATGCTCAGCACATATTTTGAGGCAGAAATGTTTGCTTTCTAAATGCTAAATGCTAAAATTGTGAAAATTCTGCTTCAAAATGAAAATGCATGACATTGCTCCTTCATTTCTAGCACTCCACGAGAGACTCAAGGAAGCACCAAGCAAAATGATTGGCCTCAATTTAAAAGTTAGGATCAACTAAGCTAGGATCAGAATTATTTATCAACCTGACCCACCTCCCTTTCTGGAAAAAGCTAAGCTCTACCTCTTTTCTAGAGGCAAACAACTTACTAAACAATGCTACAGTTTTTAAAACTATGGTGCAAACTATTAGAAACACAATTGCTTTAACAATGCATTTTTTAAGATACATTAATCTAGACCGCATGAAACAGATGTACAGCAATAACCACAGGAGCAGCTGAGACCCCAATTTTCTCTGCATTTAAATAGACTGCGGAATTCCAGCAGAAGGAGAGTATGCTCTCTAAAATCGGTCAAGGCAAAAACGCAGCGGGAAAGTTGATGCAAGTCTTGTCAAAACAAGATGAAGCTACTGTAGTTTGCCATGCTTCATAATGGGGAGAACTTTGCCTTCTCTGTTGTAACAGATTAATGGAATTTCTGCATTTGCAGTAGAACAAGAGATCTGCTCTCAGAGGGAGCACCAATAAATCCATAAATCATGACGCCAGGAATAGAAACAAGTGAGTTTCTGCTTGTTTGCCCATTTACAATTCTCTAATAAAAATGCAGACCTAGGAGGTTGCTGCCCCAAATAACTTCCTTTACTAGCAAAGATTCCATTTTTTAGTCAGCAGGAAGAGAATGGCATAAATGTCATGCTTATGACTACAGGATATTATTACTTCTTATGCAACAGCAAGGTAAATAATCAGACTTACAGTTCAAACGATTAGAGAAATAAAACAAAGTTTTACACACAGTTTTGATTGACAAAGTCCTTAGAATCATAGGACTGGAACAGATCTTGACAAATGGGTATTCAAAATTTCTTGAAAGCCTCCAGGAGGCAAACTGTTCTGTTGACTAATTGTTCTCACTGTTGGGAAATTTCTCCTTAGTTCCATGTTGTATCTCTCTCTGACTAGCTTCAACCCATTGCTTCTTATCCTGCCATCAGGTGCTTTGAAGTATAAATCTATGCCCTCTTCTTTGTGTCAGCTCCTGATAGTCTTAATTTTTGTGTTTGTGAAAAGCAAATGTACCTAAAGAATGAACTAATCATATCTGTATGCCTCTTGTGAATTCTGTGTCAGGTTCTTAAATATGAGCCAGCAGTGTGCTGCAGCTGCCCAAAAAGCCAACACAGTGCTGGGCTGCATTAACAGAGGGATAGAATCAAGATCACGTGAAGTATTAATCCCACTCTACAATGCCTTGGTAAGGCCACACTTGGAATCCAGTTTTGGTCACCACGATGTAAAAAAGATGCTGAGATCTAGAAAGAGTACAGAGAAGAGCAACAAAGATGATTAGGGGACTGGAGGCTAAAACATATAAGGAACAGTTGCTGGAATTGGATATGTATAATTTAATGAAAAGAAGTTTAACTAAGAGAAGGATGAGGGGGGACATGATAGCAGTGTTCCAATATCTCAGGGGCTGCCACAAAGAAGAGGGAGTCAAGCTATTCTCCAAGGCACCTGAAGGCAGGACGAGAAGCAACGGATGGAAACTGATCAAGGAAAGAAGCTAAGAACTAAGAAGAAACTTCCTGACAGTTAGAACAATTAACCAATGGAACAACCTGCCTCCAGAAGCGGTGAATGCTCCAATACTGGAAGTTTTTAAGAAGAGACTGGACAGCCATTTGTCTGAAATGGTGTAGGGTTTCTGCCTGAGCAGGGGGTTGGACTCGATGACCTCCAAGGTCCCTTCCAATTTTTATTATATTATTATTATTATTATTATTATTATTATTATTATTATTATTATACAATTTTATTGGAAAGAATTTATACAGATTTTTTTAAAGCTACAGGAACTTAGGAAAAAGGTGAAAAAAGTGAAAAAAACAGAGTCAAAGAAAAAGAAAATATCTAAAGACGCAACTTTTGATCTTTGCAGTACTAGTGCTATTGCCACTCTCCCATATATCTTATTTTCTTCCTAGAAACAACTCCTTTTAATCAGCAAATCCCCAAATCATCAAAAAAAATATCTCCATTTTCAGAAAAAAGTCTATGTAATATTTCCAGTAATTTTTGTTCTTCCTTTAAACAGACAAGTCAATTTAGTAAGTTCTACCATCTTCCCAGTCCACTCCTCTATTATGAATATTTCTCTATTTTTCCATCTTTATATTCTCTTAATTCCATAGATTAGTATTTTTCAATCTTGGGAACTTTATGATGTGCGGATTTAGACTCCCAGAATTCCCCAATCAGCTTTCTTCTGGAAGTTGAAGTCCACAAATCTTAAAATTGCTAAGGTGGAGAAACACTGCTCTCTTGGACCAATGCATCCATATTTCAAGGGGCCTGCCAATAAGTATTCCTTGGTAACTTACACTGTATTCTCATTCTCTCTGTGTTTTCATGGTCATTCCAAGATGGCAGGATGAATGACCTATTCCTTACCTTAATACCTTGTTCTTGGCAAAAAAAATCATTTTAAAAAGGTGAAAGTTGAAGGATGTCCATAAAAGACCATACTATGTTTTTTTCCAATGAAGAGAGAGTCACATCAATGTGACTTTGATTTCACAATAATATATTGTGATGGCATGTTAAAGACTACATATTTTAAATATGTAGTCTTTTTGGTGTAGGGGACATTGTGTTTCCATTTTTTTTATCCTTTAGAATCCCAGAAAATTGAACATGTTATATATCTTTAATCATGTCACTTGTAAATATTTTATTCAATTTCATGTGCTAGGGTAGTTTTACAGGTCAAGGTCTACAAATCTACAGTTTACTTTAGATTTTAGTCTGGAGAAGAATGTGTCCCGATTCCCAGGTCATTATCTAGGAAGAATTTTCAAGAACATTAAGGCCTTGTTGAGTAATGCAATGTTCCTACCTGCCTTGAAGAATGTGGTGGTGTGCTCCCATCTCAAAAGGCCATCTTCGGAGCCTATTGTGTTGGACAACTTTTGCCTAGTCTTGGCCCTTCTCCCATTTTGGGAATGTTGATGGTAAGTGCTCAATTTCAGAGGCTCCTGGATGAAGTGAACAAAGCAGCTTATCTGTACTCTTTTCAGACAGAGTTCAGGTCAAGTTGTGGCATTGGTTGCACTTGTGGGTGGCCTGTGAAGGGCTTGGGATGGGACTGGTGCATCCTTCCTAGCCATCCTGGATCTCTCACCAGAATTCAGTATAAATAACTATTGTAAGCCTCTGGACAAGAAGGTAGTGAGTGGGAGCACTGTCATTTTGTGGTTCACTGTGTCTAGAATGCAGTGTTAAACAAACGTTTGATTCTTCATAGTTTTCCTGTGTTACTTTGCTGATGAACTAGCTGCATTGGCTTCCACATTCTCTCATTGTGGAATTTAAGGTTTCCAATGTTAAAACAATGAATGGTACAGGGCCAGATTATTTGAGGGACCATCTCTTCTTGATTGTATTTGCCCATTCCACCAGATCAGATAGTGTGAATAAAGTCCAGTTCCTTTCCTTAAAAGTTATTTGGGAGACCCAGGAAGCATTCCTCTGTAGCAGCCCTTGCTTGTGAAACATAAAGCCTCGAAGAGATACACAAATTTTAGGGTGGGGGGAGAAGCTGAAGTATTGGGACATTCAACATGGATGAAGGAACATTTGATTTTGGGGCACTGGGAGCTTTTGTTATGCTATTATAGTTTCATTTTGATGTTTTATTGATTATTTTTGCTTAGGATTATATCATGTAATTTGGACAGCCACATAGACTTTTTTAGTCAGCAAACATATATGCATTTTTATAAAACCTATAGACTTCCTAAATTATACTTACTGTAGTAAGAGGTTAGGCAGAAAGTAAACAGTTCCACGAACATATCCAAAATTCATCCACTTATATATATACTTAAATCATAAGGCTTAACTATAAATCATGGACATAATCTTTTGAATGCCTGTCAGTTATTCTTGTTCTTTTTTATGGTCCATCATTTTCTAGCCTACACTTTAATATCAAAGCAGGTAGGGTAATGACATTCATGCACAGGAATACATGAATAAGTAAATTCAATGGATAGGAAATATCTGGTAGTAATTTAAAGGTTTTTTTAAAAAAGCAGCTAAGGAATTGACAATTCTGGAAGACATCCAGAAAGAGATATGCATTTTTTAGGCAATATCTTACATAATATGTATTTGCATTATTTTCCCCCCTGTGGAATAAATAAGTGATAAGATAATCTGCAACAGATGTGTCCCTAGTCAGGAGAGAGGAGATGTGAGATAGAAGTTCTAAATAATAAGCTTTATTTTTAGTTTCTTGATGACCTTAGATAATTTTCTCTGGCTTGAAGTGTTTTCTTACATGTGTCCAGGGTTCTGTTGTTGAACTCCAGCTGCTTGATTTGTTTTTCCTTTGCTTTTTTATATTTTACCTTGGGCTTTGATGGTTCACGTGGCTGAGGAAATCCTGTTATAGAATTCTTATCTTAAACTTTATTTTGGATTTAAGCTTCATAATTTTCATATACAGTTAGAGACCCAAATCAAACAACTAAGATAGTTGTCTGTAAATTTGTCTGTGTTGAGGTGTCAGTTTAAATCCTTACAACTGACAATTTTTGTTTGCATAACAGTTCAATATCTTTTGCCTTTCAAAAACGTCCTACTAACACTACTATTATAAAATAAGGTGATAAATCAGCACTGATTCTTAGAGTTATGCTGCCAGGACCCAGAATGGAAAAATATCTAATCATATCGATAGAATAAAATATATCAGTGTTTTTCAAACTTGGCAACTTTAACATTTAACATGCTGGCTGGGGAATTCTGAGAGTTGAAGTCCACACAGGTTAAAGATGCCAAGTTTGAAAACCAGTGACGTATATTAATATAAGGTTGATGCCACTGTTTTCCTGGGCACAAAGACCCAATGGTCCCTAATTACAACAAAGTTGAAAGGCTTCATGATGTCAAGGAACTATGTGTTTGGTTATATGTATTCAAACTGTTTTAAATCCACAGTATTTTGGGGAGGTAGGACTTGTTTTTTTTAGAAAACACAAATTATGGCCATGGTCTAAAGTTCCCCATGTGCAAGGGGACATCTTAGAAAATGGCACCATGAGATGGTAATTGTAATCCTGAGCCCACTGACATACTTTTCTGTGGTAGCCTTTTCCCAGTTGTTCGATACCATCTTCAGAGACATACAGTATATGATCTTGTTCTTGAGTTCTAAACAAATTTTGTTCTTGAATGTCCTTTTATTTAGTTTTCTTATATTACTGTAGTATGAAATGTTTTTATACATTTCATTTTAGTGGTTTTTTACCATCTCCATAAGTTTTTAATAACTGTTTATTGGGATGTTTTGTTCATGTATTTATTTGGGTTTTATTTGTTTTTCCTGTATACTTTATACATTATTTTTCTTGTCTTTATTGCATGTCACCCAAAGAACTTGAGGGTGGCTAAGAAGTCATATGAACAAATAAACACAGATCCCAAATTTTGTGGCACTTGACCATAAAGATTGTGGGGTAAAGGGCACTATTGCTTTGGATTTGAAGTGATTTCTGTGATCTGATGATCTGAGAATATGATGTGATATTATTTCTCTAATATGATATGATGTTTACTTCAGATGTGTCACCCAAGCCAACAAAGCTATAAGACAGTATGAAGGACTCAGTTTTTATTGGAAGGGCCTTATTTGCAGAGAACATGGTGCACTTTCTAATAAACACTATTACTACAACAGAAGAAAATCAAATAGGAGCTCTACAAAGCTTCATTGAAAATAATGAATAATACTTCAGCTTTATAAAATATAGTATCTGAGCTTTTTTCCCTCATAAAATCTATTTTTTAAAACAATCTTAAAGTGGAAGCAGATTTTCCAAGGATGTTGAGCAAATCCTTAATTCTTTAAATAATTTTTGCTACTAAATCACTGTAAAACTTTGAGTAAAATAAGTGTATTTAAGACTAATGTAATCCCAAGATTATTTTATATCATAAGAGACCTTTCATCTTTTTTAAAAATTTGTTAATTAACTGAAAAAAGAAAAAGAATCCATAAAGCTATAAAACAAGAAAATAAATCAGAAAACAACAAAAGCATACAAAAAATACATTTATGTATTTATGGATGTGAATAAATTAAAACCATGATTTATTTATTAAAACCTTTCTGATCATGTGGCCTATATCCTTTAATATCCCTCCCAAAGTATTAATATTAATAAAATATTAAAATATAAAAAGTATATAAAATTTTAAAAAATAGAAGGAGGTACAGAAGATTTAGCATTGTTAAAAGGCTTTCAGGGAGATTCATTGCATTTGTCCATTATTCAGAGACCATTTCTATATTTATTCTATTATATTATTTCAATAAACTGATAACTTATTGAACACATTTATTTGGCAAAACCTCCTGTGCAAGTTTAATCATTACCAACATCCATTTTAAAGGGTGACTTTTAACTTTTCACAGTTTCATCATTTTCCCTCCGCCTTTATTTTAGCTTGACTTACTATCTGGAAAAGCAGATGTCAAAATATAACTGCTATTTGGACGCAGTTTGAAAGTTATTATTTGATCCATCAAAATCCTGTTTTCCCACATATCATTTTTAATCTTTGCATTCATGCTGTAAGATATAAATGGAAAATATTGGGTTGCAGATATTACTCTGACTTGATTACCAATGAAAAGCTTACATTGGGGATAATATCAGTTTTAAAATAGCATCTAGATCTGTTTTAGGGAAGAAAGCTGGCCTCTCACTACATTATTATTCCTTTAACATCTCACTTCTGAGGAACCTGTTTTTAAAGCATTTGCAGAATTTTAAAACATGTCTTTGATTTACCTCAGAATGCTGTTAAGCAGTATTTTTTTCAATTTAACAATGTTATTTGGTTTATTTTGTCCAGATGCAGATGCTGTTTCTGTACTTCATGTTTTTATTTATCGTATTTACATCTCACAGATTATGGAAGAAATATCTATATCTCCCAAGGGAATAATTCTTCTTTCCAGGAAGTTGGAGGAAGTTAGTGAAATAAATATTAGCTATTTAGGGTATGTCACCTTTGTAATAACAGGCTTGAAATCCTGTTTTATTAAATTAATGTAAACTTACGTTAGGCAATATGAAATTAGTTTCCTATCATCTTAAAATGGGTTTAATACACATTTTTTCTTTCATATACTTATACTGTATACTGGATGAGACTATTTAATAACAACTGGTTACAATTACTCTGCCCTTGAAAGCAAAACAGTAACTCATAAAGTTTGGTTTTGTTCTATTATTACTACATGAACAGAATTAGTCATATGATGCTGATCAGTCTCCACTTATATTGTATATGTTTTGGGTTTCTCCCCAATATTTAAAATGTTACGGCACAAAGAATTGTGATTTTTTTTAAGTCTGGGGATTTTTATTTTATTTTATATTTTATTATATTTTTTTCAATTTTATGAACCATCCAGAATCATCGAGAGTAAGCCAGCATACAAGTTTAATAAATTATTATGATTTGTTGCACAGTCAGCCAGTTGCTTAGTCTAAATATGGCATTTTATCTACCTATAAATTCCTTCCCAGGGTGATAGAGAATAGAGCAGGGCGCTGTTCTCTGATGGTATTAAAAATATCCTCACAGGATGTAAGCTTTTCCATGTAAAGTTGCTACTGGCTGATAGTGATTTTATCAGTGCCAATGATGTTCAAGTGCTATTCTAGATGTTTTGAAATCACACCCAAGGGGCTTATTGTTATTACTAGCCTGGCTACAAAATATTATGCAACACTGGAAGGAGATGTTACATCCCAATTTGTTACAATAGATTATTGAAATGTATTGTTTGTCAATTTTTAAGCTGGTCCTTTTAAACAAAGGCAAAACTTTTTTTGAACAAGATGGCAAAAGCTTTTAGAGCTTATTACATCATTTCAATATTTATTTGTTTTCATTGTAATGTCTTTGGAGATTCCCAATCATCCATATCGTGGTTGTCCCAAAGGGGCTTTTTGAAAAGACAACTGGACTTTGTCAGAACTGAGGAAGCTTCTTGGATCAGAAGCAAAACATCTTCAAGGAAAAATAAAATCCAGGTGCCTTTTGATTTTAATTGTAATGCTTCTCAATTTTTGTTTTTATTATAAATTTTTACAATTTTACAATAAAAACTCCTTTCCCAATCCCTCCCAACCCACCCCAAAACCCTCCCTCATTCTTCCCAGAGCTGAATACAGGGTTAACTAGAACTTAAAAAAAAAACTTTTAAACTCAAATAAACCTCAAACAAATATTATTACATTCAATAAACAAATTGTTAAGTACTTTAACTCCATTATGTATAAAAAAACAGAAAGAGAAAAAGAAGAAAAAAAAAGAAAATAAAAAAATAAAAAAACAAAAAAACCAAAACTATTCTACACTTCTAAATAATATCTTAAACTTTAAATATAAATTATTCAAAAGCTAAATGATATTTTCTTATATCATACTTATATTGTATAAAATTTATCCATCTTTTCCACACCAAGAGATACTTCTCTTGCAATTGATCTTTCAAAAAAGCCGAAATTTTTGCCATTTCAGATAAATAAGAAACTTTAAGAAACCATTCCTGCAAAGTAGGCAAAAATTCCTTCTTCCAATATTGTCCTATTAACAACCTTGCCGTTGTAATTAAGTTTAACATTAAAATAATCTCTTTGTCATCACAATCAGAAACAATACCCAACAAAAACAATTGTGGGGTAAATTTTATCCTTCTTTTGAAAATTCTTTGAATATTCCACCATATCTTGATCCAAAAGGCTTTTATGCTTTTACATGACCACCAGATATGATAATACGTTGCATCCAAGCAACCGCATCTCCAACATTTAGGCTGCAAATTTGAGTACATACGAGACATTTTTTGTGAATCAAGGTGCCATCTATAAAACATTTTATAGAAATTTTCCCGTAAATTTTGCGCTTGTGTAAATTTAACATTCCTCACCCAAATAGTCTCATCAAAATTTTGAGCCCATTTAACCATACAATCTTTAACTAATTCTGCTCCTGAATCCAATTCCACTAATACACCATCAATTCTTTTTATGTGGGTTTGACTTTGATCTCTAATTTGTTTTAGCAAATTCTCATCCTCTCTAAGCAAACCCACTTTATAATCTATCTTCCACCTTTCCAATAATTGTCTATATACTGAAACCATGAATAACTAATATTTTCTTATGCTAATTCATCTATGGATTTTAATTGCCAATTTTTACCATCCCACTTAAGTAATTGTATATATGAAATTCTATCCATCTTAATTCCTTTCCTTATACCTTCTATTGCATGCCATGGAATAGCCCATAATGGAATTCTTGAATCAATTCTATAATATTTCTTCCAAACCCAAAGTAAAGCAGTTCTTAAAATATGAGACTTAAAAACCCTGTCAACTTTTTTATTATAAATTAAATAGGCATGCCATCCATATAATAAATCCCACCCCTCCAAAACGAGTATATCTACATTTGTTAAATTAACCCAATCACTAATTAATGTTAAAACCACAGCATCATAATACAATTTCAAATTCGGTACCTTGAGTCCACCTCTCTATCGTATATCTTGTATAATTTTAAGTTTTACTCTTGGTTTTTTCCCTGCCCAGATAAATTTATTGATATCTTTTTGCCATTCATCTAAGTTTACTTCTTTCTTTAAAATAGGTATCATTTGAAATAAAAAAAGAAACTTTGGCAAGACATTCATTTTAATTGCTGCTATTCTCCCCAATAGAGACAATTGCAGCTTTTTCCAATTTTCTAAGTCCTTTTGTATTTTAAACCACAGCCTTTCATAATTATTTTTATACAGTTTTGCACTGGAAGCAGATAAAATAGCCCCCAAATATTTTACCTTATTAACAACCTCAAAACCTGTCAGTCTAAGTAAGATCTCTTTATCCAAGTTGGTCATGTTTTTGACAATATTTTAGTCTTATTATTATTAATCTTGAAACCTGAAACTTGTCCAAACTGATATATCAATTGTAACAACTCCATTACAGAATAAGTTGGTTGAGACAAAGTAACAACCAGATCATCTGCGAAGGCCCTTAATTTATAATCATTTTTGTTGATTTCTATTCCTTTTATGTTAGGTGACTCACGAATTTTGATCAGCAAAATTCCCAAGGTTAAAACAAACAGCAAAGGCGACAATGGACAACCCTGTCTAGTCCCCTTTTCGATTGGAAATACCTCTGATAAACCTTCATTAATTATAAGTTGTGCCGTTTGTTTTTGATAGATGGCTCGAAGAGCCTGTAAAATTTTATCTCCAAAATTCATTTCCTCAACCAATCTTAACATAAATTGCCAATGTAACTGATCAAAAGCTTTTTCAGCATCTAAAAATATCTATGTGGCTGTCCAAATTACATGGTAAAATATTAGATAAAGCACCATCAGTACCCGGTGCTTTACCTAATGCTTCTCAATTTTGTGGTTGTGTTGGTGTTTCAATACTTTTGAATATACTGTATTTGTACTTTTTATTAGAGTGAGTAATATTTTAAAATAAAAAAGAATATGTTCTGTGAATATAGGCATAAGCAACTGGAAAAAGTTTGTAAATAATATGTCACAAAATATGGAAATGAATAAAATGTAACAGTTGACTCTTGGTTAGCTTTAAACTCACAGAAATAACCTATGTTTATTTGTTGAATTTTTATGTTTGTGAATTTATTGCTTTTTAGTTGTTCAATAAGTGCATGAAAATTCAGGGTTCAGAAGCCCTATTGGGCAGTGATTAGAATGCAGTATTGCAGGCTAACTCTGCTGACTGCCAGCAGTTTGATTCTGACCGGCTCAGGGTTGCTTCAGCCTTCCATCCTTCCAAGATCAGTGAAATGAGGACCCAGATTATTGGGAACAAAATGCTGATTCTGTAAACCGCTTAGAGAATGCTGTAAAGCATTGTGAAGTGGTATATAAGTCTAAGTGCTATTACTCTTGTTCTTGCTATTCCATTTCTGCTACATCCTGGGACTTTTCCTTCCCACCAGAATGCACCTTATTCCTACCTGTCACTACTGTAACATGAAGTAACTTGACATTCAACTCAGTTAGTTTTCACTTGTATTTTAAATATGTTTTTCTTGCCGCAAAAAGGATTAAGCCAAGTAAAATGTGCTTCATTCCACACAGAGGCCTGAAAAAGCTGTATGTGGCCAACTGGTGAAACCAACATTACTGTAGTGTAAAAAGGGCATGTGTTTTTTGTTTGTTTGTTTCATTGAAACAGTTTGTAATCATGCCTATTAGTAGGGTGGCTTTACCTTTAGAGAGAGAGAGAGATGGCTACCCCAAGCCGCAGATTTCAGTGATATTAAAGGACATGCAAAGAATTAGTTGATCATATTTTCATTGCCACCACTGTGAAGAGGTGCTTGTGAAACCATTTTTGTTTGCCTCATTTATCAAAATAATTATCTGATTTGGCTATAATGTCCTTTATATTTAGATGATGGAAGAACATCATTTGCTTTTTGAATTTAAACACAAAAGTGTCTCAGATTGATCTCCACCGCAAATTTTCCTTTTTTTGCACTTATTTCCTTTTATTATGTTTATCTGCTGAATTTGTGTGCCAAATAATAAGAATAATCCCCAGTCTGAAAGATTGTGCTGAGCATTCAAAATTTAAATTTCCTTCACCCTTTTCTTGTCCATACCTTTTTCCCTCTTCAGAGACTGCACAGATCTGTAAAAAAAATTGGTTAATGAAATAATATAGATAAGAGACATTTTATTAAGATTATTGATATGCAACAGATTAGATATGCTTTGACATTTCTTTCTGGCTGTACACATATCCAATGATAGTTGGGCAGTCTTTTTCTTCTACATGTTCCCAATTCTCATTTTATTATACTGTTTGCATCTACTTTTCTATATTAAAAAAACATTCAGCGGAAGTTTCAAAATCATATTTCAGAAATGAAATTCACAAAGTTACTTCATTTCTCATATGCCTATGCATACCAGAGAGACACACAGAAAGACAATTATCCAAGAATGGCAAAAAGATTTACTTTATTTAGGGTTGTTTTTAATCTATTTTTAAAAGGAAGTGTTTGTTAAGGCAATGTTTCTAAGCTTCAGCAACCTGAAGATATGTGGACTTCAACTCCCAAAATTGCTAGTTGGGGGATTCTGAGAATTGAAATCCATACATCTTCAAGTTGTTGAGGTTGAGAAATATCGTGTTAAGGCAAGGATGCTTGGGTTTTGAAAGAGCAGAATGGCAATGAAACTGTCCATGCTGTAGGAACAATAAGATCAAGGATCACACCAAGCTTTTTTTAAATCTGGGTAAATCTTTCTAAAGTTTAAGAAACAGAAAACTTGACGATGTTCATCTTGCATTAACATTAGAGTTCTGCATGATGACTGTCTAGCAGCTGATTACCTCCCCCCTCCCTCCAAAATAGACCGGACATCTTTTCTGAATTTTATGAAGTGTACACTATTGTAATACATGCAATACTGGTATTACTTTGGTATCCACCAATTGATGTAGTAGTCTATTAAGGATACTATTTGCAAAAGACTTTTGTCCCTGAAATACTTTAAATTTAAAAGAAACTTAAAAAAACCCTTTGCCATTGTATGCACCATTGATGCCCATTGTGTATGAATTGCTGCAGCTTGCAAGATAGGGTTTTAGTTTGTCCTTCTGTCGTAAGTTTTAAATTTTAAATCATAAAAACAGATGCTGCTTTTTCTCAAGGCTGTATAACCAGTTGTAGAATAGATGATGATGCCTTCACTGAGGAGCACAACACATTAAATCCAATAACAGCTTAACCAGATTCTTCTAATGGTAGAAGTGTGGCTACAATCTGAATGAATCCAGGGAAGAAATATGCACAACAGCACTCTTCTGTTATTGTATCATAAACTAAAGCTTGACAGATTTCCAATGCAACATATTGCATTACTCTGCCTTGTTTCATAGGGATAGATTAAATATTTGATACAAAGGACTTTAAGCAAAACATCTGATTTAAATATATGGTCATGGAACTATGTGGTGACAAAGAGTGGTGTATAGTTGTTTCCACTGATGAACCTGTGTCATTTTTACCCAGACTACTCAGTGGTCCTGCTTGGCCACTGTGATCTGTCTTGTAAATGAATTGCAATGGATTCATTTTCTCCTTTCTCACCTTATCAATTCCCACTTGAACTTTCTTTCACCTGCTTATCCAGCTTTCCATTCCTCTGTTGTCATATCCAATTTTCCTCTCTTTGTTTACACCACATACATCACTGTCCATGTATTTATTTCCCCACTTTACTAGTTTTTAGTCAATTCACCTCTCATTCATTTACCCGCTCCCTCTGCAAATTGTTCATTCATCAGCTTTTCTTTTTCCTGTGCAAAATAATTGTAAATATCACAGTTTGGCCTCTTGACTCTATTGGCCTCTTGACTCTGTAAGCAGTTCCTCTTTCTCTATTCCATTTTTGTCCTGCCAATTGATGTTCTGTGCATGTTGGTAGATCAGGTAGTGACACTAGAAAGCTAAAGATGGACAGACAATGCAGGGGCAGAACTCAGCAACATTGTACACATAAAGAGCAATCAAGGGGCTTTGTGAATGCTGCAGAAAAGACCTGAGTATTCTATTAGTATGGCAAAAAAGATTGTGAAAAATGAATATAAAAATTGGCATATTTCATGCTCTTACACTGAATAAGCTATCATCAGATTCTGGGGAAAAAATAACCTGATTTTTTTCTTTTAATGACCCTGTAATTCCTTGCATCGGGATGACTGAATGGTGACTGAATGGAGCTGAATGTTTACTGGCCGGATGCCCTTCCTGATGCCTACACAAAGTTTACAGCAGATATTTTCTCTTTGTGCTCAGAGGAAGAAATATCTGCTGCTACCTAGGATCAAACTCACAGCCTCCTGATTGTGAGATGAGGTAAGGTGAGAGCTTCACCACTGGGCCACCACATCACTCTGGAAAAGTCATCTGATTATGGGCTGTGAGCTTTATTGCTGTGAGCTCTGGTATTTCTTAGTCCTTCATAATAGTCTAATGTTGTCCAAATGATATTCATTCTGAATGTACAACAACAACAACAACAACAACAGAATTTCCAAGGGCAAAATTCTGCTTTGTGATTAATATTCCAGAATAATAATTAGTACAAAAGGACTTTTCCTGGTTTGGGACCTCTTAACATGTTTTACACCCACAGCCCATGCATCTACATTACATATTCAATCTTACCCATGCCGTTATGCACCTGGTTATCTTTAGGAGGGGAAAAAAGGTCAAGATGGCAGTTGTCATCAGATGATTAAAATCTTGCTCACTTTTTACAACTGCTTGTTAAAAGGGTGGAGGGGTTTTGAGCACAAGGTTGAACTCACTATCTTGTTCTATGGACCACCAACTACATCCCAGATTAGACAGCCTTGGTTCCAATGTTCGTATCCTCTCAAAAAGAAAAGTTTAAATTTTGTAACTTCTGAGACTTTGGGCCACTTATCTATCCTCCCCCAAAGTGCATCCAAAATTAATTGTCAATGCTTTCTCTTGGATTCTCAGCACTTTGATTGTTAAAAAGAACTTGAGCAGCAGGACTGGAAAAGAAATTTGCCCGATGACTTACAGACCTTTCAGTTGGGGGAACACAGAGGGCTAAATGGATCCACCACTAATGCAGGAACATCTGCTGGGGGAGGGAGTGTCAAAAGAGATGGTAACACACATGTGTAGCACACATGTAAAAGGGGTGGATTTCAGTTGCCCCAGGTACCATTTCAACTTTTTTGCAACCACCCTGATGAGGATAAGGAAGGGGTACAATTTCCAATGCCAGTATTTTCATAACTGCATTTCCAATGCCAGTATTTTCATAACTACATTTTTTTCATGGAAATTGTTTAATAAGTGTTTTGTGTGAGAGAGAATAAATAAAGAGTGGATTAGTATTAACTCAGTATTAGAATGGATTAGCATTAAATCAGTATTGGATTTTTTTAATGAAGGGTTTGTTAATGTTTTAGCTAAATAATGAAACCCAATATTTTAGCGACTGTTGCTATACAAGCTTTCATTTCCTTTCTCCAAAAATGCACTGAGACCAGTTTCATTAATTTCCTCAGGATGGTTTCCTGACAGTTTGTGTTCATTTTAGGTGCCAACATGAAAGAAGTGTAAATTGAATTAAACTTGGGACATTTTACAGCAATACTACAGTTTCCTATCCAATTAAATGTGTGAGTAAAACATTGTTATGGTGTTAAATGAATAGTTATCATCATACCCAACAGAAGAACGATTAGCAAGCATCTGTCAAAATCAGACCCATTGAAAAGCAAGCCATGTACCTTTTTAAAAATTTGATTTTTAATTTAATTTAATATTTTAATTTAAGATGCTGTCCTTGCATAATTTCTTGATTTTGCCTTAAAGATAACATGATAACCTTGAGTTAAGCTTAATCTCTTGGAATATATGAACATATGCATGCAATTTTCTTGGCAATAGTGCCTTTGGGAATCTTTTATGGACATCCCAATCTAGACTGCAAACTGGATTTATCTCTGCCAACTTACTAAAAAGCAGTACCACCCCCCACCCCCCCAAAGTAGAAAGAAATAGCACTGGATGTTAAGACATGCCTAACTTTTAGGAAGATATGTTTGTCCTGTGTGGATAGTGGGAGGAAGATAGACTGAATGGCCCTTGAAAAGCCTGGTAATGAGCTTATATTTGTGGAGGCAATGACAATTCCCTGTCCCTCACTTAGAATCAAATTTATTGGGGGAGGAATTTTGAAGTTATCTATCACAAGACAATTATGATACTTTTACTAATGCAGTCTCTAGGAGTCACAGAAAAGACTAATGGCATCTAGAGGACTCAGAATAGTGTAATACAGGTAATCCACGATTTATAACAGTTAATTTAGTGATTGTTTAAAGTCACAACAGCACTAAAAAAAGTGACTTACGACCATTTTTCACACGAACATTGCAGTATCCCCATGGTCACATAATCAAAATTAGGATGCTTGGCACCTGACTCATATTTATGATGGTTGCAGTGTTCCGGGGTCATGTCGAGTCCATTCCCTTGACATTATTTGTTTTATATTTACCAGTAACTCCTGTCCTATTGAATTTTCAGGGAATTTAGCCAGTTTAGTGGAATACAGACTTCTTGTAACTTCAGAACTGTATTGATCCTTACTTTCTGGATATTTCTGGAGAATGTTCTCTATATACATTTTCATTACGTGAAAGATGTCACCATTTGTTCCCTGCAATAATCTTTTCGCACGGTGAACATACCCAGATGTATTAGGCTCTCATTATAAGGTTTAGTTTCTAGGCTGTTGGTGATCTGCATTGCCCTTCTTTCATCTTAAACTAAATATTTAAGACAGAACCTGAACAATGCAGAATAGAGTAGAATTATTATTTTTTTTGGTAATTTGGAAATTAGAATTCTGTTGGTGCAGCCAGAAATTGCATTTGCCTCTTATCAACCTTTTCACAATTGTGACTCATATTCAACTTGTGATTCCCAAATTCATTTCACATGTATACTACCATTCCAGATACTGCTCACTTTTTGCACCCAGTTTTGTATCATTTGAACATTTTATACAATTTTCATCCAGATCACTTATGAAAATGTTTGAGGCACAGGAACAAAATCACATAATATTCTGAAATATATCTCATTCTATCCCATTTGATAAGGAACTATTCATGAGTACTCTTTGAATTGTTTTCAAACTAGTTATGAATTCCAATTCATCCATGCTAAGTGGGATATCATGAAATACTAACTCCAAGATAGCTTTCATTAATCACTGTATTATTTTCAAGATGTTTATAGGTCAATTGTTTATAATCTGCCCAAGGACTTTTTCTAAGATTATTGTCTGACCAAGTAATCTGCTTCATTTTTTTTCTTTTTAAAGTTAAAAACAAACAAAACATCATTTTGTCAGATAGTTTTCTCATTCTACCATTTTTTTTTAAGAATAATGAATTGAAGCTCATCTAAACCATCAACAAGCATTTTTAGCCTTCTTGGATGTTTTCACTTTGAACGCAGAGTCAATAGACTTAAATATGCTTCCATTTTTCTGGAACTGGAATCATAATTGCTTGGTGAAATGCAGACAATATTGAATCAGTGTAGAAGCACTTCCCTTTCTTTATCTGTTACTCGTTTTTTCATGTTCACTGAGTGGCACTGTTTCTTATTCTTTTATTTTGAGTATATTTGAAAGTGACTCTTTTGTTAACTAATCTCAGGTCATTATGAGCTTTAGCTTTCCTGACAATGTCTCCCATATTTGTCCTTTTAAATATTCACATTTAAAATAAGTTCTCGTAATGATATTGGCTTTTTCTGCTGTATTTCCTTTTCCTCATTTGAACTGCTTAAAATTAAGTGTTTAATTTCACTTTTTGGGGGTAACTTCCAACCATCTTGGATTACTTTCTCAATTATTTTTCCTTCCATGGAATCCTACTCCATTGTTCTGAATTTATTAAAAGGTCCTCTCTTTTTTTTAAGTCTAAGATCTGCCTTCTAGTACCAGCTTTGTTGTATGCTATCCAGAGTTGCTTTTGATGAGATGGGCAACTATATGAATTAAATAAGTAAAAAAAATAAAATAAAAAAGTACACTCAGATTTAGTGTCTGGGAATATATAAACCTTCAGCTTTAGGTGGTTATTTTTCCCCAAAGTTCCTCCTATTTTCCACCTGTCTATTAATTTTTTCCTAGAAACAAGTCTTGGATGTCCTCCTCTACTTTTTGAAGGAAAAAGTTATCAACAGGTTAGATCAATAATTTCCCCAAAAAGCCGTGCTTGGCAGAATTTGTCTCTTAATAGAAGCCTCTTACAATTATTAATCCATGTGCCTTGAAAGTTTAAATATGTTGAAATAAAATCTTTCAATACATATCACAATAAGCAACAAGCACCTCTTTTTCTATGGTGATTTGCGGTCATGGTTGATCCAAAGGTGATTTTTCAAAAGGTGACTCGACTTTCTTTGTTATTTCTTGAAGATATTTTGCTTCTCATTGTAGAAACTTCTCCAGTTCTCCTTTCCTATTCATAACAAGTTACACATTTCTGTGGAACATCTGTTCTCAATATCTACTCTCTGTATTACATCCCAAAGTAGGACATTTCTAAGTCAGCCCCGGTATTCCATTTACCTTGCACAAAAATAGGCATGAGTTGACTTTAAAAGGTACAACCTCTAAAAGCCAGGAACATATGATGATGAACAATTAGCCATCAGTTCTTGATATGATGGGATATGATAGACAGTTTGGATCATGCATTTCTCCTTGTATTAAGAAGAAGATAATTTCCATCCCTGCACATTCTACACTATACCATAGATCAGAATATCTGAGGGCAGAGGAGCCCAAGGAATGCAAATATAAGGATAAGATGGGGCACATCATTCCATGAATTCTATTCCATTGTATAGGTGGAACGTTAGAATACCCAAACCTATAATTTTATTTGAAACCCAGTGATTTCCATTCCTTTTAGAATTAGAATGCTCTCTAATATAGCTATAGGTGCACCAGAGTAGTTTTTAAGGTGGAAGAATATATACCAACCTCTTCCTTCCCTATACAAATAACACTGAAAATGTTTCTAAAAGAAAGATGTGAATATGTGGCACCTCACCCTAGCACTGTACAATATATTAAACTATTTTCTTTATTGTTCAGCTGCTTTGCAATTCTATGCTCAGATAAATTATACCTATGATAGTTCCCTCTTTTTGAAAAAAATTCAGAACCAGAATGGGCTTCCTCATTACATGTCTACTTTGTCACTAAACCATATATTTTCTCTGAACATGATATTGCTTTCTGATGAAAATATGTAATTTTTTTGTCCAAAAGCCTTTTTTAAAAATCATAGCATTCACTGTAGTCATTTGGTGTAAATTAGTGGCTGCAATTTTTACTTCAGTTCTTTTCTATGCTGTGTCAATAGAGATTTTCAACAAAGAAGATGAAGGAGAAAAAAAGGATTAACAAGGAAATGGAAAGAAAGAGGAGAAAAGAATAGAAGTGACAAAGAAATAGATTAGCATTTAAAGGCATTAATGAAAAGAACATGAAGTCAGCCCTGTTGTGTGGATATTTTTTTCTGGTAGAATTTTGAGCTCACTTTATTATCTTCAATTAGCAGAGATGCTCTGTTATTGCTTTTCCTTTATTTATAGCACTGCTGCCTTTCTGACTGTGACTACTTTTCAATTTAATAATTTCTCTAATAATTTAGTGTTCTTTCTTTGTCTGTTTTGCTTTTTGGGATGACATTGAAAGACAGCCAGCCAAGGAAATGGCAGATTATTGATGATTTTAGTATAGAAAGGAAAACCATCATATTCATTCCTCAGGTACCTCAGGTATCTCATCATAAGCTAGGGTCAGAAATCACATCATCAGACTTTTGCAAAAGTATAACTTCTAGTCTAAAATTATTTCTTTAACTAATTATTATCTCTACTTTCAAAGCATAGCTGTCTGAGTTGACTGATTATGTGCCATCAAGCTGCTACCACCTAGATAGATTTTCTCCATGGCTGTATGATTTAGTTACAAATAAAACTGAATAAATCTCTCTCTCTCTCTGAAAGACTTACTTGCATAAACCACAGAGAGAGTCATCTTTAGCAACTGGCAGTCAATCTCTCTGAAAATAGTATATTAGGGTGAGTCATATATTACAGTTTAAGTGAACCATGCCGTAAAGTGATGAAATCATCATAAAAAAATTATCATTCTGACATCTGTTTCAAGTAAAGGTATAATTTGTCACCTTGCCTGGAATACAGAACTCAATTTTCACTAATATAAAAAGACAGTTTATTTGTTAGTTTTTGTTTTTTTTTTAGCTTTGTTCATGTGTTTTGCTTTTGTTCCCCACCAATAGCTAATATGCAGTTTTTGTCAAGTGGTTACTTAGAAGTAAAATTAATGACAAGTGTATATACTACTTGTGGCAATCTTCTTTTAATGCAATTTCTTTACACCTCTCTGCCTGACTGATTAGTTAGCACTTTGTAAAATTTAAAACATGTTCTTTCAGAAATTGAGTTGATGCACATTTTAAAGGGTATTATCTTGAGCATATGACTGATAAAACATATGCAAATATTTTGTGGATCTCTCTCTTTTTTTCTTTTGGACATAATTGTTTGCATTTTATCAAACACCCCCACACTTGCCTTTTCTTAAAAAAATTCCAACTGTGTAAAATTCTGCCTAATCGGGATAAAAGGAACAAGTACAAAAAAGGAAGGGAACATATTATATGAAGTCTTTGATTCTATTTAGTATGTGCTATATCAAATCCTGTGGAGAGTGGACTGATTTTAGCAGGCATCTCACTCATCTTGGATTCAAAATTCTCTGGAGAGTTCAGCTTTTAATAAGCTGTTTGGGAGCTTAGCACATTGGAAAGGACAGGACATCATGCTCTGCACTTAAAAGCCTTGAAGATTTCTTTGAAAATAGTATCTCCATTTCTGCAAGGAGGAAAGTATTAGACTCAGGGGCTGACAAGCCTCAGAATGACTCTTGCAATTATTGTTAGGGCTGTGAAAATCTTCAAAGAGGTGCTATGGCTTCAAAGGTTCAAAAGAAGCACTTCCTGGGAGCTGCTTTGCAGAGTAAAAGAGCATCCTCACTTCTAGGACTTAAAGGGATAATCTTTCTTTCCTTTGTTCTGCTTTCTTGGTGTAGTTCTTTTGTGGCATTGTGGCCAAACATCTGTGACAAGGTGCTGCTGTCTGCTTCTGGCATGACTTGCCTGAGACTTTGGCAAGTAATGCCAGATGACATGGTGCCGAACCTTCTCCAGCACAGCTTGCTAAAATATTTGGCCACTGATCCTTGCCAAAGCTGAAAAGGGGTTCTTCTGGGGCACAACATCTGCACAGAAGCCTTTTCTAGTATGGAAACCCAGGGGAAAAGACTTCATGGAAGGAAAGTGTGATGCCAGCTTGCTCCAAAGAAGAGAAACACTTCACCTACATATAGATACATGATCTCTTTCTCAATCACTCTCTCTCATTCTCTCTCTCTCTCTCTTGCTTTTTCTCTTTCTCTTTTCCCAGTGGAATTGATATATATGTGCTTGATATATGTATGCTTTCATCCCTGAAATGGTCATGTTTAGCAAACAAAGCACATTATTTCAGAACTATGTGTCCTTGTTTTTAAGTCTGTGGTATTTCCAGAATTATAATTAGCCAGATGCAATTATTATTATTATGGATCATCGCACAGTCAGCCAGATGTTCAGACTGGATTTGGCATTTTGTCTACCTATCGAGTCCTTACCCAGGACCTGGGATAGGCAGACGTGGATGTTTGATGGTATTACAGATATCGTCGCAGGATGGAAGCAGTTCCTAGTAAGGCCACCTTTTGCAATTGACTAATTTTTAATTAGTTTAATTTTATCATTTTCTATGACTTTCTCTATTTTATGATCCCACCAGTTGTTGCTTACAGGGAAATGATATTTTTTGCAGATCTTCCAATGCACCATTGTTGCTACTTTGTCATGCCGCTGCTTGTAGTCAGTCTGTGCAATCTTCTTGCAACAACTTACCAGGTGGTCCACTGTTTCTTCAGCTTCTTTGCATAGGCGGCACTTACTGTCTGTTGCTGTCTTCTCAATTTTGACTTTATATGCATTTGTCCTTAAGGCTTGGTCTTGTGCAGCCAGAATTAATCCCTCAGTCTCTTTCTTCAATTTTCCTGCTCTTAGCCATTGCCAGGTCTTGTTATTATCTGCTTTCCCAGCTATTTTTTTAATGTATTGGCCATGTAGTGCTTTGTCTTCCCATGCCTCTATTCTTATTAATAAGAATTATTATTATTATTATTATTATTATTATTATTATTATTATTATTATTATCATCATCATCATCATCATCATCATCATCATCATCATTATGGATCATCGCACAGTCAGCCAGATGTTCAGACTGGATTTGGCCTTTTGTCTACCTATCAAGTCCTTACCAAGGACCTGGGATAGGCAGATGTGGATGTTTGTTATTATTACAGATATCGTCGCAGGATGGAAGCAGTTCCTAGTAAGGCCGCCTTTTGCAATTGACTAATGGCAAATTTGTCAATGCCAATGATGTTCAAGTGGTGTTCCAGTTGTTTTGGGATTGCACCCAAGGCGCCTATTACAGTACTATTGGTACTACCCTTGCTTGCTTTTGCCACAGTCTTTCTATTTCTATTTGTAGGTCTTTGTATTTTGTTATCTTCTTCAGTTCTTTCTCGTCTATTCTGCTGTCTCCAGGCACTGCCACGTCCACTATCCAGATTTTTTTGCCTTTCTTATCGACAATTGTTAAGTCCGGGGTGTTATGTTGCAGGTGCTTGTCTGTTTACTACTACTACTACTACTACTACTACTACTACTACTACTACTACTACTATTATTATTATTATTATTATTATTATTATTATTATTATTATTTAAAAAACAATCTGTCAGCCTGCTGGAAACCTATAGTCTCTATAAAGTATCTGGGTTGGGCCATTGTAAATGACTCTGCAGAGGAGGACATCGATGCTGGCAAACCAGAAGTTGAGCAGGAAGTGATAATATGACCATCACAAAGGACTAATTTGAGAGATTGAATATACTCATTTATTTCAAAGTGAATTTGTAATAAGTAGAAGGAGATTTTTTTTTTCTAACTCTTCTTGGGACATAAAATATTTATATATGAGACAAGTAATGAAATATAGTATTTCCTCTGTATCTCACATTTCCCAACATTGCAGGCATGTGAGAAGGAACCATAATAATTTTATAAATACATAGTACATGACAGGAGAAGCTTAACGACTTTGAGATGGTCTATGCAAATACAGCTGTGGTCCTACTTTATGTAGAATTATTGATTCTGTTTGGATGACCTTTAGCCAAAACCTGAGGCTCAGCTGCGTGGTATTAAACTCCTTGGATACTGAAGGTTGAATTAATCCTGTTTAGAGCCTACATTTTAAAATGAAACAATGACAAGCCTTTTTCTTGGAAGTTATATAAGTAAGCAAAACTATAGGTCATTATGGGGATTGAGCATAAATTTACACATATTTCCTGAAGACAGGGCTGATGAAAAAGACAACGCTGATTCCAACTTATTGCTAAGACTTCTGGGAAGTTCACTGATCTCAAAGTTGCCCACATTAGGAAACAGCCGTTTAAGTAAAACAAAAATAGCTCTTAGAAGTAACGTGAGGAATCAAATGAACAAGTGGTGAGAGGATTCCCAAACAAATGTTAGTCAAGAAAAATGCAGTTTCCACAGACTGCAGAGATGTTTGGTATATAGCACATTGAGTGCACATAGTCCTAAAGATGGAGCTTTTTTGTTTCTTTTCCTCCTGTCCTCAGATAGAAACTTACCCAGAATCTTTTAATGAGCAGGTAAGAACTGTATTAGGTTTTTTAATTACCCTCACAAGATCTACATATGCTTACATTCCAGTCTCACAGTTGTCAAATCTTCAGAGAATACATTCAAATGCATTTGAAATGTTACTGAGATCTCATCTTGTTCTCCATGATGTGGATGGTGCTATAATCATGGCCATGTCTATGGTTGTGCAAATCTAGAGCTAGCAGAGAATATCAACTACTCATCCAGACTGCCTCTGATGTGGCCAACAGTGATTCAAGCTTTGTAATCTTGCCATAGAGCCCCAGACTATGAAGTCACAAACTTTTGTGAATTTCCTCTCCCAATGATGTCTATATTTGTATGACTGTCTCCCAATAAGATAGTCTGTCTGATAGGTAGCTGACTTGGTGAAGACTGTGGAAGGAAAGGAAGGAAGGAAGGGAGGGAGGGAGGGAGGGAGGGAGGGAGGGAGGGAGGGAGGGAGGGAGCAAAGGAGGGAGAGAGAGAGGGAGGAAGGAAGGAAACATATTTAATACGTAATAGCTTTCTTTCTTTGCAATGGCTCAATCCACTTCTCTCTTTTCACCTGATACAATTAGATGCAGTTCCAGTTGCACCACACATAATGGAATATGAATTATGGACAAAAGAAAAAACACTTCTGTTGCTACTACATCATTAATGAAATCCTTGGTGCTATTGTTCCTCTACCTTATTTCCAATTTCTTTTCCTAAATATATTTCCATTTTGTTAATGTATAATAATTTCTTGTAACACTATATAATTAACCTTGGTTCCTTAACATGTCTTTGTGCTCTAATTTCATGTTCAATCAACATTTATTTTTAAAGGCATTCAGTTTTATTTCTAGGATTCTGGTGCATTTGATGATAAATATACTTATTTTATAGCTAAGATTTGTTCCTGTTTAGCATGCAGTTGTTTCTGTGTGATGTGTAGGGAGGCAAAGTGATGAATTTAAAAATGGAACAGCACTGTGTATCCTTCTGAGCTGACTATTAAAATCAATTAAATAACACTTATTGCTGGATTAATTTCTATGCAATCTTATTTTATCACACTACATTTGCCAAACAGGGTAGGCTGCTTTCTGTGATGACTCCCCAGGACGCTTCCCCAGATACCTCTCCAGATGTCAGCTCGGATGAAGATGAACCAATTCCAATTCTGGAGAGAGTTGGTCAATGGCTCCAAGCAGCCATCTGAGAGGAACTTAACAACAACAACAACAACAACAACAACAACAACAACAACAACAATAATAATGGTCTTCTAGTCCAACCTCCTGCTCAGGCAGGAAACCTTATACCAGGCATGTGAAACTCACGATGTCATGTGACATTGCACGACTTATTGGGACGGTTTTGCCATTGCTGGCAATGGGGTGGGTGCGGCTTCCATGTGACGCATCTGGCCCATGGGCTGTCAGTTTAACACCCCTGTCCTATACATATCAGGATATTTGGCTGAAGCACAGCTGCAGCAGGACAGCCCTGAGGCTTCAAGTGGAGAAAGTTTGCAGCTTCAGCCAGTCAGCGATGAGGAAGAGGAACTGCCTCCTGTGCCTGTTCCATGTACACTTAGATCAGAGAAAAGGCAGGAGCAAAGAAGGTCATCCAGATTACTCACGAGGAGAAAGTCTCATCCTTCTTGATGGGCTGTCCTAGAAGGTGTCTTTTTAGCACAGCAGACAGATGGGGGTGATTCTGGAAGTAACGTGTTTGTTTCCTTGCTGTGTGCTTCTTGCCTTGAACTTCAGATCATGTTTTTTCAACTGTTGCCTTTGCCTTGCCTTGCCTTGCCTTGCCTTTGCCTGTGGATTTGCCTTTGTCTTGGAACTTGCCTTTGCCTTTGGGAATTTGCTTTTGCTTAGTGGACTGGACTTGACTTTGCCTTGAGGAGTAGTGTTGGCTTCATTTGAGTAGCCTGTGGAACTCATTGGGGTTGAGCTGGTGCTGGGCAATACAATAAAGACTCCTTACATCTGTTTGTGTGAGTGGGACAGCATACTTTCTTTCTCACATTTATTAACTAATTCACTCCAGAAAGGTATCCTTGTTCAAATTTAGAACCTGTTCAAATGACACACTAGGTTTGATCCAGTGTTGACTATGGATTGATTACATACTTTTACCCAATCAGTTTGGGGCAGAAAAAATAGTCCCAATTTTTTTGTTGGCATTCCACTCATTTCCTTTGAAAAGCTGACCCCCCCATAGAATTTTATTGTTTTTTACTTTTTTTAAGTATTAAAACATAGATGTAGGATATAGAAATACTGATTATATCAGAACTTAGTGCTATATTTTCCTAAATGAACAAGTCATAAAAGTAATTTCATATTAATTGAGCTGAGGTGGTGCAGCAGTTAGGGTGCAGTACTGCAGGCCACTTTAGCTGACTGTGTTCAGCAGGTCAGCGGTTCAAATCTCACCGGCTCAAGGTTGACTCAGCCTTCCATCCTTCCGGGGTAGGTGAAATGAGGACCCAGATTGTTGGGGGCAATGTAAATATATATATACATTGCTTACTGGTGTACACCGCTTAGAGAGTGCTTGCACTTAAAGCGGTATATAAGTCTCATAAATAAATAAATAAATAAATAAATAAATAAATAAATTGCAGTGTTTTTATTAACCCAACAAAAGATTTGCAAAGTACAGGTAGTCCCCAACTTCTAGGCATTCGTTTACTGACCATTTGAAGCTACAAAGGCACTGAAAAAAGTGACTTAGGACCATTTTTCACACTTAAAGACCATTGGAACATCCCATGGTCCACAGGATCAAAATTCAGCACTTGGAACTGGTTCATATTTATGATGTTTGCACTATCCTGGAGTCATATGATCCCCTTTTGTGACCTTCAGATGAGCAAAGTCAACAGGGAAGTCAGATTCACTTAACAACTTAACAGGTACAGTGATTCACTTAGCGGCTGTGGCAACAAAAGTCGTAAAATGGGGCAAAACTCACTTAACTGTATAACTTAGTAGCAGAAATTTGGGGCTCAATTGTGGTCATTAGTCAAGGACTAGCTGTAGTTTACAAGCTTTTGAGTAAACAAAGAAATCTTCATCAGCCAAGACACTTAAAAAATCAATAAGGAAAAAAAATGAAGTACACACTCCAAAATAAATTGAAAGGTAAAAGTTTGTAAGCAGTTCTGATTCTTAAACTTTAAAAAATTAGCAACAATGCTAGTTCATACAATCTCCATCCAACATGGCCAATGGTCCTGCTTTATAGCAATAGTACTTAGACTTATATACTGCTTCACATTGCTTTACAGCCCTCTCTAAGCAGTTTACAGAGTGAGCATACAGCACCAACAATCTGGGTCCTCATTTTACTGACCTTGGAAGGATGGAGTCTGAGGAATTCTGGGAGTTGAAGTCCACAAGTCATAAAAGGGCCAAGTTGGAAGACCCCTGCTTTAAATCCACACACATATATCCCCAAATGACTGCCAAATTTTGCAGTGTGGTATTTAACATTACCCTCAAATCTGGTGTGACTTTATCCCTAAACTGCACACTGGTGCATTATAGACATAGAAATGTGAAGCAATAGCCTTGGGTGAACCAATAGTTCTTCAATTGATATTGAAGCTAACACCA
The DNA here is from genome assembly GCF_016545835.1 of Crotalus tigris. Taxonomy (NCBI): domain Eukaryota; kingdom Metazoa; phylum Chordata; class Lepidosauria; order Squamata; family Viperidae; genus Crotalus; species Crotalus tigris. Next base: position 1,278,504 of record NW_024096465.1, on the reverse strand, counting down.
GTCACAACTGGACAAGAAATTAAATTTAAAACCAACCTAACTTTTTCACAAACCTAATATTTTTATTGTGCCATTTTCATTATACTGAAATTGGAGACCTTGACAAGGGATTTGCTAGATTTATAAAATGTGTAGGTGCCTATATATGTTATATGCGTATTTTTCAGAAATTATTTCTGAATGGGAATCTGGCCAATAAATTTTAATTTTAATGATATTTAAATTTTAATGTGCATTTGGCCGGTAAATACTCAACTCCATCCAATCATCCCAACTCTACCCCCCCCAATTAAGGGATTATAGGGTCATAAAAAGGGAGATAGGTAACAAATATAACAAGTAAATATATGACACATGTATTTATTATATCAAACATTTCATATGAAACATAAAGCAATAGCCTGAGTGAACCAATAGTTCTTCAATTGATGTGGAAGCTAAGAATTCAGCACCACAACTGGACAAAAAAAAAAAAATTGGTCTAAAGCAGGGGTCTTCAAACTTGGCCCTTTTATGACTTGTGGACTTCAACTCCCAGAATTCCTCAGCCAGGCACGCTAGCTGAGGAATTCTGGGAGTTGAAGTCCACAAGTCATAAAAGGGCCAAGTTTGAAGACCCCTGGTCTAAAGCAAGCCTAACTCTTTTATACACCTAATCTCTTATATTGTGTCATAATCTATTTTCATTATAATGGCATTGGTGATCTAAATGAGGGTTTGCTAGATTTATAGAATGTGAAGTTTCCATGAGAGTTCTAAACTAACAAATGTCTAGGAGGAGTGATTTTTTTCCTCAAACATCTCATTATTCAGTGGCCGTGTGCTTTTCAGTCAGGCACAGGCAGAATTTATTTCACAAAAGAATCCAAACACTTACAGCAGCTAAATGTCTACTATTTACATTTCTCTCAACTGTCATCTCCTTGAAGAAATCTTTTGTTTTCCTGATAGTGGGGAGTGGAATTGGGTTCAAAAATCAGTGTGAAAAAAAGAACTGGATGCATAAACATTACACCATGCACTCCATGGAAATAATAAATGCCATTTAAGTTACTCTTAAAAGAAATTCAACATGTTTGCCAGAAGAGCACATGCAAGCTGTTAAAGAGCACAGAGCCCCATTAAAGCCAAGCATATTTATTGCAGCATGAACATTTCCAGGCAATAGCCTCATTTTAGAGATAGAAAATTATGGTAGACAATAAAGCTCCATATGGTTGTGTCAATGGAGAGGAAAAATGTTAACATAACTTTCTCGGATGCTACCACAGATGACTCTTGAACAATGTTTGTCAACCTTCTGCTTTGGAAAGCCTAAATAGCTGAGAATTGACATGCAAAACTCTGTGCTTTAGAGAAGACATGCTTTGAGACAGTGCTCAGACAGTCATTATGGCTCTGCATATCGCCTCTCAAAATCTACTCCTTATGTGGAGGGCAGAGAAAACAGAACATTGTCCATCACTTTCCTTGTGGTGAGATTCTATATGGGTGGAATTATTTTCTTTCTGTTGTTGCTGTCAATGCAATAGCAGCCCAGTTTTGATATACAGTCATACTTCAACACCCTACTGCTTCAAAATTCATTGAATTCAGTATTCAATGTGTTTTGAGCAGAAATCTTGTCTTTCTCCTGGTAGTCGATGCACAAGGAAGAACTTGCTGATGTCGGCTGCCTTGAGGCTCACTATTTCTTCCAGCCAAAATTGCGGGTCACATACCTAAGTCATGTAGTTTTCTTGGTATTTGTAGTTTTCGTCCCATCTTCCAAAACAGATTATCGTTGAGGAATGGGGTACCATTGTACTTTATAACATGTTGTTATTTTGCAGTTGGGGAAGGAGATATATTCCACCTAAGAATACTTATGACTATGTGCCATTAAGTCACTGTTGACTCATAGACATCACATAGATAATTTTTCTTCAAAATGATTCCCAACCTGTTTTTTTCAAATCTTCTAATGGTAGTACCATCACAGCTGCAATGAAATGAAGGTTAGCCATATTGCTGTTGGTCATTCTCTCCTCCTTTTCTGTCCATATTCCTTGACTATATTGACTTCTCAGTAGAGCTAGTTCTTTATGTAATGTGCCCAAAATAATTTGAGCTAGGTCATTTGTGTGTCAAGTGAGAATACTAGATTGATTTATTGTCTATTTGCTTACGTCTATGGTGATTCTCAGTCATCCAGGTTATGGTTGTCCCAAAGATGCTTTTTCAGGAGGCAACTGGACTTTTCACTTCTTATCCAAGAAGCTTCTACAGCTCTGACTAGATGGTGAGGAATGGAAGGATTTATATTGCTTGCAGACAGCTGGTCATTTGTATTCAATATCTTAGGGATTGCCACAAAGAAGAGGGAATCAAGCTATTCTCCAAAGCAACTGAAGACAGGACAAGAAGCAACAGATGGAAACTAATCAAAGAGAGAAGCAACCTAGAACTAAGGAGAAATTTCCTGACAGTTAGAACCATTAATCAGTGGAACAACCTGCCTCCAGAAGCAGTGAATGCTCCAGCACTGGAGGTTTTTAAGAAGAGACTGGACAGCGATTTGTCTGATATGGTATAGGGTTTCTTGCCTGAGCAAGGGGTTGGACTAGATGACCTCCAAGTTCCTTCAACATTATTATTATTATTATTATTATTATTATTATTATCATTATCATCATCATCATCATTTTAGAGAGTCATTGAGGCCATTTGGGAGTTTATCTGGTGCTCAGGGTCACCTGAATAGAGCAAATGTGTGTTTGGAGTCTTTTTGCACTACATTTGCACTACTCAGGTGACCCTGAGGTCTCAGATAAACCTCCAAATGGCCTCAATGACTCTCTAAAAGAATGCAATTGACCAGCTTTCTGCAAGGAATATAAGTCCTTCCATTCCCCACCATCCAGTCAGAGCTGAAGAAGCTTCTTGGATGAGAAGCAAAATGTCTTCAAAGAAAACAAGAAAGTCCAGGTGCCTCCTGAAATAGCACCTTCAGGACATGTCCATTTGCTTGTTTTCCTAGCTATCCATGGTAAACTCAACAGTGTTCTCCATCAATACTCTTGCATCTTTAAAGTCTAATTTTAACATGCATAAAGTTCTCCTTGGGAAACCATTGGCCGCATGATTCTTTTTTTGCATTGACATCAGACTCGTTATACATTTCACATGTTGCCTAAATGAGCTGTGAAAATAATTCTATCCTGAGTTACTTGAAGCCAAAATGAAAGACATTAGTGATATATTAAAAGTAATGAAAGGAGACTTCCACTCACATAATCTTCTGTGAATTGGGTGAAGGAAGGGCAGAAAAAGCCATCATTACAAAGCAAATCAATCCAGAGCTAGATGACAAGGGTGTTTTAATGTAGGTGTTTTATCCCTCTTTTTAATTAATATCCTTATTACCTTAATAGTAAAATTATGCTAGAATATATGTGTTAATTTTCCAGACCATGAACAGGCAGTCAGCCTTAAGAAGTGTTCATGAATGCTGTGTTCCACAAATGTAATGAGTCTGCCACACACCACTTGTACTATGCTGTAGCATGTAAGCCTAATTTAAACTTTAGTAGGAGGGAAGAGGTTGAGATAAAGAGGAAGCTAGAGAAAGTCACTGATGGGTAATTTTAATAAGATTCCCAATGGGAAAAAAATGAGAAACTTAAAGAAAAAAAAGACAAATTTAATTGGGGCATCAATGTAGTGAAAACAAGGAAGATTTCACCAAGGTATGGACAGGCATAATTTATAACAAATATCACAATTTTTCTTTTTTTCTTTATCTTTCGCTTTTATTGCTTTTCTTCATTATAACATACTATATATATTTTTGTCTGTCTGTGTGTTTTGCATAATGTTGTTAATCCTGAAAGAAAATAGCATGATGGGCATGCAGGATGGGAAGACCATTTCTAGACATGTGCAGCCTGTGCATTTTATCCCCATAAAAATTATTCTGTGAATTTCCTGCCAGAAGTTTTTATCTGTTTGTTTGTTTGAGGTTATTACCCAACTTGCACAAGGTTATTCTCCCAGGGGATGAAAAACTGAAGAGGCAAATGACCCAACCGAGCAGCAGAGGCAATATATGGTCGTGCAAATGGTGTTGAACCTCAAGTCCCAGTAGCCCCCAGCAACCATAGCCTATTCTGAGAGATCCTGGGAGTTGTAGATGACCTGAATGATTGAGAATCTCCATAGATGCTGGGAGTTGTAGTAATGTTGTAGTTCATTATATAGAAGAGTAAAATCTAATAAATTCGAAGTACAATAAAAGATGGTCCAGATCTTAAGTTTACATTGTCAAAGAATATGACACAGAAAATAAGATGTTTGTGGGTAAAAAATATAGAAAAAGAAACCTCAGGCACAAGTCATCAGTGGTTTTTATATTGGTCATCTGTATTAGAAACAGTGGTGGGATTCAGCCAGTTCGCACCAGTTCGGCAGAACGGTAGCTAATTTTTTGTTGCTCAGCCCAGAATGGACTTCCAGAAGCGGCATCCACACAGTTGTTCACATATTTGAATCCCACCACTGATTAGATGGTACCTATTCCGTTCATCCCTCCAAAAAAAGTAATTTTTCTGATTTTCCTCTTTGAAGAGTTCCTCTGGTGGCCTTTTTGTGCAGAAAGAATTGCCTCAACAAAATAATAACAAAGTGGTAGTACAAATATGATGTCTAACAATAGTGAAAAGAAGATTGAATATTGCAATGGCCAATACTCTTAACATGGGTAAACTTAGGTTTTCCTTGCTGAAATATCGTGATAGACTAAAGTAGACAGAAAAGCTTCCAAACTCACTTTCTTCATTGGCGGAATGGTGATGCAGAATCCAAAGCTCTGCCATGGTAATGCACTTCCTATGGATACAGTTGTATGAATACACCAAGTCCTGTCTACTCTGAGGCCTCTCTGAAAAATTCCAGTAGAGAAGTAGATTATGACTCTATTTGCAATAACAGTAATGGCCACAATTGAATGTTATGTACAGGCACTGCTCTGAATTACTCGACTGCTAGAAATTCTCATTAAAAACTCAGTGTATTCACCTATATGTGTCTATGAAGAGTTTATTGAAAACTGAAAGATGCAAAGTAATGTTGACAGAATGCTGTGCTTTGGTTAATTGTGTGTGTGTGTTTTCTAACCCTGCATATTAAGTGATTCGTTCATTCACTGAAGTGTAAGATAATTTATACTTGAAAAAAGACAAATGATATTATTCTCCAGGCACAGTAAGAAGAGATTTATGTTCCTAGTTTCATTTAACAGTGGTGGGCATTTTGTGTATAACTCACTACATGTGTCTTGTTAAATTCTCTTCTCTATTTCATAACAGTGGCAAGTCATTTTGAGTTATTAATCCAAGAATTACATTCAAATTTAACAACCTAATCAAGTAAAAAAGAGGTAGATTTGACTGTTACAACAGAGATACTCAACTAAAAGATCTTCCCTTCTCTTTTATATTGTATTTTGGGTATGTAGCAGTAAATCTACTTGAAAACACAGTAACATTTTCAATTTAAAATTCATGGCTATTACTTGAAACCAGCATGGATTATTCCATAAGTTTAAATCTCTATAATATTTAGCAGTTATACTGTAACATTTCATTTCTAATATATTCTTCTATGCATTTTTAATTTTAACAGTGAAATAAAAGAACCAAGAAAATATTCAATTACCAGGAAATGTGAATCGTTTCCATCTGAATGAAATGGTGGTTTTAACAATATTGATCATTCTGAATTTGAATGCCAAGGTTTTATAATCTTTTGTTTGGGATCTGCTGATTTCACTTACAAAACAGCATTTGTAAGCCAGATTAAAAAAAAAAAGACTAATTCTTTCATATCCCCAATGTGTAAAGAATTGAAAAACAAATCCTAAAAGCAAAATAGCTAGCCTTGAACTTTGTCTGCTCAAAGGAGAAAGGGAGGGGAAAACTGTACTTTCTTTAATATATGAAATGGGCAGGAAGCCTTTCCATTTATTTTTTATTATTATTATTATTATTATTATGGTTTTGTTTTCAAAAGACAGAGTGCTAACAGCAAAATCAAACTGTTCCAGATAATCTTTTCTTGCCTTCTGTATTTCTGGAAATGAACTATATCTTCGTATTTGTTGTTGCATGTTAAATAGCTGTTTCAGGGAATATGATGCAACCAAAAGAAGACATCCCAGTGTGGAATTGATGTTTTCATTCTGACTTTTAAACGGTTAAAAAAAAAATCCTAAAAGGAATCATTTGATCATTTTATAAGTATTTTTTTTTTTTTAAAAAAAGGACAGAGTTATCCAGTCTTGGACATGTGTGGGTTTTCTGTCTATGTGTCAAAGAAAATCACCATTGAAAAAGTACTATTGATATACAAGGAAGCAATAAAGTAGAATTGTTCAAGCCAGACTCCGATTCAGGGTCAGCCATTCATTTATTTCTTAGCCTTGGGCAAATTGTCATTATTTGCTATTGTTGCTGAAATGGACAGAAATATAGCTTAATAAATAAAAGTGCTTAAAGCTATAATCTCTGATATATTTATAAGATAGCAAATCCCACAGAAAGCTGTGGGTCTTTATGTGAAAAGGGGCAGATTTGATTACATGGTAACATCCTTCAATTCCATGGTCCTAAAGGGAACAAAAGCAACATCCACAAGGAGCTAAGGAAAACTTCCCAGCATGCAAGACACATGGCCAGGACCGGGAGGCTCTGGAAAATAGGGCAGCAGACATCAGATTCCATCATCCCCACCTTGACCTCTCTCAGCTATATGGAGCTTGAAAGATGCATTCCAAAGTAATATTGTTTGGAACTATGTTTCTTGTTGGCATTTGCAATATAGGTAGTCCTCAATTTATGACCACAATTGAGCCCAAATTGAGCCTTAGCCTAGGTTGCTAAGTGAGAAATTTGTTAGGAGAATGGCCCCCAACCTTTTGGGAATCAGGGACCGGTTCCATGGAGAGAGTTTTTTTCCACAGACCAGAGGGGGCGTGGTTTTGTGTGCTGCCTGTATTCTGCGGATGGGGCTTTCTTTTGTTTGGGCAACCCAGTTTCTGGCATGCCGCGGACCGGTGCTGGTCCACAGACTGGAGGTTGGGGACCCCTGTGTTAGGTGAGTTTTTCCTCATGTTACAACCTTTCTTGCCACAATTATTAAGTGAATCATTACAGTTGTTAAATGAATCTGGTTTCCCCATTGACTTTGCTTGTCAAATGGTCACAAAAACTGATCCTGTGATCCCAGGGCATAGCAACAGTCATAAATATGAACCATTTGCCAAGCATCTGAATGTTGATGGCATGACCATGGGGATGCTGCAACGGTCATAAAAGTGAAAAGTGGTCATAAGTCACTTTTTAATGTCACTAAATGAACTGTTGTAAGCTGAGGATTACCTGTAACTGGGAGCATTTTTGAATATTTTGGGCATCTGTGATGCAACAGACTTCACTAAGGGTTTTAGTCCCTTCATTTGGACATCTTACTCTTTATAAGAAGTATAATATTATCTTAACTTTTTATAATCAATTTTAAGTGTGTTCTTCATTCATTCATTCAATTTCTATAGCTGCCCATCCCAATCAATGACTCTAGGTGTCTTGCATTTCAAAAAAGGTGTTTTACAATTCAAACTACTATATGTATTGGGTCTATGACAATTCGGCAGGGCCAACTCATCACTGTGAACTTGCCACAGCCAACTTCCCACAGCCTAGTCACTGTGGGACAACATGCCACAGCCAACTCAATGTAAGACAACTCGCTACTCTAATATCAAAGAAATAGTGGAATAGAATCATTAAAAAAAGGATGCAAAAGGAGGGACAGAATGAAATGTGAATTGCAAAAAATAAAATATTTTTATTTATTTTAAATAATTAAACATTTTAAATAGAACTGATAAATTGTCCCACAGCAAGTTGGCTATGGCAAGTTCTGCAGTGAGTTGCCTGTGGTGAGTTGGCCATGGTGAGTTGGCTGTGGTAAGTTCCAATATATATATATATATATATATATATATATATATATATATATACTGGTTTCCTAATTAAGGGTTGAATGCCACTCAGAGTCACTTTCTTATGAGATGGCAGTTATTAAGTATGATAAATAAATGTATAATTAAGGCATTGTATAAGGAGTCTCTGAAACGAGTCTAATGGGGTGCATGGTTCAGTTCGTGCCTGCAGCTAATAAGTATTAGAGAGGTGTGTTCACTGGCAGCCAGGATTTTGCAGGGACTTCCATAATGGAATTGTTCTCCTGGCTGCTTTAGAGTCCCAGGATTTTTTGGGATGGGCAGTTCAATCAAAACCTTTTTTTGGTAAGTCCATGATATGACAAAGTTATCAAATTCAGGACTATTTGGAGTCAAAATTGTCCTTCCTTAACCGCTCAGTGCATGCATTGAGAGATTCTCCTGAAATGTTCCCAGCTTTGCAATGAAGGAACACAGCCACTGGCTGCTGAAGTGACTCAGGGTATATGCATTATCTTTGAAAAGAACTTGTCCAATTTTTGAACAAATTGAACAAACGGTATCTAAAATTTACAACATCAAGCATATTAAAAATCAGAAGGAAAGGAACCAATCATCCAGACAAAGGTCTCGGATTACCTATGCCCTTATATGTTTAATCTCAATGCATTCAGCCATATTTCTGCAGCAGAATTGCCATTTACAGTATGTCTTCCATCTTAAAGAGCCACTTGATAGGTAGAGTAGTATGCTGAAAATAGTTATTCCTTTTGAATTTGGGCTGTGCAAACTTTGATTAAATCTTACCTGCATTCTCATGAGAAGAAAAGAAGTTGACATTTAAAAAAAAATAGTAGTTGTGGAGGAGAAAGAGATTGACCGATTACTGGTTCTGTTTATAATAATTACGAAAAATAGATATTAATCTCATAAGGAAAAAAACTTGAACTTTTCATGTTGTTGGTAATATAGCACAGCTGATTTCAGTGCAAAGACTAAGTTGGTTAAAGCATTGGCTCTTTTTTATTTGTTTATAAATTGCCTTATTTGAAAACCAATTACTGTACTTTTGACCTAATAATTGGAAATATAGAACTCTGGCTTTGTAAAGTAGGTAAACAGAGTAACAGAAATCTAAGTTAATTTGCTAAAAGAGACTCAAATTTTTTGAAGGTTGAAGGTTGCTTCCAATATTATGAAATTTTGATGGTGGCTTCCAATATGTTTTACAAACAAGGATCCCCCTAGAAGTAACCATTATTTGTTGTTCTATTGCTTGAGCAGTAATTTAACCTTTAACTGACTTGGTTTATGCAACTGGGTGTCAATGAAACAAATTGCATCAGAAATGGCCACCAAACTTCAAAGCCTTTTTGAATACATAAACAAAAGCAGCAATTAGACATTGCTACAATAAAACATATTTTTAGTCTTGTCACACATGTAAAAACATGCCTTTAATCACAATGCAGCATAGGAAAACGCATGTCCATCCTATGCGCATAGTTTCTCAAAGAAAAAAGACAACAGGTTCAAGCCTCAAACAACTTAAATGTTATAATCTTCATAATGGTGGCTTAGAACTTATGATTGTGGCTTAGAACCTATGATGGTGGCTTAGACTAGCACAGTTATCATTTATAAGACTTATTTTGCTACAAAACCATGAACAAGCAATCAATAGTAGCAAAGAGATGTTGTTGTCATATAATAATCACCAAATTTTTGAAGCTTAGAGATGGTAGCCTTCGTTTATAGCACATTCCCTATAAAAGCCTTCTTCCATATAACAATAAGCTGACTACTCAATAGTATGTAATGCTAGTTTTTCCATTTATGATAATCATTTGAGGTCAAGTGTACTATTACTGATGCTACGTTTAACATCTGAAATAATCTATAAAGAAAATATTACATTTGTGAAATACTGGGTTCAGTTCCTTGACTATGCAATTCCAGTTTTTAAAATGTCTGAATTAACAAACCAGTTTCAACTTGCCCAAGTAATGTCACTTTGTATACGGTCCTATGACTCTCTGGAAAATCATCTTTAAAGGGCCACTGGATAGCTCAGATCTCCCTCTTCTAATAAGGCAAAATGTCAACTGCTTAAGACAGACATGTCAAACTTGCAATGGGACTGTTTTGCCATTGCCAGCAATGGGGTGGGCATGGCTTCCAGATGACACGTCCAGCCCACAGGCCGGCAGTTTGACACCCCTGGCTTAAGAGAACACTTAGTCTCTTAATAACTTCTCTGAGAAATTGAAGACGTTTCTGCAATCTCTTCACTTAGAGATCAGACTGTGGAGGTTGAAGAGGAAGAGAGAAAGACATATTCAAGGTTCATCCGTATGTTCTTCAGGTAGTCCTCCACTTACAACAGTTCATGTAGTGACCATTCAGAGTTACAACAACACTGGAAAATGTGACTTATGACAGTTTATCCCAGTTACAACATTTGCAACATTGTCATGATCATGTGATCAAAATTCGGATGTTTGGCAACTGGTTCATATTTATGACCGTTGCTGTGTCCCAAAGTCACTTAATTACCCTTTGTGACCTTCTGACAATCAAAGTCAATTGGAGAAGCCAGATTCACATAATAACATGGGTTATTAACTTATCAGCCACAATGATTCACTTAACAACTATGGCAAGAAAGGTCATAAAATGGGGCAAAATTCACTTAACAAATGTCTCACTTAACAACAGAAATTTTGGGCTCAGTTGTAGTCATAATTTCTCCTTAGTTCATAGTAACCTGTGGTAGCATTAGAAATCTTTGCTATTGGGTGACAAAAATTATTCCAGTTGCAAAGGGGACAAGATAAACAGGAAGAAAAGGAAAGAGATGCTGTTTAGCTCTTTTATCCTTTAGATCTTCTAGGTTCCTTTATTAAGCTTCTATCCATTCGAAACTCACCTGGAAATAAGATCCATTGAACTCAGTAAATTTCAGTGCTGAATAAATAGAAATATTGCATCCTCAAAGCCTAGAAGTAAAATCCCTTTGTAAGAATAAATTTTACTCTCTGACTCTCCAATAAAGAAACCTGTTTAGGCCAAAGGCATGCCCAACTCAATACACTTTAGTTTCCATGATGTTCTACGGGTATGTTCCAAATGAATGTCTAATGCAGGGGTCACCAACCTTTCTGTGTTGGCGGCCCAGTTGGAAAGGGAGAGACAGGCACCTTTATGCGTGCTGCATGTGTATGCACGTGAATGGGACCGTGAGCATGTGTGCGCTGCAAATGGGGTTGCTAGTGCCAGCGAGAGGCTCACTGCTCTCCTTGTACCACCGTGCAGCTCGTGGGTCTCCTAGCACCAGCGAGAGGCTCGCAGGTCTCCTAGCACCAGCGAGAGGCTTGCGGTTCTCCTAGTGCTGATGCACAGCTCGTGGAACTCCTAGCGCCGGTGAGAGGTTCATGGCTCACCTAGCAACGGCAAGAGGCTCACGGCTCACCTAGCACCAGTGAGAGGTTCACAGCTTGCCTGGTGCTGGCATAAGAACAGGGTGAGCATGCATGTGCACTGGCCAGCCACTCATGCGGCCCAGTGGCCAAAAGGCCATGGCCTGGTAGTGGGTCGGGGCCCATTGGTTGGGGACCTCTGATCTAATGGATACTTTTAACAGACAATGTCAAAGATTGCAAGTAGTACCTTCCAAATATTACAATTTTTGCTCCCAAAGAATTCACACACATATACCTATTACATTGGTTTGCAAATTGCTATGAACAGTGTGTAAGCAATTTGTGGCATTGCAGATGTTGCTGAACTACAACACCAAGCATCTTCTCATGACTGACCCTTTTCCTTGTGGAAGTTGGGAGGTAAGCTTCAACAACTGGAATGCCACTGGCTGCCTATATCACTATTCTAAGTCATAATTATATTTTTGCTTATTGTACAATGTGTGAATCCAGCCATTATAGTTTTGACATTATTTGAACCAAGCTCCTGCAGATTAGTCAACCATTTAAAAACTCTTCTCTGAATGTAAAAAGTAAACCTTTGTTCTTATGATGCTTGTTTCCTAAAGTAAGACAATACATTAGCTGGATTAACCACCAAAACTGGAACTGAAAAAAAAAAAAACCAGATTAAATTCCATTTATTGAAAATAAGTACCCATATATACTAATACCAATACCAATACTATACTTATGCAAACTGTAAGATAGTTATATATGTTTATATTTTAAATAGAAGCATACAGCATTTAAATAGAAGCATAATTAAATATACTATATACCCCAACTACAGCACATTTTAGAAAATGACAGATAAAAAAACTACACCAAGTATCTGAACTCTGCATTTTGTGTGTTGCTGTTTTTATCACTTGTCTCCTTCAGTCTGTTAGTTTGCCTTCAGTCTAGTTAGTTTCTATAGACCATGCCAGCTCTTTCTAACCATACTTCAGCTGAAGATGAACAATCTCACCTTGCTCCTTGGGAAATGATCCCATGGATAGTGCTCATATGTATAATCTACCTACTACTCAGTTGGAAAGACAGTTGCTGTTAAAATATTCATTATTTAAGTTAATTTAAGTTATTAATTAAACTTAACTTAATTTAAATTATTAATTTAAAATGGTGGTTATCTTTTTAGCACAGGAATTCCATTCCTTAAAGAAAGGACATATTGAAATGTTGCCACAGGAGATGAGGCTCCTTCTTAAAAGCCTCTGTATTTAACAATGCAGCAATCTTGTTTTAAATTCAACACTATGAAGTGGAAGAGAAATAATCCCAATAAGATTTGTTGAAAGTTTGTACTAATGTGAATAACATCTTGATTGGTTGATATATATTGGAGACCTTTATGGATCATGTTTAGATATTATTTCAGGCCTCTGGACATATGTACTCCACTATGAATCCTTCTGTTGCATGATGACATTAAACCAGATAATTAATGCTCTTTTAGCATTTGAATTTTGTGACAATCTATTGGCGAGATTGCTTTTTATCATATTCATGTAGTGCTAAACTGTGCAAATATTTATTCCTGAAAGACTATGGTTGTTCTAAATTGCAGAAGCATTTTGGCTTAGCATAAAGTACTGTTTGTTGAACTCAAACAATTGGATTTTATCCATACAGAAAAAATTAGAACCTCTTCTTTCACTTAATATGTGCTGTAGATCCAAATTAACAGAGTTGGAAGGGACCTTGCAGGTCTTCTAGTCCAACTCTCTGCTCAGGCAGGAACCCTTATTCCATTTCAGACAAGTGACTGTCCAGTCTCTTCTTAAAAACTTCCAGTGTTGGAGCACCCACAACTTCTGAAGGCAAGTTATTCCACTGGTTAATTATTCTCACTGTCAGGAAATTTCTCCTTAGTTCTAAGTTGCTTCTCTCCTTGATTAGTTTCCATCTGTTGCTTCTTGTCTTGCCTTCAGGTGCTTTGGAATTGTGAATTCCATTATCGTTATCCAAATTATAAATTAATGCATGCCAAAATGTGCTTGCAACACAGGCACAATGAAATCAGCAGATTTTCTGGTAATATAAGCAACAATTGAAAAGAACATAAAGTTGTAAAGATATGATAGATGAGGTACAGAGTACCTGAACATAATAACCCCCAAAATATCCTTTTAGCAGAACTTTGACAGACTGAATAGTTCTACTATATAAACATAAATACTTATACAATATTTATCTAGGTCATACATGCGTAAATCATAACCATGATGATGATGATGATGATGATGATGATGATAAGTGCTAATAGTTCTCGCTCTTATGATTTTGTAGGTCTATAAAGCAAAAGGAAAACTGAAATAACATCATAAGCACAGTTATGGTTTCGCCTACTGGCCATTTCAGTTAATGACCAAATTCACAGTTCCAATTGTGGTTATTAAATGAGGAGTACTCATGTAGTCGAACCAGAGTTTCCAGTGATTTGCTCAGTTCTCAGAATAGCTGCTTTCTCCAGTGCTTTGCTCTGAACTTACCTTACAATAAAGTATATAGCTATGGACAATTGTCTTCTGTAGTAGCATTGGGTTCCTTGGCTTTAGGAAGGCTGCAAGCAGTGGTTCTTCTCAGTGATGAACAGGAAAGAGACATGCTCTTTCATACCAGCTAAATTGAATGTCTCCTTCTGGGAATAACACCCTTGCCTGTTTTTTTTTTTTTAAAAAAAAAAAACTTTTGAGTATTAAACAAACACTGGGAAGATCTGTAAGATAGAGCACATACTCAATAAGCTTTGGTCCCATGCATGATAGTTCTTTCCAAGGAAGAAGTAATGTTTACACATGACCAGGAATAAAAACCAAATTCCATAATGCATACATGTGAAATCTCTTATCCTTCCAACTCTTATCCTTAACATACTAGATGTGTCTTCTAGTATGTTAGTATGTTCTTTTTTCAAAACCAAATTTCAACTTGTTTTGATGCCCAGCAAAATGGATACAAACCAAGGTCTCTTATTGCCCTTTCCTATCAAAATTATATGGACAGCTCTGTCACTCTCACTTTCAAATTTTGACAGAGTTTATTTCCTTGAGTCAGTTTCCTATACTTCTTTTAAATCAATGATCATAAACATCCAGAACAAACCCCAGTGATGCTATATGGCTCATGCAAATTGCATGAATAATAACGTGTTCCTCGATCACAAATTAAATAACTCGGATCATGTCATGTCATATTATAAGTCATGTGATTCCATCCTGCATAAATACCCTTGTTTACCATATAAATTTATTTGGCCTGTTTCTACTCCTAATTTCTGCTTCTGAATATTTAGCAATTTTGAGATGTCTTGGTTTAAATCATCTACAGAAAAGAATTTAAATATTTATGGGGAGAAAAAGAAAATTAAGAGTAAACATTAAATTGCCATTTAGGCTTATTTCTTAAATTTCTGAAGATTTGTTTTTGGTAATGGGTTATTATCTTTCTCTGTATAAAATGCAAACACAATTTGATGGTTACCGCTAATAATAATAATATTCCCCGTCATTAGTAGCACAGCAGTGACTAAAGATTTATTTTCTCCTAAGAAAGGTTTCATGGCTTTTGGTAAACTAAGCAAAAGTTTTTTAAAAAAATGATATGAATATTTTTATTGGCGATGGGCAAATTGGGATGAGTTTAACTTAAACATTTGAAATAATTTGGAAAATTAATTCAGTTTAAATGTTCAAAAAATTTAGAAAGTCAATCTTATTTGGTTTGGATATCTGAATTTATTGGGACCAATTTTTTCAAAATGGATTGAACTTCATTTTATTTTGCTAACTCAAATGATTATAAAATGTGTTATGATGTTATGAAAGCTTCCCAACTAATTTGGGCAGACATGATTCACTTTTTTTTTTTATTAAAAAGTTTTATAAGTTTTACAAAAAGAACAAAGCCATACAAAGACAAAAAACAACATATACAAAAAAAACCTAAACATTACATAACAAAACCCCCTTTCCCCACCCCCCACCCAAACATCCCCCCTTCCCCCCCCCCGGAGCTTCCCAGAGCAGAATATAGGCTTAATTAAAAAACAATTAAAAAATTATATTTATAAAAAAGGAAAATATAACATTAAACATATATATATATATAAAAATAAAGATTATGAAAAGGCTATATAATATTTTTTTATATCCAGTTTAAATTGTATAAATTTTATCCACTTATCCCAAACAGCAAGAAATTTCTCTTGCGTTTGTTCCTTTAAAAAGGCCGAAATCTTTGCCATTTCCGCCAAATGAGAGACTTTAAGAAACCATTCCTGCAATGTAGGCAAAGATTCCTTCTTCCAATATTGTCCTACTAACAGCCTCGCAGCTGTAATCAAATTTAACATCAATATAACCTCCTTTGTATCACAATCAGTAACTATACCCAACAAAAATAATTGCGGAGTAAATTTTACCCTCCTTCTAAAAATTCTCTGGATATTCCACCATATCTTAATCCAAAATGCTTTTATCTGTCTGCACGACCACCAAATGTGATAATAAGTAGCATCCATGCAACCACATCTCCAACATTTAGGTTGTAAGTCAGGATACATAAAAGACATTTTTTGTGGATCAAGGTGCCATCTATAAAACATTTTATAAAAATTCTCCCTTAAATTCTGTGCTTGTGTAAATTTGACATTTCTGACCCAGATGGTTTCCCAGGTGTCCAATGAAACTGGCTCACCAAAGTTCTGCGCCCATCTGATCATACAATCTTTAATTAGTTCCGTTTCTGAATCCAATTCAACTAAAATCCCATAAATCCTCTTGATGTGGGTTTGTCTTTGATCCTTCACTTGCTTAATAAGATTTTCATCTTCTCTAAGAATACCCACCTTACAATCCACCTTCCATCTATCTACTAATTGCCTGTATTGGAACCAAGAATAAATAATATTTTCTTGTGCTAACTCTTCCCGTGATTTTAACTGCCAGTTTTGCCATCCCATCTAAGTAACTGTCTATAAGACACCATATCCATTTTAGCACCCCTTTTTATTCCTTCTATCGCATGCCAAGGTATAGCCCATAATGGTACTTTAAAATCACTTTTATAATATTTTCTCCAAGTCCTAAGTAAAGAAATTCTTAAAATATGAGCTTTAAAAACCCAATCCATTTTTTTATTAAATATTAAATAGGCATGCCACCCAAAAAGTAAATCCCATCCCTCTAGATGGAGTATCTCAGGATTTGTCAAATTTACCCAGTCACTGATTAGTGTTAAAACCACCGCATCATAGTATAATTTCAAATTCGGTGCCTTGAGTCCACCCCTCTCACGGAAGTCTTGCATAATTTTAAACTTAACCCTTGGCTTTTTCCCTGCCCAAATAAATTTGTTAAGGCCTTTCTGCCATTCGCTTAAATTAATCTCATTCTTCAAAATCGGTAGCATTTGAAACAAAAAGAGAAACTTGGGTAGAATATTCATTTTTATCACTGCAATTCTTCCCATAAGGGATAATTGCAACTTCTCCCAATTCTTCAAGTCTTTCTGTACCCTAACCCACAACCTTTCATAGTTATTTTTAAATAATTTTGCATTAGAAACAGATAACATCACCCCCAGATATTTTACCTTATTAACAATTTCAAAACCCGTCAAATTAACCAAGGTCTGCTTCTCCTGGCTAGTCATATTTTTAGATAAAATTTTAGTCTTGTTAACATTAATCTTAAAGCCCGAGACCAAACCATAATAATGAATCAATTGTAATAACTTTACTACAGAATGAGTAGGTTGCGACAAAGTGACCACCAAGTCATCCGCAAAAGCTCTTAACTTATATTCTTTTTTATTGACTTCTATTCCTTTAATTTCCTGCGACTCTCGAATTTTAATTAACAATATTTCCAATGTTAAAACAAACAGCAACGGTGATAGTGGACATCCCTGCCTGGTACCTTTCTCTATTGTGAAAACCTCTGACAACCCTCCATTAACAATAAGTTGTGCTGTTTGTTTTTGATATATTACCGTAAGAGCTTGTACTATCTTTTCACCAAAATTCATCTCCTCCATTACTCTTAACATAAAATGCCAATTCAATTGATCAAAAGCCTTTTCAGCATCTAAAAATATCAACCCTGCAGGGACTTGATTGTTCTTGTCTAAATATTCTAATAAGTTAATAATTTGTCTAACATTATTTTTCATATACCTTCCAGTTATAAACCCAGATTGATCTTTATGCACAAGATGATGCACAACCCTCATAAGCCTATTTACTAAAATTTTTACAAATATCTTATAATCCACATTTAAAAGAGATATAGGCCTATAATTCTTTGGTAAAGTAAGATCTTGATCCTCTTTTGGAATCAGTGATATAAAAGCACTACGCCATGAAGGAGGAATCTCTAGACCCTGTAAAATATCATTAAAAAGATTACCTAATGGCTGAATCATCTCCTCCATTAAAGCTTTATAATAAACAGCTGTTAACCCATCCGTACCCGGTGCTTTCCCTGGTTTCAATTGCTGAATTGCTAACGTAATTTCCTCCTTAGTAATTAAGCCATTAATTTCCTGCTTCTGATCCTCTGTCAATTTGGGAAAACTAGCCTCGTTTAAATATTTATTTATATCTAAAATTTGAACATTGGTAGATTTATATAGTTTTTGGTAATACTCCAAAAAAGATTTCTTAATCAATTCCTTCTGAGAAACTAATTTACCCTGATAATTTATTTTATCTATTATTCTCTGTCTCTGTTTCTTTCTTAACTGATAAGCCAACCATCTCCCTGGCTTGTTAGCATTACAAAATGTATTTTGTTTCATAAACAATAAGTTGGTTGCAGCTTGATCTGCTAACAACATATTAAATTGTGTCCTTAATAACTTTACAGATTCTTTAATATTTTCATCAGAAGGATTTGAAATCAAAGACTTTTCTTTTAATTTAATTTCATCTTCCAATTCTTTACGTTTCTGAGTCTGCTTTTGCTTATGATAGTTGTTCATTTTTATCAAAATACCACGCATAAATGCTTTAGATTGACATTGAAGTCCCCTTATACATATTTAAAGCAAAATAATCCTTTAAACACTCCTTTAACTTTTGAACATTCTTTTCTTGTCTGAATAAATTTTCATTCACTCTCCAGGATCTTCTCTCCTCTTTTTCTTGAGTCAGCTCCATCCAAACTGGGCTATGATCCGTCAGCGACCTAGGAAAAATCTTTACATTCTTTACTCTATTATATAAGTCCGTTGTAATAAAAAAAAAGTCAATTCTTGAGAAGGATTGGTGTCTATCTGAGAAAAAGGTGAAATCTCTCTCCTCTTGATTACATTCCCGCCAATAGTCCCTTAGTTCCCAGTCCTCTTTCATATCAAAAAAGGCTTTAGGTAATTTTGCATGTTTAAAAAAGGGAGAAGAACCTTTCTTGTCCCTTTGTGTGTCTAAGACACCATTCCAATCACCCATTAATACCACGGATCTATAGTCCAGCAAAGTTATTTTTTGATGTAGCAACCTGTAAAATTGTTCCTGTTGCTGATTTGGTGCATAAAGTCCCACTATAAGTACTTTCTTACCATATAAGCCAAGTTCAATCATCACATATCTTCCTTGGGGATCCGATTCTACCAGACAAGCTGGTAGATTTTGCTTCACGTAGATAACAACTCCCCCCTTTTTCCCCGGAGCAGAAGATACAAAATGAGATCCCAAACGAGCATTAACTAAATATTTCTGATCCTTAAGTAAAATATGAGTTTCCAGTAAACAAATAACATCATTGTTATGTTGCTTCAAATAATAGAAGATTTTTTTCCTTTTCTGAGGAGAATTCAATCCGTTAACATTCCAGGTCAGAAACTTTGCCATCTCCCTTAGCCAGGAGCCCGGAGAAGACACCTTGGAGATCTGCCATTGCTGCATGTGTTGCATAACTCTTGGGTCTTGCTCCTCCCACTGGCAATGATGCACTTTCAGAAGAAACTTCTTTGGCCTCTTTCTTACGTTGCTCCTTCTCTTTGCGTCTATAAGCTGCACGGGTCATTCTCTGCTCTTTAACCTCCGTTTGATGTTGCCATTCAGCTTGCAGCATCCCAGCAGAGACCAAACCTAATGCCTCAGATTGCTGCTCCGACTCTTTGCCACTCAAGGACTTCTGAACAGGTGGAGCTGAGCCTGCACCCAGGACCGTATTGTAAAACTCTCTGGCTTTGTCAACCGTATTCAATCTATAACGTGTCCCCGCATGGCTCAAAACAATACCCATCGGGATTTCCCATCTGAATGGCATCAATCTGGTTTTAAGCTCATTAGCCAGAAAAGAAAAATCTTTCCTGTTTCTTAAAATCTTTGATGGGATTTCCTTTAAGATAATAATATCTTGAGTAGCAATCTGGAATCTCTTATTATAAAAAGTTTGTACAATTTCATTACGCAGAGACTTCTTTGTAAAATAAATCACCACATCTCTGGGCAAGTTCTTCTGCTTCGCAATCCAAGAATTGACTCTATAAATTTTTTCAACTTCTCTGCGTAACTCTCCTTTATCCATATTCAGAGCAACAGCTAAGTCAGTAAGCACCATCTCCATCAAATCTTGATTCATATCTTCCTTGAGGCCTCTAATCCTCAAGGCATACTCCATCTGTCTATACTGAAACATAAGCATATCTTCTTGTGAAGTCTCCACCTTCCTTTCCACATCTTGAATTTTGTCATCAAAAGAGTCAACTTTATCTTCCACTTCCTCCAATCTTGCATCCAGTTTCACTACCACCGTAGCCAAGCCTGATACTGCTGCAACTATATCTTGTCGCAAGATGGTATTATTAGCTTCTAATAAGCCCTTTATCCCACTTATCTCTTCTTTAATGTCAGATTTAATATCAGATTTAATCTGCATAACAAATTGCTTCATTTCATCTCTCATTTGAGACATAGCATCCCCCATTATCCCTTTAACCTCTTGTGCTGACAGGCCTGGCAGAGGAGGAGAAGGTGGTGGCTGAGCCGGTGGTACATGTTTAGGTTGTTGTTGTGGTTGTGCAGCAAGAGCTGTAGGAGAAGAAACCACCTTAGGTGTTGTCGAAGGCAGCTGTCTCTTTGAAGCCATCTTATGTGACACTGTTCTCACTTCCCTTCTCTCCAAAGAAGGGGGAGGAGGAAAAGATTTTTTTCAAAAAAACAGCACCAACATAGTCCTTAAAAAAATCCAAAGAAGAAAAAAAGAAAAAAGTCAAAAGAAAAATCCAGTACCAAGAGCAAAAATATCAAAAGCAAAATCATTAAAATCCAGTCCTTTAAAAATAAAGAAAAACTAAAGAAGGAAAAAAAAAAACTCCGACACTTTCAAAACGCCATCTTAATTCCTCTCTCCGTACCAAAAAAAAAAAAAAAGAACAAAGGAGAAATAACCAAAACTAACCAAAGATAACTAAAAAAAAATAAAACCCTAAATTATAAAAAAAGAATCCTTTAATCCGCTCCGTCCATTTTAAAAGTTACTCACCAAGACGCTATACTCACGGAGATAGAGGCGGCGGTTTCTTTTGCTTCAAAGGAAGCAAAAACAGCTGGGAGGTAGAGATCAGCAGGAGCTCCGAGGGAACACTCCTTTCACCCCCCCTAGGAATAAATCCAGGGGGGGTGAAGGGGTTCTACCTCTACCCCTGCGTTCTCTATCCCTTCCCTTTGCCCGGGAAGGGATTTGCGAACCGCGGGCCAGCTGATACGCGCTGGGCTCCGCGATTCCGACACCTTCCCAGCTGGACGGCTAAGAATTAGCCGCCATCGCCATCGCCCCGTACCAGAAGCTCTCAGACATGATTCACTTTGATGAATCAAATCAATCTGTTAATTTGATTTGTAGATTCAGTTCAGTGCTCTGAATTCACCCAAATCAGTTCATTAGTCATATGAGATTAATATGCAAAAAAGAATGGTTTGAAGCAATAAATATTGAAAACAATATTAATCATTGTTTTTTTAAAAAGCAAGAACTGGCCTTAAAATGTCGATAAATGCTGAAGTTTATGGAAGATTATGGAAAAGCAAACATTCTGTTTTTGGGAGAATTCAAATTTTTGGTTTGTAAAAACAATAAATTTTTAATTTATCTGAATAAATGGATCCTTCATTTTATTTCTTTGTTTGTTCACAACATACATATTGTTTCATTTCTGGAAACCCTGAACAGCTTATAATATTTACAATGTATTAAAAACAAAAATAAATTAAGTGTAAACAGACAATTCAATGAATTTTTCTCTTGGCCAAGTATTTTTCTGAAGCTAATCACTGTTATGTCTAAAACAATAATGCAAATTAGATATGAAGTTCATTTAAAAATGGAGCATAATAAGGATAAAGCATTTTTGTAATTATGACTATTTTGTTTTGAAGCCAGAAAATAAAATGCAAGGATAGAATAAGTAGGGAAGCTGGACTGGTGTCCTTAATTCTGTTTATATTGTCATGTTGCTGTTGTTTTGTTGCTGTCTTCTTGTTATCAAGCGTTGTTGTCAACAATAGCTCAGGAATCATAGTCTTCACTGTGAATCTGAATCATTTTTGAAGAGGCCTATTATTTATGGAATCTCTAAATAAATTTCAATGAGTTATATCAGTCATGAGAATAATAGCATTCCTTACTTGTCTCTGTGGCTTGACTTTTCTTCTGGGACAGTGATATGATGCATTATAGTAATTATAATGCTACACGAAGACACACCATGCAAATTAAATGCAACAACAATGGTACTCTAATAAGGCAAATTCTTACAAAAATGAGGTCACTTGCAAGCAAAAGTGAACTCAGATCCCTCACTTCAGATTCCTTTACATCAATGAAATTGTCCATGCTATCTCTCAATTTGAGCCCCACTAAATCACAGGCTGATTTATATACCCTTTCTGTTGCTGACCCAGCTGTTGACCCAGCTTTTCTTCCCTTTGGCCAAGCTGGGTCCCTTTGTAAATATCAAACAGTGGCTGAACACTGCCAAACTGAGGGGATGGTATTGCAAACCTATGTTAGAAAGCTGTGACATTCAAAAAAGTAAAGATGTTTCTCTTTCTGGCCATCCAGTTCCTGGTTAGAACAAATGCAAGCTGGAGCTCAGAAAGCCACACTGAGTGCACACTCAGGCTGCACTCAGAAGGTTGGCCAGCCTCAATGGTATCATATTGTTTCCTACGGCCTTTGAAGCTTTTGGCATTAAGGTGTTGAATCTGCCATTGGTTGGTGCCTTTGTTCTGTACATATTTTGATTATTTAGATTTTGAAATGACTGAATCCAGATTTATCAAAACTTTATTGAAGGTTTCTCGCTCCACCTGAGTCAACTTCAGGGGGGACTCAGACGCCTTTTTAGAGAAGCTCAAATGAGAATCTGCCACATCTAGGAATGAATCATTAGCTCACCCAATGATTTGTCCTCTTCCAGCTTTTCTGCTCCATTCCTAGTATCACTCAGAACAAACAAGAATCTTTATTCTGGACCTATGGATAGTTACAGATGCAAAATTCTCTAACACAAGAATGTCTTTCATATTCTTTTTATATTCCCCAATGATCTCTGGAGAATCACTTCTGCTACAACAGAAGAACAGTCACAGTAGTAAAGATCAATGCTTTACATTTGATTCTGACTAAGAGGAGTTATAATAACATCCCTTATACAGAATGTTTCTGCATCTCTCTTTGCATCTCTGCAGTTGAATCAGTAAGTGTTCGTTTTTTTTTTTTACCATCTCCTCTGCTGTGCTTAGTATGCAAAGCTCATACCTCCTCTTCTTACTCATTTCAGATTTCTCTGCTAGGAATGCAGTGAAGTTTTGCATAATTGCAGTTGTAAATAAAAAGTACTTGATTTTACTCTAATGCTTGCTAAGGGCACAGAACACTATCCGTCCATCCGTCCGTCCATCCATCCATCCATCCATCCATCCATCCATCCATCCAGACACATAATCTTGCTATGACATCTTGAGTTTAACACATGCATAAATGCATCTTTTGTCACCTGCTTCTTTTTGTGCACTCTGTAGAAATGTATTTTGTGTCTGTAGTAAAAAAAAATTTTTGGGACTCTAGAAATATATCTAGAAAAGAGCTGATAGCCCTTTGGCTTAAATGTAGGTTTCTGCTCTTCTGTTTAGTGGATCATAGACACTGAGAAACATGTTTTTTTCTGATTGCCTAATAATATTTATTTTGCATACTGTATATGTCTGTGTTAAACTCAAGTATCCTTGTAACATGGTAAGAGAGTAACATGGTAAGAATGGGCAATAGGATTTATTTGGTGAAAATGCTAATGACAATGATAGTGAAAATAATGGTTCACAATCTTTTTGTTATTCCTGATGCTTGCTTGCTTGGACACATAACACTCTCAGAAAAATATAGATTTAAGCAGCACAATGCCTTTGCTGTAATAGAATCATAGATGTATCCTGTTAAATTGCCTATAAACATACATCCTCTCTTAGGCACCTGCTTCTTTTCATATAAGTCCCATCACCTCAATCACAGAGTGATTATAGATTCTTTTATAGCTTCTTAGCTTTTATCAACAACCTCTTTGTTTTCCTTCCTGCATCTTCGTAGCTTTTGTGAGCTTTATATTTTTTCCATTTTGACTTACAAAAGACGAAAACATTTTTAAGTGAAAAATAGCATTAAAATGGTATACTTTTTATTCCCTCTCATTATTATGTGAGCTGTGGATAACGATTTATTAAAAGAAAATTTCTGAAAAAATATGTTTTCTACATGCATCAAAGCCCATTCTCCATACACAGAAAACATTGCAAAATGTCATTCTTCTAGCAGAGCTGTGCAAAAAAACCACCCCCAAAACAAACAAACAAACAAAAAACATGGATACATAAAAGCTTTTTCTGTATATAAAAAGGTCTGCTCCATATTTACCAACAGCTAATAGATGAAACCAAGAGTGACGATAGAACCACAGTTAATGAGGGCCACCTCTTTAATGGACAATTAGGAGGAATGTCCATCAAATCCAAATCTCTATTTCCTCTGAATTCATATATTTTATAGAATACATTCCATTTGCATAATTATGTAATTGCTGTTTTGACTTGATTGATTTGACATCGTTGACATATAACATAAATAGATGGAAAGCATGTAAATTATATCAATTAAGCAGACTGCTTCAGACAGAACAGACTTAATTTTTGGTTTAGGGTGAAAGTAAAATTTTGTCTATAGCATCCAAGTCTTTTAAGTGGAATTAAGCTCTTGCTCTCATTCTATTGGTTTTTTTTTTTTTTTTGAATATCTGAATCCAGACATAGTATTGATTGATCACCTGAATTGTGTTCCTATCTTGTCATGTAAGAAAAAATGGTTTAAAATATGAGAAATAACAATAAGTGCTGCACTTAACTATGCAAAAACAAATAATGCTGAAGTACAGTATCAAATCCCATCAGCTTAAGGAAAATTAACAGAAGGAATTTTCTCTCTTTTTCTCACTTTGTGATGACCCAAATGCTGAATTCAGAAAGGGCTGTCTTGTGAGCTCTCCCACTTCACTTTCTGTTTCTGAATCTTGATATTCAGAAATTAAGAGAGATTACTCTCCTGATTCTTATCCTATGGTAGGAGCATAGAGATCTCTTAAATAGAAGTAATGCTCCCCTTTCTAAGAACACAACAACTTGCACCATGTGTAGTATTAAAACTGGACAATTGCATATATTAGCCTAATACAGAAGTCCCCAACCTTTTGGGCACCAGGGACCGGTTCTATGGAGAAAGGTTTTTCCACGGACTGGAAAGTGCATGGTTTTCTTTGCTGCCTGCATCCCACAGATGGGGCTTTGCTTGTTTGTGCAGACCAATTGCTGGCATGCTGTGGCCCGGTACTGGTCCATGGATTGGGAATTGGGGACCCTGGCCTAATAAAATGGGAAGTTTTACTCCAGTTGCTGGCTTCAAAACCAATTAGAATCGATCTTCTAAAGATAATAGTGGTTCACTTTATTGTAAATGAACAAAAGGCCCGTGAAAACCAACCTCTTCTCCTCTCTTCTCCCCTCCCTTCCCCTCCTCTCCCTTCCCCTCCCCTCCCCTCCACTCCCTTCCCCTCTCCTCTCCTCTCCTCTCCACAACAGGAAAATGTTCAGAAACATGTTAATCTTAATGACACAGGACTGGAATTGCAATCAAGGAGAGGTATATCACTTGCTGGTACAAAAACAACCTATTGCTAGGGACTATATAGTTTGACCTACTCTGGTTTGCCTCTAGGACAGCTGTTCTCAACCTGTGGGTTGCGACCCCATTTGGGGTTGAACGACCATTTTATGGGGGTCACCAAACAACGCAGTCCGCCATTTTTTCCCCTTTTCCTTAGCTGTGCTACTCCCTTTTATTCTATTGGCTTTTGAAAGCCAATAGAATAGACTCTCTTGAATAGAGTCTAATTCTATTGGCTTTCAAAAGCCAATAGGAATTGTCCAGGCTGTTTCTGCCCTGCTGAGCCCGCCAAAAGCCCCAGTCTGCAAACAGTGCTGCAAGTTGTCTGCAGCGAAGGCGAGCTGTCTGGAAGCTTCCACCCCTCCCTGCTGAGCAACTACTAAAAATGTAAATAAAAGAGGGCCAGGGGTGGGAGGTGGGAGGCTGGCAGGTGCAGGGAGAGTTGCTTGCACGCATGGCGCCTGGCAGTTGCCTTACCTCCCTTGGGCTGGGCCAGCTGGTGGCCCAGCTGGTGGTTGCCCTGCGCCATCGCTGCCCCTTGCCAGCTACACTTCAGCTGGCACAGGGGGTAGCACCATGCATGCATGGCGCTCCTGGGCAGGGAAAGTCCTTGATTTACGACTGGTTGTGTAGTCCTCGATTTATGACCAGTTGGGTAGTCCTCAACTTACGACCAGTTGGGTAGTCCTCGACTTACGACCAGTTGGGGTCACGGCATTAAAAACGTTGAAAACCACTGCTCTAGGAAATGATGATAAATATATTACATAAGAATATGTAGGGAAACTGAAAAAAATCCCTCTTGAATACTAGAAAATTTAGAATTTTCAAATTTTTGCAAATTAGTGCATCGTACCAAATGTAAATAAATAGGTACAAAACATACTACTAGAGAAATGCATACACAACTCTATCTTTTACAGTGAATATCTCTACTTGGACTGTGGAAAAATACAAACAATAATGAGAAAATATGATGAACTACATACAAAGATATCTAGGAATACACATTTTTGGTCAAATATTTAATTAAATAACTAATAAATTAAGTAATTATTAATTTATTAATGAAAACTAATATGGTTATAGTATTAGACTAACAATAACACTAGGGTCTATGGAGATTCATCAAGGTCATAGTTATCCCAAAGGTGCTTTTTCACGAGACAACAGGACTTTCTTGTTTTTCTAGCACATTTGCTGGCACATTTCTTTCAATGTGCATTTCCCATTCTTGTCTGCTTAATCTCTACTATGAATGTACATAGAAATATTGACATTTGCACTTTTACGCAGCTTCCTCATGAGTTGAAAATCTTTCCTGCTTTTGAGCTCACCCAACTGTTTGGGGTCATGTTCAAGAGGCAACTGGACTTTCTTGTTTTTCTTTGAAGACATTTCGTTTTTCATCCAAGTAGCTTCTTCAGTTCTGACTGGATGATGGGGACCAGAAGGATTTATATTCCTTGCAGGCAGCTGGTCGTTTGAATTCTTTTAGAGAGTCCTTGAAGCCACTTGGAAGTTTACTTGTGTCCTCAGGGTGACCTGAGTAGTGCAAATGGGTGTGGAGCCTTCTTGGAATTGCTGAAAGGACTGTGTTGTAGACTGGAAATAGATGATGTCATATCCCTCCCCCTCTGCTGAAAGAAGGCTGTTCAATTGTGACATAGATGGCCTCTTTGTCCCCTCTTTCAAACCAGCGATCCTCTCTGTCCAAAATATGGACTTGGAATAGCACCAGGGAGACCCAATTTGAAGTCTACTCTCACCCTTGACAGTTTACTGGATTATCCTTGGCAGAACATTATCTTGATCCTAATCTACATTGCACATTGTGAGCAAAAAAAAAGTGGGGGGAGTACCATATCATACTACTGTGAGTCCCTGAAGAAAAGACAGGATATAAATCTAATTTGTGTTTCACCAAATGAGAATTTGGAGAAAAAAATGAAAATAATAGGCAATCCATCCTTTATATTCCTGGACTGTATTTTCACATTAGAGAGTAAGGCAGCCATTAATCTATAGAAGGGTTACCAAGATGATCTTCTCATTTGATCTTTTTCCCCCAAAGATATTGTGGTTGATGTGCCCAAATTTCTCAAATGTTTCAGGGAAAAAAAAAAGGAAGTTATCTCCCTCTTTTTTTAAGAAGGAGAAGGAGAGAAGAGGGAAAAATACCAGCACATTACAGTGGAAATCATGTGCAGACTGATGTTAGTTCTACATAATGATGATTGGTGTGGGGGCGAGAAGGGGGAAACACAGCTAACAAAAGTAGCCTAAGTGTATTTTGCTGGCTTTTGTCACACTGGCTTTTTCAAGGAGTAAATGAAAAATGTGCATGCAGAGAGTGTTGATTAGAAAAGCAGAAAGTACACAAGCTAGGTCAGTGTCTTTCTGCGGCATGCAAAGTCTTGAAAAGCAAATCAGAAACAAGAAGTCTGGCACATCCTTATGTTTACCTAAGATAAAGGAAAAGGATGGAGTAGAAAGTCTTGGAGGTACCCTTTCAAAAGCCAGCTTACTTCATCTGCATTCTGAATGTAACTTATGCAGAGTGTGAGCAAATGTTGAAAGGGACTTGTTGAGATGCCCACCCTATGACATACAGTAATCTGCCATATGCATGTCTGTACAAGGGAAGTACAGATACAAAGAACAATATTGCTAAGGATGTGGTAAGCATTCATATATAATCCAACTATGTTTTTTTCTAAGGTATCTAGATTAAATACCGTAAATGCCGGCGTATAAGACGACTTCTGCGAGCGCTGAAATCGGCGCCAAAGACGGGGGTCGTCTTATATGCCAAGTCATCTTATACGCCGGAAATACTGGTAGTTTCCGGCGTATAAGATGACGTTCTAGGAATGCGGCCCGGCTATAAAGATGGGGGTCGTCTTATACGCCGGGTCGCCTAATACGGCGGCATATACGGTACCTGTACAATATTCAGGTGTTTGTTGGATTCTTTTCAGAGCGGTTTTCTTAGTCTGTTTTTTTTTTTAATTGGAGCTGCAATGAACAAGCAAAAGTATAGATGTCAATTTCAAAACATAACAGGTGTTAATGAAAATACTTATTAAATGAGGGCTGGTCCAGCTCCATGTGTCTAGCAATTTTAATGGAATTTTTAAGACCCTACTTGTTTCCCTCTTCAGATCAGTGAAATGATTATCTATGAATTAAATTAGATACTGTATATTGTATAAAAAATGTCTGGACTTGATTGGTTACAGTGTAATTTTTGTTAGTTTTTCTTAGGATTGTCATCTGGCGAGGAAAAGGCTATTTAAACATTCCTTGTATGTAGCGAAGACCCAGTCCCAATCCCCATGACTACTACTTGCCTTTTATGGATGGTAAAATCAAGCAAGCAAGGATTATGCTTAATAATCTGTTTAGATTATTCTCTGAATCTCTTGCTTGCAATGATGCAGTGAATTTAGTAGCAAATCTATGGGGAAAAAAGATTTTTTTATAAATATTTATATAGAAAACCTTGAAAACTACATTATAAATTTGTTCAGAAATTGCTAGATTAGAAGATCTTATGCATTTGCCTAGAGGTTGTTAGGGACTTCCCTTCCCTCCTTGTGGTAACAACGTGTTTTGCAAACCATATTTAGCTATTTATTTAAAGAAATATAACCTATTTTATTATACATTTATTCTCTTCACATCTCAAAATCTTGACCAACTTATATCTATCAGCTCATACTTTGCTAATAGTCTTTCATTGATATAAGCCATTTTTTTCAATTGAATTCATATTTATTTATTTATTTATTTATTTATTTATTTATGAGACTTATATACCGCTTTAAGTACAAGCACTCTCTAAGCAGTGTACACCAGTAAGCAATGTATATATATATATATTTACATTGCCCCCAACAATCTGGGTCCTCATTTTACCTACCCCGGAAGGATGGAAGGCTAAGTCAACCTTGAACCGGTGAGATTTGAACCGCTGACCTGCTGAACACAGTCAGCTAAAGTGGCCTGCAGTACTGCACTCTAACTGCTGCGCCACCTCGGCTCTTTTAATTGAATTCATTCATATCTTGCTTATTTCAAAAATAGGTAGAACATTAATTCATACTTGAAGGTGTCATACGTGGATTATGCTAATAATTGATTGATACGCTTTTCTAACTCTGATGTTCTTGCATTGATTCATATCCAAAAGACTCTGCTCCTAGGTTTCTCTGGTTATATTCCTATTTCTTTCTTTCTTTCTTTCTTTCTTTCTTTCTTTCTTTCTTTCTTTCTTTCTTTCTTTCTTTCTTCTTCAATTTTGGCTGAATCTTTAGAAGCTATATGCATTTAAATGGTTAATGCTGACTTTTCAGGCCAAGCATACAAGAACAACCAGCCTATTTGAACAACCTGACTCGGATTCACTTTACCTGTGTGTTCAGCTTCATTGTGTGATAAGTTTTTCCTTGTGTGAAAATGGGCCCTTACAGTTTAGGGCTTTTCCCACTTAACTTCCTGGAATCAATTCTCCCTTGAATTTCATTTGATTTAAAGAAGTCAAATTAAAATGCTTCTTTATGCAACACCTTTATGAAACTAGAAGACCCTTCTTTCTCATCATTCACCAGAGATTTATATTTTGGTTGTGCACTGTTAATTATATTGCATTAGCAAATGCCTTGCATTGAGTATTATATTGTTTTATTGCAGGATGTATATAGTCTTTTGGTTTTCTTATTCTGCACTAAGTTATAATTGCACATTAAATTAAAATTGACCACTACTAAATAGTTAATATTTAGTTTCCAATTACCTCTCGTGTTTATGATAACAAATTCAGTCCCAGGATCTCTGCACTTTTTACCTAGTGAAAAACTCAAATGCTTCTGTCCTCTTTTGTATGCAGGTATTGCTTCTAGACTCGAGACTTGCATGACTCCAAGGATGCCAGCTCAAGTCACCAGGGTAGCGGCTATCTCATCACCAGCTGTGACATTCATGGCAACCAATTTGGTGGATCAAACATTAGCAGGTGTGTTTATGTTTCATTGTACTGATTATCCTGCTAAAGCATATGTTGTGTATTTGCATACATTTCAACCAAATTGTTTCCTACGTTGTACAATAATGAAAAAACCCTGTGCTAACAGAAGTATTTTGAACTAAATCTAGCATGGTTACACAGCAACTGTTGTAGGATTTGCATCAGCTGAAGAACAGAGGAGCAGCTACTTTTCTTTCTTTTTTAAAAAAAAGTATTCCAGAATGGTTTAAATTTTTCCTTTTAGACTTTTGAATCAAATAAGTATTTTTTTTCTCTTTTAATAAATAAGTAAAATTCTCCATCCTTAAAATGTCAGCTGCAAAGGAATACCTCTATTTATTAAAGGATAAGTATTATAGAAATCACATCTCCACTAAAATGTCCTTTTATGTTACAGGAATGAATATATTTATATATATATATGGGTTTTGTGTGATTGAGCAATTATTTGAGACTCTATATTTTTTTCTTTCCTGTTATCATATCATATCCCTTCTTTGTCTTTCTGGCCTTCAGGCTCACCTACTCTAACTAGCCATGCCATTTAGACACACACACTGAAATTTGTTTGGTTTTTTTTCTGAATTGTCTTAACTCTTTACATAATTTCAGTTTTTTTCCTCCTCTGGCCCTAGATGTGGAGGCTGGTGTGTGAAAATTAGTGGTTCTTCAAGGGTTCATTCTGCCCAGATTCCAATATAAAATTGAATTAATTCACACTTCCTGGACAGCACCTGTTATTTTTTACAGTTGTCTGAATGTTGCAAATGTTTAAACTATTTTGCTTTAATTGTATATTCAAGCAAGAGAGGATGTCTGAAGTTCAGATGGGCAATTTTATTCTACTGGAAAACCATAACTTGGTTTTTCAATCTTCAGCAATCAAAGGCTGCCGTAGGTAGCTTAAAACACTTTCGTGTAGGTTAAAATATTTTGTTACCTGTGGACAACTTTAGGACAGCTTAAGAGGCTAAATGCACTTATTTTGGTACATTTTGGTCAAAACCTGGGAAAAAGCATACAATCAAGAAACCAATATCACCTAATATAAAAGTTGGTAGCATTGTCTTAAGTATGTTCATATGATACATTGATGTTGGCCTTATCATGCTTTGCTCAATTTGCCCAGTTCTGTAAAGTGATACACTGAAGCATAAATTAAATAGACAGATAGACTTTGTTGTGCAATATACTAGGCTAAAATATGGGTTTGCCCAACATACCTCACTAAATTGATTTTCCCAGTGCTTTTTTTGTATATATATATATATATATATATATATATATATATATATATATATATATATATATATATATATATATAAAGGTGCCAGAACTCACACATGTCATACAACCCGCCTTGCCTATCCTACAAGGTTCCATCCAAAAAAGGTGTTGGAACTCCGTTCTGGGTGATCTATGACAAAAAAAGCTCTGGGTTTTCAGTGTGTCTTGTGAACACATTTATTATATAATTTCACTGCTCAAGGTTGACTCAGCCTTCCATCCTTCCAAGGTCGGAAAAATGAGGGCCGGTAAAATTGTTGGAGGCCATATGCTGACTCTGTAAACCGCTTAGAGAGGGCTGTAAAGCACTGTGAAGTAGTATATATGCTATTGCTATTATATAACATTGTTTAGATCAAAGCAATAGTAGAAGAAAATAAGACAAAGGCATTGTTCAAACTCACATTCGAGATCAACAAGCTTAATGAAATATCAAATCAGCAACCTATTTATTTTCCTCCTAGTAAATAACTCTTATTCTAAGAAACGGTAACTCTTAGCTAAATATTATTTGATGCAATTTTTCAATGTTTCCCGTATTCCTGTTCCACTTAAATTTATGAATGCATAAAGACACAAACACTTTGCTTATATTGGTATCAACTTTGTATACCAGTTCTCTATTCACAGGTAGTTTATGGTGTATTAATGTATAGATTAGTTTGCTCTGTTCCACAGTTTTCATTCATGTTTTTCAGTACATGCTTTAGTCTGTTTTCACTCATTACAATTGTTTTAACTCTGATGCAGAATTTGGAAGAGCAAAATCTCCTGGATAACTCAGTTTTGGATGAGATTAATTAATGACTGGATTTAGCAGAGTCTGAATTTCAGTCTTTTTGGATGCTGTCTGTTGCTCTTCCTCCTTTTCAGTTTAGATTGGAATCTACCACATTCAATTTCTTATGCATCCTAAGATACCCTCTGCCTTTTGCTTTGTTAAAAAGCTGCACCTGTTTCAATCAAGAATATCAGCATATCAGCTGAAATAATACATTGGGAATGCAAAAGAGCCTACCTTTTTAGACTTAAACAATAAGGACATCTGATTCTGTTTGCATACTTTGCAGCTGCACCTTGTTAATAAATACCTTACCTAAGATGGATGAGTAGAAAGAAAAGGATGGAGTCCAAAAATAAGCAGGAAGGAGGAATGTGTTGTTGCTGTTGTGAGCAGTGGTTGAGATCTTGTTAGGCCTGTTTCTCACAGCAATAACTGTAGAATTATTTCCGAGGAGAATGCCTTTCTCAGATTCAACAGCCCAACATATCTGGCTTGTTCCCAATGGCCATTTCCAGTTCAGCTCTATAATGGTCTTGGGGAGTAATCTGAATTCTGAGTCTTGGGAATGTGATGGTTTGGACCAGGACTGCTTTCCAGATGATAGGTACAGGAAATGGACATCTCTGTGAGATCTTCCAGTTAGAAAAAAGCCTGTATTCTGTTCTCCAATGGGTGTGTGTCGGGGGCCAGGATTCAGATTCAAACTCTGATACTGACAATGTTGCTCCAGCTCAGTCTGAGGATAGTCAGCCTCAGGAATTTTCAAGCCACGAGTCGTCAGAGAAGGCCAGCTGGAGCAGTCAGATGATGAGGAACATCAGCATCAGACTTTGATACATGCAGTGGCAAGCAGAGCAATGCCAATCAATGAGGCTTCTCACTAGGCAAAGGGCACAGCCTGAATAATTGCAGCCAGATGTGTGCAGGCAGATTTATGTATTGGAAACTCCACTTTGTGATTCTTGTTCCTATTGGTTGGCAGACAATTCAACTTGTTGCTCTAACTTCTGGAACAAAATTGGATCACTCTATGGCATCCTAGACTTCAATCAGATTTATTCAGGCAAGCTCCCTTTGCACAGACCCTGATTTACAATCTTGTCTACTGTTATCTGCTTGAGTCCATAGCAACTATGACTGAATGTGTATGTCTGCAACCTAGACAGAACAGATTGGTGTATGGGAAGTGCCCCCCTGGATAAGTCCAAAGAAGCTTCTCTAATAAAGATAGTCCTTGACTTATAACTGCAACTGAGTCCTGAATTACAGTCATTAAGTTGTTCCTGTCGTTGAACAAGGCACCTCATGCAATCCTGGCTCTCCCCACTACAGTCATTATGTGCAGAGCATGGGGTGCCTCAGGGATTGTGAGGTGTCCTGGTTGCTAAACAAATGGTCATAAGTCAAGGATTACTTGTATATACAGACGCTATGCCACAGGGACAAATTGGAGATTATATTTTTATTTATTTAAAATCTTTGTATGGTTATCCAATTCAAACAATGTGACTTTAGTTGGTTATATAAATATTTTAAGTAAAAATAATTAGAAAAACTTACTCTCAAAACCTAAAATGTATATCAGTTAGTAGACGTGTGTTTTTCTACAGATATGATCTGCTTACTGTAAAAAAATAATTGAATCCATTAGTAGCTCATGTAATTCTCCCTAACTGGAGAATTAAATAAAAATGGGGATGCTAATTACAGATAATCCTTGACTTTCAACAGTTCATTTAGTGACCGTTCAAAGTTACAACAGCACTGAAAAAAGTGACTTATGACCGTTTTTCACACTTACAACTGTTGTAGTATCTCCATGGTCACATGATCAAAATTAGATGCCTGGCAATTGGTTCATATTTATGGTGTTCATCCTATCCTGGGTTTATATGATCCCCTTTTGCAACCTTCTGACAAACAAAGTCAATGGGGAAACCAGATTCACTTAACGACCATGTTACTAACTTAACAAATTAAGTTTGTGGCAAAGAAAAATTCATAAAATGGGGCAAAACTCACTTAACAAATGTTTCACTTAGCAACATAAATTTTGGGCTCAATTGTGGTCATAACTTGAGGACTACCTGTATCTGATGGGTAGTCCCTTTCCTCTAGTATTTCCTATCTCTGTTGCCCTACATTACAGATGTTCTCAATTATATGAATTGCTGCTATTTCTTTTTTTTGAAACTGATCAGTGGTTCCTTGTCCTTTCAGGAATATAGATGGACAGAAATGTAATCTACTCTACTACCAATGTTAAATGGGAAGAATTCCCATCTATTATTACACTGATTTTTTTTTAAATGTCCATTAAAAAACAATTAAACGCTTGTTTTCCTAAACCCATACTATGCAACTTTAGCTAATGGCTGTTAATAAAAAGTCCACGAGAAACTTTTTTGCCTAATATTCTACCTCATATAAATTTCCCCAATGAAGCATTTTTAAAAAGTTCCTCTATTTGTTAAAAAAAATAACTATTCTATTTGAAAAGTACAACCATCTCAGAAGTATATTCTTTTTCAGATACATCACTCTCACAGTTTATATGTGTGTCCAGATGGAGACTGTTAAATGGAGAGGGATAAATACCAAATGCCATTCAAAACTGTCATCTATACCGTGATGAAATCCATTGTGACAGATCTTGCAAAACCAGGCCAGTAGATAGCCATGGTAGATTTTTTAAAAAATATTTATATTCTTACCAACTCTCCTCTTAGCACTTTTTCATCTTTTTCCTAACTTGGCATGATGGATAGGACGTAATGGGCAAGTGGGGGAATCAATAAGAAAATAAGGTGACAGTAGGTATAAGCATCAATAAATTCACATCACTCCATACGCATTTAGAGAGCGGTACACACATACTGTAGATACTTGGAATGCACAATCTCCACACTCAGACCTTGGGATAACATCTAGAGCCTCCATGAGTTAGACCCCCAAGCAGCAACATTTGATCAAAGTGGGAAATTATTAAGGGAGTGGAACATTTATATGTTGACTGCCTTTAATTTCATTTAAAGTCAGCTTGCATAAAGAAGGGGAAATGCAACTTCACTATTTACTAAAAGTTGTCCATATAGCTTGGTATTACTGACACGTATTGGCAACAGGAATTCAAATGGAAGATTTTGAAGACCTATCTAGAGATGCCAGAGGTTAAATCTCAATCTTTTGCATGCAAATAGGTGCTTTTCACAAGTCTCTATTTACTTCTGGAAAAATTATAGCCATAAGAACAAAACCATTCAAATTCAATGTACAATTTTCGTATGCAACCTGCAATCAAAATGGGAACAATTTTGCAGTAAGTTCTTTACTATAACTTGGGGTACGTTATTCCCCTCTCCATATGCTTTATTTTATGAGAACTTTCTGAGTCTTTTAATCATACCCAAGCTGAATGAGTAAAGTAGGTATCTCTAGATTTTTGCCAAAATAAAGATCAACCGCTTGGGATGAAGGTGAATCATTTATTTCAATAGCATTGGATGGTCATGCAGAAATCCAGTAACAGAAATACAGGCACCCTAGATTCACCATATGCGACATCTTTTTCCCCAAAAGGGATCTATTGATTTATTGTTTGTAATCTGTATATCATTGTCTCTTGCATCCACGATTGCCCCTGAATTCTGCCATTAATCACAACTTG
Source organism: Crotalus tigris (assembly GCF_016545835.1). Taxonomy (NCBI): domain Eukaryota; kingdom Metazoa; phylum Chordata; class Lepidosauria; order Squamata; family Viperidae; genus Crotalus; species Crotalus tigris. The sequence goes on along the minus strand of NW_024096465.1, from coordinate 1,242,034 downwards.
TTTTTTTATCAGCAACAACGAGAAGAAAATGTGCTGGGTTATGATGCTTTCTTTTTTAACATGAAATAAGCTTTTCAATCAACCACCATTCATTTTTTAGTAGTTTGGTTCTATCTGTCATCTGAGACATTTCATGCTTTAAGGGCCCATAAATCAATATTTATGAATAACTAAAATGCTCCAAGTCTGCTTCCCAACTGGAAAAAAGAGATGCTTTTGAATACTTTTGCAAAAACATGACAATTAAGATACAAATATGTTTATAAACCTTATTGATATGATAAGAATAAATATCTAACTGGATTACTCCTTGGTTACTGCATAAAACTGATTGTTGCCAATATTTTATTTACTGTGATTTAGAATATTTTGATTGTATTATATCTTTTAATGGAAATATATTTATAGCAGTCTGTTCTTATATTTCATCTAACAATTATTGAAATGACTGTTTTTGTAGTATACTGGCTGAGATGATCATTAATCATTGGAAAGCATGTTTTATATTCGCTCCTGAATTTCCTTATCATAAATTATTTAAAGGTTCTTATTATTCTCTAACCATAGTTACAGGATTCTTTTAATTCAGCATTTACCTCATATCTCAATATTATTTTTCTTGTTTGCAAGGGATTCCACATGGTCAGAGATTTTATTGTCTTTATTAGTTTTATTGTCATTGAAGATTTTGCCAAGAACCCTAGAAATGGCCTGTTCTTTCTTTTCTATCTCATTCTAAGGATCCAAAATTCTAAATATTACTGCATATCTCTCTCTCTCTCTCTCTCTCTCTCTCTCTCTCTCTCTCTCTCTCTCTCTCTCTCTCTCTCTCTCTCTCTCTGTGTGTGTGTGTGTGTGTGTGTGTGAATAGAGCCTCCCCTTCCTGAAAAACAACCAATAATTAGCAATGGATTTTAAAGCCATTTTCCTAGATCACTTTTATAGCAACAATCTAGCTATTATGAAATCTGTAACAAGGTTGCCCAACTAAATATAATTGTTTAATACATCTAAAATGTATTTTAAAAAGACTAACTTTTTTAAAAAAATCAGGTTTGAATTTTTTCATCTGTAACATTCTAGAGGATGTGAATTAGTTTAAATCTGTCCTATTAGTACATTCTTCAATAAGAATTTATCAATAACTGAATCATTCTATCTTACTCCGAGAATTCTGGTCATGCTTTATCTTGGTTGTCATTTTATGGATTTCTGCTGAGAATACTACCAGTGGCATACTGGTTCCTTGGAGTTTGGAATCCTTGGAACAGAATAAGATGGTTCCTTCATAAACCTAAGCTTTAAATTACATTTTTACAGGTTCCAGCAAATTTTAAGTTAGGCAAGGAGTTTTAAAATTCTTAGAATCTCTAAGTCAAATTACTCCTGCCCCATATATCCTTCATCAGCATAACTGGTTCTTTAGCTTAAGAATAGAATAGAATAGAATAGAATAGAATAGAATAGAATAGAATAGAATAGAATAGAATAGAATAGAATAGAATTCTTTATTGGCCAAGTGTGATTGGACACATGAGGAATTTGTCTGCAGTGCATAAGCTCTAAGTGTACATACAAACAACAAAGTGATAAGTCATGGATCATAAATCATAAGATACAATCATAAATCATAAGATGTAAACAGCAATATATGTTTCTGAGGATAATGTTGCAGGATCCAATCTGGGTTGGTCACCGGGACCAGAATATTCTGCTAGAGAGAAGTTCCCTAAGGAAGGGCTCAAGCATGAATCCAAAAGCTCCGAAGGCTAAACCTCTGGACCTGGTGACTGTCCCAGATTGGATCCAGTTCCTTAGCTTATATCCATGTAATTGCTCAATACCTTATATTTGTTTCCATCCTAAATTCATGGTTATCTTTAAAAGAACAACAAAATATATTTTCCAGTCCTAAGACATTAATAATAGCAATAAATCCTACTGAAATTACTAAAAAATTTCCTCTGAATAAACATGAATAGAATGGATCTATACAAGTGAATATATTTTTCAGTCAGTTTTATCTCAGTAATGAACTTTGCTTTTACAAATCCATTTTCTGTTTTTGCACTGTTTATATTAAATAAAACAAGACTTCATAACCCCAAATGAATTTTGATTGCCTGGTGTTTTGTGCTGTTTTCGAGCTGGAATTTATTTGATGACAAAATCATGAGAGTTAGTGGAAGATCACAAAATGAGGAATACTTAGGGATGTCAAAGTGTTCTGCTGCTCAAGCTCTTGGAAAGTAATTGAATAGGCTTAGCTTTTCTAGAACAGGCAAAATATCAGAGCCAATTATGTTTGCAAAAAGTCCTGGGCATGTAGATTGCTTTGCACATCTCTATAACTGCTGCAAAATCAATGATGTTAAAGGAATATTCCTACAAATCAAAACAAATCTAGCTTTCCCATTGTCTCCCAAATTCACGTTCCAGCAGACATATTAAGAACCTATTATTCAAAAATGTTCATCAGTCAGACACTGTATTTTGTAAACAATACATTAGTTGCTCCTGCAATCTTCGATAAGAGAAATAAAATATCAGGGACTTTAACCAAAATGCAGATGAAAATGTCAAGTGTGTGCAACTAAACAGAAGTGGTCTGTTTGCTTATGATTTTTTCTAAAGACCTACATGGCCAGTTTTATGCATTCACATAGTTCATCATTCAAAATAGATTGGATTATTTCACAATTTTGTTCTCTCATCAAAGGATGGCTTAGTTAGAATTTTTGTATGAAGGTATGTTTTGGGGTCTCCATTTGCAGTCCCTGAAACCACTTCCAAACAAAAGTGAAAATGTTTCCTGTCATTTTAAACACAGACAAAAGTCCTAGGTTTAGAATTAGCACCAAATAGGTTCATCAACTTTTCTATTTCTTCAAGAGAAGGAGAAATGACATTACCTCTTCTTCACTGAACACATCATAGGTTCATGATTCAGGAGGAATTCAGTACGGTAGTTTGTGCTTGATCTAACAACCCATGCAAGCATTGTTAGGTACATAAGTCTCTTCTGTGCTCTTGAATTCTGTTTCTGACAAATAAAGCTTAAACATTAAAACCATAGAAAATAAAATAAAAAGTGGCTGAAGTCTCAAGGGTTTGCCCACATCTCTCGTAATTCTCATATTCTTGTGGCCTTTAAAGCATGAATACTGAAATCTCATGTGATTTCGGACTTTTTTTGTTTTTAATAAATCATTCCTGTGAACATCATCCAAATGGAGGTCATAGATTTCCAAGTGTTGCTACATCATAATACATATTCTTCTGTTATGCAGTTTGTCAGATGTGACTCGGTAAAATAAAAGATGGAGTCTGGATTTGTCTTGATAAGTCAAATGCATTTATTTAGCTGAATAAAGACGAGTCCTCCCTAAAGGTGGAGGAACCCTGAACACAGTGTGAGCTTTGCTTTCATTTGGTTACATAAGAGGAAGCTGGAACATAGTAGATAAGTATAGAAATATAGAAATTATAAGAAAAGTCATGCCTTCTGTGGTTTTGATTCATGCCAAAACTGCAGACTAGTGGTTTCCTGATGGACTTTCCATAACCTCAAAGACCTTGCCATATGGGCAACCATCAAATTCATCAGATTCCTGATCAACACTTCCTCTTATGTATTTATGTTCTAGATTGCAACACAGGTGCAAGTGAGTGAATCTTGCATCATGGCATCCTCATGCACATAGCTTTATTTTTTGTGTCTTCATGCTTAGGAGTCATAAAGACTACATGCAGCATGACATGCAGTATATTTGCTAATACTTGCATTGAAGGAACCCATTATTCTAAATACTATTTGAACATTGTGAAACTGTGTGAAGAGAGGAAATAGAGAAAACAAATGAAATATCTCTCACCCCTCCCCCTCCTATGCATCACACACACACACACACACACACACACACACACACACACACACACACCACATACAACAGGTGTTAAGAGTCTTTATTAAGGCTTCCAAGCCTGAATTAATATTGCCCAGCAATTCCCTTTGCCAGCATCAGCCCACCCCCAATGAGTTCAACAGGCTACACAAAAGAAGCCAGCACTAGTCCACAGTGCAAAGACAAGACAAGTACCTGAGGCAAAGGCAAGTCTCATGGAAAAGGCGTGTCTACAAGGCAAAGGCAAGTCCACAAGGCAAGTCCAGAATTCAAAAGGCATGATCCAAAGTTGAAGGCAAGAATCATGACAGCTGAAGAATACACAGAAAGGAAACAAACACATTCCCGGCATTGTTTCACTTTTCTTGCTGAGCTAAATAACTGCTTCCTAATGCAGCCCATCAAGATGGACAAGGCTGCCTCCTCGCAAGTAGCCTGGCTGATATTTGTTATGCCTGCCTCCTCTCAGCCCTACATGCAGTAGTGGGATTCAGCCGGTTCGCACTGGTTCGGTAGAACTGATAGCTAAATTTTGTTGAGTTTGGAGAACTGGCTGAATGCACACTGCTTCTGGAAGTCCATTTTAGGCCTGAGACCCTGGAGACCCCAGGCCTAGAACAGCCCACTGGAAGTGCGTGGATGCCACCATTCGAAGTCCATTCTAGGCCTCGGACACCTAGGCCTCCATCCACACAGAGAACTAGTTGTTCAGATATTTCAATCCCACCACTGTCTACATGCCCTCAAGTTGGGCAGGAAAGAGGCACTCCACTGACCAGCTGCAGCTGCACTTCTCCTGTCTTTAACTTAGCCAGCTGCTGATCTGATTGCTCCCCTGTGCTCGTCCCTTCCACTCCTGGCTCATAACTCTCAGCTGCCTCCCTTCCTAATCTGCCCATGACTGGGTCATCCTCCTCTGAACTGCCATCTGGAGAGGTGTCTGGGGAAGCATCCAGGTAATCATACACAGCCTTTCATTGATGACTGTGGAACTGCCCTTCAGTTTTCTTGGAGTAAAGTCATTTTGGAGAACTTTTTAGGCTAACCCTGGTTAGATGAAATCAGCAATACAAATTATGGAGACCTGCATTTTGTGAAACATTGCCTTCCCATTATTTAGCTATTTGCTATGCAATAAATACTTTAGATAAGTTTTAAAACTGGATACAAAAAGTTAAAAAAAATAAGCTTTTTAAAATTCACATGCTATCTCTTCCTGGTGGATTAATGACACATTAGCTACAAGGGTTATGTAAAAGGGGTGGTTTTAAAATCAGTCTGATTAAAGCTCTTGACATGGATGTGTTCTTTGGTTTTCTGAGGCTTATTTATTTTTAGAAAAATTAGGAAGAAATTCAAGTTTATTTTCTGATCATTGGGGCAATGCCCTCCGTCTTGCAAAAGTGTCTGCCTGCCAACTTTCTGACAATTATCTCGTCCCAGAATGGATCTGTTTGTGGAGTTAAAATGAAATTAACTAGCCTAAGGCTATGTTACTTGTATCTTTTTATTTGCACTTGAATTTTCAAAATTATGAATGGGATTTTGTTGCTGTGTGCACAGCTGATATATCAGTCAGGAAACAGAGCCCTCAGCCATTCTTTCTATGAAATCAGAGATCTGTCCAGAAAACCATTGGCAAAGAAAAGAGAACAGAGTTTAATGCACTCTGTGTCCGTGTGTGTGTGTGTGTGTGTGTGTGTGTGTGTGTAGTGGGGAGAAGGGGAACAGAAAAATAAATACTCAAATGATTTTGTAGATTCTTTCAGAAAAATTGGTTGTTTTCATTCAGTAAAAGTCAACATAGCGACTTCAAAAACAATATTTGATTTTAACAAGTTTAAGCCCACACGCCTTAAAGTCACCTAGTTTGAGAAACACTGGTTTAGATTGAAGCTTTCAATTCTCCTTTTATCAATACATGTGGCACAATTCATTATTGTCAGTGATGATTAACAAATCATTTAATAATAAACTTTGAGGTTACTGAAAATCTAATTTTGAATTATAGTACATGTACTGATTTTGGAAAAAGAACATATCTTTCTAAATGAAGGTTTCTGCTTTTCTTTTTTTTTTTAGCTCAGATTTAAAGATCCTCCAAATGAGAAATAGAAGATAGGTTATTGATTTGTTTTGTAATTGCAGATAAAGGGAAAGAACCAGACAGGACATCCTGCCCGCCAACCCTAATTTTACATACTGAAATGAAGAATAAGCCAGCAGAAAATGAAAATGAGAAGGTTAGTTTCCTATTGTTTAATTCTGAGTTGAGAAAGACATTGATTTTGTCCATAAATTTCTCCTGCAAAGTATATCCCCAAATCTGCATATTCAAGAGTTTGTTTATCTTCCTGCTTTGCTTCACCTTCTAAAATCCCTAGAATCTGTAACTGTCATTATTGAGATGATAGGCAAACTGTAAATTATGAAAACTGCACTGATCGATAAGCTCTGCAGAACTGAGCCAGTTTGGTCTACTGATTAGGGTGTCAGACTAGAAAGCAGGAGGCTGTGAGTTCTAGTCCCACTTTAGCCATGAAACCCAGCTGGGCAATTTTGGACCATTCACTGTTTCTCAAGCCCAATCCACTTCACAGGGTTGTTGTTGTTGCTGTGGGGGAAATAGGAGGAGGAGGGTATGTTCCAAGCAGTTATCTTTGTATTCATTCAGACTGCTCTGTCTTATTATTCAGGAATGGCCAATGCAAAACTCATCCATGTGTTGATGAAACCCAATTCCCACAATCTTGTGATTAGATATACAATTAACCGTGAACCAGTTCTATGAAATAACATTATGTGTAATACCTTTACCTCTTTAAGGAAAAGTGTAATATAACAAATAAAATGCTTGTTAGAACATAAATAAAATGTGTAGCATAATAATGTCCTTGGCTGATTAATCTGTTTTTTTTTCCTGAAGACTCATACTTTAAAACTACTCCCAGATGATGAAAACAGTTCAAATGGCAACAAGCCTGTGGCTTCTACTCCTGTTCCAGGATCTCCCTGGTAAGTACCCTCTAGGAATGATAGTTTTCCATTATTTGGGCTATTGCCAAGTATAAATTAAAGATCTACTATATTATTGTTAGCTAAAGAAAAGGAGAAATGTAATGCTTATTGGCTATTATCCAATGTTTAACATTTTTCTTCAGAAACTGACACCCTGAATATATCTCAGTGCCCTCACAACTGCACAAATCAATGAAATTCTGCTCCATCCCTTAACATGACACTGTTGCAAATCTGAGGTGCAATATCAGTGATGTAAAAAGGACATTAAAGAAAATATAAACTGAAATTTAGGAAGTATTCCTGATATGCTTAAATAGAAGTAAGGTACTTGGAAATGAATGCCATTTAACTCAATGTGATTAATTTCCAAGTAGGTTTGCATAGAACTGTATTGTCCAGTAATAAATGCATACAGTAGGATACCTCTATAAGTAGCCTGGTATTTGTTTCCTTTTTAGGGAAATAATTTTTCACTAATTATATTAACGTGCTTTAATGCAAAAGACCTCATTCACTTCACCTACATTGCCTCATCATGCTGGTTGATCAAGTGATCTATGAAAGAATCACACTGCAACATGGAGCAAACCTTTAGAGAATATATTATTAATTCAAGCTTCTTTAGATAAGAAATCAAAAGATCAGCGTGTCAAAATCTACAAAGAATCACCACATCTGATAAAAGTGTGGAATTGATACCAAACCCATTCCACTCATAGGCTGGCTCCATGCTTCTAAAGGATTCTGTGGTTCATGTGACATTACCAAGCAAACACTGGGATGTCATTCAGAAACAAGATCAGGAAGTCTTGAGAGAGTTTCCAGGTTATGCAGCTTAAAATAAAAGATGAGTTTTGATTATTCTTTGGCAGCTACTCCTATCACATTAGCTCTAATGTACTATGAAGTCTATGAGATAATTACATGCTATACATATTTACTGTTCACTAACATTTTTCTTTGTTCGCTTTTTCTCATACTCTTGATCACTGTTTTCCAGACTAGTTTTGAACCCTATCATAGTTTAGATTGAAACAGTCAATTCTTTACAGTACCATATATTCCGGCGTATAGGGCGACTCGGCGTATAAGACGACCCCCGAGTTTGATGCCGAGTCGCAAGACGATCGACGCCGAGTTGCATGCCTAGAAAGGCATCTTATACGCTGGAAACTACTGGTATTTCCGGTGTATAAGACAATCGACGCCGAGTCGCATGCCTAGAAAGTTGTCTTATACGCCAGAAACTACCTTATTTCTGGCGTATAAGATGACTCGGCGTATAAGATGACCCCCGAGTTCGGCGCCTGTTTCAACGCTCTCAAAAGTCGTCTTATATGCTGGAATATACGGTATGTTAAAATAGCAATAGCTCTAGCAATAGCACATAGACTTATATACTGCTTCATAGTGCTTTACAGCACTCTCTAAGTTTATACAGCCAGCATATTGGTCCCTACAATCTGGATCCTCATTTTATAGACCTCGGAAGGAATGGAAGGCTGAGTCAACCTTGAGCCAGTCAGGATCGAATTTCTGGCAATGGGCAGAGTTAGTCGGCAATACTGCATTCTAACCACTGCACCACCATAGCCTTTGAAATCCTTGTTTTGGAGTCAAACAATCCAAGTTATAATCTCTTAGTTTGCTCTGTATCTACAAATGGGCACACATGTACTAATATATCTAGATATGATAGGAAGAAAATAGCTAAAAGGTTAAAACTATACTATACAGCTTTTTCAATTTTGTATTTTATGGATATTATACTGTTTACATTTTGACTCTGTAGACTTTTATAAGTATTTGCCCACTGAACATGGGCTGATATAATAGAACCCAATCCAACAATACTGATATCACACTAGATTGGTTGATAGCCTGATCCTAATGTTGTTTAATGACAGTCCCAAGGTTTAATGGAATTTAACTCCATACAAATGTTTAAAAGATTGCAACTTTAATCCTAAATGTGTCATTGAACTTTTTTTGCACATGTGTGTTGATTAAGCAGCAATTTTTGTGGGGCTTTTATTTTTCCCTTTATCCTTTCCCTCCCCCAACTAGGAAAAATAGTGGATGGCTATTTTGATGCTTTTTAGTATTTTTTTAATACATTTTTAATTTGTTTACTAGACTGAGACTATAAAAATACATATGTTCACTACACAGAAGGCAGCAGCAATACAGCATTCTGGTAATCTGCTTCTATTTGGTTTATTTGTTGTTGTTAATTGCGAAGTCGTGTCCGACCCGTCGCGACCCCATGGACAATGTTCCTCCAGGTCTTCCTGTCCTCTACCATCTTCTGGAGTCCATTTAAATTCACACCTACTGCTTCAGTGACTCCATCCAGCCATCTCATTCTCTGTCGTTCCCTTCTTCTATTGCCTCAATCTTTCCCAACATTAGGCTCTTCTCCAGTGAATCCTTCCTTCTCATTAGGTGGCCAAAGTACTTGAGTTTCAACTTCAGGATCTGGCCTTCTAAAGAGCAGTCGGGGTTGATCTCTTCTAGGACTGACCGGTTTGAATGCCTTGCAGTCCAAGGCACTCGCAGGAGTCTTCTCCAGCAGCATAGTTCAAAGGCCTCAATTCTTTGGCGCTCAGCCTGTCTTATGGTCCAACTTTCACAGCCATACATTGCAACTGGGAAAACCATGGCCTGGACTATAAGCACTTTTGTTGGCAGAGAGATGTCTCTGCTTTTTAGTATGCTGTTTAGATTTGCCATAGCTTTCTTCCCCAGGAGCAAGCGTTTTTTAATTTCTTGGCTGCAGTCCCCATCTGAGGTGATCTTGAAGCCCAGAAAAATAAAATCTGTCACTACCTCCATTTCTTCCCCATCTATTTGCCAGGAATTGAGAGGGCCGGATGCCCTGATTTTGGTTTTCTTAATGGTGAGTTTCAAGCCAACTTTTGCACTCTCCTTCTTCACCCGCATCAAGAGGCTCTTTAGTTCCTCTTCACTTTCGGCCATTAGAGTGGTATCATCTGCATATCTTAGGTTGTTGATATTTCTCCCGGCAATCTTAATTCCAACTTTTGATTCATCTAGCCCTGCCTTTCTCATGATGTGCTCTGCATATAAGTTAAATAGGCAGGGGGACAGTATACAGCCTTGCCGGACTCCTTTTCCAATTTTGAACCAATCAGTGGTTCCGTGTTCGGTTCTCACTGTTGCTTCTTGACCCGCATATAGGTTTCTCAGGAGACAAATGAGATGGTCTGGTACTCCCATCTCTTTAAGAACTTGCCACAATTTGTTGGGATCCACACAATCAAAGGCTTTTGCATAGTCAATGAAGCAGAAGTAGATGTTTTTCTGGAACTCCCTAGCTTTCTCCATGATCCAGCGTATGTTGGCAATTTGATCTCTAGTTCCTCTGCCTCTTCGAAATCATGCCTGTACTTCTGGTAGTTCTCGATCCACATACTGCTGGAGTCTAGCTTGTAGGATTTTAAGCATAACTTTACTAGCATGTGAAAAGAGTGCAATGGTGCGATAGTTTGAACATTCTTTGGCATTGCCTTTCTTTGGAATTGGAATGTAAACTGACCTTTTCCAATCCTGTGGCCACTGTTGAGTTTTCCAAATTTGCTGGCAAATTGAATGTAGTACTTTTACTGCATCGTCTTTTAAGATTTTGAATAGCTCAGCTGGAATACTGTAAATTTGGTTTATACCTGGATTTAAAAAAATATTTGAGAAGAATTTATGAAACGTTCCATTGTTAATATGCTCCAATTCCTCATGACTATAATGTATAGCCATATTGTTTTCTTGGCCAAAATATAAATTCTTCCCCTGCCCTCCCACCTTTCCAGACTAGTTTATAATCTGGAAAGTTTACTGGCCTCTCTTCTAAGTAGTAATTAGGTTAGACCCTGCTTATCTTTTTCAAGAAAAGCCAAAATTGGTTAGGAGCTGACATTTGCAGTGGCTTAAGGGCTTTCTAAACATGTCCCTATTTTCCTGTCTGAAATATTGGAGTATAGATACTACTATTCTTTGAATTATCACTACTTTGAACTTTATCTGAAGTTCATAAGCAAAGCTCTGGTAAGCTCACTGACATTGCTGGCAAATCAACTACTTCAAGAGCAGGAACCCTAAATCATTTAGCAGCCATAAGGATATGCCTTGTGAAGTTCATGTTTTTATTCTGCAATTCTTTTTTACTTGCTGCAGTACAGATCTGAGCATCTGTATTGGCTGAATAAAACTAGTTCAAAGCCAGGAGTTAGCGACTCTGTCTGGTGCCTGGAACCGTGGAAATAAACTTGAACAGTTGGGTCTTCATCCCTCTCACAATTTATGAGATTGCCAATTCTTACAAGCCTGGATCTCATTACATTTCATTTGAGAATGTTGAAATTTCATGTGGATTTACCTGAATTTGTCAAAACATGAACTTTAGTATTGCATATGAAAGCTCTTGAGATCCTGGCTATTTGGTTTGTTTGTTTTTACTTTAAAAAAATAATTCCCAGGATGTGCAAAACTTTGCAAGACTGTACTGGATAAAATTACTCTATATTCACCCAATACAGAAATGGTTATAGTCTTTGGGCAGGATTGATAGGCTAAAGATTAAATATTATGTGGGGCCTTGAAAACAAATTACATATTATGATATCAAAAGATTTGTGCTTAAAAGATAACTTGTTAGTTTAGATTGGTGCTTTATAATATGATCTTAGTATATTTATTTTGAAATGCAAACTCTGAATTGCTGCTTATATCCAATTGAATAGGGTCAGTATTATGTTAGCTTTAGAAGTATTTTATATACAAATCTTGGCCATTACCTCCATTTTTAATTAGTGTTCTGTCTTTGAACAAATCACTATATTTTTTGCATTTGGATAATTGAAAACTTTATTATGCCAAATATGGACGAGCTGGGAGATGAGTCTGATAATTTTTAAATTAAATGTCAAATTGGGTTAGTAATGGGAAAGTGAAGAGATTTCTAAAGGGAGCTGCCATTTGGATCCATTTTAAGCACCTCTCCAGGGATATTCACTAGGTCTTTCAGTCCGATGTGAAAATGGGCCATTTCCATTTCAGCTATTACCTTGCTTTTATTAGATAAATGCCTAAGCTTCAACTGGCCCAGTGGTAACAGTTCACACAATGAATGTATTTGTAGCTGGAAATGAGTTCTACCATCATCTGGGGAGATGGAAACTGTCTGTGATATAGGCCAGACTTTGGGATTTCAGGAATGAGAGAAAAAAAAATGAATAGGGGGAAGATTCTGAAAAGCAGGTGTTCAGGAGTTTTATTTAAAATGTATGCAATTTCAAGTTTATTTTGAATAGGTCTCTAACAGCCCCACAATTTTACAAGTTTGCACATTTCTGTCTTACTCTGAGCCCCAAGCAGTAATTATAAGCAAATGTTTTGCAATATAACAAAATACATATGAAAATGCACTACAAGGCCCTTGACAGGCAAGTAGATGCTTTTCTGTTTGCTATTTAGTGAGCTCCTGCATTCAGCTTTAATGTTTTCAGGAATGCAAAGATCTTTCCAATTGTTTCTGCAATTCTCAGAATTCTGAGGCTCAGCTGAAGTGCTTCTTCAGGACACTTATCTGTACAAGCAAACATTTTTTAGTGACACTAACATTTATTTTAAGTCAAATTCCAGCAAAACAGTCGGTTATTGTGCTAGGGAAAAATTACTACTCATCTACATTCTCCATTGTTTCAGCTTGTTTCATATACAGTGAGATTAGCACTTGCCACAGCGTCTCATTTGATTGTTTATTTAAGTTATGGTCAAAGGCTGATGTTCATTCTTTTTAAGCATTTGATTCAAAAGAACTATTACTTAAAGCTGGAAGAGGCAAGAACTGCAGATCTTCAGATTTCTTTCTGGTTCAAAATAAAATCCAAGATGGAACAGAATTTCATTCTTAACTCTTCCCAACTCATAGGCTCCCTGGATCCAAAATGGCAGTTTCCACAAACCAGGAAGGCTCTATTTAGTATTCTCTGGATTCAGGAACAATGTGCAAGCAACGATATAAAAAGCATGAAATTTCTCCAATTCTTATCTGCAAAATTCAATTTATCCTTGACATTTTCAGCCTGGAGTTGCCAGGCACACGGGAATTGTGGGACCATCTACAAACGCTGAGCATTTGTCCATCTTTGCTTATCCACACATCATGGAAAGGAAATTCCTTTTAAGATCCCTTTCAATTATTGTCAAATATGGAGGGAAGAATTAGTTCTAGATTGGTTCTGCTTCTTTAAATCTCCTTATTCATTTTGCTAGTCTACCCTAGCTCAATTAATTAAAAAGTGAGAATTAAATTATTTAATCCCCCATAGCAGCTGGTCCTGTAGCAAAACCTATATGCAGAATATGGTCTCAGTAATACAACCTGAGGCCTGGGTTCCTCCCTCTCCATTTTAACAAGTACATCCTGCTTATTTAACTCACTGTGAGCTTCACAGGAGAGAGATTTTCTAACCACACGCAAATGAATGAATGAATGAAGCTGACACTTAACAACCAGGCATCTGGGAGACATAACAATTTATGACTGTCAAACATGTTGAGAGAGACAGAATCAAATTTGGCTTGGCTTAGCTTGGCAATGAACCAAACCATTTACTGGATTATTTGGGAAATGGCTTTACTTATTTCTAAGTCAACCCAATGCTATCTATACATATCATTATCCCTAAGTGTTCTGAATCCTGTTGTCCTGTTTTGGATACACATCTGTAATTATGAAGAATGTATGTATTTTTTTGGCAGCTTCTTACAATCAAATGGTACCTGGGTGGCTAAGGCTCAGAGTAGAATATTTTTAGTAATTAAATACTGGCAATCAAATGAGTGCAATAAACAAAATTACAATAGTTATTCTTCAAAATAGAAAGGGTGGAATTTTTTTTGCAACCAAAGTCTTAATAGCTTAAATATTTCTTTCAAGGATGAGTGAGCATGTATGACATATTTGCCTCTCTCTATTCACCCAAATGCTGGGGGATGACTGATATCATAGTTGCCCATCTGGCAGGTACAGATAAAATATTATCAAAATATGCCAAGTCTGCATTCCTTAAGCATCCCTGCATTCCTCCTGGGTTTTATACTCCATCTAAAAGAAAAACTTAGCTAGAAAGAATGTGGTCATTTGTTAACACAATCTCTATGTTTATATAATAATATTATTAAAGTTTATAGTTATACTAGTAAAACCTAATGCAAATTAAAGAAAGATAGAAGAATAAAAAGATGCAAAAATGAAAAAAATGAAAATAGAAAAAAAGAGAAAAGTGATTTTCAACTTTTAACACAAAAATAAACAATTTTAGTAACTTAGCATCTCCTCTTTAAATATAACAGATGATATCTTCTTCCAATAGCTCAATAATTTATATATAATTTATAAACAAATTATATTATATATAATTTATAAACAAATCCAGCAAAAATTCAGCAAAACTGATGTCAGCAAAACTCCATTAAGGGCTATGAGAAATAACACCAAATCTATTTTAACCTTAATCAAATAAACCAACTTTATATTCCTTCCTTTTACTTCTAACGATTTTAATATTTATTCCATTCAAATAGTGCCCTAGAATTAAATTTCATTTCATTTTTCCTTTGTCATAAGATTTTTCAATATAAAAGCCTCTTTTGTAAATCCAATATAGCAAAATTATCCATATCACTCTCTTGATTTACTTTTTATATCCCTTTTAATTATTACATTACATGCTTTCTATGTCTAATGTAGCATCTTTTTCCATGGTATACTTATAAACCCGCTTTCAGTTCAGTCTTAAACTTGTCAAGTAAAACTTGTTCCTTTTCCATAATACCTTTTAGACCAGGCATGTCAAACTGCTGGCCCACGGGCTTGATGCGTCATGCCGAAACCGTGCCCACCCATTGCCAACAATGGGGGAAAAGTCCTGATATATCACGTGATGTCATGAGTTTGTCATGCCTGTTTAGACACTCCCTCTTCAAAGGCAGATATCTTTGTCGACATTATTCTGAGTCCATTTTAAAAAAAAAATGCTTCATTCTGTAATTGTAAGTTCAGTTTATATGTTCTTCTCCTTTAATTGAAATTGTAAATCCTTCTAGGATCTATTTATTTAAAAAAAAAATCTTACCTTATGTTTTAAAAAAAAATAAAAGAAAAGCATTTTCCCATGGGAAGAATTATTTATAGTTAATTCCAAAATCTTATTTCAAATTTATTTTAATTCTTAGTTCATTTGTAACTTTCTAATATCAAAGTTTTAATCACCCTTTTGCTATTTATTTCAAAAGATTTTAAAGTTCTTAAACTTGTAGTTAAAACTTCTTTTGCAGACTATTGAAGGAAAACTCATCCAGTACAATCAAATATGCCAATCCAAGATTTCTAATAGCTGAAAAGAAGTTAACAACTAAATTCCAACAATAATTAGAGAAGGAAGCATGCAAATGTAAGGTCTTTTCAAAGAAATCGACCTAAGTTTGAGGAAGATGACTATTCCTTCTTCTCCATGAGCTCTTAGCTCAACCAAGATTTCTATCTTGTGGTCTGCTCATAAGAAACAATTGTGTGGAACAGTTGTGGACAAAGCTCTTCATTCTTTGCTAAGGTCATCTTCATTCTGCCATTTCTTTCTCCAGAAATACCTTTTACAATCTCTATTGTTATTGTTAACTTGTAGGACTGCTGATTTGGATTCTGGGAGTATAGATAACTCGATATAGAATCATGTTATTCACAGAGGCTTTCATTAAATCAGTAGAATTAACATTAGTACCCACTGATTCCCTACACTTGCCTTCTGCACAAAACTAATTTTATTGGACAAGTGGACTTGATATGCTTAGAGAGTAAAGATATAAGAAAAAAAAATCTTACTTGATGTAAGGGAAAATCTGTACTCTTGATTGTAAGTGATGGTAATAACGTGTTTATTATTCATTAGTGGCATTCAACATACAGTCTAGGTTTCATCCTCTTTGCTGTGTATCATTTGATATTTATTGTAGCCAAGACAATAATTTAATATTTTGTTAAATGAATTAAATAATAAACACTTAAATTAATGTATTCTCTGCTCCCAATGCTTCTCAAATGCTAGCTTGTTGGTGGGCCTGCTTCCATTCATAGGTTTTTTTTTTTTTTTTGGCTTTTTGCTCTTTAAGCTTTCTACAACTTGACTGTGATCTACTGTGAGCCAAAAGCTGGATCAGTAGTGCATGTTCATTTTTGAAGATGATTAAAAGGTGATATACTGGTAATATACTATGAGTCATATCTCTAAAACACAAAGAATAAGAAGTGGCTTTTTTTCCTAAATGTTATTACAACAGTTAGGGAAAAAGCATACACTAAAATTATTCATATTTGTAATAAGATATTTTCCCCTCTGTACTTTTTGTTCAAAAATAGAAAGTTACATATTACACGTAGGTATTTGAAAATTGCTTCGAATAATTCTTTCTAGGTATTTCCATCAATACGGAATTAAGTCATTAAGTAAGTATTGTGTGATAATTAAATCATCTTCCCATTGCTTAATCTCCTTTTACCTTGTTGAAGATAGATAGATAGATAGATAGATAGATAGATAGATAGATAGATAGATAGATAGATAGAAGATAGATAGATGGATGGATGGATGGATGGATGGATGGATGGATGGATAGATAGACGGACGGATGGACGGACGGATGGACGGATGGACAGGGATTTACTTGAACATAATGTTATGAGAGTTTTCTTTCTTTCTGTAAAGCCAGTCCCAGTTAGTATCGATTAGAACGGGAAAGATCAAACCTGTTTCTGGGGTGTGTCAAAGCTTGACACTTTCACCCCTCCTGTTTAACATCTACATGAGGTCATTGGGGAAGGTCATCCATCCATTTGGAAGATCATACATCAAGTCAGTATGCTGAGGATAATCAGATGAACATTTTAACCCATTATCAATCAAACAATCCTGTCAAAATTTTGCCATAGAGTCTGTAGGCTTTTGGGAGGAAGCAGATGGGGGCCTGAATGGGGAAGAAAAATCTCAAGGTCAGCCTAACAAGACCAGGTAACTTTCAGTTTTTTGTCCTCCTGATTCTGGAGATTTCCCACTTTTAATTCTGAGTTGGGATGTTCTGCCTGCTCAGAACCTATGCACAATTTGGGGGATCTTCCTAAACTCCATGATCCTGGTTGAGAAGCAGGTGTCAGTTGTGGTTAAGAAGGATTTTGCACAGGTTCAGTTTATATTCCAGTTATGTCCATTCCTGGTTAGAAAGGTGCCCCTCGACTTCTGGTTCTGGAACGCGGCGACGCCAGTCACACCTGGAAACTTCTCTCCAGGCCGTCTGGAGTTTCCTTTGCCAGTAGACCCCCTAGGGGGTCAAAAGTCACCCTGGAGGGGCGACCACCAAGGAGAAGGCCGGCTGGTAGATAGGGAAGGGCAGCAGCTTCCCCTGAATCTCCAGCTTCTCCTTAGGGCTGATGGAGCAAAGATCGGCCTGTAAGATGGCCAATCACCCTGCTGCACCAGCCAAAAGTCACATCGTCATCTAAGTGTTAAAGACCCACCGCAGATGATCCAAGTGAGACCCCTTTTGTTCCTCTCCATACCCCTGCTGTTTTTGCCTGTAGAAGCTGTTTGTGCTATTATTTCCCCATCTAGAGAAAGCGGCTTTAGTAATCGTGGGTACAAATGTGTTTTACAAAAAGGACATAAAAAATAAATAAATATTCATTTAAAACTATACTCTATTCCTACCTACATTGTGCTGTAGAAAAAACTGTTTTTTGTGTGTTTTTTGGAGCAGTATTATATCGGCAGAGTATTTCTTTTTCTATTCTCCCTTTAAAAGATAGAAAAAAGAAAAAAATGGCGTTTGAAGAAATTTTTGTAGCTCACTGAGGACACCTACTGGTCAAAAGTTAATATTGGATTGTTGTTTATTTGAAGATGAGAGAGCTTTGGCCTTCAAACTGTTTTTCAAGAAAAAAGATAATTTGAGCTAGCTGTGTGATCTGTGGGGGTGGATAATGCTCAACTGTAACCTTCACTAAAAAGGAAAAGGATTCTTCTTCAACTAATGCTAAAATGGAGAAGCCTCAATCACATTTAAACTATAAACTTATACTGGAAAAGATCTATGAGGCTAAAGAAGAAATATGTACTACAATAAAAGAGGCTACTACAGAACTAAGAGCCAGAATCTCTACTTTAAAACTTAAAACTGACTCCCAGACTACACTTGACTACTCTACAAAAGAGATTATACAGGAAGAGGTTTTAACTGAGGATAAGGAGAATCTTATTTTGCCTTACAAGCAAGACCAGGAAAAACAAAGACCGAACTTTGGACTTCTGAAGCAACGAGGCTTTATGGACAAGAGAAACAGAGGATTAAATCAGAGATCAAGATGGTCAGTATCGAATCAAGTGACACTACAAGCAACAAAAAGACACCTATTATCTGGAAGGGAAGCCCTGTTATGGAAACCTACCTGGCAAAAGAGGAAAGCTAGAATAAGATTGAAAAATTAAATTTAAAATTTCTTAAATTGGATTAAAGGCAACCTAGAACTATGGACTGATGTAAGGACTGAGATTTTGAGATTGAAGTAAAAAGATGTCTTAGAGTTGGAGTGAATTAATAATTAATTGAATGTTAATTAAATAAGACGACTTGTTTGTCCTATAACGTGAAATTTAAACTTTATTTAAAGAATTGAAATGATTTAAGGTTTGATATTAATTTGTTAACTCAAAGAAATTGATTAAGTGAAGGATTAGATATCTATAGAATAGTTTGATAAATACATACATTTAGATGTGTCTAGGATAGATTAATATTTTTGTTTAAAAACAAGATATCTTTCTGTATAAGGGATTAAAGACAATTTAGAATACTATGAATGTTCCTTTTAGAATGTTAGGTTTATTTCTATGAAAATTATGATGTAATAGAATGACAAAAATTGAAGAGATGTTTCAGATTTGAAGTGAACTAATAGTTAATTGAAATTTAATAAGATGATATGATTTTCTGATGATATGGACGTTATTAGTCATGATAATTAACTGGAGATTTGAATTTTGTTTAATGGAATGACATGATTTAAGGTATGATATTATTTTTTTTAGCTTGAAGAGATAGATCAATTGATAGATTTGCTAGGTACAGGATAGATTAATATTTTACTCTAAATAAGGGAGATTAATGGCAGAAGAAACAAATAAGATTTTGGTAAAATTAAGAAAGTAGAACATATGTGGAAGGGATATTTGAATTGAAAATGCTTTTATTTAAAGTTAATTTGATTATGATAGAAATTGATGAAGCTTAAAAACAGGTCCAGGTTGAATAAATTTAAGCTAGAATTGGATATTCTAAATATACTATGTTATTTGAGGGAAAAAGAGAAGGAATATTTGACGTATTGATTATATTATGTATATATGTCTTGTTTTAAGATGTTTGATTACCCCAACACCACGGTGTGTCCTGAATATGTTGCTTTAAGAACTTAAAAAAACCAATAAAATTTGTTTTTTAAAAAAGAAAGGTACCCCTCACAGTTGCTTATGCTTTAGTTACCTACAGTTGGATTACTACAACCTGCTCTACATGAAGATGCCCTTGAAGAATATCTAGAATATGCAGCTTGTACAGAATACAGTAGCACAAGAAGTGATGGGCAAGCATTCTTGTAGCCATGTAGCAACCCGAGCTACACTGGTTTTTAGTTGGCTTCCAGATGATGGTTATGATAAATAAAGCTCTCCAGAGTGTAGGGCTAATAACTTGAAGGACTGATTTTCTCCCATGGTATCTATTCATTGTATTCATTCTCTCAGTATTATCCTGGTCTGGGTCTATTGATTAAATAGGGCCATCTTCTAGGACCCCAGAGTGGGCCATCTCTGTCACTGCACTTGTTTTTTGAAGAGTGTTGCACTGGAAATCCACATGGCCCCTACCTTGTCTTCCTTGCGGTATATCCAGTCTAGTGATTCAGGCAGATTATTTTTAATGGTGGCTGCTGTGGACGTATGGTGTGTATGTGTGTGTGTGTTGGTGGCTTCCTTCCATATGGCAGTTAAAATTTATGCTCTTTCATATTTTATTTTATTTTTCACATTTTACTGTGTTTTTAGTCTGTGGAGCCATCCAGAATCATCTGGGAGTTGGCAGCGTAGAAATATGACTAATAAATAAATAAAGTTTTATTTGTTCCATAAACCCTCTTGGGCTTCATGTTTTGTACAAATTTTATGTAATATCATTTTCCAAAAATATATTTAAATCTTTATTTTCCAGAGTTCAATGTTTAAATTCTGTTGTAGTGAATCAACAATTAAAATTTGAAAGTAAACTTTCATATTTTTGTGTAACTTGGTAACTTGCTTTTAGATTCATTTCTTTTCCACTAATTCTGTCTCATTTTATTTTATGCACTATATGTTGTTGTTCAGTTGCTAAGTTGTGTCTGACTCTTCCTAACCCCTGTGGATCATAGCATGCCAAGCTCACCTGTCCTTCTTTGTCTCCCAGAGTTTGTCTAAAATCATGTTCATTGCATTGAGGACATTATCTAACCATTTCATCCTCTGCTGTCCCCTTCTCCTTTTGCCTTCAGTCTTTCCCAACATCAGAGTCTTTTCCAACAAGTCCTCTCTTCTCATTCAATGGCCAAAGTATTTAAGCTTCAGCTTCAGTCATCTGTTCTTTCAAAGAACAGTCAGGGTTGATTTCCTTTAGGATTGACTGAATTGATCTCCTTGCAGTCCAAAGGACTCTCAAGAGTCTTCTCCAGCACCACATTTCAAAAGCATCAGTTCTCCAGCACTCAGCCTTTCTTATGATCCAACTCTCAAAGTCATACCCACAGAGAGACATTAACATAAATTGCAAGGGTTTTGCATGACCATAATTTCGGTCTAACAGCTTTAAATCAAGAATATGATTCCACATTTTAAGATAATTTAATTCATTTGTTGAGAGTATAACGATATCTCCAGATGCAAGCACATATGGTCATGGAGGGGCCAACTAACTTGTAAGAACCCTGCGTATACAATATTAGTGAACAAATAGTTGGTATAAACATTGGATTTTTAGTGGGATCCTATTTCCCTTGTTAATTCAGTGAATGATGGAAAGAAAGTATTATACAAATCACTATATTATCATTCCACATTTAAGACATCCTTGCTTTTTTCCAAGACTATAGGTCTAAGATTTTTCATGTATCTTCCTTTTTCACAACAACAACAACAGCAGCAAACAAGACAGTCTTCCATATACCAGAATCAAATAGTCTTGTTAGAATAAGTATACATTTGAATTATACTATCAAAATAAGAGTTGGTTGTCTTAAACATAAAGAATTAGCATATCAAAAATGAATTAAGCAATGAGGATGATGACAGTTCTGAGTGCAGCAATTCTCAAATAATTGTATGTTATATATTTCAATGAAATTAATTATTGCCTGTAACGAGAAATATCTAATTGTGTTGGTGTTAATTAGAGCTATTTGTGCTAATATCATGGATCCTGAATCTCTGGTCTCTGATGTGTTACTTTTCGGTCTCCACATTCCATCTGCTCTCAGTATTTATTTTTGAATTACTATTGCCATTAAAGTAACATTAATTGTGAATACTGTTTTCTTAACATATGTGTAGCGATAATGAAACAATTTATGAGGGGGAAAATATATATGTGTGTATATATATATATATATATATATATATATATATATATATATATATGTTAACACATATATATTTCAATTAAAATAATTGAAATATTGCTATGAGGAATCTTTTCTTACCAGAAGCAGGGAAAGTGATTAAGACTTTTGTTGCTGTTCTATTCCACTGATTAAATTTGCCCACTTATAAAGCTGTTTGCTCAGTAATGTGCAAATTTTCATTGCTTAAGAAAATAACAACGTATAGAAGTCAATTCTGATTGAAGAAATAGGAGCGTGGAAAATAAGCAGTTCATCTCTTTGCCATTGTTCTGAACAATAATGTGAGATAGCAAACAATTGCTTGTATGACAAGCAGTGTACAAAGTAGTTTGCTTAGCTGTGGCTTATTCAGTAAACCTAGGATCACAGAAAACACAGGACATAATCTATAGATTTAAAGATGCAATAACTGAACTCACGTAGTACAATAAAACAAAGCTAAGAATAATATTAGCATTAATGTATGAATCTTGGCCAATGAATTAAATTATAGTTCATCCACTGGTAAATAATGAATCGTCAATGCAATTATTTTATTTTTCCTGAACTGTTTCTGAAATTCTCTCTAAGCCTAGTTTATTAATTGAAATAGGTGTATAGTCTGGACTGGAGATGATCGAGTCTTCTTCTTCAACCCTACAATGCAGTTGTCAGTATGGGAAAAACCAGTGGATCTAAAGAACCGTGGTGATATTAACCGGATCATTGAAGACCCACCTCATAAACGCAAACTGGAAACTTCAGCAAGTAACTAATGCTGTGATTATTTTGTCTATTTAAACTTAAAGAATATCTGAAAATGCCGGTCATTACATTTATGGGTTAAAATATTGAATGTTCATTTTGTATTAGTCTTAATTGTAATTATTGGAAGCTCTTTCGCAAAGTTTTGATTTCAGCAAAAGATCCTGTTCACTATCTCTAAAGCAGGGGTGGAGAATGATGGCCCTTTTATGACTTGTGGACTTCAACTCCCAGAATTCTGGGAGTTAAAGTCCACAAGTCATAAAAGGGCCATGCTGACTCAGGAATTCTGGGAGTTGAAGTCCACAAGTCACAAAAGGACTATTGTTCCCCACCTCTGCTCTAAAGGTCTGACACTAATGATTTGGGATCAGGTTATCTGATAGATACCATAGTTTCGTATGAACTAACTTTGCTATTGTTAGTATCTTATTCATTTCTACACCAGCAAATATACAAGTGATAGGATAAGAGATATAATCCTCTTACTTAAATTACACCTGTTCTTGAATTCTTTCTTTCTCTCAATAAAATAGTTCCTTCCTTTAGAATGAGATGGGTACTCCACTTTATCCCTCCAGAATTTTTGTCGTATTCTGAAAGTAATTTCTTTTTATTTTTAAGTTGTCTACATTAGCAGACTAGATAAGATAATATAAGATAATATAAGATATAAGATAAGATAAGATAAGATAACCTTTATTGTCATTTTTATACTGTGGGCACAATGGCACACATCAAAAATGAAATTTAGTTGTCCGCTCTCAAAGTAAAACACATACATGATGCACACCTAAAACTACAAACAAAACTGTAAACAAATCTAACTGTAAAATGTGTGAGTGGAGGCATATCCATGACTTTATATTTCAGAGATAGAAAACTTTTGATCTCTTAAGGGCCATATCAAGTATTTGTTTTGTAGGCTGAACACCACACTATAAAAGAACAACTTCCACTAGCCAGTTCTTGGAGAATTTTTTTTAAAAAAAAGGATTATAATGCTGCCTTGCATCTTTGGAAGGCTCCATTTATCTCCTTGAAAATCTGTCTAAACTTCCAAAGACTGGAAGGAGAAGGTTTTGGACTGTGCCCACTTTGATAATTACATGTGATCCCTCATTCTTTGTAGTCATTGTATTCTCTATGTTCAAGTATTATATTACTTCTAGCACTTATCTGAATGTATGTCTCGTCCTAAAGATGTTTACATGGAAATAAGTTCCCGTTCAAAAGGAGAACTGCCAAAGTGTGCAAATTGTAGCTGAAATGTGCCTTATTTGTTAGCTGTAGCTTTTTCTACATTCGTATTTCACTTGTTTATATTAGAAAAGCCTGTGCATAACTTGTTTCATCCAAATGCGATATTGACCATTCTGCCCAGGGAATCTGTCTTGCAATAAACTATTATTTAACCCAGCTGTAGGAAGCAAATCTCAAAGATCCATCTCACTGGATTGATGGACAATTTGGCAGAAATGTAGGTACTTGCATTCAAATAGGGTGTTGTTAGTCAATCTTCTCCCACCAGAGACTTCTTAAATACATTTTTTTGCTTTAAAAAGAGTTCTGGCTGTCATGCTGACATGTATTACAAAATCTGAGTATATGGAGGAAATCAGCAGTGATGAACAAACCTGCAGTACTTGTTTATCTTCACTGAGGAAGGAAGTATCCCCCGACTTAGCTATTGTGACTTTCTACATGTGCACAGTATCCCTGGCCCTAAACATAGTGTTTTCACCCACATGGTCAAGGCAAGCCAGGCCTCTAGGGAGTCCTTTATTGCTCTCAATAAATGTTTCAGCAAATGACCAGTAAGTCTCTACTCCATGCTACCCTGAAGGCAGCTACCCTCAGTCCCCCACACCACAGCCCATATATTACCAGGGAAGTCCACAAGGCAAAGTCCAGGCATAAGACAAATGGCAGTCCTCACAGCAACAACAAGGTACAAGGCAAAGGCAGTTCTGAAGGTAAAGCAAAGCAAAGGGCAAAAGCAGTCCACAAGACAAGGGAAAGATAAAGTGCAGTCCTCAAAACAAAAGGCAACAAGCAGTCCTTGAAGCAAGACAAAAAGGCATGAGTCAAAGCCGGGGGAGTGTAATCCAAAACAAACAATTGTTCCTGGCAAAGACTAACTCCCTATGGCTTCACCTTAAGTCACTCTACTGCAGGTCTTCCTTGTGAAGAGTGGCGGGGCAACCTTCTGCCGAGCAGCTTTGCAGCCCTTCTCTGAGCTTGCCTATGCTATGGTCTCTATGCCCTTGGGTGGAGTGGAGGAGGCAACTGTTCCTCATCAGAGGAGATCCTTCCCTGTGTCTAAGAAGGCAAGCAGCTCTCCGTCTGGTCAACCACTTCCCCCAATGCCTGAGGGGCCTGGGACAGCATTGTCCTCAGCCTATGGTCTCTCCAAACATGCCAAGGGACATGTGCCATCCCTGTTGGACGGTCCTGGTTGTAACTCCTCCTCATCCTCTGAACCAGACTTCAATAGGGCCATGACACATGGTCATATAATCATTGTCGTCGTCATCATCATCATCATCATCATCATCATCATCATCATCATCATCACACTTTTTTTGCAGGTGCAAGGTCTGCTTTTTTGGATCAAAAAGTGACATTTTGTGCCATCAAGCACACTATCCAGATCTAACTGAGCTTTTTTCATGTCCATATTTATTATATTTTGCATCTTTGCTTCAGCCTTCCATGTGGGCACATGCCATTTATATTAAAATGGAAGGCTATATAGACAACAGTGTGGGGTGCTGCTAATTGTATATGACCATACCACTATAGCCATTTTCCTGCATTTTCTCTGATATTGCCAGGGCACCCATTTGCCTGGCTCTAAGCATGGTATAGTAATATATCTGGAGGTTCCTCCACAGAAATTCCAGCACCAACTAAAAAATTTCCTTCCTCTTCCAGGGATGTATTTACTAGACTCCATCTCTCCATCATATGCACATGTCCTTGAAGGTGACAAGTCACAAAAAATCAGATACAGGGCTTTTGAAGACAGCTGTGTCACAACACGAGTTTCATTTTAAATACTGGGGAGAATGTCTTTGCACATTTTAATCTGAAATTTCACGAACGACATTTGTTCTGATTGAGGGTTGGAAGGCAAGAGAGAAAATTCCCTTCCTTAGGAATGACATTGAAGTCAGAAATGGCATGCATCTGCTGAGTTTATGGTGGACAAAACAATGTGGAATTTATGGCTACGGTTAGTTCTCGACTTATGACCACAATTGGACTGGAATTTTCAGCTGCTATGTGATGCAGTTATTAAGTAAGTCATGACATTACTGGACCTTATTTTATGTCCATTTTTATAATGAAATTACACAGTTGTTCAGTGAATCTGGCTTGCATCATTGATTTCATTTGCTGAGCCCCCAAATCCCAAATAGGTTTGAGATGCAACAGTGGTAACTTCGAAGACATGTTATAAGTTACTTTTTAAAGAGATCATTGTATCTTTAACCTGTCATTAAACAAATAATCATAAGTCAAGGACTATCTGTACTGCTTTGCGCAATGTATCACCGAGAAATTTTTGGCCTGTGTTTTTGTGCCTGAAATAAACAGGGAGTTAGCAAATAACTGATAAACTGTTTATATGCCATCTAGTTAGTGTTGATTCTTAGCAACCATATGGCTAGTTGAAAAATAATACTGCCCTGAAATTTACGCTCTAGGTTCCAATTGATTCTTCCCCAGATGAAAGAACTTTTTGCTCATTTGTTTTCTTGTTTAATTTTTCTCATTCACCGAGTGCTTTAAAAGTTCCTTAGGAATTTATTTGGATGGGTTTTTTAAAGTTTATTTCTTCATTTAAAAATAGCAGAAGGTGCTGCTCTTTTGGTTTCTTTCCTTCCCTGTCACACCCCTTTCCCTAGTTGTATCAGCATTTCTGAGTACCACTCTCTAAGTAGTAGCTTATAGCTACATTTCTCTAAGTATGCAAATAATTTTTAATTCATTGCATAAGTACTCTAAGTAAGCCATGTTAAAATTCTTGCTATTGAGGCATATGTTGATTTTGTGAAAAGTTGGTATTAATATTATTTTAAACTTTCATTATGCTTATTAAATGAAGGGGGGAACTAAATTTGACAAAGCATAATTATTTTTTAAAAAATATTATACCTCTTCCATGGCATATATGCTTGAAACTCAGGAATGAATAGAAAATGAAAAACTGCTTCACAATGATATGAGAATTCATGTTCATTGATATTCACAAAGGGGTTGTTAATTTCATTTAGTGGAAACTCATTGTGTTTTCTCGATAATTGATTCCACTACTTCTGAATGAAGGATTTAATGTAGGTAAGGAGTAGGTTAGTCTTGCAATAGAATATTCCCTTCTTTATAACTCCATTCCATATCACTCTCCCTGATCCATGTTTTCCCCTTTCTTCCAACAGTTAGCAATTCTAGGTCTATTGACT
This sequence comes from Crotalus tigris, assembly GCF_016545835.1. NCBI lineage: Eukaryota > Metazoa > Chordata > Lepidosauria > Squamata > Viperidae > Crotalus > Crotalus tigris. The sequence continues at coordinate 1,215,122 of NW_024096465.1, read as the reverse complement.
ATGTATGACATTCTTTGATGTGTTTTAGGTTCATCTACAGACAGTTGAATTCTGCTGCTACTTTACTCCTGTGTGTGGATTGTGCTGTCACATTAGGGAGACATTTTTTTTCTCACAATTGTGAAAGAATTTAAAAAGAAAGCAGGAGAAAAATGACCAGGAGGCAAACTGCGCACTGAATATTTAGGAATTGTGGTCTACTTTAAAAAAATAGATGACAATTTTGATCTACTTTTCAAAGAGGGCTTTGAATAACAGGAGTTTTAGAGCTTAAGGAGGTTTTGAACTTCAGTCAGAATCGGTAAAAGCAGCTCCTTGTCTTGTTCTGTTTTTGTAGCCTGTCTTTTATGAGGTCCTCCTTGAGGAATCAGTCTGGAATATTGTGTCCTGTTCTGGGAACTACAGTTCAAAAAGGACAATAACAAATTGGAGTAAGTTCAGAAGAGCATTACCAAGATGGTAAAGGTCCTGGTAACCAAATCCTAGGAGGAATGAGTAAAGGGTCTGGATATTTTTAGCCTGAAGAAGAGACAATTGGTAAGACTTATGCTAGCCATCTTCCTACATCTGAAAGGATAATACATAGAAAAGAGAGTGGACTTAATTTCCTATTGGTCCAGAGTGCAGGACCAGAATCGGTGGGTTAAACCTACAAGGATGAAATTTCAGGCTACAGCCTGAATTTTCTATTGAATAACCTATCAGCACATGAAATGATAAATTCTCCTTTACCTGAAGTCTTCAGACAGAGGCTGAATGGTCATCTGTCAGAAATTCTGTAGTGGACACTCCAGCATTGAACTTGAGCTTTGATTAGCTTGTCTATGCTCCTTTTTAATACTATAAATCTGTGTGGGATTCTTTCATTATATGCTTTTCTGAAAGAAACCCTTTCTTCAGGATTCTGTGTCAAAGCCTGTTTGGCTCCTGAGAGAATTAAAAATTCACAGCTGGAAGCTGTTGAGAAATAGCCCCTGAAAATGGATTAAAAGATTGATTGGGTCTGTACTGAATGAGACTTAATCAGAGGAAAAAGAAAGAACAATGGATTAAAGCAAAACAAAACAACAAGACTCCTGAGAGACATAATGTCTCTTGAAGTAATACATTAGGAAAAAGATTAGCATGCTTAAACTAGGGCCACAAAACAGGATCTGGAAAGAAAGAAAGAAAGAAAGAAAGAAAGAAAGAAAGAAAGAAAGAAAGAAAGAAAGAAAGAAAGAAAGAAAGAAAGAAAGAAAGAAAGAAAGAAAGAAAGAAAGAAAGAAAGAAAGAAAACCAGTAGCTGTAATCACAATCAAAAATTTACTTTTTCCTTTGCTGGTATCTAGTGGTGATCTGGATTTTTGCAGCTCAAAACCAATAGACCTGCTTAAGCAATTACTCATGACTTTTAAACTTTTGCCTCATTGGTCCACATAATGTATTATTACTTGAATGAGTGAATGTCTAAACAAACAAACATGTTTTTTAATTGGATAATTGGATGTTTCAATCTTATCTCTCATTCATTCAATAATATTCAGTTAGCCTAAAATATCTGGAAGCTTGAGAAGGAATAACATATCTCTCACATTCTCCTTTACAATCTCTAGGACTTGGTTCAAAATTAGAAGACGTCTGTAGCATTTCAGACTAATACATGTTATGAAAATGTTATAAAAACTTCCATGAGCCAAAGCTCACTTCATCAAATGTATGAAGTAGCTAAATTGTTACAGGATTTAAAATAGGATGAGACAGGGGGAAGAGAAGGGAAAATAGGATGGTTACGTAAATACAGGTCCCTGGTGAGTACCTTATCAATTAACAACTGTAATGTGTTAAAATTTTCTGAAATAGTCCGAAACCTGTTGGTCTATATTGGTGCTGAAACTGCATTAGGAATAACAACAACAATAATAATAATTTGAATGTTCAGTTGACTGAGGTTCATGTTTAATGAATAAAAGATAATAATAATAATAATAGTAATAATAATAAAAACACCTCTTCCTCAGGAAGAACAAAACCCTCTAACTAAAGAAATAAAATAATTGCAACAAAGAATAACTGAGCATCTAGAACAGCACAAAAACAACAGAATAAGGCTGCCTGCATTGAAGCTTGTTTCAAAGAAACAGCTAGCACAAGCATTAAAAGATGCAAATACTGCAATATCAAGTATAAACACCAATTCACTGCAAGAAACAAACCAACTAATGTACAGCACAGCTGCAGTTATAACGGAATACCTAGAATGCAAAATCAACAAAGAAGAAAAACAAACAAACTGCACCAGAAAAATGGAAGGTTAGACCAGAAAATAAGATCAGCAAGTTAAGATCACATGCAAGCAAGCTAGAACAGATGAAAGAAAAGAAGTTGAAGAACAAGAAGACCAAAGAATACCTAATCAAGAAATACCACTTAGAAACATGGAAGATCAAGGAAGCACTGGAAATAATAAAACAACAAATAACAGCTATAGCCAGGAAAATCAGTAGATATGAAGCTTGAATTGCAAACTATAGGCAGAACCTCCAATTTCAATCCAATCAGAAATGTTTCTACCAATTCATCAATGGAGAAACTGCAAGGAATCAGTCAGTACCTGACAAGGAAGAAACAGTGCAGTTCTGGAAGCAGATATGGGATAATCCAAAGAAATACAACATGGATGCGGCTTGGTTAAAAGGTGGATGCAAATAAAACAGAAGTTGAAATGAAAGAACTAGTAATAACAACAAAAATGGTAGAAAAAAAAAGCAAGGAAAATCAAAAATTGGTCAGCACCAGGTGAAGATGAACTGCATGGGTTTTGGTTGAAACATCTAACTGTTATACACCCACTCATTGCTGAGCAGTTCAACAATATACTACAAGGAGGAGAAATTGAAAAGTGGCTAACAATTGGGAAAACCTACCTAATAATGAAAAATCCAACAAAAGGGGCAACACCAGGCAACTACAAGCCAATTACCTCCTTACCAACACCTTTCAAATTACTAACTGGTGTGGTAGCTGATGCAGTACAACAGCATCTAGTTGAAAACAATCTCTCTCCACCTGAGCAGAAAGGAAACTGCCCCAATAGCAGAGGAACAAAAGATCAACTCCTAAATAGACAAAATGATCTTGGAAAACTGCAAGGAAAGGAAGACCAATCTGAATGTGGCATGGATTGACTACAAAAAGGCATTTGACTCTCTGCCACATGACTGGATAATCAAGTGCCTAGAAATAACAGGAGTCAGTAGAAACATCAGAAAATTTGTGCAAAGATCGATGGCACAATGGAAGACACAGTTGCAGATCAATGGTGAGAGACTGGGAGAGGTTAATATCGAGAGAGGAATATTTCAAGGAGATTCATTATCACCATTTCCTCTGTCAACAATACTGAATAACTCAGGACACGGCTATCAAGCATCAAAAACATCTACCAGACTATGGATGATCTGAAGCTGTATGGAAAAACATCATCTGAAATAGAATCGCTGCTCAACACTGTCCGTATATATAGCCAAGATATTGTTATGGAGTTTGGCTTGGACAAATGTGTCACACTTACTATCAAACAAGAAAAAATAGTGAAAACTGAAGGAATAAAGATGCCCCACGAAAATAACATTAAGAGTCTGGATGAGGAAGATTACTACAAATACTTGGGTATTCTTCAAGCTGACAACATCAAGCACACTGAAGTTAAGAAAAAGATTAGAGGTGAATACATCAAGAGAGTGAAGAAGATCTTAAAGTCCAAACTCAATGGAGGAAATACCATAAAGGCAATCAACACCTGGGCAATTCCAGTCATTAGATATATAGCTGGAATAGTGGACTGGACTCAAGCAGAACTAAAAGCAATGGATAGGAAGACCAGAAAAATAATGACAATGAATCATGCCCTTCATCCACGCAGTGACATTGACAGACTTTATCTACCAAGGCAAATAGGTGGGCGTGGAATGCTACAAGTACATCAGATGGTTGAAGAAGAAAAAATGGCTTTGGAAGAATATCTGAAGAACAATGAAGATGCACTGAAATTAGTATATCAGGAAGGCTTACTGACTACTGGAGAGACCAAACTGGCCTACAAGAAAGACCAAATGAAGAACAGAATAGAGGCATAGGAAGACAAAGCACTACATGGCCAATACATTAAAAAAATAGCTGGGAAAGCAGATAAAAACAAGACCTGGCAATGGCTAAGAGCAAGAAAATTGAAGAAAGAGACCGAGGGACTAATTCTGGCTGCACAAGACCAAGCCTTAAGGACAAATGCATATAAAGCCAAAATTGAGAAGACAGCAACAAACAATAAGTGCCGCCTATGCAAAGAAGCTGAAGAAACAGTGGACCACTTGGTAAGCTGTTGCAAGAAGATTGCACAGACTGACTACAAGAAGTGGCATGACAAAGTAGCTACAATGGTGCATTAGAAGATCTGCAAAAAATATCAATTTCCTGTAAGCAAAAACTGGTGGGATCATAAAATAGAGAAAGTCATAGAAAATGATAAAATTAAACTGCTCTGGGACTTCAGAATTCAAACAGACAAGCACCTGCAACGTAACACCCCAGACTTAACAATTGTCGATAAGAAAGACAAAAAAAGTCTAGATAGTGGACGTGGCAGTGCCTGGAGACAGCAGAATAGATGAGAAAGAACTGGAGAAGATAACAAAATACAAAGACCTACAAATAGAAATAGAAAGACTGTGGCAAAAGCAAGCAAGGGTAGTACCAATAGTCATAGGTCCTTGGGTGCAATCCCAAAACAACTGGAGCACCACTTGAACACCATTGGCATTGACAAATTCGCTATTAGTCAATTGCAAAAGGCGGCCTTACTAGGAACTGCTTCCATCCTGCGACGATATCTGTAATACCATCAAACATCCACATCTGCCTATCCCCAGGTCCTGGGTAAGGACTCAATAGGTAGACAAAATGCCAAATGCAATCCAAATGCATGTCAATAATAATTACTCTGAGGAAGATGAGAGCTATGCCAGAAGTTCAACCATACTGGACAGGTCTCATCAGAGGAGTCAGACCAAGAGTGTCTCTCCCATAAAAAATATGGTGAGACGTAAATTGCAGAATGCCATATACCGGCTCGGACGTCGCCGGGTTAACAAGGTCCGCGCTAGATATTGGAGTTCCTGATATCTGGTGAAAAATGGGTTACAGGACTCAGGACTGTTGGCTGAGCAACCAGGGCCAGCAGCTGCAGAACTACTGGAAGAAAAGGTGTTTACCCGTCGCAGATACACAGTGATGGAAAACAAAGAAATAATGATCTGTTACTACAGATCAAGTCCAACAAGAAGAGGATATCTAAAACGAATGCACGAATTCTGGAAAGAACAACATCCAGAATCAGAAATAACAGAACAGAGACTAGCAGATCAACGCCGATTTATAACACGAAATAAAGTATTCACAGAAACAGAATTGGACGAACTGCAAAGGTTTACCCAGGGCAAAGAAATCAAAGCCTTACCAGAAGTAATTCAGAATGTAGAGGCAAACCAGGGGGAGTTGGCAGTGAAGGAATCCAGCAGAGATATACAACTGTTCTCATTTGGAAACCAGGCACCTCTTCCTCAGGAAGAACAAAACCCTCTAACTAAAGAAATAAAAGAATTGAAACAAAGAATAACTGAGCATCTAGAACAGCACAAAAACAACAGAATAAGGCTGCCTGCATTGAAACTTGTTCCAAAGAAACAGCTAGCACAAGCATTAAAAGATGCAAATACTGCAATATCAAGTATAAGCACCAATTCACTGCAAGAAACAAACCAACTAATGTACAGCACAGCTGCAGTTATAACAGAATACCTGGGATGCAAAATCAACAAAAAAGAAAAACAAACAAACAGTGCACCACAAAAATGGAAGGTTAGACTAGAAAATAAGATCAGCAAGTTAAGATCACATGCAAGCAAGCTAGAACAGATGAAAGAAAAGAAGCTGAAGAACAAGAAGACCAAAGAATACCTAATCAAGAAATACCACTTAGAAACAAGGAAGATCAAGGAAGCACTGGAAATAATAAAGCAACAAATAACAGCTATAGCCAGGAAAATCAGTAGATATGAAGCTCGAATTGCAAACTATAGGCAGAACCTCCAATTTCAATCCAATCAGAAACGTTTCTACCAATCCATCAATGGAGAAACTGCAAGGAATCAGTCAGTACCTGACAAGGAAGAAACAGTGCAATTCTGGAAGCAGATATGGGATAACCCAAAGAAATACAACAAGGATGCAGCTTGGTTAAAAGAGGTGGATGCAAATAAAACAGAAGTTGAAATGAAAGAACTAGTAATAACAACAAAAATGGTAGAAAAAAGAGCAAAGAAAATCAAAAATTGGTCAGCACCAGGTGAAGATGAACTGCATGGGTTTTGGTTGAAACATCTAACTGTTATACACCCACTCATTGCCAAGCAAGTTCAACAATATACTACAAGGAGGAGAAATTGAAAAGTGGCTAACAACTGGAAAACCTACCTAATAATGAAAAATCCAGCAAAAGGGGCAACACCAGATAACTACAGGCCAATTACCTGCTTACCAACAACTTTCAAATTACTAACTGGGGTGGTAGCTGATGCAGTACAACAGCATCTAGTTGAAAACAATCTCTTTCCACCTGAGCAGAAAGGAAACCGCCCCAATAGCAGAGGAACAAAAGATCAACTCCTAATAGACAAAATGATCTTGGAAAACTGCAAGAGAAGGAAGACCAACCTGAATGTGGCATGGATTGACTACAAAAAGGCATTTGACTCTCTGCCACATGATTGGATAATAAAGTGCCTAGAAATAACAGGAGTCAGTAGAAACATCAGAAAATTTGTGCAAAGATCGATGGCACAATGGAAGACACAGTTGCAGATCAATGGTGAGAGGCTGGGAGAGGTTAATATCAAGAGAGGAATATTTCAAGGAGATTCATTATCACCATTACTATTTGTTATTGCACTGTTTCCTCTGTCAACAATACTGAATAACTCAGGACATGGTTATCAAACATCAAAAACATCTGCTAGACTATCCCACCTCCTTTACATGGATGATCTGAAGCTGTATGGAAAAACATCATCTGAAATAGAATCGCTGCTCAACACTGTCCGTATATATAGCCAAGATATTGTAATGGAGTTTGGCTTGGACAAATGTGCCACACTTACTATCAAACAAGGAAAAGTAGTGAAAACTGAAGGAATCAAGATGCCCCACGAAAATAACATTAAGAGTCTGGATGAGGAAGAATACTACAAATACTTGGGTATCCTTCAAGCTGACAACATCAAGCACACTGAAGTCAAGAAAAAGATTAGAGGTGAATACATCAAGAGAGTGAAGAAGATCTTAAAATCCAAACTCAATGGAGGAAATACCATAAAGGCAATCAACACCTGGGCAATCCCAGTCATTAGGTACACAGCTGGAATAGTGGACTGGACTCAAGCAGAACTAAAAGCAATGGATAGGCAGACCAGAAAAATAATGACAATGAATCACGCCCTTCATCCACGCAGTGACATTGATAGACTTTATCTACCAAGGCAAATAGGTGGGCGTGGAATGCTACAAGTACATCAGATGGTTGAAGAAGAAAAAATGGCTTTGGAAGAATATCTGAAGAACAATGATGAAGATGCACTGAAATTAGTATATCAGGAAGGCTTACTAACTACTGGAGAGACCAAACTGGCCTACAAGAAAGACCAAATGAAGAACAGAATAGAGGCATGGGAAGACAAAGCACTACATGGCCAATACATGAAAAAAATAGCTGGGAAAGCAGATAATAATAAAACCTGGCAATGGCTAAGAGCAGGAAAATTGAAGAAAGAGACCGAGGGACTAATTCTGGCTGCACAAGACCAAGCCTTAAGGACAAATGCATACAAAGTCAAAATTGAGAAGACAGCAACAGACAGTAAGTGCCGCCTATGCAAAGAAGCTGAAGAAACAGTGGACCACTTGGTAAGCTGTTGCAAGAAGATTGCACAGACTGATTACAAGCAGCGGCATGACAAAGTAGCAACAATGGTGCATTGGAAGATCTGCAAAAAATATCATTTGCCTGTAAGCAAAAACTGGTGGGATCATAAAATAGAGAAAGTCATAGAAAATGATAAAATTAAACTGCTCTGGGACTTCAGAATTCAAACAGACAAGCACCTGCAACATAACACCCCAGACTTAACAATTGTCGATAAGAAAGACAAAAAAGTCTGGATAGTGGACGTGGCAGTGCCTGGAGATAGCAGAATAGAAGAGAAAGAACTGGAGAAGATAACAAAATACAAAGACCTACAAATAGAAATAGAAAGACTGTGGCAAAAGCAAGCAAGGGTAGTACCAATAGTCATAGGCTCCTTGGGTGCAATCCCAAAACAACTGGAGCACCACTTGAACACCATTGGCATTGACAAATTCGCTATTAGTCAATTGCAAAAGGCGGCCTTACTAGGAACTGCTTCCATCTTGCGACGATACCTGTAATACCATCAAACATCCACATCTGCCTATCCCAGGTCCTGGGTAAGGACTCGATAGGTAGACAAAATGCCAAATCCAGTCTGAACATCTGGCTGACTGTGCGATGAATGATGATAATAATAATAATAATAATAGAGTTGGAAGGGAACTTGGAGGTCATCTAGTCCAACCCCTTGCTCAGGCAGGAAACCCTATACCATTTCAGACAAATGGCTGTTCAGTCTCTTCTTAAAGACTTCCATTGTTGGAACATTCACAACTTCTGGAGGCAGGTTGTTCCACTGATTAATTGTTCTGACTGTCAGGAAGTTTCTCCTTCGTTCTAGGTTGCTTCTCTTCTTTTTTACCAGAATGGATACTTTGAGATCTGTGATGAAGTGAGTGTCATGGGAGGCTGAAATGCTTGGATATCACATTGCTCTTGTTTTGAGTTCTGAAGGCAAACTTTTGTCCATTAATACTTTTTGTTGAAGTTTGGTTTATTTATATTATATAAAAAAGGAGATTGAAGACAAATGATAGTATTTATCATAGTTGAGAACAAGTATGTGAAAACCTTCTAATCTTGAGTGGAAATAAACAGACATCTGAGAGTATACCGACATGCAAGTTTGTGTTGTTTCTTGTTGCTTCTAAGAATCTGATTCAGGTTAGGTATTTTTAATATGTATCAGCTATGAGCCTGCCACCCATTGCCTGAGAAAGTGCAGTGGCATTGTCCAATATGTGCTGCAGCTTATTAATAATACCTTTGGATAACTTGATTGTGAGCTGTAGATGACAACCAGTGATATTCTGCTGATCTATTTTTGTGATCTGTCTTTTAATATGGGCATTGATCTATATATTGATCCCATTGGATAGGTAGTACAGTTTACTGCATCTATAGATGATGGATTTGGGGGTGTATTTTAGATGGAAGTCTCAAACACGTTGGTCTGCATAATGATGTGTTGGTTTCCTGAGGAATGTTGATGTCTATACATCTATAGGTAATCCTCGATTTACAACAGTTAGCTGCCAGATTGGGCCCTATACTATCAAGCATCGGCACTAACATGGATAACAGAATGGGCAACGCTTAGACATAAAAGATTACTATACCTAGAAGGCCATGATCTACAACTTGGATGGCATGCCTTCTTATGGTATGGGAAGAATAAAATACATAGATACTTTCAAAACCATGATAAAAGAAACACACTTCTTCTAGAATGGGAAAAAGTAAAAGTGAAAATTTATATGAAAATACCTGGATGGCTTTCAACAAAGGAAGTGTTTGTTCACCCAAACTTAATTAACTTAAAGATATTTTGAATACTGAAAAGAAATTAAAAACCAGACAAGAACTAGAGGAACAGGGCATTGATTTATCATGGTGGCCACACCTGTAAATTCAAACAAGATATGAGAAAGATGTTAAAACATCTGGATTTTACAAAGAACAGACAGAATTTGATCAGATATTATTTTTCAATTGATGAAAAATTGATTAAGAAACTGTTTAAGTATATGTTAAGTTTAAAGATGGAAGAGGAACAAGTTAAAGAAACAATGATAACATGGGCAAAAACCTTTGGACATTACATAGAGTTAGAAAACTGGCCAAGTCTTTGGGAAAGAAATTCAAAAGAACAAAGGCAGTGGCTTACAAGGAAAACCTATATAAAATGTTTTACAGATGGCACTTAACACCTGTCTAGGTTAGCAAAAATGTTTAAAAATATGTCTAGTAATTGTTGGAAATGTAGACAAAAATCAGGCATATATTATCCTCTTTGGTGGACATACCTAAAGCCAAAAGATTTTGGTCAAGAATACATATATGGTTAGAGAAAATTTAACAACTGCAGTGGTTCACTTAACAAATGTGGCAAGAATAGTCGTAAAATGGGGCAAAACTCACTTAATAAATTTCTCACTTAGCAACAGAATTTTTGGGCTCAATTGTGGTTGAGGACTACTGTATTGTATTGTATAGTTTTATTGTGACATCAAGGAAGTGGGCTTCTCTGTTATTACATCAAAATTAATGGTGAGGTGGAAATCATTGGGGTCATGCTAGTATTTGATGAGATATAGTACTTAGTTGCTAAGATAGGATGGATGGATGGATGACATAGATTAGTGTCCTCATTCAGAGATTCACATTATTTTCCCCTTCATTTTTCAGATAACTTTATATTTATTTAACCTCCCCAGAAAGCAATGATTTTACATTGATAAATGATATCAAGTTAAGTTGGGCATTATTTAGAAATGTTTATGTATTCCTTTGTTATTCTTTGTGGCCATTAAAAAAATAGTCTCATTGTATCTTTTCCAAGATGGAACAGCAGACTTCATATTTCTTATAAAGTAAATGGGTAACCTTTATATATTTGCTATATTGTTCCTAACTATTTTCTTCTTAAACTCAATTTAATTCTACTGTAGAAAGTAGGCAATTCAAGGGCCTTTTGACTAATATCCTTTGAAATTGTTTGCTTTCCATAGCCTCCTGATTCAAGTTATTTGTCAAGTTATTTACAATGAATACAATGTGGCTCTTGTTTATCTGTTTATCTTTGAATTTCTTCATAGGGCTTACAAATCATTTCTGAGGATGTTTACTTTTCTACAGAGCTTTTCTAAATGAGAGGACTGTTTTTTGAGGATAATAAATCCTTGAAAGAGGATTCATAGAATCAGTTCACCATTGGGGTCCTAGAAAAATGTTAAAATGTTGTTACTCTCCTTCTACCTGGTGTACCATTCCCATGCTTGAACCTGCCAAGACTATTTACCTGTTTGCTATCTATATATGTGAAAAGAATGTGATTGGTTTCACAATCAAATCAGCTCATTATCAACCCTGTTTTTATTTCCCAAGATTAACTAATGTGCACATAGATAACATTATTTGTGCATAATCCTTGCTTCCAGATGTGCTGGACCACCTTAATTCCCAGCAAGTACTAAAACTGTAACACTCTAACCTGTTAAAAAGTGAATTAGAGAGATAAGGAAGAAAAGGGAGGCATAGTTGTATGTAATGCACATAATCTTAGAAAGAGGTCTGAACTAAATAGTGAGAAGAACAAATTACAACTGACTTTTTTAATCATTTGTAATGGTCAGAGAAAGGGAAAAATTAGAAACTGAACCAACTTTAATAAAACAAAAGTTAAACTGGCTGATGTGGTTGGTTTAATGATGTATTTGCCACTAACTACTTTGTTTCCTTTTAGCAGATAAAGATGGCACAGATCCAGGAGATATGAGTGATGACAGCAGCATCAAAACAAAGAGAAACAAGTAAGTCTTAACAGTATTTAAAAGAGAGAGAGAGAAAGAGAGAGAAGGAGAAAGCCAATCATGACAAAATAAATTCCTCCTCCTTTTCCTCCTCTTCCTCCTGTTCCACCACCACCACCACCATCCTACACAAAGATACAGGTCATGATCAGACCTACACTTCATCCAGTTTTGGTCACCATATTATAAAAAAGATGTAGAGACTTTGGAAAGAGTGCAGAAAAGAGCAACAAAAATAGTTAAAGAGCTGAAGACTAAAACATGAAGAATGGTTGTAGGAATTGGGTACGTCTAGTCTAAAGAAAAGAAGGACTAGGGGTGACATGATAGCAATGTTCCAATATTTGAGGGCTGCCATAAAGAAGAAGGGGTCAACCTATTTGCTAAAACACCAGAAGGCAAGACAAGAGACAATGGATGGAAACTAATCAAGGAGGGAAACAACCGAGAACTAAGGAGAAATTTCCTAATAGTGAGAATGGCTTGCCATCAGAAATTGTGGGTGCTCCATCACTGGAGGGTTTTAAGAAGAGTCTGGACAGCCATGTCTGGAATATACAGGATCTGCTATTTGAGCAGTAGGTTGGACTAGAAGATTTCCAAGGTCGCTTCCAACTCTGTTATTCTGTTATCTACAAAGATGCTCCAGAACTGTAGTACAATCATTCTAAAAATGAAATACAGCATCCTTCTGAAATTTTGAACTATATTGAGTCCTAAAATTTTCCTAATAAGTCAGATTCAGAGAATATAAGGATTGGAAGGTCCCTTCCAGATAATCTAGTCCAAACTTCTACTCAGTGGAGTAACGCCCATAAAATACTATTTCTGACAAATAATCATCTAGCCTCTTTTTAAACATCCCCAGAAAAGAAAAATACTATCTTCTAAGATACTTTGTGCCATTGATGAATAAATGTTATTGTTGGGATTTTTATCTTGATATCCAATCCAAAATAATTTCCTTATAGTTCAAAGCTTCTTGCTCTGTCTTTTCGATGCATTGTATAACTGAGGGAAAATGCAAATATATATATATATATATATATATATATATATATATATATATATATATATATATATATATATATACATTGTTCACTGATTCAGCCATTACTTTTAGATGATTGATAGATAGATATAGATAGATAGACATAGATAGATGATAGATGGACGGACAGATAGACAGATAGATGATAGATTATTTCAGTTAAGCACCCTCCCGCTGGCCTACATAGCCGGAAAGGTTGGGGAACTCTGATATATATTATTCACTAGGAAGCTAGAAAAATGAGAGGAGTTCTGATAATAATCACAGGTAAGAGCATAGCACCTTAGTCAAATTCATAAGATAATTATTAATGATTATGGGTGGTAGACTTGTTTATCCATGAGATGTCCACTGTTCAGGCCAAACTAGTTTTGCACCTTCCTGTATTCTGGAAAGATTGAATAAAACCCTTAGAGCAATTTTATATGAAGATAGTTTCTATGAAAGTCATAGGAAAGAAAAAATTAAAATAAGCCTGTTTGTAGTCATTATTAAGTTTCATATTGATATTTTTTTCATGTTTAGATAATGATAGATGACATTTAAAATGATACAATATTAAGAAAATATAGTTGAACTCCATTTATGTTTCCTTAAAACTCCAGAATTTTAATACACTGGTTTAACACTCTTTAATTTGCATAATGGTATAATTCATTTTTAGGTGCAAGTATAAATGCACAACTATTAGATTTGTTAAATCATTTTAATTAACTATATTGGAAGAATATAGTTAATCTTTGCTGATGATTTAACTTTCTGGTTCCCATCAATTTCACTGAATATAAATACTTGGTAGTTACCAAAAATTAGATTGGTGGTTTCATAGATCATATTATGGAATATTATAACTTGAAAGAATTAAAATAGCTAATGCAATATCCAAGTCACTATTCTAATATGAAAAGTGACAATTTGATAGCTTTAGTGCTACTAATATCATGCAATATCCATTTTAGTATAATTTAAGAGTGAAATTTTAAATGCAATTATAGATGGCAAGTAGATAATAAGTTAGGACCCATATTGCTTAACTGGGGGATGTAATTTATTACATGAAAGACAATTTTAACTTTTCTATTATAATTGACCTCTCTGTCTTTCACCAGTTTCTAATCTTTAGTTCCCCTGGTGTCCAAGTTGTATTGCTATTGAAATTCAGTCTCCTTTTATTAACTTTTTAAAACTAGTTTCCTAAAATCTATGATACATTTAAAAGAGGAATTTGATTGAAAATATGAAAGAATAATTTGCAACGCATATCACTTATTGATTTGTTCTGCAACCTAAGAATCTGGAAACAGGTAGTTGAATATATAAATTTCCTCAAATGTACTTCATTAGAAGAACTGGATATCCAAGCACCTTCTTTTTTTAAAAAAAATCAACATTCCAGAAATCAGTCCTTCAAATTAAAAGGTATAAAAATATAGTACATTTTTTTAGACTGCTATAGTTATTCAAATAAAAACCTGTTGCAGATGAGACCAAATATAATGGCTAGATGGGAAGGCAGAGCTTTATTTAGCCTATTCTCTATTTGCTGTAATGTTAATTATTTCTTCTTAAAGAAGAAACAAGTAGAAATTTAGTTTGGGATTTGGAGAAGGACTGATGAACGTTCTCCTTTTACATTTCTTGTCCAGAAGAACGTGAGTAAGTTAGGTAGTTAAATCATTGTGGGTTTTTTTGTTTTGTTTTTTTTTTAAAATACTCCTGCCGATTGTCTGGATGAGTCCCTGCAGTTTTCTTGGCAAGGTTTTTCAGAAGTGATTTGCCATTGCTTCCTTCTTAGGGCTGAGGGAGAGTGGCCCAAGGTCACTCAGCTGATTTTGTGTCTAAGGCAGGACTAGAATGCATGGTTTCTAGCCTGATGTCTTGACCACAACACCAAATTGGCTCTCAGTTAAATAACTACTACAAACCAAATCTTCTCTTTATCCCTTTTTGTGTCACTTCTTCGCATTTTTTCTTGAGTAAGCTGATAGTAATAGAAGCGAAAGATAAAAATATGTTCTGACTTCATTGATTTCCAAGTTCTACCACCTTAAAGTAGGAAATGTCTTGTGAAGATTTTTTTTTCTTGCCAAATGCTCCCAAAGATATTTTGTGAATAACTTCAGATTCTAATGAGTCTTGCCAATACAAATAGACTCAGCAATATATCAAACACTTAGTAGGCTGCTTCACTTTTAGTGATGGTTTTCAGTTATCTTCTTGTCATCTTTTTTCTTACCCATCATCATTTTCTTCTCTGCCATGTCTTGCTAAGTAAAAAGTAAAACAAAAGAAAAAGAAAAAGAAAAAAAGAGAGAGAAAAAAAACCCGAGGGGCAAATTCTTCATGGGATTTGCTGAACTTGTCAACATGTCATGTTATCAAGCCCCGTGTTCATCTTTAAGGATTCTTTATACATTTCACTGAACGTACAAAGTAATCTATTTTAGATCTTTCCCTAAGTCAACAAATATTGGAAAGCAGGTTTTGGAAAATGATGTAGACACTTGGAATGAGAATATTGGCAGTAGCCCTTTTCCTGCACACATTATTAGACTATATGAAAAGCCAATTTTTAAATAGGCTAAAAGTTTGTTCTAGTACCAGACCCATTTCACTAATAACGTGATAACGCATTGTCTCAGATTTAAATTTAACAGAGCACTTCCAGATTCACTACAGAGAAAAATATGTTGCTTATATTTTCCTAGATGCTCCTGCACTCTAAAGTTTACCAAGGGTTTAAAAACGCATACTTCACTTTGTGTATCTCTTCTATTATTTAAGACTGGAAAATTCACAGAATATGGAGCTAGAAAAAATAACAATGGATGAAAAAAACATGAAAACATCAGAACATCAGATTACCCTCCCCTTGGAGGAACGTATTACCCATTTTCGAGATATGCTTCTGGAAAGAGGGGTAAGAAATTGCCTAAGGTTTTCCTGATTCCTGTAATATTAGACAACATGATATAATCTTAATATATGTAATAGATACATTGCAACAGTCTAATGATTTAAAGTGGTTGTTTTTTCTTATCTACTGTTTGCCATTACATTATTGCTATTTACCGTACACAATAACAATAAGGAAACAATAAGAATATGATTTATACTTATCTTTCTTGACCCTATCCATGTATTTGATATGTCTAGTCTAATGAAAATAAGGACTAGGGAGGTCATGATATCACTGTTCCAATATTTGAGGGGCTCCTACAAAGACAAGGGGGTCAAACTATTTTCCAAAGACCAAAAGGCAAGACAGGAAACAATGGTTGGAAACTAACCAAGAAGAGAAGCAACCTAAAACTAAGGAGAATTTTTCTAATAGTGAGAGCAATTAACCAATGGAATAACTTGCCTTCAGGAGTTGTGGATGCTCCGTCTCTGAAGGCTTTCAAAAAGAGACTGGACAACCATTTATCTGAAGTGATATAGGCTCTCCTGCTCAAACAGGAGGTTGGACTAGAAGACCTCTGAGATCCCTTCCAATTGTATTATTCTACATTCTATGCTTATGCTGTCTGAAGTATTGCTCTTTCCATTAGCAGTTCAGTAACATAAGTTTCCCCAACCAGATACTTGTATTATAGCTCCATAATTTGCACTCAGTATAGGTAATAAGGGAGGAAATACGGAATCATAGTTAAACCCATCTAGAAGATAGCAGTCTGGGGAATTTTAAATCTCATCTGATAAGAAGTTACATGCAAATTCCAATTTCTAATCTCTGCCTAGTCTTAAATAATTATATTATCTACGTCTCTAAACTATTTGATGTACATTTAATTATATGATATTTTCTTCTAAATTCATCAATAAGATATCATAAAACTATACAGGTTAAATTGTAAAAGAATCCATTCTGACATATTAAAATTATTGGCTCATTATGCAAACATTTATTTAGCAGCTGTGATACAGTGGAACTCATCGAGTTTAATGTTTTTTTTTTCTATTTCATCCTATGGACCACCATAGGATGTACTTGAAATTTCAGATCTAGAAGGGAAATCACACTGACCCTTATAATGCAATCAACAGTCTCCATATTGGAAGGATGCTGATTGGAAAGGAACAATGTTGTGATCTTCTCTGTCCAAATATCTACATTATTCCAACCCATGAGATTACATTGCAGAGAAAGATCTGTTGCTGTGTAATGATTGGATGCATTGATAACTTTAAAAAGTAATTTTAGCTTCCAGGAAACAAATGTGTTTTGAAATTAATTGGTTATTCATGTTATTCTTCAGCGGTTATTTGTACTTATTTTTAGTTAGCTTCACTTGCAAGTTGCTTTGAAGACCAGTCTTACAGATTTATTCCATATCTTCTAAAAGTAAACTACAAAACATTAAAATTAGTGGTGTTATTTGGGTTCTCAGCACACATGTCATAATCTTTATAATTTAATTTTTCTCCAGAAATAATGTCCACATTTTCCGTTAGAAATTAAGACTTGTGAATAAGTAAGATTAAGAGGACATAAGGCAGGAGTAGCTGTGCTAGACAGCTGCAATAAATACAAGCCTAAGCATCTGACACGGTAAAAATAATACTTTTAAGTATGGTATACATGTTTATAAATTAGAATTTCATATATACAATTTGTAAACAGAAATTGTTTTGTGGCATAATCACCAGATGCTGATAAATAGTTACAAGTGGAAATTGAGTATTATTTAATAATAAAGTTTGTAAACTGTACTGTATGTCTACTTGCTATATACTCAATTATACAGGTAATCTTTGTTTAGCAACTGCCTCAGAAACAACTGTTCGTAGTCACAAAGGTGCTAAAAAATAAACTTTGCGACCAATGCCCCCATTTCTTTCTGGGGCGGGAAGAGGAGAGAAATGGGGGCAATGGTCACAAAATTAACTCCCACAGAACAGAAATATTGCTTAAGCAATCTATGTCTTCCTGAGCTGCTTTTCAACAAGGTGCAATGTGTCTCTAAAAAGTTAATCACAAGGTAACAAACTCAGTTCTGTGACTTTAATTAATTGATTAGAACCCTCCCTTGGACTTGCTTTTCTGCTTCACGCTGACAAGACTTTAATCAGTTTTAAATGAGAGCTTTTTTGATTCCTAAGCTTCTGGTGCCTTAGAGCAGGGAACTTGTTAAGTAAGTAGCCAGTACTAGTATATTTCTTTCAATGTGCATTTCCTATTCTGTGCCTGCCTCATCTCTATTATGAATGTAAATAGAAACATTACATTTGCACTTTTACATCACTTCCTCATGAGTTGAGTTCTGGAAATCTTTCCTGCTCACCCAACTATTTGAGGTCATGTCCCAAGGGTGCTTTTTCAAGAGGCAACTGGACTTTATTGTTTTTCTTTGAAATCATTTCACTTTTTATCCAAGAAGCTTCTTTGGTCTGACTGGATGGTGGGGAATGGAAGAATTTATATTTCTTGTAGACAGCTGGTCATTTGAATTCTTCCGAAGAGTCAGTGAAGCCACTTGGAAATTTATCTGTGTCCTCAGGGTCACCCAAGTAGTGCAAATTGATGTGGAGCCTTCCTGGAACTGCTGAAAGGACTGTGTTGTAGACTGGAGATAGATGATGTCATATCCCTGCCCCTCTGTTGAGAGAAGGCTGTTCAATTTTGACATAGATGGCCTCTTTGACCCCTCTTTCAAACTAGTGGTCCTCTCTGTCTGAAATGTAAATTTTGCTGTCTTCAAAAGAGTTGTTGTTGTTAGTTTCAAAGTCATGTCCGACCCATTGAGACCCCATGGACAACATTTCTCCAGGCCTTCCTGTCCTCTACCATCTTCTGGAGTCCATTTAAGCTCACTCCTACTGCTTCAGTGACTCCATCCAGCCACCTCATTCTCTGTTGTCGCCTTTGCTTTTTAAATGCAGATGGACTGCTGAATATTGCCCTGATGGGTTTGTTTTCCTATGTTGTGCCATGCATTTATGAAGTGGATGTTTTATAGATAGACAGATGATAGATAGAAGATATATATAAAATTTGGATTGCTAACAAATGGTCCTGGGCTTGTTTTTCTTTCCTCCCCCCTTTTTCTTTCAAATGTCATTCTCATGTTTCTGTGGTTGCCCATCACGTCCCCATTAGCTTCTGGAGTAGCCGTTCGTTCTTCCCCCCCTTTTTGATGTTTGTTGTGTGCGTTTGTTGGTTGCTCTTACAATGGAGGGTTCTGTTAGTATGTGTTGGTTTTCGGCTGGTGTTTTCGGCTTCATGCTTCTAGGAGCAATGTGTGATCGTAGCTGTTTCTTCCTTTTAACTGCCAGTGGGGGTATGAACTGATTGGATGAGAGCTTGGCTGTGTTCTGATTGGATGGAGGTGTGTTCTGATTGGTTAGGAGCTTGGCTGTGCTCTGATTGGATGAAGGGTTGGCTGTGCTCTGATTGGTAGGGGGAGTGTTCTGTTTGGGTGGGGGCTTTGTTGTGCTCAGGTTAGTCTGATGTGAGATGGTGAGCTGCATTGCTATTGTTTGGCTTCGCGTTCGTGGTCGTGCCTCATCTTCATGGTGGGTGTCAGTTGAGCACAACAAAGCCCCCACCCAAACAGAACACTCCCCCAACCAATCAGAGCACAGCCAACCCCTCATCCAATCAGAGCACAGCCAAGCTCCTAACCAATCAGAACACACCTCCATCCAATCAGAACACAGCCAAGTTCTCATCCAATTAGTTCATACCCCCACTGGCAAGGTTGCATCAAAAAAGGTGCCTGAACTCTGTTCTGGGCATTCTATGAGAAAAAAAAGCCCTGTATCTATCTATCTATCTATCTATCTATCTATCTATCTATCTATCTATCTACAAAACAACCACTTGACAGCTCCTCCTCTTTAGCGATACAAGTGCTTGCGTTTAGTTTGGAAATATTTCCATCTTCAGTGAGGAACAATAAAGGAAACTGCTTTGAAGTAGCTCAGAATGTCAGGTCAGGAGTAGGAAAATCTTTCAGAGTGTCCCGAGCTTAATGGATATGACTAATAGAGTCAGGTATGAAAGTGCAGCTAATTTCCTTACTCAAGCTGTAGCCTGGAGATTCTGGAGAATTCTACTGTGCAATGTTTTGTTGATATTTTGGTTTGTTCTAATAAAGGAATTATCCTCTCATGAATTTAAAACTGAACTATACATAAACCTGGTTAATTTTTTAGCACTTCCAATAAAGGAGGATGGGAAATATATGTGGAAGCCAGCTGAGATACAGTGGCTTTTATAGTGAATTATTCCAGTGTCTTTTCAGTTTGAAGCCTCTTGAATTGCTTAAATATTTAGAAAACCTCTGAATAAAACCTCAACATGCATAGAAAGAGTAAAAGCTGAATAAGTATTCACCTGAATACATGCTGGGTTATGGAATGGGCACAATCATTCTATTATTAGATTCCCAATCACTATATATGACGTGTGTGCTTTCAGATCTGTTTAAACAAAATGTTCATTTTTTATTTAATTTCTAATCCAAGATTAGGAAATAAATAATTTCTTTTTTTTTTTGCTTGTCTTACAATAATAAGTTAGATCATCATTCAAAACATTCTACATTGTAATATTTCTTTAATAAGATATTGGTACCTACTTCTGATTTTATTCTTTAAACTTTGTTTATATCTCTTCCATTAACTTTTTTTTTAGGTTTCTGCATTTTCCACATGGGAAAAAGAACTTCATAAAATTGTATTTGATCCACGTTATCTTCTACTAAACTCAGAAGAACGTAAACAGGTGAGTTCTTGTTTAAAAAATACAGGCTATAATGTAAAATGGATCGTAAAATTTAATTAATAATAAACAGTACATAATTTCAAGATCAAATTATATTGTCAGCTTTAAAACATCAATAAACATGTACAATATATCACAAGTGAGTTATTATTAAATCACATATTTTAATAGCCAGGGAGATTTAAGTCAGCTTTCACTTGGTGCATTGAAGAAAGCCTCAGATTATCCTCTATTGAGAGATTATTTTATGATTGGATGTTAACACCAAGTGATAAATCTCTCTTTGGTACACAGCATTTTTATAAAATGCGTGTTACATTTTAATTTGGACTGCATAAGGCAGTAACCATGACATGTGTGTGTATAAAATTGGGGGTTTAAAAGATGAAATTTTAAACACTTGAGTTTAATTAACAATAGCTAACACAAAATTTCCTGTACATTTAATAACTGGCTATCTGTTGCATTAAGAGAGTTAGTTCACTGACTACATTGGAACATCCCTGCGGATTATTCTCAAAGCTTTCTGTCTTACATAGGTTACATGTTGTATCTAGTATCTGATATTGTACTGAACACTTCAGCAAAAACCATTTATGCTGAATCATTCTTTCTTTCATTGCATAGAAGAAGGACTTTTATTCCCAGATGTGGTTGAATTACAATTCCCAACAGTACTGCGTTGAAGGATGCTAGAAATTTTCAGCAACATCTGAAGAATCAAAGATTCTCAATCTTTTTTTAATGCTCTAGATTAGAGCATACCAGGTTGAAAAATAAAATGCTAGATGTAAAGAAGGCTTTTCTATCAAAACTATTGCTACTATTGTTCAGATGAAGGTGACCATCTTCAGGTTTTGGCTGTCACGGATGGGCAGCAAACTATTAATTTTCTAATTTGTTTTTATGGCTATAAATTATAGTTTATTTTTATTGAATTTGTTATAATGGGAAGGGATGTTTCTGTGATTTTCTTTCATGTGTGCCAAAATATATTGCAAATTGATGCTTGTTGCTTTTTTTTTTTTTTTTGCCATGGTCCACTTACAAGCAGAAGAATACCTCTTCAATAAGGTCTGACCCTTATTGATGCCTATAAAATAATTTTAAAATAACTATTTTTAATTCTTTCTTTCTTCTATTTATTAAAAGTTGACATTAAATTTAAATATTTTGGTGAGGCATCTCTAAATATATATTTTATCAAAAGATAGCTGCATTTTTACTCTAAAATTATTGTGAGGATTTAGAGTTTGATGCTAACAGTAGATTTCAATATTTCATACAGCACAGGAAATCTGTATTTCTTTTGGTGACAAAAGTAAAGCCCCAGTCTAGTTATTCCAGCAATTTTTATTATCCTTTCATTTATTAAGCATATGAATGATATAGTATAATACTTTAATGACCAGCGATATTTTGCATTATAACCGTTAACTTGAAACATTGGTGGCATGAACCTAATTTAAGGTAAGATAATCTTTATTATCACTTTTTCTGTGTGTACATTGGCATACATTAAAAATAAAATTCTGATGCTCACTCTCAAAGGAAAATGTTTGTGTGTGTGTGTGTGTGTGTGTGTATCGGGGCGATAGAATTACAAATGAGGCAGCGGTGATCCCCAGAGAAGACGACAACCTGGCAAAAGGGGAGGGAGACCAGGAATGGAAACAATGGGATAGCCCTTTGCAGGATTGGGGTGATAAGGCTACAGGTGAGGTGGCGATGACTTCCATGGGAGGAGGTGATAGAGCAACGGCATGTCAGGGCCGTGAGATAGACGCAGAGAAGTGACCTGGAACGAGAGAGGGGGAAGGCAGGAAGCAGGAACGCCCGAATAGCTGCTCTTCGCAGGACTGGGGCAAGGGAGTTATGGGCAAGACAACAGCAACCTTGCGGTGGGGGAGGATGATGGCCCGACAGAGTGCCCGAATCGCAGCTTGAGAAATAACAATCGAGATCATTCCAAAATGGGAGGGGAAGGAGACAAGGGGCAGAGACAGCTGGACAGCCACCCCCGGGCACCTGCACGCATGCCAGAAGAGCGATTGAAGATCAGAAGGCAACCATTGGGGCCATGGGCAGATTGCCAGGTGTAGAGCAACTCAGTGCATTATGGACGAGCACAATCAATGGGCCAACGACGCGCTCGAAAAGCTGGGGCAGAGGCAAATGACTATATAAGCCAGCTCCCAGATCTCCTTTTACTCCAACTCTGACGACATCAGCAGTTTGGCCGATGAAAGGTTAGTGACTTTTTATCTACAGGCTTGTTTACATTAAACAGTCTTGTTTACTTTTATCCTGGTGTTCACTTTTCTTTTAATTTTGTCAATATGATGCCCGGGATTCGCATTTTTACTGTTATAAAGTATATATATATATACTCCCGGAGATCGAAGATTGCATCATTGAACCAATATATATATATATATATATATATATATATATATATATATATATATATATATATATGTTCAATGATGCAATCTTCGATCTCCGGGAAGAGTATACTCCAGTTATTTATTTTTAAAACAACATTTAAAACTAAAAACAGTTATATACAAGATTAAAACAACTTAGATTTCGCTGGTCCTCTGCCAGCATCCTCAGAGTGGGGCTTAGGGGGTGGGAAGTTCTTTTTATCCCCTTGCTGATCCAATTGCCTACTCATTGCCCTCGTGACAGGGCCACTCTTCCTGATTGCCTGTGACTGCCTTAACTGTTCCGCCCTCTCTTTTTTGCACTGTAACATTGTATTTTTCTGCTCCGTCATCCTTGTGCTGTCTCCCCCTCCCTGCGCTGTTATCATTAACACACTCCTCAATCCCTCCTCTCTGCCCGATGCAATGTGCCTTCTCCGATTCGGCAATACACGAGTCCTGTTGGGCTGCTGGTCCGCCTGCTGTTTTTGCATTCCATTGCCAGTTCTTATCTCATCTCCCTCCTCCAACTCCCTAGCCTGCCGATTCATACACCCTTTGTTGTCCATTCCTGTCATCCTTCCCCCCCTTCCTTCAACCCTCCCACCTGTTGATTAACATATTACTCCTGCCTTTCATCAACCATTCCTATTGATGTTCTCTTCCTCAATGTCTTTTCCTTCCTGATCTGCTGCTCTACCTGCTGTTCCTGTTTACCCTCCTCCCCCACTGTCCATCTTCCCCTCTCCAATGTCCTCCTCATAATCAGGAAGAGTGGCCCTGTCACGAGGGCAATGAGTAGGCAATTGGATCAGCAAGGGGATAAAAAGAACTTCCCACCCCCTAAGCCCCACTCTGAGGACGCTGGCAGAGGACCAGCAAATCTAAGTTGTTTTAATCTTGTATATAACTGTTTTTATTGTTTTAAATGTTGTTTTAACAATAAATAACTGGAGTATACTCTTCCCGGAGATCGAAGATTGCATCATTGAACAAATATGCCCAGGATTCGTATTTTTATAACCATTAAGGATATATATATATTTGTGGGTATGTGTGTTGTGCTTATATACATGTATACATACATACACACACACACACACACACACATACATATTTTCTTTTGAGAGTGGGCATCAGAATTTTATTTTATACATATGCTCTATACACACACACACACACACACATGTGCATGTACTTTATATATTAATCACTGTCCATTTAGAATGCATAGCAGAAAAAAGTGTCTTGAGAGTTAACGAAGCTGATGTTATATAGTACAAAGCTATTGCAGGTCTAATTGTTCAGCTTCGGATACTGCGAAGCCTTCTCCCAGAAGGTAACAAAGAAAATTGGTCATGGAGAGGATATGTAGCATCCCTGACAATACTGTGGACCATGGTCAAGCAATGTTTATATGCCATATCCTGGAAAGAAGGAAGTGAACTTTTTCTGCCATCCTCACCATTCTCTGCATAGCCTTCCTGTCTGAAACAGTAATACCTCCAAACCAGACAGTAATACAATATGACAGGATGCTTTCAATTGATAAGGACAGGGGAAGAAAGATGTGCTTTTTTCTTCTATATATTTTGGGCACTTGACCAGTATGAAAAGCCTTTATTCTTTGATTAAAAAACCAAAGTTTTATTTGATATTTTTGGATTAGTAAGAAAAAAAAGAAAATAAATATTTGAATGAAGGCATTACATGAGGTCTTATACATCTTAATTTGCTATTTTGAAAGATTAATGCATAAAGATAGTTGATTTGCTTCACTTTTAGTGAACCTTTTGTTTAACTGACAAAGCATAAGAAGCTGTGGTCGAAAGTCAAAAGAAATATGCATGCCTAAATTATAGTGAGGTTAAAAACTAAACCTTTGTGCAGATTTCCAGAACTAAGGACAAATAAATTGTCTTTGAATATAGGTAGTAAACAATTATAGGAAACATTAAAAACTAAATGTGCATTTTGTGCAGAATAGCATAATAGAATGAAAGTTTCATGTTCATCTGTAACATTTTGATTAATGTGCATGGAGTCATGGTTGAGTTGAAGATTTCCCTGAAAAATTATTGCTATCAGATCTGGGCTACAAAAAGAAAAATGAATGGCAGCAAAAAAGATGCCAGGTTTTTTTTTAACGTATTGGTGCTGTCTCATGGTCATTTATATTCTTGCTGTTCAGATCTGCTACCCTACTTCAAATAAGTAGAAAAGCATAATGATAGATATGGAAGTCTTTTAGAGAAAATCATGTGCATCCATGGTGGGGCAGGATCAAAGTCCCCAAGTTGTTGGGTACAGCATAGTGATCCATATGCTGCATGTTTGAGAAGGAGTAGAGCTTGGATTACAAAACATGGCCACTATCTTGTACTATTTCACATGCTTTTGTGCAGGTCTATAAGAAAAAAAATGTAATTATGTAAGAGCTTTCAATGCATTAAAGATGAAGTAGTGACTGCTGCACACTTTCTGAATTGACAGGAGTTTACCCTATTGCCTTTGAGATCATTGCATTAGGAGCAATGTTACATAAACACACAAATGTTGGCATGACAATGTACATACCATGTTTTCCCAAATACTGGCCTTAGCAATGGACATTTTGATCCCAATTGTGGTCAAGGACTACCTGTAGAACAAAGACCTAGTGAGACCTTTTTCTTAAGCCCATCCAAGGCCTGAGCTTATTATTTATCTAGCTTTTCAGCTTGCAGTTATGTCCTGATAGATTGATATCCTCACTACTTGATTGATGATACAATTCTATCAGCATTCAATGAGTGAACTTAGGGTTAATATTGCTTAGATTTTGGAATAAAAAGACACTTTATCAATTTTATGTAATCATCTCCTTCTGATTTCAAGGAAGGCTATTTCCTTTAACTAGTAAACTGTGCTTGTTTACTAAATTCTAAAGTACAGTGAGGATTGTATCTTTGCATGTGCTTTAGAAGAACCCAAAAGTAAAAACATAAGAAAAAAATATTTTCTGTTCTTATGTTTGCAAAATACGATGGCTCTGATCCAATGAATCCATCAAATAATTATATTTGGGTTGATCAATCTTTTATAAAGAGGATTATCTGTAAATTGTTCAGTTTCTCATAAGCACAAGCACAATCTATTTGCAACAGGTCTTGCTGCATCTTACTTGTTGGAAGAGACTTGGATATCAGATATCTAATTTCCTCAATTTTTGAGGCCTCTTGGTTTTTAATCTTATTCATTGTGCTATTATCTAGTTTGGTTTCTGTATCGTTTTAATATTTTTGCATAATTTTACTTTTCATATATGTTTGATTGTCCACTGCCTAGAAAACTAAGTGATATAAAAGCAAAACAGCAACAAAAACCTGTTTCTGCCAAAGGTCAGTTTCATCAGCTATCATACCAGGTTAGACAAGGGTGCCACCTTTATCCTCCTATAAGTGTATAACAACATTAAAAACCTGTTGGACCTCCAGAGGTGTGTTTAGTCCTACTGTGGCCATCCAGCTTCCTTTGGAACTGTCAACTGTCCAGTTGGCATTTCCAGAAAAAGAAACTCCTGGAACATGGTTTTACCAAGAGTATAATACTTTACTGAAAAATTACATTGGCACAGAAGAAAACAAAACCAGCTCTCATTTTGTTGCTCTAAGGCTTGCTTAGTTAAACGATAGAACTCCCCCACCGGGTGTTCACATTATCCAATAGTAATATATCTTCTTGGTATGGAAACATT
Source organism: Crotalus tigris (assembly GCF_016545835.1). Lineage (NCBI taxonomy): Eukaryota > Metazoa > Chordata > Lepidosauria > Squamata > Viperidae > Crotalus > Crotalus tigris. Next base: position 1,188,369 of record NW_024096465.1, on the reverse strand, counting down.
CCACTTCTCCTTTGAGCAGCTGGCCTTGACATCACCTCTCCCCCCCCCTTTCCATTCTATTGTCAAGATATGAGCAATAGAGAAAATCTAGGTGAAAAGGCAAATAAGTCTTGACAGGAACTCCAAATTAAAACATAATGTACTGACTAGTAGACATTGTTATATATTCAATTAGGTCCTCTTTCATTCTGCAGCACCCAAGGCCAGCCCCCCATTGCACTATTCTGATGGATTCCCTGATTTTTTTCAGAGCAAAGTTATGTGTATATGTATGCATTTGCGTAAAGCATTATATTGTGGGTATGAGATTCACTTTTGCACAATTAATTAAAAGCAACATAATAGCAAATTTAACAATTGCACATTGAAAAGATAGATGGATGGGAACAGACCCAAAAAAGGAGACTCAAATTGTATAATGTTGGAAAAACATTGTAAATAAAATGCAAAAGGACTGAATGATGAAATTTATTGGCTGAAGCTTCCTACTTCCTTCAATAAATATTAGTTATTTAAAGTTATTGGATTTCTTGTGAGGTTGTTTAAGTTCACTCTCGCCTGCATGTTGAAGCTGGAATCGTAGGGGAAATCAATGAACATTGCTGCTTCCTCTGAAACTCACACTGAGAGCTGTGGTTCTCAGTGAGGAGATATCAATTGTATAATAACAGCTATTCAGCTTCAAATCCAGGCAAAGCACTGCAAGCAATCCATTGAAAGCTAGCAGGAAAGAAGCAATGAATTTTAACCATCCTGGGTTATAAGAGGGTATCCGCATCCTCAAACCAACAGAGGACAATCGACAATTTTATAAGACTTCATCCTAATATTCAGTAAATGTTCTTATCTAACCATGCCATCCTGTGTGTCTAAAAGTCACTAGCCAAGCTCAAGCCTTGAATTTGGAATGCCAAGTTATTTTTTTTAGAAATTTCTGTTAAAATCATCTGCCTGGGATCAATTTAGTTCTCTCATTGAGATCCTTTGAGAGATCATAAACCTGCTTTGGACAGAAGTCCTTCAGCTTTTAGCTAAGAAGATAACAGAAACAATCTAGTGTAGTTATTTTTCATCAGTTAAGCATCTTTTGGATATTCGTTTGAGCATTCTAAGGATTACATGACAGCAGTGTTCCAATATTTGAGGGACTGCCATAAAGAAGAGGGAGTCTACCTATTTTCCAAAGAACCTGATGGAAGGACAAGAAGCAAAGGATAAAAACCTAGAATTAAGGAGAAATTTCCTGACAGTGAGAACAATCAAACAGTGGAACAGCTTGCCTTCAGAAGTTGTGTATTCTCTAACAGTGGAGGCTTTTAAGGAGAGATTGGACAGCCATTTGTCTAAAATGGCATAGGGTCTCCTGCTTGACCAGGGAATTGAACCAGAGGGCCTCCAAGTTCCCTTCCAACTTTGTATTCTGCAAAAATGTGTCATGAAGGGGTATAGACTTATAGCAATCTGAACTATTGATCTGTTTCATTATAAGTCTAGAAGAAACATTCCATCCTTGGTGACATGTCTTTCCCAGAGCTGTTAATATATGCAGCAAAATATTTTTACACGGAATCTAAAATAATAAAATACTCTTTTACTTGGAATCTTATAGGTTATGGAATTTTAGTTCTTCATCTTCTAGGCCAGTATTTCTCAACTACAGCATCTTTAAGATGTTTGGACCAACTCCAGAATTCTGCATCCACTATGCTGAGGAACTTTGGAATTGAACTCCATATATCTTAAAGACGCTGAAGTTGAGAACACTGGTTTAGACCAATGTGGAGTTTTCCCCAATATGTTATATCAATGCATAAAGCAGGGGAGTTATGAATGGTGGCATTGCAATTAGCCATAGCTTTTAAACACAGATCTTCATCAAATGCCTATTAATGTGAAACTCATCTTCTCATTATAATGAACATATACACGATATTGAACTCTGACTCCCAAATGTCTTGCATTTATATTGGTTACTCAGAACAATTCTCAAGTTGTTTCCTTTCCAATTTTTCCATGGAAACCAGTTACTCTGGGAATAGGTAGATTAAAATTGGGTTGTGGATTGAACTTTCTCTCGATTTATTGGCATTTTATCTCATCTCACACATCAGCTACACTGAAAAGGTCATAGTAGATTAACTATGACTATCCTACAGTTATAAAAAGAATAGTACTATCATGCAGAAAAAGCACACTCAATTAAAATTATCTCTGTGAAAATAATTCAGTTTGTAGCCAGATATAACCTGTCAATTCATTTACTGCTAAATTTGAGCATGGCATACACACAATGGACTCATTTACACATCTACTTGTGAATTGGTCTATCTCCCTTATGAACATGTACTATACTATAATAATTGCTTTTCTGCATTTCAGCCTTTAACCACTTGTCTCCTTTGGATAAACTGACTAGAAATAAAATTAGCTTAGAAGGGTTTGTCTCCCAGATTTCAAATCTTTCCTACATTTTGATGACAGTAATGGTCAGCTGCTTTGTTTGAATAGTGGCTAATGGGGCCCTTTATTGGCAGATTCCTTTATTTTTTTGCTCCTTCCACAGGTGAGTGCCATCTGTTTTCCCCCTTCTGAGAATAAAGTCAGGAATAGTTTTAACATCCTTCCTGTTACTTGGACTAGAAGGGGAAACTTGGCAAAAGACTTGGCCAATATTTCATGATTGCTGAGTTGCCATATTCTCCCCTCTGCAGTACTGGATGGTAAAATATGAAAAGATAACATTGGCTGGAAAGCTCTTCCCCCTGGGATTCCAGAAAGGTGTAGGACATGTTCTTCTTTATTTCTCCTTTTATGGAAACATCTGAATCAGATGCATATTACCCAGTGGTGGGATTCAAATATGTGAACAACTGGTTCTCTGTGTGGATGCCGCTTCCAGAAGTCTGTCCTGTTCCTGGGTGACAAAAAATTAACTACTGGTTCTGCCAAACTGGTGCAAACTGGCTGAATCTCACTATTGATATTGCCTCTGATTAGGGTATCCTGGTTGCTTGGATTAGGCCATTGCCCAAATGCTGCTCATAGATGAAGTATACCTTGTTACAGTGCATTTAGCTAGGTTTTGTTCAGCAGCACAGACAGTCCATCAGACCCTTATGGGCCATCATCCCACAATGCATTCTTTGTAACTATAATTAATTTAAATTGTAGGTATTGTTACTTTATTGATATTAATCATTTTAGATGCTTTTGTTTTGTTGTAATTATAAGCCAATGTAATTTTAACATTTCCATTATAATTTAATGTAGGCTGTGTCCTGCATCTCACTTATAGATGTTATGTTTGTTTTACAAATGAAATTTAACTCTTAAATTATCTCTACTGGTCTACAGCTGCAATAAATTGAATTGAATTGAAAACCATTGCTGTGTTGAACCTGATTGGAAAAAATAGAGCCAGCACTTCCTTATTCATTTATTCATTCAATTTATCTCCCAGCATAATCAAAGAAGACTCTTGGCAGCTCACAATGATAAACCAAACATAACCATCAAATAAAAATCTTATAAGTCCATTATACTTCATAAAAGAATAAATTGGATGTCACTCTAAAGGCAATTTAGAAAAGCTGTTTTCAACTTCTTCTTGGGGGCAGGGTAGGGGGTGAGGAGGAAGCCAGTTATGTTGAAACAGGCAGATCTTTAATGGGAATCCATTCTAAGGGGCCAGCCTTATCACGGAAAAACAATATTTTTAGGCTTCAGCCCCACTTCCCAAAATAAAGAATAGCCATGTGCTTCTCCCAGCATTACCAAAGTGGTTGGGTTGATTCCAATAGGAAGATGTGATCCTGCAGGTGATTCAGTGCCAGCCATAGAGGGTTTTACAAGACAAACCCAGCATTTCAAATTGCCCCCAGTAGCTAATTGGAGGCCATTGCCCTTGGGCCACTGCATTCAGTACCAACTTAAGCGTCCAGGAAGTATTTAAAGGCAGCCCCAAGCAGAGTATGTGGCAGTAATCTAATCAAGTGCTGAGTCACTGCAGTCAATACAGTGGAATCTGTTAAAAAAAAAAAAAAAGGCCAGCCTTTATAGGAGGCAGCTCAGCAACCCAAAATGACCAAAGAAGAAACTGGGGACTGCAAGTATGTGCTCACCAAAAGATATAGAACCGGAAGATGCAATTTTGACTAAGAATATGCAACCCAAACAAAGTAATGTTTTATTATACCATTCAATTTCATTGCTGAATATTTCATTTCCATATATGAGAACAATATTTATTTTGTGGTTGCTGTTTTTTTTAAATTCCATAATTTCAGTGTGTCACATTTCAAAATAGGAAAGTATATCCATTAAAATGGAGTCAAGTTTCCTAGTCCCATGCCCATTCATATTTTAATATATACAACTCCTGAAAGCCAATGGAAGTGTAATTACTAGCTTGGAGATAAATGTTCTGTGTGAAGGCTAAAACTATAATTTGAAAACTCTAAAGCTAAACAGATATCTTCACAGAAGCATATAGGTACCACACAAACACATCACACATTCATTTCAAGTTTGTGTGTTTTCTTTAAGATACTTCATCGTGCAATCATAGCTGTAAAAGAAAAAAAAGGGGGTAAAGTATTTTCGTTCAAATTGTACCAGTCTCAGTGTTGAGTGTTACATTATATGTTTCTTGGGTATTCATTATATGTTTCTGGGATAGCAGGTTGCAAAAATACAGGTAGTCCTCGACTTACGACCACAATTGAGCCCAAAATTTATGCTGCTAAGTGAAACAGTTGTTAAGCGAGTTTTGCAGCATTTTACAGCATTTCTTGTCACAGTTGTTAAGTGAATCACTGCAGTTGTTGAAGTTAGTAACATGGTTGTTAAGTAAATCTGGCTTTCCTATTGACTTTGCTTGTCAGTAGGTCGCAAAAGATGATCACATGACCCAGGGCATGCAACCATCATAAATATGAGTCAGTTGCCAAAGATCTGAATTTTGATCACGTGACCATGGGGATGCCGCAAGGGTCATAAGTGTGAAAAATGATCATAAGTTATTTTATTCAGTGCCCTTGTAACTTCAGATAGTCACTAAATGAAGTGTTGTAAGTCGAGGACTACCTGTATGTCAAATTAGACTAGAGGTACTTTGTGGGGACACAGAGAGACAGCAGCAAGTAAAAATAAAAATAATTAAGCCTTCCTCTTTTGCAAATGAAAGACCCAGGAGCCAAATATAAAATTGATCACATTCTATGCAGGTTAAACAAAGTTCAATTAAGCAGTTTTTATCTTCACAGTGTAAGGCATGAGTGTCAAACTGCCAGCCTTCGGGCAGTTTGACACCCACCCCAGCTCCGTCAATGCAAAAAAAGTCGTGATACATTGCAACACGTCACGTGATGCAGCGAGTTTGACACCTGTGCTTCTCAAACCTGGGTAAATTACTCAAAATTGAGTAAAAGTTAATTTTCTTTGGCTAACAACATATAAACCCATTACTCCATCACAGGGGCATTTAAATTGACTTAAAGTGTTTTACCTTTATTGGGTAAAAAGGATTTTTGGATAATTAGTTTTGCGTATGTATGGCAAGGAGTAGTGTAATGTGTTTCAAATTCTCAGATGTGAAGGATCATTGTATGAAGTAACAATCGCAATAGCAGTTAGACTTATATATCGCTTAATAGTGCTTTACAGCCCTCTCTAAGCAGTTTACAGAGTCAGCATCAGCTCCCCAACAATCTGGGTCATTTTACTCACCTCAAAAGGATGGAAGGCTGAGTCAACCTTAAGCTGGGCAGGATCAAACTCCTGGCTGTGGGCAGAGTTAGGCTGCAATACTGCATTCTAACTACTGCGTTACCATGTAATGCCAATCTTCTAGCACAGTGATGGCGAACCTTTTAGAGACTGAGTGTCCCCAACCTGTCCTGCCCTGCCCCTTGCTCTGCCCTCCACCCTGCCTGCCCTCAGGGCCACCCACCGCCTCCATGGCCCACCATAGCAGATCACCCAGGCAGCCCAGCAGCGCCATGGTGGCCACGCCCTCTGCCACACCCCGCAGCATCATCTGCGCATGATGGGGTACGAGGGTGGAGTCTTGTCCCCGCTGCCCGGCTACCTTGTCCTTGGCTGCTCTGCTCTGCATGGGCTGCACCTGGGGGTGATTCTCTTCTGGGGAGGCTGCTGGTGAGGAGGGGACCGCGGAGGTAGGCAGGGCTGGGGCGACGGTGCATGTGCCTACAGAGAGAGCTCTGAGTGCCGCCTCTGGCACACATGCCATAGTTTCGCCACCACTTTTCTAGCAAGTATCACTAGAACACAAAAGTCATTCTTTTATACTATTGTTGTAGGCTGAGTTTAGAATTTTCCCTTTCATTTAAAACAGTAATCTTACTACTACTATTAGTAGTACTGTGAGTCTAGTAGATCTCTCCATCTGTTCAAAAAACTTTAAGCCAAAGACTTAAGGGTGAAACTTATTTACCTGAAAAGTTCTGGATTTTATTTAAAGATTTATATGGTATGATCTGAAAGCAGTGCCTATAAATTTGTGAGAGGAACAATACAATAATTTTAATAAACTTTTTTTACATCAGGCTTTCAAAGGTTATTTTAAAGAAATGTCTGTCTTCACAGGTAACTCATGTAATGATGTTTTGTGATCTTCCTTTCCCCTTTCCTCTTTCTTTAAGATATTTGAGCAGTTTGTCAAGACGAGAATAAGAGAAGAATATAAAGAAAAGAAAAACAAACTACTGCTAGCCAAAGAAGAATTCAAAAAGCTGCTGGAAGAATCTAAATTGTCACCGAGGTATGAAAAAACTTTTAGATATATGTCTTAAGTGGAGCATCCTTTGAATGTGAATAAACTGAAATTAGGCTAGAAGCCAAGCTTCTGAATATGAATGTATTGCTTAGAGTGCTGGACAGAAATTTTCTGGTTAGCTGAGACCTTGTGAGACTATCAAAACTACATGATGCTTCAGAGATGACACCCCATTGCTAGACTTTGTGAAATTTTTGGATATTTTTTTAAAATGTTCATTAACCCTATTCTAGCATGGTTGTATAAATTTGCATGATAGAACTTGATGCCTGAAAATATTTTGTCAGCCTTTTAATAGATGGTACAATACATAAAGGGACTTTCATTGGCAACTCAAATCATAGAAAGATTCATAGAATCAGTGGTGCTTATTATACTCTTTATTATTCTCTACCCATTTTTCTTTTTTCAAAGCTAATATCCCCGATCTTCTGCCATTATTCCATTACAGCTAAGGTCAAATTTTTAAAAGGTTAACTTCATGTTAGTGTCAACCAACTCTCCAATCTCTCTTTTTAAGCCCTAAATTATATAGGAGAGGCTGAACTCCAGATCCAGAATAGGTTTCCATATATAAAATACATGGAGAAAGTGTATAATTTATTTCAAGAACATATTTGATATCCGTAGCTACATTAGTGCAGTAACCAATAGGTTAATGAAGATGTAATTTATTGTCATGCATTATAAGCAAGTTGAATTAAATCTATTATCTCAGTATATAAAATATACTGAACAGTCAAAATCTGTCACTGTACTTTATTATGCTTTGCAGTAGAAGACCCAGTTGCAAGTATGATTAATGCTTGCTATATATCCAAGTACATTTTATTATATTATAAAATCAGTCTTTTCAAATTATATTCACACAAGAATATCATTCACGATGGTGACTGCACATTAAATGCAAGATTTTGAAATGTTGCCTGTTTTATTTAGCTGTTTTCTATAATTCTTCTGGAGAGAAGGATCTAAAGAATCTTATATGAAGTTGTGATTCTTGTTTGCAATTTTATTAATCATCAAGATAGTTTATGACAAGAGTTTTATATTACAGAGATAAAGAAAAACATTTTGCCATAGTTTGAATAACTTTATAAACCTCCATAAGTTAATGTAGGGAATAGTTTTCAGATTTTAACAATGTATTATTATAAATATTTCTATATGAATAAATGGAGAATATTGAAGAATTATTCAGTACCTATATGAGAATGACAGTAACTATGATAATAATTTAAAAGGTTGACTTGTACTACACCATTATAGTTAAATTTGTTAAAGATTAAATATGAATATATATAGTTTTTTCCAATTTGTTGAGGGTTTTTTTAGTTTTTGGTTTCTTACTTCTTTCTTTCATTATTTTAATTTGTTTACTATGTTATGGCCTTTTCACCACTAAGGTTGATACTGATCACACAGAATAGTATATGGACGAATAAATGTAGGACAGATTGCTATATCCTTTTCCAACAACACCAGGATATAAATGTAATAAAAAAACAATTAGAGACAGTTTGTGGTTAAGGCAACAAGCAGAAACTGGGAAACCATGAGTCCTAGTCATGCCTTAGGAAAGAAGCCAACAGGGTCTAAGCAGGCAATGGCAAAATACTTTGGAAATATTGCCAAGAAAATGGCAAAGACTTGTCTAGGCAGTCTAGGAACCAAATGCTTATAATACATAAGTATTAGGAATGTTAAGATCACATAGCGGTTAGTGTTGCAAAATGCTGCCATGACAACTAGGACAGTCACAAAATACCCATTTGTGAGAAATCAAATAGATAAGATGTTCTCTATGCCCTTTCTATCTACACCCATATCCCATATCACTGAATGCTAACTCCAGTCCTGGAGTGCTTTTGACATTTTATTTGTTTTGGGTATGTGGGCACACATTCAAGCTAATCACTGGGTCATCACTTCCTTTCATTTTCATTTTTTTAAATAATATCATCTGGCAGATGGTCAAGTCAAATCAAAGTTTATTTCAGTCAAAGACCAGAAATAAGAACAGATAAGACACATTTTCACAGATTAAGATAATTCCCCAGGCTGACACTTAATATTGCAGCAAACTACGGAGCTTCTTGTATTGTAAAGTGAACCAGTTATTATCTCTATTTTATTATCTCTAGCAGGAACACGTTGCAGGAACACATTTTAAGCCAAGGCAAACATGTTCTGCATTACTACAAAAGTATGACATTTACCTCTATCAAGATCATCGGGGGAAAAGGCCCTTTCTTCTTTAACCTGATATTTTCAAGATACTAGGAAGCAAATGTACCTAGGAGAACCTGGAGTGGGATGGGATTTGTTTCAAAAAGAGATCAGAAGTTCACTAGATTCATCCATTTTTTTCCTGCAATGCTTCAAAAAATAAGCCACTTCAAATATGACAATCCTTTAAATTCCACATTTTCTGTGGTTTCATGGGGTGCCTAAAAGTTACTACATGATGGCATCAAGTAGGGCCATCAAACGTCAAGATGGTTGCCTTGCCCATGTGATTAAAGTCCCACCTATTTATTGTGGGCCTTGTATGTGTAAATAAAAAAAAAAATGAACATGTTTTTAACAATGTGGTCCTGAATGCAATTTCCAATGTAAATAAAACCAAACATTGAAATTTAAGTCAGAATTTCCATAATGCCATACAATGTTTTTATTTAACCATACAAATTGTTTCATAAATTTCCCTATAGACTACTCCCATCCTTCATATTTCCAGAGAGAATCATACTTGGGAATCTAAAGATATCTGACTCTACCAGTTCTGATGAAAATCTTGGCCTTCTAAAACTTTATGCTGCTGTGAGAAGAAATAAGTCATGTTGTTTGGCAAGTTTAAGCTAAACTATTTAAACTCTTAATTTTTGAGAATCCCATCTTAATTTTAATTATGTTGGATCATCCACAATGAACTAATTATTCCCCTAGGTTCCATGAATCAATAAATAAGTCTATTATATGAAAGTGGAATAATGACTTAGGATGAGAAGCCAAGCAGATCAATGAGTTTTTGAGATTTTTGACTTTAATCTTTCTGTTTCTATCACCTCTATGACAAGGAAAAGATGCAGTAAGAATGATTTCAGGAGAAAAAAGAAAAACCTGTGTGTTTAAGAAAGAGCCAAAGAACATTAACACATATTTCAGGATCCAAACTTCTGGCCCCAGTGACTGACCAGATTGATTGGATCCTGTAATATTATCCTTGGACACATATATTTGCCTTCATTCATACACATCTATTGACTATCCTGCAGCTGTCTAAGAATGTGTGCTTATTCTTTGATAATTATTCCTTTCCCATTCTAGGACCACCTTTAAGGAATTTGCAGAGAAATATGGCACAGATCAACGTTTTCGATTGGTTCAGAAAAAGAAAGACCAAGAGCAGTTTTTCAACCAGTTCATACTTAGCCTTAAAAAGAGAGACAAAGAAAACAGAATAAGGCTTCGGAAAATGAGATAAAAAGCAAATCTGCAATAAGAATGCAAGTCAAATACTGGGGCATCTACAGTGGAGAAGATGAGTGGCATGCATTTTATATCATCTTTTGAGTTTTTTACTCCCAGCAATTAGAGGGAAATTCAGAAAATCCGAAGAGCCATCTCAGCACACAAAGTTTCTGTCTGTTGTATGTGGAAGACTGCACTGCAGAAATCTGTGGTATATTTCATTCTCAGAGACTTAATGTTTCATATTGAAGCTCTCTTTTTTGTACAACATTCAAATTTGATGTGTTTCTAATTACATGATACGTCGGTCCCTTAATTGTTTTAATAATTTATGCAAATTATTTGTAATATACACAAAATTGAAATCCAAAGTGATTTGCTATAAAGCAGAAGCAGATGCCATCCATAATAATATCAAGGATTTTTTTTTAACCATTTAAGAAAAAAACAAAAACTAACACTGTACTTCTCTGCACATTTATTTGGAAATAAGTCCTGTTGACTTCATCAACACTTGCTCCCAAATAAAAGTGTTTAAAAATGCTGCACAGTTATGTTTGGGCAGCTTTGTACATTAAAAAAAATAATAAATGGTTTAAAGGTCCAGTGATACTGAAGAAATCATTATTCAATGTTCATAGGTCTAAGTCTAGTTTTCTGAGTCGTAGTAGTAATAGGGTATTAATTGTAATCATAGTGAAGATGTGAAAATCCTGGCATCTTTCCTGTAGAACAGTGTATAAATCTTTACCAAAAAAGCTTTGTAATTAAATTATTCTCAATAATGCTCCAGGCACATCAAGAAGAGCAGCACTTCTATATTAAAAGCTATTATAAAGAAGTTATTTTGTAAACCCATCCTACTAATATTTGAGTTATTTTTATTGTATGCGAAGAGTTTGCATGAGATCAGTCTCATCTTTGTATAATCAAAGATTTTAATCTTTTTTTAATTAATAAATATTTTAAGACTATTGGTCATGTTATTTTTCCAAATGATGGAAATCACCTCTAAAATTGCAACTTTTTTTGTATTTAATTGAAGATTGAAGAATAAGGATGGAAGGGAAGAGCTCTTTCTGATTCTAGGCCAGGGGTTCCCAACTGGGGGTGCGAGACAATATTCCAGGGGGTGTGAAAACTTGGGTTTTCAAAATTATAGTGTATATGCATAATTCGTTGCCATTATTTTGAACTTTTGTAAGGGGTGCGAGAATATATCAGAAGCGTTCTAGGGGTGCGGGGTATAGAAAAGGTTGAGAACTGCTGTTCTAGACCAACATTCTTTAATTTAGTTTCTCCTAAAGTAAGCAACCTGATGTATACTTTTATAGTTCAAAACATCTCAAAGTACAGACAGTCCTCAACTTACAACTATTCATTTAGTGATTCTTTGAAATTATGACTGCACTGAAAAAAGACTGGTCCCCACACTTAAAACCATTGCAGCATCCCCATGCTCTCATGATCTAAATTTGGGCACTTGGCAACTGGCATGTATTTATGTATCAGGCATGAAAACAACAGGTCCACGTGTGAAGGTTCTAATTGATTACTACCACCAATGACCAGAATTCTCCTCAGAGTAATGGTTAGCATCTGGACAGATAAGCTGTAGCTGCATGAAAGTGGGGTAGGACTTCATTATGTTGTGGCTACGTAATGATTCTTAACTGATGTCTCATTTAACTCCTCCCCATGGCTCTGCCAGTCTCTCTCTTACATTGTGTCACATGATCACCATTTGGGGCCTATCCTGGTGGCTTCCAACAAGCAAAATCAATGGGGGGAAGGTGGATTCGCTTAATAACTGTGTGACTCATTTAACAACTGGGATAATTCACTTACCAACCCTGGCAAAAAAATTCATAAGATCAGGTGCAAATAGCCTTGCTAAGCAATTGAAATTCCAGTTGCAAATTGTGGCTGTCAGTTAAGGACATGTAATCCTGTAATCTTCGTTTAGCAACCACAATTGGAAAGGGCAATTTGACTGATATGCAAAACAATCGCTAAGTGAACCCACAACACTGCTTATGATCTTACTTCAGTTTTCCTTTTCTTTATAAACTGTTAAGGTTGTAACTGCAAAGATTGGTAAAAACATTGGATTTTTTTGAATCACCATCGTAATTATAAAAGATCGCTATATGAGAACTGCTTTTATTGCTTAAGGTACTTTGGAATGCATCTCTCACCTTTAAATAGATTAAGAGTTATTAACAAAATCAATATTTCTCCAAATACCTAGAGGAATTTATATTGAGATTGCTGCCTTGTATCAATGGCTGTATTTTAAGTATTCTAGGTTTGAAAAATGACAGTTTCTTTACTTACCTGTAGCTGTATTTGTTATTTTGAAGCAATTATCCAGTGACACCTTGTTAATTGGACATTGCTTTAAGAATTGTCTGTTTTAAAATGTATCCACAAGTAACATTTATAGTCTACTTCCCATGAGTTCCAAGTGAAAAGATAAACTTATTTTTTACTGATCGTCATAAGGAATGGAATTGTCATGATAAAGATAACTCCATGTATATAAATAAAATACCAAGATGAAGCTAAAATAAGAATAGCAGTTGTTCTTTTACACTACAGTATCTTATGTTCCTCTGCCTCTTTGCAGACAAAAATAATAATCATTTATATCATTTCGTCGATAGAAAAAAATGGTCTGATTATTTTGGCCTTTCAACATATTTAGAAGTTTTTCTTTCCAAATTCTAGGTAATATGGTTCTGGTTATCTTGAAGAAAATAGTAAAAAAAAAATGTGCTTGATTTTAGAAAATGAGAAATATGACTAATGAAAAACTGCAGCCATCATTGTCTGGGCAAAAGAGTTTGAAACATTTTTAAAGTCTAGAATAGCCAGATGACATTTGACAGCAAATTAAAGCTCCCCTTAATTCACTGAAATATATGAAGGAGGAGGTGCACCATTTGCAGAATTCTCTTATAAAAGTCAATCTCAATAAAAGTAATTTTACCTTCCTCTGTAGTTGATTTCCTGGTCCTGACCATCTAATGAGGGCATTGACATTGGTTCCTCTACCACCATCGCCATCTGCCTAACAAATATTAAAGGAATGAGATTCTGTAGATATTTGGAAATAGTCATCTATTTTGTTTAATGCAGGTAGCTGCCTTATCATTTAACTTTAGAATATACATTTATGAGGTAGAGTTCTATTTCTAGAATAGCAATGCAGGATTTCTGTCATATAATCATGTGGATGGTTTAAAAACCATTACAACAGAGAGGATGATGAACCAATCTAAATATTAACTAGGAGATCTATATATCAAGAGTCATTCAGGAAGTTAAAACTTGCCACTGGTTTTACAACTAGGCTGTGGGAATTTAGATTCCAGAATTATATTCTAGAACCAGATTTGTATTGACCATACTACCTTAGCTAGCCAGTAAGTAAAGTAGGTCATATGATAGATCAATATAGCAGTACAGCAAATTACATATCAGGCAGTATTTTCCATGAAATGTAGTCAATGAACTAAATCTTAAAGATACAGCAAGTGGCTAAGTATGTTTTAGCCCCATTGTACTGGGGGACTCTCCATTTATAGTCAATGATGGGGCTGCATCTCTCCATCCAAAACTAATCTATAACTGTGGAGTTATCTTGGTCACACAGCTCCTACTCAAAGAACATATGGCAGCTATAGCCAAGAGGGTCTTCACTGAGAATCATCTAATGCAGGGGTAGGGAACCTTGGCTTTTTTATGACTTGTGGACTTCAATACCCAAGAATTCCTGAACCAGCAATGCTGACTCAGGAATTCTGGGAGTTGAAGTCCATAACTCATAAAAGAGCCAAGGTTCCCTACCCCTGATCTAATGCATCAACTGCATCCACTCAATTGGGAAGCCCTTCTGATGGTCACTCATATCCTACTCACCTCATGAATAGACTGTTGCAATATGCTCTACATACTGGAGCTTTGTTTGGAGATAATAATAATAATAGTAGTAAAGTTGGAAGGGACCTTGGAGGTCATCTAGTCCAACCCCCTGCTCGGGCAGGAAACCCTACACCATTTCGGACAAATGGCTGTCCAGTCTCTTCTTAAAAACTTCCAGTGTTGGAGCATTTACTGCTTCTGGAGGCAGGCTGTTCCACTGATTAATTGTTCTCACTGTCAGGAAGTTTCTCCTTAGTTCTAGGTTGCTTCTCTCCTTGATTAGTTTCCACCGTTGCTTCTTGTCCTGCCTTCAGGTGCTTTGGAAAATAGCTTAATTCCCTCTTCTTTATGGCAGCCCCTGAGATATTGGAATACTGCTATCATGTCCCCCCTTGTCCTTCTCTTCGTTAAACTAGACATACCCAATTCTAGCAACCGTTCCTTATATGTTTTAGCCTCCAGTCCCCTAATCATCTTTGTTGCTCTTCTCTGTACTCTTTCTAGAGTCTCAACATCTTTTTACATCGTGGTGACCAAAACTGGATGCAGTATTCCAAGTGTGGCCTTACCAAGGCATTGAAGAGTGGTATTAATACTTCACGTGATCTTGATTCTATCTCTCTGTTAATGCAGCCTAGCACTGTGTTGGCCTTTTTGGCAGCTGCAGCACACTGCTGGCTCATATTTAAGTGATCATCTTGAGGATACAAATAATCCAGACCACAGTGGCATGAATGGTGATGTGCATACTGCAGTATGTCTGGGCTTTCAGATGCAATTCAAGGAGCTATTACAACTTACATTGCACTTCATGTGACATAGCCTGACGATTTGAGGAACCAGCTATCTTGTCTACCTGTAAGATAAAGCAAAGTGATGTGCTCCAGGTCTCCACAATTTCATCTACTACAGTGGTGTCAATTTGGTGGCCCACAAGCCTGATGTGTCACACACAGGTCACACCCACCCCAGCTCCATAAAGGCAAAAAAAGTCACAATATATCACGATGTGTCACGTGACACAATTGAGTTTGACACCCATGATCTACTATGACCTAGGAAGCATGCTTTCTTTGTTGTGGTGGCTGCCTTCTTGAATAGTTACCCCTCTAGAGACCTGCATGAACCATACCCCAATAATATTCTAAATATTTTTGAAAACCTAGTTGTGCTCCCAAACTCAGGAATTGTGATGACTCCTCTGGATGCATCCCCAGATACATCTCCATATGTCAACTCAGAGGACGATGAACCAGTTCCAGACATATATGGTTCTGGGCATATCTGGAGTTGTCAATGGCTCCAAGTATCATCTGAGAGGAATTTGGCTGAAGCACAGCTGCAGCAGGACAGCCCTGAGGCTTCAGGTGGCAAAAGCATGCAACTGCAGTTGGTCAGTGATTAGGAAGAGGAACTACCCTCTGTACCTGATAGAAGAACAGCAGAGAAAAGGCAGGAGCAGTGAAGATCAGTTTGATTACTTAGGAGGAGGCAATCCTGCCCCTCTTGATGGGTCGTAACATAAGATGACTATTTAGCACAGCAGGCAGATGGAGATGATGCTGGGAACAATGTATTCATTTCCTAGTTGCATGTTTCCTGCCTTGCTTTGGATTGACACTGTGCCTTGACTTGGATCATGCCTTGTGAAATCTGGACTTTTCTTGCTGCACAGTTATGTATTGGGGATTTAACTTTGCCTGGTGCGTTTATCTTGTTTGGAAAATTTTCAAGTGCCCTGTAGACTCATTGGCCATTGCTCTGTGGACTAACATTGGTCTGCTTTTGGCTGGACTTAATTGCGACCATTCTGAGCTTTTGGTGAAGGGAATTGCTGGGGTATATAAATAAACCCACTAAATCACTGTTACGTGTGAGTGAATGGGACAGCAGAGAGATAGGTGGTATTGGGGGAATTCCATGCTGGAGGTGACTGTTGGATTGATGGCAGATTCTACTTCCCATGCTTTCTGCTCTCCACCTTGTCCATCTTTTTGCTTGTCATATTGATGTATAATTCTCATTGCTTTCCTTTGACACTGTTTATTATTTTACTCCTGTTTTATACTTTCATTTTTCTTCCTTTTTATCATTGTAAGCCACAGGAAGATAGAGGGCAAATAAATTTACCAAATAACAAATAAATAAATGGTGGTTGCTGAGCCTCTGTAGGTTCTTTTGTTATTGCTATATTTGGTTTATCTAGGATTTGTTTCTTAATTTTAACTGCACCTGCTTTTAAAGTGGAAGCTGCAGATAGTCATTTGGAGTCAGATGGGAGAGAGAAAGAGAGTGAGAAACACACGTACGTAGTCCACACAAACACTGACTTGCAAATATTTCATGAAATAAATAACATCCTTTGAAGTCTATTTACACCAGTTGTGCAAAGATTTAATTCAGAGCTTCAATTCAAGATGATGGAATTGAATCGCACTAATGAGCTCCATGGTGTATTAGGAAGAAAGCCTTTAACTTTGTGAGCTAAAGCATTCTTTTGCCACTTCCTTAGATGTTGTTTTACCAGCTGAAGCTGAAAAGCATTTGCAGCCTTTATTTCTGTTTACCTTTGAAGAAATAAGCTGTCCTCTGTTTTTTTTTTCCTCTGTTGAAAACAAGCACTATCTAAAAGGTGAGCATATATTTAAGTTAAAAAAAGCACTCGTCAGAAAGACAAAGCATCCATTTGATGAGAAGCCAAGGGAAATGGCAGGAAAACATTGCGTTTTAGGTGATATTTTCTGTGCATTTGAAATGCACTTTGTATACATCTCCCTAAAGAAGGTTGTATTGATTTAATAATGGTGCGTAAATACAGTGTAAACAGTGGAGTTTGAGAAGAAGCACTGCACTGTTTTCCTTCACTGTATGGAGTTTTAAGAAGAACTTCTGTGTATCTAAAGAATGTTCCCCCTCTAAAACCTCATGAATATCCATAATATTATCAACTACTATATGAAGCATGCACAAATCCTGGAAAAACCTTTGGGGGGCAATGTGAAGGACCTCACGATGAAAAAATACACCATCTTTATAGATAGTCCTAGACTTCCAATCACAATTGAGCCAAAAATTTCTGTTGCTAAGTGAAACGTTTGTTATGTGAATTTTGCCCCAAAGTTACATCCTTTTTTTACCACAGTTAGGTCAATCACTGCAGTTATTAAATTAGTAACGTGGTTGTTCAGTGCATCTGGCTTCCCCATTGACTTTGCTTGTCAGAACGTCACAAAAGGTGATCACATGACCTAGGGACACAGCAAACATCTTAAATATGAACCGGCTGTCAAGCATTGGAATTTGGATCATGTGACTATGGGGATGCTGCAACAGTCATAAGTGTGAAAAAGGTCATAAATCATTTTCTTTCAGTGCCATTGTAACTTTGGACAGTCACTAATCGAACTATCGTAAGTTGAGGACTACCTGTATTTACAGAAATGGTTTGGGTTCCATGTAAGTTCCATATGCATTGTTGGAATTATTAAAATTGTACGACTTTGTTTGGAAGCATGTCTAGTTGCCTTGAAAAAAATGGAAAGAATAATAGAGAAAAAAATGGTTGGCTGGGATGGGATGGAAAAGTGATAACAGCCTCAGCAGGTTTCCTTCTGATAAATCAGTGTTTCATAACTAGCTATGACCACCATAACCTGGGTAAATGAACCATTCCTCCAGGAGCTGAAAACAAGGAAAATAAACCAACATGTTTTCCATTTTTATATGATGTTGCTGATAGGAAGCAATTGTCAGACCCATGAAAAGAAGATGGAATGAGACATAAAGGCAGATATGAAGTTCTTTTATTAAAAATGAAAGGAAAAAAACTTGGCTTTCCAATAAAAAAAATCCACATAGGTTACATGAAACTATTTTGGCAGGTATTTCGGATATGCATGATTATTACCACGATTTGTCATCATGGCTTATCGTTTTGCAACCTTAATATAGGTGAAAAAAGAATTGAATTAAGACATTTTCTACTATGTTTTTGATTACGTTTACAAACCTGTTCCCTATTCTGTAAGAGAATAAGTAGATAAGCAAAGATTTGCATTGCTCAGTCAATATGTAAGCTAAATTTCCATATCTTTGTAAACAAAGTGGATCTTAGTTTCACAGTCCCTTTCCATAAAAATATGCTTTGGAAAGTCCATCAGTGTGAGAAAAGTTATTTAGAGTTTGTATTTTGTAGTGAATGAACACAGGGAAGGATGTGTGATCATAATTTTATTTGCGAGCTACACTCTGGATGCATTTCAAAATTAATATCTGCACATTCCTGAACACTCATGTAAGACTATAATAATTTTACATGCACAGATATCATCAAGCACCAGAAAAAACAGGAGATCCAGACAATTCAAATGGGTATAAATATTTATGGCAAGTTTAAACTGTCTACTGGAATCTGAACTACTAAATACCAAGGGAAATTAGAGAATAAAATAAAATAAAATAAAATAATAAAATAGAAATAGAAATATAGAAATAGAAATAGAACTTTAGAGGTTTTCTAGTCCAGCCCCCTGTTCTAGCAGAAAAAACTATACAATCTCAGACAGGTGATTGGCTAGTCTCTTCTTAAAAATCTCCAGTGATGGAGCGCCCACGATTTCTAAAGGCAAGCTGTTCCACTGGTTAATTGTCTTCACTGTAGAAGGCATTCAAGGTGGGCTGGACTTAGATCTCTTTTTGGGTGCAAAGAGACTCATGACTAATATCACATTTAATCCCTCCATCAGGCTCAGCCTAATCATCTCCTACAGATACGTTGTGTGCATTTAGAATCTTTTAATGTGTGGTGCTTAATTATATTTCTTCTTAATAGACAATATGAAAGTACACATTACTTTATAGTGTCTGATTTTCAAACAAGGTTCTCATCTCCACATTCATAGAATTTGTAGGGAATCTTCTATCCAGATAGTGATTAAATCCAGCAAAGCTTAGCTACAGCTTATATTATTCGACAGTCTTTTATGACATTTGAATGCACGTATTCATAAAGCACACAGAGAGACAGAAAAGTGACTGCACTTGAACATTTCCTTGTGCTACAGTTTTCTATAATCATAATTAATGGTGGGGACTTAATTTCCTTGTTAAACAAATATGTTCAGTACTGTATAGATTTTTATAATGATAATTTCAATTAAAATGTAATGAAATATGCATCTGTTTGCTTTGCATGCAGTAAAGCTTATCATTCCCCAGCTAAAGTTTGCTACTGATATTGCCTGCTATGATTTATATAATTTTTGGATTGATTCCCTTTATTCCTCCATGGAAGGTTTTGATTATTTTTTTATCACTCTGAAAATTGCTAACCATTTCCATTGTTCTACAGTTATTGTATATCCACATATATATCTCTAGATACATTTCTGTCATTAATCGGCCAGGAAATTGCTGAGCAGTAGGGACTGCTGTAACAAATGGATATTTTGTATATGAACAAGACACACCAATTATTATGGTTATTCCATATTATGTCTCAGAAGAACTGAAATTTCACTTCATATTGTTGAATTGAAATAGCTCAAAAGCCATCTTCATAAGAATGTTGTGAGACATTGTTGTCATCTTCTTCCCATCCCCCCAAGCAAAAAATTAGTTTAAAATATTCTCTATTATTTTTGCTATCAAATGTCATTTCCCCAAATAATTTTCTACTTGGATGTTGTTAAAAAATATATGAAATGGTGGCCAGACTGCCCAGAATTGCAGCTCCAAGACAAAACAAACACATTAAAACAACATAAAACAAAACAGGAGCAAAAGAAAAACTACTATTATCATTGAGAGTGATCCCCTGGAGATATTGTTAGAGAATTATCTCTTTCTCTAGAAATATTTTGGGCAAATGGTCCCTTCTCACTATTCCTGGGATAAAAAATAGGCCATAGCATTTTTAAAAAGCCATTTTCACATTGCAAGAGACCGCAATCAATCTTTCTTTAGGTGGTAGGACTGTTCATTGGAGAAGTAAAAGAGGGTACTTGTTGGACTTTCCAGCATGAAATGAATGTCATTATGGGTCATCAGTGAAATTAATGAAGTTCACAAAACATCATCATACAACTGCTCTGGACAAGATAGTGTAATACACAGAGTGAATGGTGAAGTTAGGGATTTCATTCATTCTTCTCAAGAACTTATCATCTCCTTAGACATTGGGATTGGGATTTCCCATAACAGCTGATATTAGATCACTCTGATCTAATAGTTGATTTAGTGAACATCAAATTTCATAGTCCTCTCCACTCCACCACTCTTCTTTGGTGTGGTATTATATGAGCAGTGAAAAGGAAATATAGTGTTTGTTGGTAGGAGAGATCTATGAGTACTGGTGGTGTGTTTCCTCTTGCAGTCTGGGTTTCAGTTGAATCCAGGGCCCATTTCTACTGAAGATCTAAGCAAGACTGCTAACAATTTCCCAAAAAAATTGTCTGTAAGCTTACAATAAAACTGAACTTTCCACTGCCAAAACACTATGATTGAAAAGACCCAATTACTGTTTACTGTGAAATAGACCTGCCAGTCACTTCACTTCACTTGCTCTTCTTCCGCTCTTGGTGGCCTTTGCAACCCTGGAATTTTACAAAGAAATGTTAGCTAAAACTAAAAGGCTGAGTTAGCTATTTGGTTCATTTGCTGAAACTCTGACTATAGTAGAGGGTTCCATTGACAAAAATGTTTTTTTTTTCCAGAAGGTATCTTGTTTCTGTGCAAAACATTGATGATTTCAACATGATCTTATTCAAGGTTCAAACCAATCTAAGCTTTGGGTTGTCAATAACAAGGTCAAGTCAGCCACTGTAAAAAAAAGCCGAGTTCAGGTCTTTAAAAGATGTACTGTTTTTAATTTAGTTCTTCTTTCTATTTGTTTGTTTCAGTCAAGAAAATAGTATCACAAAATAATTCTATTTCCTAATTATTATTTTTAAAATAAATGAGTTCAACTTCAAAAAGAAAGAATGTCGGGTTAGCTGAAGGTATTTCATTCTGACATGTTAGATATTTGGATTCCACAGAAGCCACTGTTAGAAGAGGTGCTCCTGACCATACGTAGAGTGATAAAGAAAAAAATAGCAGGTCCTACTCAAAAAGAAAATGCCCAGAAGTCTGTCCATCTTGAATGCAGTTATGTATAACCCAGTTATCAAAGAATGCTTTGTATTCAAAGTGAAAAAAGGGACTTATTAAGAAATATACAAGATATAAAAGCCTCACATTTATTTAAATCAGTGTCTATTAGTCTCAGCAACAATAAAATATATAGACTTTACCTCCCAGAATTCCCCAGCCACCATGGAAGTTGAAGTCCACACAGCATAAAGTTGCTGAAGTTGAGAAACACTAATCTAAATGATATGTTGAAGAGAGAAAAAGATCATAAAAGGAAAAAGACACAGAGGAAATTTCTTAATCTCTTAAACACAGAAAATCATTTCACTAACAAAAGGCCAGTGAGAGATAGATATAAACAGTGGTGTGATTCAGCCGGTTTGCACCACTTCAGCAGAACCGGTAGCTAATTTTTTGTTGCCCAGGCCCAGAATGGACTTCCGGAAATGGCATCTGTTATGTCCCGAGCCTTGCAAACGGCTCGGGGCGTTTGCAGGCGGTCCCGGGCAGGTGCAAAGCTGCCCGGGACCAGACAGGCTGTCGCCAGCGCCGTGCGCATGCACGGGTGCTGGCGCGGGAAAAGTATCGCATTGACCCGGGAAATGTCTATATAAGAAGCTGGGAGGTTTTGGGAGCTGCTGAAGCCATCTACTTGTAAGCTGAACGCAGAATAAAGAAAACTGAGAACTACAACTGCTTCTCGTGTCTTACATTTCCGCGAAGGACTCAACACTGGCGACGAGGATGGGATGCCTTACATCGCCTGGAAAGGAAGAAGTATAAGCTTACCCAAGTGAGTCCTGAGCGGCGGAACGGTGTCGACTCGGCAGCTACTTGTCAATCCAGTGCGCATTCGGGGGTAGGCTGGCTGATAGATCCCGTCTCCTGAAGATGGCAAAGGTTGGAAGGCTTTCGGAGTTCGACGTCTCACATCCAGAGCGGTGGGAGTCCTACGTAGCCAGGGTGGAGAACTACTTCAAGGCAAACCAAGTGAGGGAAGAGAGCTTGAAGGCTGCCACCCTGCTTTGTGTTTGCGGTCAAGACGCCTTCGAAACCGCAGAAAACCTTGCAGCACCTGTTCCAGTAGAGTCTGTCAGCTACGCAGATCTGAAGAAGCTACTGAAGGAGCACTTCCAGCCCAAGATGTCCGTCATCGCATGGCGCCACACCTTCGAGCAGAGGGATCAACGATCCGGTGAGTCGGCCAAAGAATACATCGCCGCATTAAGGAAGGCCGCCAAGCACTGCGAGTTCAAGGACCTCAAAGAACGACTGAGGGACCGATTCGTGTGCGGGTTAAGGCATCAAGATCTACAACAGAGACTTTTCGCTAAAGAAGAATTGTCCTTCCAAGATGCCTTAACAGAAGTCACCGCAGAAGAAGCAGCAGGCGGCGCTGTCAAGAACATGCGGCCGATCAAAAACAGTCCAGAGGTTGCATCCGTGCACCAGGAAGACGTCCAGGGGAACTCCGAGGAGGACCCGGACGAGGAAGTCGACCGTCTCCACGCCACGAAGGAAGGAAATCAGAAGGGAAGCTCTTCAGCTCCACTCAAGTGCATCGGCTGTGGAGGTCGCCACAGGAGAACCGACTGCAAGTTCCGCTCCGCTACCTGCCGGGCATGCGGCAAACAAGGACACATTGCAGCTGTGTGTCTGGGCCGCCGAAAGGTACAACCTCAGGAAGAACTGCGCCTGAAAGGTACCAGGGTCCCCAGCCAGAATAGGGTAGGGTTTTGCGCTTCGCGAAGAAGCATCCTTAGGACAGGCACACACAAGCCCATTAAGAAAAAGCTGTCACTCAAGGTGAAGCTACAAGGGGTTCCATTAACTATGGAACTAGACACAGGGTCTGCCCTTTCAATCATCTCCTTGCATACATTTAGGAAGATTTGTTCCGGTAGTGGAACTCAGGCCAAGTTAAGGCCTTCTGACATTGTGTTAACAGATTTTCAAAATTCAAGAGTGTGTGTTAAGGGGGAGGCCACCCTTAACGTGCAATACAAGAGTTTTGAAGGTCCACTAGACTTATTAGTAGTAGGGGGTGAACGAACGAGTCTCATAGGACTCGATTGGTTTGAGGCCCTGGGGATACACGTCACAGGACTCAACAGCTTACAAACACTCGACCTACAGGAAGTCTGCAAAGAATTTGCAGATGTTTTCAGCCCCCAGCTGGGCACATTCAAAGGACCCCTGTGTCCTTAAAGCTAGACCCCACTGTCACTCCCATTAGAATTAAAGCAAGAAGGGTCCCTTTTGCTTTAAAGAGTAAAATTGACACTGAGTTAGACAAACTGATCCAACAGGGAATTCTAGAACCTGTTGATTCCAGTCCTTGGGAGACCCCCATTGTCACGCCTCTAAAGGCAAATGGGGACATTCGCATTTGTGCTGATTACAAATGCACTCTTAATAAGGCATTGCAGCAACATGCCTATCCTGTTCCTGTGGTCAGTCACATCCTGGCCTCCCTCAAGGGGGGGCGTGTTTTTGCAAAGCTTGACCTAGCTCAAGCATATCAACAGCTGCCTGTTGATGATGATGCTGCTACAGCTCAGACTATTGTGACCCACAGAGGGGCCTTCAAGGTAAAAAGGCTACAGTTTGGAGTGAATGTCGCTCCTGGGATTTTCCAAAGCGTAATGGAAAACACACTACGAGGTATACCAGGGGTTTGCCCCTACTTTGATGATGTCTTGATTGCAGGAGACTCCACACACATTCTAGCTGAAAGGCTCAGGGCTGTTCTGTTAAGATTCAGGAAATCAGGCCTCAAGCTCAAAAAAGACAAATGCAAGATTGGGGTGCCTTCTACTGAATTTCTGGGGTTCAAAATTGATGCTGCTGGGATTCACCCTGCTGAATCCAAACTAACTGCTATTTTAGAAGCACCTAGGCCAAAGTCCAAGGCCGAACTTCAGGCCTTCCTAGGCCTCCTGAATTTCTACAATTCCTTCTTCCACATAAAGCTAGTGTAGCTGAGCCTCTTCACAGGCTACTAGACAAACAAGCAGTGTGGCAGTGGTCACAAACGCATGAGGGTTGTTTTAACAAAGTCAAGGCTTTGCTCACTTCTAACAGTGTACTTGCACATTTCAACGAGTCCCTTCCTGTGTGCATCGCTTGTGATGTGTCCCCTTACGGGGTTGGAGCTGTCCTGAGCCACCTCAGGTCTGATGGAACTCAGGTTCCTGTTGCATATTACTCCAGAACATTGTCTTCTGCTGAGCGCAACTACGCTCAGATAGACAGGGAGGCTCTGGCTGTTGTTGCTGGAATTAAAAAAATTCCATGATTTTCTATATGGCAGGCATTTCACGGTCTTCACTGACCATAAGCCTCTGCTGGGACTGTTTACCACACGTAAGCAGACTCCCCAAATCATTTCCCCTAGAATGCTTAGGTGGTCTATTTTTTGTCTGCATATGATTTTTCTTTACTCCACAAGCCTGGAAAAGAAATGGGCCATGCTGATGGCCTCAGTAGATTGCCTCTGCCAGTAGTAGAAGCTGACCCTGCGCCAGCTGTCAACATTCTATCAATCCAAGCCTTGCCTGAGCTCCCTCTTAGTGCCAGGGATGTTACCGCTGAAACAGGTACAGATTACACACTTTCACGTGTCCGTTCCTGGGTTTTGTCTGGTTGGCCTAAGCACTGCCCTAGTCCTGAGTTTCAGAGTTTCTGGTCCAAAAGGAACAAGCTGTCCCTTTCTCAGGGTTGTCTGCTTTGGGGAAACAGAGTTGTCATTCCCACCTCAATGAGGACTAGGGTCTTAGAATCCCTCCACGAGGGTCATCCTGGCATTGTTCGTATGAAGGCTCTTGCGTGCAGCCACTTGTGGTGGCCTGGTTTAGATAAAGATATTGAGGCTAAGGTGCATGCATGCCACCTGTGCCAACGATCTCGCCCAGAGATGCCCCAAGCTCCCGTGCATAGATGGGAGGAAACACAGTCCCCATGGTCTAGGGTGCACATTGACTACGCTGGGCCCTTTCAGGGCCAGTTCTTCTTGGTTCTCGTTGACAGCCATTCCAAATGGCTTGAGGTTGTACCTGTCTCATCCACCACCACTGCAAAGACTATTCAGGTACTGAGGGGGATTTTTGCTGCACACGGGCTTCCAGATGTCATCGTGTCTGACAACGGCCCTCAATTCACTTCCTCCGAATTCCAAGCTTTCTTACAGGCTAACATGATTCGTCATGCCACGTCTGCACCCTTCCACCCGTCCACCAACGGTATGGCTGAACGTATGGTGCGCATCACAAAGGACGCCTTGAAAAGACTCACCTACGGGGACTGGCATCACAGGTTGGCTGACTTTCTCCTTTCTTATCGCACCACACCGTCCACTTCTACAGGGAGAAGCCCAGCTGAACTTCGTTGGGGGCGTCAACTTACTACTAAACTTGACCGGTTGCATCCGGACAGATTGCCTTCATCTACCTCACATCCTAGGGCACCTAGACAACTACTTGAGGGTGCCCCGGTCTGGACTCGCAATTACGGGCCTGGTCATACATGGGTCCCTGCTTCTATTTCCAGGGTCACAGGTCCTATCTCTTACGAGGTAGCCCTGGCCAACGGTCGTGTCCTGCGTCGGCACATCGACCAACTCCGCCCTAGGCGGGACCTTTCAGATGAGACTCCTGGGTCTTTTCCAGGGGGGGAGGGGGACCCTTTGGAGCAAAGGGAAGGGCACGAGTTGCTGCCCATCTCCACTGATGGAGCCACTGACGGCCCTTTCAAGCTTCCGCAAGTGCTCCAAAAAGGAATTCATGGAGCTTACCCACACAACAGGCACTCATGCCTACTCCAGCCAGGGAGTCACCCCGGGGGCATACTCACTGTCCACACACATCACACAGCACTCCAGTCACGGAGGATACCCGGGAGCATCCCAACAAATCATTCCCCCCAAGAGAGCTGGCACACAATTCCCAGAGTTGGCCCGACCTTACCCCTAATCCTACAGGGGGTCAAACTTACAGGAAGGTGGTCGAGGAACCAAGTCCTGACCGTAACACCTCTAGCCCAAATCAGGGAGTAACTGAGTTTTGGGAAAGTACAGAGACCCACACGAGCCCGGACACAGAACGGGGCTTAGGGATTGGACAGCCTCCTGACAGGTCTTGGACGGACCTAGGAGGTTCTATAGAGATGCCCAGCAGTGGCTATCACTTCAAGGGGCCCGAGGGCCTACAGCTAGGCAGGTCAACCAGGTCACAAAGTGACAGAAGCCCTGGCCTGACGAGCCCGGTGGGCGAGCAAGCAGGCCAGGCATCGGGGCAAAGTCCTTGGAAGGCACCAAGGCATGATAAGGGGAACAGGCTCTTGTCACCCCTCAGTCAGGGAACACCTGTCAGAAACCCAGAGCTGAGAAGGTCACAGAGAGCAAGGAAGTCTCCTAAATACTTAGAGGATTACATAACACTGCTGGCTAAACAAAAGCCAGGTAACGATAGGAGCACTGAGAAGCAGAACACTGCATAAAATAATGATTATATGTTGGTAGTAGTTTTAGCCCGGGGGAAAGGGGTGTTATGTCCCGAGCCTTGCAAACGGCTCGGGGCGTTTGCAGGCGGTCCCGGGCAGGTGCAAAGCTGCCCGGGACCAGACAGGCTGTCGCCAGCGCCGTGCGCATGCGCAGGTGCTGGCGTGGGAAAAGTATCACATTGACCCGGGAAATATCTATATAAGAAGCTGGGAGGTTTTGGGAGCTGCAGAAGCCATCTACTTGTAAGCTGAACACAGAATAAAGAAAACTGAGAACTACAACTGCTTCTCGTGTCTTACATTTCCGCGAAGGACTCAACAGCATCCACACAGACAACCAGTTGTTCAAATATTTGAATCCCACCACTGGATATAAGGACTGTTGTAGGACAGGCAGGACCTGGGGTGGAGTCAAGAGAGGAATCAATTGTTATGTTCCTGCAAGTGGTCCAGCCCCTCTTGAATTCTGTTAACTCTTATCTAGCAGCAATTTAGTGCTGACCATTAGTTGTTTAGCATTAGCATTAGATCTTCCCATGTTATGTAGCATATCACAGTATCCCCAACCTTTATGGATTTCCAATCTGAATTCCCTGTATCCCTTTGTACGTTGGAAGACATCGTCTTATATCCCTTTTGTCCCACTGCACTGCTCCTGAAAAGGCTGGTGGTGGGAAGTAGTCCATTTTCCTGCTGGCAAGCATGCTTCACAATAATTGCCTGTAATTGCTCTGAAGGCCATTTTTATCAGTAACATTTGCTCAAAGAACAAGAGAGGATACCATATATTGGGTTCAATCAGTGTCAGGCGACATGTAGAATGTAGCCTTCAGCTAATATACTGTATTGGTTGTGTTGTTACTGGTGCCTTCAGTAAACTACAGTGGAAGAAAAAAAAATAGGGGAAGACAAAGAATAATGTTGAATGTTAAGCAATAAGGGATGTCAACAAATTAGCAATAATTGGTGGTTTGGGTGGCAATTCTTGCAAAGTAGTCCCTTTTATTGTTTTGGTTGGGGTATAAAGAATTAGTAAATATGAAGACATTTACTGTACTTTTATTTCTCTGATTTTTTTTTCTTTGTTCTTAAAAATGAATACAACGAAGAAAGAAGCAAACCTGTCTCAAATATTTCCCAAAGCTGGTTTTGCTTTTTGCTTTTGTTTTTTAACCTTTAAGCATGGAAGCAAACCTGGTCTCCACCCTCTTTGTACAGATTATTTGAAACTGTTGAACTATGAAAAGCAAGAAATTACCTGAGGCAGATGTCAAGGACTGATAGTAAAACATAAGCAAGTGTTACCCATGTGGGAAAAGTAGGACATTAATCTTTAATGTAGTTAAACATCCAAAGATAACCTCAAAAAGAATGCAGCTTAATAAAAAGGCCTTTATTTCTTTTAAGCAGCTATAAGGAAAACTGCTCACCTCCTAGTCCAGTGGTTCTCAACCTGTGGGTCGGGACCCCATTTGGGATCGAACAAACATTTCACGGGGGTCACCAAACAAGGCTGTCCGCCATTTTTCCCCCCTTTTCTTTGGCCACGCCCCTGGCACCTGGTGATGTATAAGTGGTTGGGGGTCACCACAACATGGGGAACTGTATTATGGGGTCGCAGCATTAGAAAGGTTGAGAACCACTGTCCTAGTCCAATCTGAGATCCCTTATTAGAGGCAATTTCTTCCAATATTGTATTCCCAATGTAATAACCAAGAGCTATTTGTTCTGACAAGCAACTATTTCTGCAATGTCTATTTTGCAACAAAGAACAGTTTTGAGGAATCAGTTTTCCTCATAACAATTGTGCAGAAGGAAATATTTATTTATTTAGAAAATGTATATTGCTGCCCAACTCACTCATAGTGATTCCAGGCAGCTTATAGAAGTAAAACCCCAATACAAACCCCAATTAATACTTTCCCCCAGTGACAACAATCAAACCAACCACTTGATGGGTTCTATATTACCCTGGGGTTCCCAGGCCCATTCGCAAAACCAGGTTTTCAGGGCCTTTTGAATGAGTGTCAAGGTATTTCTGTGCAGATGGTGTTACATAAGGAGGAGCCACCATGGAGAAGGCCCTTCTTCTTGGTTCCACCAGATGGAAAAATAGTTTTCAAAAGGGAAAGTAAACTAAACATTTTCTTTATTGACAAGTAATAATTTAACTTCTTACAGTACTAATAGGAGAAGGAAGAGCAAATGCATAGTTAATAACAAAGAAGGAAATTTCCAGAGGTCTCATTTACATCAGAGAGGATTCTATAAAGAGGAAATTGAATTGTGGAGGAGCTGGCTGGGCTATAACTGTAGTACAGTGGCTACACAGAACTATATAGCTCTAGTACAGGGGTGTCAAACTGCTGGCCTGTGGGCCGGACGCATCATAGCAAAACTGCGCAAATCCCATTGCCAGCAATGGCAAAAAGGTTGTGATACATTGTGACGTGTCACGTGAGGTTGCGAGTTAGACACTTAGTAGGTTTTAAAGATGGAATACTGGACTGCTTGTTTCTGTCCAAAGTAAAGTTGGTTAGTAAATTAAAAAATGGAACTAAGCACTTGAGTCTAATTAGGATTTATGGAATGCTACAGGATATTAGAACAAACTTTCAAAAGAATTGGGAGTACAATCGAGGGAAATACAGCATTACTGTACATTTGACAAGATGACCAATCATTTGGCTAGGGTTAAATGTAATGGAAGATAACAAAATCAAAAGTTTATCTGTCAGAGGACAAGCCAGTTATCTACCATATCTTCAGTCTGGGAAGTGCCATGCCAGCTAATTAAGTCCTTTTCTTCTTTAGCTATAGAAAACATCTATTTTTAAAACTATTTATCTAATTTGACCCTTGATATTATCTATTTGTTTTTAATTGGGAACTATAATTTATATTGGCAAAAACCCACAGCACAGAGAAACAATTGTAATGATTATGGAAGGATCAATTAGCTAGTTTTGAATGAATTGCTTCCTTCCTATTATATTGCCAGAACATTAAGAATCACCCTTGTGCCTTCACAGTCTTATTTCCATTGCGCTGAGTGGTAATATTGATATTCTTGCAAAAATAATGATCAAGGAATGACAGAAATCATGTGAAAGTGTGCATAGATGTATTAGGGAGAAATGGAATGATGACTTCCAATTTCATTCAATCAACTGGATCAAGGAAAAAGAACTGCATGATGCAGAGCTGAAGATGCTTCCTCCCATTTGGAAGGTTGAGAGTTCAATCCTAGGCAGTGGCAGATGTTTCTCTATCAGGGTGCAAAGAGACAATATCTGCTGCAAACTCTAAGTAGACATCAGGAAGGGCATCTGGCCAGTAAACTCTCAGCTCCAGTTAGTCGCCCCGACTCTACCCTGATAAAAGGGATTCAGGGTCGTAAAAAAAAACTGATTCAAGAGAAAGTTATGCAAACTTATATACCAATGATGGTGAACCTTTTAGAGATCAAGTGCCCAAACTGCAACCCAAAACCCACTTATGTATTGTCGGGTGCCAGGTAGGCCTGGCCCATTGGGTGGGTGTGGCCCATTGGGTGAGTGTGGCCCATTGGGTGGGTGTGGCTGGGGTGGTAAAGGCAGGCTGGATGGGACTAAAAAGTTCAAAAAATCAATGCTAACTTTGTGAGATCTTTTTTTTCCCTGCAAGAAGTTGAAATTGATTGAACCTATTTTCTTTTTGTACATGGCAATGGAAGCCTAAAGCAAAAAGGGTTTATAAAACCCATCTGAAAGCCTAGGACTGGGACAACAGCAGAGGGCTCTGCGTGCCACCTGTGACATGCGTGCTATAGGTTCGCCATCACAGTTATATACTATATCTCCCCTAACCAAATGATTTATTTCTAGTAAAGGTAAGTTAACCTTCCTATGAGGTAATATATTGATATTGTATTTATTTATTGAAATATTTTAATTCTGCTTTTCTATTAAAAAGTACTTACTCTAAGCAAACAATAAGAGTAAGAAATTAAACAAGACAACAATATCCATTGAAGAATAAGATCTAAATTATAAATATCAGTCCAAAAAAGCTTTATGAATTATTTTGAAAATCTATGAAATACAAACCTATTTTGGGAGAAGGGGAGATGAAGAAACAATATTAGATATGAAAAATGTTACAGATGGAATTGGAACCACTTTGGGCAACAAAAGATTCCACAAAATAGAAGCAGCCACCAAGAGGTCTCTTGTGGATATTATGTATATTTGTATTGTGATCAATACATATCAAAAGCTTATAAAATAAACATATTAGCTTTGCTTGTATTTCTGATATCCACCAAACAAGGAAACTACAGAATGACTCCATATAATTTCATAGATGCTGATCAATATTTTTGCTGAATCCCAATTGAAGCACAGGACAACTTTCCTAGCTTTTTTTAATGCCATTTTTATGGCATTGGATTTACACTTTCCCCGTGTTTTCTCCCCATATTAAAAGAAAAGGTAGTATGCAGCAGCTAACTATGATTAAGCCTATTAATTTAAATGTATGCTTGGCTGCAGCTTGTATCTTCTTTTTAGGTGATGTGAAATGGGGATTGACAATGTTAATGTCAGGGTAATGTCCTATTCACCCAAGGACAGTAGAAGAACAGTTTAATTCAGAAGCATGAAAGGTCTTCATTCTACTGTTCCTTTTTAAAAATACATGCATAGAAATTTCTGAAATATGTACACACACAAATGTCTACGAATGTGTTCCTCATATGTGTCTACATACATATGTAGATATTTATGTGTGTTGAGGGTGAAGGTTTGTTCTCTGAGTTTAGAGAAGGAACCTTCACCCTATACCCGAACTACAGATATTTGCCCCTACTGCAAATTTGTGTGTGTGTTTATATCTGTGTAAATATTAAGAATGAAAATTTAAATAATAAAAATATCATTAATTGTAAAATAGCTACATAAAAATGAAGCCAAAGCTACAACTAAGATGTTAAGAATCTCTTTCTAAGTTTAGAGTTCCAGTTTCTGCAAGCAGTGCAATCAGCTGAGAGATTTGATATGCTGAGCTCTTCAGCTGAGTTTCTTCCTGTTTGGGGACCCTAAATGGGCCAGAAGTCACCCCAGAGAGGTGGCAATGAAGGAAGGTAGTACCAGGGACCTAGGAGAGGTCTCCCCGATCGGTCCAGGAGAAACCTCCCAGAAACCAACAGGAGAAAGGCTAGCTAACTCCATTATCTAGCCCCAGCTGCAAGCAACGGAAGTCAAAAAGCTCTACTTAAGCTGATTGTGAACAATGTGTTTGAAGCTGGGTAAGAACTGATTTTCTCTATCCTACTTATTTTCCTGAAAAAGAGAACTCCCAAGAAGCAAAAATATCTCTGAGAGTGAAAAAGGGAGGGATTCCCCCCCCTTTGGCTATTGGAAGTGGCAAATCTAACTCTTTAAAGAGGAAAAAGATTAGAAAGAACTGAATAATGATCCAACGCTGATACCTACTGGTGGATGAGAACTATAAAATCTCTGCCTGTGGCCTTCAAAGTCTTAATAAACACATCTGCTTAGATAAAGTGATATTTACAGAAGCAATGGATATTTTACAAGAGGAAATATATGATACGCTGTAATCCATTCAAAGGACAATGATCTCCAACCACAAGGAAATACAAAATAACTTTGAAAGTATAAATCAACTTATCTCCAATTTAACTTCACTTCAAAAAAAAACCCTTCAGGAGAACACAGCAGAGATAATTAAATATAAATCCAAGGGAAAAGATTTAAAGATGGACTTTCACAAAATAAAAGAGTATGATTTAATTCAAATGGAAGAAAAGACAACTTACATTTCAACATCACAAAACGAATTTGAAGACAAGAGAAAGGATTTGATGAAGAGACAAAAAATGACAAAAGAAGTGGAGAGAAAAAGAAGGAAAAAGATTCCTAATAAAAAGAAGGGGGAAATGCTTATGACAGAGACATTGATTTACTTTCTACATTTACAGCAATACCTACGATCATATGGGAAAACCTTTTGATTCAGCAAAGTACATTTATTAAGAAAGATTCTTGGCAAAGAAAAAAGTTTAAGATGGAAACCAAGAAAATAGATGATGAGACATATCAGAGAGAATACTTAAAAAAGGAACATGTGTTTGAATATGGTTAAAGAAATAGAAAAAAAAATTGAAACACACTACTCTAAGAGAGATGAAATGTTTTAGATACGTAAATGTGACTGAATATATATATTGCAAAAAAGAACCAAACATGAACACCAGGAAAAATTTAAACTAGAAAAGTTTAATAAATTACCAAGCTTTCATCGGAAAACTAACGACATCGTCAGGGCTTAATGCTAGTCAATGAGAGAGACTTTTATAGGGTTGATCAGTGTTTGCACTTGGCTCCTGAATCTCGTCACCAGTCCTAGTTGATTGGGCTGTGTTTTGGACGTATCCTTAGCACTGGTGTTTATACTTTTTCTACTCCCCTTACCTGTATGTGTATCACTACTCATCCCCTCGTCACAGGTTCTTAAGCCAAATGAAATCCTTCCCCTTTTTTGGCTAACCGTTGCCTCCGTATTTCCCCAGTTGTTTATCCCTCTCGTGTTATCTCTCTCCTTGCCAAGTGTTCTTGAATACAATGTGCTCCTTCCCCCCTTTTTCTTGCTGTGCACTTCATCCAAACCCCCGTTGGGCTGCATGTTGGGTATCTCCCCCTGCTCTTTGCCTTCCGTTCTCCTCCCCCCATCTACATGGGTGTAATCCATGTATATGTCATCTCTCCTGGCTTCTACTCCCTTCCCTCCTTTTTTGGTGTTTTTTGCATCTGTGTCATCTCGAGCATTGCCTCGTGACTTTTGTTGGGACCCACAGTTCCTGCTCAATGTTGGGTGCCCACATTTGCTTCCCACGGGGGCACCATTGTGCTGCGTGTGTGAGTCCATATGTTCTTCACCCGTGGTCCTGCACATGTATACTGAATGAGCTGGTGGAATAACTTTCTTCCCTCTTAGGCGCGAGTGAGTTGTCATCGTAGGACTGCCGGCTCCATATCCAAGTGACCCCCCTGGCACCGTCCCTGGTGCCTCCGTGTCTTAGTGACGTGGTGCCCGTACAGGTGTTCTGGGTATTGCTCATGGCCAACTCAGAATCTCCACCGTGGGGGTCTGCCAGAATGCTCCAGTCCCCATCCCCCCGTTAGGGGATGACACTTTTTTCAGATGTTTTGGGAGGTGCGGGGGATCTCTTGCTACACTGGGCATTGTTCCTTTATTATATAGTAGCCTTCTAGTTCTTTGGGGGTGCATGCATATCTGGGATATCAAATTTACAGTGGAGGAAGAGAACCAGGGTTTGTTGGCTTTTTTGGATGTGTTGGTCCACCGCCAATCAGATGGATCCCTGTGTATGAGGGTATACCATAAACCAACACATATGGATAGAATCCTCCACTATAAAAGCAACCATCCAGCATCCCCTAAAGTCAGTTGCATCAGAATGTTGTTCAGACGGGTAAACTCCCACTGTAGTACAGCTGAGGCTAAAATGGAAGAAAAGAACCGTCTCTTCCGCATCTGCAGATGTAACAGTTACCTGATGAGGTTTATTAAGCACCATAGCATACCACCTAAACCCCAGGAGAACCTGCAAACTGGCAGATCACCATCACAGATGACACGCATCTCCCTCCTCTACATCAATAATGTTTCTGAAGCGACAGCCAGACTACTAGCTCCCTACAACGTGAAGGTGGC
This sequence comes from Crotalus tigris, assembly GCF_016545835.1. Lineage (NCBI taxonomy): Eukaryota > Metazoa > Chordata > Lepidosauria > Squamata > Viperidae > Crotalus > Crotalus tigris. The sequence continues at coordinate 1,153,802 of NW_024096465.1, read as the reverse complement.
CCATAGATCTAACCAGACATTGCATTCCGAGATCATGCGCCCCAAGGACCCACTCCCCAACATGGAGAAATCTGCAGTGGTATATAAGATCGATTGTGAAAACTGCCACAGTAACTACGTGGGAGAGACCTCCAAGAGATTAAAAACTTGGATCCATGAGCATAAACTGGCTATCAAAAGGGGTGAACAATATTCACAGGTTTGGACGCATATGGCTGAGTTTGGCCACCAATTTGATTTCAACAAGGTGCACATCCTGTCCAGCGATACCACAAAAGGGGGTCGGCTACTCAAAGAAGCTTGGCTTTCCGATAGGGATTCAATCAACCAGCACACTGATCTCTGCCCGGCGCACCAGACGTTGAGGACGTGGAGCATACAGTACCACCCACCCCAATGAAGACAACCCAGCTACATGTCATACAATCAAGAGAATGAGGCCATGGAAGAAACAACCACTTCTCAGCAGCCCCCGGGCACTCCAGTGGTACTCAGCCAACAGTTGATGAACCCCCCCACTCCAGGGATATGCACATGCCCCCAAAGAACTAGAAGGCTACTATATAATAAAGGAACAATGCCCAGCATAGCAAGAGATCCCCCACAGCCCCCAAAACATCAGGAAGAAGTGTCATCCCCTAACAAGGGGATGGGGACTGGAGCATACCAGCAGACTCTCATGGTGGAGATTCTGAATTGGCCGGCGAACGATACCCAGGACACCCATACGGGCACCACGTCACTGAGACACGGAGGCGCCGGGGATGGCACCGGGGGGGTCACTTGGATATGGAGCCAACAGTCCCACAACAGTCCCACAACTCACTCGCACCTAAGAGGGAAGAAAGTTACACCACCAGCCCATTCAGTACGCATGCGCAGGACTACGGGTGAAGAACGTGTGGACTCATGCATGCAGCATGACAGTGCCCCCGTGGGAGGCAAACGCAGGTGCCCAACATTGAGCAGGAACTGTGGGTCCCAACAAAAGTCATGAGGCGACGCTCAAGATGACACGGATGCAAAGAACACTTGAGTTCACCTACCATCAATAATTCATCCCTGATCTCATTGTCAATGGGGCAATGGGGGGACATAATGGAAGACATTGTGCATATATATTTCATATGTATATGTACAGATATTCATGCATGCATAGGTGTGGAGGTCCTAAAAAGTATGAAGTTCTCAAAAACAAAAATATATACAAATATATTTATACACTATTGAAATGGTAGTAGCTAAATTACTTGATAACTCACTTAGATAACCCAAGTATCTTAAAGGACCATAGCTGTTTAAGACTCAGGAATGTCTTTTGGGAAACCTCACCCACCTGCATCCAATTTAAATGCCATCAACCTTTTCAGAAAGGTGAAATCAATAATTAAATTCTATATGTTTAATTTACACTCAGATTCAGTGGGACACTTCCAAGCAAGTTCAAACATGCTTAATGTTATTTTATTCTTGCAGATAAAACAATATTGGATATGGATGTATAGAAATGCTCCATTCATAAGAGAATAATCCCAAATGATCCTATGTGGTCAATTCACCTCTCACACAGGTTTGCAATATGTCACATTTCAGTCTGGAATAAAATAACTGCCCTTCTGCTTCTTTTTGCACTATGCTGAACAGAACAACATAAGTACAGCTGAGCTGCACAAAGTTGGACAATCATTACATGGTAGCAGAAAAGTCCAAAAAATGGTATTGAAAGTCATCTTGATCCATGAAGATGTGGTAATCCTGCAGTGTTAAAGGTAGAGAGTAGGGTGACTGGTTACAGTGGTACCTCAGTACTCGACTGCTTCAAAACTCATTGAATTTGGTACTCAACACATTCGGATGCAAAAATGTTGCCTCAGTACTCATGTTTGTGCTCAACACTCTGCAAAAGGAAGTGGGGGCAGCTGCAGAGAGTGTACAGGAAGTCAGCCATGCTGGGAAAGTCACTATAAAAGGAAGCAGGGGATAGCTGCAGAGGGTGGACAGGAAGTTGGTTATGCTGGGAAGGTTGCTGAAAAGCAACAAATAGGTAGTTAAAATGCCATAAGGCTGAAAACATTGACAATCTTGAATTCATCCCAATTAGCTCCTTGCTTAATCCTCATTAGGCTCCCCTTGTGTTTCTTCTGAGATTGGGATTTTCCAGATCAAAAAGGCTAGGGGGAATATTCAATGACATGTGTTAGTTTCTACAAACTTGGGAGAAGAAAAATAGTTCAAATTAATCATGAGTTCAATGACTGCTATCTTAGTGTTCATTTTATTTAATCTATATAGTTTTGCCAACTTCTGTATTGAATGCACATATTTAGAATGCATACCTATTTTCAGCTGTATACGGTAGACCAGTCTAAGAAACCAATGCCTTATAGGTCTTAAAATTACTTTTACTGGAACAACTATAGTAATAAAATCTTACAGATCTGACAGTCACTGTAACAGTGAAATGGGTGGCACATAAATTTAATAAATAAATGGTGATGCCTTCTCTATCTATCTTCCTATGAATTAGGAAGAGTCCTGTCTGTAAAAAATAATTTCTTGGCATAGTCCCAAACTCTACTTGTCTAATCATTGCCTTACCAGCAGCTCTTCTTATCCTTCCTTCTGCCTTCTACATCTTCGTCAATCACAATCATTATAAGACATGACTTATACACATCAATTCAACAAAAGACTAAGTAGGCTTTTTCAGTATATATATTTACAATCTCAGCAGTGTTTTCAGGGACAACATTTTTCATAGATGTTACCATAATTCTCTTCTTGGATGTGCAAATATGAACAAAAATATATCTTTTCTTCTATAAAGAATGATGTGATATCTCTGTAAAGGCAAGGGGAAAAAATAAAAAAATATATCTATTTTTGAATCCCTGCTGAACTTCTGAGAAAGATGTTTCAGTTGGCATTACTGTCCCCCCCCCCAGTGCTATTGTGTGAATATGATTCTTGAATATACAGCTCTGGGCTCCTTGGAATAAGAACTGAATTCAGATGTAGTACATAAAATAATATGGACATTAGAAAATAATTGACATGGAAGTGGTTTGCAGAAGTTCTTTCTGCAGTTGCAAAAAATACCTTTTGTAAAGAAAAAAAGAAAAAAAAAGAATTCCTGACACTTCCCATATTGTATATAGAGGAACATAAAATTGGGGTATTATGACTCATTAACTATTAAATGTCAAGGAAAAAGGAAGGATTAAAATGACTTTAGGTCAGTGGTTCTCAACCTTTCTAATGCCGCGACCCCATAATACAGTTCCCTATGTTGTGGTGACCCCCAACCACTTATACATCACTGGGTGCCAGGGGCATGGCCAAAGAAAAGGGAGAAAAATGGCGGACAGCCTTGTTTGGCGACCCCCGTGAAATGGTCGTTCGACCCCAAATGGGGTCCCGACCCACAAGTTGAGAACCACTGCTTTAGGTGGTCTGTTAACAATAACGCTTTATGCATGGTAATCATTATAAATACCAGAAGAAATTGTGTTCAAGATAAAACATTAATCTCATAGTAGGAAACCATTTTCAGATAGTGCGTTGGCCACATCTATACATATTCTGACAGTATAACTGCTGGGGTAGAGGGAATTTTGCTGGAAAATAATTTAACACAAGATTGTTTTCTTTCACAGTATCTCCTATTCACTTACATTTCTTTTCTTTTTTACTATGTCGATTATGAGCTTTCTGCCCAAAATATGCAGAAGTGGAGAACCTTTTGCCCTCCTGCTGCATTACCATCCCAAATCAACCTACGGTTAAGTATAGTCACTTTTGGTGGGGAGACTATAGAGTAAATAATTGAGAGTAAATTTAGTGTGATGGACAGGTGCAGGAATAGAATCTCAGAGATCCAAAAATAGTTAGTTAGTTAGTTAGTTAGTTAGTTTATTATAGTTGTCCAACTCCAATAGACTATGGATGGTCTACAACAGCTCTCCACTCTTAGTCCATAACAACAAATAAACCTTAAAACAATATAGATAGGCTGGACTAAAATGATCTAAAAATGACACAAACCAAGCAAACCAAAACAGCATCCACTCCTCTCCAATAATACATTAAGTGTGGGACCAAAGCCAGGTTGAATTTTCCAAATCTCTAGAAGAGAAGGAGCAGTACTTGTCACTGGAAGGACACTGTTCCAGAGGATGGGGGACAGTGAGAGAAAAGGCACGCTTCCTTGATCCTGCAATATGAAAACATTTAATAGATGGAACCTAGAGTGCACTGCTTTGCCAGGATATACCAGATGGGTAGAAATGGTTGGAGATAAGCAGCCTCTCAGATATCCCAGTCCTATGCCAACACATTCTTAGTCATGGAACTCACTGGATGATTCAATTTTATGCATAGGTTATGGCCGCGAGGACCAAGAAGGCAATACAGCTGCATGTATTCATCGTCACCCATTTAGCACTGCCCAAGGAGCACGTGTAGCTTAAGAAATGCTACAGACATGGGCAATTATTGCTCCTGATCACCTGGATAGCTGAATTGTATACTCATTTATGAGGCCATAGTCACACCCCTTTTGAATATAATTATGTGGATTGTGTGTATACGTTTACTTCTTTTCTGTGTTGTTCTCATCATAAGCTAAAGAATAATAATAAACTGGATGATTTGGAGTTGATTGTTATTTCTCAAACCCCAATAGGGAGGAAATTCTATGTTGCTCTGTATCGCTTCTTGACAAAAAGTGGACACAAAAGGAGCAAATAGAGTTACAAATTCCCCATCCTTTGGGAACATGGTGGAGATCATCAAAAATCAGCAAAAGGATTAAATTTTTCATCCTACATACAAACTCTTCTTCAAATGTTTTTGATAATCATGTAGGACAACTACTTTATAACGGAAACCCCTAATTGGGATTCCTCATAGCATTTCATTCCACTTTATGTCTTTTTAGTTAAAAATAAATATTGAGTATTCTTCTCGGCTAAAATTGCTAATTTATCCTCCTCTGGAAATGAAGAAAGAAAGTTCTGGAAATGAAGAAAGAAAACTGAAAAGTGCTTTTAGGGATTACATGCTGATTATTTGTCCACAGGAATTTTGGTGTAAAAGGTAACTTGTGGGTGTTATACCCTTATATCTATATAAAAAGTAATTGTCAAGCAAAATCTCCAACAGACCAGCATTTTTTTAAAATCATCACTCAGCATATGAACACATATAGATGAATGTGCAACACGTATATTCTTCAAACACTGCAGTGGTCTCAGTAACTGTTAACACAGTGCTGGTATAATTTCACATTGTCATAATATAAAATGTCTTGTTCATTTTCCCCCCTAACCTATAAAGCAATTTTAAAAATAAGGAGTGAGTGGTGTGTCTCCATTGCAACAAACATCCCAACTAAGGGTGGATTGCAATCTTTTGTGGATATTTTCACTCTGATTCCTTGCATCATTTGGTGCAAGCTCACATGTTTAATGAAGTTCATTTCAACCCACTATATCCTTGATTACCTTTCATCATACAAACTCTTCTTTGTTGCTTTCCACTTTGTCATTATAAAAAATAACCTATTGCAAAATTCTGAAGAAAACAATCTTTTGGGTAATGTACATGATTCTAGCCTTTGCTTAACATGATGCTGTGCTACCTCTGGATCAATACAAGACTTCAGCAACAAGCTATCCTTTGTGTAAATTTTTTGACTGAAAACCAAGACTAATATAACTCTTTGTCAATAGCTATGCATGTCTGTATTTGAGTAGGTTGTGAAGGAGAAAGCCTTTTTAGAAGAATAGAGAGAGAGAATTGTACTGGAACAAATAAAAACCCTATGGATGGAATATGCAGAAAACATCAGTGAACAACCAAATACAATTTAGTATTATATCCTTTACACTGCTTTTAAAATGAATATAGATTTCTTTTTATGACTAATGCAATTTTGCTCTTCATGGAGTCTTTTCCAAATTATTTCTACAAAGCAGTGTTTTGTTGAATTTGCCCCGAGACAAGATTTGTAATTTCAGCTGGATTTGTTCAACTGCCACAAATGACCAGAACAAGAATTTATTCTACAAAATCTGTGTTCTATTAATTAGACCATGAAAAGAAATTGCTTTCCCACATAATGGTTCATTTTTATAACTGCTTTAGAATTGATTTCCTTTTCAAAAATATCCTTGCTTTTATATGTAGCATCATTTGTCTAAAATTTACATGCATATATATGTACACATACGAAGTGTGAATAATCCTTGATCAGAATCAAATAAATTCAGTTAGAATTACTAAGCTGATTTGACAAGTGGATTTTATTTGATAAATATAATTGAATAAAATGGCTAGACAGTCTGAGCCAATCCAGAGTTCCAACATGCACCAAATGTTAAAATGGATGGAAATCATTTTTTTTCAATCTTGTGTGTTGAATATATTTTTAATAATTGCAGAGTCTATAGATACATATTTTATGTGCACAAAAACGCTTTTTAGTCACTGAGTTCAATTCAAATATTTTCAAATGAGCACAAATAACAATACTGTAGCTTGAAGGTTTTCATGAAGTAATCCTTTCTATTGATTATTACTTTCTAACTGCTAGAAAAAAACATCCTGATTTGTTGTTACTCACAATTTCATATAAAGCAGATATGCTTCTTAACACAAATAAGCTTCTCAAACACAGAAACAGAAACTTAAACACAGTCTTCTGCTTTTAAAAAAGGTAGCTATCCTGATCTACTTTTTATAAAAATGTATCTGCCCAAATATATCCTACATGTTTTTGACAGGAGGTAAATGAACACCAGTGGACATGGTACAGTTTGCTTTGTGACTTTGTGACTGTTGTTTTACTGCCAATGAGACCTGTGAACTCCTAAAGTATCTCTAGTTCTATATGATGGGCATTGTGACTTGGACTCTTGATGCATTTAGCGCAGCCAGTCTGAAAAGTTGATATTTCCATTACCTTTAAAGTTTACCTATCTAGACAATTTCTTGCAAAAATTGAGCTGCAGACTCTTTCTAAAAATCTACTTACTGTGCACAGAACTTTGACAGGGCCGGTTCCCCAAGCATCAGAGAAACTTGGTTCAAACATATTTCTTCTTCACTTTCATTTTAGACCTCCCCTTCCATGAGTTCCATTTCAGGTAAATGGAGATTATACCAGCCTTAAGTAGCTAAAATGTTGAGTATAAATAACCCAATCAATGCAGATATCAATTCTGCTATGACAGATAACGAAATATAATCATAGTCAGACTTTACATACAACAATTAACTTTAGGAATTTCTAATCAAAATTGACTGACCTATGGAGTAATCCAGTCACTTTGTTAATAGCTACCACTTTCATGTCAAATGTCTTTTATTTTCCAACATACTCTGTAGAGTCTTTTATTTTGGGAATTAATTTTGCCAAATGGTTGCTCAGCTCCTCTAAGGGTGTTTTCTAGAACAGGTACCTGTTGTCTGCCCTATTTGTCTACTCTTATGCAGTAGATACTCTTCAAAATGTGTGTTTAATTTACCTTGCTATCCTGTTTCTTCTTCATGAACAGCATAGAGTAGAGGCATGAAAATGGAAGGAATTGCTATGCATATAGCGTTAAAAATATTTTTCCTTTGGTTTCAAGCAGCTCGGAATCTTTCAAGAGACCTTGAAAGGAGGAACAGACTTCTACGCTTCTATCCACCATCCATTCATTATTTTTCATCTAGTAACAACCTCATTATTCTGTAATTCTTTTGATGTTTATAGTCTCAGCATGGAATAAAGATTTGAAGGAGTTAAAGTGACACACCATTTTTATTAACTTCAGCTCATAGACCTTGATGCAGTAACATGGAATACTTGATGGGCCAAAATTCAAATTCAGTCTTTGATTTATGTGTCAAGCCACACACCAGAAAGTATATAAGTTAAATTTGATTTCAAATTAATCAAATTTCAATTGAATTAAATTACAAAACAGTGAATATGATCACTCTCCATATATTTAATAATTTTTCTTTCTGTGAGAGCTAGCTCAAATAAAGGGAAAAGCAAAGGGCCTTGGAACAAGTTGATCCTTTTCAGTAACAATGCATCAGTGTCAACCATTCGCCCAGCAGGAAAGTTAATAATTTTCAACCTGTTAAGAGGCATGAATGATTCAAACCCTGGGTCTGTTATATATATGACTTGAGTTCTACCATTCACATTTGTTGGTTTTTGTTACATTAATGGCATATCTAGCATTTACAATAAAAAACTAATTTATTAAGCAATGACATCTTAGATACCTATTTGCAAACCTTCTAGTACCAGTATCTGAAAGAATTCAAGAAACTTCTTTTATGTTAGGAACTGAAGCTTAGCAGCAAGATTGGAGGCAGGTATGGGAAAGTTGCACAAGACTTCCTGGACATTAGAATATGTACTCTAATGGAATCAGGAAAAGATCCAGAGAGTGGTTCCCTAAATATTCAGCAACCTATTGTATTGTTTTTAAAGCTGACTAATTGTATTGTTTTTAAAGCTTCTACTTGAGATTGCCTGGAATGGAAAAGAATAGGCTGGCCTCATGCAGGAAAAAAAAAGCTGCTAGAACTGAGTAAACATCTGCATTTGGCCTCATGATTTTTATTATGCGTAGTTGGTATGTATTTTGTCTTAATTTGTAGAGTGTATGCTTTGTCTGTTGATCTGTATAGGAATAGAAGATTGTCATATGGTGCTGGTATATGCATCAACAATTAGTTTTCTGTGCTACTTTGGGAAAACAAATAGTATATTTGGGGCTCATGGTTGAAGGGCATATGACATGGATTTTGTAATGTTGTTAAATAACATAGTTATTTTGTATTTTAATTTGACTTTTTTATCTCTTTTAAAACAGTGATAGGGGTGTATCAAACCATTACAGACTGGAATGTAGACAAACTGTTTATCCTATTGCTATATGAATTGATTGATAGCTTGTCTGGACAGTGTCTCCTGATAAGGGAGAGCTTGCTAGTACTAGTTGGCATCTGGTTTGTCTTGTGAACTGCAAACAACCTTTTTTGCTTATTGTTGTTGTTAGTTGTGAAGTCGTGTCCAACCCATCAGATCCCATGCTTATTAACATCCTACAATTTATGCTCCTTCTGTCGTCACACCTCATTTTAATGAACATGTGTGGCATTAGGGGACGCAAATATGTAACATGTTTGACTCCATGTAACTGATTCCTATGCAAAGGGGAAATTACTTTTGTCCTGTCCAATCACTTTTTCCTCTTTAATTTTCTTTGATGTCTTAACTATAAAAAGGAATGTAAGATGGGTCTTGAGGTTCTCCCTTTTCATAGGGAGATTCCATTTTATCAGAGTACTCTAATAAATGGCTTTTAAAAGATCTTCCAACGAAGTTCTTTATTGGAAAAGGTAAACTGAGGAAGAACCTAGAACTAGATTTAGCCATCGTGGTCCAGCTCTGATATGACAGTTTCTGTTATGTCCTGAGAGTAATGAAGAGTGAGGAGGCTCATCTTGAACACAGCAGTCTTTTATTAGTAACAGCTTTTTCCAATCTGGCAATCTACGAGGCATGCAGCCTCTCTTAACAACTCAGAGACCCGAACATAATGGCAACAATTACTGAGTGCTTTTGTGCCTTGCGCGTGTGCACAAGGCCGGTGTCACTCAGTCTGGTCCCGGGCAGCTTTGCAATTGCCCAGGACCTTGCAAAGTCCCGAGCCTGCTTTTGCAGGCTCGTGACACAAAAGTTTCTTACTCAGCTTTCTTTCAGTTTACCTTCTATGAAGAACCATTATGTTTTAGAACTTAAATCCCATGCCTGAGCTTGGAAAACCTTCACTGGTTTGGAGGTGGTGGTAGGTGTATCTATTTGCCTCAGGATTGTCCATCATCTTCTCTAGCACAACAGTTGGATGGGTAGCCCCTCTCATGGCCATCAATTTGTGAGATCCTTTACCAGCTTTGGAAAATTCTCAATTCCAAATGGAAGTCCAGATTTAATAAGCTCGTGACCATGCTGAGAGCCTATGTGGCAAACAGGAATATATGGAATATACTGGTTATTTTGTTTATTCTCTTAAAGAGAAATTAAAAAAAAACTACACTTGCCAGACTTCAACTAAGCAGTATAATTGCTGAAAGTAAGTGGCAGCTTATAGATGGAGACATCTCTGTCAATTAACAATATTTTTTACAGCCTGGCACTGAATTATTATGTGCTAAGCCAACATTTGAAGGGAGATTGAAGGGAGATGAGATTACAGCTCATTATCACTTCAAAATTAACAAATTGGAAGGCTCATATCCACTGTTATCTCTATTTCCAAAGGTTTTCTCTTATATTAGAAATTGGATGTGATTAGAGTAGTATTTGGTATAATCCACCAGGACTGCTTGAATGTTTACCAATTGATGTAATAGGAAGCTCATCAAGATATTCTTGGTGATAGACAGATAAAAATCAATAATTCAGAATATAGCTCTAGTTATCAAGTATAGTTCTAGCTTTCTTAGGAAATGTGTGCATTTACTGAACATAATCCTTGTAAGAAAACTGTTATTTTTTATATAAGCAGTATCGAGTAAAGGAACCAAGAAAGTAGAAATAACTTTCCTTTATAACAGTGTATCATTTCAACAAATTCTATACAGAGCAAATGTACAATTAGACAGTGTGTTTTGGGGATTGTGTACTTCAAAATGGTAACATCGCAAACCTATTTAACCACATATATGAAGATTTACATTGAATTGATGAAGAAGGCACTCATTTCAGAAGACTTGAATTTAAAATCTGCTTTTAGTATGGAAACAATGAGAATTATTTAAGAAATCATGCAGTAGTGTTTCAGTGAAATCAACCATGCCTAAAATTGTTTTGAAAATGTGAATAATCTGATTTTTTAAAAAAACAAATAAGTTGTATTTTTTTCTGCTTTTGATACTTTATTTAATTGTCATGGAATATAAATCTTCACATCACTAACCTATGGAGTATCTGGGCCACAAAATAAAATGGAATTCAGCAGATGTATAATGTATCCTTGCACGTGCTGACATACATTGTGTGTGTGGTTTTTTTTTTTTTAGAAATAAGTGTTCAAATGTGTCCTGTTTAAGGTCTCACCCTCACACACAATAGTTGTTAGGTGAGGAAAACAGTTTACTCAAGGCTGAACAGATAACAGTAGCCAAGGGAGAAATATAAATCAACAAAGTCTCTTGGAAAGAAAACTTGCCTAAGTGGCTTCATTTTCAACAGGAACACCTATAAAAGTAGTCTAAAGTTCAGAGAGCCAAGTCAGGTTTGTCAGCCAGTCCAAAGTCAAGTTTCATAAAAACAACATCAGAGCAAATCAGATCTATCTGCAAATCAGATAGCTATTTCCAACAGAGATACATGGGTCAGAGCTGCCTGCTAGGTCAGGTTGCAGCCAGCTGATTTTAATCACAAGAGTTATTCCTTTACTTGGCAAGGAGCCTTAGTGAGTGTCTTTGCTCTGCTCTCTGCTCTGCTCTCTGTTGGAGGGCTTAGAGGTCATAGGTCATCATCTGACTGGTCCAGCTGTTCTGAGGGAACCTGTGTTTGATCAGCCTTAATATCTCTTGAGGCTGATATTCAACTGGTTCAGTTGGAGGAACCTCTTTAGAGTCAGAGACCTGGGCCATGACATCCTCTCCTATGTAGATTATTTTTTAACATCTCTTTTTGTGGTGGAAAAGATTTTATCTGGTTTCTATTTTTTTTCTTTGAATGGCTTTTTATTACAAGAAGATGAATTTCATCACTCATTAGGGATGATAAAAAAGATGCTGATTAATATATGATTTCGATTGTCCAAGGTAGGTAATGAAGCAGAATAGATTCCATTCAAAAGAGTTATGGTAATAATGTTCCAAAGCACTTTTTTTACTACTTCTTTTTCAAATAGAAAATAAAGAATATGGGAAAATGGAAGATCAGAATATTGTTCAATTATTTTAAACCTGTTGCTAGAAGAGGAAGAAGCATTCAGATTCCAGACTATAATAAAAATATTCTTAGAAGCAAATCGTATTTCTTTAAATCTGTCTACCTTTTCTAAAAGTGGCTGCTAAATTATACACTTTTTGTAGATTGTTAAAAGAGAAAATAATTACATACTAGGACTAAACCAAGCCGCAATTTGGAGATCTGCTTCAAATATAATATATTTGAATCACCACCTTCAAATTAAATTGGTGAATTGATTTTACGCATTAATTCTAATCAAGCACCTTTGAATTATTTCAGCTCTATGATAGATTTTGTCTGCATGTGCTTTTCAAATAATAGAATCAGTTTGCTTTGATATAAACCCAGTGGTGGGATTCAGCCAGTACTCACCAGTTCGGCAGAACTGGTAGCTAATTTTTTGTTGCTCAGGCCCAGAATGGACATCTGGAAGCAGCATTCACACAGAGAACTGGTTGTTCACATATCTGAGTCCCACCACTGTATAAACCATTCCAGTATTCAAATCAAGCTAATATTTCTAATCAGCTTTGGAGTAATTCTGCTGCATATTAAGGAAACAGGCATATTAATCCAGGATGGATTAGAGAGAAAGTATGGATCCATTAAATACAGATGTTCCCATTCAAATGATGATTTCCTGGGAACTGCAGTTATATGCCTTCTTATTATGGAAAAATAATAGAAAAAGAAAAAAGAAACTTGCTAGAAAATAAACCTGGGGAATAAAACAAAATAAAATCACTTCTATTCTGTTCAGAATAAATTAACTAGATCTTAAAAAATGGGAATAGCTAGTCACAAAATAATAGTAATCACTAAACAAATTTGTGGATTTTTTTTCATCAGGTTGTTGTGCAATTTCTCAGTCATCCAGGTCATGATTGGCCCAAAGCTGCTTTTTCAAAAGGCAACTTTTGAAGCATCTTCAGTTCTGAAGTTGTGCAGTTCAGTTCTGCTCCATTCATTCAGAACCAAAGAAGCTTCTTGGATGAGAAGTGAAATGTCTTCAAGCAAAAACAAAGAAATCAATTTGCCTCTTGGAAAAAGCACCTTTGAATTAAAAAAGGAGGAGACTTGTGACTAAAACCGATTTAATCTCAAAGTTTCTCTCCTCCCCATCTTATATGCTTACACCAAAACATATAGAGAGTCTCCAGGCTCTTCAGAGATAAAACCGAATTCAGGAGTACAGAACTTTGCTTCCTTTTGGATAAAAATTCACCAGAGATCACAGGAGCTTTTCCATGTCCAAATATATGCATAACAATAGCTATAAAATCAGAATCAAGTCCTCTCAGCAGACCACAAGGATTTTGCCTAATTTAAGCCCCTTCCTTGATAGAAAAGAAACTAGTTACATACTGGTAGCATGGCCTTATCTTGTTTTGTGTTTCCATATCATGGTAAGCCATAAAAATAGTTTGCTTTGGGCTAATGATTTCTGAGCCCATTTTTCATAATTTTAAACCACAATTTACAAAACAATATTTGATAAACAAGGATGTAATACTTGTGGGGAGTTCGAGGTTAATAAAGTGGATGGTGCAAATATTCATATAGGTATGACTAGAGAGAAACCTGGGAAGAAATATTGGATGCTTTTATTTATTTTGAGTTTTGGCTGCATTGTACCTGTTTTAAGGCTTATATTGTTCCCAGATAAATAAGGGTATTCTGCAGTTTTTAGCCATCATAGCCAGAGAAAAGCTCACTGGATAAAATGAGATGGTGGGGTGTCTCTTTTATAGCATATCATACATTGAATGATGACTTGATGTTATGTGCAAGCTTAGACAAAGATTAGGCCTTCCTTAAATCTCAGATATTTTTAATTTAGTAGAGAAATGGACAATTCATTTCAGGAACCAGAGAATACATGCACTGAGATTTTGGGAATAATAACATGCAGCTACTCAACCTATATTTTCTCAGAAGTCAGGAAGGGCAGATTGAGATTCATGGTACTATAATGCTAGGAAGTACCACTAGGGATCATTCATTAAAGGGAAGAATTAATGAAACTGGTTTTGAAATGTTTTGACCTTCTTCTACAATGATAATCCTATAGGAAGAATTAAGTTACTGCTGGAATTTAAGTGGGTCTTTGGGCACATTGTTAGCTGAATGGGAAGTCATAAGGCTCCTTGTCAGTGGACTGCTTATGTTCAGAAGCTAAAATACACATTTAATTTTGGATGATCATAAATTGTTCATATTTTAACGCTATTGAGTTTTGTATCTCTACTCACCCCTAGAAGCAAGTATAGGGGTCTACAAACTTGACAACTTTAAGACTTGTGGACTTTAATTCCCTGAATTCCCCAGCCAGTTGAAATTGACAAAACTTAAAGTTGCTAAGTTTGGAGATTCCTGAGCAAGTATATTGAGTACATTAATAGGCTGCTTTGGGATCTTTACTCAAAAGGAACAATCTCTTTTTACCATGAAATTAGTCCCTATTTAAAAGTGAGTGGTGACATCAAAGAAACTATATATTTATTTTGATTTTCTTCACAGAAAAGAAAGACTAAAAAAAATGGATTTTTTTTTAAAAAAGTACTTTACTTTTTGCAATGAACTATCATTATAAATTTCTCCTTAGCAACAAAAAGTGCTTTTATGATTACCCTAGCTGGGCTAAACTCCAGGAACTATAATTCAAGTTTATACTTTACATACATAATTTTCTTAAATTTATGAGGCTGCCTGTGAGGTTTAATCTTTGTCATAAGGATCAGAGAGCAAGATTCTGTTCCTACTGCCTACTGTTCCTGATTTGTATATAGGTTATAAACCTAGCATAAACCCTGCATACTTTTTGGTCATATATAAATTAGTCTTCTTATTTCAGCACTGTGAATATATGCAATCCATAAGAGGAAAACATCCAGGATTTTTATTTATATGAGCATAGCTTAACATGTTCAGAATTAATTAGTTTGGCTCATTCAGCAGCTGCTTTTGGTATTTTATATTCTCTTCAAAGAAAGGTGCAGTTGTTTATTCTTCTTTATATTTTTACCCATGAAAATACTATAGTGTTGTGTGCTGTTCATAGAGTATGAATACACAGGTAAATCCTACATGAGTAGAGTTTGTACAGTGTGTCTTAGGTTGTTTCCCAAAAGATGCTGAAGGCTTGTAGAAAGTGGGACTTCAGAGAAAAGAGAACACCTGCCAGAAAGAAATTGGTGACTGTGCTGAATTTTGATTTTGGTTGTTACCATTTCATCTAACCATGGCCAGACTGTAGTTCCCAACTGATTACTGCCTTAGAAAGGAGACCCTTCAAAGAAAAAGAATTGCTGTCCATAGATTATTGTATACAATATAATTATCTGCAAAGCATAAATGTATACAGTGACATTTGTTGCATGCTTATATATAACTTTATTTAGCATTGGATGATAAACATGCTTTGGTACTTGGGAAAAATGGGAGGAAGAAAAAACATGCTCAGTTCTCATGTGGTTGCTTGTCAGTGCCAGAAATAAAAATAAGCTGTGTCATTTCCCTCACTTCAAACGAAATGTGCTCTGACCTGAAACATTCACATATTTCACTGGGTGTCATTGGGTTTCGCACAACTGAATGATGAAAGCATACCAAAATTGAGAGGCACCACTAACTAATCAGTCCTTATGTTTCCCTCATCTAAAAAGCAATCACTGTAATCAGTGGAACCTTACTCAGACATTTCCCAGTATTAGCAACTGTAATATGTTGTAGATTGTGATGTTTGACTCTAGTGGTGATCGTAGAACAGTCACCTGATCATTTAGCTGACCTTTGAGAATTAGCAGGTCTGCCTCTTAATTCCAGACACTGATGTAAAATTATTTTCTCCTCAATCTTCCCCTCCAGATGCTTTGGAACTATAGGTCCCAGAATTCTGTGCCATTACTACACCAGGAGAACACCAGTTTTAGAAAGGGTGATGCAGATTCAGAAAAGATAGAACTCCATATTGTGTGACCCTAGGATCCTTGTTACAATATTCCCTAATTCAAGAAATCAAGCCAATTGAACTGCTTTAAATTTGGAGTTCCTTTAGAAAAAGTGTAGCTTCCATCCATCAAAAGTAAAGTTGATTCTAATTTGAGAGCCACCTAACATTAGTCCCAAGGCTAAGGATTTTCCATTGATTTCAAGGAAGATAAGTAAAATGAAAACAATCTTGACAACTGGAATAGCTTTTGGGGTTGCTGGCTGACTAAGTTTGCACTAAAAACTGACTACTATTAATGAAATAAACCATAGTTATTTAATTTTCCATTTAAAAGTGACCATTTGTTCAAGAGGTGATAAAGTCTTTTAACAACAAAATAAAAACAAACACTCAAACATTAAAAAATAAGGAAAATCTATCACCCTTCTAAGTATTAGAATTTTTTTTTATGGTTGTGAAACGTTTATTTGAACATTTATGAGTCACAACGGGGACGAATGGGGAAGAAGAGAGACTTTTCAACCCGGGGGGGGGGGGGAAGCAGCAGATGGACCCTTACTCACATGCAGTGTTAGAATTTTTATGGCACCCATCTCCCCTATAAGGTGGCTCTGTGTGATTTACAAATTATAAAACAAATAGAAAAAATAATTAAAACATTAAAACTACCCAGATTAAGATTTTTAAATTGGTTTTATGGTTACTAATATTCTTCCATTATTATAGGGAGAATAGGAATATATGTTCATGGAAGGGTCCACTGACTGTGCTTTAAGAAAAATTCAGCAGAGATTTTCAAATGACTAAGAAGTTAACAATGATCAGTAGCGTCACTGGTCAAAATTAAATAGGGACTTTATCATTCTATGATAAGAGTCATATTCCATTGTTCTCAAACTGAAATTATCTTTGTATGGACAATTGACACTGGGTACTTAGCTCAGATAAGAATCTTTATAAAATTAATTCTTAATTAAACTTAACTATTTAGTCCATGTGTTTTAAAATGCAGATACAACCTTATGAAATGTGTGTTTTCCTGGGTAAATTTCATTAGCCATGGTTTGATTAGCCAAGTTTTGGTGTATAATAATTACTGGCCTAGTTTTATGTAATTCTAAACCAGGTTACAAATTACAAGTTGATGAGAAGCCCAAAATGAATAATCCAGATTGAGGTAGCATATTGTGGGAATTAAATTTTTATTTATGTTCAGCATAATGTAAATTTATATGTTAATTGAAGAGAAAACCCCAAAATAATATATAAAATATTGGATTCCTGCAGTTGGTCACAGGATTGGACTAGAAGAATTCCAAATTTCCTTTTAACCCTTACATTCTATAATTACGTATTTATTATAATATTATAGGCCTACTTTCATTATAAGTTCAAAGCAATACATCAGGAAAAAAATGAAACATTATTGAATTCTAGATCAACAGTTTAGTACTTAAATTGCTTATTCAGGAGTAAATCCAATTGAGTTCAATAGGTTTATTCTGAAATAATTATTCATAACATTGTGGACATATTTTGTGGGAAGTAATGATATGCATATATTGAATTGAGGAATATTTTTAAACAGGGGAAACAGAAATGTTAATGAAATCATTTGAGAAAAGGATGGCTCCAGCATAAATTTGCATTGAATTGCTGACTATGTTTTTTTTAAAGCTAGTGATATTCCCCTCACTTCTTTTTTTCCCTCAAATCTACCCATTCCATATTTCATTCTTAGAATCTAGAGATGGGGAATTAGCCAGAGGGCATTTGATCAAAAATAGGTCAGAAATCAACATTTCGTTTATTAATTAAACCTATCCTATCCCATTAACAGCACTATTTACATAGCTACCTATGTAAATGACTGTAATGACAAACTGGGCAAGTAATTTTGCTTAAGGCAAAAATGCACCCTTTTTGAATAACCTGTTTCCCAAAAAACTGTCATCCTCCTTAGCATCTGAAAAACCCAGATGGCACAAATAGATGGGGGGGGGTTAGTTGTCTGAGCTATGAGGGTCCCACTATTTGAGAAATTTGCAATTCAAAGCCATTTATTTCCTTTTATACATTCTTTCATGTCATGCTGGAAGGCAACCTTTAATGGTAGATTTCAAGTCCCATAGTACACAGCTGGCATGGATTTGGCTGAAGATCATGGGTCTCAAAACCCAACAAATCTGGAGATGATCAGATCAGGAATTATTATTGGCAGTGTGAAGATTTCTGAAATGAAACACCTATAATCACAGTCTGAGCTCTTTGTTGGCTTAGAGTATTGATCTGACTCTCATCATTCTTTCAGTTCTCATCAAGAAAAGAAAATTCTTCAATTTCTTTAAAAGATGAAGAACAAAAAGAATAAAAATACAAAAATTCAACAAATACCACTTAATTTTTGTACTTCAACAGTCATATTATGTTCTATGCATTCTTGAAAGATCTTTATCTAAAATTAGACAAAATGGCCCTGTAAATTAAGCTGTCTGTTAATGACTCCATTCAAAATATTATTTTCCAATTTTCAGACTAAAATGTTCTCTAAAGCAGAAATGTGCAAAGTTTTGTGAGGGAGGGGTTTTTTGGGAGGGCTTTGGCATGCCACAGTTTGTATGCTCAAAGGCAAAAGAACAACAAAAAGATGGGTTAGAATTGTGATTTAATATAAATTGAATTAACATAGAATGTAAATTAATTTATAAAATTAAAAACAACTAACATGATCATTTATTTTTATTTAATAATGGCCTTTTCAGTGGCCTTTTCAGTACTCCCCCATTCCTGGTGTAAAAAGATCTTTCTAATAGGTAAGCGTAGTCTTACCTTTATTGCCTATTTTTTTAGGCCTTTTAATCTGTATTAAATTTAAATATGCATTCTGACTTAAACATTGAAACCACCCTGGCTATTCATGCATTTTAATTTTTCTGAATATTTGTTATTGTAGCATGTTGGGGTTTGGCCTGGAAAATCTGGTTGACAAAGCAGCGTATAGATTTTTTTTTAAATCTCTCCTGGTTTTTATGGGCTCCACTTACAAGGGTTTGGGAGACTCCATAATAGCTGAATTTGTGTCCTTTAGGTGAAGAGGTACTGATCTGCAGAAAGTAAAAACAATATTTTGTCACGTGTTGTTTATCTCTCCACAACACATACTATAGTTTTGATATTCCAAAGTTGCTTTTGTAGTTGCTAAACACTACCTCTTCTGAGTTAAGACACCAATGCAAAACAACAACAACAACAACAAAACCCAACCCTAAAGAACAAAGAGGAAAAAGAAAATCAAAATTCAAAAGATAAAGCACAGGAAAATACAGTTTTCACCCAGACTCAAAGCCAAATCTCTCCCTTGTGATTTGCTTTTAAGGATTTGGTTTTAAAATGCAGAAAGTGGAAGAAGAGAAATAACACCAGTAAAACACTGCCACAAAGTCCAGAAAAATAATAGTGTGGAACCGATGTGATTTTAAATTGAAATAAAAATGCATACAAACACCAAAGTTTTTATAATGATGAGCTTTGGTTATACATAATAAGTAGCTCTGAGGCAGAGGACTTTATCAAATAAAATCAAATCCATGTTTAAAGCTAGATTTGAAACCTATCTGTATGTCAAGAAAGGACGTTGCTCTGCTTTATAATTTCAGTGAGAAGATAAGCCTAGGCATCAAGCAATAAAGCTCTCTCGTGAGAAAAGTGTTATGTTCATTTGAGAAACTAATAATGTTCTTGAAATGTCTCCAGAATGAAATCCCTACAGATCCCTCTTAACAGAAGGAATGGCTTTATGGAGAGGCACTATACATCCACGGACTACATCACAACTGTTTGGCCCAAAGCACAAAATTGTAAATTATGCTCAGCACATGCAAGCATTTTAGTGATAATGTTGATAGTTCCCCTCACAGAAGTAGAAAAACCTGAATATACCAGCAATAGTGAAAACTGGATGTAGCCAAAGATTTATCTAGATAAGCATTTTCTGATCATAATTTACATTCAGAGGGGCCTCTAGCAGTCTCCTATTGCTGTTTACCAAAGTTCTTGAAGCAATGGGTGGAAACTAATCAAGGGAGAAGCAACCTAGAATTAAGGAAAAATTTCCTAACAGTTGGAACAATTAATCAGTGGAACAATTAATCAGTGGAACAACCTGCCTCCAGAATCTGTGAATGCTCCAACACTGGAAGTTTTAAAGAAGAGACTGGACAACCGTTTGTCTGAAATGGTATAGGGTTTCCTGCCTAAGCAGGGGGTTGGACTAGAAGACCTCCAAAGTCCCTTCCAACTCTGTTATTCTGTTCTGTTCTGATATTAGGAAGACTTCATCCTCAGGATAAATTATTCTTCCATTGGCTTTGATAAGATTTGTCGTTTCATTGCTGTCTGAATAACCTAGTCCCAGCTTTTATCCTTCCCCCAAAATTTATATCTTCCTGGGAAAATGAAAGATGGGTAGCATGAATTATTTCTCACTTGTATTCATCTGGGTAACTCTCAACATAACTAAATAAATGTATACATAACATAAACAAGCATCATTAAAGTTTGCCTGGATACCTTAAAAATATTCAGATCATTCTGTCATTGAAAAAGAGGTTTCTGAATGTCTTTTCTAAAGGTAAGAGGAAACAAGGCTAAGTACATTTTCCTAACTATTTGTTCCAAATTAATGGAAAGCATCTTCAAATGGACATATATGCATGGGCAGGCACCATCTTGAAATCATTTATTATTATTTTTAATTGAAAGCCTTTCCATATTGCTATGCATATAACCACATCTTAAAGAAAAGCATTTTAATTGTATTTATTAACTAAATGCAAAAAGTGCAGAAAAAGAATATGTAAAATTACAAAAGGGAAAATAATTACAAAAAGTCCATACAAAATGTCTATTTGCAGACAGACATATATTGATAAATTGAAGCCATGATTCATTGTAGTTGATATATAATCAACTTTGCAAACCACTAAATAGTTGGAGATATATATTTGTGTTTCCAATGCTGAGTAATAAGACTTTTGATTATGTCTTTATTTGCTCTGTCCAAAACTCAATTTTATGTTCAGTTAATACAATGCTTTTCACTCAAATGAAACAATATATTTAAATAAAGCAGTTTATTTATGGATGTAAAAATCTATTAAATGTTTGGGAAATTTTTAGTATTTTTCTCTTTTGGAGAGGTTGAACAAAAATCTTTAAGCAAAAAGAAGTATCTATATCTATATCTATCTATATCTATACAGTATCTATATCTATATCATCTATATTTATCTATGAAAAATAGGAAAACAGAATATACATATGTGTTTATTTCTGCTGGGCCCTTCTCTTTCTTATCTTTTCCCAACCTGCAGCCATTAATTGATACTTGGATACACACAGACACACAGATACACACAGGGAGAGATAGAGAGAGACACACAGAGAGAAACAGAGACAGCCAGTCAGAGACAGAAAGAGAGACAGAGACAGACAGACAGACAGACATTTTGGATGTTATTTCTCATTTCTACTTGGATCATTTTAATTATTTTTGTTGTTGTGATTATTTAAGTTTCTTTTAAAGAAAAGTATTAAAATCCAGTGATAAAAAAGTAGATTGCTATCAACATACATTGGACACAAAACATATTCATTTCAAGATGAGGGTTGTAAGAAAATAGAAGAATCAGTTATTTACCATTTACATTTGTAAGAGTCTTGCAGGTCTGAAAATATTTCTCCCCTCCTTCCCTTTTACCCTCCAGAAACCAGGGAAGTCCCTTCTGAAATGCTTCTCATAATACCTGTTGCATGATAATTGTCTAGAACAGCGGTTCTCAACGTTTGTGTGACGGCGACCCCCGTCACACAAACTTTATGCGCATGCGCGGTGGTGGCGTGCATGGGGGCGGGGCCCCGCGCACGCCGCGCATGCGTGGCACCGCCCCCCGCGCGGTGCGCATGCGTGGCGCCACCCCCACGCACTACACGCATGCGCAGCACCACCCCTGGAGGCACGGCACCGCCCCCACGTGTGACGCGCATGCGTGGCGCCGCCCCCGGAGGCGCGCCGCTGCCCCTATGCACGGCACGCATGCGCGGCAGCGCCCCCCGGAGGCGCGCCACCACCCCCACGCGTGGCGTGCGTGCGCGGCACCGCCCCCCCGGAGGCGCGGCGCGCCCCCGGAGGGGACAAAATGGCGGATCGCCGCATTTGGCGACCCCGCAAAAGAGGTCGATCGACCCCAAATGGGGTCACGACCCATAGGTTGAGAACCGCTGGTCTAGACTTTGTCTCTTCCTCCTTGCCTCCCAAGGTCAGTCCCACAGGCCCTTTAGTCTTTCAACCAGAATGGATCACCTAATAAAAATATGGGGCTACCTTAATGTGGTCTGACATGATCGCTTTAAATTTTGTATTCTTAAGGAAGCCCACACTTTCAATTGATACAGATAGTCCTTTTACAACCTTTGTGTGAAGGCTCTGGTGGACTGGTGCAATAGAAGTAACCTGGTTCTAAATGTTAATAAAACGAAGGAGATCATTGTAGATTTTAGAAAGAACCAATATTGTCATACTCCACTCAGTATCAAGGATGCAGATGTAGAGGTGGTCAACAGTATTAAGTATCTGGGGGTGTCTCCACATGTCATCCTTAGTGAAGTGTGCAAACCAGTGTCTGCATTTCCTGCGTCACATGAGGAGAGCATATCTTTCTCCTTCCATCCTGGCCACTTTTTTCAGAGGCACCATTGAGAGTGTTTTAACAAACTACATCACTGTTTGGTTTGGTGGTAGCAGTGCCTCAGATAGAAACTCCATACAGAGAGTGGTAAGGGAAGTCAAGAATATTATAGGAAGCTCGCTTTCCATTATCCTGTCCTACTGCTTATAAGCACTATGTGCTTAGAGCTGAAGCATTGTTAGAGATCCTATACACCCACTTTACAGTCTGTTTCTGTTGCTGTCCTCAGGGAGGAGAATTCAAAGTAATTCCAGCAGGACTATCAGATTCTGTAACAGCTTTGTTTCCTATGTCATCCATTTGGTAAACTTGCAAGGTTCATTTTTTTCACCATGTACATGTATACATTTGAACTAGATTATGTTGTTTCTCTGTGTCATAGAATATATGTGGGTATGTGGGTATAGGGACATTTTTTGTCATATTTATGTAGTGTATATTGGAGGTGGTTACCCTTTAAGAGCTGTATGCAACAAAATTTCATTTTAATGCCGATTAGTGTACATTTAAAGTGACAATAAAGTTATTCTTCTTTTTATTCTGTTCTGTCCCATTCCGTTCCATTCCGTTCCGTTCTATTCTATTCTAATTCCATTCTTTCTTGACACATTGTTAAGTGAATCAGTTAAGTTAGTAACTCAGTTGTTAAGTGAATCTGGCTTCCCCATTGATTTTTCTTGAAAGTCGCAAAGGGGGATCACATGACTCTGGAACTTTGCAACAGTCATAAATATGAGTCAGTTGCCAAGCATCAGAATTTTGATCACGTGACCATGGGGCTGCTGCAAAGGTCATAACTGTGAAAAACAGTCATAAGTCACATTTTTCAGTGGTGAAACTTTAAATGGTCACTAAATGAACTGTTGTAAGTTGGGGACTACCTGTATTGAAACTTTCTAATACAAAAAAAAAATCCTTTATTATGGTCCAATGCTGACTCATTCATGCCAAGGAAAAAGAACCACAATCTGATTTTTGTTTTCTGTCTTTTTCCCCGCGGGGTTCATCACACAGTTTCAGTTTGTATACGTCTTCTGCAATTCAAAATTCTTCACAATGATGATGTATGTAAGGATAGAATATTATGTGTCCCCTTACAATGGCAACATCATAGGACATGGCTGCATGAATCTTAATGTTTCAAATTTGAAGTAAATTCATGTTTCCTAAATTATATTAATTTATAAAAAGATAAACATGTCTGTGCTTTTTAAAAAGATCTATATATTAGTTTCTGAAGGATTTGAGAATTGGTTATGATGTAAGTAAATCGTGATCAGTGCCTTGGCCCGTTTTAAAGTTTTGCTAAAAGGAAAATGTAATAAATCAAAAGAACAAACACAAAACTTATATATTACAAGGAGACAGTGATTGGGCCAGGAATGAATGAAAATAATGATTGATGAGTATCTGCTTAAAATTCTATTGCTTTAAGCGAAAACACACCAGTTAAATCTAAGTGTATTGGTCTGTTTGTTTGCAGAATTTCTAACTTACTCTAATTCTGACAAATTGTAGGCGACAAACAAAACTTAATAATTTACGTAAAGTTATCGAACCATACAAAGCTGCCCAGAGTCATTTTGGACAGTGAGATGGGTGGGGTATAAATTTAATAAAATTGAATAAAAACCAATGGAATGAATGAAACTTTAGGGAATGAATGCCAAAAGGAACATGTTGGCATCCATCTTTTTTCCTGAGTCCCCTCTTTTCCTTCTTTTGATCTTTTTGTCCTTTCACTCTGCGCCAAAAGCCACACAGATATCCCACATATTGTTTCTGACCTTGGGCAACAGATCAGAGGGACAATTTCCCATAAGCGGCTTGGCTGCTGTGCCTCTTGTCTGCAAGCTAGCTGTGGAAAAAGGATTTCAAAAGGCCGAGCATGCTTTGAAAATTATCCAGAAGTAGTGCTTCAACCCCACTCTAAAGCACGTATATGAATTCTGCTCAAGACACGCATAGCTAGAGTGCCGATGAGAAATCTGAACCTTCCCTTCCAAATTAGTAAAATTAATACTTGGATGCCTTTCCTGGCTATAAAATAAGCTGCTGTAAATCTGAAGTGATACCTTTGAGGCCCCTATGTTATCAAAATTAGCTTTCTCTGGGCAGTTTTGATGGCATCCAAAGGCAATAACTTATCTTAGGTTGAGAGTTCCTAGAAATATATCACGGAGGATGAAATTTAATTTAAATATATTTTAATAGAAAAAGAGAACAGATTAGTATAGATGGGCCTCATTTAGGTGGTATATCTAGAGTAAAATAAATAGTTTAAAAATGAATATTTGGCATGTGTAATTCATACAAAGTGTGGCAATCCCTTATACACTCCTAAGTTATGTTTTTCCAAATTTTTTTTTTTTGGGGGGGGGTGAAATCCTTTCCATACATTTAATAGTAGAAAGATTCAAATGACAAAGGAGAGTCTCATGTATGCTTACAGCATAAAAGTTTTTTTCTCTCTCAAAAAATAGGATAACTTGTATTCAGCATATTTGATACCAGGTTGGAAAGTATTAGGAGCTACTGTAACCATAATAGAAAATACAATTATTCATTCATACAGTGTTAACTAATAGGGAGGTAAGGGATTCAGTCTAATATATACATTAGAGTTTGATAGGTAGAACACAAGTTTGATTCTTTATAACTATGCTAAATTAGCATTATGGAGGAATCTATTATGGAGAAATTAGAAGTAACTTCTTTATTCTGACTGATACAGTATCTAATAGACATGGTGGCGCAGTGGTTAGAATGCATTATTGCAAGTTAACTCTGCCGACTACCAGCAGTTCAATCTTGACTGGTTCAAGGCTGAGTCAGCCTTCCATCCTTACAATGTTGGTAAAATGAAGATTGTTGGGGGCATTATGCTGACTCTGTAAAGGGCTGTAAATCACTATGAAATGGTATATAAGTCTAATCTATTGCTATCTAAGATTACTAAATAGAATCAAATTATAATGTTTTGCAATCTTTTTTGAATTGCAAAGCAAATATTTTCAATTTAAAACACTTGTAACAGCAAGTCATGGTCTAATTATTCTAGGTGCTTGAGAATTCCAAGTAGCATGAGATAATTTTAAATGTTCTTAACCAAATAATATGACTATGAGAGCTATGTTGTTGGAATATACAAACCTATAAGTTTAAGAGTGTAGGGAAACTTGGAATAAAAATGTTGAAAGTTCAGTAACAATAGAATATGATCAGTTGAAATCAAACAATATTGAAACAGCTTCAGTCAAATTTATATGTGAGTTCTAGGCCTCCCTCCGGCATGAAAGCTGGCTATTTATAACGTCTTTAGGGTTGAGCAGTTAGGAATGTCGAATCACATGGTCTGAGTTGGACTGAATCAATCTGTGTATATAGAGGTAGTTTTACTTACCATTTATTTTTTCATTCATTTCTGGGTTAGAGATATGACTTTCTTTTTTTCTACATACAAAGAGTTACTTTTGGTGAGATTGGTGACCATATAAGTATGATTGATAGAGAAATAAATAAATAAATAAATAAATAAATGCAGCAGCAGAAAGAAAATCCTGACAGTTAATTAGTGGAACAACTTGCCTCCAGAAGTTGTGAATGTTCCAACACTGGAAGTTTTTAGAAAGATTGGACAACCATTTGTCTGAAATGGTATAGATATAGGGCAGGGGTAGGCAACCTCGGCTCTTTTATGATTCATGGACTTCAACTCCCAGAATTCCTGAGCCAGCTATGCTGGCTCAGGAATTCTGGGAGGTGAAGTCCATGAGGAATTCCTGAGCCAGCTATGCTGGCTCAGGAATTCTTGAAGTCCATGAGTCATAAAAGAGCCGAGGTTGCCTACCCCTGATATAGGGTTTCCTGCCTGAGCAGGGGATTGGATTAGAAGACCTGGAAGGTCCCTTCCAACTCTGTTATTCTGTTAAAAAGCCTGACATCTTTGGATGTTTGCTACTACTATGATTTGCCATGTCAAATTTAAAACTGGTGAGACCATTTTATTTTCTCACTTCAAGACATGACATTCATTTATTAAGTTTTCTCCAACTACCTCTGCTTTGCTAGAAACATTTAACATTTAACTTCTTCCTGAGCACCATAGCTCTGGCATACTGTTGTGGCATCAGATGGCTATTTTGTGCTCAATTCACAGAACGAGCTTCAATAAGTTCACAGCAGTCTTTACAATCAATTCTAACTAGTTGTATTGCCTGCTGGAAGCTGCCTTGATCCTCAAGAAGTTTGGCTTTGTTTCTTCCTCATGTTTGCCAAAGTCCAGTCTTTACATGCTGAGAAGATGATGTCCACACAAAACAAACTGAGATGTCACTCTTAGAGAAGAACATTTTTAAAAAATACAATTAAGCCAAAGTACACCTCATTTAGTTACAAGACAAAAACACTTTCCTCTAAGCCGCTAAAAAACATGTGATTACTATAGCATTTGTCTCCCCAGGAGACACATTGATTTGCACAATGGTGAGAAAGAAAGACGCTGCTGGATCAGTTCTTTAAAAGTACTCAAAACCTGTTTTTCTTTTCAAATGATAATCAATAAGACTATGAGGCATTTTGGATTTGAAAAGAAAATAATTATCTGAGATGCATGTAGACCAGGGGTCTTCAAACTTGGCCGTTTTATGACTTGTGGACTTCAACTCCCAGAATTCTTCAGCCAGTGTGCCTGGCTAAGGAATTCTGGGAGTTGAAGTCCACATGTCATAAAAGGGCCAAGTTTGAAGACCCCTGATGTAGACCCACTTTAGCACCTGTGGGAAACTCCTTGAAGCAAACATGTAAAAACACACCTTTCCCTAGGATCATGCATCAGCTGTGGAGGACAACCATGAAATCCTAGAAAAACACACACATAATCTGCTTTAATCTGGTAAGTGAAAGTGCCATTCTGCATAATAGAGCAGCTTTGGTGAATCACACATCAAAGCTTTGCACAGCCATAGAAAGCAGTCATCTTCCCCAGAATCCATTTATTTTCTTTTATGAACTAATCTACTTTAAATAATAATACTTATTTGCAGACTTTTTTTTCTTGGAAGCTTGAGCAAAATGGCAGAAATATCTTTTTTTTAATGCAATATTCTACTTTCTTTCCAGCTTAAAGTCAAATTTATTGAGAAAGGGAAAGGGTTAATGGACAGCAAGGGAACAATGTCATTGGAGAGAAAGGATAGTTACTCTAAGATGCTTATTTCTTGCCTTCAATTCCAAGATGAAAGGGCAGCAAAAAATCAAAGTGACCTGATTTGGCAAATTATAGCTTGCTAAAAGTCAGAAAGGTTGATCATTTGTATGAATCTTCAGGGTAGTGACCTTGCAGATCCATTAGAAAAATGAGTTTGGAAATGATTTCAGAGTATATTTTGGTGAATCTCTAGCAATTTCACATAAGTATATCTCAGAAAAAAAGAATAGGAACCACATTTTCTAAACATTTCTCTGATCACAGCTACATGCCAAAGTTTAGTGGAAAATGAGTTTCTATTTATTTACTTACTTACTTGGCTTTTATGGCTCCCTATCTACATGAAGGTTCTAGGTGATTCACAACAATCTGTAAAAACAGAGCTAAAAACAGAAGTAACCTTCCTCCATGCATTAGACCAAACAGCCTCTCAGCTGAGCCCCTATCTTAACCCAATGCCTAGGGGAAGAACCAGGTCCTCTGGAAGGTGAAAAGAGTGGGGATCCTTATACCAAGTGGCTGGAGTGACCCACTTAGAAGATATGTCTCTGAAGTCTGAGTAGGTAATAACAATAGCACTTAGACTTGTATACCACTCCACAGTGGTACCTTGAGAGTTAGTCTATAAAAGAAGCACACCCAGAACATTAACTCCAACTCCAATTAAGTGCAATAGCACTTAGATTTATATACCACTTCAGAGTGCTTTACAGCCCTCTTTAAACTGTTTACAGAGTCAACAAGATTCCCCCAACAATCTGGTTCCTCATTTTATTGACCTCAGAATTATGGAACCTTGAATTGGACAGAATCAAACTCCTGGCAGTAGGCAGTCTTTGCCTGAATTACTGCATTTTAACAATTGCACCACTACAACTTTATGGGAGGGGATCAGGAACAGATCTAACCTAGTAGGTTAGGTATATACCTCCAGTGAGAGGCAGTCCCAGGAGCAAGATGGCCCTTTGCCATTGAAGATTATAAAGATGATAACCAGCACTTTGAATTGCAGCCAGAAAGCAACTGGGAACCAGTGTAATTCATATATTTGATGCATATTAAAACAACTTAAGCATATACTGCACAATAGAACTTCACAGTGCTTTGAATTCAAAGGCAAAGGGCATTATGAACAACATATAATGCAAATATAGCATCTGAGTGCAATTATTTAAACCAAGCATATTTGTCCATGAAGTTGCATGACAATAGTAAAGAGCAACCTTGCTAAAACACAGGGAGCTGTGGAAGATGTCACCTTTGTGCTTCCACACTCTGAAGGTATGGCTGTGGTATCTAGACTGCAAAAATATGTATATGTACCAAGAGGCAGAAAAGAGATAGAGAAAACACAATATTTTGCTTCAATGTAGTTGTTGCTAAGATTTTGCGGCCCACACATGGTAGCCCCAATGAGAGGACTTTTGCCATTGAATCCAAAGCTTTCCCCTAAAATTCTTCAAGCTTGCATAGTAGTCATTCCAATAAGCTACTGAAAATATACTATTCCTTGTCAATAGCAGAATCAATCATAAAGTCGAAATTGAAATCGTAAAACAATATTTCATAATTGTAGGAGAAGAGCAGGCTGAACTAAAAGGCAGGGTTAAATGAGTCATTACTTTGGAATCATTGCATTGCCCCAAGAGAGTCAGTTCAAGACTCTTTGAATTCCATTGTCCCTTATCTAGCACCAATTTAGCTTTGTTGGTTAGTTGACTAGAATCTTGTTCATAGGTAGAATTAATAAACTTTTCTATCTTTTGGACTCAATAAAAGCTTCTGGCTATTTGTCCCTGACATAACAGGGTAAGGACTAGTGGAATTCAATTCTTCCTTAAAAATAAAGACCTTTCAGCAAATCTGAATGATTTAAATCTGGTTTAAGAATGGTTTAAGTCTTTGAGAAGAGATTGAACAACTGTTTGTCTGAAATGGTAAAGGGTTTCCTACTTGAGCAGGTAGTTGGACTAGAAAACCTCCTAGGTCTCTTCCAACTCTGTTATCCTGTTTTGTTAACTCTGAAATGCTTAATAGTATAGTCATAGCTGAGACTATATAGTTTAAAAACCACACAGATTTTCTTTCCAGTCACCAAATACAACTAAAAGGGAATCATTTTAATTTTCTGGTTCAACTTCAAGTGGCAGGCTAACTGCTTTTTTTCATTTGACCTGCTAATAATTCCCAGTATGCTTTTAAAATAAATGAAAGACCTCACTTTCCCTTAACTGATTTCTAAAAGCTCTTGCTAACTATCAGCAAATTTGAATGAACCCGACTCTGTTGGCTAAATATTCTTCATCTGTGATCCAAGGTGTGTTTCAAAGAAATGCTCTGCTGGAGTTTGCTCCTCTTTCATGCTCCTCTTTTCAAAGAGTTAATCACAGATGACTGCAAAAACAGATGCTTAGTCATAGGCAGCAACTGCACTGATTGCCATATAGACTCTACTGCTGCCAAAGTGACTGTTTGCAGAAATTAGCTGATCTGTTAATGTATGTCAAAATTAACTGATATGGGATTCTGAAAGATTTTAAAAATCGACACTGGAATATTTAAAAACCTCCTATACTGTTTGAAGGTGTTTTGCTTTTAACTATATATAAAAAAATATTTACAGTACCAGTAAAGAAATATATAAGTATAATAGCTTAATGTTTCATGCTCCGGGGTTTCCAGAATGCGACACAATTGGCCTCACATTCCCAAAAGTGCCTTTTTCAGGAGGCAAGTGGACTTTCTTGTGTTTCTTTTGAAGACGTTTCACTTCTCATCTAAGAAGCTTCTTCAGCTCTGACTAGATGGTAGGGAGTGGAAGGATTTATACTGCTTGCAGACAGATGATCATTTTCATTCCTTTAAAGCAAGGGTATCAAACTCGCAATGACATGGGATGTGTCACGACTTTTTTTCTATTGCCTGCAATGGGGTGGATGCATCCAACCCATGGGCTGGAAGTTGCTATGATGCATCCAACCCATGGGCTGGAAGTTTGACAACCCTGCTTTAGAGAGTCATTGAAACATTTAGAGGTTTACCTTTGTCTTTAAGATCACCTGAGTAGTGCAAATGTGTGTGGAGCCTTCTTGGCTGCAGGATGTTTTCTGCCCTGTGTCCCTTCACTGTTGAAAACAAGCACAGGCTGTCGGGGATGAGTCTGTGCTGTCTGCATCTCAAACTCAAGAGCAAATGGTTCCTGTAGTCTGCATTTTTTTCTGGAAATCCATTCATACTCCCGCACCATTCGAAAAAAAGCACCTTTGGGACAACCATACCTGCATGACTGAGAATCTCCATAGACATTTGCTCTCACATTATTCTCCCCAAATGCAGGCATAGAATAAAGGATTTCACTTATAGCAAAGCTGGTTCTGGTTGAATATCAAGAAAAATTTCCTAGCAGAACAATGCCTCCGTGGAAGAAATCATCCAGCCAGGTAGTGGTTTTCCTTCGCTGGGTATGGAAGTCATATATCATGGATATTTTCATTCCTGTATGGAACAGAATTTGTACTAAATGATCAACATGACTGCTTCCAACTCTATAATTTTTGAGCATTATAGAGAATGCATTTTGAATGAAGTGACAGCCAGACCCATCCCACTCCTTTGAGAGGAAAATATAATACACAAATTCTTTAAGGCTGAATCCATCATCATTTATTACTAGTGTAAAAAATGAAAAAAAAATAAAGTATGATCGTTCAATTTTCAAACTCCCAAACAAAAATGAGCAATTATGGGGCTCCTGAACATTCTGACTGCCAAAACCACTGTGGCTCACCCTATTTTTTTAAATATTTAAAAATGTGCTGCAATGAGTAAAGTTATTTCAAAAAGTTACTGTGAGTTAGAAAACAGCAGTTGAGTGACAGAAGATATAGGGAGAGTGAAGTTTGTTTGACCTAGAATTCTGGGTTTGTGGTTGTTAAATAAATACATAAACCTGCCTTAAATTGCTTTATACTATTACTACTACTACTACTACTACTACTACTACTACTACTACTACTAATAATAATAATAATAATAATAATAATAATAGATTCTAATAAAAATGGTTTTCTTTGTAGGAGGCTAGAAACTGGCTCTGTGTCAATAGAAATGTGGATGCTGTTTTTTTCTTCAATATACAGTAATGTATATCTGCAAATAAATATTGCATTATAACTTTTTTTTTTTCAATGCAATGGACCAGAAAAATAGGATAAAGCAGCTTTCTTAAACTGGCTGAAAAATTCTAAAATAGGAACACAATTATATAAGTTGAACATTTACACTTTCCAATAGGAGAGCTAAATTGAACTCTACTTATAATAATGATAAAGTTGGAAGGGACCTTGGAGGTCATCTAGTCCAACCCCCTGCTCAGGCAGGAAACCCTATACCATTTTGGACAAATGGCTGTCCAGTTTCTTCTTAAAAACTTCCAGTGTTGGAGCATTCATCGCTTCTGGAGGCAGGTTGTTCCACTGGTTAATTATTCTAACTATCAGGAAGTTTCTCCTTAGTTCTAGGTTGCTTCTCTCCTTCATTAGTTTCCATCCGTTGCTTCTTGTCCTGCCTTCAGGCACTTTGGAGAATAGCTTGACTCCCTCTTCTTTGTGGCAGCCCCTGAGATATTGGAATACTGCTATCATGTGCCCCCTCGTCCTTCTCTTCATTAAACTAAACATACCCAATTCCAGCAACCATTCCTTATATGTTTTAGCTTCCAGTCCCCTAATCATCTTTGTTGCTCTTCTCTGTACTCTTTCTAGAGTCTCAACATGTTTTTTACATCGTAGTGACCAAAACTGGATGCGGTATTCCAAGTGTGGCTTTACCAAGGCATTGTAAAGTGGTATTAATACTTCACATGATCTTGATTCTATCCCTCTTTTAATGCAGCCTAGAACTGTGTTGGCTTTTTTGGCAGCTACAGCACACTGCTGGCTCATATTTAAATGATTGTCCACTAGGACTCTCAGATCCCTCTCACAATTACTACTATTGAGCAAGGTACCCCCTATACTATACCTGTGCATTTGGTTTTCCTTGTCTAAATGTAGAACCTTACTTTTTTCTCCATTGAATTTCATTTTGTTAGATAGTGCCCAGTGTTCAAGTCTGTCCAGATCCTCCTGTATCCTAAGCCTGTCTTCTGGAGTGTTGGCTATTCCTGCCAGCTTGGTATTGTCTGCAAATTTGGTGAGTTCCCCATCTATCCCCTCATCCAGATCGTTGATGAAGATGTTGAAGAGCACTGGGCCCAGAACAGAACCTTGGGGCACCCCGCTACACACTTCCCTCCATGTAGATGTGATTCCATTGAGGACCACATGTTGAATACGGCCGGTCAGCCAGCTACGGATCCATCTGGTGGTGATGCTGTCTAGCCTGCATATTTCTATCTTATCAAGTAGTAGTTTGTGGTCTACTTTGTCAAATGCCTTACTGAAGTCTAAGTAAATTATATCCACAGCATTCCTCTGGTCCACTAATTTTGTCACTTGGTCAAAGAATGCAACAAGATTTGTCTGGCATGATCTGTTTTTGACAAACCTGTGTTGGCTTTCAGTAATGACTTTGTTTGCCTGTAGGTGTTCACTGCTTCATTGTTTGATTATCTTTTCCAGGATCTTCCCAGGTATTGAGGTCAGGCTGATAGGTCTGTAATTTCCTGGGTCCTTTTTTTTCCTTTTTTGAAGATGAGAACTACATCAGCTCTTTTCCAGTCCTCTGGTAGTTCCCCAGTGCTCCAGGATCTTTGAAAAATATAGTTCAGTGGTTCTGCCAGTTCCTTAAGAACCTTGGGGTGTAATCCATCTGGACCTGGTGATTTGAACTCGTCTAGGCTGGACAGGTGTTCACTTACCATTTTCTTGCCTATCTTAACTTGTATTTCTATTTTGTTTTTTATGGCACTATTTTTGATAGGTTGGTCTGTTTTTTCCCTTTGTGTAAAGACAGATGCAAAAAAGGAGTTAAATAGTTCTGCTTTCTCCCTGTTGCTTGTCACCTACTTGCCACTTTCACCCACTAATGGGCCAATTGTTTCCTTTGCTTTTTTCTTGTTCTTTACATGTTGAAAGAAGCTTTTTTTTGTTATTTTTGATTTTGGTTGCAAGCCTTAGTTCATTTTGAGCCTTAGCTTTCCTCACTTCATCTTTGCAGGCTCGGGCTATTTGCTGATATTCTGACTTAGTTATGTGTCCCTCTTTTTACTTTCTATACTTGTCCTTTTTATCTTTCAAGAAGATAAAGAATTAATAAAGAATAAAGAGATTCTCCATTTATTTTCATTCAGCAATTGTTAACTATTTGTTTCTTTTGTGTATATTTAAAATATATTTAAAAAGCTCTTCTATTAATTATAGTTTTTTTGGGGGAAAGTATTTGCTGCTGATCGTTTAAGAAAATCAGCAGTGACTTGTTGTTTGGATGGCTGCCTATGTAATTTAACAGTCTGTTCTCAAAGTGGTCAACCATCCAACTGCATAAGAAACTCACTAGTTTCCCAGCAGATGCCTTCAGAAACAGTCCCTTTGCCATTGAGATTAATAGTCACTAATTCCCCTGATTTCCATGAAGTATTCCAATCCAGTTTTCAAGCCAGACAAGCTGGTAGCCAGCACCATATCTCCTAGTAGCAATTCCAAAGTTTGATTAATTAAATACTGACTTTTTTTTTCTCTTTGTGACCCTGTAATCTCTCGTATCGGGATGGAGTCAGGGAGACTGAATGGAGCTAAGCATTTACTGGCTGGATACTCTTTCAACATGAAGTTTGCAGCAGAAAACTCTGTGTGCCCAGATAGTGAAACAACTGCCACTGTCTAGGACTGAGCTCTCAGCCTCCTGAGTGTGAAGCCAGCATCTTAACCTCTAGGCCACCGCGCCCCTTCAATTAAATGCTGACATAATTTGTCCTAATTATCTTTTTAACTGAACTGATTGAGCTAGAGATAATATTCTTTTTTCATACTGGCACATTCACTAAGATTTTTTTTAGCTATGAATAGGAGCCATATGAAATTCTAATAATAGTCATGTGAAAATGTGCAAAAGGATGCAAATGCTTTTTTTACCCAACAAACTACATTTATTATCATATATAATTTAATATGTACTTGTTTGCCTACTGAAACATCCAGTATGGTAAATCAGCCTTGAAGGATTGATCTCATTCAGTGCAAATGACTGCTTTAAATCAAATTTCTTTGCAGAATAAGATCACTCCTAGAAAAGCCACTCTGCATAGGCAACATTTGAGCTTTACCTGCAACCATTTTTCTAGTTTCAATTTCCATTGGAAATAATAGTCATTAGAATTATACAACCTGAAAATGCTTTGGGAAAAAAATAAATTGAAACTTGTGTGAACATAACATGGCACATCCTTACTATGGTTTAAAAGAGACTGGTATTTTTTTAACCATAAAATTACTCTTTTAAATCATAGTAGGGATGTGCCATGTCATGTTCACATGTCAAGTTTCAATTTATTTTTTTATTATTTATTGTGCATGGAGAGCACTTGCGTATAAAGTCACCAAGAGTTGGACACAATGAAATGGTTACAAATAATATTTCTTTTTATCTCAGACTTTCTTTGAAACCTGAAAAATTATGCCACTTGAAAGAATCCATTCTTTTTTTATATACACATTTTATTGTTTTTTTTAATTTTTACATCAAAGTGCTCAGGAAAACACCGTGGTGAAAGGGTAATCATTCATAGCAAAACAAGTTTATATATATATAAATGGAATGAATAAAGCACGTTCACCAGGAGAGTTTAAAGTTAAAATACTTTAATTAAAGTATTTTACTATATTAAAAGGTTGCCAAGCTTTCGTTGGGAAAACTCCCCAACATCTTCAGGGCTGAGAGACCGTTTCTAACAAGGTGGTTTAAACGGGTTCCATAGACGTCTGCGCTTGGTTCCTAGACCGTGCCAGCATTCCCCGCTGAACAGCTGATAGGTGGGAGGGGGAATCGGAGTAAAGATTTCTTCCGTCGTTCTCTCGAGCACTTGTGTTCACATCTCCGTCGATCTCAGGGGGTATTGTTAAAGCTATGTTCCGCCCTCTCCCAGCAGCACTGGCTCTCGTTGCAGCAGGAGGATTTAGTGCGATGTCATTGTGTATCCTACCATGGAGGCGGGGCTTCATTGGCTGCAGTTTAACATCTTTCCTCTGCTGCGTGCTCCCGTATTTATCTTCGCTCGCATGTACAAGCATCAACTGGATGTGGTATTTTTCAATGTTTGAATCATCCTCCTCCATCATGATGTCCTCCATGCTCATCTTCCCTCGTAGGTCAATATTCAAGTTAAATCCCTCCCATTTCCGTGAGCAAAAGTCTGTTGGTATTTGGGCAGATTGCAGCCAATGAAGCCCCGCCTCCATGGTAGGATACACAATGACATCGAACTAAATCCCCCCGCTGCAACGAGAGCCAGTGCTGCCGGGAGAGGGCGGAACATAGCTTTAACAATACCCCCTGAGATCGACGGAGATGTGAATACAAGTGCTCGAGAGAACGACGGAAGAAATCTTTACTCTGATTCCCCCTCCCACCTATCAGCTGTTCAGCGGGGAATGCTGGCATGGTCTAGGAACCAAGCGCAGATGTCTATGGAACCCGTTTAAACCACCTTGTTAGAAACAGTCTCTCAGCCCTGAAGATGTTGGGGAGTTTTCCCAACGAAAGCTTGGCAACCTTTTAATATAGTAAAATACTCTAATTAAAGTATTTTAACTTTAAACTCTCCTGGTGAACGCGCTTTATTCATTCCATTTATAATTATGCCCGGGAGTCGCATTTTCACCATCATTATTGATATATATATATATATATATATATATATATATATATATATATATATATATATACATATATATAAAAAACTAAAATTAATACCTTAAACAATTCCCCTCTCTATTTCCCTCACATGATATAACAAATTTAGTTTAATCTATTTCTTCTTAAAATTCAATCAATCCACAGAATCATCCCTACTATTACATCTATATAAATCACTCCTGCTTTTAAGCTCCACTAATTTCAATTGACATATTCCAATTAATCTTAAACAAACATATTAATAAAATTTTGGGTATCCCTTCTGCAACGCACATAATATTCCAAGAATAACATTCTAATATTTTCACATATATTCCATCTCTTATTTTAATACATCATTAATTAATACCCTTTCTTCTCATCATAGATCTCTCTAATTCTTCTGCTATTACAAAATAGTTTTCTATATAAACAGAATAAACAAACAAAAAAAGAATCATTTCGACCTGTTAAGTAAAATTTAAATCTCAACCAAATTAACTATCGTATCTAAGACAAACATATTATTACACCAATTATTATCTTAGTGATTTCATTTACTCAATTAAATTGTCAAATCAGTCCAAATCTCTAAAGCCTTTTTGACCCAATAATTAAAATTTTAAATCACATTTTAAAATCTAACTCTGGCTTTTTTTCTATACCAAGCTGGTTTCCGTAATGACGCTTCTATGTCATCAAATCTCAGTATTTGAGTACTAATGTTTATCAACAAATCTATCTGATCAAACTTCTCTTCCCCTTCTTCCAATATCATGTAAGCAATGTAGTCCATTTTATTCATTTTATAAATTCAGCTTGGTTATCCTCCTGTGTAGTAGTTAGCTGATTTATAGAGTAGTCATTTAAAGTCTTAATCTGGGATTTTGGGTACAGAATTTTTCTAAAGTTTAATTGATCGGTGAGTTCTTCCATCTCAAATTGTGTGCACTGTTGCATATAAGCTTCTTTTTGGCCTGTAGATATGTCTTTTAAAATTTGGGACTCAGCTTGTGATTCTACAAGATGGTCTTTAGTTTTTCTCCATGACTTCATCTCCTCTGTCATTTCCAATATTTTTTCCAATATCAGCTCATAACCCAGTCCAGAATTCAATTGATCAGTACATTTTTCTTCCATCTCAGATTGTGTACACTGTGGAATATAGGCTTCTTCTTGACCTATAGGTTGATCTTTTAAAGTTTGAGGCTCAGCTTGTGGTTTTGCAAAATAATCTTTAGTTTTTCTCCATAACTTCATCTCCTCTGTCATTTCCAATATTTTTTCTAATATCAGCTCATAGTCAAGCTGTGGGTAAAAGTCTTCTATTTTCATAGTAAAAGAATCTTTTAATCTTTTTGTGGAAACTATATTTATTAAGAGTCCATATACGTCCACCTCCACCATTTTTAAATCACAAACACAACCCACAGCTGTTTCCAAGCCTTTATCTTTTCTTCTTGTTAATTTCTGAAGGTCAAAACCATCTTCAAACACCAAAGCAAAGACATTACAGTTGCAGTAAATATTTTTGCCACAAGATGTCCTCAGTGAGCTATAGAAAGTTTTTTTCTTTGCACATTAAAAGCCTTTATCTCATTAAGAATGACAAAGAAAGAGATAGAAAAAAGCAAATATCTTCAGTATAGTAAGTAGAATAATGCTCTATATTACAAATCTTTCCTGGGATGCTCAATATCCAAAAAGTTCAAAATATAATAAGTGCTATTCTGTAGTTTTGTTTAAAGTATTTTTTCCCCAAACAAACGCTGTTTTCTTAGAACAGGGAAGTCATCCAAAAAGCAAGCTCTTTGCAGGAAAAATAGTTGGGGATAGGTGGGGGAGGGAAAAGTCTCACCCAGATTTCTCCATGGTGGTTTCTTCATGCTTAGCTGTTCTTTTGACTTTGACTGGTGCAGCTGAGTGGTCGGCCATTTTACTGGCCGATCTTTACTCTGTCGGTCCTAAGGAGTCAGCTGCCACTTTCCCGCAGTTACCAGCAAGCCCCCTCCACAGTGGTTGCCCCTTCAGGGCGACTTTCAACCCCCTCCAGGGTCTACCAGCGAAGGAAACACAGCTGGTGGGGAGACAAGTCTCTTCCACATGACCGGAGTCGCCATGAACCGGAACTGGAAGTCAAAAGAATCCATTCTTAAAGTTAATGCAACTATCAAAGTTATTTAGGAATTAAGCCTACATTTTTGGATAGTCTATATCAAATAATGACCATTTAATTCATGTAGAGATAGAGTCTTGAGGGTACTGTGGACAGTCAAGAAATCAAACTGAAGGATCATGAAATAAATAAATCAAGTTCTCACTTGACCCCTAAATGGCCAGGTTCAAATTATCCCACTTTGGACACATTCTGCAAAGATCTAGCTGTCTGGAGAAGGCTTTAATGCTGGGAAAGTAGAAAGAAAAGGAGAGGATGACCACCAGCAATGTGATGGACTCAATTATAGTCTGATGAGTGCAACCTGAAAGACCAGGTTAAGGGATAGATCATCATGGATCTATCTATCTAGGCCAGGTGTCCACAATCCCTGGGCTGTAGACCAGTACCGATCTGCAGCATGCTAGCAATTGGGCCATGCAAAAAAGCGAAGCCCCATCCATGGGATGCAGGCAACATGCAAAACCATGCTCCTCCTGTCCACAAAAAAACCCCAACCTTTCTTCATGGAACCGGTCCCTGGTGCCTAAAAGGTTGGGGCCAATGATCTAGGCAGTCATTAGGATTCAACTATGACTTGATTCTGCTTTCATTTATCTGACATTAGCATTAATTATCCATTAAACCTTTCAACAAAACCCAGATCTTGATTCTAGAGTCATTTATATTTAGCTAACTCTTCAATGTTAGACCTGAGGACTTCTCTGCAGACTGATGCAAACAAATATTAAAGAGAAGATGGGACCTGCCTACTTTTTTCAGCCATATACAACTTGTACTCTCTGCAATATTTTAATGAAGATGAGTAGTCTCTGAGTTAAGAAGTGGTCTAATTTCTACCAGAAATTGCCCTTGAGGAAAAGAAAGAAATTGAAAAAACGCTGAAAGAAATGCCAACTTTAATTCAGCTGGATATACTAATGTTAAATACATAAAGTTGCAAAGTTCACCAGGGTTCAGTCAGGAACAAGGAAGTTAGGTGTTTGGAGATTTTTGTATTCTTTGCCTGCCATCTACTGCAGTTTGAATTTCTGAAGGTCAACTATCTATGCCTAAGTAATGTATATCTTTATTCAATTCATTTTAGCTACTGTAATATGATACATTGATCTCCATTATTTAACACCTGCTTGCTCGTCTGCTGACACAGTTTCTAGCTGAACTTTGAGAATTTCCATAAAAAATGTTGTGATGTATATGTAACTTTCTGATTGTAGTCAGGAGCTTATGGGGTGATCATTTGTCACATCAGTTTTGTCCCTTTTATGGGAAGCAAAATGGATCACCTACAGCTTTTGAGAATTTACACTGACCCATCAATCTATATAAATAAAGATGTTATCTTAGAACTCCACTGATCTGCACTGGTAATTTAGCAGCATGGAAAGCATTAGTGTACCCAGCAGATACTTTTCCATTTTATTGTCCAATTAATTAGAAAATTTCAGAAGAAAATAATGGATGCTGGTTTGAAATAGAATTTGCCCATAAGATTTGTGACACTGAATCAGAGAAAATGCTCCTAAATAAAATATTATCAGCTATTTGGTTATCAAATCGTTTAAAAATATTAGTCATTAACGAGCACAAGGCAGATCATGAGGCAAATATAACTATAGATATATAGACTTGAACCATAGGATTAAAATATAGGGGGGGTTTCAACCTATTGAAACCTATACCGTCCTTCTTTTTGGAGAATGTTTGATTAGCAATCATCTGCACCAGGATTTTGTCTTCTGAAGCTCTCTTCATCTTGATTCAATACCAGATATTTAAGCTGAAATCTTGCATACAGAGCCTGAATGTGTCAACTGTGAGAGAAGCACTCCCAGAAACATTAACGCCAACTTTGTTGCAATGCTATAGCAATAGCAATAGCACTTAGAGTTATACCTCTTCATAGTGCTTTACAACCCTCTCTAAGTGGTTTACAGAGTCAATATATTACCCCAACAATTTGGGGTCCTCCTTTTGCCAACCTTGGAAGGATGGATGGCTGAGTCAACCTTGAGCTGGTCAGGATCGAATCCTGGCTGTAGAGTTAGCCTGCAATGTTGCATTCTAAACACTATGTCACCATGGATTAATAGAATCTTGCAAATCTGTAAGTAGATCTCTTCTCTTCTCACTTTTACAGTCCAAGAAACTAGGGATGGTCAATCCTAAGATGTTTGCCACATCCTCATTTCTTTTGCAAACTCAGATGCCACCTTTCTGACTGTTGCCTAGTCTCTGTTTTTTCCTCCTCTCTCCCAAGGTCATTCCCACATACCATTATAATATGCTTGTTAACGAACCATGCTGTTATAAGTTTGCTTTGCAATAAAAACAATGCCTTGTATGAAGAACTTCCAAAAGTGTCTCTTTCAGGTAGTTGTACGTTTGGTTTAGCATCCAAAACCTTGTGGGGCATCCTCAAATGCCAGCTCCATGCTAAAAGCATAGCGATTTCAGTTGGTGGGTTTACTATCCACCCTGTTTCTGTTTTGTGGGAAACATATTTTTGTCTTATTTTGTTAGAAAAGAAAAAAATAATCTTACACAATTTCAGTGGCATGCTCCTCAGAAGTTCTATTAGCTAATATGAGATGGGGGAGGGGGCAGGAAGAGAAGAGAAATAAAGAGAGAGAAGTTGGCAGTCACATATAGGGCACAGAAGTTGTAAGTCTCTGATCTCTCCATTAGAGTTCAAAATGTTCTCTACAATGGGTAGATGATACCTCTATTTTATCCAATGCCCTAAAATACTATAAAATCATCTTAGAAAGAAATGGTCTTTGGATTCTCTGACAATATATGTAATAGCTCCCCAAAAATCCTTCATCATTTTCCATTAGAGTCTGTCCTGAATGTCGCTTCCAAAAGCTCTACCTTGATTCTTTTTATTGTAGATTCATAGAGAATGCAAAGTCAGTTTTCCAGATGCACTGAAACTGAAATTAGGGAACATCCTAGTAGACTTGTGTGAATGATGAAAGAAAAACAGGTGAAATCCTGCATA
Source organism: Crotalus tigris (assembly GCF_016545835.1). NCBI lineage: Eukaryota > Metazoa > Chordata > Lepidosauria > Squamata > Viperidae > Crotalus > Crotalus tigris. The sequence continues at coordinate 1,111,888 of NW_024096465.1, read as the reverse complement.
AGTTCCCAATTTTGTATTCTCCAGAGCAGACAAATACTATCAAAAATAATAAAAGCACAATGCTCCCCTTTTAAAGAAAATTCTTTTCACTTCAGCTCACAACCAAGCACATTATGATGAACATCACTTTTTAAAGTCTGATTACGCCACACGCTTTCTGAAGTAAAAGAAAACATTTAACCTGATAAGATGGTCTGTCAGGTACTAAGATCTTGAAAGAGAAAGATCAAAGAATGTGCATTTGGAGGGGGGAGATTAAGTGAACATCATTCTTCTATTTTACTCTTCTATAAATTCAAAAAAGTGAGATTTATGCTGCGCATCAAGTTTCTTAATTAACATAGCAACCACAAAAATTGTATCACAGTGACACTAAATATTTCTACAGCAATAGGATGTGGCTATTGAGCATTTTGAGAACAATACTGGATAAGACCAACAGTTTTATCTCCTGTGGTTACCATGATATCAGGTCAGGGAAAGGCCCTTGAATTGGTCTCAGCAACTCACTTTACAGATGTGGTGCCATTCTCCTTATTGAAGTCAAGAGGTAACACTGCTTGCTTTGACAAGTTGCCAACAGTTTTGACTAGCACTGACAATGGTTAGAAGTGAGTAGCTGACTGGAAGTGTCAACATTTCATTTTGTAGAAAAGGACCTTTTTTGTTACTGCACATGGACAAGGCAATCAGGACTGGCGAATTAAATATGTAATGTCACATTTGTTTTTTAAACTTAAGGAGCTGTAAGGAGACACAATCACCATTCAAAAATCTGTATAGTTCTACAGTATCCTTTGGCATAAAATGTTATGCCTAATACTCAGGACACAATTCTAAACTTTTAAATCCAGATATCACTTGAAGACCCATTCACATTTTTATGGATCAGGGAAAAAATATTTATAAAAAGCACACTACACACTAATACTCCTTGGGAAAGCAAGGTTCAGAATAAAATTGGACTCAAAGTACCAGGTTAATACCAACAGCCACTTTTAAAACTGTCAAGAAAGATTTAGCAGATCTTGCAGTGGGATTCAGTGTGTCTAAATGTTCTAATTAACTGGTAATTTTTTTTATTTCCCCTTATGGTACCTTCACCATCTATATGCAGAACTTTGGAATATAGAATTATGAGTTTTAGAGTTTGAAACTCTGAATGGCTCTTTAGTATTTCACAAAAACTGATATTTACCATCCCATCTAGAATTGCCAGAAACTGATAAGCTTCAGTACATTTAGCATATATCTCTGTTTAATGACAGTAAATTTGTAAACAAATAATGCCACTAACAAACTTTATTGCTCTATGCCTTCCTCCTATCCATAGCATGAGGAAAGTGAAGGGCATTCAAAGAACCATGAAAAAATTATCATGTTAAAGGCAGACTTTGCTGCATTTTGCTCCACTTTTTTGCTGAAAGATACAAACACTTCTGAATAAAAAGATAGCAATAGCACTTAGACTTATATCCTGCTTCACAGTGCTTTACAGCCCTCTCTAAGTGGTTTATAGAGCCAGCATATTGCCTCCAACAATCTGGGTCCTCATTTTACCAACCTCAGAAGGATGGAAGGCTGAGTCAACCTTGAGTTGGTCAGGATCAAACTCCTGGCAGTGAGCAGTGAGTTAGCAGTACTGCATTTTAACAACTACACCACCACGGTTCTGTAAAGATAACTGTAATATCATGCATCATGTATGTGAATTGTGCAGAGATTAGTGTCTTTTAAAATTAAAGTGGATTCATTTATTCATATTCACTTATGAACATATGGAGATGGAATCTTACCCATATACAAAGGATGGCTAGAGACTGAACTTTCTTGTTCTTCTCTGATTATGATCCTCATTGAGAATATCAACATCTTTTTTTCCCCAAAAGAGTCGAGCAGAATAATAAAACAATAAGATTAACTTTATAAGGTTTCCTGATTCTCAATTCCTCACCTTTGAGAAAAATCTTTCTTGCTTTCCATTAAAATCCAGAGCCACAAAAATAAATCATAAAGCTATGCTGTGCATTCTATGAAGATTTATATTTGTCTTCTCAAAAACTGAAGCATGGCCTTGTGCTATAGAACAGCCATGAATCATATTTTTGTCACTATTGTGTTCATGGACTTCTCTCATCACTAGATATTATTAACATTTTCTTTGTATGTTCTTTTTCAGCTAGCCCTATACCACACCTGTTTAACATATTACAATTTTAGTTATTTATATAGTAAGTTGATCACAAGACTTTTCATTTAGCCAGAGTATCTCATAATAAATTTCAGTATGCATACTATAAATATTGTAAGATGTTTGATATGATGGGATGGGATGGGATGGGATGGGATAGAATAGAATAGAATAGAATAGAATAGAATAGAATAGAATAGAATAGAATAGAATAGAATAGAATAGAATAGAATCTTTATTGATTTAGTCATTTGACATTAAAAATATGCAACTAATACAAATATGCAAGTAAAGACAAAGAAAATAATAGGACATATTCATAGTAAGTTGTCATCCCCACGTTTAACCTCAATCCGATCTCAATATTCAATTTTCTTCAAAATGGCCTTTGAAATAAAGAGTGTTGTTTTTTAAAGTGATATGCAGATTTGTTCCATGCAAAATAACAGTTTATCTCAGGCGTCCCAGTATTTTTTTTTTTTTTTTTGTTATTAAATAAAACTCCAAGTATGCAACCATTTCTGCAGAGTCCACTTTGCAGTCAAAAAGAATGTATCTTAATATCTTTAATGGCCAGTGGTCCACAAATGCAGACTCTTTAAATGGAACTTGATGAAATCTGCCACGACTTCTAGTTGTTTGAAACAAGCTCTAAAAAAAGCTCTTGACTGAAGAATATAGTCATCTTCATCACAATTTGTGGCAAGAGAAGTATAATAAAGGTACTTTTCAGCTGCCCCTAGTACCATGAAATGCTATCATCCTTACAGGCTTTCAGTGGAATGGAAATGGCAAAACAATGCGCCATCTTTATGGATGAGGATATATAGTAATTGTTAGCAAGCTGCTTATTATTCCATCTTCCATGCATGGGGAGTTAAAAATTTCCTAAGCTGTGTCCTTAATTCTTGATGGGGAATTGCAACTTCAGTTTGTAAAAGCTGAACATTTTTCTTACATGACAATTTACCAAGAAAACTTCATTTCTCTAGGAGCAGAAAGATCTATAGATCTTCCATTACAGGTGGTGCTCAACTTAGATCTATTCATTTAGTGACCATTTAGTTATCATAACACTGGAAAAGGTGACTTATGAACGTTTTTCACACTTACGACTGGTCATGTGATCAAAATTTGGGTGCTTGTCAACTGGCATATAATTTATGCCTCTTGCACTGTCCCAGGATCATGTGATTACCATTTGTAAGTGTCCCAGCAGGCTTCTGACAAGTAAATTTAATGAAGGAAGCCAGATTCACTTAAGAACTGCATGATTCACTTAACAACTCCAGTGATTTGCTGAAAAGCTGCAGCAAAACAAGCTCATAAAATGGGGCAAAAGTCACTTACTTAGCAACTATAACTTTGGGCTCAATTGTGAGTCAAGGACAATCTGAACTGAGTTCAAACTTAACTTTGCAGAGATCTAAGCATGAACTGCCGAAAGTTAAAAATGCACACTCCAAACCAATCCATTTTTTTTATTGAAAATTTTTAAGTTTTACAAAACAATTCCCTTCCCCAAACCCCCCCAACCCTCCCATACCCTCCCCAACCTCCCCAATCCTCCCATACCCTCCCCCAACCTTCCCAGAGCTGAGTACAGGCTTAGTTAAAATTTTTCAAAAAAAGTTAAAACACATATAAATCCTAAGCAAATCTAAATACATTGATTAAACAAGTTATCTTCTCTTAAAAATAATAATAAAAAAAAAATTTTATAATTACAATCATTAAACACATTATAATATACTCTAAACATTTTCTAATGTCATACTTATATTATTGTCCATCATTCTTTATAAACTCCCTCCAAAACACAAATTTAAACATTACCTATACATACAATATAGAATCTAATCTCTCCCTCTTTCTTTATCCTAAAACACAAAAATAAACATATAAACATTCATTATACCATTAAGACAAAATACTCTTTTGAATACTCCTTAAATTACTAAACTTAAACTTCTTATCTAAAATTTTCATTCGATCTCCATAATCTTCTCTCCTCTTTACCAATAACCAATTCCATCCACAATGAACACATTCCTTATCAGTCTCTCTTATCCATAAACCTTGAAAGAAGTGCTTTGAAATCTGCCCTTAAAGGTTGCTCCAAAAAGTTTATAAATCTTGCTTCTCCCGCAGACTCAGAAACCAATACTTGTGAGGCTTCCTTAACCTCCTTCTTCTGTTGCTCCTTTTCTTTACGTTTATGTGTTGCACGGGTTGTCCTCTGCTCCTTCATCTCAACTTGTTGAGGCCCCTCGAACTGAGATTTCCCAATTTTCATAAATATAGGCTCTTCAGACTGCAATTCTACCTTCTTCTCTTCCAAAGTTTTAAACGTAATAGATGGCGATGAACATACCCCCAGGACCGAAGTGTAAAACTCTTTTGCTTTAAAAACAGTATTAAGTCTATAATGTGTCCCCGGGTAATTCACCACCATTCCAGTCGGAACATCCCATCTGAACAAGATTCGCCTCTTTTTAAGTTCATCTGCTAAAAAAGCAAATTCCTTTCTTCTTGTTAAAATTTTAGATGGGATCTCCTTTAAAATTATAACATCTTGTGAAGCAATTTGAAACCTCTTCTTATAAAAAGCTTGTATAATTTTGTTGCGCAGGGATCTTTTCCCAAAATAAATTACCACATCTCTTGGCAAATTCCTTTGCTCTGCCACCACAGAATTAACTCTAAATGTTTTTTTCAATTTCACTAAGTATTTCCTCTTTTTCTCTATTCAAAATCACAGCAAAGTCATTTGCAACCATCTCTCTCAGATCTCCTTTCACAGACTCTCTCAAGCCTCTAATTCTTAAAGCATATTCCATTTGTCTATATTGAAGCATAAGAATCTCATCTTGAAAATTTTCCATCTCTTTTTCCATGCTTTCAAATTTTCCCTCCATCAATTCCACTTTTTTCTCCTACCTCTTCTACACGAAAGTTCAACTTTTCAAGAACAGAGGCAACTCCTTTTAAAGCCAAAACTATCTCTTGCCTCAAAATCTTGTTATTTTCCTCTAAAATCTCTTTCATTTCTCCCATAATTTGAGATATAGCATTTCCCATTATGTCTTGCAAATCCTTCACCATTATTAACTGTGCCAAAGAAGAGGGTGAAGCTATTGATTTAGGTTGTTGCGCTGATGATAACACCGAAGAAGAAACCACCTTGGGAGCTGTAGGAATTACTGAACGCTTTGGAGCCATCTTAAAAAATCTTTACTCTTTCTTAAAAATTACCCCCAAAAAAGGAAAGAAAAAGTTAAGCAAAAGAAAAAGAGAGATTAACTCCAAAAAATCAAAAAAATCCTTCAAAAGGAGATCATTATAATAAAAAGAAAAAAGTTAAAAAAAGAAAAGGGAAAGAGAAAAAAATGATTAAATAGAAAAAATCCATTCCATTTTTTTAAAAATACAAAAAACAAAACAAAAAAGAAATCCTTCAAGAAATAAAAAAGTTAAACAAAAATAATAATCCTCCTAAAATCCAAACCCAACATCAAAAAATCATTATAAATAATCAAGTCCACATTCCGTTCCAGTCATTAAAAAAAAACACCAAAAAGCCTGCCGATCGCCATTTTACTTTCCCTTTCAACAAAAGAAAAAAACAAAAAGAGGGAATAAAAGTAAATCTTCAAACTTAAAATCCAAATAAAATCAGAAAAAGCAAAATCCTCTACTCAGCCCTGTCCGCTTTTAAAAAAAAACTCACCAGATCACTTTGATTGCGGAGGTGGTTGCAGCGGCTTGTTTTGTCCCTAGAGACAAAAACAGCTGGGAAGCGGAGACAGTCCGAACTCTGTGGGAGCACTATTTTCACCCCCCAAAAGAAAACCTTGGGGGTGCATAAGAGGCTCTACCACTATTCAGATGATCCTCTCCTCCCCCCCTTTGCCCGGGAGGGAGGTTTTGAACCGCAGAACAGCTGATGTCTGCTGTTCATAGCGGTTCTAACACTTACCCAGGAGGACGGCTACAAAGTAGCCGCCATCGCGCGCGCAGATCCACCGGAAGCCCCCAAACCAATCCATTTTTATTCTAATATCCTTGAATATTCAGCAGCTTACTTTTTTAAAAAAAAACCCACAAAGTTACCAAGTAACACTTAACCTGTTTCTACAGCACTAATCTTTAAAAAAAAAATAGGCTAAAAGTTTTCCAACTGATCAACCCAAAATCTATAAAAAATTTTAAGTGATCCGCATTAGAAAAATAAGTACTTTGTCTTCTGGAGTCATCATCTGATAAATGTTATTGATGCTTCAAATAATCAACTGTATCCAGATGACAGATATTATACCTTTAGGAAAACATGAAAAAGTAATTCTGCTGCATTGCTAAAGAAAAAAACATGCATGAGTTTCCAATACACTTATATAAGAACTAGACTGCTAGAACTTTAAAAATTTGAGTGTTTGGTTTATTTATTATGCACTGTCAGGATGCATCTGTTGCACATTAAGCATGCAGTTTGTATTGGCAAGAAATCAGCTCGTTTTCATTTTTGACTACAGTCAAGACCTGAACTGAGGAAAAAAGGAAGCAAAGTCGGTGATACAACACATTAGAACTTTGTATTGCATTTTCACTGTTGCTCTTTATTGCTTAAATTTCCCCATTTTAAAAGGAACAAACCAACCAGCTTATGCATGAAAGATACTAAGAAAAGCTGCAACACAATAAATTTTAATTTCTGAACAAGGTAGGTTTGTGGCTGGATCCTACCATACCTTCAATATTTTCTACAATCTTCTCCCTCAGTTCAGACTACTCTAGGAAAGTAATCAATAGGAAAAAGACAAGCATCTTCACTGCATACCTAAAATAATTTTTATAGAGCAGGTACAGTATTCCTGGCTACTTGTAAAGCAAATCCATTCCTGTGATCAAGTTACTGCTCAATCCTTTTCCTTTGAAGGACAGGAAAAGAATTTATCAGGAGCATATCAACTAATGTCCTTTGGCCCTTATTACTTTAAATCTTCTCCTTCAGAGCAGGTTTCCTCCAAATTCATGATCAACAAAGAAGAGATCTGTTGAAGGCCTATTATAAAACAGAGAAACATGAATCTGGTACATCTGTAGCTTGAAAATATTATGTCCACCTGCTGGAGGGAGTGACTAAGAGATCCATGTTGGATAGAATTAAAGATACATCTGATACAGCTTTTTATAATCAAAATTATCTTTCTAGGAAGCCCCAATAACCTTCTGTGATTCTTTGTTGTCCAGAAACTGCCCTTTAAAAATATCAAGAATGGTTAGGCATCATTGTTGTTGTTGGTTGCAAAGTCGTATCTGACCCATCGCAACCCCATGAACAACGTTCCTCCATGCCTTCCTGTCCTCTACCATTTTCTGGAGTCCATTTAAGCTCATGCCTACTGCTTCAGTGACTCCATCCCGCCACCTCATTCTCTGTCGTCCCCTTCTTCTTACAGCATCAGACTTTCTTTTCACCAGCAGATGCATCCACAGCAGAGTGTCCTTTTGGCTTTGGCCCAGTCACTTCATTCTTTCTGGTGCTACTAGTACTAGCCCTCTGCTCTTCCCCAGTAGCATATTGGACACCTTCCGACCTGAGGGGCTCATCTTCCAGAGTCATATCTTTTTGCCTTTTGGTACTGTCCATGGGGTTTTCATGGCAAAGATATTGGAGTGAGTTGCCATTTCCTTCTCCAGTGGATCACATTTTGTCAGAACTCTCTGCCATGATCTGTCCATCTTGGGTGGCCCTGCACGGCATAGCTCATAACTTCATTGAATTACGCAAGCCCCTTCATCACGACAAAGCAGTAATCCATGAAGGAGTATTGTAACTTTGATGATGATGATGATGATGATGAGGATGATATTGAAAAATATACAACAATAAATTTAATAATGATGCAGCCAATTCTCATTTGGGGTTCCTGTCTGAAATATTTTAGATTTGTTTGTGAACATTTGATCTAAGCTATAGTAATGTCTAGGTTTGAAATTAAGTCAGACTCTGTGATCTGTTCTGGATTCAGTGCTGTTCTCTTGAAAAAAGAAATTCTTTGAAGTGATACTATTGCACTAGAAGGAAACCCAAGCGAGCATTATTTTTATTTGTTTGTTTGTTTCTTTGTTTGTTTAAAAAGTCATTATACAGCAGATACAAAGGCAATCCTTGTCAGCACATTTGGGATAGACTGACAATAATTTTACTCCTTCCCCCCAGTTGGCTGTAATTTGTAAACCCCAGCCATTGCTAAATTCCAACTGTGCTGTGCTGAACAGCTGGTCCCTGGATAAAGTTGGAAAAGATTCTAATGAGTTGGCCCATCTTGATGCTTTGAAGGAAGAAAGAGAGGCCTTGCTGCCCCTTTTATACATATGGAAATGGTACAAATCTGTCACCAGAAAACAGGTTGTTGGCTGATATTTGCATTTTAGATGTGTCTGGAATTAATTGGTTTCAATGAGATCTTGCTGAATGCCATAAAAGTAGAAATCTGCAGGACATCTTTTTGCTCTTGTTTTGTTTGTGAGTGATGAGAGATCAGTTATTTTCTCAAAAAGTGGATATGGGGTACATCTACGAAAAGTGATAAGGCAGGGAACATAATTATGCTCCTTTCATTTATTGGAAAAAGTATTCTCTGAGCACAAAACTGTGGTCTAGGTGTTTAATTCCACTTTTTCCATAGTACAGTGGATAGGTAATTCCCCAATATGTTTTGTGGTAGAGTAGAAAGAATAAGGCAACCACTCTGAGTCCTGAATCCTACTGAGATAGACATTTTTGCTTCAGTTTTTTCCTGTTGCGATTATAACCCAATATGCACACTTTTTATTTTTATGATTATTTTGTCTTAGTCCTTTGACTTTAAAAAAGAAAACCTAAACAATGTTTTAGGGAGGACTAGATCTCTTTTAGGTGTGGTACACAGCTTCAAGCCCTTAAAATGCTAAAAAAAGCAATTGATTGAGCCTAATCTCATTGGAGAGCATTGATGCTTTCTTATATTGAATTCTTCCTGATGATCAGGAATGGAATCAACTACTCCATAGTGACTCCAAATGATTCAGTGAATTCAATTCATCTTTTGAAAATATACCACCAGACTGTGGTAAAATCTAAATTAATACTGTAAGTTGAAACTCTCTGAAATAATGATTTTTAAAGTCTATGTTCACTGAAGAGCAAAAAGATAATTAGGGGACTGGAGGATAAAACATGAAGAATAGCTACAGAAACTGGGCATGGTTAGCCTAGTGAAGAGAAAGACCAGGGAAGAATGATAGCAGTGTTCCAATATTTGAGGGACTGTCACAGAGAGGAGGGGATCAGCCTGTTTTCCAAAGCACAGACAAGGAAAAATGGATGGAAGCCGATCAGTGAGAGATGAGGAGAAATTTTCTGACAGTGAGAACAATCAACCAGTGGAACAGCTTGCCTTCATATGTTGTGGGAGCTTTATCACTGGAAGCTTTCAAGAAGAGACTTCTGTCAGAAATGGTGTAGGGTCTCCTGCTTGGGCAAGGGGTTGGACTAGATGACCTGTTATTCTGATTCTGATCTTCTAAATTAAATCCAGCATCCTTCTATTTCAAAACCCACTCTTTCATCTAAACTAACTAGAAGGCAGCAAAATACAGTTTCAAATCTGGTCAGCCCAATTGCCCTTTTTCCTGTGCATCTTGTGTACCTTATATTTAACTCATGATTTTTCCCCATGCCATACAAACTTAAATATAGCCTTCTGCTATTTTTTAAATAGTTCTTCAGTTATCAAAATTTCACCCTCTACTTCGCAGACTTCACAAATAATAGTTAATGGAGATTTAACCAAGCCATGTGAGATACAAAAAAGGAACAAGACAAGATTGCCTTCTGTTCCTCTTTTTATTTTGCTTTGCTTTATTTTGTTTTATTTTTGTTCTTGAAATATAAGATAAGAGGATCATGGGCATAAAGATTAAAAAACAGTCATACAAGTTATGAACTTTTGGCTTTGGTTTTGGTAGACCCTTTAAAGGGAATTGAACTTTTCATGAATAAATGTTAAAAATTGGCTTCTGAGCAGGTTTAAAGATTAATAGATAGAAGACAAAGATGCGAACAAAAAAATATGAAGATACAAGATAAAACAAAAATGATAATTAAAATGAGCTTTAAGATTGAGACAAAATAAAATATTTAGGTATAATTATGACAAATTTGAGTTGTATTTTCTTTCCAAATAACTATATTAAGACATGGAATGCAGCTAGAAAAGATACATCAAGATGTTTTTTAGGTAATATCTGTTTTAACAACTGATATTATAATCATTTTATAAAATTCCAAAATTTATATTTTTTAAAACCTTAAACAAGAAAGTTTAGCTCAAATTGTCAAAATCTGTCTCTGTCTCTAAAAAGATCAATATGGCTTGTTTTTCATTGTTGTTCCAAATATTCCAAAATATCCAGCATAGTTCTAATATTATCTTTCAACTGTCTTTTAACCATAATTCTCATGAATAAATTCTTGCAAAATTATTTTCAGTTATTCATTTAAGATCATTGTAAACAATTTATAGATGTTATTCAGTGATGTTATTTGTCTATAATTTCTTGCTGAAGTCAAATTTTGGCCCTGCTTAGGTATTAATGTTAATACCTGGCATCTTTCCTCCTTTTCTCCTTTTAGAATAGAATTTATTGTACTTTCTAAAGATTGTAATTTATTAATCCTCAAAGCATTTATAATACAAACTTAAATGTGCATATTTTTTATTGCTTCTGAAACTTAATGTCAGGAGCCAGGATAAAGTTTATAAGATCTGTTTGAATATTAGAAGCCCAGGTTGGTAGTTGGGTTGTTGATTTGATCTTTGACTTTGGCAATTTGGCTGCAAACATTTTATCTCCAGTCAGGAAGATATCTTCATGCTACCTATATACCTAGGAATCTGAACTACTAATGGTCAAGACAGATTGGTGCCAAATAAGAGTCAATGGATTTGAAAAAGAATTGGAGTGAGGTTTCTTATGGGGAACATAGAGATTCCAAACAGATGATTACTACTATAATCACTTCCATTAAAAAAGAAACATACTTCTAAACTAGATTGTATCCAATACTCTATTTTAAATCAAACAGCCTCCAATTTTGTGTAACAGAATATCAGCTTTATTCCTTCCATAATTTTGAGTATAAATGTCATCACTGAAGCTCAATAATCTTCTACTTTAAAACTTCAAGAACCTCATATTTGACTTATAAGATGGCAAAATGTTCTTCTCTAGGGGGAAAAAAGTATAAAAGTAATTTCTTTTCCATAAAATTGTACTGAGATGGAGCTTGTAGCACAGCACAAATTATTAAGAACTAATTATGTGCCATCAAGTTATTTTTGATTCCTAGTTATCACAAGATAGATTTTCTCCATAGTTTTTTTTCATTGATTAGATAATGCTGTTTTAATCAGGTTTCAAAGCCTTTTTGGCTGTCCAGGGCAGATGGTCCATGTTAAAACTAATGCAGAACAATACAATACCATTCTTGTTGGTTCTGCTGGATCTCTGAGTGGTGCTCAGTATATTGGCCATGGCATATTTTTAGTAATGATTCTTGGCAGTGAGTTTGACCACTTGGCTAATATATGAGATTTCTTAGTAAAATTCTAAATTATTTTTCTTTTCTTTTGTTTATACAGCATATTTTATAATGATTGAAGGCTGCTTTAGGACTTTCAAAATTAGAAACATTAGTTAGACATCATCTGCACTGAGTCTCTCCCTATATTTATTTTAAATTTGAAAGGTGAGTTACAAAACTTTTAAACTTGAATTGTTACAAGACTCTTTGATTCACGTGCTCATACTTGTCTGTAAAATTCTGAAACTGAAGACGATATTCAAGAGTAACATGTATTAAAACAGTAGCTAGAGCAAAGTAAAGTACTGAATCTTTCTAGTAATATTCAGTCATAATTACAGGTCATTACTGTTCTTGTTTAAAATTTGACTGGAGAAAATGTTGGGCACTAAACACACTGATTTGTAAAAAACCTCAATTCAGAAATCTTGTTTAGAAAACGATAGCTGAATGGAGCCAGCCAAGATATAGTAGACAATATTTGATTCAAGATATTCTTCCTGCTATATAGTGTGGCCATCCTTCTGCTGTTGTAGAATTACAACATATGTTGTTATCATTGCTTAGGTCAGCTTTTCTTATGCTATTATGAAACATTGCTCTTTCACATTATCTACTTTTATGTTCTTTAATGATTTAATTCTATCTTTTGCTGCACTGTAGAGCTGCTTATTCTAGTTCTGAGCAGTTTGCTGAGCAAATATGAAAGCCGAGTTACTCTAATTAGAGAGAATGGTCATAGATAATGGAATTTCATTTATCAGTGTAAATTTCTCCATTTATTTTAATTGGTTTTGAATAAAAGAAAAAAAGTGACTCACTCTCTGAAATAATTCTATTGGAATAGACTTACTAAAAAACCCCAGTGTAGTTCCAAACTAGTTCATTACAAGGAATCAAGAACTAGTAGAAAATCCCAGTGGCTATATTCTTCTTCCTTCCTTCCTTCCTTCCTTCCTTCCTTCCTTCCTTCCTTCCTTCCTTCCTTCCTTCCTTCCTTCCTTTCTTTCTTTCCTTCCTTCCTTCCTTTCTTCCTTTCTTTCTTTTTTTAATCCTACTGTTTCTAATTTAGTAGGAGAGAGATGCAGAAAAGTTGATTCCAATAAAAATAAAATCTCAGCACTATTTTATTAACTTGCAGAATAGAATATCATCAGAACTTTCTTTACTAAACCATAAAGGGTTCTCCTAATTTACCCAGGTATGTCCTGTACCCAAATAGAGGTATAGAATACATGCTATCAGTCTACCTAAAAATTGGAGAGAGAGAAGGGGAGGACAGAAAAGTTTGTGCATAGAATGCTTGCAGCGGTTGGAGAGAGAAGTGTGCAGAGCAATTGTTGAGGAGGAAGAAGAAAGATCCAGGGGAAATTTACTTGGAAGAAGGGAAGAGAAGACCCAGGAGGGCAAGTGATCCACCCGATATCCAAGAATAGGAAGAAGGGAACCAGAACTGCAGATGGTGGTTTTTCATCCAAGACTCCAAGAGGGGAAGGAGGAGACTGACTATCAGTAGAGAAGCCACGGTCTCTGGGGATGGACTGGCCAGAAGATCCTGAGAGAGGTTCTTCTCCCAATGAAAAAGCAATAAATGTTTGACTGAGCCATTCTGGAGTGGGGGGGGTGTCAAGTAATACAGAGCACACTATAATAATCTCAGCTATATTCTTTTCAGTCTTTCTCTTGTCGAGAAATGGGTGAGGGGCCAGAGAGGAAGTAAGGGGGGGGGGGCAGGAGAGCTACAAGGGAATAGTCTCTGGCAGGGAGACTATAGGAGGAGACCTGCACTGATATTGTGTTGCACATACTTGTTGTAAAGGGTTTCACTATATACAGTAAAAAGCATAAAAGCTTCTACCGTCTTGCTTTTCTGTGTCAACTGCTACCTTTGCAAAACAACATACCTCCAGTTCAAAAAAAAAGGGAACCACATCACACTGTAATCGTAAGATTGACCCATCATGACTTGTTCTTAGAAAACCCATCTTTGCAATCGCAATGTTATTTTCCAAATGCTTCCAAATCATCTGCTTGTTCTAGAAGCTGGGTCTTCAATAGGGGTCAAGACTCTTGTCATTTACCAATCTCCAGAGTCCATTCAGTTTCTATGGGTTAATATTTTATTTTTATTTTTTTTAAAAAAGAAAAGTAAAATATGCTCCAAAGCCAAAGGGCATGGAATAGAAACTACATTCGTCATTGTTATTAATTGCCATCAATTAGGTTGAGACTTGGGTCAAGGTATTTCAACCATCTTGTCTTCCTCAACCTTTATGGCCTGGATGTGAGGATTGGGGAGTTGGGGGGCATGGTGCTACATCACTAGGCATACCCAGACAATGTTTGTGGTGGAGGGAAGATCAGAGCCAGGGATTTGACTCAGGGTTCAGTCCTTTCTCTTATGTGTATTCTATAAGAAGCCATTGCAAGAGTTACAACATGGGTTGAAGGACAAGCATCACCAATATACAGCTATTCTTAGTTATGTATCTCCAGTACATAATCAATCCCAATAAGAGATGTAGGTGAAAGCTGTTGTGGGGAAAATCAACTTAAACTTTATCCAAGTGAGATGAAGTGGCTACTATTGCAGAGTCTGATTAATTCCAGGACTGCACAATCTTGCTGAGGTGTGCTCCCCCCAGAAAAAGCACATTTGCTCAATAAGTAGGCACAGACAATGGCCAGGAGGGGTTTTGCACAGCTTTTGCAGTGTTGCCTGGAATAGGATGCACTGGAGATGCTCAAGCGCTTGTCACCAAAATCACTTTACGTGGCTCTTGCTTTGAAGACTACTGAGGAGTCAACTGGTTCAGACTGCAGTGCCACCTAAACACAGTGATCATTCACAATATTGATGCATTACATCTCTTGTACAGGAACGGCATTGGTTATTAGAAGGTGTCTGAGTGAAATTCAAGGTATTGGTTGCTGTCTATAAAGTCCTATATGGTTTGGGGCCTGGTATCTTAGAGATCATCTCTCTCCAAAGGTTTCTGCTTGTTCTGTCACCCAAAATGAGGCAGCATCTGGTAAGGGTTCGCAGATAACAGGGGGTAAAGCAGAGGAGGAACCAATGGTGGCCATGGCCTTTTAGTATTGGATTTTATTTTGTAGGTTCTCTAAGGCACCTAGAGTCTATTAGATTTCCAGCAAGGGATAGATCTTGCTAGTCATACACACATGTATACACAGGTAGTCCTTGATTTATGACCACAAATGGAAGCAGAATTTCAGTTGCTAAGTGAGTCATGTTAATTTTACAACCTTTTTTTGCTGGTGCTGTTAAATGAATCACTGTAGTTGCTAAAGGAATCAAGTGGACATTAAGCGAATCCAGATTCCCCCTCTCCATCACTGACTTGGCTTTTCAGTAGCCAGTTGGGAAAGCCGCAAATGGTAATCACAGGATTGTGGGATGCTGCACCCATCATAAATACAAGTTTGTTGCCAAGTGCCTGAATTTGATCATGTGATTGTGGGGATAATGCTGCGGTCATAAGTATGAATACTGATTGTCAGTTTCTTTTTTTCAGTGATATTGTAACTTTGAATGGTCATTAAACAAATGTTTGTAAATTGAGGACTATCTATAATAAAGATTCTACTCTGAATTCCTTTGGTACATTAGGAAAATAGTTCGTTTGGTTCTACAGCCTTGGTTTAATTTCTGACAACTTGAAAAAAATAAGCAAAAGTTCCTTTATAAAATATCACATAATTTTTACATAGGTATGTATGTATGAATATATGTATGTATGTATGTATGTATGTATGTATGTAAATATGTAAGCATGGATGATGATTTTTATGACAGGCAGAGAGAGAGAGAAAGATCTTTGAATTTTGTTTCAGTTTCAGATCAACTTTTTGAATGACATCTTTCAGTCAATACTTTACGTAGACTTTTTCCTTCTCATCTTTTCTCTTGTTTCAGCATCATCAGATTTGATATTTATAAGGAAAGTATATTGCTATAAGTCTCAACAGGATAAGAAAACTTTGTGATTGCAAGTTCTAGGAGCTGAATTCAGGCTGAGAGAACAGTTTCACAAATAAGAGTTCTTTGTGAATAGATAAGAAGTCCAAGATAAAAGCAAGACTTTTAGTACTGCAGCATTATTCTTCACTATATTTCTAATAGTAATGTAACCAATAAATCAGGTCTGGATTTTTTTTTCTGAGAAAAAAAAAATGAATGGCATTTGTTAACATAAGATAGTGTATGGTTCCTCCAAGTTGCAAAAAAAACAAAACAAAACAAAAAAAACCCATAACCTATATGTGATTCTCAAAATAGAAAATACTGGTATGTTACTGAATGCTATTGTTTCAGCTTGTGATATCTTTGTTTCCAATAACCAAATACCAAAAATGTTTTTTAAAAAAATTCTTTGATAATCATATATTGCACATATATAATGTTCATGGTTTATGTGCAATATGAAGAAAAATGTTCTTTTTCCATTCGCAGTCTCCTATCAACTGTGTTTGTATTTACTTGCTTTTCTCTAAACTCAGAAGGATTAAATTTATTTCTTTTCTCATGCATGATTGGTTTCTTTGGTTTACTATCATTTGAGTTGATCTTTTCCAGGGCTACAGAAACTGGTCTCGTCATAGATTCTGAAAAGACATTATAACATTGGCAGATATATTTCTGCCATTAACTGCCATTCAGATAATTTCTCAACTTCCAAAAGGCAATTGGATCCACCCAATGTCAGTCAATTAAAATGACACTAAAATTGCTGAAATGAGGATGGGGGGAGTGGGAGAGGTTTTTTTTTTTCATCAACATATTTCTCTCCTCACCCATTTTAGAAAAAGAAAGAATGAAAGGAATACATACATACAGTACATACATACTTGTGTGCATGTGTGTGTGTGTGTGTGTGTGTGTGTTCCTGTGGCTGTGGCTGTTGCTGTGTGGGTGTATACATATATGTATATCTCTCTCTCTGTGTGTATTAAAAAACCCTGATTTCTGATGAGCTTTGGTACAATCAGAAATACCGTATGAAGAAGGCAAAGGATGCTTTATTATGGAATCATTGTTCTTCATATGTGCTTAGCTAAAGTCATATTAACCTTATCAACAGAATAATCATATGCTTCCCACTGAGTCTGAATTTCTCTAATGGTCTTAGCAAAGGATGCACAGGAGAAACAACCAGATAGCAATATTCCCCCCCCCCCAAAAAAAACCCAGTGATGTCCAAATGATACCCACCCACAATGACATCATCATACAAATTCAATTACACACTGGCTTCATCTGTGTTTTTCTCCTTGCTCTAGTATAGAGTCCTCTGAAGCAACTTGACCCCAATTTAATATTTCAACATTTAAAATGTGGAAACTCCCTTTCAGGTTTAATTTTTTAACCAAAGAATTAGGATTCTTTCAAGGATTGGATCTCCTCTACAGGTGTGAATGTTCCAAATGGAAAATAGATTAATTTCTTGACATTTCCAAGTTTCCTAAGGTTCTATTCTGGGATTCCAGGGCTTTTGGAAAACTCAGAAACTCAAAAACCAACTTGAAAATAAAAACAAGCAATTCTCTTCATTTCAAAATTTAGTTCATTTAGTTCTGCTTGAGTGACTAAGCTAAGGCAAATTCTATTGTTCTAAAATGCCAATTGGCATAATGGAATGTAAAGGATTGATTCTGTCCTAATTTATTGCACAGTATACATCCACAGTATCTCAGCTAAAGGCAGTTGCTGTGATTGAATGGCTTTGTAGAAGATACATGCCTTGGGGGCCATGCTATTAAGCTAGAGAGCTTACTACAACAGATGATTCCAGCTCATGAAGTTAAGTATTCTTCTTCCAAAGATTTATTGACAATGGTAATAAACAAACAAACAAACAAACATAACTTGCCAACAATATAAAATGGGTATAATTTCAAATAATTGCATCTAAGATAGAGGAATGAACATGCAAAATCTGTTTTGCCTTTCTTTGAAATTGCCCCCAAATATTGTTGTACATTTCCCTTCAGTCACTGAAATTCTGCAGGATCTTCAGAACCGCAATGCAACTCCAGCACATGACTTTTTTGCAGTTGTAACCCATTCTAATGCTAATGACTTACTTTTCCTTGAACAATATTGAGGAAATGTTAGGCCAGAAACAGGAATCTGAGAAGTGGTTTACACCATCCTTGGAAGGTATGCTTGCTTTGCCTCAGCTTTGAACTCCGGAACTCCCATCATATCAACATGATCCTGCAGAGTGCTTGAAGAAGTGTTTGAAGGCCAGCTTCAGAAGCCACAGGAATTTCAAAAGACAGTAGCAGTGCTGGCATAATCCATTTCCACAGTGGTAGTATTGGGGAAGGACCACAGGGTGTAATATACATGAAGCAATGGGAAATAAAAGTCCAGAAATAGAATTTGTCACTTTCATTTTCTTGGTTCCCTGAAATCCCTATTCCCAATATAAATTCAGGAGAACTTAGTTGCTTCCTTCATCTAGAACAGTGCTTCTCAGCCTTGGCAACTTGCAGATGTGTGGACTTCAATTCTTCTCCAGTTAGTATGTGTGGACTTCAATGCTTCAAATGATAGCTGGGGAATTCTGGGAGTTAAAGACCACATATCTTCAAATTTCCAAGGTGGAGAAACACTGATCTAGAACCTCTGTAAAACATTTTTCTTTTCAAAAATATGGGATGATTTCCAATTTCTTTCCTGCTTTTTGGAGAGGATGAAGGAATAATTATTAGTAAAATATTGGTAGGGGAACTTCTGCAACATAGCATTAGCAATAAAGCATTTCAAATGTGAAATTAAATAGGAATTGTAATATTTGGAAGTATTTTACCTTTTTAATAGTATATGATTAAAATTGTAATTTTAGTTTTTTAACAATGATTATATTATTGCACTAAGAGTGATGTCCCTTTTCTTTTTTAATTAATTGTTTATTTTTAAAAAATAGAGTAAAAGCAACATAGCAACCACATGAAGAAATGAAGTGCATTGATTCATTGTGTGTAAAAAAGAAAATAAGGTGGTAAAATAAGCTGATAACACTGAAAAACTTAGATTACCCACGACGATGCTGATATATTATTTATACAGCTCTCTGTATGTGCAGATCCCTTTTTATCAAAAGAAAAATAGATGTGAGTTTTAACTTACATCTGCACATAAACAGTAATGGTAGGTTAGAAGCATTATATTCAGAGCTCATACTGTGTTGATTCTTGATGACAGGAGGGTTGCTTGATATAAATGAAGAGCAAGAAACTATACAAATGCCAATCATTCTACCTTTTTTGGTTTCAGGTGATGGATAGTTTGTATTTTATTTTTAGATATTCCTACTGTGTTATTCCTGGCAGGAAGGTAGTGACCACAAATACTAATAAGCAATTCCTTAAGTTTTGAAAACTTGTGACCGGGACACAGGAATGACTTATTGGGTTTAATAAAAATCTGGTTTTGATGGGAAAAAATAGAAAGCAGTAACCTTTCCCTGTCTTAAGATTTTATACACCTTTTCCCTGTATCTCTGAGGAGCTGTGGTGGCACAGTGGTTAGAATGCAGTATTGCAGGCTAAGCCTGCCCATTGGCAGGAGTTTGATCCTGACCTGCTCAAGGTTAACTCTATCCAGATTATTCTTTTAAGCACATCTGCACATTTTATGCCAGCACTGTGACATCTAACCATTTAATATTATGTACTATTCAACCAGTTCTTTTGGAACTATTTTCTAACCATCTCTCTCCCTTCCCCACTCCAATCCCCTCCTCATACACACCTCCTTCTCTCTCTGCTTGCTTTTATGACAACTCTTTTAAACTATCTCAACTTTTAATAGAGTACATTTCAAACATTATAACATTTTCTCTTGGGAATGGTTTTTATAGCATGGATGAATCCATCCATCCTTCCAGTGTTGGTAAAATGGGAACCCAGATTGTTGGGAACAATATGCTGACTCTGTAAACCACTTAGAGAGGGCTGAAAAGCAGTATATTAGTCTAAGTGATATGGGTATTGCTATTGTTATAACAGCATGTGATTTTTGAAATCTTTGGGAGAGTTATCAAATAACCAAATCAAACCGTATCAGTTTCGTTAGATAAGAAACAGACTTTTGTGGCAATCAAAACAACTACTAGAATAATGGGGAAAAACATGAAGTAATTACAGGGTTCAAGAAAAGGCTTTTCACTGTGTATCCTTTTGTATGTAACACAAATCATTATCCAATAACACATACATAACAAACAACAAAGTTCAGTATTTGGGGCAAAAAGTCACTTGCAAGCAGAAACTACACAGACAGACCTCTGCAGTTTTCTTGCCTCTGTTTTTCAGAACAGAATTGAACGAGATTGACCTGAAATGGCTTTCTGACTAGGACTGGACTAAAACTTTTGCTCCCCTGGTTTCTAGTTCTGTGTTTTTAACCACTACACCAACTAACTTTGTAGCTGTAATATATCCTAGGGTTACCATGTGGGCAGGAGCCATGCGTTAATAGCATCAAAATTCCTAATGAATTTTAAGTGTCCCATAGATATGCTACTTAAACAGAATTTGAAATGTAACACAGTAGCACTGTGTATTTGAGCAGGTTTGGATCTTCATTTCTTCTTCCTCTTTTGGAACCTCAATAATAATAATAATAATAATAATAATAATAATAATAATAATAATCCCCCAGTGAGGCACTACCTTGACGTGGTTCTGGGGCTTGTGGTACTCTGAGGAAGATGAAAGCTATGCCAGAGGTTCAACCATACTGGACAGGTCTCATCAGTCAGACAAAGAGTGTCTCTCCCATAAAAAATATGGTGAGAGACGTAAATTTCAGAATGGAATACCGGCTCGGATGTCATCCGGGTTAACAAGGTCCTTGCTAGATGTTGGAGTTCCTGGATATCTGGTGAAAAATGGGTTACGGACTCAGGACTGTTGGCTGAGCAACCAGGGCCAGCAGCTGCAGAATTACTAGAAGAAAAAGTGTTTATGAACTGCATGGGTTTTGGTTGAAACATCTAACTGTTATATACCTACTCATTGCCAAGCAGTTCAACAATATACTACAAGGAGGAGAAATTGAAAAGTGGCTAACAACTGGCAAAACTTACCTAATAATGAAAAATCCAGCAAAAGGGGCAACACCAGGCAACTACAGGCCAATTACCTGCTTACCAACAACTTTCAAATTGCTAACTGGTGTGATAGCTGATGCAGTACAACAGCATCTAGTTGAAAATAATCTCTTTCCATCTGAGCAGAAAGGAAACCGCCCCAATAGCAGAGGAACAAAAGATCAAGTCATAATAGACAAAATGATCTTGGAAAACTGCAAGAAAAGGAAGACCAACCTGAATGTGGCATGGATTGACTACAAAAAGGCATTTGACTCTTTGTTACATGACTGAATAATCAAAAACCTAGAAATAACAGGAATCAGTAGAAACATCAGAAAATTTGTGCAAAGATCGATGGCACAATGGAAGACACAGTTGCAGGTCAATGGTGAGAGACTGGGAGAGGTTAATATCAAGAGGGGAATATTTCAAGGAGATACTCAAGGAGTATCACCACTACTATTTGTTATTGCACTGTTTCCTTTGTCAACAATACTGAATAACTCAGGACATGGCTATCAAACATCAAAAGCATCTGCCAGACTATCCCACCTCCTTTACATGGGTGATCAGAAGCTGTATGGAAAAACATCATCTGAAATAGAATCGCTGCTCAGCACTGTCCATATATATAGCCAAGATATTGCAGTGGAGTTTGGCTTGGACAAATGTGCCACACTTACTATCAAACAAGGAAAAATAGTGAAAACTGAAGGAATCAAGATGCCCCACAAAAATAACATTAAGAGTCTGGATGAGGAAGATTACTACAAATACTTGGGGATCCTTCAAGCTGACAACATCAAGCACACTGAAGTCAAGAAAAAGATTAGAGGTGAATACATCAAGAGAGTGAAGAAGATCTTAAAGTCCAAACTCAATGGAGGAAATACCATGAAGGCAATCAACACCTGGGCAATTCCAGTCATTAGATACACAACTGGAATAGTGGACTGGACTCAAGCAGAACTAAAAGCAATTGATAGGAATACCAGAAAAAATAATGACAATGAATCATGCCCTTCATCCACACAGTGACATTGACAGACTCTATCTATCAAGGTAAATAGGTGGGTGTGGACTGCTGAAGTACATCAGATGGCTGAAGAAGAAAAAATGGCTTTGGAAGAATATCTGAAGGACAATGATGAAGATGCACTGAAATTAATATATCAGGAAGGCTTACTGACTACTGGAGAGACCAAACTGGCCTACAAGAAACACTATATGAAGAACAGAATAGAGCCATGGGAAGACAAAGCACTACATGGCCAGTATATTAAAAAAAAAATAGCTAGGAAAGCAGATAATAACAAGACCTGGCAATGGCTGAGAGCAGGAAAATTGAAGAAAGAGACTGAGGGACTAATTCTGGCTGCCCAAGTCCAAGCCTTAAGGACAAATGCATACAAAGCCAGAATTGAGAAGACAGCAACAAACAGTAAGTGCTGCCTATGCAAAGAAGCTGAAGAAACAGTGGACCACCTGGTAAGCTGCTGCAAGAAGATCGCACAGACTGACTACAAACAGCGGCATAACAAAGTAGCAACAATGGTGCATTGGAAGATCTGCAAGAAATATCATTTGCCTGTAAGCAAGAATTGGTAAGATCATAAAATAGAGAAAATCATAGAAAATGATAAAATTAAACTGCTCTGGGACTTCAGAATTCAAACAGACGAGCACCCTGGACCTAACAATTGTCAATAAGAAAGACAAAAAAGTCTGGATAGTGGATGTAGCAGTGCCTGGAGACAGCAGAATAGACGAGAAAGAACTGGAGAAGATAACAAAATACAAAGACCTACAAATAGAAATAGAAAGATTGTGGCAAAGGCAAGCAAGGGTAGTACCAATAGTAATAGGTGCCTTGGGTGCAATCCCAAAACAACTGGAGCACCACTTGAACACCATTAGCTTTGACAAATTCACCATTAGTAAATTGCAAAAGGCGGCCTTACTGGGAACTGCTTCCATCCTGTGACAATATCTGTAATACCATCAAACAACCACATCTGCCTATCCCAGGTCCCTGGTAAGGATTTGATAGGTAGACAAAAATGCCGAATCCAGTCTGAACATCTGACTGACTGTGCAATGATCAATAATAATAGCAATAACATACTAATAACACAAAGAAAGCAAAGATAGTACTAATACTACCTGTACCCAGCTGATCTGCTGTAATAGGCTTCTTAAGTGCAATCCCAAAACATCTGGAGCAGCACTTAAACAAACACTATTGGCATTGACAAATTCACCATCAGTCAATTACAAAAGGCAGCTTTACTCGGAATAGTGTACATTCTGCGACAATAGTTTCAACACATCAAACATCCACCTCTGTCTATCCAATGTCCTTGGGAAGGATTTGATAGGTGGATAAAAATGCCAGATCCAGTCTGAACAACTGGAACCCTCTATGGAACAGCTACGAACCATCCAAAGAAACCTTCCTGCCCCATGCCTTTCCCCTGAAAATAAACCACTTAGTTTTCTTGATTTAACCATTCTCCTCCCAAAAAATTCACAAAATTGACTCCCTCATTCATCCATGCCATAAAAACCATTCCCACAAGAAAGTTGGAAAAGTTATAATGTTTGAAATGTACCCTATTAGAAGCCAGGAAAGTCCAGAACAATCATCATAAAAGCAAGCAGAGGGAAGTGGGTGAGTGAAAAGAGGGTTGGGAGAGGGGAAGCGAGAGTGTGTGATATTAGATCATTGGATGTCACAGTGCTGGCATAAAATGTGCAGATGTGCACAAGATCTGCATACACTCTTTGGGTTCTATTTAATTAACGGGAGTATGCAACTTCTCAGTCATCAGTCTCAGGAGACAGTTTCCTCCTTGATATGATGCTTCACCTTGATAAGACATGTTGCTGCGCAACAACCAAGCACTGACACTGAACTGATCTGCTGTAATCAGTTCAACTAAAAATGGCATGAGCAGAACCTTCATTTGTCTACTGGACTGAACCAGTCTAGATGCTCTATTGCAACTTTTTGCAAAGGTGCCTTGCTGTATCTCACTTCATTTATATCAATGGGGGGGGGAATCAACAAAATGTTAAAGGTGGAAATTATTGTCATCTCCTCCTGACTCTCACTTCCTTCCAAACTCTATTCTGGAGGGCTGAAGGATTTTCAGTAGAACTTGAGATGGCTTGCAGTAGAAAATGGGCTTTAGGGTGAAGTAGCACATCTGCAGGTTAAAAAAATCAATGTGATGATTGTGACAGTGCAATTGAACACTCGTCCTCTTCTTACCTGAGTCATGTATGGGTGATGAAGCATCAATGAGATGGGTGTGACCACCAACTTGATGCTTTGGTTTTGTCATAACCAATGGGCACCTCTGGCAAATAAAGAAGGGGAAAAAAAGCTATCTTGCCTGCATACATTTGTTTTAGGTTCCACTGAACAGAATAACAAGCTCAAATCTACCACTTGGACTTCCCTCTTAGCCCAGAGTAAGGACTATCTCCCAATATTTGTTTTTGTCAGCTATTCACACATTATATGTGTGTGTGTGTGTGTGTGCGCGCGCGCGCGTGCGCACGCTATTGATTTGACAAATCTGCATAACTTTAGAAATATCCTAAGAGAAGAAGTTATTTTTATATCTTTCTACCAGTTGGCGGTTTATCCATTTTATATTTTACCAAAGGGAACACCAAACATTTATGTCCTGGGTTGATCTGTTGATTTCATGGCTTCCCAAAATGTTTTGTTTATTCTGTCTTGTAACAACACAGATAGGTAGCAGATTTCCCTTTTGTTTCTGAGTAGCTCTATTTATTATTATAATTACTTTGTTAGCCTCAAATTGCCTCTCCAGCTTAGCAAGAAGTTGACAAATTAAACAAATTGGATGTTTGTCCAGCTGATTTCCTGGGAAGCTGAAAAACATCAGAATAAACATAGTTCAGCTGCAATCCTTCTCCGTCCAAAATAACAAATCCACCTTTCTTATAGCACCAGGAAAAATAGTTTGAGGATCAGTGTGATGCTTCCGGGCACTGACAAGAATCAATCTGACAATCAGCAATCGTATCATGTTGTTTAAGGTTTTTTTGCCCCTACTCATAGAAAATACATTTGCGCTCATGTGGAACAAAAAGATTTCAAACCTTAAATCCAGACACTGGACAGTCAACTTGATATATATTCTTTTCTGAAGCTGGATTTGATAACCTTGCTATTATATTTTTGTTATATTTTCTTCAGAAGAGTTCCCAGATAAATATACACGAAAACACAGCAGAATGGAATATGTTTGTTTTATATATATATATCAGGGAAAGAAGGCAACTTGGTTTTCTCCATAGGTTAAAGCAGATCAAACAACTTTAGACAATCCAGATAAAATGCAGATGGCAACACAGCTAATATTAAAAATATATAGTTCTTCAAATTGTACTCAGGAACTGTATGCAAACATATTTTTTTATTATTTATTTATTTGTTAAAGTTATTTGGGTAACCGTGGGGCTACTCTAGGCAGCTTACAACAATAAAAATGAAGAAACGAAAAGAAGTGTAAACAGAAGTAAAATAATAGAACAATAAAGTAAACGATGAAAAAGAAACAGGTGAGGATACATCAGTATGATAACAAAAGGTGGACAGGAGGAGAGCAGAGTGTGAGGAGGGAGGTGGAGTCAGTCATCAATCCAGGAGCCACCT
Source organism: Crotalus tigris (assembly GCF_016545835.1). Taxonomy (NCBI): domain Eukaryota; kingdom Metazoa; phylum Chordata; class Lepidosauria; order Squamata; family Viperidae; genus Crotalus; species Crotalus tigris. The sequence goes on along the minus strand of NW_024096465.1, from coordinate 1,086,248 downwards.
CTAGTGTCTCCAGGTCAACCAGCAAAGCCAGGTCTTCGGGGCCCTTCAGATGGATAGGAGGATGGGGGCAGATCTTACCCTGGAGGGGAGGATATTTCAAAGGGTGGAATATGTCTAATAGGGAAACTTTTAGAGAAAACAATATTGGAAAGTTGCAGAAAAGAAGTATATATTAAAAGAAACTGAGATACAGTGAAGTAATAGGCATTAGGTCACAACATAGAACTCAGGAGGTGGAAAATTAATTTTGAAAGTTCTCATATTCATTTTGGAAACTCTCATGATGAACAGCAGAGAGGAAAAAAGACAGAAAGAATGCAAGAAGTTTGAACTGCATATTTTTTTCCCTACTACTAAAATAGGTTAAAAGGCTAATTGCTTTTCTTTGAAAAGAAATGAGTTCCTGTGGGTTACTTAGCAACTAGTAACAATTTCCCATTCCTTTTTACTATGCAAGAACACAAGGCAAATTCCATTAGAAAATTTTATTTATACTTTTCATAAGCCAATCTCTTCAGCATGGTATTCTTAGCTTTTTTAAAATAATTTTTTAAATTAATTTTCTAAATTTACATTTAGGTATTTAAAAACCAATGTGGTGGCTAGATTAATCAATAGTTCAGTAACATACAATTTTTTTTAGTACAAATCTCAAAGTACAACCTCAAATATTTCCTCTCTTTTTCCCTTAATATCTACTATCTCATATTTAAGCTAATACAGTTCTTATTATACCAACTAAAACATCATTATTAAATTTATCAATAAATTTTAACTTATACATATCTTAATTACTTTTACATTCAATCTTTACATTCAATCAATGTCCTGTTATTAGTTTTTCCCAATTTTTAGTTTCCCATCAATATTCAAATTTAACATTTGATATTTATAATTTCCAGGTTTTAGGTAACCAAAGTTTCCTTTATCTCAATTCATAACAGAATCTAATATTCAAAATACACATCTTATCTATTTGGGTATAATATTGTTCTATTTCCTAAAAGTTATCTATTTCCCCCCATCTTACATCATCTAATTAATAATACAGTATTCCCTTTAATAAATAAAGCCCATTGTATATATTGTCTGAGTTAATCAATAAATCAAACATATTCATAATATTTTTTTCTTTTGGGTCTAATTTTTAAGTATTAAACAAAGAGCATCCTTATTTTCAACTAATTTCCAAATATTTTAAATTTAGTGACCAAAATTTCTCTTATCTCAACTTCTCCCTTTGACCCTCTAATTAGTAATATGAAATCCCCTCTAATAAATCAAAACCCCAATTTTCTTCAGCCTTATTCTGGCTTTCTTTCTTTGCCAACTAGCCTTTCATGTCAATGCTTTTAAATCATCAAACAGATCTCTCTCTATTATTATATATATTGTTTGGAATAAGAGAGACCATTTAGTTGCCATTTTTTGGGAAGGGCTAGCCCATTTGTATTCCTTAAATCATCTCCCTATTATTCCAAATCCCCATAATTGTCCTGGTATGTTCATCTTCCATTCAGTCTATTCTTCTTCTTGCTCCTCAAATTTCTTCTGGTTTATTTAGAAAGTCTTTTCCATTTTCAGTGTTGTCAGTCTCTTTTCTGGATATTCCATTGACTGTATTTGTTAGTCAATTGAGTTCTCTGTCTTAATATTTGATTGTTCGACTTCTTCTGTTACCTTCTGCATTGTTAGTTCTTTAGTTGTAGTCAGAATTTGGGTTTGTATATCTTAGCTGACATCTTGTTCTTTTCTGTAACATCTTATTTCATCACAAGCTGAAAGAATAGTTTCATGTATTGCTTTCAACATGGAAAGAATCTTTTCCTGGTCCTCATCCATCTCTTTCATGTGTTTATAAATAATCTTTATAGTAGAAATCATTTGTCAAGCAAGATTTTATAGTCCAAGGTATTTCATCATCTCATATAGTAACCAAGATTCCTGAAATAAAGAGATAGGAAGGCAATTCCCCACATATAACTCTGAAAGTCAGTAAAGGTTTACATTCACAGTTCAAGTAGGCCAGTTATGCCGCCCAGCTGTTCTCTTCCAGCTGAGTTTCTCACAGGTGGTGCCAAGGTCAGAAGAGTCTTATCTAAGGTCTGGGCTTTGAGCCAAGTCTTTTTTAGAAAATAACAAGTTGTAATACCAAATTTTGCCACAAGGTGTCACTGATGCCATTTTTAAGTCCAAAATTTTTATAATCCTTTTTCCAATTTTATTTCTTTTTTGTAGATAAAAGCAAAAGTCTCCAATAAAAATAGGGACATTTTTGGTCCACAAGTTTCAGGAACATATAAATCCAATTAGATTAAAGACATTCTTTTAGTGCTTTAATTCCCCTGGGTAGTCAGTTGCTGCTATTCTTAGAGGGTGGGATAGAAATTCCCTTCCCTCTCTCCTCACAGGGCAGAAGATATTTCAGGCAGCTTTTAAAGGAAAAGAAAATACTTAGGGTAAAAAGAAGATCGGATCTCACCCAGTTTCATCTGCATTGCTTTCGAAGTGCTTGGTGGTAAGTTTGACTTCAGCTGTCTGCAGCCTAATGATAGGGCATGTTATTATGGCCGGTCTTTCCTTCACCGGTTTGGAGGGCTACCCTGGATCGAGTGGGAGGGCTGCTGCCCTCCTGCGATCAAGCGGGAGTCCCCTCCTTGTTCATCACCCCTACATGGTGGCTTTTGACCCTTTCCAGGGTCCCCCAGCAGAGCAAAACCGAATGTGGAAGATGGAGCTCACCTTCCAGTGGTCGCGGCAGCCGCAATGACAAACCGGAAGTCAGTATTCTTAGCTTTTGTACACATGTATGTATGTAGACTAGCGGTTTTCAACGTTTGTGTGACGACAACCCCCGTCACACAAATGTTATGCGCATACACGGCGCCACCCCCATGCACGGCGCGCATGTGCGGCGGCGCCCCCGGAGGGGAGAAAATGGCGGATCGCCGCCTTTGGCGACCCCCGAAAAATGGTCGATCGACCCCAAATGGGGTCGCGACCCATAGGTTGAGAACCGCTGATGTAGACACTCATGCATGGAAAAAGAGACACACAGAGAGAGAATCTGGAACATTGTTAAAATGCTTTGCTAATGGTTATATTGCAAGTTTATCTGAGCATGCTCTTACTTTGTTATTTCTTCATTTTTCCAAATAGAAAAAATGGCAGGGACAGATTGAAGCTGAAAGGCTAACTTAATCAAGATACTTTCAGACAGCCTACCTACAGTTTCACAATCTCACATGGAATGAAATTATAAAAAGATGCCTTGGTCAACAACACCAATTTATTCTTTGTCTTCACACACTGCAAGTATTCCCTTCTGGCTGTGTGCAACTAAGGTACAGAATTCATCACATTTTATGACCATGTTTCTTATAAGTCTGGAAAGGTTAAAAGTGTCAACTAATCCCTTATTCCAAAAATTTTCTTCTTTCTATTACTGATGAATAGCTGCCAAGGAATGGCAGTGAGACTTCCAAAGGAATTTGGTGGGAATCAATAATGTACTATTGAAAGGATGATGATAGTACAGATAGTACAGATTTATTCCTGAATTATGATGTAAATTTTGGCACAGGTGGATAGAAAATGGTCTGCAAGTAGAAAGTGGAAATGGTTAAACAGCAGCCTAGACTGCTATACTAACAGTATCTTTATTTAGGTTATGTATATGTTGCAATAATATAGATATTTTCTCAGTCCTCTTTCTGTATACTGTGCAGGTCAGAAAGAGGGCTGAGAATATATCTACAGACCCTTAAACCATCTTGGACACAAACTGTTTCAACTCCTCCCCTCAGGTTACTGCTATAGAGCATTGCATGCCAACACAACTAGGCACAAAGACAGTTTTTCCCCTGTGCCATCACTCTGCTGAAAACCTAATTATCCCAGTACTATTTTATGTCTAAGGATATTTACATGTGTGGTATGGCTGTATTACTATTATCCTTCTCATCTTTTCTACTACCCTCTTCTATTGGTATCATATGATTATATTACTATGTTGTTTGTTGTGGACATAAATTCCTTGATGTCCAATCATACTTGGCTAATAAAATATTCTATTCTATTCTATTCTATTCTGTTCTGTTCTGTTCTGTTCTGTTCTGTTCTACTCTACTCTACTCTATTCAACTCTACTCTACTCTACTCTACTCTACTCTACTCATTTCTTCTCCAAATTTGTTTCACTGCTACTTCTGGGCAACTTCCTTGATGTAAGATATTGGGGTAGGATGTTTACTAACTGAAAAGATTTTTTTTGTCTTCCCAGAATAATTTATTTTGGTTATTCTTAACTTTATTGAGACTATAGCATTGGAAATCCCTCCAATTCCTGAAAGCAAGGAAATGGGAAACATGTCTGAGGCCACTAATATAGCAAGCTTGTGAAGATTTCTCTCACTGATATACCTCCTCTTTAATACTTGTTGATCTTACAGGAAAGCACAGAGTCTAATCACAGCATAGAAGCCACTTCAGTCACAATTTGGACCTGATGCTTTCTCTGGAGAGCCAGACTAGCTACTTTGTTCCAGCAGAAAGAAGCCTGAACAGGGAAGAATATGAGTAAATTGGTCCTTTCACTTGATTAAGATTAAATGAATGGTGAGGAAAATGAGTAGTGCTTCAAAATTCATTATTTTCTGACTAAATTGATTTGGAATAATTATCTTAAATTTAGGGTCATCCATAGTGACATGAATTAACAGTTTGGACAATAAAATTTAGCTTCAAATTCAGTCTTTAGGTGAAGTACACCAGATGGTCTTGATCAAGGATAATTAATTTTAATCTTAGTTTAGCAATAGCAATAGCACTTAGATTTATATAGTGCTCCATAGTGCTTTACAGTTCTTTCTTAGTGGTTTACAGAGACAGAATATTGACTGCAACAATCTTACTAACCTTGAAAAGATGGAAGGCTGAGTCAACCTTGAGCTGGTCAGGATCGAACTCCAGGCTGTTGGCAGAGTCAGCCTATAATATTGCATTCTACCTGATGTGCCACTACAACTCCTCAGGGATACAGAGAAAAGGTGTATGAAATCTTAAGACAGGGAAAAGTTACTGCTTTCCATTTTTTTCTTATCAAAGCGAGACTTTCCTTAAAGCCACAAAGTCATTCCTGTATATGGGTCCCTGATTTTCACTTAAGCAATTGCTTATTAGTATTTGTGGGTCACTAACTTTAAATCAGTTCAACTCCATTTAACTCCCTTTCTCTCTTTCTTCACATACACAGGGGGGAGGGGGAGGGAGATAAAGGAAAGAGAGAGAGAGAGAGAGAGAGAGAGAGAGAGAGAGAGAGAGAGAGAGAGACCATACTTCCTTATTAGTTTAGAAGAGTATATTGCCTAGCTCATAAAAAATTATCTTCTACCTCAAATGACTATTAGTAGAAAACAGGACATCTAATTCTTTAATAGAAATAGCTCAGGAGTGTCAAACTCAACATCAGCATTGCAGTTGCCCTTGGGGGGGCAGGTGGGTGTGGCCAGGGTGGGTGCAGCCTACTGGGTGGGAATGGATGGAGTGGGTGTGGCCTACTGAGTGGGCATGACCAGCTCTACATCATTTGCATCAAAGGTGCCTGTGGGGGCCTGGGTAGGAGTGGGACAGATCTGAGGGTCTCTGGCAGAAGGGGGTGGGAACAAGGCAAGTGCCAAGGCATAGTCCACTGGAGGAGCTTCACTGTTCCTCTCAGGCCATGCAAGGGGGCTGGATGGTGGCACAGGCTGCCCAGAGCCCTGGGCAGCAGAGGTCAAATGCCCAGCCTGGTCCTCGAGCACCTGCAGCACCAAGCCCAGCCCCACTTCCCCAAGGAGGCGCCCAGCTGCACTTATCTCTTCCTCAAGGCTGCTGCTGCTGTGCTTGCTCTCCTTAGCCAAGTTGCTCATGATGGGTACGATGGCAAAGTCAGAGGGAGGCCCATTCCCTCTCCATGGGAGGAGACCCACCTGTTCTATCCCAGCCTACGGCTGTCCTTGTTAAAGGCACAAGGACCAAACCCCTGTTGAGAAAATAGGCTGGAGACTCAAAACAAAACAAACCCCTTTTAATATGGGTAACTAACCTGCCAAATAGTCCAGAAACAAAAGCAGCAAAACACAATCCAAATGAAGGAAATTGTCCACATGAAACACGATGCAAACAGAAAAGTAGTTACCGGCAATACTAACAGAACATGATCCCATGAAGTACTTTGCAATGGTTGCCTTCAGCAACCCAGCACCGCCCACACCTTCCCTTTTTATACAGCAGTCCCAAGGTGTTGCCTATCAGTGCCTTCTCCTCTTCCCCTGGAGTTGTTGTATTGGCTGCTGCTGATCGGCTCTCGCTAATTGCCGGTGTTTACAAGCATCAATCAGCATGTCAATCAGGTGTGAGTCCTCCAAGTCTGATTCATTCTCCCCATATAGCTGAACTTCATCAGGAACATGACTGGAGGGCCCAGGCTCTTCATCAAACCGTGAGTCTTGTAATTCATCAGAGCCTCCCTCTGACCCTGATGGCCCTTCAAATGCTTCCTCCACCTCCTCTTCAGATTCCCCAGACTCAGCTGTTGGGAACACAGGCTGGTATGGAATCACGACACCACCTTTGTATCCAAAGCTTCCTTAGCAATACGGTGAGGAGACCCCAGGATAGGCCAGGAGGAGGAAGCAAGGGGATAGTGAAAGGGCAGCAGGGCAGGACTAAGGCATGACCCTCCCTCTCCTTCTTTTCTTCTTTCCTTTCTTTCTTCCTAAGTACAGAGTGGTGGAAAAATATTTGAGACGGGGGAGGGAGAATAAAAGGAAAGAAACACAGCTGGGGAGGTGTTACCCTTCATGAGGAATGAAGAAATGCACCATTGCCTGGAAGTGGCCAGCACATGGCCCTCACCTACTTCCACATATCTGGCTTTGTGGGCTCTGGGGGAAAGGATGTCATGAGCAGCGTGAGAGTCAACGTTACCTGCACAATGCCATGCAGCCCCCAGCCTGCCTGGTTTCGGCAGACAGTGAGGCGTTCTCCTCACAGCGCCGAGAGGCTGAGCCAGGTGGCACAAATCTAAAAAGAAGTGTGATGCCGTCCAGCCCTCAGGCTGCCTGGTCTCAGCTGGCAGTGGGGCGCTCTCCTCACAGTGCTGAGAGGCTGAGCCAGGTGGCATGAATCTGAAAAGAAGTATGCTGCCGCCCAGCCCCCAGCCTGCCCAGTCTCGGCAGGCAGTGGGGCACTCTCACAGTGCTGAGAGGTTGAGCCAGGAGGTGCAAAGCTCACCAGCTTTGCACCTTGCTCCCTGCTGAAACTGGGCAGGCTGGGGGCTGGGCAACATTGCACTTCTTATCAGATTCACGCCACCCAGCTCAGCTCTTGGCGTCATGAGAAGAGTGCCTCGCTGCCTGCCGAAACCAGGTAGGCTGGGAGCTGGGTGGCCTCATGCTTCTTTTTGGATTTGCACTGTCTGGCTCAGCCGCTTGGCACTGTGAGGAGAATGCCCCACTGCCTGCCTAAATCCCTCCCCCAAAGCCCATCAAGCTGGATATGTGAAGTAGGTGAGGGCCATTTGCTGGCCATTTCCGAGCGATGGTGCATTTCTTCATTCCTCACAAAGGGTAACACCTCCCCAGCATGCACCCAGGGGGCTGGGCCGATATGGCAGGGGCTGGTTCATCGCTGTTTCCAGATGGCCTCATACAGCTAAGACTGAATCATTTCAGCATAGATGGTCACCACAAAATTGTACATTGGCTCCCGGCTGGCCTGGGCCATGGCCAAGGCAGCGAGGGTTGTTCCCTCACTATTTCCAGGATGGCTTCGCAGGCCACATGAAACCACTTCATGGGCCGCATCCGGCCCACAGACCTTGTGTTTGACATGTCTGCCCTACACTTTTCTCTTGCCTTTTCTCTCCCCTATTTTCCTACTATTTGCTTTTGTATTTTATATTATAAACTAATAAACAGGATAATATAAAAAAAAGGCTGCAGTGATCATGCTCGCTCTTTCTCTATGATTCCACTACTAGAGTTACAGAATATTTTTTTAGTAACTAATATATATATATCACCTTTACTTTTGAGCTTTGAGATTGATTCAGAACATTTAAATCACTCCACTAGTTTTTACTCTATTCTTCTTCAGAAGAATCAGAAATACAGTTCTGAACTTCAATGTTCAGCATGATGTTTGTTTTAACCATCCACAGGATATACACATTCATAGATTTCTTGTCCTTGCCCTATAAAATCCTTACAGCCTCCTGCTCCTACTAAGTTTAACTCATTTGCTAAGTGTAAACCTTGGTTTAGACTTCAGCAAGCTTAGTTTATGCATTCCTCTTCAATTTACAGTCATTTCTGCTTTAGCAGATAAATCCAGATGAGATTTTGTAGCTCCATATGCTATGTCGATAGTACAGCATCTGTGAAAATATAAATACTGCACTCTAAGCTAATGACATATGTATCTATAACAGTACTTAGACTATATGAGACCATTTCATAAAATAATAATAATTTCTAATGTATAAGATCAGCTGTCATTTGCTGTTACATTTCTTAAACAGTGTTAAATAAGAAATAAACTTATTTTATTATAAATTATGAGTGTATTGGTAAGTGTAGAACACATATATATGTATTATGCTTATGTAGACAGTGAAACACATATATAATGAAAACTGTATCTTGTTTTGGGGGTGAAATATGTAAATTTGGCTCATTCAAAAGAGTCTTCACATCAGAATTGCTACATTATATTTCAGAGTTCTTCTAGCTTCTAATTTTCAAACTATTTCCTCCTTGAACTATGTTTGGAGCCTGATTTTCTAAGATATTTAAAGATCCTCAAACTGTTTTTTTTTTTCTGGACCTTTAATAAAGTTGGAAAAACTTTTCTGGGATAGTACATGATATCAGTTAAATTATGGAAACATTAGAATCATGTTTAAAATTATTATATTACCTTATTATTGTTTTGCTTTACACTGTATTGTAAGTGTATTTTGCATTTACATTTTCTTCATACTCTACTTAGATATTACGGCATATCCAAAAAATACTATACATATACCCGTGAATGTGCTTATACACAAATACCTTTATTTTTTTTTACTCAGTCTTTTCTGGAGCTCCCTAACTTTATCTTACAATATTTTAAAGTAAGGCATACTTTATTTACTCTCCTTTTGTAAAAAGGAGAAAACATTACCCTAAGGATGATTTATTTTATTTATTATTAGATTTTTGTCCTGCCTTTATTATTTAATAAGTAACTCAAGGCAGCAGACATACCTAATAGAGGTAGTCCTTGACTTACGACCACAATTGAGCCCAAAATTTATGTTGTTAAGTGAGACATTTGTTAAGTGAGTTTTACTCCATTTTATGACTTTTTGCCACAGTTAAGTGAATCACTGCAGTTCTTAAATTAGTAACATGGTTGTTAAGTGAATCTCGCTTCCCCATTGACTTTGTTTTTGTCAGAAGGTTGCAAAACGGGATGGCATGACTCCCAGTAAGTCAAGGACAACCTGTACTTTTTCCTCCTCCTATTTTCCCCACAACAACAACTCTGTAAGGTGGGGCTGAGAGACAGTGACCGGTCCAAAGTCACCTAGCTGAATTTCTTACCTAAGGCAGGACTGCAACTCATCATATCCTGGTTTCTAGGTCAATTACCTTGACCACTACACCAAATTGGCTCTATTGAAAGCAAGATAAGATTGATAGTAAGACCATCACAGCTACTGTAATAAGAAAATAATAAATAGTCCATAAATTATAGATTATGCAATACAAGTTTGGAAATATTGGATGTAATCAGTAAGAAATATTATATCAATATATCTACCCACTGTATGGGATTGGTCTTTATGTCTGAGTCATCGGATGATCAAGGGATAAGACAGTAGGTCTATAAACTGCTGCCAGAATTTGATTTCCCGGCATTCCTTCAAAATAGCACACACTTTTAAATTGTTCCATCTTTTTCTCCCACAGTGAAATGTTTTATTTTAGAAGAAATATACTAGCAACTTAAAAAAAAAAATCTGCAGCCATTCCCTTAGAAATAATATTGGGAATATCCACAGTAATTCTTGCTCGATTTCTTCATGAAGACCTTTAGACGCAAGAGACTGAAGACAAAATATTGCTATCCGTATATATTTATGCATTTCTAAAGCCCCAATTTTGCTTAATGTTATCATTCAAATAAAGAATAAAGCTAATCAAGGGATAATTTGGAGTTTTCTCTCTTCATCATGAAATGGTCCCTTTCATCAAGTGGAATATCGACTAGGAAAACAGAATATGTTCCCAATTTTGATGATTCTGTTTCTCTTTAACACACATTCATTTATTAAAACTAGAATAAGTGAAGCACTGTTTGCTAAAACAACAGCAATTAATCTAGTGTATATTTATCTAACAAAATCTGGTGTGTGCATATGGTTTGCATATCTGATTACAGACTCACCGCATCCATTTTGAAATTAAATGTCGAAGAAGTGATTTTATTATTTTTCTCTTTTGGTAGATGTATTTTTACTTGACAATTTTTGCTCCGATTCAGCTATGTTGCTTTCTTTTACAGCTCCGTTTCAGCTCCCTCGATATTCTTTTGACGTGAATCTTGGGTAACCAACTGTAGATGTCAGAGCTTTGAAGGCGCAAGAAATTACTTTCTCAAACACTGGCAAAGTTTGTAAAATTCAGATGCCAAGGCTCCTGAAGAACGAGGCAGCTGCTTCATGATCAATACTAACTTTAAAAAAATCTAATTAAATGGACTTTCCTTTTTGTTTTTTAGTTGCTCTGCCTAGATTTGTGCATTTGTTTATGTCAAAATCAAGAAGCTATTCTGCTCCAATTTATGAGCCTCTTTTTAAAAAATGTATACTTTTAGGAAGAAGAGTAGAAAACTCTAAATATTTAGTCAGTTGTTAAAGTTAGGGGAGAGAGAGTGATGATAGAAAAAAGAAGAGACTGTTGCTAATGAAGTAACACTGGATTTTTCATTATGTTCAGCTCCCTTCTGTAACTTAAATCAAATATACAAAGTCTTTGTTCTTTTCCATATGCCACCTTGCTCAGGTATTTGAAGAATTCCTTCAAGTCCTGCATTTTAAAAACTTATTATATCCATGAGATGAACAATTATAAAATGACTGAATTCTTCTTGGTAAGCAGTATTTAGTGAAATGTTTATCTGATTTAAACCTGGTGGGTAAGATTCAATCTAATACCTCCTTGGTTTTCTTAATTTATTTATGTCTACCAGGCAGTCCCTTCCAGATTAACTTTTGGAAATATGGATCTATACAGGAAAAAAAACAATTTATGATTGAGCTCTATGTAGGTGAGATAAAATGCATACAAAACAGTATCTGGATTTTCTTGACCCTATTATTCAGATGAGGTGATTAATGATATACTGTTATATTTCTTCTACACAAATGCATATATTGATATCTTTTATAAAAGTAAATAAATGTGAGTGCAGGTTCAAACAAACCATTGTTTTCACAAATTAGTCCTGGTTTCTAACTCCATGCCCAGTTTTGACTGAGGAACAAAAAAAAAAATCTATTTATGCTTCCCTTTCTGAAAATATGGTTGATGAAGTGAACTGTGTGATAAAACAGAAACAGATGAATTTATCTCACATTGTCAAAATGTGAGCCTTTCCTCTAAAGAAAAAAAAATAGCTGTAGAGAGGTAGAAACACTTGTTCTTAAAATGAGAACATCTAAATTAGCAAAAGAGAGCATGCAGCTTTGCTAAAAAGAATGATTCTCAAGGGCATTTGTATTTAATAGAATGTGCTTGATGAGTGGGACTCTATTCAAGTATCTGCCTATTCACCAACTTGAAAACTGCAAATCATTTCAGTCATATATCCAGTTTGAGAGTCTGTGTGCTAGAACATATCATGAAACAGAGTGAATAAATTCATGAGGTGGGGAGATGGAAATTATGGCAGAAATAATGCCTTTCAAGATATTTGCATATGATGAGTGATAGGGTGGTAAAGGTAAATTAGAAAACAAATCAGATTAGCTGAGCAAGGAATAGTTCGATTTATGCCATTCAATACGGTTGAAATTCATTCACCAAAGCACCTGCAAGTTTGGGTCAGTATATTTCTATGGAGATTCTCAGTCATCCAAGTTATCGTTGTTCCGTAGATGCTTTTTTCAAAAGGCAACTGGATTTTCTTTGCCTTTTTCTTGAAGATGTTTCATTTCTTATCCAAGAAGCTTCTTCAGCCCCTTTGGGACTTGGTGAGTACAGTACTTACAGTAAAAAACTATCAGGGAATATTGACTCTTTAACCTAGAGCAAGGGTAGGCAACCGTGTCTCTTTTATGACTCATGGACTTCAACTTCCAGAATTCCTGAGCCAGCTTCTGGGAGTTGAAGTCCATGAGTCATAAAAGAGCCAAGGTTGCCTACCCCTGACCTAGAGGATATTTAAAAAGCATCCAAGGAGACAGTGCCAAACATTTCCATATTGTTTGCAAAAGGACTGCGTGGATATGTCCATTAAGTCAGCTTATCCCTCTTTAGGTACTAAACTCAGACAAGATTGAGCGTTATGATCTTCTTCCTCTCTCCTCAAAATTAACAATGATGGATGAAGAGGCTGCATCCAATCAATTCCCAGGATCTTTTAAAAATGCAGTGATTTCGCTTGATGAGTGACTATATTAGATTGGGCAGTATGCAAATTATGAACCTGCTTTGTGATGTATATTTGCAAATGGAGTTCAGAGAGCTATAACAAAGAACATATGCCTTTCAGTCCTCTATTGTTTAATAATCTGCAAAGGATTACCAGATCAATTTTGTAATAATAATAACTCATCACCAGTTTAAACATCTCAAATTTGGCAGCATGTAACTATCATTCCATCTCATCTATCAGCCTTTCTGTTCCATTTTTCATTTTGTCTTTTATTATGAAATGACCATACAAATAGTTTTTCAGAGCAGGTCAGGTTTTTGCAAGAGTGGTTCCATAATGAGGCTTTGTAAATGTAAAGCACATATTCTCTGGATCACTGTAATCTATAGCTGTCTGGTTAGAAATCAAAGTCCTATTAGCATTTTGTTGTTGTTGTTGTTCCTTCAAGTGAGTTTTGATTCCTGGCAACTGCCTAGACTACTCCCTGCAGTTTTCTTGACAATTTCTTTTGGAAACAGTGTGCCATTGCCTTCTTCCTAGGGCTGGGAGTGATTGGTTCAAAGTCACCCAGCTGCTTTGTACCTAAAGTGGGTCTGTAACTCAGATCTCCTAGTTTCTATCTTGATGCCTTAACTACTACACCAAAATGGCTCATTGGCATTTGTTTCACCCCCCAAAAATCTGTTATTCTTCTATAACATCCGCTATAATATCACCCAATCTTGAAGTAAGTTAAACTACTCCTAAACAACTTTAGTTTCTTCTTTTGTTCTTTTTAAATCCCCTCATATCATCTGTTTATTTTCCAATCAACAAAACTTTCACATGGGAGGATTTCTTGCAGTTAGTTTCAAAGAGTTCATATACTGTTTTATAAATTTTTAAGCAACACATAGGAAATACTCTTCCAAGTGCATATGGCCCCTTAACTTTCCAAAATCAACATTTTAGTTCCTGTTTTACTTTTTTCCAAAAATTAAAGCTTCTCTTGTTAATCCTTTAAATTTATCCAGGGCTTCTTTTGCCCAGAGTGAGACAAAATTCTCTCAGTTTGGTACAGCATAATCTCTTTGAAAGGTGTGAGTGTGGCATAGGCAAGATGAATATTCCCATTGCCATCAGACCTTTGAAACCAGCTGTAGAATACTGCTTTGCTATCTCTTTTCAGGGAGAATCTGTATGGAGCCAAACATGGATGATCTTATCCTCTCCTTAATCCAGAGAGGATTGGTCGCACAGAGGTTAGAATGCGGTATTGCAGGCTAACTCTGCCCACTGCCAGGTATTTGATCCTGACTAGTTCAAGGTTGACTTAGCCTTCCATCCTTCCAAGGTTGGTAAAATGAGGAACCATATTATTGGGGACAATATGCTGATACTGTAAACCACTCAGAGACTGCTGTAAACATCATGTAGTGGCATATATAAAATAGTGGTTGCTATTTTAATGAGCCAATCTGTTCACTGGCTTCTACTGTGGCCATTCATTGCTTCCACAAAAAGCAGAGTCATGTTCAGTCGATCATGCTACCCCACTAACCTGGAACTATTTAAATTGTGTGATATTGTTCTCTATTTTTGTCTATGTATATAATGATGCAATGTTATAAACCATCAAAAGAATTCCCTATTCTGGGTGTTATAAACTTTTATAAATCAATATATAAAGAAATAAGGATCTAATACATGCAGAGTGGATAAAAATCATATTACTTCCCACCAAATTTCCTTAAACATGCTGGATGTTGAAATGTTTCTGAACAGCTGAACTATCCAATAATAATAACAACAAGACAATACCAATAGTAATAGTCACCTTGAATGCAATCCCAAAACAACTAGAACACCAGTTGAACACCACTGACATTGACCAAATTACTATTATCAACCCTAACCCTAACTGATGAAAAAAAAATCACAAAATATAAATACCTGCAAATAGAAGTAGAATGAGTGTGGCAAACAGAAGCAAAAATAGTACCAACAGTAACAGGTACTTTGGGTAAAATCACTTGAACACCACTGGCATTAACAAAATCACCATCAGTTAGTTGCAACAATGCATCACAACAGGCAAAGCCTAGAATCTATTTAACTATACCTATAACTATACTGAAGGAAAGTCCAACAGCTTATGAATTGTGCATCTGTGCACAGGAAGAAAGGTAGAAGCCAGTAAAAAAAATAATAATCTCTTGTCCCAAAGGTGCTTTTTCAAAAGGCAACTGGACTTTCTTGTTTTCTTTGAAGACTTTTCGCTTCTCATCCAAGAAGCTTCTTCACTTCTTGGATGAGAAGTGAAAAGTCTTCAAAGAAAAACAAGAAAGTCCAGTTGCTTTTTGAAAAAAATCACAGTTGGAAAAACTATTACCTGGATGACTGAGACTCTCCATAGATATTTAATAACTTTTTACACAAAATGCAAGACAAGGGGACATAGTGTAAACATTTAAATCTCTGTCTACACCCCATTCCCTGCTTGCGGTCAGTAAAGGATGAGGTGCTGGAGATTTAGTGCTAACAGACTCAAACCTTCAACAAGAACTGTTAATCTGAACTTTTTTTCCTCTTTTAAATTAAAAGAAGGTAAGTACCTTACTTGTGGATTCCACTTTTGTTTGCAACAAATGTTTGGAGATACTTTCCACTAATTGAAATAGTGTATCAAAAGTCAAATTCAACTGTTCAGTGAAAAATCATTTGTTTTACTATAACTCAAACCCAATTTCGAAGTCCAATGTGTACTTTTCCCCAGCAAAGATACTTTTCACCAGATACTGAACCTGAGATCTCAACTAAACCAGTCCATCAGCAGGTTTAGCATATAATGTGACTCAATTATCAGCGATTGTTATGATTATAGGTGTTCTTGGAACAATTTGGAACAACCATCCAAATACACTTGGAACATCTGTTGAAGACATGTTGCTACAAATGTAATTAACCTAGTATTGCTCACACATGCCTATGATTGAAAAAAGCAAGAAAAAGCAGCTGGGCACAAAAAATGAAAAACAGCCATGATCAATTGGCTCTCCCCTCCTCACAAGATGCATTGCAGAAAGTGCATAAATGAATAGGGTAATATTTACTCCTACCTGGAGTATGGCGCAAAGAGAAAGTTATAGGAAACTCTCCAGCTATAGATTTCAGCATTGAGTGCTACAAACCATTATGCATTACAGCTGCATATTTTTGATTAGGACTACAATTATATAGGAATATTCTTTATTGGTCAAGTGTGATTGGATGCAGAAGGAATTTGTCTCCAGTGCACAAGCTCTCAGTCTGCACACAAATGAGAAAGTGGTAAGTCATAGATCATAAATTATAAGATATAATCATAAATCATAAGATACAAACAAGAAGTGATACTTCATAAGATACCAATAGGGGAAGGTAGTAGGAAAGATGAGATGATTAGAAATATGGGAAAAATGAGAAGATGAGAAAGATAATAGCAATACAGCCCTACTGCATGGTTATATATCCTTTGGCATAAGACAATGCTGTGAGAATTAGGTGTTTAGCAGAGTGATAGCAGGGGAGAAAAAAAAAAACTATCTTTGTTTCTAGTTGTTTTGGCATGTAATGCCATATAGCAATGTCCTGAGGGGAGAAGCTGAAACAGATTACATCCAGGATGTGAGGGGTCTGTAGATATCTTCTTAGCCCTCTTTCTGGTTCCTGAAGTGCAGATCTTTAATGCAAGGCAGGCTGGTTGCATTTTTTTTTTCCTGCTGTCCTACTTATCTATTGAAGTCTGAACTGTTCTGTTTGATTGCTGTGCCAAACCAAACAGTTATTGAGGTACAAATGACATACTCAATAATTCCCGTGTAGAATTTTTATTTTTAATAAATTTATTTTCAATTTTTATACACAATTTTTTGTCTACAAATATGGAATAAAAGTCTTTAAATCTTATACCACTGTCCAAATTTGATGCATTATAAGTAAGTGAATCTCTAGAACTTGCCTGTTATAATTATTTCCTTTTAATGCCAAGATGATTGGACAATTTGCTCTTTATTCGTATGGTTGCTAGGAATTGAAAACAATTTGATGATAATCAAAAATACATATTTTAATGCAGATGACAAACAGATGTTTGTTTGCGTCTTTGTTCTAAGCTTGCGCAAGATACATCATTTTAGCTTGTTTGGGCTACTTTTACAGAACACAATTTAATCATTTAGAAATCAATTATTCTCTTGAGTGTCATGATACACTGCTCTTAGGTTGTATGAATAGGCCTGCGTTGATCAGAAAGCCCCAATATTTTGCTTATCTCTTAGTTTTTACTTCTTTTAAATTTCTCAGGAGGCTGGAAATACAAGGTAATAATAGTCATACAGAGAAGAAAAATACAGGTAATCTTTGACTTACAACCATAATTGAGCCCAAAATTTCTGTGGCTAAGCAGGACAGTAAAGTGAATTTTGCTCCATTTTCTTGCCATAGCTGTTAAGCGAATTATTGCAGTTGTTAAACTAGTAACATGGTTGTTACTAGCCATGGCTTTACGGAAGGTCATAGAAGATGATCACATGAACCTGGGACACTGCAATCATCATAAATAGGAACCGGTTGTCAAGTGTCTGAATTTTGATCAAGTGATCATGGTGTGTGTGTGTGTATGTGTGTGTGCTACAATAGTCATAAGTGTGAAAAATGGTCATAAGTCATTTTTTCAAGTTTGTTGTAACTTTGAACGGTCACTAAATGAACTGTTGTAAATCAAGAACTACCTGTATACACAAAAAAATTAAATAGCAATAGCACTTAGACTTATATATTGCTTTATAGCGCTGTACAGCCAGTGTGGGATTCAAATATGTGAACAACTGGTTCTCTCTGTGGATGCCACTTCTGGAAGTCCATTCTGGGCCCGGGCAACAAAAAATTAGATACCAGTTCTGCTGAAGTGGTGCAAACCGGCTGAATCTCACCACTGTCTACAGCCCTTTCTAAGTGGTTTACAACATATTGCCCTCAACAATGTGGTCCTCATTTTACCGACCTCAGAAGGAAGGAAGGCTGAGTCAACCTTGAGCTAGGCAGTATCGAACTTTGGGCAGTTAGCAGTGAGTTAGTCTGCAATACTGCATTCTAACCACTGCACCACTAATAGCAATGTATGCTATTAATTTGATTTGTACAATAATAAGAATTTGAGAAACTGGGGATACTGTGTAAATGTTTGTTTTCTATTTTGAACTGACAAGGCACATCTTTCAATGAATAGATGCTAGGTATAGCTCATGGATGTGCAACTTTGTACCATCAGAGAACTAAGCTTGGCATTTGAATAAGGTACCTTACTCAAGGCAGAACTGAAGTCCTAAAAATTACAAATCGGCATTAACTTTTGGAAGAACTCCAGAAATCACTGCCCAAAATATGTGTTCTGTACTCTATTTGCTCACCTATTACTTTAATGCTCACTTCCAAATATTTTAGTCTGATCTGCAAACAGTCAAATCCTTATTGGATTTGATTGATTGATTCCCAAATCTATAGCCAAGTAGCTTGCTTTGGGAAGATTATGGATTTTCTCAGTTGGAAGAATCAATCTGCTGGTGTTTCAAAACTGCTGGAAACCAGCCAGGGCATCTGCAAAATATAATTATACAAATCAATATAAGGAAACATTGGAAAAAAAATTATAAGGAAAGATTCAATGTTTTACCTTCTAATCACAAAGCTTGGGTCATCAAAGTGCTTCCACTTATTGTAATTTTATAAAGAAATGCATTTTGTGTAAATACATCTTCCTCCAGTTTCCCTCTTTGCTAATTCTGTCTCAACTAAGCAAGAACGTTTGAAAACATTTTGTTAATATTTCATTGATTTGTACCTTTGTTTCCCCTGTCAGAATAATGTCCCTTTATATAGACCCTTATTCTATCTTATTTTTCAGGCCCACCAGATAATTCTATTGGTACCACACAAGCTTTTCCTCTATTCTTGGAGCTACATACAGTAGTTCTCGACTTATGACCACAATTCCCAAAGTTTCTGTTGCTAAATGAAATATTTGTTAAGTGAATTTTGCTCCATTTTATGACCTTTCTTGCCAAGTTGGTTAAGTGAATCATTGCAGTTGTTAAGATAGTTACATGGTTATTAAGTGAATCTGGCTTCCCCATTGACTTTGCTTGTCAGAAGGTTACAAAAGGTGATCACAGGGCCCCGGGGCACTGCAACTGTCATAAAATGACAGCCAAGCATCTGAATTTTGATCACCTGACCATGGGGATGTTGCAATGGTTGTCAGTGTGAAAAATGATCATGAGTCAGTTTTTTTAATGCTGTTGAGTGCTTCAAAGAGTCACTAAATGAAGTGTTGTAAGTCGAGGACTACATGAATATTTTTAAGATTACTGGAGTGTGGAAATTGGCAGAACCCTAACCTATAACTGCTCTACCCTTCTTGTCCAAAAGGCAAGGAATAGAAAAGGGACAGATGGAGAGAAGTTGGAAGGCCACCAAAGAATTTAGAAACCAATGGATAAAGATTAGGTTTCTGTCTAGGGCAGTGTTTCCCAAACTTGACAATTTTAAGGCATGAGGACTTCAACTCCCAGACTTCCACAGCCAGCAACGCTGGCTGTGGAATTCTGGGAGTTGAAGTCCACATGCCTTAAAATTGTCAAGTTTGGGAAACACTGGTCTAGGGCAAAGTAAGGTAGCAAAGGAAATGTGAAGAATCAACAAGGTGTATAATTGTATGTTCAAACAGCAAAAACAATTTAAGAATAATCTACGGAAAAAATGCATAGGATTTTTGTTGAGTCATTGATCCTGACTTTCATTTTACACGCTAGTCATGTTGAGTGTTTTGTGGTAGAGCATAGACAAGGAGCTTGAAGGAACACATTATTCTCAAAATATTTATATAAATGTATATATTTATATACTGCCTCTTATTAGGAAACAAATGTTAATATTGCACTGGTCAAAGTATAACATTTTCCCTTTTAATGCATCAGCTACATATTTCATCTTTTTCAAGAGATAAATGTCCCAGAGACATTTAAGTAGCCCCTGTTTTAAAATTTAATGCAAAGCATAAAGTGCACTCTTGGCTAATGAGCCATGCATGCCTCCTATCCCCTTTGTAATGGGATAATCAAGCTCTTAATTAATATTTTCCTATCATCTACCACACTTTTTGCGTGTATGTGTTAGGTAACTTGTTGGATTTACAGCACAGCAAGGCAAGCGTTCGCTGCAAAGTCGGATGACAGAGGGCCTTCACTTTTCTTTACGACATGCCTTATTTTCTTTAAAATCTGTTCATTTTAATATTTTATGCATTAATGAATGTCAAGGCATTTCAATGATATTCCATGGTTTAGTTTCCATAGCAAACAAAAGCCCAGATGGTACTGAGTCCTAGGAAATATAGAAGTACATAGAAAGTGACAATATCCTACACCTGTCCTTGACTGTGCTTGTTTTACACTCCATCAAGTACCCATTTATTTTATGGTATTTTTTTTTCTTCCGCTATTTACACCATCTCCACTGCACAATCCGAGCACCTGTACTTTCCCTTGTCCTATCAGGAACTTGAAGATTGATGGAGAAGTATCATTCCTCTTTGCAGCTTAAAATGATGTGACTGATGATGTGACCTGCTAATGAGTTTGAACTTCTATTATTTCATAAGGCTGCCAGCATGCACAGGCAAAATATGCTTGATGAAGGTATGGCTTTATAGAAGCTGACACTCCATTCAGTATCATGGGAAAGAGAATGTCAGTTGCCTTCTAAGTCGTAATCACTGTCTCTGCAATTTGCATAGAAATCATGAGATACACCTCTGTTTTTTAAATGTACATCAGCCATAGGTAATCACTGTTATTCATTTCAAAATATAAGAACCTTTGCTAGACCAAGTTAGGAAACTGCATGAATATGCATGAATTCATTGCTTAATGAATCCCAGCTTAATTCTGGATGAAGGCAACTAATTTGTTCCAACAGCTATTCTGATTCAATTTGCATGAAATGCTACATCCACAGACTCCAAATCAACAGGCATGGAGAAAAAGATTTTTTCTCCAAACCCTCCTCAGATATGGTAGGATTATTACTCTCAGATTTTTCAAATAGTAAAGTCAATTGAGGTGTCAGGTTAAGATCTGAAAATATACATCTGCTCAATCTCCACTTGACATGATTACTGAGGACCAAAGTATTTGCTGTATAAGTCAAAGGGTAACGTGCTTCAGAGTAGAAATTTACAGTGGGATGATAACTTTTTGTCTTTAGTTGTTTCGATGGCTAATGCACATGCAGAGAAAAAATCAGGAGACAGAGTTCATTAAAAATATTTACTTCTTTTTAGTGAATATTTAAAAACTAAGAGATCCAAAAAAGTGAAATAATGCACAATGTAACAATTAGCAAGTTCTGATACCCCGTACCAATTTATACCAATTCAGCCTTATATTTCAAATGAATTCCACAATAATATATGCATGCTTGAGAGTGCAGCTGAGCAGGAGAGGTTGAGATAGATATTAAATTTTGTCTCTGGTGGCCTGTCCCTGCCTGAAGCTGTATCTCATGTACTGCATATACCTATAGCATATATCTTAAATATGCATTTAAGAGAATTTAAGAGCATTCTCTGTTAAATCTTTATGCAGAAGTAACTGTGAAATGTATCTTCAAGTATTTGCTCCAAGATGCAGTAAGGCAGTGGTTCTCAACCTGTGGCCAGGCACCCCTGGGGGAGCCATCAGGTGGTCACAGGGGGTCCGTGAAGGCTTGAAGAAATCTTATGATTTAAATCTTGAGTAAAGTCTTGTGGGTCTGTGGCTATAGTCCATGGCCACAGAAGGTGTTTAAAGGGGGTCAGTGGTGAATTAAAGGTTGCAGTAAGGATTATGCCCAAAATCAATTCTTGAAAATTTGGTTTGAATCAGGTTAATGCCCTCAAGAATTTCTGCTTGTTATCTGTGTTTCATGCCTAAATAAGGGCTTTGCCAATTAATACTCTATCATCAACAAATTACCCAGAAGCTACACAAGCCTGCTGTGGCTTTTCTTTTCCTGGAAAGCTAGATGAGTAATGCAAGATTGTTGATGGACTGTCTTATGTAATGTGATCTACTACAGAGAGGGATGGCAGGTCCTGTGTTTCACATATATAAAATCCCAGGTCCAAATCCCAAAATCTCTAAGAGTTATTTAAAAAAAAGCCCTGCAAGAATACCTTAGTTTATTGCTATTAATCAGGGTCAACAATATGGCTTGACAAACTAGTGTTTGACTCAAGTTATCTCATCTTCCTATTCTTATGTTAGAGATGCTTTTCAGCACTTTTTCCTCTGAATGCCTTAAGCACAGTTCATTCAGTCTTTGGTGAATTACGTAAATATGAAGTACTTCCATATAAGCCCAACTGAGGTGGTAGATCAAGGACTATTTGTACACATTCATGGAAGTACTTCAAATTTACATAATTCACCAAAGACTGAAAAACTGTGCTTAAGGCATTCAAAGGAAAAAGAGCTGAAGAGCAAAATTTCTGTTGTTAAGTGAGTTTTGCCCCATTTTACAACCTTTATTGCCTCAGTTGTTAAGTGAATCACTGCAGTTGATAAGTTAGTAATCTAGTTGCTAATTGAATCTGGCTTCCCCATTGACTTTGCTCATCAAAAGTTTGCAAAAGGTGATCACATGATCTTGGGATACAGGAATGGTCATAAGTATGAACCAGTTGCCAAGCCTCTGAATTTTGGTCACATGATCATGGGGATGCTACAAGGGCTGTAACTGTGTAAAAATGGTCATAAGTCACTTTTTTCAGTGCTCTTGTAACTTTGAACAGTTTCTAAATCAACTGTTGTAAGTTGAGGACTACATGTATTGCAATGCAAGCAAGATTGGGATATAATCAGAAAGCCCTTTCAACTATTTTAAGGCTACATCATTTGTAGTTTGTGCCCTGCTTTGAAATGTATAACAATAGAATAGATACTATATCCCCTTATTCAAAGGATGAGAAAAATTGATGACCTGAAATATTTCCATCAGTCTTGATGGCCTGTTCAATGTAGAATATTCAGTTCAATACAATTTCACATATTTCTGCTCAGTACTACTTAAAACCCAAACCTCCTCTTCCTTTCAAATTTTACAACAGTTAAAAAAACTTTTCAAGCAGAGGACTCTAAGATATAAATTTGGCTTTATCATATACATGAAATGCTTTGATATATTTTTCCTAATTATTACGTGGGAAGCAAATTTCTGGAACGCTGAGACTAAAGAGAGAGAAAATAGAAAATGCATCTGAATCATGTGGTATATCTCCGGTGATTTATTGAAATTATTGGAGATTCCTGAATATCAGTTCATTAATAATTGGTGCCATATTTCCCCCCCCCCCAAATTCGCCCTTTCAAAACTCAAATTGGAAGCACTCGCAACAATTCCTAGGTTGTTTTTCAGAAGTGTCTTTTCTCTAATTAGATCTGATCTTCTTTCTGGGAAAGTACTATAGGGAATATTAATTTGCCCATACAATTATGATCACATGCTCTTCTATGATGCCTATTAATATTATTCTGGAACAAACACAATTTTTCCCTTTCTTAAAAAATTAAATTGACTGCAAGTGTGGTAAAAAAATGTCAAAGTTAACCTTGTCTTTAAATTATGTCATACTATTCAATTACTATTTATTATCTCTAGTAATATTGATTAAATTAACAATCAACTATTTTTTACAAAGTAGTCTCCCCCCCATCTTTTTGCAGAGGTCATTAGGAAACATAAACTCACTCTAGGAAAACAAGAGTATGGGAAAGAAATCTAACATTGCCCCACTTCGAATCTCTTTAACATAAGAGGAAAGAAAAGGAGAATATTGTTGGGTTTTCAAAATCCTATTACTGCATCCTATGGCGATAAAGTAGGATTGCAGTATTTTTTTTTTTTCTTGTAATATTTGAGTCTTGATTTGGCCTATTTCAAAGGGATGAAGTCCAGCCTTTTTCTTCCCTTGCTGCATTCACTTTTTGCATTGAGAGTTGAAAATGTAAGAACAACCACCTCTGTGTGAAAAGCACAACAAAACTGCCACTTGAAGCGACTGAAGCGTATGTGGTGGCATCAAGGGACCATCTATGCTCAAGGGACGCAAAAGCAAGTGGGTAAATCTCTAAAAGACAGAAACTTACTTGAATGGGAAGCTCCCTCCTTCAGAGAAAACTCTGCGCAGCTAACTCTAGACAAGCAAAACTGATCATTGACTCAACTGCTGAAAATGTACAACCATCTCAGTGGGGATGCAGAGTGGCAGTGACTGCACATTAATGAGGATCATAGAGATTTCTCTGAAATTGCCCGGCGCTATGGTAACAATTTTTATTTTGTTACCATAATGCAGGAATGAGTTTTATAGAGGTCACTTTGACCATTTAAGATTGTGGATTGATCTTACTTATAACATTCTTCAGGCCAATTGGCCAGGAACAACTGTTGTGAAATTACTGATTTAGTTTGGAGTTCACCATCTTTGATATGCTTGGATTTCTTTGTGGTATCTTAAAAATTGAATAAACTGTACATTCAAATAAAACAAGGATCAAAAATTATGGAAATGAGAACATTTATTTTCTTAGATAAGATATGGAGGATAGACAATCCTTTTCCAGTATGAGGAAACTACAGGACTGTATTATACTAGACACCAATCTTCACATGAAACCAATAAAAATACAAGTTAGCTGTTGTTAAATTTGAAAATAGATGATGCTGTACAGCTTCTTTTCAAATAATCAATTGAATGTCAGCTATTATCAAAATATGAGTATAAAATGCCATCAGAATGCCGACTCTCTGGAGCTATATAATTACTAGTTGGCAATAAAGTGAATAGAAAAAAACAAAGCGTTTCCCACATTTTGGCAGTTTTTAATTATCTTCTGTAAAATGTTGCACAGATAAAGCTATTTGAGTACTTTCTAAGCCATGGGAAGAATATTTTGCTTAAAAAGAAGGAGGCAATTCTGGCTTGCTCCCTCTTTTCAAATGTATGTCTCTATGACTGTATATATGTATGTACAGTATGTATGTATGTCTCTGTGCATGTAGCTGTGTGTGGGTGGGGGGGTGTAATTCATTCAGGCAAATTAGAATTACCTAATTTGTTTTAATAAAACATAGGAAACTCTTTGGGGAATTCATGATTTTCAGGACATAATTATAACCTTAAATAAATACATTTTCAGGGAAGAAAAGATGAACTTAAGATTGACCCAAAGCAGAGCCAATAACCATGGAGGAATGAAGGGCTAATGAGTAGACCAGCTTTGTAATTCTTTTCTGGGTAAAGAGAGATCTTGAGATTGCTCACAGGTGTTTTTCAGACAGTTGTTTCTTATAAGTAGTCTCTGGTGGGTTTCAAGTTCTGGGAGATGAGGGAATAGCTATCTTATTCAAAGAGTCAGTTGGAGTCTTTAAAACAGAGGTCTCCAAACTTGGCCGCTTTAAGACTTATGGATTTCAACTCCCAGAATTCCTCAGACAGCATGGCTGTCTGAGGAATTCTGGGAATTGAAGTCCACAAAGTGGCCAAGTTTGAAGACTCCTGCTTTAAATGGACACTTTTCACGTCCTTTTTCAATCACTTTTGGAGATAGATCGTTAACTGCTTTTTACCTAGTAGGAATTTGGGATCAGCAAGTTTTAGAACACTGGGTGAGCTTTCTTCAATCCTTAGTGAAAGAAGTTTTAAATACAAGTTTAAGGATTATTTAAAAAAAAATACACTGGTACGTCAATACTCAACTGCTTCAAAACTCATCAAATTGGGTACTTGATGTATTTTGATATGAAAATGTCCCAGTAGTCATTGTTTGTTTGGTATTCATTGCCCTGCAATAGGAAAAGGGGGAAGGCCATGCAGAATGGACAAAAAGTTGGCCATGTTGGGAATGCAGCTGACACAGGAAAAGAGACAGACAGGCAATCTTTCCCTGCTAAAACAAAGAGTCATATGGTAAGTCACATAGTTTGTTTGGCACTTATCATTTTTAATACTTGTCATGCCTCCTGGAACCAATTAGCGCTGAGTACTGAGGTACCATTGTATACAGAAAACTAATGATTAGTAATAAACAGAAAAAGGTTGATTAATATTGATTGATTTTGGAAAGTTACAGATGGTCTAAAAATCCAGATGGATTTGAAATAAGATTTTGGAATTAGATATAAGAATCTTTCCCATGTGAAAATGCCAAAAGAATGTTGAATTCTTTTTTTTATTTTTTAAAAAAGGATAGAATGAGACTATGAAAGTTGAACATTAGAGAGAAACAGAAGGAACCAAAAATTATAACGAAAGGAGAAGAACACTTACATTTAACTTACTAATGCAGAATGAAGCAGACTGTAAAAGGGTACTTTTGAACAATGGATCCAAAAGTTAATTTTAAAACTGTCTGCCTCTGTAGATAGATAGTCTATATGTTATAGAAGAGAAGCAATTTTCCCCATACATGACTGAAACTGAAACTGCTTTGAAAGTGGATTGAAAATTACCAGACTACAAGAATGGTATAGAAGATGCTATACTGGACATTCAAAAGAAACCAATTTATATCTTAATAATTAAAAGGGATATACAAATATCAATCAGGAAAATGACCTGGATAATTTTTCTATACTGTATATACAAAAGAGATTTCATAAAATTTTTAAGAAATATCTTGATATATTTTTTTCTTTTCTTTTTCTTTCTTTTCTATTTTTCTTTTCTATTTTTTCTTTATTAGTTTTAGCCAATTTTCATTTTTGCATTTTTTTGCACCAATAATAATAAAAATGCAAGAAAAGTGTTTACAATGGTATGGCCATATTCTATCAGCAGCATCTGAACGGCTACCATTTTAACATTGATAGCAAATGCCTGGCAGAAGACCAAAGCAATACTGGCAGGATACAGTTAAAGCACCCAATTTAGCCCAGCTGCTGCATTCAGTTGTGTGAAATGGTGTTGATTTGAAAAGCATACCTGGCATCAGTGGGAAAACACTAGGGTGAAGAAGCAAAGTTGCTTTTCAAGTCCTTTCAACAGTTCCAAGAAGGTTCCATACCAATTTGCACTATTCAGGTGACTCTGAGGGCACAGATAAACTCCAGGTGGCCTCAATGATTCTCAGAAAAAGTGTTCACCACCAGATGACTGCAAGGAATATAAATCCTTTCAGTCAGAACTGAAGAAGCTTCTTGATGAGAAGCAAAACATCTTCAAGGAAAAAAACAACGTTCAGTTGCCTTTTGAAAAACACCTTTGGGACAACCATCATGACCTGGATGACTGGAGTCTCCATAGATATAGGATGAAGAATTATTTATTTTAGTCTTTTCACTTAAAAAGAAAAACTAGAATCCTAAATCATCAAACCAAGCATTTAACTCAAGGATCATTTTTATTTTCCCTATAGGTACCAGTTGAATTCAGGAGGCATGGCTTCGCTGTGCAGAAGATCCTTCTATAGCAGGCATGTCAATCTTGCGATGTGACATCATATGATATTGTGACTTTTTCCCCATTGCCGGCAATGGGGTAGGCGTGGTTTCATCGTGAAGCATCTGGCCCGCGGGCCGGCAGTTTGACATGCCTCTTCTATAGCTTCCCTTTTGTTCAGAACAGAAGAAGTAACTTTATTTCATATACTGGAGGAAAGAAACTGTGATACTCAGCAGCATCCACAAGATCTTACAGCCTTGGTCAGAAGGACAAAACCAGTATTGTGCTGGGATAAGAAATGGCAACATCACAGAAAAGTATGGAAAGTGGAATTTGCATTGTGATATTTCAAGGCTGCTTTTATCATTCTAATCTCCTTAGCTTTCAATAGATACCACAGTGGGCATACAATAATGGGGAGCAAAGCAGCAAATGACTAACTAGAAGTCTCTGAGGGACCTTTTAAGAGGCACTTATCTTTTTTTTTTTCTGCTGTTGATTTCCAGCAATTGATATTTATAGACTTGCTGCCTTTAAATGTATCATAGTGCCTAGCAGCTATTGATGGAGCTTTTCTCCACTGATTTGGCTAAATGTCTTTTTAAAACCATATAAGCTCATGGCCATCAACTTCTTGTGACAGCAGCTTCCATATATTATGTGTTCTCCTTCTTCATCCAACTTGGGCCTTTGGTTAATCTATTCAGCTAAACAACTTTTTTTTTTTTTGCACCAAAGAAAAGCTAGGAATGACAGAAGACAGGTTTACCAGTTGCATTGTCTAGGAGTGTTTCTGCATGCAACAGAAATGTGTTGGCTAATTTTAGTTCTGTGATGATATTTGGGAAAAGGTCCACCTTTGTGTGAAATGTTTATTACAGTCAAAGATCAGCACAATTAACAATACTCAAGGAGTATCTAGTTAAAATAATTCTACAATAAAATAATAACAAATAGCAAATATAATCTACATTAAAATCATAATTTGGCATCCTATCTCTCAGCTGCATGTAAACAAGAACACAGACTAAGCTATAATATAGCATTAGTCCTTAAATTGTGAAGGCCTATAGTCATTAGATACTAAAATGCAACAAGGCAATAATAGCAAAAGATTTAGTGCATTAATTGTGTAAAAGAGCTATAATGGATTATTCATCAGTTTCCAATAAATCTTTAGTGCTGCTGCACAGAATCTAGCTACCATAATGTGACTACGATCCATTCGTCTTTACATAGCCACTGAAGATAAATGGTGTTGGAATGGCCAGGATACCTATTAATTATCAGAGAAATAGGTTTTTTTAATGTCTTTATACAAAGAGCAGTGAAGATGTGTCCAGAGGTTTCCACCTCTCCAGAATCACAGGGACTGAGCCCTTTAACCAATGGTATCCCATCCACCTCTGTGAAATTGTCAGCAATTATACAGGTGTAGGAGCCATCTCCAGATTTGGCATTGAATAAAGGATATTCCACAGAGGTTTTACTTATGTTATTGGAATATAAGTGATAACGTAAAGCATCTTCTTTCATATAAAATCCAGAACCTAACTCCAGAACAAGGGCATTAAAATTAGTATAATTATTTGTAGCAAGACCAATTTTGTAATACATTTCGCTCTGTTTGTTTACATCACAGAGCAAAATACACTTAAGTATCACTAAATTCAATGTAGCTTATTTCTGAATAGTATTGTATAGTTAGTCTTATACCCATTTACCAAAGATCAAGTCTATTCCCTACACAAGAGCTCCTTCCTGAGTAAACATGGCCCTGGGTATAATCACTCAAGGGGAAAATTTAATTGGTAATAGAAAGATATCTAAATAAAGTAATTCCCAAACAAACAGAGAATAAAGGCTTACATGGATATAAATCAACTAAGTGGACCTCCTTCTAATAATGAAAACAAAATGGCAGAGGATGGCATTCTGAAGAAGCACAGAAAAATTAAGTAACAGTAAGATGTAGTTTTGACCCTTACTTTTATGAAATATAATGAAATAAACTGCAAGAACTCTTGTCTCAAGTTTCTATGGTTGCTAAGTGTGTTTAGCAATGCTTATGATGTTGCTAAGAAAAATGAGTTTTATATTAGAAAAATATATGAAGACATTTCAAACATTAGACTGGATTAGCTGACATATAAGACCAGAACAGAAAAATTATTTCAGAATAAAGGAATTAGGGAAAATATAGAAAAGACTGATTTAATTGGATATCTTTCTACAAAAGGTAATGACAAGCTGCTGGATTTAAAACTTTCAGATAAAGATGTGGAATTCACAATAAAGACTTTGCTTCTAGGTTCAATTGGGTGCAAAACCCAAGAGATTTAATAATAAGATTTTAATAATGTTTGTATGAGACAAGCTTGCAAACAATTTATGGGCTGAAAAAGATAAATTAGGATAGGGATAAAGTATTATTTTTTAAAGATATTAATCTGGCATATTACAAAGAAGAAAAACTATCAAGATTATCAAATATGGTATATTTTCTTTCTAGTTAATTTTACTTTATTCACAAGGAAGAGATACTATTTCTGAGCTTCAAGAGATAAATGAAGTCTAACAATAATACTTTAAGAAACAGTAATAAAGAAGGAACTGAAAATATTATTTTGGTACTTGGGGGACTTGAAAACTACTGGGGACCTTCAAATGGTCCACAATGCAGCAAGCAATAATGGGCCTGCCTCAGTATGTCTATGTAACCCCTCTGCTTTACAAGCTTCGCTATTTATTAGTTTGCTTCCCAGTGCCATTCAAGGTTTTGGTTGTAACTTATAAAGACCTTTAATGGAGTATAGCTCGCTTACTTGAGGGACTGACTTATGTGATCCTGCATGGGTGGTATTGTCTGGCTTCCTTCTATTCAATAGTTTTGTGTCTCATGATCCCAGAAATGTCCCTTGTCTATAGCAGTTCCTGCCTTCTGGAATGAGGTTCACTGTGATCTGAATGGCAACCACTCTGATGTTATTTAAAAAAGCCATGAAGACCTGTCTGATCAGCTAGGCTTTTGCAAGGGACTGCGAAAACACTTGCTCTTTTTTATGTTTTGCAGTTGACTTGTTTATTTTTATTTCTGACGTTTTATTGGTTTTATTGTAATTTCTTTGCTTTTATAGAGCCCCTCAGATTTGTTGAGCATAGAGGGAACCAATTGTACACCACAGAATAGCTATGCAAATAGAAGTTCTATCTGTTGGATATTTGATTATCAATCTGCTGTATATTATCTTTTTTTAAAAAAAATCTGCAAATGACTCCAAATTAGTAAGATTCTGTAATACAACCTCTTGAAAGCTTAGAGAAGTAGGTAGAAAATAACAAAATTAACAAATTGCAAACTTCTTGAAATGTATAGGTGTGGGATGCAGGAAATATGACTTAATACACTTGAAATATAGTGTCTAATTCCCATTTTACAATGCTCAAAAACACTGAAACAGATGCAGAGAGGGAAGACTAGAATGAGCAGGGCAGTTGAAACTAAGTTATCATAACCTAGATCAGGGGTGTCAAACTGCTGGCCCATGGGCTGAATGCGTCATGTGGAAGCCATGCCCACCCCATTGCCAGCAATGGCAAAACCAGCCCAATACGCTGTGCAACGTCACGTGACGTCGTGAGTTTGACATGCCTGGCCTAAATGGTCCCTTTCAACTCTTTATTTGTACTGAATAATTAAATATTTGTTAAAGAGCCAAAGCAAATGTGACATACAATTAATATGCAGATTTTTAAAAAGCTAAATAACAACAGTATGGAGTCCAAGCATGGTAAAAGGAGAATAGAAACACCATTTCTTCCAGAAGTTATGATTTGTTCAAGTTGTTAATTTAGCAGGGAAAAAAACACCTCCAATAACATAATCCGATAATTCTCTTATTAAAACCATGGTCTATTGAAATTAGTCAATAGATTTGTAAAATAATGTTTTAAAACAATTTTTAAATAATTATTTCACTGAACCTGCTGATTGAAATGTGTATGTTTTCAGACTTGTACCCAACTTTCCATTTTTATAGATTTTCAATAGCTGATTGCAGCCTCCTGGAGGGTAGGCCTAAATCCTAACCCTAAAGACCCATGACATAACTATACAATTCTGACATAAAACATGTCTGGGGAAATTTGTCAAACACCAAGAATGTACTAGTTTCTGGTGCCAAAAATGTACTAGTTATGGACTGTAAATTTATACTGTGCGTGTTTACATGCTTCCCTTCTGATATACTTATGTACATGGTAGTTAATCTGCTGTTACCATCTCATCCCCATCTTTCCCAATGGCTACTAGCAAATCATACAAGTGGTTTGTATAATTGCTGAGAGAAAACAGATTGTTTGGGTTTTTTTGTCATTAATAGCAGCATGAAACCAGTAATTTGTTCTTGCAAGACAACTGATCATGCTGATGAAGGAGTTAGTGAAAACTTGACAGGCTTCACCAAAGCTCCAGAAGTATTTCTTTTTGTAGAAGATAATTGTAAAGTGACCTCAGACTATGAGTTGCTTGCTTATGGCACATAATTTCAAAACCCTAGAAAGCACAAACAGAAATGGCTGCTTATCCTAGCCAATAAAGGAATTTTCAAAGTAAATGGGGTTATTTGTTTCTATTTTTTCTCCAAGAATGCAACATTAAAACATTTCTATCACTCCCCCCCAACAATATGGGAGCCCTGCACCTGTTAAAAAATCTGCCAAATCCAGGTTATATTACTAGTGAGTCAATATTCATTTGCAGGCAACACTTATCTTAATTACCCTGGCATAATTATCGCAGTATGTGAGAAATTCCTAGATAAGTGGCAGATTGGAAACTTATCATATGCATAAGTTGGCAGCTAATACCTTGAAAAGATGCCTTAATTGACATACAGGCCTCAGGAGGCTCTTAAGTGTGTCATGAGAAAAATAAAGAATTGGGGTATATTAGCTCCCAATTTGCTAACCCCTACTGCTATTTTAATAATTCTCAATGTTAAAACTTCAAAATGATTTCCATCAGTGACGGAAAAAAGATATAATGGATATCTTGTTGGCAATTTTATTCAGAAGGCACAGAGGAGGATCTCAAAGATCATGACATTCTTTTCTTTATGGCTAGTCTAGAGAAAAGAAGGACTAGGAGTGACATGATAGCACTATTCCAGTTTTTGAGAAGTTGCCACAAAGAAGAGGGGGGTCTACTTATTTTCCAAAGCACCAGAAGGTAAGACAAGAAACAATGGATGGAAACTAATCAAGGAGAGAAGCAACCTGGAATTAAGGAGAAACTTCCTAACAGTGAGGACAGTTAACCAATGGAACAGCTTGCCTTCAGAAGAGACTAGACAGCCACCTGTCAGAAATGATATAGGGTCTCCTGCTTGAGCAGGGAGTTGGACTAGAAGATCTCCAAGGTCCCTTCCAGCTCTATTCTGAATTGAAAATGTCAGCCTAGAATATTAAGCATTGCTTATTCTATTCCTGCTATGTAATTTCAAGCTGAGATGGTGAGAAATTCCATCCAATTTTGTTGCATGTACAATATATGTATATACATAAGCCTCACTCCTAATCACATATATTATATAATTATGTATTATATTTTAATTAGAATGGACAAATGTTCACATCATAACTACACTTTGCAAAGGTGGAAATACTAGGGAATATTTGGAAATATTCTCTTCTATTGGAAAGTTTAGTGGGTAACAAGATTATACGCTTGCATGTAGTAGTTATTATTCATTATCAACATTTTTACTTATATAGTGATTATCAGTATATTTCAATGATTCCGAGAAAGCTATGATTTTATTATTCCTGAAACATTGTAGACTAATTTGGAAAGGTGGACCTGAGGTCTTGCTTCTCTGTTTATTTATATTAATCACATTGCACAAATCTCAGAGGAGTTGGGGACTTGCCATCAGAGTGCCCATTTAGAAAAAGGGCACCCAAGACCTGTCTGCCAGTTTTAGGACTATTAGCCTTTTAAGTATAATAAGTAAGCTCTATGCCAGCCATCTATACAACAGATTAATTAACTGGATCAACCTAAAGCATATATCGGAAGCTAAGTAAGGGTTCTTCAGGACCAAGTAGTTTATATAGGGACATGATCTCCTACTTCAACCCTGGCCAAAAATCATACATCTAAAACAGGCCCAATATGACATACCACATTTATTGATTCTACATCCACATTTGATCTAGTTACCAAAGGAATGGATTAAGCTTATAAATGCTACTCCTTTACTATGTATGTATGCATGCATGTATGTATAATATTTGTAAGAATTGTGGAATCAAAGTTGCATGTAGTTACTATCATACCAATGATATTCCAAGTTCCACTGTTATAAATGATAGTCAGTTCCTGTTATGTATGTATAATCTTTGTAAGAACTGTAGAATCAAAGTTGTATGCAACCACACTAATGATATTCCAATTTACATAGAAGTGAGGCAGGGATATATTTTACCTCCCCTGCTGTTTAATCTTTACATAAATCCACTCATGGTCAAAATAAATCAATTAGAACATTGTTTCCCCCCACACACACTAGCAAACATATATATTTCAACTTCGTTATTTGCAGATGACATAGTACTTCTATCACTAACGTTAATTGGATTTAAATGAGTTCTGAATGTTCTGGCTAATTATGGCTCTGAAGAAGCACTTGAAATCAACTATAGTAAAACTAAGATCCTGATCTTTGTAGAAAGACCTAAACTGCATGCTTGGAATTATAAATATGCAGAGTAGTGAAAAAGTGAAATCTTTTAAATATTTGGGTTTGGTTTTCTATAGCAAACATAGTACTAACCACAGTTATGTCATACCAAATGCTAAAAAAACTGGTCACAATTCCATCATTTCACTAGGGCCTTACACTTTCTTTAATCCTTTTAAAAGGGTCCAATCTAAATTCCTAAGATCTAATATTCCAAGTGGCTGGTTGCATTCCAAATTTAGTATACAGGAGGGAGGCAAGAGTATCTAAAATCAAAACAGATGCAAAACAACTGTATCATAGCAAACTGAATGAACTTTATTTGTTGTCCAATTTACATAGTTGTCCATGTTACAAATGTGTTACTATTCTTTCCCACAGATCTGAATTATTTTCAGATTACAATTACAAATCTGTATGGCTCAAGACAATTTCACAAAAACTTCAATATCTAGGTTTCAATGGGGAGCATTTCAAATGATTGATTATGAACATGCCCTCAAGGCATTTAAACAACATATCAAAGAGCAACAAAACCAATGTTTTCTATCTATGAATGTTTTTTTCTCACCAGCCAAGCTCCTTTTTACAAACCAGTGAGATATTTGTACCACATAACTGTTTCCAAATTCTGAAGAACACTAACGTTAATACGTTTCAACACTTTCTTATAGCAGTTTTGTAGGACCAGTACAAAAATGTTCCCTTTGAGCTGAGACTAATACCCCTGTGGACAAAGGGCTGTTGAAAGTGAAGCTCATGTCCTGCTATACTGAATCCTTTAAAAGGACCCGTATTATAGTCCTTTACCTGGTATTTACCTGATAAAATACACTGGAAATTCTGACCTTTATATGTAGTTATCAGATCAGTATGATTCAGTCTCCTTGAATGTAATTAAATTTTGTTATACTGCCTGTAAAATTAGGCAGAGTTCTATTATTCGCTGATGAACCCATTATCAGTTGTAATATTTTATCTTTTTTGGGGGGTACTTTATTTTAATTTTTAGTGCATTTGTTTCAAGTCTAGTCAGTGACTGCAATAAAAAGAAATATTCATTTTTCCAACAAAACTGTACTTGCAACATGATCACACAAAACTGCACCAATACCAAACCTTGATTTGCTTAACAGCCCTGGTATTCGCTTAAAGACAGCTGTTTGCTTAATGACTGGTGCAAAATAGATCATAAAATTAGGCTGGTTACATGACCAATTTCTTTTATGACTATCATGAGTTACGACCATGATTGCATTACAGTCATAACTTAAAGACTACCAGTATGCCGCATTAGGTACACAAGTAGAAAGCATGTCATGGGTCACCTCACAGTATAATTGTCAACATTCAGCTCGAGAATCCCAAAAAAACTCCAGGTTCATTCTGTTTCCCAAAATCTTACTGTTTATTGAATACACAGCATGGTATTCAAAACTAACTAACTAAAGCAAAACTAACTCTGAAGTTCCAACACCAATTCATAGACTTAAACAATAATTTTCCCAGCCAAGTCCCCAATGTCTTACCTAGTCCATATAAACAAGTTCACTTTGTTATGGGAACCATCTGGTTTAAATCCACACCTGTTATGGTGTCCTTGAAAAGGTTTCAGGCTCTCATGGTCTTCAGTGGAATCATAGAACTTTGTTTCTCCATCTAACCCACACGAAAGTAGCACCTTCTCCCCTTACTCTGAAGGGAAGTTGAAATGTAGAGGCACATAGCAGTCAAAGTTTCATCCTTGATATTAATCTAGACAACTCCCCTTTGACTTTTTTGCTAGCTCATACATTCTTTTACAACAAGTATAAGTTGTTTCCAAATCAGGAAAAGAAAGGAAAAGAAGGAAAGGAAAGGAAAAAAAGGAAAGGAAAGGAAAGGAAAAGGAAAGGAAAGGAAAGGAAAGGAAAGGAAAGGAAAGGAAAAAGCCTTCAGAATATTTTGATTCAGAATTTATCTACAAATCTAACAGAGCAGGGAAAAAACCAGTTAAGATATAATTTATATACTGTAGGCTGCAATAAGCACAACTGAATTATATTTTACAGCACCCTGAAGAAAGAAGGAACCCAAGCTGTTAGACCTTTGATACCTTTTGAGCAAATAGCAAACCATTATTTAATAGTACCCAAGGTATTACTGCAAAAGAATACAGACCACAACTGATCCTTGGAAGCAGAACATAAAGAAGGGTTAAAAGAAGCAGAAAAATGGACTGAAGAATTAAAATTGAGAGAAAAATGTGGTTGTCATGTTATGGGAGAACATCTCATTGTCCTTATCAGTAAAAATATAACAAATGCACCTTGAAATACTCAATAGATGATATCTTACCCCAGCTATACTTTCTCATAGGATATGCAGTTATTCAATTTTATGCAGGAGAGAATATAAAAATATACTTTTTTCATATGATAGTATAGTGCAGAAATGTTAGACAGTAATTTAATAACTGATAACCAAAGAACATACCACATTTACACTGTGTGACTGGGACCTTTCTATTTAATGCAGAGAATAAACTTCAAGAACCCACATGTTAATTTTTTTCCTTTTTTTATAGCTGCAAAACTTGCACCCTTACAACCACATGGCTTGACTCTTGCAATGAACTCTACATGGGGATGTTACTGAAGATCAACCTGAAGCTGTATTCTGGTCCAGAATACAGAGGGGCAGGTATCAAAGGACTTGCCTTGATATGCCTATGTAAGACATCTGCGTTGCAAGCTGTTCTAACTGCCAGTTCACTACTGAATATGCTTCAAGGTGCTGGTTGTTATCTGTAAAACCCAACATGACAGAGGACATGGTTACTGTCTCCCATAGTATTTGCCTGGCTAATTTGATCTTCTAGGATTGTTACAGTCCAGGTTCCTTCCATTAAATGTTGCCATCTATTAGCACTTCAGCAGTGCACTTTCTCTGTTCTAGTGCCTGCCCTTTGGAATGAGGTTTTCCCCAAAATTGGGATGGTGTTAATGTTTTGAAGGACTTTGAAAATATAGGTCTGCCCCAGGCCTTTGGAGAAGTTGATTGAAGCGTCCTTTGGGTTAACAGAATAACAGAGTTGGAAGGAACCTTGGAGGTCTTCTAGTTCAACCCCTTGCTCAAGCAGGAAACCCTATATCATTTCAGACGAATGTCTAATCTCTTCTTAAAAACTCCCAGTGTTGGAGCATTCACAATTTCTGGAGGCAAGTTGTTCCAGTGATTAATTGTTCTAACTGTCAGGAAATTTTTCCCTAATTCTAGGTTGCTTCTCTCTTTGATTAATTTCCATCCATTGCTTCTTGTCCTGCCTTCAGATATTTTGGAGAATAGTTAATTCCCTCTTCTTTGTGGCAACCCCTGAGATATTGGAACACTGCCATGTGAGTTGTTTTATTTTTCTTGTACCTGTGTAATTGTTGTCATTTTTGCCAACTTTATTTTTCTATTTTTGTATTTTCCCCTTGTTTTTAATGTTCTTTTACTGGTGAACTGCCCAGAGTTATTGGGACACAAATGTTATATAAATTAACACTTTGATAAATATATATCTTGTTAAATAAATAAATTTAACTTCCATCCTCCTTCCTTTTTTTCCTCATTAAAACAATGAAAGGTTTTACTCCTTGGGACAATGGTACTACAGAAATTGATCTCATCCATAATTGCCATGGCAGCAGACTGTTTCCTGTTCCCTACTCTCCATTCTCTAAGCAAATTTGTGGGAATATGTAAACATCCAGAGAAATTGGACTTAAGGCCAATGCATTCTTTTAATATGAGTTAATAAAGTTGAAGGGGGAGAATCTACCTGAGCATCCTTCCATAACATTTGTTTATAGCATTGTTCCTACCTAAAATAACAGATTTGGTATCTGACCTGAAGGACAAAAAATAGGACTTCTTGTTGGCCAAAGAGTGTGTTTTTACCATCAGCTTAGTAAAAAAAGGCTTGGCTGCTACTATACCATTGCGCTTTTCTGCAACCACCTGTTTCAAACAACCTACAACAGAAATTATAAAATGTATTGACGCTTTAAAAGTTTGTTTTAAGAGCACCGGGAAATTAGTTGAAAAAGCTTCTGCACAGTAAGTTGCTTCATCATTTTTGCTTCATTATTTTGTTTTTGAACAGCATGATGAAACAACTGAGGCATTGTGACAATCAATACTAATCACTTAATGTCTCTACATGCTGTGCATATACTCATCAGAGAAAGCCTATTTAAAGAATTCCTAATGATTTGCAGTATGTCTAATTCCAGCATCACCAAAACAGCATTATTGCATTTGGTGAAAATCCTTCAAAAGAAAGGAACTGATTATGTGCTGATTTCAGCCGAAAGAGTTTAACATATATTTATGCTCAACCACTGAAACGTAAGAGTGGTCAACTTTAGTCAGATGATGTTTGAAACAGGGCTGGACCTACTTGTTTATTTTGTGGGTTAACATCTGGACAGATGTTATGCTCTATCATATGCCCTGGACACTCAGCTATAGCACCAAATAGGTTCTGCCAAGATTGTCCAGCACCACTAAAAGGATTAACATGTGATCACTACTGTCCATTTATGTTAATCTGGAAACAATATTATTTCATGCTACATATGCTGCAAAATATGTGACAATAATTTGTTTATTATGCATTTAAAGTGAAATTGGTCAGTTTGTATTTTATCACCACTGTGCAGCTTAATTTCTAATTTCCTTTTGCTTGCTTCAATGCACTGTATATTCAAATGCCTTCACTTTTTATGATCCTGCAATCCTCCAATAAGTTGTTGTTATAAATGTCACCAGAACTGTATCATCTGAACTGACAGGTCTCTTATCTATGTTCTCCTGCTAGTTTAACAATGTGTTCCATAGCATGCACTTTCTAAGCACATAGTCCTGAAATATAATCTTTCATATTTGTAGGTGGGACAGCATATTTTGGAACTGAACTTCCTGGTTTTTTTATATATATACATGGACCAATAAACAGATCCCTGAAATGTGGACTGATTGGTTGGTTTTGACCTAGAGGCATCTGTAGTAAGCTACAGTGGCATCAAATAATGCATATCATGACATTTGATGCAAGTCAATGGTGGGATTCAGCCGGTTCGCACCGATTCAAGAGAACAGGTAGCTAAATTTACCTTCTGGCTTCCAGAAGTCCAGTCTAGGCCTTGGAGGCCTGGAGAAGGCCTTCCAGGCCTAGAACAGTCCACCGGAAGTGCATGGATATCACTTCCAGAAGTCTGTTCTAGGCCTCGGCGATCTGGAGGAGGCATCGAGGCCTGGAGGAGGCGTCCCAGGCCTAGAATAGCCCACTGGAAGTGTGTAGATGCCATTTCTGGAAGTCGATTCTAGGCATCGGAGGCCCAGGCCTGCATCAAATAAAAGAACTGGTTGTTCAGGTATTTGAATCCCACCACTGATGCAAGTACATAAAATATATCATTTGCATGATGGTGTCATGCTCATCCCCTTTTTCCTCTGCTGATTCTTTTAACAAAATAACAGATTTGGAAGGACCTTGGACAATCTAATCCAACCCCATAAACAACCCCCCTAATCTTTCTGGCTTGGCGGACTGTCAAAAGTGGCAGTGCTGCCAGCAACAGTGAGGATGGTTTCGTGCATGCATGCATGCATGTTGCTCTCACAAATGTAGCTTTGCATATGTGTGCATGCTCGGCCACCACTTCTGTGGCCCAGTTCCAAATGGACTGTGGCCTACACTGGGCCACAGACCAGGGGTTGGAGACCCCTACCCTATACCATTTCAGACAAATGGTTGTCAAATCTCTTCTTAAAAACCCAAATGCTGGAGCACCCATAACTTCTGGAGACAAGTCATTCCACTGATTAATTGTTCTAACTGTCAGGAAATTTCTCCTTAATTCTACGATGGCTTTCTCCTTGATTAGATTTTTTCTTCTGTTTGGTTGTGTCTAGTTTTTCTTCTGTCCAGTTCTGCCATGTGTATTGAATGCAAGTTTAGTTTGCTTAGAAACCTTCTAAATACTGGCCCAATCATTTTTTTTTTTCATTTTTTTGCACCATCTATCTAAGCTCTAATTGACAGATATAAATATGTGCAATGTGGATGCCATGTAATATGACTTTCTAATGCACTGACGTGAAGGCTTTCACGTCACATAAAGTACATTTTATTGCCTTTTTAATTTTATACATATCATTGTTTTATTTATTAAATACCCAATCCATTCTGTTCAGTTTGGTTCAAGGACAGAAACAAAACGTGACTTAATTTCCTCTAGTAGTTTATTATAGATACACATCATTATTTAGTCATCTCCACCACATTACAAACTACAGTCTGGTCACAACCTTTGACTGGACTGCCCTTGTGGTTTTTTAAGTGTTGCATATGATCCTGGCAGTTTAAATTGGCTGTTCTTTTTTTATATAATTATCTCTTTGGCAGAACCGGAACAATAAAAGTCTGTGAATTTTATTAACATTTTAAGGCATTCAGCACCATATTGGAAAGGATTGCTTACATCTGTTTCAAAATATTTCTCATTTTGGAAATGGTCCAGAAAGTTATTCATACATGGGAAAGTTGTATAAGAAAAAATTAGTGGAAAATAACCCACATTCAAGATATATTAAATAAGGCAAGTTGTATATAAATGTGGGAGAGATTGTATATAAATGAGGGAGAGATCTATCCCCACTGGGGTTATATGAGGAAAAGTTATATATGACATGTATGGCATATGCCAGGGTGGAGGGGAACAAATGAGAAAATTTAATAGAACTGCCTAATATATAATAATAATAGTAGTAGTAAGTTGGAAGGGACCTTGGAGGTCATCTAGTCCAACCCCCTGCTCAGGCAGGAAACCCTACACCATTTTGGACAAATGGCTGTCCAGTCTCTTCTTAAAAACTTCCAGTGTTGGAGCATTTACTGCTTCTGGAGGCAGGCTGTTCCAATGATTAATTGTTCTCACTGTCAGGAAGTTTCTCCTTAGTTCTAGGTTGCTTCTCTCCTTGATTAGTTTCCACCTGTTGCTTCTTGTCCTGCCTTCAGGTACTTTGGAAAATAGCTTGATTCCCTCTTCTTTATGGCAGCCCCTGAGATATTGGAATACTGCTATCATGTCCCCCCCTCGTCCTTCTCTTCGTTAAACTAGACATACCCAATTCTAGCAACCGTTCCTTATACCTCCAGTCCCCTAATCATCTTTATTGCTCTTCTCTGTACTCTTCCTAGAGTCTCAACATCTTTTTTACATCATGGTGACCAAAACTGGATGCAGTATTCCAAGTGGGGCCTTTGTAGAGTGGTATTAATACTTCACGTGATCTTGATTCTATCCCTCTGTTAATGCAGCCTAGCACTGCGTTGGCCTTTTTGGCAGCTGCAGCACACTGCTGGCTCATATTTAGGTGATTGTCTACTAGGACTCTGATGTCGTATGTCATATGAATGTGACATGGAATGAATTTCTACCCCCATATCACTGACGTATTGACAAAAATGAAACAAAATGTGTTTAATCCACATGGAAGGAACAGGATTGTATTTCCATTTCCCACAGTATCAAAACAACTTGTGAGCAAAGATGAAGCCCCAAGTGGCCTCAAGAGCTCTCAGGGAGAGTGCTAATGACCAGATGACTGAAAATAAATATGATCCTTCCACCACCAGCCCAATCCTGTCAGAACTAATCATCCATCACCCCTACCATACTGCCAAAATTGATGAAGCTCCTTGGATGAGAAGAGAAACTTCTTCTCCCTAAAGGGGGAAAAAAAACAGTCCATCTTTCATTTTCCTTCATCTGTGCTGCTTGGACCCTTAATTTTAACCACATTTACTTCTTCCTCAGCTGTTGTAGAAGCAGAATCACATGTTTCATAGTTCCAAGCAAATAACAGTCTTTTAATGACCATCATTCTCAAAATAATGCAAAAAGAGGCAATGCTGTTGCTTTGTTTGATAACAAATTAATTGCTAGTCAAAAACAATCACACTGGAGTGTAAGCCCTGTACATATTCAGCTGATAATGCAGTTGGGAATAAAACCATAACATGGTAGCCTATCATTGCCATTGTTTAAAATATTTGTGTGGTGACACTATACCCTGAACAGAGAAAAATAATAATATTGAGCGGAGAATGATTATATCTTTACGTTGGCATTCCAAAATATGAGAGAGCACAACAGATCTTGCCTGCTTGTCTGCAAATGTTAACAATTAAAATGGCAATGGAATAAAAATGAGCTTTTGCAAAATCATTTAATCAAATGCAAGATGTGACAAAACCTCTAAAGCGCTTACATTTGGAGGAAAAATGCTTCATCAAAAACATGATTTTTAAAAAAATGAAATAACACATTTATAGATGTTTATGATAATAAACAAAGAAGATCAAGGACTTCATCTGTATTGGGATTTTCTTCTGCGTC
This sequence comes from Crotalus tigris, assembly GCF_016545835.1. Lineage (NCBI taxonomy): Eukaryota > Metazoa > Chordata > Lepidosauria > Squamata > Viperidae > Crotalus > Crotalus tigris. The sequence goes on along the minus strand of NW_024096465.1, from coordinate 1,043,886 downwards.
TTCATTTTACTTTTTTAACCATTTGAGCTTTATGTAATATGATAACAGAATAAAAATATGGTAATGAAAAAGAACATTGTAAGCTACTCTAATGGATTATTTCTGAAAAACTGAATTCTCTGCACTATGTTGTACAAACTGTTCTGCAAAATGAGCATTTTTCTTTCAGTGAGATATTCCTTATGAAGTTAGCAACATTCCTGGTAACATCTTGGACACATTTACATGCTTTTCTTGACACCATTGGTTTTTCAACTCCTCAGTCTAGCCTACAATCTTGGAATTCTCTTGTGATTTCTCATCCAAGTAGTGTATTAACTAGGCTTGATCGTTCTTAGCATCCAACTCTGAAGAAACACACATAACTGTTACTACTTACTTAAAGCAAGTCACATCCTTTCTGTGTAAATTATTTTCCTTTTAATACTCACAACCGCTTGTAGGCATGTGGCTTCATTGTATATATTAAACCTGAACTTTAAAACTTAATGCAGCTACCCCATGTCTTATGGACCGCAACTGGAATTAAGGATAATAAGGATAATAAAGATATAAGGATATTTTAGATTTCAGCATATTTTATTTAGAGCAGTGGTTCTTAACCTTTTTGAAGGAATCACCCCCTTGAGCCAATGAGGAAGTTGTCATCACCCCCCTCCCCCAACATAACTTCTCAATCACAATATAGGAAATAATTCTTCAATTTATGCAAACACTTTTTTTGTTTTCTTTAAAATTGTCATCAGGACATATTGATGCAAATAGTTTATTTCCAGTCTTTTTCCCATATCTCCCATATTCTGGCCAATGGCGTGCCACTGTATGGGTAGAGGCTGCTGCACAACGCGCATGAAGATAAGCGATGCATATTCACATATGTACGGCATTCTGTACTGAAGCTAGCTGGAGGAATAATTGAAAACACAATTCAATCCACTAATAGTGAGCGATCTGATGTTTTTGTACAACAGATATACAGTGATTCATTGTATGAAAAAATCTCAAAAGTGTCCCCAAAACTTCTTGCTTCATCGCCCCCATATTGCCCCTTTTCGTTCCGTTGCCCCCGTGTCACCCCTTTTTGTTCCATCACCCCCCTGAAAAATGAAATTGCCCCCTGGGGGGCAATATCGCCCAGGTTAAGAACCACTGATTTAGAGTACCTTGACAGTGAGATGGGTGACATAAGAAAGGAAGGAAGGAAGGAAAGAAGGAAGGAAGGAAGGAAGGAAGGAAGGAAGGAAGGAAGGAAGGAAGGAAGGAAGGAAGGAAGGAAGGAAGGAAGGAAGGAAGGAAGGAATCTAAACAAAGACAGTCCACACTTTGAACATCAGTACAGTATGCTCCTTCTAATTGCTATAGCTTTGCCTCTTCCTTTATCTAAAGCAGCACTGAAGGAGAAATGCTACTTTTTTTGTACTGAAACTTTATACATAAATATTTGGATATTATTTCTCCTAAGGCTAAGCAAATCCAAGCCCTGTTTGTGGTAGGCTGTAAACTATATTTAAACTGTTCCAACATAGCTAAAGCAGACATGGGAAAACAGAAGGTTATGGAGCACTGTCAGATGTCATTTGATTACCTTGGGTTTTGAAAAACTAACAAAGAAAACAGCACAATTGAGCTGTGCATGTTTGGTAACACAGAGATCAGGAAGCATAGTAGACTTAGGAACACAGGAAAACAGTGACTATGGGATATCTGGATGAAAACCAAAATGATTTTTTACAGGTCACTGGAACCTGTTACATGCCCTGTAACGTAAGGCTGGTGGATATCTATGCAATAACTCCATGAGAGTCATTCCCTAGGCAAAGTATTTTTTTCAAGCTATTTTTAACAGTTTGTTTAGTATTTCACGCAATTGACTGCCATCTTTTGGATGGCACTGTTCTAGCTGCTGGCCAGCTGTTTCTTCAATAAGCAAAACTGAATGCTAGATGATAGACCACAACGATGTTGACATTTCAAAAATAGGAGAATATCTCTTTGATACAAAGTGTGTTTGAGTTTGGATGACATTTGCATGCACGAATGGAGAAGGAAAACTTGTCCTGTGTGTGCAAGAGAGAGAAATGAAAAAAATGAAATAGCAATTGATACCTTAGAAGACAAGGAGAAGCCGAAGAAGAGAAATATATTTTCCCCCCTCCCTCCGGGGAGTCAGTTTAGAGCAGTGGTTCTCAACCTGTGGGTCGGGACCCCATTTGGGGTCGAACGACCATTTCATGGGGGTCGCCAAACAACGCAGTCCACCATTTTGTTTTCCCCTTTTTCTTAGCTGTTCTACTCCCTTTTATTCTATTGGCTTTTGAAAGCCAATACAATAGACTCTCTTGAATAGAGTCTAATTCTATTGGCTTTCAAAAGCCAATAGGAATTGTCCAGGCTGTCTCTGCCCTGCTGAGCCTGCCAAAAGTGCCATTCTGCAAACGGTGCAGTTGAGTAGTCCTCGACTTACGACCAGTTGGGGGTCGCGGCATTAAAAAGGTTGAAAACCACTGGTTTAGAACTTCAACCCTGGAAAATTACACAAATTACTTTGCATCACGATCCATTGGTAAATTTGTAAATTTGCCAAAGTTCTTAATAACATTTTATACATCCAGCGTTAAGAACTTAGAGGAAACTAACCCCAATAGTAACGTCTGCTGAACATTTTCACTGTTAACTGAATTGGAATACTCATAATTTTGTGCTAAATATTGAGAAACAGTTCTTAGAGTCTTAGAAAAGGCAATCCCTATTAAAATATTCAACAAGGAGATCTTACCTAGATAGTCAGCAGAAACACAGCAAGGACTGTTTCCCATGCAGCTGAAATAAGGGGGGGGGGAGAAGAAAGGGGAAACCTAAGAAAGTACAAAAATTGTATAGAGTATGTATAGAGTAGTTCAACATTCTGACTGATGCTATTAATATATATTTGTTATTATTCTTGTTTCGCTTCTTACTTCAGTATAAGAGTGAAGAGAATATTTTTGATATCCTGCAAATTTTTAATTAGTTTAGAAAACTGTGGTGTAAGTTTATTCAGAATTTTTCTTTCCTGTTTATCAACATCATCTTCTCCATGAGGGCAGCTTTGCCCTTACTTTGTTTTGTACCTTCTGATAATACTTGATAACAAACCTATTGTTTTCATTTGAGTCCAGATCCCATAACAGATGTATTAGTTTATTTGCCCAGCTGCCATATTGTTGATCTTAATCATATATCTGTTCCTCTACCAGTTCTTATATGTGCTGTTTGAAAACCAGATTACAATATAGAACAAACTGAAAATGTTGGAAACACTGGAAAACATCATTTGAAAACAGTAAGGTAAAGATAAAGGAGTCCCTGTGGATTTTATTCTGCTAGTCCTTGCTGGCTATAAGGGGTGGTCCTCATCTCTGTTTCAAGGCCATTGATTATCTGTGATTATCAGGCCAGCATAATGTGTGCTGTTACCTTATACAGAGTTTCCCAAACTTGACAATTTTAAGGCATGAGGACTTCAACTCCCAGAATTCCACAGCCAGCAACGCTGGCTGTGGAATTCTGGGAGTTGAAGTCCACATGCCTTAAAATTGTCAAGTTTGGGAAACACTGCCTTATCATCAAGGTGGTACCTATTTATCTACTCACATTTGCATGCTTTTGAACTGCTAGGTTGGCAGGAGCTGGAGCGAGGATCAGTGCTCACTCCTTCATGTGACCTTTGGGTCCTGAACCTAAACTGCCAGCTTTCCAGCTGACAAGACCAGTGTCTTAACCGTGCCTGTCACCATGCTACTCTTTGAAAACAGTATAAACATGAAAATAAAAAGTTGCTTTAAAAAAAGTTATTTGTGGTTCTCAATCATCATTATCACATGATATTAGGTATTTGTTTTAGTATTCAGAACAAATTAATTCTGTACTGTGTTTCATGTATTCGGCATTTGAAAGGCATTCACCTGCTACCTACCCGCAATACATTTTTTTTGCCTCAGACCATCTTCTTTGTTACTTGTGCCTCTCACAAGGAGCTTGTTTTATCTCAAGAGATCTATTCAGTAGCATACAACAATAAACAGAGAGATTTTCTTTGATAATGAATGACAGAAGGTAGTTAAGAAGGCTTTATGTAAATTAGAAAAGCTGGAATAGAACAAAATGCTTATTAGAAGCTAACAAGAACCATCAAAGACAGAAGCAGCAAAAGTACTACATAGTTTTTGTTCCCCTTTCAAAGCATCATAAGAAAATATAAATAGACCTAGTCATGTTGGCAGGCTCAAGGTCCTTTCAATGAAACAATGTCATCTGCTGACATCTCAGCTGTGCAGTATCTCTGTAGCTCCTTCTGACTTTGGGAAAATATTTCCCTTTTAGGTCTATCTAGGCTTGACCCTTCCATTGTTCTGCAAATCTTAAAAACAACAGGCTCCAGGACAGGGAGTCTGCAAATTTGGTAACATTAAAATTTGTGGATTTCATTAAGACTTGTGGACTTCAACTTCTGGAATTCCCCAGCCAGCCATGTTAGCCAGCCAAGTCTTAACGTTGCTAAGTTTGGAGATCTCTGCTCTACATTGATATTAGTATTGAACTGTATGTGGTGTTCTTCCCCAATGTAGTACAATAGTCAGATTGTTTTTGTTATTGATTTGACTATATTGTTCTGCTTTCTTCTAGTGTCTTGAAACTATTTTACATTGCCTATAGCTACTGATTGAAGCAGCTTACAAATTTTATAGATTTAAGGTAAATATCACAAATGAATGAGGCACAGTTGAATATCAATTAACATAGAATATAGTGCTTTGGTCAATAAAAAACAATTGTGGATAATTAATGAATCATGGGTTTAATTTATAGATATATGTTTATCTGCAAATATTTTATATATTGTATGTTTTTATTTCCTTTATTTTTCCTTCTTTTATAATTTTGTGTATTCTTCTTTATTTTTAAAATGCTTAGGTATAGTATTTATATGATCATCTATCTTATTGAAGACTGGGTGGCTGCCAATCAACAGTCAAAACAACATTAATCTGCCATTAATATATACTTTAATAAAGCCACACACATTAAAACCTGGCATCAAAGTTAAACTTCACATGCCATTCATCACTAAGTCCTTTTGTCCATCTCAGCCCACCACAGCGCTTGGGGGAAAAGCCAGGTTTTAAGTGCTTTTTTGGAATGCTAGGAGAGTAAAGTCCTAGAGAAAGTTTTCTAGTTAAAATTCACCAAAATTTAGCATGCTGAGAAAGAGCTTTGAAGCCCAGCAAAGGAAAAGAGCCATATTTTGAAGGAGTGCTTTCAGTGAAGTGAAACATCCATCAATGATTTCTACAGTCCAATGTTTATGCTACCATCAAAAATACATTTACTAAAAGAAGACCTTTCTCGTGATTACTCTCATTCTTTGGAACTCTTGGTAAGAAAGTTCAGGCTGGCTGTTTCTTTGTTGTTTTTCCTTTCACAAGGAAGAAAAAATGTGTGTGTTTTTTTCCTCCTTATACAAACTATGTTTTTATTTATGCACATTTGGTCAAGCTGATTGGGTTGTTGAACTGAGTAGCCATAGTTGCTCAACAATACTACTACTAATAAAATTGCTACACTTTTCAAATCAGCAGAATAAAAAGTTAAGAATGTGCATTTATTCTGTTTTAAGTTTCTGAGAGGATCAAGGTCAACATAAGCTTATGTTAGAGTGATTTATTATCAACATGGAAAAAATAATGTTTCATTTCTTCTCTGTCACAGAAACATTATGAGGTATAATTAACAAACATATTTAAAATGCTTTGCAGCTGTAAACTATAATTATATGTAGGTTAGCTGAAAGAAATGCAGTCTGTTCAAAACTTGACTTAAGATGCATAGCAAAACAATAAAGTTTAACAATGGACAGAAATATCATTATAGTTTGTGTCTGGGGAATGTATCAATGTGTTATCAAATGAGTAAAGTTCTTGCCTGAGCACTTGGTAATACAGGTCCTGTGTGTATATATGTACAAATATATAGTTAGTTAATATAATATATTTTTGCATTAAAGTAGTAATCCTAAATTAATTATCCTCAGAATATAACTGGCTAATTAGGTTCAAGACAACATTAGATTAATACTGAAGTTTGATATAGTCAACCACAATAGGTTCTTAAATTCCTATTGGCTTGATAGGTATTAAATATTATTGTAGAGGCAAATTGTGCAGTCTTCTTAATGCATAATGCAACTGGTGAGCAATTTGATTATGAGCAGTCTGGAATTGATTTACTGCTTTATCTAAATGTTTTCATTTTCAGGCATATGTTATATTCAGAAACATCTTGAACTTTACAACCAATTCCAAATATTATAAGGTCAGATTATATGTGATATTAATCCTATCACTTGGCCTTGAATTGATTTTTTGTCAGAAATAATCAGTTCTAGATCTTCATTCTGGACAAAATATACAAGGCCTGCCTGCAATATACTGGATGTGGGAAAAATTCCTATTGGAGTAGATTAGAGCTTTCTTCCAAATAGGAGAAGAAGACCTCACCTGAAGCAAATCTATACAATTGATCAAAGGGCTAAAGCCTTCCATGTCTCAAAATAAGAATCTGATAAGTATTAGGGAATATTCATTATTTAAAAGGTTTTAAAAAGCACTCTTGTATGGCTTAAGTCTTCGGACCCATTCAAACAACCTTCTTGTTCAGGTTATAAACTGGTTAACATACTAGGTATTGAGGACTTCAATTCATTGACAGTATGCTGCTGATGCAGACTGAAGCTGGATCAAAGTTATCTAGAAAAGTTATCCATCAGAAAACACAACAAAACCCATAGGCTAATATTCTATGGCTTGTGGAAGAGAACTCTGAAGGAAGTAGACAACTTGCAGAGCCACTATTGGTCCATTGCAGAACTGCACTCTCCCATCTAGCCTTGGGTTTCTGCTCCTTCATTTTCATTTCTGCTATGAGTCACAGAAAGAACATCATCTTCTGTTATAGGGTTGCCTTTTTGTTTGTGTTTGGGTTGTTGAGTTTTTTTTTGTTTGTTTGTTTGCTTGCTTCAGTAATGAGATATCAACTTAGTAGAAGCAGATCTTCTATGACACTGATTATGATCAACAAACAGTATGAGAGTCCACTGTTAGAAGTTAGTAACTAGCAGAATAACAGAGTTGGAAGGGACCTTGGAGGTCTTCATCCAACCCCCTTGCATTTCTTATCAGATGCAAGAGAAATAGAAAATATAACTTTCAGATCTTTGAAGAAGAAATGAGCATTCACTGGCGGAAACAGTGATAACAATATATTGGATGAAGTTGCACCCGGAAAGAAAACAAACTTCCACCAAAACAAACCTATCTACTTCCACCATGTAATCTGCTCCTATTCTAAGCATTTGCTGGTAGAATTCTAAACCATTTTTAGAAAATCCTGTCCAGATTCAGATGGTTTGGCAGCAGCTTGTAAATTAGTCCGTTCAAAATGAGGCTCCAATTGGACAATTCCTTTTGCTGTGCCCTTTAACCTTCAATTCCAAAGAAACAGTCCTGTTCTTTCCTGTGAGTGAAACTTGCTTAGCATACACATGCACAAAAGATAGACAGAGTTGAGAATTTAGTTTTATATATTATGAAATTTATACGTAGAATTAGGTTAATTTTGTATTTACAAAGTTAAAGCAGCAAAATGCAGGTGCACGTAGAAACAAGAAACACATTAAATATCCTCCTTTGCAGTCTCCACTCTAATAGATTCTATGCCTACTCTTAGCAGCAATAGAGAAACAGAGTAATAGCTAAGTTATTTCTTAGTAAAGATATTTGCTAGTTTCAAGTCTTTTTGCTGTTGTAATTAAAGTTTTTCTGAAACAGGAAGCTTTCTCCTTTTGCCTTAAAAAATATATTCCAAATTTTATGTTTTCAATTTGCCAACCAACTAAAGTATTCTTTCTCAGTCCCAGTCTGTAAGTTTTGGGGGCAGTTTGAAAGGTGTAAATGAAATCCTATGTCAAGGAATTGAAACAAATGTGTGCCAAACACAGTAATTAATTTGGAATTTTTGTTGTGTGCCAGGAACAAGAATTGAGAATGTGCTATAACAACTTTTAACTTATATCAAATCCACTTACAAATGCCCCTTCATTGATCCCACTACTCCATATGGGGACAACTAGAGAACCATTGCAATTTATAGATTTTGAAATCTAGGAAGGAAACTGAAATATTTTGTCTTTATCCATTTTTTTCTAATCCATGCAAGAAGACCAGGAAAGGAAAGAATACTGTAAATGAACTATTGCCTGTACAAATGGTGTAGGTGAAATAAATTTGGTTTATGTGATAATGGCCTGAGTTATAGATATGATGGGTTATACTATACATCACTGGGTTTTAGAACAACAATGGCTGAAGCATGGTGAGTTTGCTCAAAACTGAATTGTATGTATATTTGAGATGAAAACCTTGAAGCAAGGGCCTTGGATAAAGATTTATAAAAGAATGTAGTGGGAATTTTGCTACAATGGGAGCCATTAATTCACTCAGTGAAAAATCAGGGAAAGCACTAGTTCATAAAGTTCATCCTCTTTGCCTTGTGTATAATAATGACAAGAGCACGGAAAATAAACATTAAATTCTTAATGCAGGAAGGCAAATATAGTTTAATAGATTTAACTTTGTGAGATCACTAACAAGATTGAAACATAACCACACAGAGAAATAATTTGTTCAGAAGGAATAAACACAATACAATGAAGAGGAATAGCATGTATTAAAAAATAATGATTTCTACCCAGAAAATTAACTTGGCAATATTGTATAGAGAATATGAATTAAAATAAGTAGTTAAAAAAGACAACAATGCTACTATTATAAGTGTTTGCCATTGTCTGCCTAGTCAAGAGGGATATGTAGATGATATCAATCAAAAGCAAACTACAAATTTTTCAAAGAGATGGTGTTAAGAACTTTAATTACTCGAACATCTGCTGGAAAACAAATGCGTCAAACATAGTCCTTCCAGGAATAGCAATAGCACTTAGACTTATATCCTGCTTCATAGTGCTTTACAGCCCTCTGTAAGCATTTTACAGAATCAGCATATTGCCCCCAATAATCTGAGTCATTTTACTGACCTCAGAAGGATGGAAGGCTGAATCAACCTTGAACTGGTCAGGATCGAACTGCTGGCAGTGAACAGTGAGTTGGCCTGCAATACTACATTCTAACCACTGCTCCCTAGGAAACTGTCCCAGGAAAGTCATGAGAGTTTCCAAATGCACAAATTGCAAACAAGTACAATGGGGAAAAAAATTGAGAACAGAAGAATTCAGTGTTATATAAAAAGCTAATGAATGCCAGGAAAGGCACAGTTATAAGGCTGAAACGGGGACAGGATATCCACCAAAATTACAGGCAACTCAAAATAATGAAAAGGAGGTCAGGAAAGCTAAAGAGAATGATTGAGGTTAGAGAAAGATGCCAAAAACAACAAGGATGTAGTTCTCCTTTAAACATTTTCTAAAAAAAATAAATAAGTATAAAATCCTGTATTGTCTCCAGGTTTCTAATATAAGATATGTGTTCCACTTAAACAGTTGCACAACTGAGGGAAAGAAATTGAAATATGAGACTGACAGAAACATGGTCTGGGTACATTTATTTATTTTGAATAAGTGTATATCTCAAAAATTGTACTTGAAAAGTTTCAGTAATAGTCTGGCACAATATGAATATAATTACCATAGAGAATAACAGGTGAAAACAGTGAAGGGCCAGTTATTGTAGAAGGACAAATCTTGCTGGTAGCTTTCAAAACAGAAAAACACTCCATCATATCTGATATTGATACTTGGGAAGAGATACAGTGTGAAGGACTTTGGGAAAAAATAGAATACAAAAAGTTCTTGACTTACAGCCATTCATTTAGAGACCATTCAAAGTTGCAACAGCATTGAAAAAAAGTGATTTATGACTGTTTTTCAAGGTTACAACCTTTAAAGCATGCCCAGAGGCTTGGTAAATGGTTCATACTTATGACGGTTGCTGTGTCCCAAGGTCATGGGGAAGCCAGATTCATTTAACAACCATGCTACTAACCCGACAACTGCAGTGATTCACTTAACAACAAGGTCATAAATGAGGCAAAACTCACTTAATTGTCTTGCTTAGCAACAGAACTTTTGAACTCAATTGTGGTCGTAAGTCGAGGACTATCTGCAGTTATCAAAAGTCACTCGGAATTTATCAAGAATAGTCTTGTCTGATAATTCTTTTATTATTATTATTATTATTATTATTATTATTATTATTATTATTATTATTATTATTATTATTATTTAAGCCCACTTCTTTAACAGATTGTAGGAGTGCTTTAAAAATGACAGCTTAATTTTAGCCAAATATTTTACAAAGATGTCTATGATCTTTTGATTAGTAAGCTATTATAGGCTGGTTAACATAAATATAGAGTAGCTATATATGATAGTCCTTTGGGTTCAAATAAGACTCTATTGTGCATTTCATCTGTGGACACGGAGATAGCTCTGCATTCCCAATCTGGAAGTGCAGAATCTAGCACACAAAGAAGGCATTAGAAGTCCATTGTTGTAGTAACTGTGGGTGTTATTCAGTTATGCCACTTATGGTTTTCTAGTTTCAGTAGTTAATTAGTAATAATCGCTATTACCAGTAATAATGTTAGTAGTAAATTGATAGTTAATCAGTAATAATTGAGCAGATAAGTTACTGGTTGAAATAGCATATTCAAAGAATGTTTATCAGTGATTCCTCATCAGACTGGATTTGCACTGAGTGGCTCACCAAGGAGTTCTTAGTGTTTTATGAATGATTTGGTTTCAGGATAGAAGAAATGTTAATCTAATTTAAAGATGACACAAAATCATCTGGAATATGAAATACCGTAGGAAGAAAAAAAAATACATCTTGATAGGATAGGTTAAACCAGTGTTTGTCAACCTAGGCCCCTTGAAGATAGGTGGACTTCAAGTCCAGAATTCCCTAGCTGGAGAATTCTGGGAACTGAAGTCCACACATATTTAAGGGGCAAGGTTGAGAAACACTGGTTCAAGAATTGGGCTGAAAGACCAGTTACCATACAAAAACGTCTTCATTATCAATTCAAATGCAATTATACACCTGCCTGAGTGATAATAGTTGTAAAAAAAAAGATGTTTGCAAACTAGGTACAGCTGTTATTTAAAAAAAAGGCAAGTGTAATTTTAAACTGCATTAATAAAAGTTTTAAAGTCACAGGGGCCCCTTTAGATTCAACTCTGATTACTGTATCTATTTCTGGAACAGGTTGGGTAAGGACAATGAAGATGATCAAGGGACTAAAGGCTAAATCTCTTGAAAAATAATTGGAAGAAATTGGACATGTTTAGTTTTGGAAAAGAAACATTTAGGATAACATTTTCTAACTATTATCCTGTATGACATTCTGGAAGAACATCATACAGAAGAAGAACTGGACCTGTAGTCTAATTTATAGACATAAATATAGGTCTAGAATGCCTATTACAGGACTGGAGATTATGGGAGGGCAAAATCTGATTGTTTGGGGGAAAAGGAGCAACAATAAGAATACAGTTTATTTCAACAGGGAAATAAATTACCCAGGAGAACTTTTCCTTCACTCCAAATGTTTGAAATTAAGGATAGGCAGCCATCTACCAGGTATGCTTTAATAACTGGATTCCATTTCTGCACTGTTCAATAGATTGGATTCAACTTCTGAATGTCTCCTTCCATTTAAGTAAATGTGTGATGCTCATTTAGTGGTGCAGAGAGTGATATTTTCCTGTGTGGTACACATTACATGGAGTGATGTTCCCACTGAGTGTTCTCAATGAGGATGGTTTCTGATAACGATTTAAGATATTCTTGTTGGTATTTACATTTATCAGATTCATACTCAGTTATACATCTTATTGATTTTAACTTTTTATTCATCAACAACATTGCATTGGGTTATTTTATTTTTGATAATTTGTTTTAAATTGTTCAGTTACAACACTGAAAAAAATGACTTAGGATCGTTTTTCACTCTTATGATCATTGTAGGTGCAATATTCCAGGGCCATGTGATCTCCTTTTGCAACCTTCTGACCCTTAACAACTGTGCCACTAACTTAATTGCAGTGATTCACTTAACAACATCTTACAATATTGTTGTACAATGGAACAAAATTCACTTAACTAATGTCTTGCATAGCAACAGAAAATTTGGACTCAATTGTGGTTGTAAGTCAAGGATTACCTGTAATGAGGTTTTGGAGGTATAGGATGGAAATTTAAGGCAAAATTCAGCAAAACCTGCACATGATAATTTTGCAATGATAATAATAATAATAATAATAATAATAATAATAATAATAATAATAATAATAATAGTAGTAGTAGTAGTAGTAGTAGTAATAGTAGTAGTAGTAATACATCTTCAACTCCAGATGTAATCGCCTCGGCTGATGTAAGTCAATAAACAGCCATAGTGCCACTGTGTTTAAAAATGGAGAGACAACATGGCCATCCTTCCAGCATTATTTTAGTTCCACATAATCATAAATAGCCAGAATTCTGGTTGCCTTCTTTTGAAAAACTGAGCTGGTGAATAACAAAAGCTAACAAGATATATTTGAATAGATGAGGATAACGCTGGTGCTGCTTTTTTATCTACACACCACAGACAGGTCTGCCATCTATAAATAAGCATTTTTATTTGATAAAGCCTTCTTTGAGGTAAAGGGAAGCCTGCGGTTAACTCAACTGCACAGTGTTTTTCTAACTGAAAGCAACTATTTCCAAACAATTTTTCCCAGACTTTGCATTTTGCTTACATCAAGTTTAAGTTCATACTTTAGCTTGGCAGTAAAGGAATCTCATGGAAATACAGGCCTTCTATTCCAGTGCTGAAATCTTTGTGAGTTTTGTTTTCTTGTAAGGCAAAGAAATATCCTTTGTGTTCCATTTGAAGTACATCAATGTACATCAATTATTTTTTCATCATTGAGTGTTATCTCGCCTCATCCTCCTTGAGGGAAAGGGCAAACTGAAGACAACCATTTCAATATGTTTGTAGATTTCCTTATTCAGTCTTAACTTGCAGAATTAGTCTAGCCCAGGGATCCCCAACCCCTGGACCATGGCTCACTACTGGGCCGTGGTCTATTCGGAAATGGGACGTATGAGTGGCTGGCTGGAGTATGTGTGCAGCTCAACTTGCATGAGTGGTAGGCTGATTGGCACTCGCAAACATCGCACCAACCTGCCATTTGCACAAGTTGAGCTGTGTGCATGCCTGACAATCAAATGGCCCTGTTCCCCTCTCCCCTCCAGCCAGACCACCAAGCCGCAAATGTTGGGGACTGCTGGTCTAGTCCATTCTTGAACCATGTCTACCTTTGAACATGGGACAGAATCTATCCTCTATAAATCTATCCAAATTTATATAGAACAGAAGAATCTGTGCTCAATCCTACACTCCCACGTAATACCATTCTTTTGCTTAATTGACTTTTTCTTAATATGCTACACAAGATTTCATTGTAGCTTTTTGTAGATTTCATTTGTAGATTGTAATGTTGAATTAATTTTGTTTTCTACTGGCACTTTGATCATGGCAAGAAATAGACTGGTCTCTTTTCTTTTCAGAAACAGGATGTGGTGGTTAGCTAATTGTTATTCTTTGCCCCACAACAGAGAAAACACTTACCATGGTCTATGCATGGCCTACAATAGCTTGACTTTAAACTGCAGACCTCAAGGCTAAATATAGGGATTGCTTACACCTTGGATTTGTGGATTGATATCTTCTTGGTTGATAAAACTTCTGAAGAAGGTAGATTCTGATTTTTTTCTCATTATGGGCCAAAGAACGTGCAAATGGTTGAATTTTTTTTAAAATATACCTATTCTGCAATTAAGTTCTACATTCCATTCACTTCCAATATTAGTCCAGCAGATACAGACTTCATAGAAACTTTCACTGTACATTTGGTTTGAAGTGATGACAGGCAGAGAGTAGATAATTACGTACCCACAATGTAAACAAAGGCATGTTCAATTCCCCTTTTGAAGTAGCATTTTAGAACTTCAAAATCCATGGAATAATTTTAATGAGGAGAATAAATAGATGGCTACATTGACTGTCAAGGATGACGTGAAATGCTGTTCTTAAAGAAAATCCACTAGCACAAGCTCCAGGGGGAAAAAATAGAGCGTGCTTCTTTAGTAGGAATGGACAAATATGTCAATGTCCATTCTGAACAAAAAATATGTCAAGGTTATTCTTGTTCCATTTGCCATGGTTCCTACCTAAACTAATCCAGCCCTTTCCACATCAGCTGTGAAGTTTCTTTTTCTTTTTCAAGAATCTCTGATTACATTACAGTGTGGTTTTCAAAAGATAGAAATTGACTTCCCAATTCTGCTATTATCTCCATGTTGTTTTCCCTGGTGTAATTTGGGATTGAACACAATTTCTCGTATCTCATAGGCAATTCTGTAAACCAAGAACTTATCACAAAGTCAATAAAATAGGAGTAAGGACTTGCTGAGTCCCCCTCAGGTGCATGTTTTGTAGTATATGGAGTCTGTCTTGTCTGGAAGAAATGGTTTCTTCTGTTTACCAGTTTTTATGAAATGTAAGTCTGCAGAATCATTACACACACACACACACAAAACACACACACACACACACACACACAGAGTGATAAGATTCAAATACGTGAACAACCGGTTCTCTGTGTGGATGCCGCTTCCGGATGTCCATTCTGGGCCTGGGCAACAAAAAATTAGCTACCAGTTCTGCCGAAGTGATGCAAATTGGCTGAATCCCACCATTGCACACCAACAACTGTACTGTGTCAGCACAATAGTTTTTTTAATTTATATTTTGGGCACAGTATAAATGAAGCCTCTGGTATTATCAAGCAAAAGTACATGTAATGTAGAGGCATTGCTTTTCATTATGATTATTGTGATAGAATGTATTATAATATTGTACATTATTTATGTTGTACTGCATGCTATATATGGTCCCAAGATATTGGAATAAAGCAGCATGAAGGATTGTCTTTCTTTATATACTGTAATTCTTCCCAATAACTGACTTGTCCAATATGTCTCAAGATATTTAAACAGCGTGATAGACTAGAGGGATTTTTCTATTTTTATATATCCCATCTCTGGAAAGTTTTTCCCAGGAGAACCAGTGGTGTCTATATTGGCATAGGCATTCAAACCATTCTATTTTAAGCAGATTTTTGAGCTATCATAGATAAGGGAATGATTCTCTGCATGTATTATTTGTGGTGGCTTGATAAATTGCTTTGTTGTTCTTCTACTACCTAACCAAGTGATGTAAACAAATAATAACTTCTTATTTGGAAGCAGATCCCTTAATTTGTTGTTATTATTATTACTTCTATGTTCATATAAACAGGGTGTGATGCAGTCACTCTTTCATTTTAATTTATCTGACTTAAGCTCTTATACATAAAGAGAAACAATGTGACAGAATTATTCAAGGTTTCCCTAGTAGTTCTTTCATTTGGAAAAAATATATATACATTGTGACACTGTATTGCACACTATGAAAATGCAGATAAGCTAACATTAAACCTGAACTAAAATAAATATTATTGCCAGTGCTGATGTATTTGGAAAGCAGCCTCTGCCCAATAATATAAAAATTGTGAACTCAACTCTGTAAAGATGGATTAGAAAGGAATCCTTCCAGAGAAAGAACACAAAAATTAATGTCAATATTCCGCAATACATTATTAAATCAATTGTATGATTTCTTTATATCACTTACAAACACCTAGTGTGTACCTGTATATACAAAAATAAATAGATAATACTGTATACATTGATAGATATGCATACAGTAACTGATCAAAATAATAAACTGCATACCAGTGATACCCCTACCAATCTTGTCATTGTATCAGAATGAAAATGGCATTGATTATATTCCACAGACAAATTGGGGAACTATTTGGCCCTTCTAAAATCTTGGCAAGCAGTCTGTTCTCAAAATACTGGAGAAACTGTATTGTATTTCCAGTACTGGAGGTGATCAAGCCGGTCAAAGATATGTGGGTGTCCATGAGTAAAAAATTAAAATTGTTCCTTGCTGTCATAAGAAACTAACCCTTTGGAATAATTCCTATTTGAAAAGCAATGGAAATATTATATTACATTTGTTGTCATTGTTGAATGTGAATGCTGAAAATAATTACTCTTAATCACTGTTTATTAATGATCAGCACTTTTTAACTCTTTTGAAAACTAAATCCACTATGATTTACCAAAATCCACTAAATATAAGTTATCTTCTTTGGACCAGAAGTGTTTGCTGTCTCAGGAACCCTAATAAGTTGGATATATTAATTGTTTCAGGGTTGTTCTATTTTGTACATAGTATTTTAAAATTTGTGTTTTATTGGTCTGGGAGCCATAAATAAAATGAAATTAATGAGTGAGTTAATGGAAAGTTTATTAATAGGAAAAATCAATAATTGAATTTCATAGATAGAAAAATGACCTTTGTTTTAACTTTTGGGTGAGAGTTGACTCCCTATGACTACATGAACAAATCTATCCAGTTTTCTAACCAGCATTCTAAAAGTGGATTGTTATTAGCTTCTTCCTATAGCTCAGTGGGAATGAATGTCCCAAGATCACCCAGCTGATATTTGTGATTAGGATGGGGCTAAAATAATATTTCCTTGATTTACTACTAGAACAAAATTGTTTTCTTAAAAGACGTTACTAAAATAAATATTGTACTTATATAATAAAATTAGAATAGGACACTGAAGTTTCCTACATTAACAAATTGAGAATCTCAGATATTAAAAAAAAATTAAACACATTTCTTATGAGGGTAAAACAAAGTTAATTCAAAAAATTCAGATCTCTTCAACTCCTCATAGATGTTTTGAAAAAGTTTATTATTAGTATGCTTATGTTGGAGATGTAATAATTTTGAACATACATTAGTCAGAGGGTTTGGGGCATGATTTCTGGTAGCTTCTTACTGGTTAGTTATTCTTACTATGATGAACTATCTCCCTAAGAAGGAAGATAATATTTCAAGAGGGCAATAACTTCTTAAAACATATTTGTAACATCTGGAGTTTGTATATTTATGAAGAACTTTCTGTGTTTACCATCTTGCCATAATTATCATTATATGTTCATGGAAAACGCTGGTGTATCAGATTATAAATATTGCCTTGGAAAACATTAATTCTCAGTCTTTGAACTTTGGAAAAAAAGAACTAGACAATGTGATTTCTTGCAATCATAGTTTGTGGAAACAAAGGGGCCAATAAGTGCGACAGTACAGAGTTTTTAATGGTCAATATCAACACCTACTGCCTTTCTACACATCAATGAACAATTGAGATGAAAAATATCCACATTTCTTGTTCAATTTCTTTTCGCCAGGATAAGGCAAAGACATCCTGGAGAACCAGGGTTACCAGGGATTTAGTAGGACTGATCTAAGTCAGAAATTCAAACTTCAAATCCTGGTCTTTATTTCAAATGTAGTCACTCTAGATTCCAATTGCAATAACAAATTTGCCACAACACAAGGGACAGAGAAAACTCTCCTTAGGAATTTTAAATAAACAATTTCAGGCATCTTGTAATTTCCACTTCCATCCATCTGTAAATTATGCAGCATCTGGATAATGTTTCTTGCTTTACAAATCTTAAAGCCAGGTGGTTAATAGTTGCCAGCCCAGTTGCAGAGAAGTTTAAAATATCAGAGTCTAGACCTCCTTTGAGCGATAACTGTAATGCCTTTATCTGTTCTCCACATCAACATCAGTTTTTGAGAGTACCTAAATATTTAAGAATCAGATTTGTTTTATATTTGTGTCTTTCATCTCCCACTTACTTTAGTACTTTCATTGGATGCTGCAAGAACTCGATATCAGAGCATCATAGGTCATTTCCTCTCTGTCAAGAATCTAGGAGAAAAGAAGCATTGCTGACAAGGTGGATTATGTTGCTCCTCTTACATTTTGTGCAAGTCAATACAGTAAACTGGTATAGGAAAATGAAAAAAAAATACACATCTACTAGAAATGGCAAATTAAATTGCAAATAGGAGATTCTTGCCTCCTGAATAGAATTGTACTTTTTGAAGTTCTCATTTTTATATTGCAGGTAGTCCTCAACTTATGACTGAGCCCCAAATCTCTGTTGTTGAGACATTTGTTAAATTAGTTGTGCCCCCATTTTATGACCTTTCTTGCCACAGTTGTTAAGTGAATCACTGCAGTTGTTAAGTTAGTAACAGGGTTGTTAAGTGAATCAGGCTTCCCCA
The DNA here is from genome assembly GCF_016545835.1 of Crotalus tigris. Lineage (NCBI taxonomy): Eukaryota > Metazoa > Chordata > Lepidosauria > Squamata > Viperidae > Crotalus > Crotalus tigris. Next base: position 1,025,526 of record NW_024096465.1, on the reverse strand, counting down.
CTGACTTTGCTTATCAGAAGGTTGCAAAACTTGGGACACAGCAATGGTCATAAGTATGAACCAGTCGCCAAGCCTCTGAGTTTTGATCACATGACCATGGGGATACTACAAAGCTCGTAACTTTGAAAAACCATCATAAAACACTTTTTTCAGTGCCATTGCAACTTTGAACAGCCACTAAATGAACTGTTGTAAGTTGAGGACTGCTTGTATATGTTTGTTTCTAAATGTTGAAGAAAGCTTATCCGGGTTTTTTTCCCCCTTAGGTTTCTAATTTCATCTTTGATTCTTCATCATTTTTATATGATCAGAAAAGGAAAGAAATGGCAGAAAATTTTCTTTGTTAATTTTAAAAAAAAAACAACCCTATTTGGTAAAGACGCTGATAGGATTTGTTCTTACGGTACACATTGAAATGGTGCTCTTTCAAATCCACTTTAAGTGTTTCTCATCAAAGTATCACTTGGTAAGCTACTTTGCGAATTCTACCAACTGTAATAATATTCCCCAAGTGAGGGACTACCGTGATATGGGTATGGGGCTTGTGTGCTCTGAGGAACATGGGAGTTATGTTAGGGATTCATCCATATTGGAAGGGTCTTATTGGAGACCCAGATGAAGACTATCTCTCCCCCCAAAAATATGGTGAGACATAATCAATAGAAACTATTCATTCATTTTCCTGAACCTGTAACTGGGATTATTTCACCAAAGCCATCTAAGATACAACCTTATAGACAATTTTTGCTTAGAGCAGGTACAACCATTCTTTTCATTCTATTCTCTGCTCATATCACTTTATCTAAAGAACAGACTTCGGAGGAAAAAAGGAAAATGCAGGCAGAGATTGAATCTTGACCTCTGAAGCTTTTCAGTGGGAGCAAAGGTTAAAAGTAGTAAAATCCATGTATTTATCAAATGCCAAATTCCTTTGGGTCTGGAAGTAAATGGAGTTTTCATATAATGCTGTCAGACATGTACTCATTTTTCTAATTAAAGGTAATTTGATGAAATACGCGTGATAGTAATGGCTGAAAGTTCAGCTATCATTTTATAATATTTGACAATATGCTCCTACAACATACAGGGGGAGGGATATTCTCCTTTGTTGTTTCTAGAAGTCTTTTGAGCTTTAGGAGAACATCTGCTTTATCTGTGATCTGCACATAAAACAAGCAATATCTTGCACAACTACAAGAAGTCCCACTGCGAGTACAAGAGGTTATATGAAACATCCACTGGCAAAAGGTATAACAGATATACAAATAGTTGCCACCACACTGAAATATAGCAACTAAGGATTTCCCTTGACTTACTCTACTTTCATGTCAGAATATAGCGGTCCATTATGGACATGGAAGAGGGTAGGAAAATTATCTAGTACAATAAATTTGTCCTTAATATGTGTAATGAGAACAATTGTGTAGTTGTTCCCTCATTGATCAATCTGTTCTTTTCCTGACTACATTTGTAATTACAAATGTGAATTGAGCTTGATTCCTAGTAATTCCATAGTTGGTGATTGTTCATTCTTGTGTCTCCAAATGTACTATCACTTTTTCTATATTTTCTGTGCAACCATTTTGTCTGTCCACATTCACATCACCTAGATGGTATTCATTAAGAATGTTGCATCAAGTTCTCAAAAGTTTATCTCTGGTTTTCTGTTATCCTTCTCTGGAGTATACAAATTAATCTACTTTCTAGTCTGAATTACTTTATTTAACATGGATTTGTCAGTTGTACTAATTTGATTTTGTAAACCTTTGATTTACTGGACCTCTGTTTAGCAGTTTTCATCATTTTATGGATGTGTAAAATCTCATTCACATTTAACTGACATTCAGGTTTAACAGAAAGCCTTGCCAACACAAGTCCATTAAATGAAGAGATAACTGTAAACCAGATAAACAAATAATGACATCTTAATCAATTGTAAATTCCTAGCAATGACTTGAAATGGTATGTCTTGCAGGCACCAAGGACCACTAATGGAATGTATTGATGACCTTAGGAAACAAGAGAAAGAGATATTGCTTAGGAAACTATCAGACAAGGGAGTCAGGAACCCCCATCAGCTTAATCATCAGATATTAACTTGCTAGATTCTGTTAATGTAGCCTTGCAAGTAGAATTAGTTCATTTGGTTGTGTTTCCTGTCTGGTTTATCTAAGAGGCCTGACATCAATCTTGCAAGTCTCAAAGTACAAACTTCCCATCACCACTTTTAACTACTTGAACGATTTGGGGTGATTCTTCCTAAATTTCTTTTTCTGACCATTGAGACATTTGGGGGGGGGCTCCTCCTTTCTTGCCTGGTTGTTTCCTAGATGGCATCTCTTCCCCTTCCCCCCCAATCCATTACAGGATCCAAATTAACAAAGAGTGCATGTTCAGCTCCTGCCCTATAAAACCCGGTGTAATCAAAGTTAATACTTATCAAAAACACCTGCACTTGAATTTTGAATTAAATCTCCCCTTTTCCCAAATTATGGTTTTTGAATTTCATATACACAGAATGAAAACCAAATTATATGAGCTGTTGGTTCATCCACTCTACAGCTGTTCATCATTACGATCTCAGCCCCTTCTGTATGCTCCTTTCACAGAGGAAATTAGAAAAGTAAGCTGAAAAACTAATGATGAAGCAATTATTTTCAGTGAATGCTTTGGAAAAAAAAGGGGGGGAAAACATACATTTGATGTTATTGGAGTTAAAGTTACTACATTTGATGAAATCGTTGATGCTTTCAATGAGTTTCAAAGTCAGGCTCATTGTAGAACTGGGCCTGTTTTTTGACACCTGTGAGGAAGCAACAAACCAATATTAAATATTGGTATAGTATGGAAAAGTAGCCATTGTATCAAGCTAGCAGGAGAGTTTCAGATTTATTGAATTATTCTGTTAACCTGTCCATTCTTGGTATTAAGAACACTCTTTGCTATGGAATGAATGTGAAATCCCTCTTTTTGCTGAAAGCAGTCTTTTTTTTAAAAAAAATCCTGAATAAAGTCAAACAGTTGGGGCAATATATGATTGCTTATAGTGAAAAAAACGACCATAAAATATTTTTCTGAACAGCATTTATTTTTCAATAAATCAATACTATTGCAGCACTGGCCAGAATGTACACTATAGATTTCTAATCAGATCTCCAAGGACTTCCATCTTGTAAAACTTTAATAAAAACAAGAAGAACTAATAACAAGTATACTTGCTAGGACTGGCCTTCTGCTGCTTGTCTATCTGTTACCTTCTTTGTTCCTGGTGATTAAAAGAAGATTAATATTTGTTTGCTTTTATCGCTGTTCATTCAGCCTTCTGTTAGAATTTTTGTTGTCTGTATGTTCTCAGCATACATACCTCCCTATTTTGGGTGACCCTAATGTATAATATGATCAGGTAAAAAGTCCAAACATGATAATAATGAAATTTCTAACCATACTCATGGCATTATTGTGGAAACAAAGTCACACTTGATCTATTTAGGACATTCCAGTGTTCGTAATTGAGATCAGCAGGGGGAGCAGAAGCTGTAATAAAGTACAAGGTAAAGTGGGGAAAATATGCTTAAAAGGGAAGAAATTTAAGTAGGCTAAATGGGTTAAGTTCTTATAGTTCTTATCCTTTTCTGTCCATGCAAAAGAACAAATGATGGTTTCGTAAATAAATTATTATTATTATTAATAATAATAATAATAATAATAATAAATCCAGTCTGAACATCTGGCTGACTGTGCGATGATCCATAATAATAATAATAATAAAGTTGGAAGGGACCTTGGAGGTCATCTAGTCCAACCCCCTGCTCAGGCAGGAAACCCTATACCATTTCTGACAAATGGCTGTCCAGTCTCTTCTTAAAAACTTCCAGTGTTGGCACATTCACCACTTCTGGAGGAAGGTTGTTCCATTGGTTAATTGTTTTAACTGTCAGGAAGTTTCTCCTTAGTTCTAGGTTGTTTCTCTCTTTGGTTAGTTTCCACCCGTTGCTTCTTGTCCTGCCTTCAGGCACTTTGGAAAATAGCTTGACTCTCTCTTCTTTATGGCAGCCCCTGAGATATTTGAACACTGCTATCATGTCCTCCCTCGTCCTTCTCTTCGTTAAACTAGACATACGCAATTCCAGCAACCGTTCCTTATATGTTTTAGCCTCCAGTCCCTTAATCATCTTTGTTGCTCTTCTCTGTACTCTTTCTAGAGTCTCAACATCTTTTTTACATCATGGTGACCAAAACTGGATGCGGTATTCCAAGTGTGGCCTTACCAAGGCATTGTAAAGTGGTATTAATACTTCACGTGATCTTGATTCTATCCATCTGTTAATGCAGCCTAGCACTGTCTTGGCTTTTTTGGCAGCTGCAGCACATTGCTGGCTCAGATTTAAATGATTGTCCACTAGGACTTCAAGATCCTTCTCACAGTTACTACTGTTGAGCAAGGTACCCCCTATACTATACCTGTACATTTGGTTTTTCTTGCCTAAATGTAGAACCTTGCTTTTTTCACCATTGAATTTCATTTTGTTAGATAGCACCCAGTGTTCAAGTCTGTCCAGATCCTCCTGTATACTAAGCCTGTCTTCTGGAGTGTTGGCTATTCCTGCCAGCTTGGTGTCGTCTGCAAATTTGATGAGTTCCCAATCAATACTTTCACTTGTATTTATTATTGGATAACAGTACTTCATTACTATAGGTATCACAGTGTCCAGAATAAAATCCCTCATTTTGTTTAATCAGTGACTGTGTGTATTAACTCCGATTCTATCCGACCCCTTGACAATAAGAACAAAAATAAATGTGATGCTATTAATGCAGTTAGCATTCTTAAAAAGGTAAGACAGACATAATCCTATAGAATGGCAAAGGAAACTGTATCAGGGACAGTTTGGGACCTTTGGCTTTGCTGATCTTGCAAAACTATAATTCTCAGGTTTAAAATTAGGAGAGAAATACTGAGAATGGTATTTCAGCTAGATCTGGCAATTTATCTCAGTCCTGTATGAATTAAGACTGTTTTCTATATTCACTTTTGAGAAAAGCAAATTGACTTCAGGGCACCTGGAAAATTAAAACCAGGTTATTTGAGAAGATCCTCAATACTTGCCAAATCTTACCATTTAGAATACCGAAAAAGCAACTGATTTAATTTGCCTGTGTTATAAAATATATTTTGACAAACTACTGTTGACTTATTATTATTTTCTTTCTCCCTTGACAAATATATATATATATACTTGAGTGAAAATCTAATTTGTTCACCTTTGGAGAAAAAAAGCATTTAGGACGATATGTGTACTCAACCCCTTCCTTGTTCCTTTTTTTCCCCATTGCCTACATTATCACTCTCTTCACTCCCAAATTATTATTCTGGTAGGTTAGTCTCTGTTAGGGAGTTTTAATGGGGTTCTTAGATTGTTTTTTTGCTTTTATATTCCCCGATCAGTCTCATGTGAGTGCAGTCAGATTGACTATGGCAAGGCTTTATTAACACTCTACCTTGGGTGTATACTAAATGTTTGAGGTTGACAACTTTCCTATTGTGATTGTAAAGGTAGGTTTCTCTGTTTTTCATCCTTATATATACTTAATCAATAATACAGCTTCTACAATAGCACTAATATCCTGACATTTCTTTGTTGGATTACCTACCAACAAAAGTTTAAACAGGTAGAGATTTGTTTATTCATATCATGTGGTTTCCAATTTACAAAGGGATGTAGTATCATCAAGGATTTTAATTCAAGAAAGATGCAGAAGTGTCTCGTAGGCAGAAGGAGGGAGCACAATTTTAGAAATTGCCTAAGGCTAATATCAAAAGGTACTGCCAAAAAAATTCAGCTGTGTACATGGACTTGGTTATATGATTTTAAGAGATGCTCTTTCTTTCTGGGGAGCAATCTTTGCATCTCAAAGACTATTACTGGATATGTTCAGAAGGTATAGCTTGATAAGAAAGTATCTTCCACTAACAATAGCAACACAATCCTTCTAATTTCTTAGACAAAGGAGATAAAAAAGCTTTAAGTAAAACTATTATTTTTATGTATACACAAAAAATGTGAAATCAAAGCTGCCAGTTCTTTAGCTGGTGTTGGCCTTCATGTGCATCAAATTCTTCCCAAGAAACTAAGTCAGTGATGGCGAACCTTTTAGAGACCGAATGCCCAAACTGCAACCCAAAACCCACTTATGTATTGTTGGGTGGGCATGTCCCATTGGGTGGGCGTAGCTTCAGTGGTAATGGCAGACTGGGTGGGACTAAAAAGTTCAATCAATTCCAACTTTGTGAGATCTTTTTTTTTTTTGCTATGAGAAGTTGAAATTGATTGATTGATTGAACCTTTTTTTTTTTGCACACGGCGGTGGAGACCTAAAACGAAAAGGTTTTAAAACCCAGCTGAAGGCCTAGGACTGGGGCTAGGGCACGCGTGCCCACAGAGAAGGCTCTGCGTGCCACCCATGGCACGCGTGCCATAGGTTCACCACCACGGACCTAAGTTGTCATTATGTATCAGTATCGTATATGATCCAAGCAATATGGACTTTTGTAATTGAAATAATGTAATAGAAATTTTGTGAGCACAAAGATTTTCTAAGTCCAAGGCTTTTGGCATGGCATTCAGTGTGTCATTGTTACAGCATTATGACTTTGAGTTAGTAGTCAGTGTTGACTTCTGATAAGTGCCTGGATAAATCCTTGTAGTTTTCTTGGCAATATTTTCAGCAGAGGTTTACCATTCTTCCTTCCTAGGGGGTGAGAGATAGGGATTGGCCCAAAGTCACCCAGCTGGCTTTGTGCCTGAGGAGGAACTAGAACTCACTATCTCCCATTTCTTACCTGGTGCAAATTGACTCTCATGATCTTATAGGCTTTGCCTAAATTGTCATAATTTAAACATTTGGATTAAGAAATCTCATTTACATCATGGATGGGAATTATAACTCTTAACAGTCCCTGTCAAAAATTAGAAATTTTGGGAATTACATTTAGCAACATCTCCGGCCTTGATTTAAGATGGCAGGCATAAATTTATTTTTGTAGAAGGTGTTACCTTAATATATAAAAAAACTGAGGGAGAAATTCCATGTGCCAATTAAAAAATAAAATTGGCCCATATAGCTCAGGAAATATATATTTTTTTTCAAGAGCACTTAATATTTCAGAAGAGCCCTTGAAAAAAAGAACATATATTTTTTTTCCCTTTACTTCAGGGCCTGCCCTCCTCTTGCATTCTATATAGGATTTAGCTAGTGTTAGCCAGCGATAACAATAATCCCTAAACTGAACGACATGTCAGATTGCTTTTCAAGAAGATTAGTGCCAAACTAGACAAAATCAATTTGCATAACTGTTTCCTTAAAAATAAATAAAAGCTGCCTTGGACCAAACTAATCTGGACTCTATGGCAATAAGGAACCTTAAAATATTGTCCCCTCTGAGTGCCAGATCTAGTTAACAGAAAACCTAGTAAGATTTTAATATCAAGCCACTATATACAGTAACTTGTTAGGTGAATTCAGGTTTTATTCTAGTTTGGTCTAATTTGCTTTTTAAAATTTTGTGATTTTATTCTGAATCTAATTGGTTCAATTCTAGTCCCTTCCCAGACCTCCTCATTTTTCTTATATATCTTAGTTTGCAAGCTGCTTGGATCTGATTAATAACAGATTTCCATGACCAGTTTAAACTATATTTTTTAGACATTTTTCATATTATGCCTCAATATAGCAGAGTTATGTTACTATAGAAGTAATAGCAGTAGCTGAGAGTTGGGTCACTATCTTAATAGGCTCAATCCTATACCCTGCTAAAGGATATTTTTCCCCAACAAAACAAAATAGAAACAAAATCAAAGCAGCCAGGAAGTACATCCTTCAGAAAGTATTGCCAACTGGCAGTACAAAGTGTAGAGATCAATGGTATTCACAACACAGACCCACAAGGAAATCAAAGAAGATATTGTACTTCCCACTTTGTGCCTGGAATGTTTTTAAGCAGCTCGAGGCAAGAAATTACTGAGAATAAATGTACTCAGTCTGTTAAGGCTTTACTTTGAGATTTTATTTGGCATAAGTATCATTGTTTATGGAGTTTGTCTGTCATCCAGGTCATGGTTTCCCCAAAGATGCTTTTTTTCAAAAGACAAACTGGACTTTCATTGTTTTTTGTTGAAGACATTTAACTTTTCATACAAGAAGCTTCTTCAGTTCTGACTGAATAATGGATATATTTCTTGCAGTCATCTGGTCATTAGCACTCTTTCTGAGAGTCATTGAGGCCATTTGGAGGTTTATTATTCTAGCTGCTTAAATAAGCGTCATTCTCTCCCCAAGATAATATAAAATTATTATTAATTTTACTAAAACTCAAGTCGTATCATGTTTAATTTGACTCAGGGCTTGTAAGCACGAACCGGATCCTTTTCATTTCCATGATCATTTTGAAAACAAATGTTGCTTGAAGTTGAAAAGTATAACTGGTCTGTCTCAGAATCTGGATGTTGCCTGAATCAAATGCAGAGCCAGTCAGTCATCTTCTCTCTCAGGATGCACAGATGTATCTCAATTATACACACATAGTCCATCTCCCTTCCTATCTGGCTCAAAAAGCTGGCTTCTATAGCATCTCCCTGCAGGATTCTTCTAGCTCCTTTGCAGATCATTTTAATCAAACATTGTATCTTTTGCAAGCAAGACAGGGCTGGCAGGGCTCTAGGGCTCTAACTTCCTTTTGCAAGTTCAATTTTTTAAAAAATCTCATTATGAATAGACAAAAACAACCTTACAACGTGCATTAGGATACTGCAAGCATACATACAGATATCATCAACAACTAAAACAATAACTTTAAGTAGCAATAAAATATTGAACTTGGAGTCCCAAAGAAAGAGCTTTCTGAGAAAGGAGAATTTTAGTTCCCTTTCTATAAAATACACACAGCCTATAACCAAAAGGCTAAGCAATCTCCTTAAAGGCAGAGCACATCCTCTTCTCATCCCTTGCACAATGTCTAAAACAATTCTTTTTTTTCTACCTGCTGCTTGATCCCTCTTTCTGGACCATCTAGTCTAGCCCAGGTATCTTGGTTATTCAAACCTCCATCCTTCTCCAGTTGTTTGACTAGGTGATTTTATCAGTAGTGAAACCATCTGCCTCTTTTTCTTTCCACATTAGTTGACCATTGTCAGCCGAGGCTCTTAATTCTTTTTCTTTCTCCTTAGGTGTTGGGTATGAAATCCTACCTGGATGATGCTACTTAGAGAAAAGACTCATACTTGTTTCTTATTAGGATAGGATAGGATAGGATAGGATAGGATAGGATAGGATAGGATAGGATAGGATAGAGCTGGAAGGGACCTTGGAGATCTTCTAGTCAGCCCCCTGCTCAAGCAGGAGAACCTATATCATCTCAGACAGGTAGATGTCCAGTCTCTTCTTAAAAATCTCCAGTGATGGAGCGCCCATGATTTCTGGGGTAAGCTGTTCCAGTGGTTGATTGTCCTCACTGTCAGGAAATTTCTCCTTAGTTCCAGGTTGCTTCTCTTTTTGATCAGTTTCCAACCATTGTTTCTTGTCCTTCCATCTGGTGCTTTGGTGAACAACCTGGCTCCCTCTGCCTTGTGGCAGCTCCTCAAATACTGGAACACTGCTATCATGTCTCCCCTATTTCTTCTTTTCCTTAGACTAGCCAGATCCAAATCCCGTAGCCATTCTTCGTATGTATCTTAGTTGCTCTTCTTTGAATTTTTTCCAAACTCTCAACATCTTTTTGTGAGCAAAATTGGCAGCAGTATTCTAGGTGTGGTCTTACTAGGGCTTTATAAAGTGGTAATTGTACTTCTTGTGATCTTTTTTCTTTTATCTTCTTAGGGTATCCCTTCTAAGTTAACTTTTTCTTGTTTTTTTTCTAGATGTTGCTCCAGACTTCTGCTTGTTTCTTTCCAGATTCTTTCTCATAGAGAACCAGCTCCAAATTTTTTTTACACCGCTACTGTATATAAACAAGGAGCAAAGCTCACACTGATGGGTGGGGTAAAAAATTGGAGCTGGATCTCTATATATTCTATCAGAATATGTGAATTCTAATCCCTATATTGAGCCACAAATGCAAATAAAATTGGTTCAATATACACTAAGCCCTCTGCTACTATCTCTAATATATGTAATTTAAGATTATATATAGTTTACTTAAGTATTAATACTTACAGAATTGGTATTTATTAATCATTCATACCACATCTTTTGTGGTGTTATTTAAAAAAGGTAATATACTTGCAAATATAGTTTATAACCTTCTAATATTGCACATTTCTTCAGGCAAATGCCCTTCATGTAATAGAAGATACCAGACTGGCTTAAAACTACTTAAGCAAAATGATAATACTTAGTAACATTTTTCTGAAAAGAGATTGGGGGAGATCTAAAAATCTTTGCAACTGCCTAGCAACTAATCTTGTATGCATCTAACATCTAAGATGCCAAAACAAGTGTTCTCATACTATTTCCCATGTAGCTTCAACTAAATATTGTAAGCATTTTTTTTTTCTTTCCTTAAGCCTGTCAAGGTAGAAATGAATGCCAATGAAAGTGAATGGTCCTAGATTCTTAAGCTTGTTCATTTAGATTCTGCTTGGATTCTTCAAAGTTGCACAGGAGAAAGAATTACTAACATGATAAAATATGATTGGACAGTTTAAAACCAAAGATCTTCTGGGTTATTAGAAAAAAGTATTCTTAGACTGAAGAAAACTCCTTGATGACCCTAACAGCAAATAGGGAAATAACTAAATTTAACTTCTGCTTTAGTGTTAAGCAGGTTTTTTTTAAACTGGCTAGGAAAGGAAAAGGGGGGGGGAGACAGGGAAGAAAGGAAAAATACATAAAACAAAATTCACAATGTGTTAGGAATGAAGCACACATAGCAGTCAGTGAGAACTTAGGTTAACATATCCCAGCCAACTTTTATGACCTTGAAATATCAACATCAAATATCTGTAAGCTTATAAAGCAGGAGGAGAATTTAAATTTAATAAAAATTTAAATCTAATGCTCTGATTTATACAGGGTATTGATTCTGAAGCCAGCTCTATTGAATTGGCTTTTATTTTTTTGTCTGTATTAAAATAGCCACAGTAGCTAAATCATGACCAAGAGCCCACCACCAATAAGCCAATTCCTGAATAATGGGTTAATCATTTGAGCAACTGTGATTTACACTTGTGTTGGACTGCAGCATGAAACTCTATAGCTTAGTATTCCATGACTTCTATTATAATTAAAAAACTTGGATGGGAGAGTATAATGAAAGTTTTGACAGTAAGATGAAAGAAGTAAAATGAAGAGTTAGAGATGTCTGTTTATGCCATACGGGGTCTTTTGCATCTGAAAAAAAAAGTAGCATTTTTGATTGATGATGACATTCAAGTCTTCGGCTTCATAATGATTAACTGACTATTGCATTTCTTTTTATTTGCTTTCATACAAGCAGTTTGGAAATCATTCACTGGTTCTGGAAAAATAAAAATACATTTTTATACGAACACCCATTCACTCCCAGCACCATTATAAATATCAGAATATTGAAATGGATGTCCCAGTAAACTTCATATAACATGTATAGGCAAACTATCTGTGGCTGTTCCAGCAAAATCTAGGACATATGACTTAGAGCATACAAATAAACCTTTAGTGCTTTCTTGAGAAATGAATTCAAGAAAATCCTTATTCCTGTTTTACCATGTTTTATAAAGCCAGTCCATTCCTCCATTTCCATTGCATTCCAAAAAGCAGCAGGCTAAATATTTTTACAGGCAGAAGAATCCATGATAAAACATAATGACAAAATGACAAAATGTCACATTTGGCCATATTTTTGCCACATGGTATGCAGGTATGTAAGGGATGAAGTTGTGTTACAAAGTTGCAACACACATTTTGTCGCTTGTCCCTCCTTGCTTCCCAAAGAATATCTGTGTTTAGAGATTAGTAGTATATTTCTATCCACAAGATGAAGAAATCAAACTTTCTAAATAATCTTTTAAAGTTTAACTGAAAGGTGAACCTTATTTGCAACAAACCGGCTTTCCTTTAAAAATTGAGGCTCCAAGGCAAATTAAAAGAGTTAAAGTCGCTTTGTAGCATTAAATACAATTTCTTATTTCTTAGGCAGTTTCAAAAATTGCACTGGTGTGTACATTTGTTGGAGTTATAGTTGAATTAATATTACATCGTGCCCTTTGTACCTGCCCATCTCAGAACAATTATTAAAATGAATTATAATTCACGTAATAGCCGAACTGAAAATAGATGAAAGAATTTATCCAAAGTAAAATCCAAGCCAACACAATCTACTATGTTATGACAGCAGGATTAGCAAAATGAATTTAATGCCACTGCCAGCATAGGTGAATGTTATTAGGTTGGTAATTGGTTTAAGACCTTACTGATTCCGTCCTGAATTTTTTTAAAAAAGGAATCAAAGAAAGATAAGGTAAAATGAATTTATGATGTAATTTACAAAGGCAACACAGAGAACAGTGTTTGTCTTGCAAGTACAGAACAATGATTATCTGCCAGACCTCTGCAATAAAATCTTTTTTATACTTCCTCCTCCAAATTAGAGTCACATTAAAAAGATCATCAGATATTGTAACCAGGTACCCAACATATTATATTTCTGCCTAGATTAAAAAACAACACTACGGACAATCCAGCCACTTCAGGGTCACACACAGCCTGAAACAGATTGACTCCACCTTGACATTCATAAAGTTGCTCTCAAATTAGGAATTTCAGTAAAACAGAAATAGAACATTATTACCTTCAAAGGGATTAATCCTATTTATTGTAATGAATTGATTTACATATGAATTACATTAAATTAAATGTTTGTCCCATCCATGTTGAGCACCAGTGGTATTCAGGTAGTCTAGGTCTGGCTTATAGATGACATGGGAATATAAAATAAAGCCTCTTTCAGATCTATAATAGTATACCAAGTAAAAGTAGGACTTAATGGACTGATCAGAATGTAAAGATTGGGTACCACCTAGCGTAACATGACCATAATTTGATTTTTAGCCATTATGTATGTATGTCATACATGTTGTCAAGCATGAACAACCAAATTCATAGTGAAGAGTTAAATTGGCTACTTTATTGCTCATGCATGTTTCACAGGAATCTTCCTGAGGTTAGGCTCAATGGAATTCAAGAGGGGTCAAACCTGTTTTTTTGTGCCTGCATAAAGATTCAAGACTAATCCCCCACTTGACTCCTCTCCTTGGTTCAGCAAGTCTTCTCTGATATACTGTATGTGAAGGAATAGATTTTTGATTGCATGGTGCCATGTTGATTCTATATTGACTTCCTTCTATATTGACTTTTTTTTTTTTTTTTACAATTTCCACCCATTCCACAGATGCTCCTGGCCCCTAGCACACTATCGGAATAAATTAGCCTCTTCTGTGCCTCTTGCCTAGGCTTTTGTAAATATCATGAGGAATGTGGTTGTGAGAACTGCACTTTTTTTTTCTTTTCTTTTGTTACAAGTAGGCCAGGATTCCACACAGACTATCTTTCTTTTAAATAATTGAGTTTTTATTTTGCTGTGGAAAACAACAAGAGCATACATGCCTGCTTTTGACATTTTCTGTTGTTGTTCCAAAAAAAGAAAATTCAACTTCTTTTTATTGGTGATTTCTCATCACTGCAAGAAACATGTTCATTGTTCTTTATATACCCCTGGTGTAAATGGACTTATAACATTATAGATAATTCTGGGTGAACATTATAAATTATGTGTCCAGTGAGTGGGATTTTAATCTGAAGTTCACTAAGGCACTGTGCTATGTGTTGTTATGTTATGTACTAGAGACAGTTGTGAAATTTATACTTATGTATAGGTAAAATTCTGATTTTGTTTTGTTATTTTACCTATTTCATCTCTACTAAAGTTTTGCTGGAAAATATATTCTAAATCCCTCTCAAATTTTGCTTCTGGTGCAACTCAGCAGGACATGAAATTCTGTGCTTGCATACACATGCATGAGCACACACACACACACACACACTCATCTCCTTCGCCCGTGAAATCATTACTTTTTTATCAGAAATCTTCTTAATTTATTTTCCTTGCCCACAAACTTTTTGCCTGAACAGCCTCTTTTGATTCAGATCAGATTTCATTTTAGGTGAATTTTACCCATCAGTACTAGATAGAAGAAAAAGGAAACCAAATTTCTTCATCTGAAAACTCCCATGTCACTTACATTAATTTTTATCTTTCTGCCTTTTTATTTTTATTTTTTTTAAAAAAAAAAGAGGCAAAAATTGTAGTACATAAAGCAAATGTAATTTAAAAATATTTATTTTATGTTTCCTGCCTGGCAAAGAATGGAGTCTGTGGCAAGGATACAGAATTTTATTTTGTTGTACCCTCTAGCATTCAGAAATATTCACTACTTTCCCATCATATATAATTTTTCTAACTCTTGTTTACAGCTTGATGCAGTCCCATGTAGGAGGTTTGTTCATTATTGATGAGCAAAAGGGAAAGCTTGAAGAGAAGACAGCCAGCAAGAAGAAACAACAACTTGAAACTTCTTTGTATGCCATCTAATCATTGTGAGTCATTTAAGTGCCCTCAGTCCCAGCCTTTCTGTTTTACTTATTTTATTTTTTTCATCCAACTACTCTACCCAACTCAGACCTTTGACAAGCTACAAAGAAGTAATTTTAGTGCACATGGAATTTTACCTACCTTAATTCTAGTGGACTCAGTGATAAGGGGGGGGGGAGCTATTTGCAGCTAGCTCATTAAACCAAGCACATTATCTATTTAAGAAGAGGAAGTTTCAGCAAAAAAGTTGTAATGGTAAAAGGAGGAAGTTTGACAATTGTTCTTTATTATAGTTCTGTCCATTTGCTAGTACTGTCCAAAACATTATTCTGCTGAGATGATAGATCAAGATAGAGACAGAGAGGTGATAGATAGAGATAATTTTTTAACCTGAGATAAAGATATTCTTTTAACCCAGAGCAAATTATGGGTTAAATTATGGATTGAATGAAAATCCTTGTGCTTATCTTAGTTACAAGATGATCAAGAGGTCAATGAGGTTGTGTCTGATGTTTAAACATACAACCTTTGACATATGGTCTTGTGGATGCTCTGGCTTCCCCTGCTTTAATTATGTAAGATATTACAAGGAAACTCCTCCTATGAAGCTTTTCTGTTTAGGAAGCACGGACAGCATGGATGCCACCAAGTGAAGACAGAAAACAAAACAAACAACAACAAAAAACTGTCAATGTCCTTTCCCTACAATATGTTTTTCTAGCCCTCAATAGTAAAGTCAGCCAAGGCCACTTTTATAATAATTTTAAAGACAACCTAATGTATTCTTTTTAAAAAATGTAAAAAAAAGGACTCTCTTTTCCAGGAAAAGTATTCTTTTGGACAAATCAGAAACAGGATTCCAACCTAGTATTATTAAATATTATCACATGCATCAGAGGAGAAGATAGCAGTTCACATTTTATAAAATCCAAAGTGCACATTCAAAGGATATACTCCTTTGCTCCTTCCCATCAATAGTGTCCTGCAGGCATTCTTACATAAATGCCTGTACAGCTGTATGCAAACTGACGTATCCATGCAGATGTTCTTGGAGTCATGCCAGTAGAGATCAATGAGGGAAGAGGGAAGCATTGGCTACAGGAGCACTCTAAATAATTTTTTTTCTCCCACTGGCAAAGCTCCTGTAGATGTAAAGGTTGGTTTCATCTTGAAAATAATTGTGCTCAACAGTTAACATCTCCAGGTAAAAGACATCACTAGAATAAGATCCACAAAGGAGAAGCTTCAGATTTTGCATTGGGTGAACAGACTTGACAATACATTTCTTTCTAGATTTTCTCTTTAACCCACAAAATAGATTAAGAGTCATGGGTGGCTATAGAAATGAAATAAGTAAGCCATAAAAGGATTATGAATGGAATTCAGTAATATAATCTTGCCAATAAAAATGAATTCTATTAAAAATAATAGAACCAGGAGAAGAGTTGTTTCCTTTCCTCTGAGAAATGTCATACAGCATCTGGTCATCCTCCACAGCTGTTCTGAATTTGCAAGCTTCTTGAACAGGCTTGGTAACTGATAAAAATCCCATCATGCCAGTGAAATATGGAATCCACCCTTTGAAATCTCTTTGGTAGATTCTATTGCATTTGTTCAATCTCGCACTTTAAATTAAAAGGCCAAAACATGAGCTGGTAAATTCTGCATTATTCGGTATGTTTGTAGTGTACTACGTTTATATTCAAGCCAGGATTTTCAGAGAGCTGCAATATGCATATTTTTTCCATAATTCGTCTCCCTTGAGTTCGGATGCTATTAACGATCCTGATAAACAAATTGTTTTTATGGACTAGCTTCAATCAATATGCACCAAGGCAACTTTTGTACAGTTTATGCATCATGCTTTATAGCATGCTTAAATTAAGAAAGATTATCAGCACAGAAATGAAAGGAGACCGCTTCCTATCTCCGTTCCATCTGTACTATATTCTAGTGTATTCTAGACCTGCTTCTCTGATTTGATCTATATTAATATTTTATCTCTGAATCAGTTCAGTTATACAGTATGTGAACAATTCAAAGTGAGTAGGAACTTATTCTCACAGATCAAAATGCTCCTGCATATCTGGGAAACTAATAATAATAATAATAATAATAATAGTAAAGTTGGAAGGGACCTTGGAGGTCATCTAGTCCAACCCCCTGCTCGGGCAGGAAACCCTACACCATTTCGGACAAATGGCTGTCCAGTCTCTTCTTAAAAACTTCCAGTGTTGGAGCATTTACTGCTTCTGGAGGCAAGCTGTTCCACTGATTAATTGTTCTCACTGTCAGGAAGTTTCTCCTTAGTTCTAGGTTGCTTCTCTCCTTGATTAGTTTCCACCCGTTGCTTCTTGTCCTGCCTTCAGGTGCTTTGGAAAATAGCTTAATTCCCTCTTCTTTATGGCAGCCCCTGAGATATTGGAATACTGCTATCATGTCCCCCCTTGTCCTTCTCTTCGTTAAACTAGACATACCCAATTCTCGCAACCGTTCCTTATATGTTTTAGCCTCCAGTCCCCTAATCATCTTTGTTGCTCTTCTCTGTACTCTTTCTAGAGTCTCAACATCTTTTTTACATCGTGGTGACCAAAACTGGATGCAGTATTCCAAGTGTGGCCTTACCAAGGCATTGAAGAGTGGTATTAATACTTCGCGTGATCTTGATTCTATCCCTCTGTTAATGCAGCCTAGTACTGTGTTGGCCTTTTTGGCAGCTGCCGCACACTGCTGGCTCATATTTAACTGATTGTCTACTAGGACTCCGAGGTCCCTCTCACAGTTACTACTATTGAGCATGGTGCCACCTATGCTGTACTTGTGCATTTGGTTTTTCTTGCCTAAATGTAGAACCTTGCTTTTTTCACCATTGAATTTCATTTTGTTAGTTAGTGCCCAGTGTTCAAGTCTGTCCAGATCCTTCTGTACCTGAAGCCTGTCTTCTGGAGTGTTGGCTATTCCTGCCAGCTTGGTGTCATCTGCAAATTTGATGAGTTCCCCATCTATCCCTTCATCCAAATCGTTGATGAAGATGTTGAAGAGTACTGGGCCCAGAACAGAGCCCTGGGGCACCCCACTACACACTTCCCTCCATATAGATGCAGTTCCATTGAGGACCACTCGCTGAGTACGGCCGGTCAGCCAGCTACGGATCCATCTGGTGGTGGTTCTGTCTACCCCACATTTTTCTATCTTGTCAAGTAGTAGGTTGTGATCTACTTTATCAAATGCCTTACTGAAGTCCAAGTAAATTATGTCCACAGCATTCCTCTGATCCACTAATTTTGTCACTTGGTCAAAGAATGCAATAAGATTTGTCTGGCATGATCTATTTTTGACAAACCCATGTTGGCTTTTAGTAATGACTTTGTTTGCCTCTAGGTGTTCGTTGATTCGTTGTTTGATTATCTTTTCCAGGATCTTCCCAGGTATTGAGGTCAGGCTGATAGGTCTGTAATTTCCTGGATCCATTTTTTTTCCTTTTTTGAGGATGGGAACTACATCAGCTCTTTTCCAGTCCTCTGGTAGTTCCCCTGTGTTCCAGGATCTTTGAAAAATATAGTTCAGTGGCTCCGATATCACATCTGCCAGTTCCTTGAGAACTCTGGGGTGTAATCCATCTGGTCCTGGCGATTTGAACTCATCTAGGCTGGACAGGTGCTCCCTAACCATTTTCTTGCCTATCTTAACTTGTGTTTCTGTTTTGTTTTTTATGGCACTATTTTTGATAGGTTGGTCTGTTTTTTCCCTTTGTGTAAAGACAGATGCAAAAAATGAGTTAAATAGTTCTGCTTTCTCCCTGTTGCTTGTCACCTTCTTGCCACTTCCACCCACTAATGGACCAATCATTTCCTTCACTTTTTTCTTGTTTTTTACATGTTGAAAGAAGCTTTTTTTGTTATTTTTGACTTTGGTCGCAAGCCTTAGTTCATTTTGAGCCTTGGCTTTCTTCACTTCATCTTTGCAGGCTCGGGCTATTTGCTGATATTCTGACTTAGTTATGTTCCCCTCTTTCCACTTTCTATACTTGTCCTTTTTATCTTTCAATTTGTCAGAGAGTTCTTTATGCAGCCATGCTGGTTTCTTTTGAGAGCTGTTATTTTTCCTCTTTGTTGGTATTGTGCTAGACTGTGCTTTTATTATCTCATTTTTCAAAATTTCCCAAGCTTCTTGAGTTAGAAGACAACTCTCAGTTGTCTTCTCCAAATTCTAAATCAGAAGTTTGGACTCTGTTTAAAGAAATGTATATAGAACTCACTGTAAATACTGCATGGATGCCAATCCCATGTGAGAGGGAAGCTTGAAATTATTTATTACTTTGTACCCTGAGTAAAATCAATATTGACAATTAGTGTCGTCAACTCTTTTCATTTCAGAAGGTACTCTTTTCTTTGCAAATCTGGAAAGTAGAGAGTTAAATAATAGACATTATAATACTCCTATTCAAATATTCTGTTCTGAAAGTCTGATAAATCAGTTTTAACCTGTATCTCTAAAAAGAATAAGTAGATATATGAACATTATGCTCACAGATAACTTTATTTTTTTCTGTTTCAAGTTTTTTATTAATTTTACAACATTACATTTACATATTTGAAAAGTAGTGTGGCGGCTGAGCACAGTAATTCTATTACATTTGAATATCATCAGTACAAATCTCAAATTATTACAACAAACTAATTCCCTCTCTTTCCCCCATGATATCTACTGTCATGTTCAAACAAATACAGTTCTTATTCTATTAATCAAACAAAAAATACCTTTCTAATATTAATCAATTATCTTCAGTCTATACATATCTTAATTAAATTTGACATTCCACCTTTTACAAAATAATCTAGTAAGTTTTTCTTAACTTTAATTTGCCATTGATATTCAAGTTTGATGTTTAATCTTTATCATTTCCAGGTTTTAAATGATCCCAATTTCTAAGTCTCCTATCTCAGGAGATAGGAGACTCACAGATAACTTTAAATAATATTAAGGTATTAAATGAACAGTCCAGTAACCAAACACCTCTTCCTTGCTCCCTCCAAAATGTGTTCCTTCCATAATCTCATGTACCTGGCTGCTTACTTCTCCCCTCCTAGATTAGTCCTTCAATTCTTCTCCTCTCCATGTCATTCAAGCATCTTGATCCTCTTGAACAAGATCTTCAGTTGCTTATAAAACTTCCAACTCTTTCACAGCCCAAATTAACTCAGTAGCCACCATTGCTTTGTGTTCTTTGCACAAAGTCTTTTTCCTTACATCTTGGTCATGAGTAATCTTTCTGCCAAGACTCTTTACCTCCTAGTTCTATTATTTTTCCCAAATAATTTTATTAAAGATTATAATTATAATATTAAAAACTATCATGAATGAAAAGAATGATAGAAAAACAGAAATAAAACTAAAGGGGGAAAATAGGAAAGATGTAAAGAATAGAAATAAAGAAAAACCTAAGAATATAGTAAAGAAAAATAAATATATAAAGAAGTAACTTCCAACCTCCATCACAAGTATAAGCAATTTTAGCAATTTTTCACCTCCTCTTAAATTACAACAAATTTCTTTTTCCCAAATCCCATTTCGTATTTATAAGCAAACTCATAAAGCATTGTCATTTCTGTCCTGGTATTAGGAAAAGTCCAAAATAACAATGTATCTTTTGTAACCTTAATCCAATAAAGCAACATTATATTCCTTCTTTTTACTTCTAACAATGTTAATTTTTAATCCATTTAAATAATGTTCTAGAACATGATTTCCTTTCATTTCTTCTTTGTTCTTTCTCATAAGATTTTTTCAAAGCTTTAAAAACCTTTTTAAGTCACTCTCTTGGTCTAGAATATTTTGCACCATTGACACTCTTAATCAAATTTATGTCTTTTTCTCCTTTAGTTGATTTTTTAAAAATTCCCTCTAATGAACAGTTTTTTAAAAATCTTATCTTATTGTATATTTTTAAAAAATAATAAAAACAAAAACATTATCCCATCTGGAGGATTCTTTCAAATTAATTCTAAACTCTTTTTCAGATTCAGATAAACATTTATTTATCCGTGGTGGCACAGTGGTTAGAATGTGGTATTGCAGGCTAACTCTGCCAACTACTAGCAGTTCGATCCTAACCAACTCAAGGTTGAGTCAGCCTTCCATCTTTCTGAGATTGGTAAAATGAGGACCCAGATTGTTGGCAGCAATATACTGATTCTGTAAACCTCTTAGACAGGGCCATAAAGCACTATGAAGTGGTATATAGGTCTAAGTGCTATTGCTAAAAGCTATCCAATTTAGCATGTCTCTGGGTGGCAGACAACTAAGATCCCCAAACATCCAAATTGAATGAAGACAACTCAGCTATCAAAATGAAGGTTTATTTGTTGTTAAGAACTATCCCTTGACAGAAATGTCCTATTTTTCAATTGTGCCAAAATATATGAATAAAAACAAACAAAGGAAAAGGATTATATCTAAAATACTTTGTGTTATTAGAACAGACCTGACTAAAGCCCATTTGAAAATGTCTCTCCTGCCATTTTTCTTACAGGTTGGAATAGGGATCTTCTGCATTGCCTTCAACCCATGAACCACAGTCTCTCAGGAGCTGTGTTGGCCCCCACTTTGTCAGTTTTAAGAAATTCTCTTTTACCAGGCATTTAATATTGACATCATTTCAGTATTGATTTTAATTTCCAGAAAATGTTTATTTCTATTTTTACATGTTTGTTTTGTTTTATTTTGTTAGCTGCCTTGACTATCTGCCAGAGTAGAAAAATGGGGAAAAAATCCAATACATGAAATATCAATTATACAATGCAAATAAAAATGCTCACTATCAAAGTCTTTTTTTTGGATTCTAGCAAATAATTTAAATGAAATATTCTGCTATATTTATTTGGTTTTATTGGTTTAATAGATTTTCAAACATTGGTGCATAGGTACAAAGGAGGTGGATTTTTTCAGAAAGACAAAATATTGTGTTTTGACAGAAGAAATAAATATATTTCCAACTATAATTAATATTGAAAATATGTTTACACAAGCATAGGCTAAAATATCATGATGAATTAACATGTACAATCTTATCATATTTTTCAAAGTGTGAATTCGTTTTGTCTAAAAATTTGGTTTTTAACTTCATTTGGTTGTAAGGAGTTTTGCTGTAGCCGGCACCTACTGATTTGTCATTCATCATTGTAACCTACCAATTGTTTCCAAAACGCCAATAATGCTACACATCTTGTTGAGAACTGGAGAAACTCTGGGGACCTTGCTAATATCAGACTGGCATTTCTCAGGTTATATATCTAGTTTTCTCTATCCTCCTTAATGCTCCTGTTCAAGCTGTAATGAAATATGTCACTATACGTGTTCTTTATTAAGACTATAATTATACCAATTTTGATCTAACAGCTGTCTTCCTGCACACCTTTCCTATAAAGGAAGAGATGTTTTACTTAAAACATGGCATGGATATCACTTCCTGGCAGATATTTGTAATAAATTATGTGATTTGCATGATAATTTCATAATGCGTGTGATGCTGATTTTCTTCCCCTTGCCTGTGCCTAGTTCTAGTGGTGATGAGAGGATAATTACTGATTTCAGATATAATGGCCATTTTATTTATACTTTATTATTTGCTGCATCAAAACAACCAATAGAATTTAGCTCAGAGATGCATAGCCTCTCCAAACTGTAGTTTTTAATGCCAGAGAGATAAACCTTATTTTCTTTACATGAGAACAATCATACTAGTAATTAGTAAAATTGGACACAATGCTTTGTTGTAGTCCTGTTCTAGTATCACCCAAGCAGCCTTGGGGTTTACCACTTACAAGCCAAGTATGTCCTTCATCTTGAACAGTGATGGTGAACCTTTTAGAGACCGAGTGCCCAAAAACTGGCCCCACCCCTGCTCCACCTCCTGCCCACCCCCGCTCCGCCCCCCCATCCACCGCACCGCCTGCCCGCAGGGCCACTCACTGCCTCCAGGGCCCACCGCAGATTGCTCAGGCAGCCCAGCAGCTCTGTGGCAGGCACGCCCTCTGCCCATGCCCTGCAGCATCAACTGTGAACAATGGGGTGTGAGGGCAGAGTCTTGTCTATGCTGCCTGGCTGCCATATCCTTGGCTGTGCTGCTCCATGTGGGCCACATTCAGGGCTCTCTTTCAGGGGGACTGCTGGAGAGGAGGGGGTCATGGGAGGAGGCAAGGCTGAGGCAACAGCACGTATGCCCACAGAGAGGGCTCCGAGTGCTGCCTCTGGCACCCGTGCCACAGGTTCGCCACCACTGATCTAGAACCTCTGGTCTATGTTAAGTAACTTGAGTAACCTTAAGTAGATTAAGCTTTGTAGGTAAGCTACTACCTACAAATAAACCAAGCAAAGCAATAGCAGTGCCAAACATCAAAATACTCACCAGCTAAAAAAACCATAAAACTTCCATAAATCAAGTGCTAAGCTTTTTGCATATTTCTAGAGAAGATGAAGGAGAAAGATGTCACGCTCACTTCTTAAGAATCCACAGTTAAGGCATGTTCCTAGGAGACCATCAGCAGAATGATACGATTAATAATGCCATTTGTCATTTGCATGTATCTTTTTTTCATTTGACATGGCTGTAATTATTTTTTATTCTTTCCAACCCAACAGAATGTCCGACAGAAATTGTATAAAGGGGTTTAGGATCCATTTGGTATCTGTCTCTCTTTAACAGAAGGTAACTCTCTGGAGACAGAATGGAATGGGATCAATTCTGGCATGACAAGGGAAACTGGCAAAAGAAAGATCAAGTTGAATATAGGTAAGATGTAACCAGTAGTAATAGAGAAAACAGAATCTTCAATGTATCTTTATAATAGGGACAACAGCTTAAAATGCTGATAATTGCTCCACTACAGGTCACATTAGCTGGGAGGTTGGGAAGTCTAGAAATCTTGATATACATGATTTCCCTATGTGATTTAATGCAGTCTACCTTACTTTCAGCTTTAATACAATATTGCTTGATGGAGATTATTTAAACTTGTGTTTTCCTCTCTATTAGCTCTTTCTAAAAACTGAATTTTCCATGTGGCTTTCAGCATATATTTTTTCCTCTAGTTTTTATGCATGTATATGTGTACAAGTACTTGTGCATGTGAACTCATGAATTTTTGATCAGGGCCAGCTGCTTTCTAACAGATTTTGTTTGTTTGATACTGACATTCATGTCTAACTAGAGCTGCCAGATCTGAATTGTAAATAATACATCCAAACACTCAAGGGCCCACAAGTGATGTAGAAAACACTAACTATTTTCTGCCCTTTAGTTGTCATCTGGGTTTTGTCAGCCTAGATCTAGTAGCCTTAAAGTTGGTACATTTGAGCCATCAGAGTTTCCTCCCAAGGGAATCTGTGTTGGGTCATTTTTATGTCCCTTGGCAAATATTCTGCCAGTGATTAGAGTCTGCATTAGACCAAAATTGCTGTTAGAAGATATGACTCAAGGTTAATGATTACCTTGAAAGGACATAATCACTCCTGTCCTTGACTGACAAATTGTGCAAAGAGAAATAATTGGCTCGGCCTCTTCTTCATGTTCATTCTTCTAGATCAGGGGTCTTCAAACTTGGCCCTTTTATGACTTGTGGACTTGAGGCTGGCTAAGGAATTATAATAATAATAATAGTAAAGTTGGAAGGGACCTTGGAGGTCATCTAGTCCAACCCCTGCTCGGGCAGGAAACCCTACACCCTTTCGGACAAATGGCTGTCCAGTCTCTTCTTAAAAACTTCCAGTGTTGGAGCATTTACTGCTTCTGGAGGCAAGCTGTTCCACTGATTAATTGTTCTCACTGTCAGGAAGTTTCTCCTTAGTTCTAGGTTGCTTCTCTCCTTGATTAGTTTCCACCCGTTGCTTCTTGTCCTGCCTTCAGGTGCTTTGGAAAATAGCTTAATTCCCTCTTCTTTATGGCAGCCCCTGAGATATTGGAATACTGCTATCATGTCCCCCCCTTGTCCTTCTCTTCGTTAAACTGGGAGTTTAAAATTCTGGGAGTTGAAGTCCACAAGTCATAAAAGGGCCAGGTTTGAAGACCCTTCTTCTAGATTAAGTCATTAGCATCTCAAAGGCTTTCCACAGTGTACAATTACTCATGGTTCTCAACAAAATATGAGCAAATAGAAGATCATTTGATCTCTTTTATTTGACATGATTATTAGCCTAATCAATAAACAATTAACTACACTATTTTCTTTAATGACATATAACATTTAGTAATTTTAAAGACCTAAAACATTGGCATTGCTACTCTAAAATAATTTCAACTATGTAACATAAATATATTATAGTGATCAGTTATTTCTTCAGCACAAACCAGAAAAATATAGCAAAGAGTGTTAAGAGTGTTAACCAAATTACTCTATATCTTTATTATGTTTTCTCAGGTGTTAGGAACAAATTATATTTCATTGATTGCCGTACATTCACTGTAGGCCACCAACTGTGGGAAGGAATGAAGAGTCATTTATTTACGTGGCTACTGATAGATATCACATGTGCATCTAGATCTGGTAGTAGAAAAGTAATGATGATCGCTGAAGAATTTATCAGTCATGGCTCACCAAAGAAATAAGCAGAGATACAAACAATGGTATTATGGTATTCTTAATAGAAGATTATGTGTATTTTGCAGGTATCATAGCACTAGATTGAGCAGTGAAGATGGAAAGGTTGAATTAAAAAACAGTAAACAGAAATGAACATCTAGATATATAAGGAATGCTTTTCACTAGCTTCACTAATGATGGTTAAAAAAAGAATTAAACAAATTATTTTCACTGCCAAGGGGAGTATTATTGGACAATTTCTTATTACCTTAAAAGAATTCAGAGATGTCATCCACCTGTTTGTTCTACCCATAAATTATGGTGGAGAATTTCAGAAAAGTCTTTTGTTCCATTTCTTCAATCCACATGATTCTTGCTATTCTTGCATACTCATGGAGAGATGAGAAAGAAGTTAAAATGTGGGAAAGGAAAGGTAATGACATTTTCTCTTCCTTAGATCCTGCCATTGCTGTTAATAACACTGACTGGCACAAGGCATGGCTGATAGGTTCCTATATCTATAATAATGTCACCATGCAGTATTTTCTTTCTTTTGCTAGTATTTTCTTCCATTCATTATACATTTCTTTTTCTTCTTATTTCAGCAAAAGTGGTTCAAGCCATTTAGAATTAAGATAAAGGAAGTCAAGAGGTTGCTCTCTAGCTAGTTGGGACTGCTATTCTCACAACCTTTAACATTAACTAAATGAGTTGAAGTAATGGGAATTATGATGCAAATTTTGGAAAACCCTAAGCTTGCTAAAATGTCATAATTGAATGGGGGGAAATAGTTTTCTCAACATAATTCTAATAAGCAAAAGGATTGTGAGATAGATTTCAGAAAACTGCATTTTTGTCCGAATGCAAGTATATTCTGCATCCAGAATAATAATCCATAAAAAAGGTATTTAATTATGGGTTTGTGATAAATTTGCAGGCATACTGCTGTACCCTCAGTCATACAATAACCTAATTAATTAGGCTTCTTTAACAATTGCTGTTAGGCCTGCATGTCTTCAGTATAAGAATGATTTATTATAAGAATTAATATAGTAAGCATACAACAGCCTACAGATAATCCAGCAAAGAGAAAAAAGTTATGCTAAATCAATGAAGAAACTGTCTCATTAACTTAAAAATAAAAACTTCCACAATTGTTTTAAAAAATAAACTCTTCATTTTTCCATTTGCTTTTTGGAGATACTGAAGCGTGATCATTGTTTGCTCTTGTGGAGAGTGATGTTGCTATCTATATACTGGGTTTAAGAGATCCAGATTGTCATAATGGTTAAGGCACCAGGCTAGAAATGGGGAGATCCTGAATTCTAGTCCAAGACCAGCTGGAGGACCTTGTGCCAATCATTCTTTCTCAGCCCTAGATGGAAGCCAATGGTAAATCATTTTTTTTGTTTGTTTGTTTGTTTTTGTTCTGTTTTTTGATATGACTAAAACATATGACGAACAGTTGGGGAATTAGGCATGAGTAATCTAGAGAAAAGAAGAAAAGAGGGTTAACTTAGTTTCCAAAGCACAAGAAGGCAAAACAAGAAATAATGGATAGAAACTAACCAAGGAAAGAAGCAACTTGGAATTAAGGAGAAAATTCCTAACAGTGAGGACAATTAACCAGTAGAACAGCTTGCCTTCAGAAGTTATGAGTGCTTCATCACTGGATGTTTTTAAGAAGAGACTGGAGTCCCACTTGTCTGAAATGGTATAGGATCTCCTGTCTGAGCAATGGGTTGGACTAGAAGACCTCCAAGGTCCCCTCCAGCTGTATTCTGATTGATTGACTTCCAAAATTCATGCCATGAAAATTGTAGGGAGTTGACCAAATAATTGCCAGGTGTTAACAGACTCAAGGGCACACACAAACACACACATCACTGGGTTTAATAAGAGTGTTAGGAGAGTTAGCGTAACTGGCTTAGCAACTCTGGAAGCTTAGCAACTCTGTAAGGACACCCTCATCATTAAAGTCATGGTTGTTATTCACTATTGTTATTCAAAAAACACTGTCATGATTGAAGGCAAATATACATGTCCCAATGTAATGTTGCCAAATCCAATCTGGGTCGATCACCGAGACCAGAGGTTTAGTCTTCTAAGCTTTCGAAGTCATGCTGGAGCCCATTTCTCTCACCAAAATGTTTCTCATACAATCAGAGAAGTTCCCTGAGAATGGACGCCAGCACGAGTCCCAAAGCTCAGAAGACTAAACCTCTGGCCTTGGTTACTGACCCAGATTGAATCCTGCAATTGTCATGGTTATTATTCATTTTTGTGATTCAATATCACTATTGTTTAGTTATTGCAAACAGCATAAACAGGTTAATTCTATGAGAAACAAGGCCACTGAAAAAGGCAGATCACAAAGAAAGAGTCATGGCAAAAATGGCTTTGATCATCTTGGAACTTTGATTCTTAACAACTGACTTTAAGTGCCTCATTCTTGAGAATCTTGAACCTTCTGCATTCATGTAGAATTTAAAAGTTCAGACTGATTCAAAAGTGTGTACTATGTTGACCCCAAGAATGCTTACTGGACTGATCAGCTTTAAGGCTATGAACAGAGAGCTGGAAGCTGTGTTGAACTTCCAAATGTAATGACAGAATCAAGCCAGAAGTGAAACATGCCATTAATATGAGAGAGAGAGAGAGAGAGAGAGACAGAGAGAGACAGAGACAGAGAGACAGAGAGAGAAAGAGAGAGTGCGCTAAGAATGTGAATGAAGCCCAAAAGAAGATTAACCAAGTTATCCAAAAGAAATGGCTAGCTTAATGAGGTGGTAAAACTCATTGGCTGGCTACTCATGTCAATCAGAGAACCTACTGCAGCATTAAAATCATCTCAGTTTTCTTCATATATGGATGTGACATTATAGATCATCTCTAATACATAACATTTTCTTTCACCATCAGAAGCAGAAGAAAAGCTGTTGAATCAAGTGTGTTTCACAGTCACTGATTCAATTCCCTGCCTGAACATCAGTCCCCCACTTTGATTTGCAAATCTGCCATAATGTGATGATTTAATTAAAACTTTGCAAACCTGAAGCACTCTTTTGAAGCTTTGCACAGCCTTATCATGTTTGCCACCTTGTCCTCTTTAAGAAAGATAGTGTATATATACATATATATACAGTAAGTAATAATAAATAATATTCTTTGCCTTGGGGAAAAACCACTTATAAAAGGCCACCCAACTGCTAATTTGTATTCAAAAAAATTATTCACATAACTATGAGTAAACTGAAAATAGACTGTGAACAAAGATCACAAGACTGCCATTCCTATGTATCAAGGTGTGTGTGTTCCTGATCTGTAAACAGCACATCAAATGCTGGATCTCACAGGAAACTATAATATAAAAGAAATAATATATCAGAAAATTTACCCACAAGCTGGAATGGAGAGATGGGAAGAATTCTTACCAGCTGTCATTCACTCTCATTTTTCATATTTGTTGAAACAGTCACATGACATTGTAACTAGACTAATTTAATGCTTTTTAATTATACAGAATAATAGAATAACAGAGATGGAAGGGATCTTGGAGGTCTTCTAGTCCAACCCCCTGCTCAAGCAGGAAACTCTATACCATTTCAGACAAATAGTTGTCCAATCGCTTCTTAAAATCCTCCAGTGTTGGAGCACCCACAGTTTCTGGAGGCAAATCTATTGTTCCACTGATTGTTTTAATCAGTCAGAATTTTTTTCCTTAATTCTAGGTTGGTTCTATCCTTGATTAGTTTCCATTCATGGCTTCTTGTTCTGCTTTCAAGTGCTTCGGAAAATAGGTTACCTCCCTCTTCTTTGTGGCAGCCCCTTAGATACTGGAACACTGCTATCATGTCACCCCTAGTGCTTATTTTCATTAAACTAGTCATATTCAATTCTTGCAAATGTTCTTCATATGTTTTAGTCCTCTAATCATCTTTGTTGTTCTTTTCTGCACTCTTTCTAGGTCTCAACATCTTTATTTATATTGTGGCAACCAAAACTGGATAAAATATTTCAAGTGTGATCTTACCAAGGCACTGTAAAGTGGTATTAACACCTCGTGTGATCTTGATTACATTTTTCATAGGACTTGTAATGACAGAGGAGGCTGCAAACGTAACACAACTTTCCCCATAATGATGGACTTATCCAGATCTTGGTATTGTGGACTACCTTTGTAGCAAACACTGCAATTATTAACAATAGAGAGTCACAAAATAACCTACCAAATTAAATTGACAACTTCTTGGGGGCATCTTGAATGTACCTGCCTCATAGTTTCAGAAAACATGCTCCATTTTAAATTCTGTTCCTTTTCATAGTATATATGATTACAGTATTTGCATTTGCAACTAATAATATACATTATTTGTGTCACAAAACATTTTCTGACATATTACTGTATATATATCTCCTTAATATCATTAAAAATGCGAATCCTGGGAATGTCAATAAAAATATAAGAACAACGAACACCCGGATAAAAATAAACAGGACCGTTTAATATAAACAAGCCTGTTTATATTAAGTTACTTACTGAGCTTTCATCAGCCAAAGTACTGACATCATCAGAGTTTAAATGCTAGGTGATTAGGGAGCTTGCCTATACACAGGTGACTGTATACTGTATGTGTGTGTGTGTGTGTGTGTGTGTGTGTGTGTGTAGGTCTTTGGTTATTCAGGTTTTCTCCCACATCAAATTGGAAGTCTCTTGGCGACATTTCAACGAAGTCTCATTCGTCATCTTCAGGCTGTTGTTTTCAGCTTCGTGCTTCTAGGAGCAATGTGTGATTGTAACTGTTTCTTCCTTTTAACTGCCAGTGGGGGTATGAACTGATTGGATGAGAGCTTGGCTGTGCTCTGATTGGATGGGGGGTTGGCTGTGCTCTGATTGGTTGGGGGAGTGTTCTGTTTGGGTGGGGGCTTTGTTGTGCTCAGGTTAATCTGAGTTGCTGGGGGATGTGAGATGGTGAGCATTGCTATTGTTTGGTTTTGCATTCATGCTCATGCCTCATCTTCATGGTGGGTATCACTTTGCTTCATGTATGGATTGGAGGGGTTTAAAGTGGCTAATGATGCAGCTGTGGTCTGGCTTCTGGTTTGTGGTCATGCCTCATCATCGGTTGGGTTTGGGTTTGCTTTTTGCGTGGACGTGTGGTGGTGACATTCTGTGTGGCTTTCATGAGTGTGGGTCTGGTGTCATTCTTTGTATTAGGGATTCGTTTGTCAATAAGGGCAGGTTTCCAAATGGCTGATAGGCGGGAAATATCATCTCGTTTGTTCATGCTGTGTGGGCATTTTTCTATCTCGATGGCTTCCCTGATTATTCTGTTATTAAAGTGTTCAGTTTTGGCGATAGTTCTGGTCTTTTTAAAGTCAATTTCATGTCCTGTGATTTTAAGGTGTTGGACCAGGGAAGAAGTTGGTTCTTCTTTTTTGACTGAGTTCTTATGTTCTTCAATGCGTGCACTTATTCTTCTGTTGGTTTGTCCGATGTATGTGGTGGGACAAGTGGTGCATGGGATTTCGTATACTCCTTGATTTTCTAGAAAATCAGAGAAAACCATCGAGATAGAAAAACGCCCAAACAGCATGAACAAATGAGATGATACCTCCTACCTACCAGCCATTTGGAAACCTGCCCTTATTGACAAACAAGTCCCTAACACAAAGAATGACACCAGACCCACACTCATGAAAGCCACACAGGAGGTCACCACCACACGTCCACGCAAAAAGCAAACCCAAACCCACACCGATGATGAGGCACGACCACAAACCAGAAGCCAGACCACAGCTGCATCATTAGCCACTTTAAACCCCTCCAATACATACATGAAGCAAACTGACATCAACCATGAAGATGAGGCACAACCACGAACGTGAAGCCAAAAAATAGCAAGGCAGCCCACCATCTTAAATCCCCCTGCAGCTCAGACTAACCTGAGCACAACAAAGCCCCCACCCAAACAGAACACTCCCCCAGCCAATCAGAGCACAGCCAACCCCCCAGCCAATCAGAGCACAGCCAACCTCCCAGCCAATCAGAGTACAGCCAACCCCCAGCCAATCAGAGCACAGCCAAGCCCCTAACCAATCAGAACACACCTCCACCCAATCAGAACACAGCCAAGCTCCCACCCAATCAGTTCATACCCCGACTGGCAGTTAAAAGGAAGAAACAGCTATGATCACACATTGCTCCTAGAAGCACGAAGCCAAAAACACAGCCTGAAGGTGACGAATGAGACTTCGTCGAAACGTTGCCAACATACTTCCAATTTTATGCGGGAGAAAACCCGAATAACCAAATACCTACATACAAACACCCACGAAAACCTCAGAAAATATATATATATATATATATATATATATATATATATATATTATATATACACACACACACACACACACACATCTACTATATATATATATATATATATATATATATATATATATATATATATATATATGGTAGATGATCAATTCTGCTAAAATGTTGGCAGTTGGCTGGGAACTCTGCACATAAAATTATATGCTATATGTGTCCCAAATGATCCTTTGATTTATATGTGCTGTTTCTCTTCTTGAATTTGAGTACTGTCTAAATGAAGATTATGGTTTAACTGGTTGAGCCTCCTAAGACTTGTGACTTCTTCCAGAAGTGACTATAAAGTTAGAGCACTTTGGCAAAAACGATTGAAGAAAAAGCAATGTTTAGTATAACAGCTTTTGTGGAAAATGGAGAGTTTCCTCAAGAAATTCCATTGCATCACATTATTGTCAAATTAATTTGGGGACGAAGAGGGAAAATCCTAAAAAAATCAGTAAAACAGCAAACTATTGTTGAATTTTGTATTCAGTGCTTCCTTTCCTTTCCTTTCCTTTCCTTTCCTTTCCTGGCCTTGCCTTGCCTTGCTTCCCATTCCACTCCCCTCCCTTACTTTCCTTTCTCTCCCCTCCTCTCCCCTCCCCTCCCTTCCTCTCTCTCCCCTCTCCTTCCCTCCCTTCTCTTCTCTCCCTTCCCTTCTCTTCCCTTCCCCCTTTGCTCTCCTCTCCCTTCCCTTCCTTTCGTTGTCTTTTCTTCTTTTCTTTTTCTTTCCCTTCCCTTCTCTTCACCTCCTTCCCTCCCTTCCTTTTCTTTTCTTCTTCTTTTTCCTTTCCTTTCCTTTGCCTTGCCTCCCATTCCCCTCCCCTCCCTTACATTCCTTTCCCCTCCTCTCCCTTCCCCTCCCTCCCCTTCCCCCTTGCTCTCCTCTCCCTTCCTTTTCTTTTCTTCTTTTCTTTTTCTTTCCCTTCCTTTCTCTTCGCCTCCTTCCCTCCCTCCCTCCCTTCCTTTCCTTTTCTTCTTCTTTTTTCTTTTCTTTCTTTTCCTTTTCTTTCCCCTGCCTTACTTTACTTTACTTTACTTTACTTATTATGTATTATTTTATTTTATTTTGTTCCTACCCTACTGACCATCCTAGTTAGATTTCCTGAAAATTCAAAAACATATGGAGGGTATACTTTCCCAGCTTCTAGTCTACATGTTTTCCATTATTACGAAGAACGTTATTTTCTATCTTTACATGAGATTTCTGTCCCATGCTGCACTCATCCTGCCCCATATAAAATACCCAATGAAATCATTAGGCTTTAGCAATGAAGTAGTGAACCTTAGTTTTCCCCATTAGCTATATAATATTTTCCAGATTGGCTTTAGGATCTGTGAATATAGTTAAAGAATGATTGCTAAAGAAAGATTTCTAAACATGCAGAAGTGTAAAATCTTTTTTTAAAAAAAGAATATAATATAACGTATTATAAACAACAAAGAAACACAAACATTTCTTCTATAGTGAATAATATATATGTGGAGTCCTTTGTACTCTCTGAGCATGGTTGTTTGCTTCCAGACATTTCATTACCTGTCTATATAATCTCATCAGTATGGGTGAGTGTGGTTTCTGTTTATGTATAGTACCTTGCCTTTGTTCTGTATATTTTAACCTGCTGTGTTCAATTGCTTATTCAAAGATATATTTTCACCACTTTTTTATTACTGGTACATGATAATTTTTACACATGTTCCAGTGAATCATTTTGACAATGGTGTTAAGTCATTATTAATAATCATTTTATGTGATCTTCTTGCATGAGCTGAGTATACGCTCTACTCTTTCTTCTGCTTCTTCACACAATCTATACTTTATAAGCTATTGCCAAATTTTAATTTTATTCCCTTTCCTTTTGATCTTTTGTAAAAATTACCATGTAATGCTTTTCCTTGCCAACATTTTGTTCAAGTTTTCATTGAATTATTTCAGTATTCACAATATTTCATTTTTTGGCTCAGATACTTATAAAAAAATGTTGCGTGTAACTTTCCTGAAAGGCTTAATGCCCACAATGTAAATTTCATCATTTATTAAACTCTGGATCAAGGTACAAGACTTTAAATTTGAATCATAATAGCAAATAGAAATAAAATGGAAACAACCATGTGGAATGGATATTCTATTATCAAATGAAGTGAAATTAAATTTATAAATCTCAATCTAACTTTAAGTAGAAAACAGATCTGACAAGAAGTCTATCCATATATATCTATATATTTTAAGATACAAATCAAAATATTTTCATTATTATAAATGTTTATCATAGTTAGGGTGGGTTGATATTTTCAGTGTTAAAATGAAACCTCCAATTGCATAGAAAATTATGATTTGGGATTTGGTCTTCCTAGTTTTTTTAGCTGCTGGTTTTATTAACAGCCTTTTTCAGGCACTATAAAACATATTATTGATATTATTAAGAACATATTACTCCAACTCACATTGAT
The DNA here is from genome assembly GCF_016545835.1 of Crotalus tigris. NCBI lineage: Eukaryota > Metazoa > Chordata > Lepidosauria > Squamata > Viperidae > Crotalus > Crotalus tigris. The sequence continues at coordinate 991,502 of NW_024096465.1, read as the reverse complement.
GGAAAAAACAAATCTATTATCTTTGTTGCTTGTATCTTCTTAAAGATGCAAATGTTAATTATTTGCAATGGAGATTATTCTCTGTCCAGGAGAGCTGTCTGTGTTACTAAAGATACAGTTGAATTAAAACAGAAGAAGTGATAGAGTTATAAGCAAGGACTATCCAAGGACAGTGATCTTTTTTATGAGATATTGGAGGATGTGATAGAAACTGAAAGCCACACTACTGTATCTAGAAACATCAAGTTCTAAGGAAAAACAAAAATCAAAATTAGAACAAACATATTTGTTTTTTGTTGTATAATATACAATGGTACATTGTTACTCATTGTTAATTGGTTCCAGAAGGCACAATGAATAAAAAAAAAACAATGAGTATGAAACAAATTTTTCCCATAAGAAACAATGTAGTGAGTCACCAACAAGTTCTAGCTTGTGCACTGAGTATCAAACAAACAATGAGTGCCAGGACAAAATGTTCACATCAAAATGCATTGAGTACCAAATTCAATGAGTTTCAAAGTAGTTGAGTACCAAGATACCACTGTATTTATGGTGTTTTCAAGAGTTATTATTAATTTTACTGTGGTGGTACAGTGGTTAGAATGCAGTACTGCAGGCTACCTCTGCTGACTGCCAGCAATTTGGCAGTTCTAGTCTCACCGGCTCAAGGTTGACTCAGCCTTCCATCCTTCAGAATAGTAAAATGAGGACCCAGATTGTTGGGGGCAATAGGATGGTTCTGTAAACTGCTTAGAGAGGGCTATAAAACACTGTGAAGTGGTTATATAAGTCTTATTGCTATTGCTATTACTATCTCAGCGCATGAAAAAGAAGAATGGTGTGAGGAGGGGAGACTATAGGGTAGGATAACCACACACTATTTAATTCCTGTTTTTTCCCAAAAAGCTCATAATCTAAATCAGTGGTTCTCAACCTTTTTAATGCCGCGACCCCCAACCGGTCGTAAGTCGAGGATTACTCAACCGGTCGTAACCGGAGGACTACTCAACTGGTGCAGCACCATTTGCAGAATGGGACTTTTGGCGGGCTCAGCAGGGCAGAGACAGCCTAGACAATTCCTATTGACTTTTGAAAGCCAATAGAATTAGACTCTATTCAAGAGAGTCTATAGAATAAAAGGGAATAGCACAGCTAAGGAAAAAAAATGGCGGACTGCATTGTTTGGAGACCCCCATGAAATGGTCATTCGACCCCAAATGGGGTCCCGACTTACAGGTTGAGAACCACTGATCTAAATTGATTGCAGAATCTGTCCTACAAAAATTGTTCTATCTAATATCCTGAGATTGGAACAAATTATATTCCGTAAGGTTTTTCTGGGCATCATTCGTGAATTCTTAAGCATAAGATTTCCAATGGAGAACTATCGCCAAATGTTTTGTCAGTTAAATTCTGGATTGTTTCCTGTATCAGTTGTTTTCTAAGGGAAGACAAAAATAAGGTTCTTTACTGGCAGAAAGAAATGCTATGGATTAAATATCAATAAATGGCGTAAGCCAGTGTTTTTTAATTTTTAAAATGTGGACCTCAGTTCTCAGAATTCCCTAGCCAGCATGGAATATACTGTCAATATACATTGATTTTACTGTCATGTGGGCTGCAGAATTCTGGAGGTTGAAGTTCAGCAATCTTAAATATTGAAAAAGATTTCCTAAACATAAAGAGAACATAAGGTATGAAATCTGCTATCACTAGAACCAAATCCATGGTAAAAATATCAGATGGATGTAGACAATATCAGGCTCCTTATCATACTTGGTTCCAAATCCCAGTCCTCCAGAGACTTAACCCCCCTACTCAGGAATTGTTTTATTCAGCAGAAGACTTTCAGATTCAACTTATTCTGCTTCTTTCAAACAAGAATGTAGGTTTATATGCACTGATTTGCCCATTGCACAGAAGTGAAATCTTTTATAAAGATCCATACTTCCGGGTTTAAATTCTTCCATCCAACTTTTTAATGAATACTTGGCCATTGTCTTGATGTCCTTGGGAAGCACCTGATCTATGCTGACCCAGCTGTTCAGTCTAGCCTGGGAACCATTTGTTCCTGCCTGAGCAACCTAATGCCTTACTCATGACTATGCTCAAGAGCAAATTTTAACAGAAGCAACAAGCTGGAAAGAATTGTTAAAAATATTCGTAGGTATTATCTTATTCCCTGACTGAAGAGTTTTATCATTTTAAGGTGATAATAATCCACTTGGTGACCTACACATTGACAATTTGGAATTTTTGTATTAATAGCTCATTTTAACAGAATCATTCATGGTGATTTTGTCAAAGCAAGATAGAAACAAACAAAATGCAAGTAATAGTTCATTGTCTCTCATAGGAGAGTCAGGATGAATTTATTGAATTGTGGTAGGAGTATGCAGAATGCCATCCTAGCAGAGATAAAGAGAAAAATATTATTCTATCAATCACTCTATTATTCTATCAATACTTCAATCAAGAATAAGTGTCAATTTGTAAGTTATAACAAAGGTATGCATATATTTATCATGAAAGAAAAACTATACAGCATTTATCATCTTTGAAATTAAACTGGAGAACACATAGCTGAAATGCTAATTATCAGCTTGCAAAAAAAAATAGCATTCTTCTCGATAACTGCAGAGATCAAGGCTTGATAATGGCTTCAATATGTCAGAAAAATAGAAGATATTCAGCCTGCATTATTTCCAGAAATCTATTTGTTCTGAATTCTCCTTATGCTAATGATATCTTTTAGGTGTTAATGCTACAGCAATATACTTTAAACACTGAAATTGTTGGTCTCTACAGCACTTTTTGGAGTTTTCTTTTGTTAAACTTATGAGTTGAAGGATTAATATACAGTTTATTCCACTATTAGCCATCTACTCACAATGTTCCAAGTATTCAGGAAGACACTGGAATTTGTTTTTTAATTAATTTAAAGCTGGCACATCTAGAAACAGTGAAATGGTACTTCATATCATTTACATATCTTTTGTTTGTTATCTTCTTGTATAAATTTCTTTAAAAAATGGATTACATAAATGAAATTTTATAAGAGAAAGAATTCTTTAAGCAGAAGAAGAAATAATTGCAGATATTATTGATAAAATAAAATAGTTTAGCAATCAATGGTCTAAAATTATATAAAAATATTCTTGTAACAAAAAACATAGGAGTATTGCCATAATATGGCACATCATTCACACCATATGAATCATTATGGTGTCAGAAGCTTGGTGATAACAAGTTTGTTCTAATCCCCCCCATGACACACATGCAGACACACGCACATGTATGCATGCAAGCACGCATACACAGAAAGACTACATGAAAAACAACAAAACTATGTTTTTTTCCATCTTTGGAAGTAAATGCTCAACCCTGAAAGTGAACCCTCAGCTGTGAGGTTTCCCCAAACTATTATTGTTTGTCTTATCCATATTCGTGGGAGAATGATGGCTCAGTGGTTAAAAATGCTGAGCTTGTCAGCTAGAGAGCTGACAGCCCAGGTTTGAGGCCTGAGATCTGCATGAAAGGGTGAGCTCCCATTACTTGCCCCAGCTCCTGCCCATCTAGCAGTTCGGAACCATGCAAATGCGAGTAGATTAATAGGTACCACTTTGGTGAGAAGATAACAGTGTTCCAGGCACCTTTGGATATAGCCATGCTGGTCATAGGACATGGAAATTGTCTTCAGACAGTGCTGGCTCTCTTGGCCAAGAAACAGAGATCACCAGGCCCTAGAGTCAGAAACAACTGACAGGGAGACCTTTATATTTACCTTTTTTATCTATTTTCACTCATTACAAAACATATTAAAAAGCAGTAAAGAAAAAAAGGTTCAGCGTGTCATCTGTTTATCTGGAATATTTCCATTACCCTTTTTAGTTGCAGAATTGACCAGTTTCTCTGTTCAGAAATTACAGTCTTTAAAATGAATTGAGGTATTTTTGCTGTCCTTAGAAGTCCAGATTTCGCCAACCCTCCACACCTATAGCAATAGTAATTGTAAGATGACATTCTATCATTGTAATAACCTTCAAAGGATTCACTTAAAAACTTTTTGTGATTTCAGCTCTGCCCTTCATGATATTTTATGCACAATAGTTATTTTCTTGTGCATTTTATTTTATTTTCAAACTAGTTATTTAAGTTTGTTCTCCTTATATGCATTTTTGAGCTTCTTCACCTTAGGTCAGTCATTTCTAGAGTTCATTTTCAGTATTCCATATTCGCTTTAAAAAGTTTGCAGAATCAGTGTTTTCCACTCCACTTGAAAACTTCAACCTCATTACTGAAGATGTTGATCAACAGCTGACCCAGAAATAACGTCTGACAAAAGTCATATAAAATATGATTGTATGAAATCTTGAATGGGAATAATTTTCACCAAATATACCTGTATGTTTGTAGCTTTATTTTAATGTTTCCATATATTTCATAAGACGCTTTTCAATCAGGTTCCTATCTGATTGGAAGAAAGAGATGACAGTGCAAAATATGAAAAGAAATATCACATACAGGCTGACCCAGAAACATTTTTTTCATGGACTAGGAAAAATTAACTTGGGCCAGTCTCTCTCTGTGGGATCAAAGCAAGGGGAAACCAGTTGGGAAATCTTGCCAAGAAACATGCAGAGACTAATCTATACACTTTCCAGGAGTCAACAATAACTCTAAGACACACACATACATACTCAACTTCATTATAATACTAAAACTAAAATTCTGTTTTCACCATCAAAATGTCAAAAACCCATATCACTGATTTTTTTTTAAAAAAAAATTGACCAGACTGTCTCCCCTGGAGTCTCACATGCCCACCCCCAAAGTCTGTATATCTTTGACATGTTTATATTTTTCACACCATATAAAATTTGTCTTAATATTCAATTATTACATGTTATGCACCAGTCTGCCGATCTTTTGGTATCAGTGTGGTTTTTGTTTGTTTCTTTTTAAACTTATTGTAAATAATCAGTGTCCTGATCCATATTTGGAACATTATATACAGATTGTAGACTTTTCAGCCACTTCATTTATTTGAAAAATAAACTGAACTGAAAAATAAAGATCTCCCATCATGGCACCACTGATCTTACTTTTCCTCCAATTTCATTTATTTGTTTAAGAGTAATTTTACAGCAAATCAGGTAGAGGAAGACCTCTGCAATCTATGCCTATTTATGATCCTAATAGCGATCAAGTACAAAAGAAGAGTCAGCTGATATTATGTTCAATTAAATAAATTATTAAAGTAGAGATAAGCATCTTTTGAAATAATAGAAAATACTTGTAGCTTGGGTTTTAGATTTTAATGACCAAAAACATATTCTTGTGAACAAGGACAAAAAGAAATGGTGCTGGATTCATATTCACCATCTTAAGCTTAAAACAGGTTGGTGTGACATTAATGGAATGTAGCCAACTGTTCTGGCCCACAGTCAAAGTTTTAAGTGTAAAACTGGGCATATTGTCTTTTGGCTGAAACAGTCAGACAGTTGCAGCATGGCTGTAAATGGAATGGGACAAATTGCCACAGCCAACTCATCATGGCCAACTTGCCATGGGACAACTCACCATGGCCAACTCACCCTGGGACAACTTACCACAGGACAATTTAGCAATTCAATTTAATTATTTAAAGTAAATAAACAATTGTTTTAATTTTTGTCATTCACATTTTGCATCCTTTCTTTAATGATTCCATTCACCATTTCTTTGATATTAGTGTAACTCTTGTCTTACAGTGAGTTGTTCCATGGTGAGTTGGTCATGGCAAGTTAGCCTTTGGTGAATTGGTTGTGGTGAGTGGGCAATGGCAAGTTGGCCTGTGGCGAGTTGTCATAGACATGGCTGCAAAGTTAGAGTTAGAATTTTCTTCAGCAATTTGTTGCTGACTAGTGATTGTCCTGATTTTTGCAGCCCGAGGATAATACAACTATAGAACTACTTTTGTACTCTGAGCATTTCCAGAAAGCTCGATGAAGCAAGAACAGAAGCTGTATAAGCTTTACAATGGAATGTTTTTACTTAAGTCCTTGACTTACAATCATTCATTTAGTGACCATTCACAGTTACAACAGCACTGAAAATTACTTATAATTTATAAATTATAATATATATATATTTATTAATTTTATCGATGCAGAAAAGTAAATGGGATAGCAAATGCAAGCATATGAATTTATGGTGCTTATACAGGTTGAAAACCTAACTGTTTTGTTTTTAAAAGTCTCCTTTTCATCTTGCTACCTTTTTATTTGTTGATTCTTTAAAAAAGAACTTGCCCTGGTTGAAAGAGATAACTGAAAAGCAAATAGCAGGAATACAAAGCAAATATTAAGAAAATTGAAGGTGTCTCCAAGTGCTTCAACAATAGCTCTCATTTTAATAAAGGAAAAGATTTTTGGATATGCATTGAATCTAAATGAGATTATTTGCCAGGCTCTGAGTTGACCATTAGTGAACCATCAGGATCAAAATAATAATGAGGAATGCCATTAAAACATTTTAAAGTACCATTTAGGGCCACGGCTATTGGGCTATAAGATGGCAATTTTTAATATTACTGTTTATCTAGAGCACAGATGTCAAACTTGCCACGTCACATGACGTGTCACAACGTATAGCGACTCTTTTTGCACTGCCGGTAATGGGGTGAGTGTGGCTTCAGTATGATGAAACCGACCTGTGGGCTGGCAGTTTGACACCCCTGAGCTAGAGCAACATGCTTCTTATACACAGTGTGATTAACACAGTAAAATACTACAGGTGGGTAAAACACCTAATCAAATAATGAATTGGGTTTCTTCCAATTACCATTTCTTTACGTATTAGAGAAAAACTAGAGATAAAATGCCTTAACTGGACACTTGATATCCACTATTGTGAGATACAGGTTGTCCTTGACTTCCTACCACAACTGAGCCAACATTTCTCTTGCTAAGTAAAATATTTGTTAAGAGAGTTTTGACCTATTTACAACATTTCTTGCCACAGTTGTTAAGCTAGTAACCCAGTTGTTAAGTAAATCTGGCTTCCCCATTGACTTTGCTTTTCAAATGGTTGAAAAGGATAATCACATGATCATTTATGACACTGTAACTGTCATAAATATGAATCAATTGCCAAGCATCAAATGACTGCGGAGATGCTGCAATGGTGGTAACTGTGAAAAATAGTCATAAGTCACTTTTTTCAGTGCCGTTGTAACCTCAAATGGTCACTAAATGAACTGTTGTAAGTCGAGGACTACCTGTATTTACATTTTGAATGCTTGAAGAGCATGAGATTAACAAACCTTGCTCATTCAGTGTTGTCAATGAACCAATCATGTGTAAAGTTTTTAAATGCTTTGCCTCTGGAGCATGAGCAAGTCTTGTTGGCATTAGTTCCATCAGTTTTTTTTTCTCTGTTTTGTTGGTTGAAGTCATCACGCACAGCATTAGAATGAAAATCACAAAGTTCCAAGATTAGAAAAGGGGCGGGAGGAAGTAGAAGAGGGAGCAGATTCATATACAAGCTATTTGTTCAGTGGACTGTATAATGCTAGAGGCAGAAAGTATAAAAAGAAAACTTCAAAATCTGCAGCAAATCAACATGTCACTTTTAATCTACACTTCAATAAGTTATGCAGAAAAGCCTGGAGTTTCTGTCAAAACAACAACAGCAAAATAGATCTGTGCTAGAAATCATATCAGCAAAATTTCCATTATAAGGATGGTCTTAAAAACTATCTTGATGATCAATAGTTAAGCTGAGCACTGAGCATAAATAAAGGATCCAGTAACTGCGACAACTGGTGGCATTCCTGTTTAGAATTCCAATCAGCATCTGTTATGTCCCGAGCCTTGCAAACGGCTCGGGCGTTTGCAGGCAGTCCCGGGCAGGTGCAAAGCTGCCCAGGACCAGACAGGCTGTCGCCAGCGCCGTGCGCATGCGCGGGTGCTGGCGCGGGAAAAGTATCACATTTACCCGGGAAGCGTCTATATAAGAAGCTGGGAGGTTTTGGGAACTGCTGAAGCCATCTACTTGTAAGCTGAACGCTGAATAAAGGAAACTGAGAACTTCAACTGCTTCTCGTGTCTGCTTCCCGCCAAGGATTCAACACTGGCGACGAAGGTGGGATGCCTTGCACTACCTGGAAAGGAAGAAGTGTAAGCTTACCAAGGAGTCCTGAGCGGCGGAAAGGAACGGCGTCGACTCGGCAGCTGCCCGCCAATCCGGTGCGCATTCGGGGGTAGGCTGGCTGATAGACCCGTCTCCTGAAGATCTGAAGATGGCAAAAATCGGAAGGCTTTCGGAATTCGACGTCTCACATCCAGAGCGGTGGGAGTCATACGTAGCCAGGGTGGAGAACTACTTCAAGGCAAACCAAGTGAGGGAAGAGAGCTTGAAGGCTGCCACCCTACTTTGTGTTTGCGGTCAAGACGCCTTCGACATCGCAGAAAACCTTGCAGCACCTGTTCCAGTAGAGTCTGTCAGCTACGCAGATCTGAAGAAGCTACTGAAAGAGCACTTCCACCCCAAGATGTCCGTCATCGCATGGCGCCACACCTCCGAGCAGAGGGATCAACGGCCCGGCGAGTCGGCCAAAGAATTCATCACCGCATTACGGAAGGCCGCCAAGCACTGCGAGTTCAAAGACCTCGAAGAACGACTGAGGGACCGATTCGTGTGCGGGTTAAGGCATCGAGATCTACAACAGAGACTTTTCGCTAAAGAAGAACTGTCCTACCAAGATGCCTTCAGGGAAGTCACCGCAGAAGAAGCAGCAGGCGGCGCTATCAAGAACATGCGGCCGATCAGAAACAGTCCAGAGGTTGCATCCGTGCACCAGGAAGACGCCCAAAGGAACTCCGAGGAGGATCCTGACGAGGAAGTCGACCGTCTCCACCCCACGACGGAAGAAAAACAGAAGGGAAGCTCTTCAGCTCCGCTCAAGTGCATCGGCTGTGGAGGTCGCCAGAGGAGAACCGACTGCAAGTTCCGCTCCGCTACCTGCCGGGCATGCGGCAAACAAGGACACATTGCAGCTGTGTGTCTGGGCCGACGAAAGGTACAACCTCAGGAAGAACTGCGCCTGAAAGGTACCAGATTCCCCAGCCAGAATAGGGTAGGGTTTTGCGCTTCGCGAAGAAGCATCCTTAGGACAGGCACACACAAGCCCATTAAGAAAAGCTGTCACTCAAGGTGAAGCTACAAGGGGTTCCATTATCTATGGAACTAGACACAGGGTCTGCCTTTTCAATTATCTCCTTGCATACATTTAGGAAGATTTGTTCTGGTAGTGGAACTCAGGCCAAGTTAAGGCCTTCTGACATTGTGTTAACAGATTTTCAAAATTCAAGAGTGTGTGTTAAGGGGGAGGCCACCCTTAACATGCAATACAAGAGTTTTGAAGGTCCACTAGACGTATTAGTAGTAGGGGGTGAACGAACAAGTCTCATAGGACTCGATTGGTTTGAGGCCCTGGGGATACACGTCACAGGACTCAACAGTTTACAAACACTCGACCTACAGGAAGTCTGCAAAGAATTTGCAGATGTTTTCAGCCCCCAGCTGGGCACATACAAAGGACCCCTTGTGTCATTAAAGTTAGACCCCACTGTCACTCCCATTAGAATTAAAGCAAGAAGGGTCCCTTTTGCTTTAAAAGGTAAAATTGACACTGAGTTGGACAAACTGATTCAGCAAGGAGTTCTAGAACCTGTTGACTCCAGTCCCTGGGAAACCCTCATTGTCACGCCTCTCAAGGCAAATGGGGACATTCGCATCTGTGCTGATTACAAATGCACTCTGAATAAGGCATTGCAGCAACATGCCTATCCTGTTCCTGTGGTCAGTCATATTCTGGCCTCCCTCAAGGGGGGGCGCGTTTTTGCAAAACTTGACCTAGCTCAAGCGTATCAACAGCTGCCTGTTGATGATGATGCTGCTATAGCTCAGACTATTGTGACCCACAGGGGAGCCTTTAAGGTAAAAAGGCTACAGTTTGGAGTGAATGTCGCTCCTGGGATTTTCCAAAGCGTAATGGAAAACACACTACGGGGCATACCCGGGGTTTGCCCCTACTTTGATGATGTCTTAATTGCAGGAGACTCCACACACATTCTAGCTGAAAGGCTAAGGGCTGTTCTGTTAAGGTTCAGGAAAACAGGCCTCAAGCTCAAAAAAGACAAATGCAAAATTGGGGTGCCTTCTACTGAATTTCTGTGATTCAAAATTGATGCTGCTGGAATTCACCCTGCTGAATCCAAACTAACTGCCATTTTAGAAGCACCTAGGCCAAAGTCCAAGGCCGAACTTCAGGCCTTCCTGGGCCTCCTGAATTTCTACAATTCTTTTCTTCCTCATAAAGCTAGTGTAGCTGAGCCTCTTCACAGGCTACTAGACAAACAAGCAGTGTGGCAGTGGTCACATACACATGAGGCTTGCTTTAACAAAGTCAATGCCTTGCTCACTTCTAACAGTGTACTTGCACATTTCAACGAATCTCTTCCTGTGTGCATCGCATGTGATGCGTCCCCTTACGGGGTAGGAGCTGTCCTGATCCACCTCAGGTCTGATGGAACTCAGGTTCCTGTTGCATATTACTCCAGAACATTGTCTTCTGCTGAGCGCAACTACGCTCAGATAGACAGGGAGGCTCTGGCTGTTGTTGCTGGAATTAAAAAATTCCACGATTTTCTATATGGCAGGCATTTCACGGTCTTTACTGACATAAGCCTCTGCTGGGACTGTTTACCACAAGTAAGCAGACTCCCCAAATCATTTCCCCTAGAATGCTTAGGTGGTCTATTTTTCTGTCTGCATATGATTTTTCCTTACTCCACAAGCCTGGGAAAGAAATGGGCCATGCTGATTGCCTCAGTAGATTGCCCCTGCCAGTAGTAGAAGCTGACCCTGCGCCAGCTGTCAACATTCTATCAATCCCAGCCTTGCCCGAGCTCCCTCTTTGTGCCAGGGATGTTGCCGCTGAAACAGGTACAGATCACACACTTTCACGTGTCCGTTCCTGGGTTTTGTCCGGTTGGCCTGAGCACTGCCCTAGTCCTGAGTTTCAGAGTTTCTGGTCCAAAAGAAACGAGTTGTCCCTTTCTCAGGGTTGTCTGCTTTGGGGAAACAGAGTTGTCATTCCCACCTCAATAAGGACTAGGGTCTTAGAATCCCTCCACGAGGGTCATCCTGGCATTGTTCGTATGAAGGCTCTTGCACGCAGCCACTTGTGGTGGCCTGCTTTAGATAAGGATATTGAGGCTAAGGTGCATGCTTGCCACCTGTGCCAACGATCTCGCCCAGAGATGCCCCAAGCTCCTGTGCATAGATGGGAGGAAACACAGTCCCCATGGTCTAGGGTGCACATTGACTACGCTGGGCCCTTTCAGGGCCAGTTCTTCTTGGTCCTTGTTGACAGCCATTCAAAATGGCTTGAAGTTGTACCTGTCTCATCCACCACCACTGCAAAGACTATTCAGGTACTGAGGGGGATTTTTGCTGCACACGGGCTTCCAGATGTCATCATGTCTGACAACGGCCCTCAATTCACTTCCTCCGAATTCCAAGCTTTCTTACAGGCTAACATGATTCATCATGCCACTTCTGCGCCTTTCCACCCGTCCACCAACGGTCTGGCTGAACGTATGGTGCGCATCACAAAGGACGCCTTGAAAAGACTCACCTACGGGGACTGGCATCACAGGTTGGCTGACTTTCTCCTTTCTTAGCGCACCACACCGTCCACTTCTACAGGGAGAAGCCCAGCTGAACTTCGCTGGGGGCGTCAACTTACTACTAAACTTGACCGGTTGAATCCGGACAGACTGCCTTCATCTACCTCACATCCTAGGGCACCTAGACAACTACTTGTGGGTGCCCCGGTTTGGGCTCGCAATTACGGGCCTGGTCATACCTGGGTCCCCGCTTCTATTGCCAGGGTCACAGGTCCTCTCTCCTACGAGGTTGCCCTGGACAACGGTCGTGTCCTGCGTCGGCACATCGACCAACTCCGCCCTAGGCGGGACTTTTCAGATGAGACTCCTGGGTCTTTTCCAGGGGCGGAGGGGGACTCTTTGGAGCAAAGGGAAGGGCACGAGCTGCTGCCCATCTCCACTGATGGAGCCACAAACGGCCCATCCCAGGGTTCCGCGAGAGCTCCGAACAAGAATTCTATGAGCCTACCTAATTACCAGGCATCCACGCCTACTCCAGCCAGGGAGTCACCCCGGGGGCCTACTCACTTTCCACACACATCACACAGCACTCCAGTCATGGAGGATACCCGGGGGCATCCCAACAAATCATTCCCCGCAAGAGAGCTGGCACACAATCCCCAAGGTTGGCCTGACCTTACCCCAAATTCTACAGGGGGTCAAACATACAGGGAGGTGGTCGAGGACCCAAGTCCTGACTACAACACCTCTAGCCCAAATCAGGGAGTAACTGAGTTTTGGGAAAGTACAGAAACCCACACAAGCCCGGACACAGAACGGGGTTCAGGGAATGGTCATCCTCCTGACAGGTCTTGGACGGACCTAGGAGGTTCAACAGAGACGCCCAGCAGTGGCTATCACTTCAAGGGGCCCGAGGGTCTACAGCTAGGCAGGTCAACCAGGTCACAAAGTAACAGAAGCCCTGGCCTGACGAGCCCGGTGGGCGAGCAAGTAGGCCAGGCATCGGGGCACAGTCCTTGGAAGACACCAAGGCAAAATAAGGAGAACAGGCTCACATCTCCCTCCAGTCAGGGAACTCATGCTAGTAACCCAGAGCTGAGAAGGTCACAGAGAGCAAAGAAGTCTCCTAAATACTTTGAGGATTACATAACATTGCTGGCTAAACAAAAGCCAGGTAACGATAGGAGCACTGAGAAGCAGAACACTGCATAAAATAAATGATTATATGTTGGTAGTAGTTTTAGCCCGGGGGAAAGGGGTATTATGTCCCGAGCCTTGCAAACGGCTTGGGCGTTTGCAGGCAGTCCCGGGCAGGTGCAAAGCTGCCCGGGATCAGACAGGCTGTCGCCAGCGCCGTGCGCATGCGCGGGTGCTGGCGCGGGAAAAGTATCACATTTACCCGGGAAGCGTCTATATAAGAAGCTGGGAGGTTTTGGGAGCTGCTGAAGCCATCTACTTGTAAGCTGAACGCTGAATAAAGGAAACTGAGAACTTCAACTGCTTCTCATGTCTGCTTCCCACCAAGGACTCAACAGCATCCATGTTATTTCAGTATGATCAGTTCTGATCCAACAATTTTTGTCTCCTCCCTGCACACTTTTGTGTTTTTTCCTTAAAGAATATTAAAAACCAAATCTTGGGATTACCCCAGTCTATTAATATTTCTCTTTCATTGTAGATAATGCTATTTGAACTGCATAAGGATCAGCATTTCAATATTCCTAGTTATTTCAGTTTAAACCAGCCAACATTTAGGGTTTCAGCTCATGATCTTAGTATGCAGTAGTGATGTATTCTTAGGAAGTGATAGTCTAAATCTTATCATGAATAATCCATAACAATTTGTAATTTGCAGGAGTAGCAACAGCAATAGCAGTTAGACTTATATACCACTTCATGGTGCTTTACAGCCCTCTCTAAGTAGTTACATAGGCAGCCTATTGCCCCCAACAATCTGGGCACTCATTTTACTGACCTTCGAAGGATGGAAGGCTAAGTCAACCTTGAGCCAAAGAATCAAACTGCTGGCAGTCACCAGAATTAGCCTGCAATGCTGCATTCTAACCACTGCACCACCAAGACTCTGCGTATCTTACCAAATGTTGTTTAATAGTAGGTATTATAATGCTTCTCTATTGAATACATCGTATATTTCATTTATTTTATGTATTTATTGTTAGATCTGGATAATGCCAGTTCCAGCAACTAACATAAAAATATATGGGTGATGGAAGTTAGCATTCAGCAAGATTTGTAAGGCTGCTCATTGCCAAACCCAATTTGAGCTGTACGTTAGGTAATTTGAATCAATTCCATCAACACATGGCTTCACGCTGTTTCCCTTCCTCTTCTCTCTTCCACAGTAGTGTTTAACCAAATATCAATCTGTGTGCCTTAAGGAATTGTAGTTTATATTTTTCATTAAGTGAAATGAAACAGGATCATGCTGTGTTTTGATAGTCTCCGTTTTTTGCTTTGTTTTGTTTAACTAGGCTTAGGATAAAGCATCCTGCTCTCACTTGGGATGTAATAAGAAACTGCAGTACTTTTCACTTGCTCCCTTTTGTGTGCAGAGGACAAAAATTAGGAGGAAACATGCATGAGCTAAAGAACTGTAAAGCATGTTTTATGTTGTTTTATTATTTTTCTCTGGGCAATCATCAAATATAGTTAAGTTATATCATATGTATGTGTGTGGTTTTGTCTGCAAGCACATGTATTTATCTTGTAATGTGTCCTTTCCTGATTTCAGGGATTCCCATGGAATCTCTGGTCCAAGCGAGCAACATTCTTTAAGAAAAGCATAGCCCAGGTATCTTCCTGCTAGCCCATATTATCTGCATTAGGAAAGGAATGGCATCACTTACCTGCCTTAAGGTGTTTAAACAGGTAAAATAAGTTTTCTGAAGCAAGAAGAGTTTGGCTCCATAAATGAATCAGGAACATTGGTAGTAATTATGAAGGTCATTTGGTGCCCACAGGTTTATAATCATCATGGTCTGGCTTTGGTTTCCAGAAACCCAGTTATTTTAGTGGAAGGAAGTTATCAGCTACAAAGTTAAGCTGTCCCATTGTATACAATGACAAATCTTTTTATTTATTTATTATGTGACCTTATTCTTCCCTCCAAAATTAGACCAGCCCCATTCCTTTTGATATTTCAAAAGTCCTTAAGATTGGCTATGTGACGAGGTCTGGGCTCCCACAAAACCAGAAACTTGTCTAGATGGCTCCAGTGTTGAGGAGATTTTTTTTTGTTCTCTCTTTATCTATGACTTGGTTGTTGTTTCTAAAATGATATTTGTTCGCTTTTATCTATTTTTGTGTCTCGCCTAGAGTCATCTCCTCGCCTAGAGTCATCTCTAGTGAGATGGGCAGCTACACAATTTTAGTTCATTATTGGCTAATGCCTATCCTATTTACTCACATGGAGTTCCACTGTGTAAATAACCTAGTATATTTTTTTCTCAACTCATTTCAAAAACATGCAATATTGCAAATAGATAAATGGGTACCACTTTGGTGGGAAAAACCTAGCTGTGTTCATGTGTACAGAGAGTGGAAGCCAGCACTGGACCTATCCAGATGTCAGGCAACGCAACACAAGGTGAGGTAAGACGAGCCAACAACCCAAGCTAGTGAGCTGGTGGAAGCTAGGTGAGCCCCAGGCAGTTAACCAAGAATAGGCACCAAAGTCCCGAGCAGAATGAACTAGCAATTTAGATTGTCAGGACTGCATTGTGTCTAGCATTTGTAGATTTCCTTGACACTGTGTACCATGTGCTAAACCAAGGCTCTTTTATGACTTGTGGATTTCAACTTCCAGAATTCCTGAGCCAGCATGGACTTGTTGAAGTCCACGAGTCATAAAAGAGCCAAGGTTGCCTACCCCTGCACTAAACAAAAAAACAAACAAATAAATAAATAAATAAATAATATCAACTCATTTGGGTCAGGCTATTTTCCTAATCGGTGTATTAATTATTTAACTAGTCCTTTTGTTTCAATTTTCTCCTAATAATTTCAGTTCTGGGGCTACTGAATTCTTTGAATACTACCTCCATGAGAAAGTCTGAGATACCGTTAGCTTATTTACAAATGACTTATGGAAGTGAGGCCATTACTGTAATAAAATTGCAAAAAAAAACAGTCATGCTTTAATCTTTCTGAAAGAATGTATATTACCCAAGTTAAAAAAAAAGGAAGGAAATTGAAAAGGAAAAAAAAATACATGCCAATAGTGAAGCTTTAAAGATTTAGTTCCCTCCCTCATTGCTACTTGTTTTCCTAACACTGTAGAGAAGTGCCCAAACATAGTATTTCAAAACTCATATATTCTTTATGTGGCATATTTGATGCTGGTGAATATTCCATAGCTGAATAATGCATGAACAGAGTGCAGGGCAGTTCTGATCTAGCCCTTGGTTTTCCCTTAGAAATCCCTCTATTTCCCAGTTATTTTAATTTACTTAAAAACAAAATCATATAATTTGATCTAATGGCTGAGGCACCAGGCTAGAAAGTAGGAGACCATAAGTTCAAGTCCTGCCTTAGCCAGGAAAATCAGTTCAGTCACACTCTCTTAGTCCAACCCATCTCACAGGGTTGTCGTTGTGTAGAAAATAGGAGGAGAAAGGAGTATTTTTGGTATATTTGCCACCTTAAGTTATTTATAAAAAAATAATTAAAAAGATGATTGAATTAACTTATTTTATATAATAAATTATATCTAATAATTGACTTATTATTCTACAGGTAGTTCTCGGCTTACAACAGTTCATTTTGTGACCATTTTAAATTACAATGGCACTGAAAAAAGTGACTTACGACCATTTTTCACACTTATGACCATTGTAGCATCCTCATGATCACATGATGAAAATTCAGACGCTTGGCAACCGACTCATATTTATGAGGGTTGCAGTGCCTTAGGGTCACGTCATCAGTTTCTGTGACCTTCTGACAAGCAAAGTCAATGGGGAAACCAGATTCACTTAACAACTGTGTTACTAACTGAACAACTGCAGCGATTCACTTAACATCAGTGGCAGGAAAGGTCATAAAAATGGAGCAAAATTCACTTAAAAATGTTTCACTTAGCAACAGAAATTTTGGGCTCAATTGTGGTCGTAGGTCGAGGAAAGTCAGCCTGAGAGAGAACTCCAATTGGCAGTAGTTCCTTCAATCAGATTATTATTTTTTCTTCTTCCACATGTACTTCAAAGCCCTCTTTACTTTTCCTTACTTGTAAGGCGCACAACAAAAAGCAACATGGGTATTGACCATCCTGGCTGGAGTGCCTGAGAAAAGTTCAATATATCTATCAGATGCCAAATTTCTGAAGAGCGATTTGTAGTGATTTTGTACCATATGATCTCAGCCTGAAGTGCTGCAGGCTTAGTGTTGGCTGACAGTAAGCAGTTCAATCAGATAATGTAGTTTGATATAACTTCACACTAAAGCTGGGTTAAATACTGGCACTCACTTTCCATTTCCTAAGACTTTAACATTTTTCAGCAAACAGAAATGTCATTCGACTTGTTGACTAGAGCGTTTTTGAACTCGCTTATATGAGGGAAATAATCCAGCACCGAATTTTATCCTAAATAATAAGTCTGTTCATTTCCACAAACAAAATCATCGCCACCAACTCCCTGATCTCCAAAATGCTTCCCCCAGTTTTGAAAGGTGCCCATAATCCACTCTTTGGCCCTCATTTTTGTTCCTTCTGTAAGTATAATTTCTGATGGAGATATTATTCTTGTCTTCTCCAATGGCAACAGGGGAATTATTATTCATTGCTTCCATATTGATTGAAGAAAGAACTGTCTTTCCTCCCATTCCAGCAGAATTTACTATTGAATCAAGGATAGAACAGCAAGTCTCCAAAAGGTCTCTCTCACACACACACACACCCCATCACTTTTGTTAATTAAATCTGTCTTAAAATAACAGAGCTAATGTGCCAAGGTCAGGAAAGCCAAATATCTCTGTATACGAACTGCAAATTGATAGCAATAGACTGCCATGCAGCAGGTCTAGCTCCTGATTCTAATTTCTTCTCTCTCTCTCCCATTTTCAGAAACAATCAGCAGTCTGATATTATGTCAGGTCTGTTTCTCCAGGTAAATGACTCTCCTGGGAATGGAGATGTTACAGGCTTACCCTAGTATAGATAGAAAATGTCGTTAAAGCATCAATTATTTATATGTTGCAACACTCTTAACAAAAAAATTGGGTCTCCTTTATGAATTTCTAGATCAGCTATTAAAATTGTTTGTACTTCTCCCATATGGATATAATAACTGATATATCTGCCAAAACATTTCTTGAGCAAAAAGCAGGTGAAAAGGGTGAAAAGAACATATGCTGAAGAACTTACAAAGGTACATAAAATGGGTTCTCTTAGGATGTTTTAATTCAATGTTGTTGGCTTTTAGTTACTTCTGCATTGCATTTCCACTGAATTTTTCAAACCTTCCCTGGCATACTGTCTACTTTGAGGAAATGAAAGTGTGAATTGCATGGGGAGGGGATGTGGGCATGCAGGGGACAGATTTTTCCACCCAACAAACTAAAAAGCAAAAGGTAAATGAAGCTTTAACTTCATTATCAAAATGTTAATGAACAGATGAGCTATTTATTGTAAGCTTGAATGGAATGGGTACGAAATTAATCTCTGATTTTTATAGGAATGGTTTGGGGGGAAAAATTTGCACCATTTTGATCTGAAGTAATACATTCTGTTAGGGGACATGAATGGATGTTTGAGAATTAAATGGAAAGTACCAAAAGAAGTGATTGGGCCATTTGGATAAGAATGAATAAGAATGGTGACTGACAAAACAATAAGGGTTTTTTCTTATTTGTTTTTGCTTTGTTTTTGAAGTTTTGAAAAACTGTACCTTTAGAAAAGGACTTATACTCTCAAATGTATGCTTTAAGCATAGATGAATTCATACATACACATAGCAAAAGAAATTGAATGGGGGATGGAGCACGTTTCAATAGCAACAAGTGTGCTTAAAGAGAAAGTGGAAGATTGAAAAGGTTCTAGAACAGTGGTTCTCAACCTTTTTAATGCCGCGACCCCCAACCGGTCGTAAGTCAAGGACTACCTAACCGGTCGTAAGTTGAGGACTTTCCCTGCCCGGGAGCACCGCACATACGTGGTGCCGCCCCCTGTGCCGGCCGAGGCGTAGCTGCCAAGTGGCAGAGACGGAGCAGGCTGACCACCAGCTGGGCCACCAGCTGGCCCAGCCCAAGGAAGGTAAGGCACCCGCTGGGCCCCATGCATGCCAGAAACCCTCCCCGCGCCTGCCGGCCTCCCACCTCCCACCCCTGGCTGTCTTTTACTTACATTTTTAGTAGTTGCTCAGCAGGGAGGGGTGGAAGCTTCCAGACAGCTCGCCTTTGCTGCAGACAATAGAATAAAAGGGAGTAGCACAGCTAAGGAAAAGGGGAAAAATGGCGGACTACGTTATTTGGTGACCCCCGTGAAATGGTCGTTTGACCCTAAATGGGGTCCTGACCCACAGGTTGAGAACCGCTGTTCTAGAAGATAAGTTACTTTCCCAAATTAATGAATGGAAAGAGTGAAAAGCATTGGAATATTCTTTGTTGGCCAAGTGTGATTGGACACACAAGGAATTTGCCTCTGGTGCATAAGCTCTTAGTATAAGTACAAACAACAAAGTGATAGGTCATTGTGTTACAATGCAAGACAGGAGATAATGGAGATTTATTGGTAGTAGGAAGTTTGAAAAAGCATGCTTGGTGGAAAGAACCTATGGATTCAGGAAATATATACATAAGAGAAGGGATTTTTTTAAAAAAATGGAGATTGAGAGACTATATTATATATTATATACATGGGGGGGAAAAGATAATTGCGAAGAATATTTGCAAAGGCATTTGCAAAGAATATAGCAAAAGGGACATGGCCACACTGAAAAGCTGTGATAAGCAAACAGTTGAAATATATGATTGCTTCTGTTCAACCTGGTAGGAGTTATCTTCATTAAATTTGTCTCAAATGTTCTGATTCAGCAAGTGTTTTATTTTAGTAAGTTACTGATCAAGGGTAGGTTTAATTATCTGCATGATTATCTACAGAGTTTTCATGACAGTCTTAATTTTTTTAAGACTAATTCAGATTAAACACTAAGACAAATGATTAATGCAGGGATCTCAAAACATTAATGATTACACATTTTGCAATGAATAAGCAATTTCAAAAGAAGTCATTTAGAAGTTACAGATATTTAATATGAGATTAAGAAAAAGGCAGTAAAAGTTCAAAGATATCATAAATATGACCACAATATTTATTTATTTAGTTAACTATTTATTTATATTTAAATTTGTTGTCTACCTCACTGTGGTTCTATTCTAGGTGGCTCATTTTTCTAGAATACAACTTCTTTTATTTGCAATTTTGGATTTATTTGTAATTTTCAATATTTTTTCTATTGAAAATATCAAGAACTTAGATTAAAGTAATCATGTTACTTTTCAAAGTGGTTGTTTATGGGGAGAAAGTGATTTTTTTCATAGATATCATAATATTTCAAATATAAATGAGGAAACTATTTTTTCATTGAAGCTTCCTTTAAGAATGTACCAGTAATCGATCAAAGACGAACTCATATTAAGAGAATCTATGGGGTGTTAGTAGAATTGGATTCAGAAGCAGAATTAGTTAAAGAATGCATGGTTAAATGGGCACAAAATTTTGAAGAACCGGTTCTATTAGATACTTGGGAAATTATTTGGGTGAGGAATGTTAAATTTACACAAGCCCAAAATTTAAGGGAAAATTTTTATAAAATGTTTTACAGATGGCACCTTGATCCACAAAAAATGTCTCGTATGTATCCTGACTTACAGCCTAAATGTTGGAGATGTGGATGTTTGGATGCTACTTATTATCATATTTGGTGGTCATGTAAAAATATAAAAGCTTTTTGGATTAAGATATGGTGGAATAGCCAAAGAATTTTTAGAAGAAGGGTAAAATTTACCCCACAATTGTTTTTGTTAGGTATTCTTTCTGATTGTGACACTAAAGAGACTACATTGATGTTAAATTTAATCACAGCGGCAAGGTTGTTAGTAGGGCAATGTTGGGAGAAGGAATCTTTGCCTACCTTGCAAGAGTGGTTTCTTAAAGTTTCTTATTTGGTGGAAATGGCAAAGATTTCGGCTTTCTTGAAAGACCAATCGCAAGAGAAGTATTTTTTTGGTATGGAAAATATGGATAGATTTTATACAATATAAGTTGGATATAAAAAAATATTATTTAGCTTTTCAATAACTTATATAAAAACTTAAGATATTTTATAGACTTTATAGACTTTTTTCCTTTTTTTTCTACTTATTTCTTTTCTTTTTCTTTCTTCTTATTTTCTTGTATTTCCTTGTATTTTTGTCTTTTTATACATATATTATTGTTAATTATTTAACAACTTGTTTAATTAATGTATTTAGATTTGTTTATGGTTTATATCTGTTTTAAGACTTTTTGAAAATTTTTTAATTAAGCCTGTATTCAACTCTGGGAAGGTTGGGGGAGGGTAGGGGAGGGTTGGGGGGGTTCGGGGAAGGGATTTGTATTGTTTTGTAAAATCTAAAAAATTTTCAATAAAAAAAAAAAAAAGAATGTACCAGTAATCCTTGACTTAGGACCAGTCACTTAAAGACCATTCAAAATTATGACAGACCTCCAATAATTACTTATGACCTGGATTCAAAATTCCAATGACTGAACTTCCCACTGTGGTCACTTGATTGCATTGCAGTTGGCCCACATTTACAATTGATTGCAGTGTCGCACAGCCACGTGATCACAACTTACTTTTTTTGTCAAAACCTGACATTTATGTCTGGTTTCCAGCAAAAATCACACATTGCAAACAATGGATTCAAATAACAACTGCAGCATTTCCTTAATAATGGCCACTGTAAAAAGGGTTGTAAAATTGATTAAGTAACAACCAGCATGACCTATGGCTATACCACCATGCTCAGCAACAATTGTAAATTGAGAACAACCTGTAACCATTTTTAAACTGAGCTTCTTAGCTGAAAAACTGAGATTCTTAGCCCAATACTGTTCAATACTACCTACATTGACTTAATATAAGTACTTCCTCCAGGCTTCAGAATTGTAAGAATGGCACTTATTCCATTGTGCTAAATTATTAAATAAATACTTTTATTAAATAAAAGTAAAAAATATATATGCATTACTTAATTTTGTGTAAATTTATTTTCTTTTCTCAAATTAATGTTTCAGTTTGGACACAGATATTCATCATATTTCATTGAAAGAGGTGGCTCACTCCTTGACTCAAAAATAGTGTTTGAAAAACATTTGGAATTATTGTGCAGAAAATTGCATGTGTTAGGTGAAATTATAGTAGAAAATTAATAGGCTGGTGAAAAGTGCATATGAAAATGAAGGCAAAATATTGTGTGTGCATGAGGATTTAATTTGCAAGATGAATTAATGTCCAAATATGAATCAACAGTTGATGAAAGGGATAACTATTTTCTAACTGTGCAATTCAACAAATGTATATAGAGGAGTGCTTCTCTATAATAAAAGCTAAATACATTTGGTCTATAACTGTCAAATTTTACTAAATTAAGAATGATTATTGCAAAGATAGAAAAAAAAATGTCAGGTTTTCATCTTAGCCCAGGGATGACAAACTGGCAGCCTGTGGGCTGGATGCATCGCACGCAGACCACGCCCACCCCAGCTCCGAAAAGACAAAAAACAACATGATATCATGATAAATCACATGACATGATCGAGTTTGACACCCATGTCTTAGCCCCTTTAACTTTTTTATAGAAAAAGATCTACCTTTTAAGGTAATTGAAATTATTTGTTACTTATTTTATTCTTTAATTTTCAAAAGACACCAGTGAAAAGTAGAGGAATTATTATTATTGTTTTACTATTAGCTGTCAGGCCTTTTTGAAAAATGTCAACTGTTCAAGAGGTATTGTTGTCAAGAAGTTGGAGTGCTGAGGAATATACCACATTATTGAACAAGACATACCCTAATCATACCTCTAAAAAGAAGGTACTCGGATACTGATAAGAGGACAATAGCCAACTTGAAACAGTGAACACCAAAGCAATAATGGTGTTATGCAATATTCCACATTTTTAGAAAGCTAAGAGAAGTGAAACAAAGATCTGAAAGCTTGGTAGAGGAAGACATGGTATGTGTGAAGATATTAATGTTTTTTTCTCATGTGATAGTTTGGGATTTATCAGAAGGAAGATTTTATTTTATCATTTTCACATACATAATAGATTGATCATGGAATCGTCCAGTCATCCAAGCCTGAATGATAAATTTGGACTAATCTTGTTATGGAAGTACATGTTTTCATTCCTTCTTTTCTATGGCTTTTCAAATTTGAAGAAATTAAAATAATGATGAACATGAAAGCAAAATGAATTTGCATGAAAGCAATGAATTTCCTTCTTTTTCTCCTTCTCCACCTTTTGGGTTGAGGAAGTCAGATTTGTTTTTCAAGGCTAAGTCAGGCTATGTTAGCTATTTCACTGTTTCTCAACCTTGACAGCTTTAAGAGATATGAACTTCAACTTCCAGAATTCCCCAGCCAGGAATAACTGAGACTACTTGCTGGAAGTTAGCAAAAGATATAGGTCATATTTCCCATGTTGCACTGAAACTTATTGATAGGTTTTTCATATTTTGCATATAGTTCTTTTTAGTCATCCCTAATGTTATATGCTATATGTTAATTATAGCATTTTTAAGTTACCTGTATAATGAAAAAGGACTGAGATAAGACCATGCACCACTCCATTTCATTTATTCACATTATGTACTGAATATGTATTGAGAGCAGATAGATTGAAAAAAGTGTGGTTTCAAAAATGGAGGAAGACAATCATGAAACATGGTGAAAAAAGTGGGGCTAAGATTAAATTTTAAAAAGACCAAATTCATCACAAGTACAGCAATCAGTTTTCTAATTAACAATTAATTTATTGAATTGATTGATGGCTTCTGCTTTTGGTATCTACTATCAATAATATAAAATACACAGTAGGTTAGCAATTGATACAGCAGAAATGAAGGAATTGGAAAAGATATTCAGATGATGCTACATTTTTATACCTACAAACATCAGATATGCAGGAAATGGTTTTTGTTTTTGTTTTTTGGCTATATTATTGGCCTTTGTATTTCATCAAATATCTGAAGAAGCAGGCTAGAATAGGAACTTCAAAGCAGCCCCACATCACAACAGAAAATATACCTTCCTTGTAGCATGATGAAATTAAAACTGTTCTTCATGTTGAGATTTTGATTTTGATTCAGTGTATTCATCTGCCAGAGGTACCCCAATTCACTTCATCCCCAAATTTCTACGGTTTCATTTCATCTCCTAATTTGTAGTTAATGAATGCAAGAAACAAAGAATATCTGTTCTGAGATATTAATTAAATGATTTCTTCATTGACTTCATCACTACATAGATAAAACATGTCTGATTTCCATTAAAAAGCGAGCATTAAATTAACACATAAATAATATTTAATCATTGGTGTATTAGAAATCATCCTCTAGCACAAAATTTATCTCCGCAAAATTACTATTCAGTTTCCTTGCTTGCAACATCGAACAGCTATGGGCAGCCTTTCTCCAAACCAGTAGAAATTCCAAAAATAAAATCTCTCATTTCATTTGTTTTGAAATAATATCATTGTTTCTTCATTGAAGAAGCATAACATTAAGCACAATATGAAAACACAAATGCAACAACTACTTTTTATTACAAATATCTGGAGGCCAGATTTAATCTTGCCAGTTGTAATGGTATTCAGATAGCAGTGAAGATGATTAGCTGAGATGCTTTAATTTTCCCTGTTGCTAAGGCCTGCAACGTTATTATATTTGTGTTGTCTACAACAAATAATGTTTAATCATGGATTTGGCATTTAACTGAATTTCATTGTTGACATATATATATATATATTGTGGGCTGTGTATTAGTGCATTTCTGAGTATATCTATGCTGCCTTGTTCATTTACGCTGTCCCTGTCCTCTGTTTGTGGTAGTTTAAGCCAGATGAAGAAAAAAAAAAATACTTGAATTGAGTCACTTTGGTAAAATCTTGGAAAGCATTCAATCTGTACTGTAAGGATGTATGTCTTTTTAGTAGACAATTCTATTGCTTCTACACCAGTGGTTCTCAACCTGTGAGTCGGGACCCCATTTGGGGTCTAACGGCCATTTCACGGGGGTCGCCAAACAACGCAGTCCGCCTTTTCTCCCCTCTTTTCCTTAACTGCACTACTCCCTTTTATTCTATTGGCTTTTGAAAGCCAATAGAAGAGACTCTCTTGAATAGAGTCTAATTCTATTGGCTTTCAAAAGCCAATAGGAATTGTCCAGGCTGTCTCTGCCCTGCTGAGCCCGCCAAAAGTCCCATTCTGCAAAGGGTGCTGAACCAGTTGAGTAGTCCTCGACTTACGACCGGTTGGGGGTCGCGGCATTAAAAAGGTTGAGAACCATTGTTCTACACCTTCCCACGTTTCTTTTCTGGGAAAACAGTGGCCAAACATACCCATATTATTAAATGCACTTATTGCATTTCTAAAGAGTTTCTCCAAGGAACACTTTGGGCAATATTGCTACCTATATTATAATATCATTTCAATAGCACTTTCGTTAGAACATTTGCATCCCATGAAAAATGTTCCCAGTTCCCTAGAGAGACTTGTTTTTTAACCACTTGGAAAATAATGGTGTGTGTATTGAGGTGGGGGGTGGGGTGTCCTTTGTCTACAAAGGATCTAATGAACTGCTGGGAATAGTTGTAAGGAAGTAAGGATGCCACCAATCAGATGGACACAAAAAAAATATTTTAAAACTACAGTATAAAAACACCTTCAGAGTTTACATATGGCACATAGATGAACAAAGACTAGCACTATGTAGTTTGCCCCTCAAAAATAAAAAAAAAGTTGCTTCTGGCAACAAGACAGCTAGACAGTGTGTCTAAGTCCTCAGTGGAAGCTATAGTGTTAGTGCCACACTCATATAAATTAATTAGTGCCATACTCCTGGGCATGTACATATCTCAGAGACCATGAATACATGAGAGTTCTGGATTTTCTTTAATGCTGATCTACATAAGCTTATTAGAATAGTGCATGTATATGCTACGATATATCTGCATGTTCCCTGTCAAAACTTATAAAATGAACCTATACAATAATATGGTCCTTTTCCCTGAACAAAACAGAGGGCATTCAAAATCTTTCATTGGCCTAATGACCCAACATTGCAGCTCTGCTAGTGAATGCTTTGCTGAAATCTCCAGTTGTCTGGCCATTTTCTCCTATTTTTCTTTCTCATTCCCAACTTGCTTGAGATTTTATTTTTCTTCAGGCTTTTCAGTTTAGCCTATTTTTGTATGCTAATGGAAGACAGCTAAGAAGGTTGCTATTCAATTGTTTCTTTTATAGGAGGAAATCAGAAAGAGATACATAGCAACAGCCACAGAAGACTCAAACACATATTTCTAAACACAACTTTTTTTACAGAAAGAAGAGGGGAAGAAACAAATTGAAAGACAGAATTCAGAACAGAATTGGGAGTTTATCTTATTCTACAGTATTGTATATTTTTCTCTGGTTGATCCTAATTTCTGATCTGAAAAATCTCTTTGGGAATCTATCACAAGGATTCTGTAGAATTTCATTGCAGGGTTGGTGGTCAAGGATGCTACCAATACTACAGAAATTTCTGTACAGTGGACATTCACATTAATAGAGCAACCTCATCACTCAAGTAACTGCCAGAACCTTTGACATATTGTATGGCAACATTCTTCTCCTTTGGGGGGAAAATGATAATTTATCTTTTTTTTCCCCAATCAAATTGAATGGTTAAATAGCAATATTACTTTCATAAACATGGATGTTACTGTGTACCGCCACCTGCTCCGAATGAATAAACTCTTCTACACTGGGGTATGTTTTCCCTACAGCCAAGTTGGAAGAAAATTTAAAGCCTGTATGGGAGAAATAAATAATCATACTCCATTTCTCATGTTAAATCAGATATAGCAAACCGTTGGGTTGAGGACCACAATAAGCTCTTCCACCAGCTAATATTTGTTCTATTTATTTTTCACATTTTTGAACCATTCATCTTTGTCACAGGGGAGAACAACAAAATTTTAAAATGTAAAAACAGGATACAAAACTTTAAAACTTCAGAAAGGGACAAGGTGATTAGACACTGTTAAAATTAATTTTAAGGTGAAAGAAGCACTTTCAGGACACTAGACTGTCCCACGGCTGTATACTTTTCTGAGCTCCCCATGCAAGACTGCAGAACTGTGTTTTGACTCCTTTTTGAAAGATGAGGAGAGTGGGGGGCTGTCTCCCCAGGGGATAATATTTCACAGGGCTGGGGCAACAGGAGAGAAGGTTCACTTCTTGGACCCTACCAGTCAAAGTTCTTTAACTGATGCAGTCTGCAACATACATTTCCTATCTGACTGAATGAGACAGGCTGATATAACAGTACAGCATAGGAGTGATGCAATAGTATTGAAAAAATGGAAGAAACTAATTGTGGATCCCCTCATGAGTGCGAAGTAAAGCAGTGTGAGAAGTTTTATATCAAATATTTTTTACTCTTTATACTGTTTCCATCCTTCATTAAAACATTTAGAGACTTCATAATGGACTGAGAATCAGCGTCTCCATTAGATAATTGACATTCAAGCTAAAACTAAGTTAATCAAGAAAAAATAGCAAAATGGGTAAAATCTTTTACTTAAACCTCCTCAAACTCCCAAATAAGTTAACCAGGCCTAATCCACATATCAAAAATTAAGGTCTATAAACACAAATAGAGTTAATTAAATTAGGTCTCCCACAGGAACTACATGTTCACAGGAATAAATATCCTAAACATATCTACACAGATACACACACACACACACACACACACACAGAGAGAGAGAGAGAGAGAGAGAGAGACACACACACACACACACACACACACACACACACACACACCTCGAATGTCACCCTAGAATCAGCAAATAGATACTTCCAAACCAGGACAAGCTCCCCTATAAAAGTCTGTTGCTGTACTCTATTTCTCTGTAGTTGCCTCTAAAGGCAAACTGTTTGGTTTTAGGAATAAACATTTCTTCTTTCCTCATGGCTGTCTGGATCTCATTTTTATTTATTTTTTCACAATCTTGGCTCAAGTTGGAACCTCAAATTATTTTTCCGACAGCAGCTTGAAATAATGTGATATTCAGGGATTCTTATAGGAGCGCTCGGCGCTCGGCTCCTTGACTTAGTTACTAGTCCATCCATTCTCTTCATCTGGTTTCTTAAAAGGCCCATGTCCTTTATTGTGTTAATGCCCCCTGAGGTTATTGTTTCCTTCCTCCTGGATCCAACCACTCTCCATTTCTGCTCACCCACTCTCATGTCCATCATCCTCTCTAGCCCCGTTCCATGGTCCGTTTGACCCTCCCTGGACTGACTGTGCTTGTGTACGTTCAAGGGAGGGAGTGTATCAAGCAGATCCGGACACCTATCGGTGCAATCCCTGGCGGCTGCATTCCTGCATATATTCTTCCACCCAGGGATGCTGTCTTCCTCCTCGGGTGTCCATGAGTATGCTGTGCCACTTCTAGTTGTCCCCCTCCTCTTGAGGCTCAACATTACTTGCTCACACATTGGGCTTTTCGATCTTCCTTCACTGTTCCTCAGTTCTTTTGCTCTTTTTGCACATGTACGGGGCCTCACGATATAACTTTCCATCTTAAGTCTCTGTTCTCCTTTCCTATTCACATCGGTAGAATAGTCCGTCTCTCTCCTCATGTTAGTGGGGATCGTGGAGCAGGTGTCCTGTGGGTTATCATCCAACCACCCTTGTTGTTCACCCCCATCATTGTTTCCCCTTTTTATGGGGTGAGTTGAAGTATGCCTGTCTGGGATACCTAGGAGAGGTGTTTCTTGTTCCTTCTCTGTTCTTCTTATAGGTTCTTTATCCAGTGGATGGATTATCCCTTCTATTCTTCCTTCCCTCTGATTTAATGAGGGATGTACCAATCTCCTTTGTTGTGGATTCAGATATTGTTGTTCCCATACCTTAACTGTTTGGTATGCTGGGCAAAGCTCTATATGGCAATTGATGGAGTCGCCATCAAAAAGCCAGGCTTCTTTAAGTAAACGGCCTCCCTTAGTAGTGTCCCTAGTTATGGGCTGTGCACTATTAAGGTCAAATTCATGTGCCCATGATTGTTCATGTGGATCCAAATCTGTGAGTGCTGTTCCTGTCTTCTAACCGCTAGTGCATGCTCATGCACCCTAGTTTTTAACCTTTTTGTGGTCTCCCCAACATAGTTACAGGAACAGTCCTTACACTTGATCTTATAAATTATTACAGATTTTTCTTCATTGGGGAGTGGATCTTTTGGTGCATGATCTTAGATCGTAGAGTTTGATCTGGTTTATGGGCCACTTTTACATTAAAGGGAGGCAGTAGTCTAGCTGTTGCCTCTGATACACCATTAATGTATAGGAGGGAGATACACGCATTTTGTGTTGTTGTCCTGTCAGTTTCTTGCACGTTTTTGCAGGATCTGTACGGTTTACTGTACTTCCTAATGAATCCAGTAAGGTAACCATTATACTTGTGGGTCAGGAATAGATGATTCCTTTCCTCAATTTTGGTTCTAGTTGTGTGCAGTGTGAATCGATACGTTTTATGGGACACTGGATGGTTGCTCCCATAATGGAGGGTCCTATTAGTATGGGTTGGTTTACGATACATACAATACGTTTTGGGGGACGAGATCAAAAATTCCGTTAGACAAAGAGTCACAGGTTTGTTAATGGGTCACAAACGGTGCCAGGGGCAAAAAAGAGGCTTTAGAGCAACTTTAAAAAGACCATACCATTGTCATTCTGCCAGTGGATAAAGGCAGGGTGATGGTAGTTATGAACAAAACACAATACACCGATAAAGCCCTGGCACTACTTAGTAACACAACGGCGTACAGAACCATTACTAGAGACCCCATGACCACACTCAAAAATAGTATAAACAAACTTTTGGATAATTTCAAATGCTGTAAAGTAATGGATGAAAAGACTCTGAGGAAAATACGCCCAAGGGATTCGGCCATAGCCAGGTTCTATGGCTTACCAAAGGTTCATAAAGAAGGGGCTCCCCTGTGTCCAATTGTCTCATTCAAAGGCACACCAACCTCAGAGTTGGCCAAGTGGCTGAGTGGCCACATCAGTCATGTGGTAGATGGCAATCAAACCAAATGAGATCGGTTGGTGAGTTTCTAGAAAAAGCCAAGTTCCTAAAGGTGGAGGGGGATGAGGTGATGGTATCTTTTGACATCACCTCACTCTTTACATCCATCCTGCAGGACTTGGCAGTCACAACCTTAAGAGACGGCCTTAATGAAATGGGACAAAGACGACATCAAGATTCCCTATGTACTGACGACCTAGTGAAATTAACAACATTATGTTTAAAAACATACTTTACCTTCCAAGGGACCTTATACGAGCAGGTCAAAGGAACACCTATGGGATCCCCTATTTCAAGCACAGTGGCAGAAGGCATTCTGCAATGTTTGGAAACCATAGTGATGACCCAGTTCCACCCCAAAGTTTGGGTCTGATATGTGGATGATATGTTTGTAGTTATTAAGAAACAACATAAGGCTGATTTTATGGAGGCACTAAACTCCGTGTATATCCGTTTTACAGCAGAGGAAGAGAACGAGGGTACGTTAGCCTTTCTGGATGTGTTGGTCCATCGTCAACCGGATGGGACCCTACGCACAAAAGTGTATCATAAACCAACCCATACTAATAGGACCCTCCATTATGGGAGCAACCATCCGGTGTCCTATAAAATCAGCTGTATAAGAAAGCTCAGCATTTTTGTAGATTAAACAGTTTTTGTTTATATTTTATCCTGGTGTTCGGATTTATTTATCATTTTCACGACATATATGTGTGTGTGTGTGTGTGTGTGTGTGTGTGTGTGTATGTGTGTATATATATATATATATATATATATATATATATATATATATATATATATATATATACACATACATACACAGAAACTCTTAAGTTACACAAGTGCTGTGAGTCTGGAAGTAAAGTCCACCCCGCATCTGTAAATGGGATAGAAGATTGCAGCCAGCTACTATACATTATTTACAAGTAATAGGAAAATCATATGGTTATTGCCCTACACTAAATTAAACCATTATTCAGTGGGTTGTGATATTAGTTAAGAAAGGCATCTCCTAAAATATTCTGTGCATCCTTATGGGACCTTTTCTATAAGAAGTGCATAAAAATATTTCCGAAAATGTAACTTGGTTTTAAGAAAAAAAAGGAATAAAATAATGCAGAAGGAATACTTTTAGAAATTAAGGCAAAATGCCTTCTTGTTAAACTAAATGCCCTGAGAACTGAAATTTTGGTTACTCAGTCCATTTTCTATTGCAGAATACAGGAGCCTCCCCTGTTTTACAAAATGGTGCAAGCTATTTTAGATGTGCTTTAATGCATTTGTAAGGAGTCCTACTTATTAAGTAATGCAGCTTTAGAAGCTATTAATGTGCACATAGTGGCATCTGCAGTGCTTTAGTTCTTCCACTAGATAAAAAACAGCGAAGATGTAGAAAAAACATGAAAGGAATTGAAACTGAACAGTTCAGAGTGAAAACCTTTTGTTCGCTCCAGATTTCATGCAAAATACTGTAATAACCACAATGCCTAAAATCTGGATGAAATGTAAGACAGCGGCTTACAGCCATGTCCAGTAACAAAGGAAATACATAAAACAGACATTTGTAATCCTATTAAAAATCCCCATGCTAATTAAGTTAATTACACATACAATCCAGGAAAATTGGTACAGCTTCATTGTTCAAGAAGCTTTGGTTGATTTAGCTGGCAAATGGATTTATGCATGAATTAAGGGGAGGGGGTTTATTATTAATGAATGTATTAATCATCTCGCTAACATTATTCCTTCTTCAATTCTAGGCACATTTTTCCTCCAAGTACAGGTGAAAGAAGAGTTATTTTTACAAAATCTTCTGGGTACATGGCCACAAAATCTAGAAAAAAACCCTGCATGTGTCTCCTGTTCTTCCTTTTTTGAAAGCAAAAATGGATCTTTGAAATTATATCCTGAAAATGCAACTCCAAATGATGGGAGTAAATCACCATTCCATATACAATAGGCAAACAGGCTTATTCCTCTGTTGCTATGTGGTGTGCTGGCAGTAAATCAATGTCATGTTCTATATTATGACCTAGAAATTTGTTGTATGAAACATTAACTAAGCCTGAGAGACCACACAATTATTTTTCTAGACAGCTTTAACAATAATAATATCCCTCTGTTCTGTCAAATAATGCCTAACATCAGTCACTGACATAGTCAATATTTGTTTCTATACTATTTAATTTCTAACTTGTTCATTTCATTAAAGTTGGGCATCTGCATAATAACATACTGAATTTCCCTAATTAGCCATCCTGTTTGTGGACATCGAGAACAAGTGATTGACAGTACAGTAATGATATCTCCGTGTATAAGAAAGAATTGTGGTTTTAATTGTTAAAACTTTCTATAATATATCTTTTTAAAATTATTTCATTACATCAGAATTGACAAAATGTTTTTTTCATAGTTTCATGGAACTTGTGGTTTTATTTTAAAATCTTTACTCAAGAGATCAGTTTAGCTTTCTGGTAAGAGTTCAGTAACAGTAACAGTAACTGTCCAATCCTCTGCTCATGCAGGACACCTATACTATTTCTGATAAATAGCTATCCAGTCTCTTTCTTAAAAACCTTCAGTGATGGGGCACCCAAAACAAAGGCAAGTCATTCCACTGGTTGATTGTTCTCACTGTTAGGAATTTTCTCCTTAGTTCTAGGTTGCTTCTCTCCATTGTTTCTTGTCTTGCCTTCAAGTTCTTTGTAAATAAGTTGCCCCCACTTTTCCTTGTGGCAGCCCCTCAAATATTGGAACACTGCCATCATGTCATGCCTGATCTTTCTTTTCACTAGACAGTTAGCAAAAGAAAAAGAAGGTAGATATTTCCATGCATTTGTGATTCTGGTCCTTGAAAGTCAGATCTGAGGGCATGCCAACTTCTGCTGGGCAAGGTCGTCCATCCCTGCTTAATACATTTAAACAGTGCTTGTTTTGTTAAAAAAAAAAAAAAAAGTGCCGGAACTCACACTCGTCATACAACCCGCCTTGCCTACCCTACAAGGTTTCATTGAAAAAAGGTGCCGGAACTCCGTTCTGGGCATTCTATGACAAAAAAAGCCCTGCATTTAAATAACAACTTTGTTCTTCTCAGAAAAACAAAATAGTATATAATTTGATTCATAGTCTTTTGTGATTGACCACCACAATTCAGTGGTCAGCCCAAATAAAATTATTTTTGTATTCATTTTCTATTTTAAGGAACTTAAGGAAATACATATGTTCATATCATTTAGAGACTTGCCTCTTGCTCACCATTGCTTAGCTGGCTTCACATTGAATGATGGTTTGAACATGGATCACCTCCAATTTTAATTTTGCACTAGAACCAAGAATGGTAACAATGGTAATCTCTAGAACCAGTGATCCAAACCCCATACATACTTGGTCTTGTTAGAGTTGAGCTTGAGCCTATTCCTTCCCATATAGACTTCTAGACCCTTAGATATGTGCAGAACAACTTTGATAACATCCTTTGGGCAAATAGCAGCTGAAATGCACCATCAGTGTGCCAGTGATACCTAATTTATAATATCAGATGATTTCCCTCTTTCGTTTCTCATAGATTTTATATAGAATAAGGGGAGGTGCCTAGCCCTATGGCAACCTATAAAGCAGAATGTGGAGTATACAAAGAGTTCAGAAGCATTTCAATCTATAGATGTACATTATGCATATTTTCCTATTTTATTTACAGTCTGATAGCTGTTGATACATTGTAAAACCTATAATCAGATTTTTAACAGCAAAACTATCCAGCATATATGAATTTGTTTTCCTCTCTGCTAATTCCTATTTAATTTACATAAATTGATAGTACATATTGAATTTACTATTGACCTATATGCAGCTACAGTTTGTAACATTATTAACTGACCCAGCTATATACCTTATCCTAGACAGTGCCACTACTACTGTAAATAGCATTACAAAATCAATTTTTTTTCTTTGCTTTTTTGAACAATTAATAAAGCACATAATAGCTATGGAAAATCATCATTGCAGGATAAATTTCCCCTGTGCTAATCAAAAGAGAAAAGCTGGGTTGTACTGAAAGTAGAGTGGGACATGATTTCCAATAGAAAAATAAGGGCTTCTGTCTCACACTTGTATAACAATGACAGTGATAAAATAATTTCTTTGTATCCATATTTAATGCTGAATCACAGTGTTCAAATGGATATTATGGGTCACTGTGTTCAATCTCCTGCTAAGCTAAGAATCTATGGGGCAGAGCAGAAATGCCAGTCAATGCTTGAAGACCTCTAGTGGGTACTAGGAGTACTTAGGCCCGCAAAATATAACAAGCATTAACAATTTAACAAGCCACTCATTCTTGATAGGATCGAGCCAGAATTGTTTTCTCCCCATCTGGTTCTGACATGGACTAATTAACAGTGTAGCACAACTCATCCAAATTCATTAATCTGTTGCATCAAGGCCAGAGTCAGCATATGAAATTCAAGAGAAAATAACAACAATAAAATATAATCCATCTATAATACTGATGTATATATGAATGAATTATGAGAAGAGCCGTGAACATTATTTTATTTAACAGCGTAGACTGAGGATTCTAAAACTATATCAAAGATCAAAAGAAAAAGCAGACATCCTTGTGAACCCATTTTGTCAGTCCCGTGGATTGGATTATGAATAAATTGTAGCTGTCTGGTAATATCATCTTGCCAAATTTCAATTATGTCTATCACATGATATTTGTCTTTCTGTGTTAGGATGTCTAATTCTCACATAATCTGGCCACTGGTCTAGAAAGAGCTGGGGTTTCAACTATTACAATTTATTTGCCTGTCTGCTATTGCTTCCTGTGAAACTCTGAGGTTCCTTCTTGGTCATCAGTTTTTGAGTTCTGATTTCTTGACCCCAGTTGCATATTTGGTTCATTTTATTTCCTTGACTCTTTTCTCTTAACACACTCTTGATGAGAGTGAATTGGTTTACCACTACAGCTTTACCTCTCCCCAAAAGGCAAAATTCTCCCAAAAATGAATAAGAGAGGTTATTTTGGACTATCCTGGGAAGAGTATTCTTATCATCTACCTTCAAAGAACTCTTATATGCCCCTAACAAAAGAAAACATTTACAACATCTGTAGCTACTCAGTCATTTAGCAACACTTATATGCAAAATGTCTGATGTGGTCCTTTCAAATAGCCTACTTATTGTCATTACTACAAGGTGACAATTATCCATGGTATCAACAAGCATATTACCAACTTGTATCCTCTCATAGGAATTTCTCATCTCCTAATCTTGGGGCATTTTCTACCCCTTAAAACAGGAATATTTTGCTGCCCAATGGAATAGAAAAGAAAATTGTTTTCAATGGGTTTACTTTTGATGGCTTTGCTATAATAAAGTGTGTCTTAAAATGGACAGCTTATCGATTTTCACATTGTCAGACGTTTTTCTCCATTGTCACTCTGCTCATTTTTCATTTCCATGCACAGCATAATAATTGGTTCTAATAAAGTTTAGAAAGTTCTAATAATATTTTGATGGGAAGAGGGCAATTGTCCAGTTCTAGGTGTAGATGTCACAACAAGTAACTTCTGCCTTACTTTCATACTTTTCCAATGGGATAGGTGGTGTCAACCTTTTCTCTGCTTGAAGGCTATATTACGACCTACAATCCAATAAGCAAACAGAACAAAGACAACAAAGTGAGTGGATCCAGGAAAGAAATTGAATTTAATTCATTGTATTTAAATGTAATTAAAATTACATTAAAATGTAACTCAATATGCAGAATTCAATACAAATTGGATTTTTCTAGCAATGTTTGGACAAATTTTCAAGTATACTAAGATTTTTGGAGGCCTCCTATAGCTTCAAAATTTTGGACTAGTTAGCTTCAGTGCTTTTTTTCTAAAAAAAAAAAAAAAAGGTGCCGTAACTCACACATGTCATACAACCCACTTTGCCTACCCTACAAGGTTCCATCCAAAAAAGGTGCCGGAACTCCGTTCTGGGCGTTCTATGAGAAAAAAAGCCCTGGATAGCTTTATGTGACTATAATACCAGAGGTACCCAATCTTGGCAACTTTAAGACCTGTGGGCTTCAACTCCTAGAATTCCCCAACCAGCCATGGGGTTTCTGGGAACTGAAATTCACAAGTCTTAACGTTGTCAAGATTAAACATCCCCATATTGCACAGTTTGATTCCTTCTGCACCTCTGCCTTTCTAATAACACTGATTTCTAGAGAGTTCATTTTAGAGCTGATTTTATGCCATGCCATTGATTATCTGCACATCGGAAGATTCCAGTAGCACTTTCTGGTTACAAACGAATTCAAATTTATACCTTATAAAACGTATAAAATACCTTATGGGGAAGCATACATATCAAATTACGCCTAAAGGTATTTCTCCCCCAAGTTATTAAACACTGGAAAAAAGAAACCCAGTGGATGAAGGGTGGAATGATTTCTTTCACATGTCCTTCAATCTCATGCCATACATATATATATATGTGTGTGTGTGTGTGTGTGTGTGTGTGTGTGTGTGTGTGTGTAAATTCATTTGTTCTCTCTTTCACAGTGACACAAACGCAGCAGTCAGTCAAGAGGACAAACACAAACATTTTTCTTGTTATCTTTTTTTCACTTCTTCCTTCCCCTCCTCCCTCAGAGTAAATACTAGATGAACTTTCTTTCCAAAGCAGCATTATATCCTGGGTATATATGACTGTTAGAATTTAAAGGTGCTTTTTTTTCCCTGTAGTTTTAGCAGCAAAGGAAATTGCCCAGCTATCTTTCCATTTCTTCTTGACACTTCTATGAAAGGACATCGATATCTCCTTTAAGACACTGCTTTCCTTGACAGCTGATTCTCATCACCTCTTTCCTCTTGCTGTTAATTATTTTCATCTATAGCTAGCAGTTTGTTTTCTTTGAACCAATAAATACAATCAACGGAAGACATGCCATAGGACTCAGGCTGCAAGAATGAGGCTGCCAAAACTAATTTGACATAAGGATGATTTGTTTCTCTTTCATTGCTGTGATAGAACACGAATTTGAAGTTGGATTTGATTTGTTCCCACAAGCCTGCGTTTTATACTTTCTGCTGAGACATTCTGCATATGTTGGGATGGCAACACCAAAGGTAAATATCAGGCATAAAATAAAAATGTAGATCTTCCATCCAAAAAATAAATAAGTAAATGATGCACCATATTCAAATTTATCTTCTAACATGAAGATCATATAGAACAAGGGTGTCACGTGGAAGCCGCATCCACCCCACTGCCGGCAATGGCGAAACACTCCCAATATGTTGTGTGACATCACGTGACATGTCTAATATAAATCAACAGTTGTGTGTTAGGGCAAAACAACTCATATTTAATTCTAGGAAAGAGGGCAGAGAAGAGCAACTAAGATGACTAGTGGCCTGGAGACTAAACCATATGAAGAATAGTTGCAGGAATTGGGTATGGCTAGTCTAAAGAAAAGAAGAAATAGGTGACATGATTACAATGTTTCAATATATATTTGAGGGGCTGCCACAAAGAAGAGGGAGTCAACCTATTTCCCAAAGCACCAGAAGGCAAGACAAGAAAAAATGAGTGGAAATTAATCAAGGAGAGAAGCAACCTAGAACTAAGGAGAAATTTCCTGACAGTGAGAACAATTAACCAGTGGCCTTCAGAAGTTGTGGGTGTTGGACAGCCATTTGTCTGAAAAAAGGGTCTCTTGCTTAATAGGGAATCGGACTAGAAGACCTCCAAGGTTCCTTCCAACTCTATTATTCTGTATTCTCTTCTGAATCCTCAATTAAAAGGATCATATTTATTTATTACATTTATTTAGTCTGTCTTTCAAGCAATGAACCGCTTCTATATGATCTTCTGCAAACCTTGTGCCTAAAAACATCAGACAAGTTTCTTATAAAGCATGGTCCTTCATTTATTATGAGTAACTGCTATGTCAGCTCCATCAAACTATTAATTTCAGCCAAAAATAGTTTGACTTACCAGATTTGCTTTTTGGGGAAAAAAAATAGCTCTGTAGCTGATCTTTTGCAATCTTTATGAAATGGGATTCAGGTTGGCTGGGACTGGATTTTCTGTGGAGATCACAATTGTGCAATAGTGCAAAATACCATTTCAGAATGCTTCACTGTTATTAAACAAATAAACTGCATGTAGCCAAACTTTGTGAGGATGATTTTTAATAAATACACAGTATTATATTTCTCTATCTTCTGCTACCCATTTTGAGACAAGCACAGCCACTTGTGATTCTAAAATGTAGAGTGGTTGAACTTTTGATTTTACTGTAATTTGATGTGTTATATGGTCTCAGGACATACAGTATATGCAGTCTATAATTCTGGCTGTGTACATGTGTTGCTATAGATACATTTCTAGTCCTTACCTATTCCCTATTCTAGACATTAGAAAGAGTTTACAATTATTTGAAGGAATTTTCCTTTTGTTGGGTAGCACTTGGCATTTCTCTGGATAGTCAAATCTTTGAACTTCCATCACTTCATCATTTTGCACTGTGTACATAAGTCCCACAATACTTCTTTCTCTTCTTCTTTGACAATCTTTCCTGGACTTGCCCACCTCCACTTTTTGAACTTCAGGGCTTTTTCCAACTAAGAAGCTTTCAGTGTATAAACATTGCTGAATTCAACTTGAATATACAAGCCACATTGTTCTTTATTAAAAATACAAATCTTCAGAGCTGCCACAGAGCTGCCAAAGCTCATCTTAGTTGCCCACCATTATGTTTGCATTCCTTCTTTCCCAATTGTCTTCCCCAGAGTTCCTCTGGTAATTTAAGAATTGGTCTTTAATGTTAGCCCAGCATCAGCAGTTCCGCTCTGCCTTCTTATGGGAATGTCCTTGCCTCAGTTACTCATCCCAGTATCTAGTGCTTGTCTGGATTTCTGTATGGCTACATGAACAGCCAGCAGGACGTCATGGATGAACAGGTTGTCAAGAAGCCTCTAACATTTATGGCAAAATATAATGCAATTTAGTATTATTCCAAATGTAAGTTTGCCAAGCAGAGACATTTGTGGTGATGCATCATCAGCACAAAGGACTTTTGTTCAGGTACATTAAGCAGGTGAAAAGTTTAGAATCTTTTAAATTTGAACAAGAAGTAAAATCTGGATTGTCCCAATAATACTGAGGAAATAATTTAGTTTCGACAATAGCTACAAAAGTTTCCTTAGCTATTATAGATTCCAGATTGAATACATATTGTTACATATTTTTATTATCACAACTTGATCCCTGGTGATCTGCACCTAGAAATATTTCCCAGTTCTTCCATTCCAAGGGGTAAAAATTTCCTGTACTAATCAGATTCCTGAAAAAATATAAGATCAACTATGGGACTCTGTACAGGAAGTAACTACCTACCAGACATTGGTTGCACCAAGTTTAGTCTATTACTCTCTTGCAGAAAAAAAAAAAATCTGCAGCAACTGTCAGCTGTCTTTTGATGATACATTGTGCTTTAGCTGAGGATGGTAGACATTATTCCTACTTCAAAGCATCAATTTATACCTAGATGTCCATATATTTTCTTAACAACATGGAACAAACATAAATATAAAGATTTTTTCCCCTCAGAAAATATAGCAAACAGAGGAATAATTTTTCTGCCAGGCTTGGAGAAAAAAAAAAGAAATAAAAATACAGAGTAAGCATTTATGTTGCTGTGTTATTTATTTTATGTAAACAGTTATATTCAAAATGATTTGCAACAACCTTTTTGTCAGATTTTGTAGGGGACTATAAAGATCAATCACTAAAACATTTAAGTCCTGGGACAACATAATTACTAAAATTAAGTGCAATAAAAAACAGAGAAATACTATACATGTTTATATAAGTTTGGATGATTGACCTGTACCACAGGATTAAAGTGATAATATTAGGTAATGTTAAATCTTCCTAAGTATTAGTTTTATCCTTTTTATTAGTTTATAATATAAAATACAAAAGCAAATAATAGGAAAAATAGGGGAGGGAAAAGGGTAGAAAAAAGTGTAGAAAAGAAGGGAAAGAGAAAGAAAAGATATTGACTTCTGATTTCCTTTGGTGCAGTTGAATAAGATAGTAACATCAAACCTCAACTTTTTACTTTTACATAATAATACAAACTAGCCATTTCTATAACAACAGATCTATCTAATCAGTAAAACCCAAAAACAAAGTTTCATTTTTTTCCACCTCGAGCACAAATTCCAGAAGTGGTTTCCAAGTAGAAACAAAAGTGTTGTGTTTTTTTCTTTTATCAAAGCAGTCAATTTAGCCATCTCTGCTAACTCCATCAGCTTTTGCAAACATTCATCCATTGTGAGGACTGAAGCGTCCTTCCATTTTTGTGCCTACAGTAAAGTAATCTTGCTGCCATCAACCTATATAATATCAGATTTCAATTTTTTTTCTCAAGTCTTTTTCCATTAAACCCCAAAGAAAAGTTTCTGGTTTTATCTTTATATTCACTTTAAGAATCTTCTGTATTAAAATATGAATCCTAGTCTAATACTTCTTTGTTTTATCACATGTTGCAAATCTTCCTAAATATTAACATGCAACATTATTTTGATGCATGGCTTTATCCATTGTAATGCAGCAATAAAGATTTCAAAATATTTCTTCTATTTATTCATTCGTGTACCTGTAACAATACTTTACCTAACTTTCACTCTTATTCAGATGAGCTTGCTGAAACACATTCCCAACTTGTGAAAAAATATTCAAAATGTTTCAGCCAGCATTATTGCCATTTATTGATGTAACTGTTAGATGCCACCTCAATCTCTGCTACTGCACTTCAAGAAATTCTTCCGCAGCCAATCTGCCATGAACTCTGGGGGTCAGATGGGAGGAGGATAAACTTTTGGGCAATGAAAGTTCACCATTCCTTTCCAAGCACTGTCTCAAGTTCAACCAATTGGGGATGGAGCACAGACCATTCTAAAAACATATCTTTTAAATTTGTTTGGACAGGCGGTGAATTGGTTTGGACCAGCTATGGGAGGCACCTTTGAGAAGAAAAAGTTACATTTGGGATTTTGTCCCAAAGGTGCTTTTTCAGGAGGCAACTGGACTTTCTTGTTTTTCTTTGAAGATGTTTAGCTTCTCATCCAAGAAGCTTCTTCAGTTCTGACTAAATGGTGGGGACTGGAAAGATTTATAATATACTTGGGATTTTGGCATGCAAATTTCAGCTCTGGCTTTGCACTACTTTATTTCACTTGACTTCTGGCAAACTATACTTTTCTCAACCCAATGGGTTTGTCAAAAATAGATCATGCCAGACAAATCTTATTGCATTCTTTGACCAAGTGACAAAATTAGTGGATCAGAGGAATGCTGTGGACATAATTTACTTGGACTTCAGTAAGGCATTTGATAAAGTAGATCACAACCTACTACTTGACAAGATAGAAAAATGTGGGGTAGACAGAACCACCACCAGATGGATCCGTAGCTGGCTGACCGGCCGTACTCAGAGAGTGGTCCTCAATGGAACTGCATCTATATGGAGGGAAGTGTGTAGTGGGGTGCCCCAGGGCTCTGTTCTGGGCCCAGTACTCTTCAACATCTTCATCAACGATTTGGATGAAGGGATAGATGGGGAACTCATCAAATTTGCAGATGACACCAAGCTGGCATGAATAGCCAACACTCCAGAAGACAGGCTTCAGATACAGAAGGATCTGGACAGACTTGAACACTGGGCACTAACTAACAAAATGAAATTCAATGGTGAAAAAAGCAAGGTTCTACATTTAGGCAAGAAAAACCAAATGCACAAGTACAGTATAGGTGGCACCATGCTCAATAGTAGTAACTGTGAGAGGGAGGCTAAAACATATAAGGAACGGTTGCTAGAATTGGGTATGTCTAGTTTAATGAAGAGAAGGACAAGGGGGGACATGATAGCAGTATTCCAATATCTCAGGGGCTGCCATAAAGAAGAGGGAATTAAGCTATTTTCCAAAGCACCTGAAGGCAGGACAAGAAGCAACGGGTGGAAACTAATCAAGGAGAGAAGCAATCTAGAACTAAGGAGAAACTTCCTGACAGTGAGAACAATTAATCAGTGGAACAGCTTGCCTCCAGAAGCAGTAAATGCTCCAACACTGGAAGTTTTTAAGAAGAGACTGGACAGCCATTTGTCCGAAATGGTGTAGGGTTTCCTACCCGAGCAGGGGGTTGGACTAGATGACCTCCAAGGTCCCTTCCAACTTTACTATTATTATTATTATTATTATTATTATTATATTAACATCTGACTTTGATTTTAATCCTAATACATTTATTATGGGAAAGTCTGCAGTTATTGGATATGAATAACAGAGATGAACAAAGGTTAAAAGAGGGCTTCCATTTTAGTCAAATCAACCCCTCAAAGCAGATTTGTGAACTCAAAATAGTGGCTTTAAAAGACTTTGCATTTCTTCAGAGTGCTTTGCAGAGCCAATGGCTTTTTTGCTGCATCTGAGGTGTTTACAGACTTTACAGATGTTACAACTTTGCTTCTGGATATGTAGACTGTTCAAGGGGGTATGGAGAGGTGTGATGGGATCCCTGACAGTGATATGAATTGCTATCCAGTGAGTTTTATCACCTCATTAAATTCTCTGCCTGTCAGAATCCTTCTTGGATGGCAAGGCTAACATTCCTTTGGGCATCTTTTAGTTTCTCAGCTTTCAACTTCTTCAATGTGGCCAGCTTACAAGTCTTAGTTTTGCTGTCCCTCAAAGTAGTAAAAAGATCTGCTTCAGTACTGATCCTGCCACAGCCACTACAAATACAACTCTGCTCCCAGCTTTCTGCTCTATGCATTCTGAATATGGGATCAAGGCTGATTATTTGAGATTGCATTTCACTTTTACATTCTGCCTGACCAAGGCAGGTTTTTGAGCCACTCAACAATGAGAATATGGGTACTGGGCTATACTCATAGAGCCAGACTGAAAGGGTTGATTGATTAAGAAAAGGAGATGGCAAAGCTACCAGTTCCACTTTTCTTGCCTTGTGTCAGCTTATTTCTGAGGTGTTTTGTTTCAGTGATGAGATTTTTTTGTATGTCATTGCAAATTAATTGAGTAATGGCTTGTTTGATTGATTGTCGGCCATCAAATCAATAGACAGATTTTCTCCATGATGATCTATTGGAGGTCTTCTAACAATGTTCTACTTTAACTGAGTCTGGTCACCTTGCTGCTCGACATCCTCTTGTTCTCTTTTATGCTTTTTAATTCTCTGAATCTATGCCCTTTATACTAGTCTTTGACCATAATAAAAGTTTGATTGGTCAATTGACTAGGCTCAAATTATCCTTCAGACACATTATCAAACACCTAGTTCTCTACAGAAAGCTCTAATACTGGGAAAGTATAATGAGTCTGAAGGATAATAAATTGATAATTTATTATGTGTAATAAAAATTACACATAAATTTAAAAAATATAAAAATGAGCATTTTGTTCATTATTCTAAAATACTCTGTATTATGTTTGTTTTGCCATACTTGCTAACATTTATCTATTGCTCCTACCTTCCTTTAAGATTTTTTAAGATTTTTTTTATATTTTTTAGTTTTTTATAAATTTATTTGAATACAAAAGAACTATTGTATCTATTACGTTTTTTAATTATCTGCATCTATGCCTCTTATGCTGCTCTTGACTATAATAAAAACTTGATTGGTCTATTGAAAAGGCTCAAATTAGGTGCACATGCATATGCACAACTCCATTTGTACGAGTGGCGCATATGTGTTCCTTCCACTTGCATGAATGGAGCTTTGCACTTGAGCAAAGGATGCTTGCACTCATACGCGAAGCTCCACTGGCTCAAGCAGCAGGCACTTGTGCTTGCACGAGTAGAGGGTGCTTGAGTGGAGGGCGCTTGTGCTTGTGCACAAAGCTGCACTCACACAAATGGGGAGCCCTCATGCATGAAGTTCAAATGGAGCTTTACGCATGAGCACAAGGGCCCTCAGCTCGCATGAGTGGAGCTTTGCGCGTAAGCGCTTGCCTGTCTCTCCCATGGCCCAACTTCAAACAAGCCATGATGCGATAGTGGGCTGCAACCCAGGATTCAGGACCCCCTACCTTATTGT
Source organism: Crotalus tigris (assembly GCF_016545835.1). Lineage (NCBI taxonomy): Eukaryota > Metazoa > Chordata > Lepidosauria > Squamata > Viperidae > Crotalus > Crotalus tigris. The sequence goes on along the minus strand of NW_024096465.1, from coordinate 947,327 downwards.
ATTGTAAGTCATCCACAGTTGCTTTGGTAGAGAGACAGATGGCATATATATATAAAAAAAAACATTTACATCTGGGATGTGGTTGGTTGGCTTCTATGTTCCTGTAGGATCTTTAAGCCCTCTTTCCACAAGCCCAACTATACTCTCCCCTGCTTCTGTGACAGGAAAAAATGATGGTGTAATGCCACCATCAACCCTTCATGGCACAGGTGCAGGTTATCTGAAGAACCTTTTCAACCCAATGGGATTGGTCTGTCCTACTCATACCAGTTGAAGGAACCTGCTGTAGACCCCATCAGTCAAAAAATTTCAGCAGGCAGGGTCCAGAAGAAGAGCCTTTTCTGTCATGGCTCCCAAAGTGAGTTCTGCACCCACCCACTGACCTTCTGTAAGGCCTTGAAGACCTGGCTTTTTCAGTTGGCCTGGTACCCAAATGGGGGTGCACCATTCTAGAAATGATTATTGGACTAAGAAAAGCCCTGATCTTTCCCAGTGTACTCTGTGCTCCTTTCTTCCCCAACTTTTAACTGTACTTGTTATTATTGTCATTATTCATCATTTTAATGTCTATCAGTTTTAATGCTTTTAAGCCACCTAGACTCTCCTCAAGACCAGATAGGCAGCACAAAAAGAAATCTAATTAATAAATAAATCAGCTTTTCTACTGAGAGAAGTCATCTCTGGTCTAATTTACTTAAGATCAGGTGAACTCTCTCTCGATTGCCTTCCTTTTTTCATCTTAAGGTCGTGGGAGGAAGCATGTGTTAAGATTAACATCTCATTTCAGAATGAGAGAGACATGTTCAGAAAAGATTATATATTAGGGAACTAAAGGGGAATTGAAAAAATAAAATGGAGAATGGTTTAAGGAAAAAAGAAAGCCACCATATCTTTTCTACAATCCTAGGCATTGCTGGCTTCAGCCAGAAACAGTGATAGAGAGAAAAGACAAAAAATAATATTACAAGTATTTCACATGAACCACAGGTCCAATAATTGTCTATAAAATAAAAGCCAAATTCTAATCTGCACTTAATATCATCGTTCTTCACACTGGAATTGGGATCTTCATCTCAGACTCTGGACTGAGGCAATATTCCTCTGGTTTTGAAACAGTCTGTGAGGAGATGCTTTCATTCCTGTTCCTGACAAAAAATCAAAACAAAACTGGCTGTTCTTTTCTCTTTCTAAAAGCCTCCCCCCGCAAGAGGATCTTCCTCTTCCTCTTGATTGTCTCACTAGCATTTGATGTTCACTAATGAAGCTGCCTGGATGAAAAGCGAAACCTTTTCTTCTTTTTCCTCAAAGAAAAAAAGAGTCCAGTTGCCTTTTGAAGAAAAAAAAAAAAAAGCATCTTTGAGACAAGCGTTTCCAGAGATACCAGCCTTTATACTGGGTCCATTTTAGTCACTGGTCTGCAAAGGAATGTAAAGCTAAATCAAAAGGCAAAGGGCAACTTCAGGAAAGTTGACTGCCCAAATAGTGATGGGATCAAACTGCACCCCATCTTTAGTGAAACAAGGGTCATGTGATTGTTTCCCATTAAGGGACCTTCTAACTTGAAGATTTCCTTTGGCAGAGTAGCCACTACATCTACCTGGGATTTGTCGAGGTTACCAGCTGGTATCATTCTGGAAACAAAATTAAGGTTATTGCTACTGTTTTCTGCTTCTCTACTTATACTGAAAAGATAGGGAAACAGTGTTTCTTCTGGATCCAGATTAGTGGCAGTCACAGAGCTGTGTTTTATTACAGGTAGTTGTCGACTTGCAACAGTTCATTTAGTGACTGTTCAAAGTTACAGCAGCACTGAAAAAAGTGACATATGACTGTTTTTCACACTTACGACCTTTGCAGCATCCCCATGGTCACATGATCAATATTCAGACACTTGTCAACTGATTCATATTTATGATGGTTGCAGTGTTCCCGGGGTCATGTGATCACTTTTTGCAACATTGACGAGCAAAGTCAACGGGGAAGCCAGATTCACTTAACAACCAGGTTATTAATTTAAACAATTGCAGTGATTCACTTAACAACTATGGGAAGAAATATCATAAAATGTGGAAAAACTCACTTAACAAAGGTCTCTCTTAGCAACAGAAATTTGGGGCTCAATTGTGGTCATAAGTTGAGGACTACCTGTATTTATTTCTTGGTTGTTTACTCACCTCTTACCAATTAAATTCAAAGCGACATGCCTTCCATTGGGTTTTTAGAATAGCAAAGTTGATGCTATATAATATAGAAATATCCTCACTTTACAATGCCCAATAAATTCCAAACTGCTGTAAAGATAAAGGAAAATCTCTATTAATGTTTATTTTAAGGAAAATATAAAAATGTATTTTCTAAAGATCAGAGATGCATCATCTGAGGATCTTGAAGCTTGCAGACAAACCCTAGAAATGTCTGAAATCTGTTACTATATTGTAATAATTAATGAGGCATAAGAAGGAAGCCATTAAGTACATAGAGAATCTATTCATATTATATCATAAATTAATATCAACATGGTATATTTATTTTAATTATAGATAGGCATATATGTATTTTAATTTAATTTTTATTATAGACTGCCTATTACTTTTTGAAGATGGTCCCTGTATAGGAAATTGAGGTGTTTTATCTGCATCAAGCAAATGTGATTGGATTGGCTCTATCAGGAAGGAGGATTACAAAATTAGGCATCTTAGATTTATATTTTTATATTTTATGTAAAATAATCAGAACAAATCTTTTTGGTATAAAGTTATTTATCATATATTTTGTCTCTCTTATTTGGAATTCTTTTTCTTATTTCAGTAAAAAGAATCACCATACCAATGTTTACAAAGTATTTGCAAAAGCAAAAAAGTATTTTAACTGAATGCATTATTCAGAGCAAATAAACTTGCTCCCAGATCTAATTGGCAAGTAAACAGAACACATTTGTCTTTATTGTTTGCATCTGTTGTGTTAATGACACAAAAGTAAATTAAATCTTTACCATTATGACCACCTCAGCTGTTGTGCATTGACAGCCTGTATTATTTGCAACTGGGATTAGTTTCATATCAGTAGCTGCTGTTTCCATCCTTCTAAAATGTAATGGGGGTCATAGCTATATTTGCTTATAAGGGACCATTTAATTCTTCTCATGACTCCTCACCAAACAGAACCATCCTCTTCTTTTTCTTTTTTCTTTTTAGCATCTCAGTTTCAGGAAATCTATTACTTGCATAGCTCATATCAGATATTTGCAAGAGCATTCATTCTTCCAGAGCAATGGTTTGCCTAACATTTTAAACATTCTTTCATTGCTTTCATACAGTTATCAGTTGGAACCATCAGGATAAGTCACTCCCTACATCTTATAAAATAATAACTAGACATGGAACATTTGTCATCTTTCCACATCTTCGGTTTCAACCTCCATGTTCACATGGTAATTGTAACCCAATATTTGGAGAAATAGAGGTGCCACAATTTGGAGCTCTTCTTTGATATATGTTAGTTTTGATTTTACTTCATTGTAAACTAGCAGTCATGTGAAGTCAGGCAATCTTGTAATTAGAATATTAAATTATTATATGAATCCTGTGGGGGATTTTTTTTCCTATGAATGTTCACTCTGGTGTTACTTTAAGGCAGGGGTGTCAAACTGCCAGCCCACGGGCCGGACATGTCATCCAGAAGCCGCACCCATGGCAATGGCAAAACGATCCTGATACGTTGCACGACATCATGTGACGTCATGAGTTTGACATGTCTGCTTTAAAGTGAAATATTTGTAAATCATAAGATGACTTGTTCAAATGCAGAAACCCTTAGCCTGGTATTTTGCTTTTTTAATTATAGACATATTTTTTTCTTTTCACTTCTCTTTGTTTGTTTTCATACAACCTCTTGAAAACTGGTGTTTTAGGAGAAACTGAAATGCAATCACTTAAGAATTAACACTTGCAGAGCTTCACAGAACAAGCTTCTTTCTAGTTTATTAAGGATCACCCTATATATTTCCTACTCAAAGCATTAAACACAGAAAAAAGGGATGCTGAAAAATTACATTCAGAAATCTTATTTATACCAACCCTATTATAAAATAGGGGTTCTGAGAAGATATATATAAAATATAGGTCTGCAACAAAACCATAAAAAAATGAAGAACCATAAGAGACGGTTCAATTGAGTTGTACATTCAGTGTTTGGCAGTTGACAAAAGGCAAATTCTGACACAGCGTTCATTAAAAAAAAGGTCTCAAAAAAACAATGACCGCTATAAAATCTTATTGAAATATATGGCCCTTCTGCATCTGGAATTCTGTGCACAGTTCTAATCATTACATTTGGAAGACAAAAAAAATTAAAATATTGAAAAGATATAAAACATATGAAGAATGGTTGCAGGAATTTGGTATGTCTAGTATAATAATAATAACTCTGAGGAAGGTGAGAGCTATGCCAGAGTTTCAACCATACTGGACAGGTCTCATCAGAGGAGTCAGACAAAGAGTGTCTCTCCCATAAAAAATATGGTGAGACGTAAATTTCAGAATGCCATACCGGCTCGGATGTCGCCCGGGTTAACAAGGTCCGCGCTAGATATTGGAGTTCCTGGATATCTGGTGAAAAATGGGTTACAGGACTCAGGACTGTTGGCTGAGCAACCAGGGCCAGCAGCTGCAGAATTACTAGAAGAAAAAGTGTTTATGAACTGCATGGGTTTTGGTTGAAACATCTAACTGTTATACACCCACTCATTGCCAAACAGTTCAACAATATACTACAAGGAGGAGAAATTGAAAAGTGGCTAACAACTGGGAAAACCTACCTAATAATGAAAAATCCAGCAAAAGGGGCAACACCAGGTAACTACAGGCCAATTACCTGCTTACCAACAACTTTCAAATTACTAACTGGTGTAGTAGCTGATGCAGTGCAACAGCATCTAGTTGAAAACAATCTCTTTCCACCTGAGCAGAAAGGAAACCGCCCCAATAGCAGAGGAACAAAAGATCAACTCCTAATAGACAAAATGATCTTGGAAAACTGCAAGAGAAGGAAGACCAACCTGAATGTGGCATGGATTGACTACAAAAAGGCATTTGACTCTCTGCCACATGATTGGATAATAAAGTGCCTAGAAATAACAGGAGTCAGTAGAAACATCAGAAAATTTGTGCAAAGATCGATGGCACAATGGAAGACACAGTTGCAGATCAATGGTGAGAGCTGGGAGAGGTTAATATCAAGAGAGGAATATTTCAAAGAGATTCATTATCACCATTACTATTTGTTATTGCACTGTTTCCTCTGTCAACAATACTGAATAACTCAGGACATGGCTATCAAACATCAAAAACATCTGCCAGACTATCCCACCTCCTTTATATGGATGATCTGAAGCTGTATGGAAAAACATCATCTGAAATAGAATCGCTGCTCAACACTGTCCGTATATATAGCCAAGATATTGTAATGGAGTTTGGCTTGGACAAATGTGCCACACTTACTATCAAACAAGGAAAAATAGTGAAAACTGAAGGAATCAAGATGCCCCACGAAAATAACATTAAGAGTCTGGATGAGGAAGAGTACTACAAATACTTGGGTATCCTTCAAGCTGACAACATCAAGCACACTGAAGTCAAGAAAAAGATTAGAGGTGAATACATCAAGAGAGTGAAGAAGATCTTAAAATCCAAACTCAATGGAGGAAATACCATAAAGGCAATCAACACCTGGGCAATCCCAGTCATTAGGTACACAGCTGGAATAGTGGACTGGACTCAAGCAGAACTAAAAGCAATGGATAGGCAGACCAGAAAAATAATGACAATGAATCATGCCCTTCATCCACGCAGTGACATTGATAGACTTTATTTACCAAGGCAAATAGGTGGGCGTGGAATGCTACAAGTACATCAGATGGTTGAAGAAGAAAAAATGGCTTTGGAAGAATATCTGAAGAACAATGATGAAGATGCCCTGAAATTAGTATATCAGGAAGGCTTACTAACTACTGGAGAGACCAAACTGGCCTACAAGAAAGACCAAATGAAGAACAGAATAGAGGCATGGGAAGACAAAGCACTACATGGCCAATACATGAAAAAAATAGCTGGGAAAGCAGATAATAATAAAACCTGGCAATGGCTAAGAGCAGGAAAAATGAAGAAAGAGACCGAGGGACTAATTCTGGCTGCACAAGACCAAGCCTTAAGGACAAATGCATACAAAGTCAAAATTGAGAAGACAGCAACAGACAGTAAGTGCCGCCTATGCAAAGAAGCTGAAGAAACAGTGGACCACTTGGTAAGCTGTTGCAAGAAGATTGCACAAACTGATTACAAGCAGCGGCATGACAAAGTAGCAACAATGGTGCATTGGAAGAGCTGCAAAAAATATCATTTGCCTGTAAGCAAAAACTGGTGGGATCATAAAATAGAGAAAGTCATAAAAAATGATAAAATTAAACTGCTCTGGGACTTCAAAATTCAAACAGACAAGCACCTGCAACATAACACCCCAGACTTAACAATTGTCGATAAGAAAGACAAAAAAGTCTGGATAGTGGACGTGGCAGTGCCTGGAGATAGCAGAAAAGAAGAGAAAGAACTGGAGAAGATAACAAAATACAAAGACCTACAAATAGAAATAGAAAGACTGTGGCAAAAGCAAGCAAAGGTAGTACCAATAGTAATAGGCTCCTTGGGTGCAATCCCAAAACAACTGGAGCACCACTTGAACACATTGGCATTGACAAATTCGCTATTAGTCAATTGCAAAAGGCGGCCTTATTAGGAACTGCTTCCATCCTGCGACGATACCTGTAATACCATCAAACATCCACATCTGCCTATCCCAGGTCCTGGGTAAGGAATCGATAGGTAGACAAAATGCCAAATCCAGTCTGAACATCTGGCTGACTGTGCGATGATCGATAATAATAATAATAATAATAATAATAATAATAATAATAATAATAATATAGGTAGACAAAATGCCAAATCCAGTCTGAACATCTGGCTGACTGTGCGATGATCGATAATAATAATGATAATAGTAATAAAGTTGGAAGGGACCTTGGAGGTCATTGAGTCCAACTCCCTGCTCAGGCAGGAAACCCTACACTATTTTGGACAAATGGCTGTCCAGTTTCTTCTTAAAAACTTCCAGTGTTGGAGCATTCACTGCTTCTGGAGGCAGGTTGTTCCATTGGTTAATTGTTCTAACTGTCAGTAAGTTTCTCCTTAGTTCTAAGTTGCTTCTCTCCTTGCTTAGTTTCCATCCGTTGCTTCTTGTCCTGCCTTCAGGGGTCTTGACTCCCTCTTCTTTGTGGCAGCCCCTGAGATATTGGAATACTGCTATCATGTCCCCCCTTGTCCTTCTCTTCGTTAAACTAGACATACCCAATTCAAGCAACCGTTCCTTATATGTTTTAGCCTCCAGTCCCCTAATCATCTTTGTTGCTCTTCTCTGTACTCTTTCTAGAGTCTCAACATCTTTTTTACATCATGGTGACCAAAACTGGATGAAGTATTCCAAGTGTGGCCTTACCAAGCCATTGTAAAGTGGTATTAATCTAAGGGGCTGCCTCATAAAAAAGGGAGTCAATCTATTTTCCAAAGGACCTAAAGTTAGAACAATGGATGGAAACTAATCAAGGGGAAATCCAACCTAGAAACTAAGGAGAAATTTCCTGACAGAACTATTAATCAGAGGAACAATTTGTCTCCAATAGTTGTGGGTGCTCCAACACAGGTTTTTAAGAAAAGATTGGACAACCATTTTTCTGAAGTGGTATAGTGTTTCCTGTGAGCAAGGGGTTGGATTAGAAGGTTTAGAAAATCCCTTCTAACTCTTTTATTCTGTTATTCTGAAAATAATTAACAGAAACAATACGAAACTGGAATTTCACCTGTTACAGCTATTCTTATGTTTGTTTAGAAATAAATCCCTATAAAGTTTCTTTTAGAGATGAATGACCAGAAGACTACAACTTTAGAACACACATAATAGTTCATGTTTTTAAATATGTTTATATCCTTCAGGGCAATCTTCCAGTTCCCTTCATCCTTACTATTGACAATTCTTGCTGAAGCTGATAAGAACTGCATTTTAGCAACAACTGTGGAGGCACAGATTCACCAGCTTGATACCACAACCATGGTTGACGGAACACTTCCTTGTTCCCAAACAAAAGGATAGATTGAGTTTGAAATAATATAGCTTACCTACAATTCTGTCTTATGTTCATGGATAGAAAAGGCATAATTTGAACTAAGGCTTGCTAGTTCTTCACTCAAAAAATAGCTAAGTATCCTGTTTTTGAAGTGTTTCTGTCAACTTGTTCTTCCCTGCAGATCAACCAGTAACAATAAAACTGTAAATACCACTGAGCTCCTTTCACAATCAAACATATCTTTAAATAATTATAAGATAAACAAATAGCTTGAAAGAAAATACAAGAACCAAGAAGTTTTTTGGGAAACTCAGTTCTATTATGAAATTCAGAAATATATTTCAATTTGTTTCTGAAATATATTCTAATAGGTACAACAGAAGGCTGGACTACAAAACCTCCAAGGTCGCTTCCAGCTCTGTTCTATTTTCTATTCTATTAGTAAAGGTATTCATTAAATTTATACTCTTATATATTGGAAGCCACAATATATCATGCCAATATATTGCTGCTTAAAAAAACATCCATGATAAGAAAACAGTTATAATAAATCCAAAGGACAAAAAAAACTTTAAAAAACCTAGAGGAATGATAAAAATAATAACAATGGTGATTATATAGACATATTCAAGTAGTTTTCTTTATATCAGTACTGTAAGACATTGCTTTCTTCTTCATATATCAGTCCTAATGAATTCTAACCCATGTATTAACTAGAACTGAAGTGAATTCTGCTTAGGTTTTTTTCAATGTCAACCACGTTTGGGACAGAGACATTTTAAAGTTTAAAAAATACACTTTAAATTACAAAATCATATCAATTTGGACCACAAATCGGAATATTTAAGCATCGTTAATTTTTTTTAAAAAAATGATAAATTTCTGGCATAATAGCCATTCTCACCAGAATGGGGCAACCTGTTTTGTGACAAAGAAGAAATTATAGGTTTCCTTTAAGACTTAAAAACAGCTGTTTATTTAATACTGTAGTTGGTAACTTTTCCCCCAGATAAACATGCAATTGTTATATCCATGGGTGTCAGGGAATTCTGATTAGCCCAGGATTGTCTGTAAGGGGAATGTATGAACCTTTATTATCAAAGTTCAACATGTATACAATGTTGCCCCCCCCCCACAACTCACAGTGACTACAAACCCACCAACTTATTACACCATGTGAGTTAATTCCACAGCGCGCTGGCCTCACAAGTCTATCATGCATAAAGTTATGTCCCGTTCAAGAGCCTGACAGCCCATGGATAGGAGCTGTTCTTCAGCCTGTTGGTACGGCTGGCTGTATTTCTATATCTCCTACCCAATGGTAGGAGAGTAAAGAGGTACCAACCAGGGTGTGAATCATCCCTGAGAATTTTCCCCACTCTTCCTGCTAATTGATCGGCACAATTCTTTACCACAATCCCCAGTACCCCATCTGGGCCTGCAGCTTTGCTGGGATTCACAGCCTTCAATACAGCTCTCACTTGGTGTTTGTACAAGGTGAGTGGCTGAGAATCAGAAGGCCAGCCAGCAGGTTCTAGTTCGTTCGCCTCATAATGAGTGAAGAAGATATTCAGTTCCTCTGCCAGCATTGGTATTAACCGTGTTCCCCATATTGCCCTTATGGTTGGTTAAATGCTGCAGTCCCTGCCACATTTGCTTCAGGTTGTTATCTGCTAGGTGGTTCTCCACCTTGTGTTTATATTGTTGTTTCACCATCTTAATGCCTCTTCTGAGATTTGCCCTGGCCTCTCTGTATGTGTCCCTGTCCCCTGCCTTAAAGGCAGAGTCCCGGACTCTCAGGAGTAATCGTACCTCTGCAGTCATTCAGGGTTTGCAATTCCCCTAGACTCTGATACACTTATCCGTTGTCACACTATCAGTGCACACTTTGATGTAAGAGAGTATGGCATCCACGTATACATTCAGATCTTGATGTTCAAATACACTACAGTCAGTGATTTCAAAGCAGTCCTGCAACTGACTGAGAGCACCCTCTGGCCAGGTTTTAACCATTTTCGTGACTGTCTGAGTTCTTTTCCTGAGAGGGACATACTTCGGGACCAACAGGAGTGAGAGATGGTTAGATGTACCCAGGTGGGGGAGGGGGAATGCTCTGTATGCCTGTTTCAGATTAGAGTCTAAAGTGTTCTTCCCTCTGGTGGAAAATTGCACATTCTGCACAAACTTGGGGAGAACTGTCTTTAGACAAGCTTGATTGAAGTTCCCATACACGACAAGAACGCCCTCGGGGTGAGTTTGCTGCTGCCTGGACATGATGTCATATAGCTTGGACAGCACCGCACTGACATTGGCATCAGGTGGAATATAGACAGCTATAATAATTACCACAGTAATTTCCCTAGGCTGATAAAATGGCCTGCATGTTACAGTCATCAGTTCCACATCTGGGGAGCAGTACATGTAAACTACTCTACTGTTAGCTAATCGCTATGTATATAAACACAGAGTCAAAATATTGGCCAGCCAAAATATTGGTCAAAACCTCACACCTTTTTATGGGTTTGTGATGTGTGTGATAAATGTAAAAACTGTGTGATCACCCCTTTGCCCATTCAGATTGCTGATTAGAATGAACCAAAGTAACACAACAACATATCCAGGCTTTTGAATTCCTGACAATTCTACATCAGACATTGCATGGGAGTTTACACCATTCAGTCTACAGGTGGTCCTTAGGTTAGCATGGAATTTGGGACATGAACTGTTGTCCCTAAATGATGAGGTTATAAAGCGCAACATCACATGACCATAGTATGATGACATTTCCGGCAATCCAGGTGGCTGAGGTTAAATGAGGATCAAACAAGTCCTTAAGCAAGGACCTCGCATGACTGCAACTTCCAACTTCCTGCTGACTTCCCCATTAATGTTGCTTTTGGAAGCTGGCAAGAAATGTTGGAAATCACACTTATGAGACTGTGGGAATGCTGTAACCACATGAACTCATAGGTTCCTCTTGTTCAGTGTGGTATAAATTTGAAAAGAGGCTGATCAGGTAGTCATAACCCAAGGACCATCTGTTCAGAGTTTGACATGAGATTCAAAACTGGGTTGGATAACTAGATATTGGTTGTTATAATTTTCTACAAGGAATGTGATACCATGGGTCAATTGTACATGGGATGATGTAAGTCATTTGTACTGTATGCATCTTAGGCTCGGTTCAGAAAAAGGCTTGACTGTAATGAAGAGATTGATAGCTGAGTAAGGCTCAATGCATCTTACCTCCTGCAAACGCTTCTTCAACATTTTTCCTTTTGTTGGAAAAGAATTTTTAAATAAATTAATTAAAATATAATGATGTATTGATATGAATTAAACAAATTTATATCAGCTCTGAAGTTAATTCTGTATAATGCAAATCAGGGTATGAATAGACGCTTTGAAGTTTGAAAGCTAGGAATTGAAAGGCATAACATTTTAAATCATGTTTTGGCCTAGTATCACTGTGAACTGGGGTTTAATATTTAATAATAGAATTAGTGTTGATATAATTTGTAACTATTCATAAGTCTGGGCAGGGCAGGACAATTTCAGTGAAAGAAAAGTATATTTGTTTACAGTTTCCATCCTATTAGATGTTTATTTAAAGATATATTTATACAATACATTTCTAGACAAGAATAAAAATGAAATAAACTAACAATGCACACGACTAATACAGAATCATCATGAGCAAAGCCCAGTATTGGTAACATCTGAATCAGTCTCAGTTTGTCTTTGTTCCATATGAATTAGAGAATTCTAGTTCACTTTGCTTGCAGAATATTTAATCTGGATATAAACTCATTTGGTGTAAGCATACCATTTTTAAAAAAAAAATAATTCCACAGTCATTTCCAGATTTTCTTTTTTCTTAGCTCTACAGTTTTATTATTCTGAACTCCTGTTCTAAAGTCTTAAGTATTTACTCTAGAGATAGCTGTTGCAGAAGTGCAGAACAGCCATATGTCGTATTCTTCTAAGACAATTCCTCAAAGAAGCAGGCATTGTTTATTTGCCTTCTATAAATCCACTGAGGTTTTAACTTGATATGCTGAAGAATGAGATCCTCCTTTGTTTTGTTTTTAATAATATTCCAGGATGAAAATTTCTATAAGCAGGGAAGCCAATAAAAGAATGCCAGGAACATGGTGGAATTACAACTCATAGAGCTTTTGTGATAGTATTTGTTTTAGCTTAGTCACATCTACCCTCTGGGCAGACTAACTGCCACAATACCTTAGACTTATTATGGACAACTTTCTGTTATGCTACACTGTCATTTATCTTTTCATTTCTAAGTAATCTGAATGCTAAACAGTTGTAACTTCTCATTGCTATCCAAACTCCACATAATATAGAAATCTTTTTTTTCAGAGAAAGTAGAATGAGTTTTTGATTTTTACTATTCATATTAGCAGTAAGAATTTGTTATTCCAAACTGCCGTATATAAATGTTCAATTATGCTTTAACTGCATCTGTAATCCAATTCTAATTTCCATGGTCAAACATTATTCAGAGGAACTGCCATTGACCTCGTATCTGTAATATTACCATATCTGTATTATAGTAATTTAATTGCCATGGGGTTTCAAAGAGAATTGTGAGTAGGTGTAAGAAGGAAACGATGTTTACATTAATTACCATCGTTTATTATAAGGCATCACTAGGATTCAAACAAACAAAAAAGAACTATGGAATACTAAGAGTGCAACTGTGATTTGTATCTGGAGCTTCTTAAAGGAATTGCGCAGTTACCCTTGTGGTTCTTTAATCAAAATGATGATAACCATGACTTGAGCATAAAGTTTGAGATGAAGCCAGCCATAATCACCAATAGTAGCCAATGAAACGCCAGAAAAACCAATGAGGCAAGTTATTAACAATAGGCCCATTTCTCCCATCCATTTCTTTTCTTGAAAAAAATCTGAAAAAAGATCAATAGCAGACATCAGCAATCAAGTAAATGAACATAATATGGAATTGGATAAAACTGGATAAAACAGAAGATATTCTGAGACACAGGGAGGGGTGAGTAATTAGCCAGTGTTATTTTCTTGATGCACCCTTCAAACTCACTGACTTTTCTTATCTTAATTTTACATTACATTTCTTATCTTCATTTTACTTTAATATGTATGTATGTATATATGTATGTATGTATGTGTATATATGTATGTATGCATACACCCATGTACCTAATTTTTGCCCCATGAATAATGGGATCTGGTCTTTCAAGAATTCAAATATCACTTCTGTTGTTGCTAATCTCATTATGCCTCTGCTTAATAATAATACTTTATTTTTAAAAATCTCATTTTCCTTCAACTTAGTTAACTAATCTATCCCAGTAATCAGCCAGTTGCTTTTGCTGAACTATAGCTTCCAGCCTACCCAGTCCAAAATGGCATTTATAAGAGATGCTGGTAATTATTGTTGAATACTGCTTTTGTATTGTTATAATGGCAATAAGGCCTCCCCATCTGAAGCTCATAGATTCAAGAAGATTTTCTTTAGTACTAAAGCAAAATGACAAAAATAGATACATAAATTGCCTACTAATAGTTAAAGGCCAGTACATTTTTATTGAAAAATACCTTTTAATAAATAGGCATAGATTTATGCTACAAATGTAAGTTTATTTATTAGGTGAAGGTTTCCCCTGTCCAGTCATATCTGATTCTAGTAGGCGGTATTTATCTCCATTCCTTAGCTGAGCGAGCCAGCATTGTTCAAGGTTGACTTAGCCTTCCATCCTTTGGAGGATGGTAAAATGAGGACCCAGATTGTTGGGGGCAACATGCTGACCCTGTAAACTGCTTAGAGAGGTCTGTAAAGCTCTGTGAAGCAGTATATAAGTCTAAGTGTTATTGTTATTGTCCGAAGACATTTCCATGTTCATGTGGCCAGCGTGACTATATGCCAAGGTGCACAAAACGCTGTTACCTTTCCACCAAAGTAGTATCTATTTATCTACTCATATTTGCATACTTTTGAACACTAGTGGGCAGGAGCTTGAGCAAGAATGGGAGCTCAGCCTGTTGCACAGCTCTGAAGTCTCCAACCTGAGCTGTCAGCTTTCCAGTCAACAAGACCAGCATCTTTAATCAGTGAGCCATTGAGCCCTCTTGTGTATTTATTAGGTATCCGTATTTGAGGTGGAAATGATGATTCAGTGTTCTGGTGGGCACAGAAATCACATCTGTTGGTAACCCAACTTTGAAGAAGGTATGTTTATATCAGAGCTCATGTTGTTGATGCCTAAAAAAGTCACCTTTGATTTAAAGAAAGTGGTATAAAGTGTGCAACCACAAATGTTATAATCTTTTCCTTGGAATACAGATCATTGAACAGCCCTAATATCTATGTCAATATAAGTTCTCTAAAATTCTCTAAAATCCCCAAAGAAATAGTTACCCTAATTAATCACACCGATTTGCTCTAAAGATGCTGTTATATAAAGGAATTTAGAATTGGCCTTGGGCATAGGGAAGGAACATAGATCAAGAAATGGACAAAGCCAAGATTCAAGGAATAATCATTGCTTTAGTAATGTGTAATAGCAATTGCCAGAACCAGCAATGCAAAAGAAACCTTCTCAGCAGCTAACGAGAGAAAAATCCAATTGACTCACACAAGCACCAGTCGCCCAGATTACATCCCCCACACAGGAAGATGCCGGGACTCTGAGTGGACCCGCCCCTGCTCTACCCTCCTTTGACGATGAAGGAAAAAATGACCCAATGGTGAGTCGACAAATCCTGCCTGCCAGGTGTTGGCTTACAAAGGGGGGGAGCTATATTTGCCAGAAGTGCTCCATCTTAATGCTCTCAAACACAGTCACGATGTAAAGCAGGCTGGACACTTTGGATACTTCCCAGACACTTGATCAGTGGGTGAGAGGGTGGGAAGAAGTTTGGAAAAACACAAAAACTGCTTTAAAAAAGACTTTTGAGACCTATAAAAAGCAGGCTGATAAAAAGAGGGCTCCCCAAAGAACATTCCAAGTTGGGGAAAAGGTCTATCTGTCAACTAAATATCTATGCCTCAAATTGCCCAGCAAGGAATTTGGACCAAAATTCTTGGGGCCTTTCCCCATAGTAAAGATCATCAACCCGGTCACAGTAAAACTAAAACTCCCTAGATTTTTAGAGAAAATTCACCCAGTTTTCCATTGTAACTTGTTGAAGCCTTATCGGGGCTCCACTTTAAGACCTCCCCCAAAGAAAGCACCTGGGCCCCTCATAGTTGCAGGGCAGACCCACTATGAAGTAAAACATATTCTTGATTCTAGAATTTTTAAAGGAAAATTGCAGTATCTAATCCAATGGAAGGGATACCCGTTGTCTGAAGCTACCTGGGTGAAATCCAGTGAAGTGAAAGCTGACAGATTGGTCAAAAGGTTTCATATGAAACACCCCAACAAACTGAAAGATAACTCTTAACATATGCTTTTGTTTACTTTATAGGATCCGTCCTTCTTGTAAGGGGGGCTGGATGTCAACGCTGCAAATATTGTATATTCTTGCTTTTGACAATATGCAGAATTGTCTGGTAAATATGGGGTTAATAAAGAGCAGAAGGGGCATAGCTTCGGCACTAACAAAGTTAAGCCAAAAACTGAATCCTCCCTCCCCCAAACACCCATAACAAAGCATAACTCACTCCTTCATTTTACAGTCATCAATCACATTCTCCAATTAATGTGAAGTGTGAAGTGCCCCTCCTGTTGCAGCTGGGCTGACCTTGGCCACACTGTGCTCAGACATTGTTATGATTAGCTAGCATATTTTCCCATCCACCAGACTATTACTATCTGCTTTAACTCTAGAAGTGCTATACAGGCTAAATAAAACAGGTTTGGTTCTTCATATATGGCAAGCAAGAACATCCGATGTTAGCAGTCTTGACATCTGGCCCTCCTTACAAAAAGGACAGACCCTGGAATATAAACAAAAGTATATGTTAAGGGTTATTTTTTGGTTTGTTGGGGTGTTTAACATGAAACTTTTTGACTAATCTGTCAGCTTTCACTTCACTGGACTTCACCCAGGTGGCTTCAGACAATGGGTATCCCTTCCATTGCACTAGGTACTGCAATTTTCCTCTAAAGATTCTAGAATCAAGAATACGTTTCACTTCATAGTGGGTCTGTCCCGCAACCACTAGGGGCCCAGGTGCCTTCTTCGGGGGAGGTCTTAAAGTGGAGCCCCGATAAGGCTTCAACAAGCTACAATGGAAAACTGGGTGAATTTTCCCTAAAAGTCTAGGGAGTTTTAATTCTACTGTGACCAGGTTGATGATCCTTACTATGGGGAAAGGCCCCAGGAATTTGGGTCCCAATTTCTTGCTGGGCAATTTGAGAAGTAGATATTTAGTTGACAGATAGACCTTTTCCCCAACTTGGAATGTCCTTTGGGGAACTCTCTTTTTATCTGCCTGCTTTTTATAGGTTTCAAAAGTCTTTTTTAAAGCAATTCTTGTTTTTTTCCAAACTTCTTCCCACCCCTTCACCCACTGATCAAGTGTCTGGGAAGTGGAGGGCAACTGAGGATATTCAGGTATTGGGCTGAACTCTTTCCCTGTGGCCACTCTGAAGGGCGTGTAGTGGTGCTGCTGTGCACAGAATTATTGTACGCCACCTCTGCAAAAGGGAGGAGATCAGTCCAGTTCGTCTTTTGGTAAGAAATGTAGCATCTAAGATATTGCTCCACCATTTTGTTAGCAGCTTCTGTGGCCCCATTGGTGGCCGGATGAAAAGCAGATGATAACCCTTGAGATGATCCAATCAATGTAAGGAAATTTCTCCAAAACTTTGCTGTGAATTGCACCCCCTGTCTGAAATTATTTGCTTAGGGGTGCCATGCAGCCGGTAGATATGTTTCAGGAACAATTTGGCCAGTCGTTGGGCAGATGGGAGTCCTTTGCAGGCGATGAAATGAGCCTGTTTCGAGAACAGGTCTATTACAGTCCAGATGACAGTATTTCCCCTACTTTCAGGTAGGTCTACTATAAAGTCCATAGCTATTTCTTCCCAGGGTTGAGAAGGGTCTGCCACAGGTTGCAGTAACCCAGGAGTTTTCCCCAGGATTCTTTGCATTGTGGCACATACAGTACAACTTTTTACATAGTTTTCCACATCTACAGTGTGGTAAAGAGACGAAGAGGCCCATCTTTTTTCTCTTTGAACAACACAGGGGCTCCCACAGAAGATTTGGCCCGTTCGATAAACCCCCTCGCTAGGTTTTTGTTCACGTATTGCTGCATCTCCTCCATTTCGAGGGGGGACATAGCATACATCCTCGGACGTGGGAGTTTGGCTCCCCGTCGGGGAATCGAACCCCGGTCTCCCGCATGACAGGCATACTATACTATACTAACGATAAAGATCTTTTGTCCTGGGTTCAAATCCCGGACGAGCCCCCAAATTGGAAGATCCCCACCGCTTTTTTTTAAGTCTGAGAGAACGATTTGAGGAACCATCCATTGGCCTCAAAGCGGCAGGACAAATTCACAAAATAAAACAAGCCGGAAGGCCTATCCTGGAGGGGTGGCCTGAGCAGTCCCTCATCCATTACTTCATCGAGGGATTAGAAGATTACCTCTCTCAGGCCTGCATCTATCGAGAAGTACCTGATCGGCTGCAGGAGTGGTACCAGACAGCCGTGAAGCTAGATGTTAAGCTCTCTCACTATAAGAAGCCTCCCCCACATGAACCCGAGCAGCAACCAGAGCTACCTGGACAGCAATCACCCCCACAAAAGCCTTCAACTACTGCAAGGGCTGAGAGACCCAGGCCACCTACATGCCCTTCCTTCAAGTGTTTCTGGTGTGGACAAGGAGGACATCGAGCGACCACCTGTCCAGTCCCCTACCCCCGACTGCAGAGCAAGCCCAAACCAGCAATACAAAAGAAACCTGCTCAGCGGCCAACAAGAGAAAAATCCAACCGACTCACGCAGGAACCTGTCACTCAGGTTACACCCCACACACAGGAGGACGCCAAGACTCCAGATGGACCCGCCCCTACTCTACCCTTCTTTGACAGCGATGATGAAGGAGAAAATTACCCAATGGTGAGTTGACAAATCCTGCCTTTTTCACTGGCCATCAAACTTATAATCCCTAAGTCTGGGGCACAAATAGACTTGAACGTACTAATTGATTCAGGATGTACCCGCTGCATTATTAGTCTGGTGTTTGCCATGAAAATGGGCATAAGGGCAAAACAGCTTTCCAAACCGGTGAGATTTGAGCAAGCCGATGGCTCCCTGATGGGTGGGACTCTTATCACACAATTAACTGAACCTTTATGCCTAGAAATAGGTGCACACTGGGAGTTTATTCGCTTTCTGGTGGCTCCAAAAATGACTGAAGCAGTGATGCTAGGACTAGCCTGGTTAGACAAATGGAAGCCGTTTATCTGGTGGGAGAAAGGAATGAGAATTGTGAGACTACCTATAGGGCCTGATCCCCCCATTGATTCAACAGATGTTACTGGGCATCTTAGGCCACCCAATGAGCGAGTGCATATGGCCGCCTCACTGCCTCCAGATGAACCAGTCATCCCCAAGGAATACCGGGACCTGGCGAAGACATTCAGTGAAAAAGAATATGATGCCCTACCCCCTCACAGACCTAATGACTGCTCCATCGAACTGGTGCCCGGAGACAAACTCCCATGACCAAGGATGTATGCTATGTCCCCCCTTGAAATGGAGGAGATGCAGCAATACGTGAACAAAAACCTAGCGAGGGGATTTATCGAATGGACCAAATCTTCCGTGGGAGCCCCTGTGTTGTTCAAAGAGAAAAAAGATGGGTCTCTTCGTCTCTGCATAGACTACAAGGGACTCAATGCTGTAAGTGTGGAAAATAAATACCCCCTCCCCCTCCTAAAGGATTTATTGACCCATCTGTCTAAGGGGAGTGTCTTCACTAAGTTAGACCTAAGAAAGGCATACTATCGGGTGAGAATAAAAGAGGGAGACGAGTGGAAAACTGCCTCTAACTGTCCTATGGGGAGCTATCAGTTCAAAGTCATGCCATTTGGACTACAAGGGGCCCCAGCTGTATTTATGCAGTTGATTAATGAAGTTCTACATGATCACTTGTACAAAGGGGTTTTGGTGTATCTTGATGATATCCTAATATACAACATAAATATGATTGATCACATAAAGTTAGTGAGAGAAGTGTTAAAGAAACTATTGAATGCCAAGCTTTATGTCAAATTGTCAAAATGTGAATTTCACCAAACCCAACTAGACTATCTTGGCTACCGAATTTCCAATGAGGGTATTGAAATGGATCCAGCCAAGGTGAAAACTATAATCGAATGGCAGCCCCCAAGGACTCGCAAACAGCTCCAGAGCTGTTACATTATATGATATGAGAAAAATGAGTCCTTGGTTTATTTTAAATACATTCAGGATTTAATATAAGTAATTCAGATAGTTTTGTGAATTTTAAGCTGTAGCACTGGATTTAGAAAAACAGTTCACTGATGTTCATTATATAAATATATTATTATATACAGATGATTTTATAACTACAAAAATATGTAGTCATATTTTAATAGCAATACCTGTAGGGTATTACATGTTAAATACCAGCCTGGAATGCTTGTTTATCCCAAGTAAAAAATAAGAAATGTCAACAGATAATGCCTTTGGTCCTGTTTACTTTACAATGAAATGAATAAATAGCAACTCAACCTTCTACATATTGCATCTTTTTATATTGTCTCTATTTTTAATTATTTTGTTTGTTTACCACAGCTGTCAGCTGAATTAGCCATTTGTATAATTTGCTGCAATAGATTGCCTTGGGAAATGTAATTGTAATAGTACTAATCATTGAGTTCAGTGCAGTTTACTCAAAAGTAAGAATTTGAGAGCCTTCTGTAGTCTTTAGGATATTAAAAGTAACTAAACAACTACCTTCTAATTAAGAAAGTGCCAAACTATTTCATCAACTTGCAGTTGTTATAAAATCTTTTACACTGATGGAGATTTATGAAGATTCTGAATTGATTTATGGCTGACAAAACTATTTCTCTGTGCCATGATGTTTACTAATAACAAAGATGCTACTTACGTCAAATATCACCCTTTGTGACAATTTGCAAATAAGCAATAATTATGCAAATGAACTTCCATGATCTATGCCATTATTGAACAAAGCAAATCATTGTTGGCCCACGAATCACTAGTCTACACATTATCATTTACTTATTGGATAATCTCATCAATTATGCATAAGTCTTAGGACAGGTAACAATTACTAAAGAAATATCAGCATCAGTAGAATAAGAGCAGCATGGTGACCTAGAGGTAGAGCTCTCACCTCACAATCAGGAGGCTGTGACTTCAATCCTAAGTAGCGGCAGATATTTCTCTCTCTGGGCACAAAGAGAAAATATCTGCTGTGAACTCCACATGGGCATCTGGAAGGGCATCAGGCCAGTAAACACTAGTTCCATTCAGTTATCCTGACTCCATCCTTATGCAAGAGATTACAGGATCTTTAAAAGAAAAAAATCAACAACAATAGAATCTTGGTGGGCTACAGAAGTAGAATATTCTCATCATTTTCCAGTGGACCATAGGAATTCTTTTTTTTTTAAATTTGCAGAATTCAGTTACTTCATAGGTCTCCACATTAAGTATACTCAAAGTATACTTTGCTATTGGATGATGGGCACTTGACTAAAGGAGTTCCCACACTTATTCCAGTAGGAAATTAGTTGGTTGACTGACTGAGGAAAAAAGCACTTGCAATATTTAGTTTGACATCTTTATGGGATTCTCTAATCCATACCCAAGAGCACTCTATTAGCTTTAATTACTGTAGCAGCAAATTGAGCAGTCACACAATATTCATTGAGTTACCTGTCATGAACCTTGGATTCTTTTCCTATAATCTGGCTAATTCTGAGCGTTATTGTAAAGAGATGAAAAATATCCTTTCTTCTAAATGTAGAAGGCAGTAAAATAAAGCTATGGCTATTCCTAGAAAAAGAATCTGAGCTTGGTGTATTGATAATATGGCATTAATTATTAAAATTTTAATTCTTTCTATAGACAATTATGTACCAAACTATATCCCATTTTTTTCTAAGCAATGGTAATTATAAACAAGGACACACTCTAAAGGTAAAACTTGCATTTTGCTATGTCTATCTGTGAATCTCTGGAGCTGTTTTAATTATTGGAGCACACTGGCCAAAAATATCAGGCACAAGACAAAAGATAATTTCTATGAAATAGAATATCACTATCCTTCAATACCAAATCCAGGATAAAACTGCAATGGATTATCACCACAATAATGTCCAGTTTAGAAGATATCAAAGGCTTCTAATGGGAAGTTGCTGAACAGAAATAGTGGGCAAAATGTATCTTTCCTATTTCCATAGGTTTAATCCATCCAATAGCTATGTAGAAGATATTTTGTTTAGTGCTAATATGCAGGAACTTGTAATTTCCACAATTTTATACAATTTACATAATATAAGAGAGAAGATATTGTTACATGGATTAAGACAATCCTTATTTGGTTTTGGTGTTCTGTGCCAAGGGTTAAAGCTAGGATAGTGTGATGGAATATGCACTTGAACAAATAAGGAGTGTCACATATAGAATATATAATAGAGTTGATGTTTACAAATAGTAAACTTTATTTTTAAATATTTTTGCAACCTTCTGGGGTCACATTACTAGCCCATGGCCCAGGTGGACACACCTGTTACACCTAATTATGCTTTTGGGGGGTTCTTGATTATTCTCCTTTGTAACTACACTCCAAGAGATGCTCATTGTCAACTCTTATATCCTTTCACATAATTCTGATTTCCTTCCTTCCTTCCTTCCTTCCTTCCTTCCTTCCTTCCTTCCTTCCTTCCTTCCTTCCTTCCTTCCTTCCATTTTTCCTATATTTCTCTTTGTATAGGCAATTTCCAGAGATATATTCCCCAAGCCCCAGAATTCCCCTGTCAGCATAACCATTGATAAGTCTTCTGGGAACTGATTCAAAAATATGGACGTTGCCGAGGTATAAATGCCATTGTAGATCAAGCCAATACAATTGTCACACAAACATGTGAAGAAGCATCTTTTATTTTCTCTATCTTCAGCTATATTGTTGGGTTTATGTTTTCATTTTTTATTCTTTCTGGAATTCATGTGAATTGTTTTCATTAGGGAACAACTGGAAAGATATTACTTGGCTTTTAATGTCTTGACAAGGAACAGTTGTTTTCCCAGCATTAAAAGTTGCTAGACGTATTTAGAAAGTTTTTGAGAAAAAAATCATTTTAATCTCTATTCACATGAAAAATTGATAGTTTGGGATAATAGCTGTTTAAAGATTCAGATAAATGTTCTTTTTTTCTAGAGAACTTGGATAGAAAAGCTTGGTAATATCTTAAATCATCGTATTGTTAATAATTCTTTCAAGACGGTTAACTATTGCAAAAAGAACTTAGGCCTCATTAATCTGCCAAGTAGCAATACATTCAGTTAAAACTTCTTTTGACTGCTCCATTCAGGCTCAGTGCCTTAGCAGTTTCTAAACTTTCCAAATTACTTGTTTTATTGGAAGATATTTTAGAAAATTGTAAACTTATAGTTTTTTTTAAATAGACAGCTTAAAAGTGTTACTAAGATAGATACTGGCAATTCAAAAGAATTTTGGAATAAAGAGTTGAAATGAATCAATAATCTCAGGTTTTAAGGAATCTTAAAATCTTAAAATGAGACTAATTCATCCAAATGTTTATGGGACATTTCTGCAGATGTTTTGAAAGAATTAGATGTCAATCTTTTTACCCTGGGGGTGTAATATGTTTAAGGAGATTCTGGCACATATGAAATTGGCTTGCTCTATAGTACTTGCATTTGAAGCTGATATTAAAACCATCAGTAATACTATTTTATGTAAAGAAATAAGGTTAAGCTGTATTGATGTGATACTGAAATATATATACTGAAAACCTGGAATTTATCAGTTTATAAATATCTCTGGATTTTCTTTCTTTTGTTGGAAAAAAAAAACCATGACTCTGAGCTTATATGTAGTTTGAAGGCATGTGCTCATTTTCCAACTGTGAGCTGCTTTTTATTGGTATAATTCAAAGACTAATTAACATTAAACTGCAATGGTGAGTTTTAATTCCATGTTTATAAATGGAATCTCTAGTATGTCTGTTCTAAAATGTGTAATCTGCTTTTTTTAAAAGAAACCATTTTCATGTGTATTGATTATGATTTTTGAGTGCTTATAATGCATGCACTTTTTCATATTTAAAATAAATAGTATTTATTCCTTTTTTCCTTATGCTTTATATTAATAAAAATAACAATGTTTAAATACAAAGGTACTACATAAGCAATCCTGTCAATGGCAAAGTATTTCTCCAGTTAAAAAATCTGCTCCTGTAGTCTTATAATTTTTCATTATTTTTACAGTATGTATGACATAATTTTTTAACACTAACATTTACAGAATTCACTTCTGTTCCACTCAACATATTACTCTTCAGCATATGTTAAGCATACATTACATATTTATACAATATCCCCTTCCTTCCTTTCTTCCTTCCTTCCTCCCTCCCTCCCTCCCTCCCTCTCTCCCTCCTTTCTTCCTGCCTCCCTCCCTCTTCACAAAATCAAGCTATCTTTGCTCAGATCTATTACATCTGTCTCTGTATTCTTGATTTTACATGGCATACCATTTCATTTCATGCATTAATTTATATTCTTTACAATCAAATCATATTCCATGGTCATGTCAATAAGCTCATAGATATTGATGATTTACATTTGTCACGAGTTTGGTTAAATTGAGTCTTTTTAACATGACTCAATTTGTAGTTTGAATTGCCAGCTTTTGAACAGGTAGCTTTTCATTCACTGTTTCTCTCTCCCATTCATTTATCCATTCATTTATTTCTGGATAGCTTGCATAATATCTAATGTAGATATTCCCAATGCATGCCTTTTCCTTCAAGAAATTGTTCATCTAAGAGAAATATGCATGCACATGGTAAGCTACTATGCAACCTTTTCTGATACTGTTCATAATCTCTGTAAAGGAAATCTCTCTGCATAATAAATTATATGGAATGAATGTTATGTTCAGATTAACAACAGTTTACCTTGTTTTGACTACACTACAGTATTTATTTTTCCAAACAACCATTGGCATTTGTTCCAAGGTTGGGAATCTTCCTTTGTGGGTTCTTCAGAACTTTCTTTGACTGTGCACTTTTGACCAAGAAGGTATAAAAATTTCCAGTCATGGTGATTTGGGAAAAACTGAAAACTATAATGAAGGCTGTAAAATAGGCCCATCTCCCCCTCCCCTCTACTCCCCCACCCACTTTGTAAATATATTTTCTCCCTAGAGAATTTTAGGGATTTTTCAAGCCAGTGGATTACAGTGGGTTAAGGTGTGGAACTAGGCCTGGGGAGAACCAGTTTCAAATCTACCCCTAACCATGAAAAAATTGTTATAACTTTTTTATAACCACAGGTACTTACTCTTTCACATTAACTTACCTTATAGCTTTGCTATTTTGTAGGATAAAATTGAAAGAAGCCTTTAACTAGGGAAGGAAAGGTGAACTATAAATCTAATGAATAAATATAGCAAACATGCTTGTTTGCTTTATCCATGATTAAGTTTGGATTTATCATAAGAGAAGAGCTGTAAATAAGATATAACAGAAGACCAATGATAAATTTGCCAGAAAGAGCATTATTTCTTCATGATGCGGGCAACAGTTTCAGTTTAAAGCCACAATTTAAAGAGATATATGAAGGAATTGGTATCCGTAGATGACAGACTGCCAAAGCTTTGTTGTTTATTAAGGACTCATACCTGGAATAAAAATAACAAAATCCTTCTGTCAAATTTGTGGATCTAAATAGATGCATGGGAAAGGGATGAAAGGGAAAGGCTGCATTTGCAATTGTGTTGCAATTTATATCATTCCTAGAAATAAGAGTGACAAATATAGATAATGCTAACAGAATGCATTACTATTTATTAAAGTCGCGCTGTCCAATCCAGTGATGAAGAATGGACATGCTTTAAATACAGATCAAATACTAAATAGAATGTAATGTTATGCACTGATTTCATGAATATGCTGATATACATGTCTGAGTTTGTATGTGTGCATATATTCACTTTCATTCCAATTCCTGAAGAAATAGAAGGAATATAGTTTACCGAACCAGATAATAATACATTATGCTAATTTATATAATAAAATAATTTGTATTTGTTTGGTCTTAATGTGAAAGACAAGCATTCTTTCTAGCTAGGTTGATTTTATAGTATTGTATTTATATTAATATAAATTATACAGTTATCTTTTAATATTATCAGCAGCCCAAAGTTTCTGTATTGCAAAATGGGGGGCTAATAACTTTTACAAATAAATAAATAAATTCAGAAATATATGTCTGATTCCTAAAAATATAAAAATATATGACTAACTGGGAAAGAATTTTAGAAATGTAGAAAGCAATCAATGTACTATTTTATCATACACGTTTAAGTATCTGAAATACCAAATAAATCTCCCTGTGTTCTGTCCCTCAATACTTTTTCTAAGAATATTTCCTTTAAAATAGATTTTATGTCTCTTTCCAAACCTTGGGAAAGAAAAACAATTGCCAAGAAAATTGAGGAAAAGAAATGGCAGATTGGAGGTGGGCAAGGGTCATAAACACACAGAAATGGAGGCAGATTGTTATCTGGGAAAAGATCTTAGGTGACTGGACAAAGAGATGCAGCCAAGGCAACATTCAGAGTCCACACTAGCTGGTGGGTGGGGCAAGATATTTCTAACAGACTCTCCCTATCATCTCAGGCAATAAGAGAGATAGGAGTAGGGGAATTGAATGCTCTGTTAATATAGCCTTGCAATGAAATAGAATTATCTCATCTGGTTGTTATTCCTGCCTCATTTACCCTGGAAGGCAAACAGAGATGGATAATAATGGGCAAATATTTGTTGGGACAAATGTTATAAAAATTTTCCCAATAAAAATACCTCTTGGTGACATTTAAATCAAACACACCATTCTTAAAAGATTTACAATGGCATTTGGCAAGAAAGAGGTGTCCAGGATGATAATAAATGAAATAATGCCAGGGTGAATACACACACATATACATGTACACACACATACATGTGTGTGTGTGTGTGTGTGTGTGTGTGTGTGTAAATGTTAAGAGAAATACAGAAAAAATATAAAAAACACATTCAAAAAGAGTGGGGAAAAAAGAAGTTACAATGCCACTGAAAAAAAGTGGTTTATTCTGGGCCCTCACACTTATGACCATTGCAACAGCCCCATGATCACATGATCAAAATTTGGGCACTTAGTAACCAGCATGCTTTTATGACAGTTGCAGTATTCCACATCATGTGAACATCATTTGCAACTTTCCCAATTGGCTTCAAAAAGCAATGTCAATAGGAGAAATGGATTTACTTAATGTCCACGTGCTTCACTTACTGCAATGATTTGTTTAACAACTGTATTAAAAATGTTGAAACGTTGGGCACAACTCACTTCAAGAATAGAATAGAATAGAATAGAATAGAATAGAATAGAATAGAAGCCAGAAGCAGAAGTCAGAATAGAATAGAATAGAATAGAATAGAATAGAATAGAATAGAATAGAATAGAATAGAACCTTGCAGGTCTTCTAGTCCAGCCCCTTTCTCAAGCAGGAGAATCTATATCATTTCAGAAAAGTGACTGTCTAGTCTCTTCTTAAAAACTTCCAGTGATGGAGCACCCATGATTTCTGGAGGCAAGCTGTTCCACTGGTTAATTGTCCTCACTGTTAGGAAGTTTCTCCTTAATTCCAGGTTGCTTTCTCTTTGATCAGTTTCCAACCATTGTTCCTTGGTCCTGTCTTCTGGTGCTTTGGAGAATAATTCAACCCTTTCTTCTTTGTGGAAGCCCCTCAAATACTGGAATACTGCTATCATGTTACCCCTATTTCTTCTTTTCTTTAGACTAGCCAAACCCAAGTCCTGCAGCTGTTCTTCATATATTTTAGTCTCCAAGCCTTTGATCATCTTAGTTGTTCTTCTGTGAATTTTTTTCCAAAGTCTCAACATCTTTTTTGTAGTATGGTGACCAAACTTGGTTGCAATATTCTTGCTTAGCAGCAGAAATTTTGATCCCAGTTCTTGTCATAAGTTAAGGACTATTTGTAATAAGTTTGTATGTTTGGGGATAACAGATTTAAGGTAAGCTCTCTTACACAAAGCCATCATGTTCAGCATTATCTACCTTAAGGATGAGAGGATGCCAAAGTCTGGCAAAATAGCTGACTTGATATCTTTAATGAATGTGTGTTGGATTAATTAAAGATCAGCCTCTTAGAAGTTTATCATTACAATTTTAATTCTTCAATACAAACTTCTTCCAAGTTCTGCAAGCCTTTAAAAAACCGAAGTATTTGGCCATTGACATTAGATCATGAGACTGTTGAAACAGCAATAACACAGAACCAGAGAGAACAGAACGTACATTAAAACACATGATCCTGGAGAAGCAGTAGTAAGTACTACTATGACTCTGATAAACCCATATTTTTCATTCAAACCTCACCTTTATGCTTATTTGTCTTTCAGTTTAGAAAAGTTGGTTGGATTACTGCTGCTGGGTTTTAGTTTTGTTGTTTCTGTTAACATATATAGTTTCTGTGGCTATTAATTAGAAGTTATTAAACCCTCCTCACAGCTTTCCCAAGCCAAAATGATTCAGATTCATGTAATCCCTGAGTGGGGAAGTTTTATTTATAGATCCACCTAGTTTGCTACCACTTCAGTTAGATTTTTTTTTTTTGTAGAGAGAATTATAAAAAAAATATCAAATTGATTTATAACCACCCCCCCTTTTTTTTTTTATTCTGCCTCTTAACTCACACAACAAGCCCAACAAAAGAGGCATCTTATTACAGGTCAATTTTTCTAACTGGTGGTCAAAACTCTCAACTAGATCACACTTTCACAATCTTGCGTCCTTTTGGTTATGTCAATGCCTTCTTGATCCCATTTTTTTTCCTCTCATCCATCCTCTCCATTTTCTTGACAAATCTTATAACCCCAGGCACAGCCCAATAGAGTCTGGATTTGGATGCAAACCTGAAAGACCAACACACCCCTTTGAAATTTCCCCATCAGCAGCATCAGCTTTACTACCTGAAGGCAAGTTTCCTTTTAAAACAGGCTTTAAAAGCTGATGCAGATCTGGCAGGTGGTGTTTTCTGGAAGCAGAGAGCTAAAAACCTGATTCTCTAAGGAAGACTTTTCGACAGGAAATAAGGAGATGGCCAGATGGCACAGCATTTTCCCTCCTTCTGCTTTAGCCAAGTGATGGTTTTCTTCTAATTCTTCATTAATGGAGAATATATGTAGCCTTCTTTTAATATCAGTGATCTTTTTTCCCTCTCAAATCTCATTGCAAACTAATTCTTTTGTCGAAGTATTAGAAATCTTTCAGTGTTCCCACAGCACAAACTAGAATTCATGAGAACACAAATAAGCCACAAATAAAATCAAATAGATAAAGGTATTGGGCCATTTTTTTCACTTTTTTTTTTAAAAAAAATATGAAATAGCCAAAAAATCATTTTCTAGTTTTAATAGTTCGAAACCTGAAATACATATAGTGCCAGGTTCTTTACAGTGAGTTTACTTCTATTATTTACCACTTCCTGGAATAACTAAGTGATGTTATATGTCTCATGGTCTGTTCAGGAAGTGCCAGAAGAAGAAAACACCTCTGGGATGAAAAGTTGCTCTGCTTCTGCCTCACATGGACACATGTGGACACATAAGGCAAATGTCAAACAAAGCAAAGTTTGTTTTCAAAGAGGAGCATACAGAAGAGTTGTCCAAAGTCAGTCCAAGTTTCAAGAGCAAGATCAAGGTTGTCAGCCAGTCCAAGGGTCCAAAATTAGAATTCACACATTGTTTCAGGCAAAAAGAATGGATATAAAGCAAGTCTTTTTATATATAGGCTGCAGCCAGCTGTCAGTTATCAGAATGATTATTCCCTTGCTTGGCAAGTAACGCAATAGACTTCCTCTGTTCTACTTGTCTGGTGCAGGGACTGGAGGGCCTTAGGTCATCCTCACCTGGTCCAGCTTCTCAGGTGGTGCTTGAGATTGATCAGCATGTCTGGCTTTGTCCTTCCTGACATTCCACAAGTTCAGCTGGAGCACTTTCTTAAGCTTCAGCTCCAGAACCTGAGTCTAGAACCTAAGACAGAAAAGAGTCCAATAAGTGCATTAAACATTTTAAAGATTAATCAAACTTAGAGAACGCTTCTTGACTACTTTTAATGTTTTTTAAAAGAAGGTTCCATTGTCACTCTTGTCTGGTAAACACTTCTCAAAATGAAAAAAATATATGAAAAGTCTGTAAAATCCTGCTTGAGCACGGGCTTGGACTAGAAGACCTCCAAGGTACCTTCCAACTTTGTTATTGTTATTTTGTTAATTACATGTGTATGTAATTTAGTCTGTATTTATTAGCTTTCACCACAACAACATTTTCTGGAGGAGATTACTATCTGCAACATGTGACCTTTGGACAGTTCCCCAAAAAAGGAATATAAACTTGAAATCCCATTGCTATTCTACATGACTGGCAATTTATACAGCACTGAAATAAATATATTTTTAATTTTTTTCTGGGAATGCTAAGGTCTGAACCAGAGGACCTTTATTATGCAAAACATATACTGTCTCTATGAAATATGGCCTATTTCTTTCTTTCTTTCTTTCTTTCTTTCTTTCTTTCTTTCTTTCTTTCTTTTTTTAACTAAATTTCTGTTCACTCCTCAACAAGAAAAATGTTTAAAGGCTAATTTTCAAATGAACTTTACACTCAGCATTGCTTTTCACCTGCATACTTTATGCCTTTAGAAAAGAAAAGGAAGAAAAATATTTGATAAATGTTTCCAAAAGTAGCATTAGCAATTAGGCCTCCAATTAATTACCTGTCATAAATTGCAAGTCATTTTAATCTTAAGAATTTCAGTCTATTACCATTGTACAGGTTCAGTGGAAATGAATTTGACTGAATCCAGGTCTCAATCATTTAATTCTTTTTAACACTGTTGTTTTCTTCCTAGCTATATGAATATGGGGAATATAATTGAAACACTGTAAGAGTATAGGATCAAATTACTTCTCTTCCACATAGTTTTGCTTGAATGATGTCGTTGTTTATTCTGGAACAAAGTTTGAACAAATATTTTTACTATTACATCAAATATTTTTTACTATTATTCGATATCTAAGTCATGCATTGGGTAACAGCCCCAGTAATAGCATTGGTTATAAAGAGCTGTAGGAAAATACATCAAGCAGCAAAAATTAATGATCTATTACATTTACAAGGAAAGGGGATATTTTTAAATTGAAAGCTAAAGAGAAGTACCATTAAAAATTCAAATAAAGTGGTTGCATGCTTGACAGAATATGCTGTTTTGAAGGCAAGCAAAAAGGAATATTGGATAATCCAAGAATGGAAAAATAAAAGAAGGCCCATAAACATTAGTTACAAGAAAGCAAATGTAGTAGAAACAATCACTGGAGTAATTGCTAAACAAACCTTTGTGTAATTGCTGAAAAAAAGCTCTTGGAGATAGAGTATGGTCAAATCCACCCAACAAATTTGCCATGGACCATTTGATGCAATTTAGCCAATCATACCTGATTATGTGACAAAGAAAAGGCAGTAGAGCTAGTTCAGTGGAAGGGCAAAGTGACCTGAAATTTGAAACCTTTTTTTAACACTTGCAAGCAATGAAAATTGCTAAAAGGACAGCACACAAAGCTTTGAAAATCCAACTTTAAGTGTGCAGAATGTTGTCCCCATATAAATGCTCATGGCTACTGTTTTTTGGATAAATTTCACGATTGTCACAATTGAGGTCATTTGTTGTTGTTTGTTTGTGTGTGTGTGTGTGTGTGTGTGTGTGTGTGTGTGTGTGTGTGTGTGGATTGAATTCAGTAACCCCTTTAAAAATTATTGTTAAATCAATAAGCATTGTTAAAGGAAGGACAGTTCTGCAATATAATGTTTGAAGACATCTTGCATTGTCTTTCTAAAATATTATCATGTTCCTAGAGTTTTTATATATAGTAAGATCTGCTTCTTCCATTTATATCACATAATTTTTTTCTTGCATAAAATCCTGTTTACTTGGCAGGCATTGCATTTATACAGACATAAATGGTTGAGTACTCCTGTTACTAAAGATATTGCATCTGTCTATCATGGAAGCAATTTGTCCAATGGAATTTCTTATCTGTCACACAGATATAAGTAGAAGCTTATGTTACCAGTTATCTAACTGAAAGTTAAAGGGTGAGTGATTACACTGGGAAATGATTTGTATAGATTACTAGGGATTTTGAAGAACCGTGCATTTCAAAGAATATTGTAGGTCACCCAAAAAATAAGAGTATTCATACATAGATACCATAAGGCTATTTACTTTTAGCATGATCAACATTACGCAGATTGCAGAAAAGTGCAAGTAGTAGTAATTCAACAAAATGAAATGCATGAGATAAAAAGAAAAAAGAAATACAATTAAAATGTTCATTTAGCAACCTCATTTACTAAGCTGTCTGTATTTTGATGTTTTGGTGAACCAAAGATGTTCTACCATGTGCATACACTGATTTAAACATTGTCTTTTCTTATCTCTTTTGGTGGATGACATCAGTGGTATCCTATTATGATTTTTCTCAGTCTTCTCCTGTATCTCAGCTCATTCAGTCTCTTTCATAGTGGACATGTATTGTTGCATTTAATCCACATCAATTCAACACCTATTTCTTCTTCTCTTTCTCTCTTTTTGTTTCATCACACAACACTTTTAAGCACTCCACTTTTTCATTCATGTTTTATGGTAGTCAATTATCACTTCCATATAGCAAAATGGGCAAAAGTCTACACACTTTTGTTCTACACACCATCCCTTCTTCTCAGAAACCTTCATTTCTTGCAATAGGTCACATAACATCCACTACAGTTCTACAAGCATTTGGACATCTTAAAATTTCTCCATCTTTCTCTAAAATTCAACCAAGGTTTTCAAATTAATGTACTTGTACTGCTTTATTCCCCTTTATTTGTAAGTTCCATTCTGCTTTCTGTGTGAAACACATCTTCTTTAACCGTTAATGAACTAATTCTTAGCTCCACATTTGTTGCATCATAAAACCTATCTTACTTGTGTATTGTAAATTGTTCAAATTCCATGACAAAACAGAACATAATCTGCAAACAGTAGTGCACAAACATTCAGCAATACATCTCTAATTTCACCAGAAACATTCCTTGTACAATAATAATAATAATAATAATGATATTAATAGCGAAAGGAATATCACCCAATCCTTTTCTTACTCTGTGCTCAGTGTTGAACTATTTGCTAATAGTTAATTCACTATTTGCTAATAGTATTCAACTTTTATTTTTATCATGCATTGCTCTTACTACATTTAGCAATCAACTTTTAACTCCACATTTACATGAAATATTCCATAGTTCAAGCCTATTCAATTTACCATGTAGGGCAATTCCTGGGCAATTTTTATTTTCCAGCAAAAATACGTTTTTATTTCAATACCTCTATTACATGCTTCACAACATTAACTTTTTTATATATATAAACAGTATATATATATACTTCTCTTTCATTCTTATTGTTTTAACAATCAATATGCAGCTAATGAACAGGAAAAAAATATAGAGAATCCTATAGAAAAATATTTTTTCATATAA
Organism: Crotalus tigris; assembly: GCF_016545835.1. Taxonomy (NCBI): domain Eukaryota; kingdom Metazoa; phylum Chordata; class Lepidosauria; order Squamata; family Viperidae; genus Crotalus; species Crotalus tigris. Next base: position 914,306 of record NW_024096465.1, on the reverse strand, counting down.
CATCTCATATTCCTGCATCTATTCATTCAGAGATTCAGTCAGTCAGTCAGTCATTCATATGTGTGACTGTGTCTGTATAATATGTATGTGTACATATAAAGATTTTATGTAAATAACCTTTCTTTTACAATTTAATGTACCCCTCCCTGAATGTTTTCATCAATTCTACTCCACAGGATCAGACCACTTACATTCTGCTCTCTTGCATACTTTCCTTTTATTTTAATTTCTTACATAAGTAGTCCTTCCTTCCTCCCTCCCTCCCTCCCTCCCTCCCTCCCTCCCTCCCTCCCTCCCTCCCTTTCTCCTTCCCTCCCCTTCAATTATTAGTCCAATATCTTTACATGAATTACTTTCTTCTCTTACATCTCAAAGTACCATCTTCCATATGCCTTAGTTACTTACCATATATCCCTACTCACATTATGCCTGTTAGTAAAAGTAAAAAAAAAAAGAGTTTAGGTTACCAGCTTTATCCATGCACATGAAGCATTTCCTATTAACGATGATAGCATTACTCCCTAGCATTACCATAAGTGCATTCCATTAGCTTTCATTGTTGATTAATCTAGTTTTGCCTCTTGCCACTTATTAGGAAAAAGCAGTTGAGCACATAGGAATCGAAAAATATGTAGTTTTAATGAGCAATAAATTTGGGGGAAAATACATGCTAGACAGATAATGGGGTGAATTCACATTACCTGCCTTAAAGACTAACATCACATTGATGAAGCTATACATCAAACTACAATGCCCTATATTCCAGAACCAAATAGTATAGCAGAGGGGGGGGGGAATCATTCTTTAACAGAGATGAACATTTTGTGTTGGAACTTGCAGAACTGGCAAAAAAAAACCCAACCCACTGGGGTTGCTGCCACCTGGCTGCAAAATAAGCTCCTGACCAATGAAATGCTGTACAAGCTATGTCTTGAGATGAAGCCTAGCCTAGGACACCACAGAAGGATTAAACCAATGTATTAAAAGAAAGCATGTCAAATTGGAGATAGAAAGATATTTTCAGTACTGCAAAGGATATAGAATTCTACATCACTCCACAACAATCTACTAAAACATGAAGTATTGCTTATTTTGATGAAAATAGAAAAGAGTACAACCCCAAAATGTAATTCTTGCTCTCTGTGTCTAGATCAGGAGTAGGCAACCTTGGCTCTTTTATGACTCATGGACTTCAATTCCCAGGAGTTGAAGTCCATGAGTCATAAAAGAGCCGAGGTTGCTTAGATGAACTATGGGTTGAGTCCATGAACTTTAAGAGCAATCTTCATCATGGGCCCAGAATTCAAGAGAAAAATTCAGGCTAAAAGAAACTGAGGTGCCGTGGCTAATATGCTTAGGGTGATCCATCAAGGGTATTCCAACCTGTGATGGAATCAACATCTGGAAAATCAGTGGAGAATTGTTTGGCAACACAACGCTTTCCCAGAAAGGAGGAAGTAAGAGAGAGGACAGGTTAGAGACTGTGCATTCTGAGCTGGATGGAGGAGAGGAAAGAAGTTTAAGGGAGCCACACCCTAGAAATATCTCAGTATATATCTAATAGGTTAGAACAGGGGTGTCAAATGCCAGCCCATGGGCCGGAGACATCATGTCAAAACCGTGCCCACCCCATTGCTGGCAATGGAGAAGGAAGGAAGGAAGGAAGGAAGGAAGGAAGGAAGGAAGGAAGGAAGGAAGGAAGGAAGGAAGGAAGGAAGGAAGGAGGATCATAATTGGAATGTTCCTGTACATAGCCCCAGTGAGAAAACCAGGTGTTGCTGCATAAGATGAATTTTTTTTGTAGAAAGATAAGTGCACTAGATTTTAGGTACACAAATGGGCAGCTGTTGCTGGAGATGAGGTGATCAACAAAGCAAGCAAAAAACAAATTAGTTATAATCTTGGCATCCATAGAAGCAAATATGCCAACAATTCTGGGACTGCATAAACTCAGTAGACTTGGAGTAAATTAGCCAAAGGGAACGAGTTGTCACACAGAGAAAAGAATGCATTCAGAACAAAACAAAACAAAATATCTCAGTATATAAAAGGATGAAAAAGAAGACCTGTTTGAGCTAAGAGTCTTCCCATCAGTAGAGAAACTGGCAGATAAACCAAGCACACTACAACTCTATTCTTGATAGGCTCTGGCTAGCTAGGAGGTAGACTTTTTCTACATATCCCATTTATTTTCTGTAATAGCTTTTCCAACAAAGATAACAAAGAACTGTTTCTTAGTCTTTGTCCAGATTAGATTCCCATTCTAGAGGAATACATTCAAATTGCTTCCTCTGATGCATGGGAATAAATATTACATGTTGTAATATTTGAGGAACAGCTACAAAGAAGAGAGAGTCAACCAATTTTCTGACGCACCAGAAGGCAAGACAAGAAACAATAAATGGAAATTATACAAAAAGCCCTGGTGGTGCAGTGGTTAGAATACAGTACTGCAGGCTAATTCTGCTGACTCCTGGCTGCCAGCAGTTTGCCAGTTCAAGTCTCACCAGCTCAAGGTTGATTCAGCCTCCCATCCTTCTGAGATCAGTAAAATGACGACCCAGATTTCTTTTGAGGGGTGCAATATGCTGACTCTATAAACCACTTAGAAAGAACTGTAAAGCACTGTGAAGCGGTATGTAAGTCTAAGTGCTATTGCTATTGCTATACAAGAGAGAAGCAACTTAAAATTAAGAATAAATTTGCCAATAGTGAGAACAATTAAACACTGGAATGGCTTGCCTTCAGCAGTTGTGGGCACTCCATCACTGGAGGTTTTTAAGAAGACACTGGATAGCCATTTGTCTGGAAAGGTATAGGATCTCCTGCTTGAGCAAGTGGTTGGACTAGAAGACTTCCAAGGTCCCTTCCAACTTTGTATTCTGTTATGTCTGGATGTAACTAGATGTTTGAATTAGTTCTGCACATAAAGCAGATTTGCAAGACGAAAGTCTCACCAAATGGGAGGTGTTTACACAAGGCCACCATATCCATCAACAGCTGCCATTGAAGAAAACCAAATGTCTGAGTGCAAGAGTTTGGAAAAACGGTATTCAGAAAGCCATATATTAAAATAAATAGCTTATAAACTTCCAATTAGGAAAGAAACTGCCAGCAAAAGGACTATAGTTAGAACTGTTCAGAGGATTTTCTGTGGAAATGATGGCACTTTTACAGCACTGTTTACATTTCCTCCACAGCATTTTGAAGCTGACTATATGATTGCCTTCATGCCTGCTGACCTTGGAATAAACAGGAAGAACTAGGAGCCAATCAATGCTTCCTCCAGCCAATCAAAGGCAAATAGAAAAAACATCAATCAGTGTTCCACCTCCTGAACAATGTCAGCTCCTGAATTTTAAAAAATTCCTTAAGTTCCACACAGGAAGAGAAAACAGAGAAAGCTTCCCTGTCTTTTCAGTATATGATGTGGACTGTGTGTACTGTGGTTGTTTGCAAAAGAAAAAAGTTAGCTGTTGGAATAATGCCACCAAGTCATCATTATTCCTGAATACAATTTTCAGTTGAAAGCTGTGACCATGGCATGATATTTATTATTATTAGTAGTATTAGTATTATTAGTATTATTATTGTTATTATTATTAATATTATTATATTTGATAGACCGGGTGTTCCATGCAATACATAATTATATATCCTCCCTGGCCTCTACTGACAGGAGTGAGGAGAAACCTGTGGCCAAAAGGTTAATACAGCTGCCTAACATGCAAGCTGCCCAGGTTCGAATCCCAGAGGGTTAAGACTAGCTGATGAGAGCTAAAGAGCTTGAAATAGCTATACTAGTCTCTAACTCTTTGTCAGCCACAAAATTTTGAGTATATGTATATGTATATGTGTATGTGTGTGTGTGTGTGTGTGTGTGTGTGTATATATATGTGTGTGTGTGTGTGTGTGTGCGTGTGTGTGTGTGTGTATGTATGTATATGTATATGTACATGTATATATATGTATGTATGTCTGCCTATCACATGGGCCTCAGGGCCATCATGTAAAATTTAAATGGCCAGTTCTTGCCATGTTCTTAAGTCAGTTAGCTATTAACCCACAGCTCCTGCCTAGAGTGCTTCTGACAGCGGGCATCACCTGGCTCAAAACTCATGGTTCCGGAAGCAGAGTGTCCCAACTAGTATCTGTCTCTTTCTCACAAGCCTTTGTTCTAGGAAAGTACGGACACCTTTCCTTTTATTTCAGTCTGGCAGGTTGGTATGGGAAGGAAAGAGAAAGAAGGAGTGGGGGAGCAAGGTAGGGAAAGCAGGTAAAACGTCTCTTGGAATTGTTTCAAACCTATTTATTCATTAGCAGTGGCTATAAAGGGCCCTTGGTATTTTTTTTCCTGAGTAACAAGTTGTAGTATCTTTATTGCAGAAGAACCATGGTGGTGCAGTGGTGAGAATGCAGTATTGCAGGCTAATACAGCTCACTGCCAAGAGTTCAATCCTGACTGACTCAAGGTTGACTCAGCCTTCCATCCTTCCAAGGTCAGTATAATGAAGACCCAGATTGTTGGAGGCAATATTTTGACTGTGTAAACCACCTAGAGAGGGCTGTAAAGCACCATGAAGCAGTATGTAAGTCTAAGTGCTATTACTACTCGGGTGCGTTTTTGCTATTTCCTTGTGTTGCATTTGTAAAGCCCAGGACACATTGCAGATGGGTGAAGTCAGAAGGAACAGGAGAAGGAGGCTTAGAATGGAGCAGTCAGCAGCATTACAACCTGTGGTCCAATAGACTCTCCTAGAGACATTCATTGAGATATTTTTTCTAAAATGCTGATCCTGCACTCTCAGACAGATCTAGCCCATCTGCCAACTCAGTCATTCATACACTGTCTCTCTTGCCATATCAAATTTGGTTCCATTTTGTTCAGTTTTCTCAGAGTTAACCTTCTGCTGGACAGATGGACAAAACATCTTGAGCCTTTTACATAATTTATTTCTAATATTCCATTGGGTTGGAAAGGATAAAAATGGAAACCGGCAGCGGATCAAGCTCTGTTTCAAAGAAAGATTTGCAACTCCCACTCATTCTGGCTGCCAGTCCCTCATATTGGTTTTTTTCAAATCCTTTTCTCCCATCTTCCATGTTGCCAATACCTGTGCAGCATCAGCCACAACACTGCCAATTAAGACAAAAGCTGTCAGAGTGCTGAAAAGCCTTTGAATGCCCTCTGCACATCCCAGCAATCAAGCCAAGGAGAAAAAAAAATTGTTTAAAGGGGGGAAAATACAGATTGAAATGAAACAGTCTTTAATGGGGTAGACAAAAGAGAACCCCATCTCCTGTCAGGTGTCCCAAGCTGCCTAAAGAAGTCCAGAAGGAGGCAAGGAAGGGCAACATGTATAAATAATCTACAACATAACTATGACATCTAGGATGCACAGCCAGGATTAGAAGCTACTGGAAAAGAACAGAGACACCAGATGTCTCTTTCAAATAGAGCTGTTAGAATAGACTTTCTCAAACTATGAGGTGTACATCATTTGGGGAGGTGCAAACAGAATCCAGAGAAGATGTAAAAAACCTTTTAGTTCTACATTGTTACAATAAATCCACCGTTCCCAAAATACTGGTTTCAAGAGAGTAACATGGTGATGGAGGATGCACAAATGTTTTGTTTTGTTTTATATCTTTATTAAAAATAAAGTTTCATTGCATTGTTTTATTCATTGGGGCAATTGGATTTTTAGGAAAGATGTGCACATTAAGATTATTGGGAGATGTGAGTCCAAAACGTTTAGGAATCCTATACAGGTTGTCCTAGACTTACGACCACAATTGAGCCCAAAATTTATGTTGCTAAGCAAGATATTGGTTGAGTTTTGCCCCATTTTACAACCTTTCTTGATGCAACTGTTAAGGAATGACTGCAGTTGTTAAGGTAGTGACATGCTTGTTAAGTGAATCTGCTTCCCATTGACTTTGCTTGTCAGAAGGTTACAAAAATTGATCACCTGATCCAGAAACATGGCAACTGTTATAAATATGAGTCAGTTGTCAAGCATCTGAATTTTGATCATGTGACCATAGGGATACTGCAAAAGTCATAAGTATGAAAAATGGTCATAAGTCACTTTTTTCCAGTGATGTTGTAACTTTGAATGGTCACTTAATGATGATTAGTCGAGGACTAACTTACCAGAGCATTGCTTAGGTACATCTAATTTGGAAATGTATTAATGTTTTCAGAACAGAACCATTAGAGCAGTGGTTCTCAACCTGTGGGTCGGGACCCCACTTGGGGTCGAACGACCATTTCATGGGGGTCACCAAACAAGGCTGTCCGCCATTTTTTTCCCCTTTTCTTTGGCCACGCCCCTGGCACCCAGTGATGTATAAGTGGTTGGGGGTCACCACAACATGGGGAACTGTATTATGGGGTCACGGCATTAGAAAGGTTGAGAACCACTGCATTAGAGGAACCCCAGGGAATTATTTCCTGTTTGAATCACTGGGGGTATGTACAGGAACTTTCCAATTGTGATCTTCCTTCCTTCCTTCCTTCCTTCCTTCCTTCCTTCCTTCCTTCCTTCCTTCCTTCCTTCCTTCCTTCTTTCTTTCTTTCTTGATGTACATTCAGTATTTTTTTAAAGGATGCATGTATGCAATAAATTGCTTTTTGGGGGGGCACCCCCTAGCTATTGACCATTACTGAGAAATATTCATTGACTACCACAATTCCGGGGGAGAATACAAAATAACAGCTGTTTTTAACTCTTTTTTTCTCTATAACTTTTTTTTTCTGGAAGAAGTAAGTAGGCAAAATAGGGCCATTGTCTTAATCTGATATTTTCGTGATGCTGAATTAGTTTAAACAAGTGTGAGACTGATTGTTGAAATAACCCTCAGGATTAGTTGAGTGGTCCACTGATTTTTTTTATAATATCTCCATAATATACTAATCCTCATCACTATCAACGGCTGGCCAAAATTTAATCTTTGTTATAGGCAAATTGAAAAAAAAATGACTTGATTGCCAAAGGCAGAGGATATCATTGAAACACAGGAGTGCAATTCCAAAACTAGAATGACATTAATACTGAGACTTGAGTCAAAGTAGACAAATTGCATTTGCTGGAATGTGCAGAGATCCCACTGCCTTTTTCATAAAGAAGACAAAACAAAACAATTCAAATCAAAGAAAAAATAATTTTGATCTATTATTTAGAAAAGACTCCTTTGAAAACTGTTGACCTTGAAAGCTGCATACAGATCTCAGGAATTAATAAAACACTTTGGGATTGATGAAAGACATTCAAGAGATTGACCTGATTCTGCAATTGCACTTAAAGTAACATTTTTGTGGGATTTATGTCTCTTTTTTAGTCTATTCTTTATTCTATTCTTCCACTGGCAATATGCACCATTCTGACTTTGATTGGATTTCTGAAGCATAGCAGATTAGTGCAAATGCAACTTCAGATCAAATTATCCAAACAGCAATATACCAAAGATTCATATAAGACAAGTTATGGTGACAATGAGAGGCTGGAGGAACAGAAACTGGGGAAAAAATATGACTTTCTTTTGATTTTCTCTCTCAGCACAATGGGTGATCAGAAAACACTGAAATAGTTTCTCCATAAGAAAAGAGGAACACCTACTGATTTTCTCAAATGTTTAAGTATCACAAATGGTCTATTTGTGTGAATTTTTTTTCATTTTTGCCAGAATGATCAATCCTGGGGGAAGACCAGTATATTAATAACTTAGCTGAGGTTAAGTTCGGCATACACCAATTTGAGGTACTGGTTAGGGCACTGGGCTAGAAAGCAGGAGATTGTAAATTCTAGTCCTATCTTAGACCCAAAGCCAGCTAGGTGACCTTGGCCTCTGCCTCTCTTTTAGCTCTAGGAAGGAGACAATAGCAATCCAAAATCTTGTCAAGAAAACTGCAGGAACACCCCTTGTTGTCATTTTGTGTAAAAGTGAAAAAAAAGTACTTGTGATGTATGGCTTTGATGATTAGACAGGATGGATTATAGAAAGAAGATAAACATGATGTAACTTTAGAGAGGTCAAAATATAATTGTGCTTATAACTGCTGTGGAGAATATTGGAAGCCACTTCTTGTATCTTAATTCTATTTTTATTTTTCTTTCTTTTTTCCCTTTTCTTGCATTCTTAGCCTTCTTTCTTTTTCTTGTTTCTTCCTTACTATGCATTAGTTTGTATTAGTTTTTATCCTCCTTTTAAACATTTTAATAAAAATCATATATCCCCCCCCCCCAGAAAAAAAGAAAGAAAACTGTAACAACTAGTCCAGGCAGTCTCTAGAATATATAATGACTTGAAGGAAATCCACTCACAAAAAAAGTTTGTTCAGACATCAAATTTGTCAGGGTACTACTGCTTACAAACAAAACTATTACTCCTAATTGTGTCTTATTTTGTTTCAGCTCCATAAGGTGGAATCCCATATTACACTCAATAAGTTATAATCATTTAGTTCTATGATTTTATTCATCATCTGTGAAACATTTGAAAATGTGTATTGTATATTGTGAGTTCCAACACTGTGGATAGTATAACCAAATCTCAGAAGTCTTGAAATTTACATGGCTTTTATGAAGCACATTGCTTCATAAATAATATTATATGAACATTATTCCTGTTTGCTCCTTTTTAGTAGTCTATTATTTACATCTAAGATACAGAATACAGAGTCATGCTAATGTGGAAATATGTTCTTTGGATCACTTTTATTTACTTCTGAATAAAAATTGATAGGACATTGCTGTTAGATGTTTAAAACTGGATCTTCTAGCTCACTTGTTTTAATCTTGATACTCTTCACATGTTATATATTCCCAAATTATCCAAGGCTAAAAAAAGAATTTCAAAACAATGCACTTGATGAACTGCTTTCTTAGCAAGTTTTTGAGAATGCAGGCTAATTGGCTCAGGTACTTATGAAACTGCATTGAGATAATTACAGGAAGTTTTATCAGAAGATTTCCCATATGGTTCACCTGCATGGTTTCTTTCAAATTCTGCTACTTTCTGTTGAAAGTTCTCAATGTCAAGAGCAGAGAAATTTAAAATGGGAATATCACCTCTAAAATCTAAAAAAAAAAAAAATGTCTTCCTTCCTATTTTCCAACTTGACTTTGTTTTTGTTCCTGTGATAGCTGAGAAGTTGTCTCCCAATATTAAGTCTATACTCCTTGAAATTCTGGAATATATTTTTTTAATTAAATTTTTTAAAAATTTTAAAATAAAAACCCCCTTCCCCAATCCCTCCCAACCCACCCCAAAACCCTCCCCCATTCTTCCCAGAGCTGAATATAGGCTTAACTAGATCTTAAAAGAAAAAAAGTTTTAAATCCAAATAAACCTTAAGCAAATATAATTACACACAATAAACAAATTTTAAAATACTTTAACTCCATTATATATAAGAAACAAAAAGAGGAAAAACAAAAAAGAAGATAAAAAGAATTAAAAAAAATAAAAAATATGGAACGCTTCACGAATTTGCGTGTCATCCTTGCGCAGGGGCCATGCTAATCTTTTCTGTATCGTTCCAATTTTAGTATATGTGCTGCCGAAGCGAGCACAAAATTCTGGAATATAATTTTTGATATAGCACCTTTGAGCATATCATAGTTGCAGAAATACAGATATAAAATTAACTGTGTGATGGGAGGAAATTCATAACATCTGATTTTTCACATTGCATACAAGTAGTTTCCATGCTGAACACACATAAGTTTCTAAATCCTCTCACTGTGTCAGGGATGCTTCCTATTAAGACCATGAAAGAATTTTGTAAGTGTTGAAAGTCTGGGAATCAATCAATCAATCCCTCTATTGATTCTCTAAATAAGGACAATTTGCACTATTTCTTTATGAAGCTCTCTATTCTGTTGGTTACTTACACAAGCTTGATATTTGCAAATAGAATAATATTTTGTCATTATCCCCCACTGTAGACCCAAAGTTAGTTAAGAAATCTTATCTCTTTGTGTAGATTCCATCTTATGAACATAGAATCGTAGAGTTGGAAGAGACTTGGAGGTCTTCTAGTCCAACCCCCGGCTCAAGCAGGAGATCTTATACCATTTCAGACAAATCTTCCACTTCTTTTTGGAAATCCTTCAATGAAGCAACACCCACAACTTCTGAATGCAAGCTATTCCATTGGTTGACTGCTCTCATCATTAGGAAATTTCTCCTTAGTTCTAGGTTGCTTCTTTCCTTGATTAGTTACCATCCATTGTTTCTTATCTTGATGCTTTTGAAAATAGTTTAACCCTCTCATCTTTGTAGGAGCCCTCAAATATTGGAACACTGTATCCCCTAGTCCTTCTTTTCATTAGACTAGACATACCCAATTCCTGTAACCATTCTTCATATGTTTTAGCCTCCAGCTTCCTGATCATTCTGGTTGCTCTTCTCTGTAATCTTTCCAGAGTATCAACATATTTTTTTAAAATTGTGGAGACCAGAACTGGATACCGTATTCCAAGTAAGGTCTTACTAAGGCTTTGTAAAGTGGTACTAGAACTTAATGTGATCTTGATTCTGTTCCTCTATTAATGAAGCCTAGGATTACATTGGTTTTTTGGGCTGCTGCCATACACTGTTGGCTCATATTTAAGTGATTGTCCACTACAAATCCAAGGTCCCCTCACAGTTACTGGCATTAAGCCAAGTTTCACCTAGTCTATATTTTTACAATTATTTTTTTCTTGCCTAAGTGTACTTTTATCAATGTTGAATTTCATTTTGTTAAATAGGGCCCAATGTTCACGTCTGTCAAGATCTTTTTGGATCTTGTGTTTGTCTTCTGCGGTGTTGGCAGATCAGATTTTTCACATGAACATGACTATTTGTGTTGTGCACGAGTTTTGTAAATATGTTAAACAGGAAAATATTCAGATTTATTAACATTTTTATGTTCTTATATAGACAATTGGTTTATATTTATTTATTGATATAGCCACACATCTTTATGCCAACTCTGGGCAGCTCTGAAACAAAAATTAAAAAACATATAAAATCATTTTAAAAAATATTAAACATAACCAGTTATAATATAAAATACTAAAAACAGCAAAAACCTGGTACAAGTCCATGCTGATATAACATCATTTAATCTCCCAAGACATTGGAGGTGGTGGGGGGGGGAGAGAGAGGTCTTTTAAGGATTTACAAAATGCTAAAAGGATGGAGGCCTATTGAATTTTAGGAGGAGAGATATTCCATAGGGCAGGGAAAAGGCATGCTTTCTAGCCCTCATTAGGTAATACAGTCATCCTATCTGACCTGGTAGGATGCATAGATCTCCTTAGGGAAATACAGTCATCCTATCTGACCTGGTAGGATGCATAGATCTCCTTAGGGAAAGACAGATATTTCATAGAAATAGAAATAGAATAGAATATTGGCCAAGTGTGGTTGGACACACAAGGGATTTGTTTCCGGTGCATAAGCTCTCAGTGTACATACAAGTAATAGTGATAATCATGGTCATATACAACATAAAAATACATTCATCATAAATCATGAAATACAACACTTCATCATAAATTATAAGATACAACATTTGATGATAGTCATGGAGTATTAGCTAAGCAAACAACATAAATCATACTAGGATACAAGAAAAATATAAATTGTAAGATACAAGCAGCAAAGTTATAGTCATAAGAAGATAAGGATAGGTAATAAGAAAGATGAAGAGTATCATAGTAATACAGCTTTACTAAGTATTTTGACAGTGTTGTAGGACTTAGTTGTTAAGCAGAGTGACGGCATGGGGAAAAAAATTGTCCTTATGTCTAGTCGTTCTGATGTGCAATACCCTAGAGCGTCGTCTTGAGGGAAGAAGTTGAAATAGTTTATGTCCAAGGATGTGAGGGGTCTGTAGATATTTTCACAGCCCTCTTTCTTGCTCGTGCAGTATACAGGTCCTCAATAGAAGGCAAGCTGGTAGCAATTGTTTTTTCTGCAGTTCTAACTATCCGGTGAAGTCTTTGTCTGTCTTGTTTGGTTGAAGTTCTAAACCAGACAGTTACAGAGGTGCAAATGACAGACTCAATAATTCCTTTGTAGAACTGTATCCGCAGTTCCTTGGGCAGTCTGAGCTTTCTGAGTTGGCGCAGGAAGAACATTCTTTGTTGTGCTTTTCTGATTAAATTTTTGATATTAGGTGTCCATTTTAAATCTTGATTTAAAATATAGCCTCTTTTTCAACACAGTGCATAGTCTGTTTGGGAAACTCAGGATCCCAATGTGTAAATGTAAGTCTAAAAGTAAGATGTTAAACTAGAATAGGGAAACCCAAATTCAAATCCATCCTTAACCAGAAAAACTAACTGGATGACTATCACTAGTCATTATCTCTTGTCCATTCTTATCTTACAGGCAGTTGTTGGGGGGGGGCAGGAATTGTAATTGGAGGGTCTATTCTTACATGTGTGTTTTACGTTCCAAGGAAAGATGAGGTATAAATCAAACTCTGACATCATAGATGACTTCATACATTACACATAGTTTAAAAAAAATCAATATTATGGCTTAATGTAATATGCAAATTCAGGCTATGAATTTCCAGAGAAATATGATTGCTTCTGTACTTATTCTGTGGTATATATTTACAGACAAGATGAAAATTTGCCCCAGGTAGCAATAAATTATAGCCCACATAGTCTTGAATGAATAAAATAACTCATTTGTTAGCAGGAGGGTTTTTTTAAAAAAAAATCACACCCTAGTTACAGAAAACATTATTTTATCTAAGTTAACATATAATTGTTTTGACAGACAGAAATGACAGAGTATATATATCTTCATTAACAAATGGGCTGGTGTGAGAAACTTTCTGTGTATATTATGACCTTTTGAAAGAAACAAAGTATTGCCAAGACATTGCAACCAGAGACAAATCCAATAGATAATTGTGGGTGGATAGGAAGATAACTACATTAACTTGATTTTATGTTTAATTTATGTCAGCTATTTAACTGGTATATGTTTAACATTACAGTTATGAAAAATCTCCTGAAGAGGTTTGGGAGATTCTATTTTTCATGCTGTCAGCATACTGTTAGCTAAATGACTTTCCGAGTAGGTCAACTGAAAAATGTTTTTTTTTTATTCTTCTATGTTACTGGCATAAGTATTCCCTTTGTCAGCTGTTATTGCAAATACGTAGCTGTTCTGGACAGGATATTTTTGCCTTCTTCACTGAGAACATCAACAATTATTTCCAATGTGGGAATATCAACAATTATTTCCTATGCTAGCAAAGGGGATTTCCAAAGAAATTGATTTCACTTCTAAATATGCATTGTCTTAATATCATGTCCCATTAGATGCTTTTGTTCAGTCCAGCAATTTTTCTAGTATAGTTTTCTAGCTGAAAAAATATTAAATTAGAAATATTTTATAAAATCATATCTCTACAGTAATCTAGCTGGCCTTTTGTTTTATATTTGATATTTGTCATCTTTATAAGTGCAGAAGCAGAGCTGCTCAAAGGCAATTCCCTACTTAACCTGAAATACAAAATTCTGTTCACTCTTCTTTCCACATTTAGAAAGAAACTGAACTTAAAGATCAATCTTTAGTTAGGAAATTCTGCCTTTCTGTTTATAACAATTAATCAGGGCAAGTTTATTTTGGGATCCACCAATGTAGTCAGAATAACAGAATTGGTCTTCTAGTCCAACCCCTGCTCAAGCAGGAAACTACACCATTTCAGACAAATGGCTTAAAAACTTCCAGTGTTGGAGTATTTATAACTTCTGGAGGCAAGTCATTCCACTGATTAACTGTTCTATCTATCAGGAAATTTCTCCTTGGATCTAGGTTGCTTCTCTCCTTGATTAGTTTCCATCTGTTGCATCTTGTTCTGCCTTTCTTCAGGTTCTTTGGAAAATAGGTTGATCTCCTATTCTCTGTGGCAGCCTATTAAGATATTGGAACACTGCTATCATGTCAGTCTTAGTCCTTCTTTTCATTAAAATAGAGAAAAAATAATGCTATATACTGACCTGTATACTAGCCACAGGAAAATGGGATTGCTAAATGCCACTGTTTGTCACCTGAAGTAGTTGTCTTATCTGGCTAATAGTAGAGCTGTCCTTGTTCTTCTGTTGGAGCAGAAAGTTCCTTACAAGGATGAATAGCACCCAAAGACAAAGACATTGTGTTTTGGCACACTTTGTTGTTCTTAGTCCTACGCCTTGGCTGGGATTGTTCTATGAATATGTTCAAAATACATTTAATCCTAATGGCCGTGCTAAGATTACTTGTGATGAGTAAAGTTGAATTTTGTAATGTAGATTCTGCAGAACAGAGAAATCTCACAGATGAAGCTTTTCCTCTCTCAAAAATGTTGTGTTGGGACAACAGCAGTTAGATACACTTTTATATACTATCTTATGTAAAAGTGGGAAGTTTTGTCTGACACATTAAAAACTATCCAGTTTATGCAATGGCTATAATTATTTAACAGCAGGAAAGACCTGCCTAATTCTGTCCATATTTCCTCAGCAAAGTGACCCTGAAATTAGTGCCAAGCAGAACGGATAAGCCTGCATCCTTTCCAATTAATTATTATTAAATTAACAGAAACCGAGTTTGGGCTGAATTTTTTTTTCAAAGGGGAAGCAAACTTTTATAAAGTTGTAGGTATATCTGCATAGATTTTCATGACTGTTGGATAATGTGCTTTAGAAATTAGATTTCCTAATCCATCTGAGTTGATCTCTGGGACCAGAAGTTTAGTTTTCCCAGCTTTTAGATTCATGCTGGAGCCCATCCAGATTTCCTGATGTTTCATCAGGAGTTATGACTGGCAGATCGCAGGTAATTGACTGGCTTCCTATCTTTATAGCTTGGCATTGTGACTTCTAAATGGTGTTTAGCTGAGCTTGTTTCTAATTGGTGCAAGTTGATGAACCCTGGTCTCTGATTGGTTCTTTGTTTGTGCTGGTCCTTATTGATCATTTGTAAAAAAAAAAATATGTGGATGTATGTCATATTTTCAAATTATAAAAAAAAAATGAGACTATGTGTGAATGTCCAACACTCTAGAGTTTCCTGTGTTTCTTGTCAAATGAAGATATTGTGGAAATTCTTTTACTAGTTGATACAAATTTGTCTGTGCAAAATAGAAAAAGGAAAGAAAAACTGATAAAAGAAACATATTGCCTTCAAAAATCATTCAGCTTAAATTTGAAACCTTTGATTCTCTGAAATAATACTCATGATTACTTTTCATTATTTTGATAAAGAGGAAAAAATAGGTAGCTTTACCAAAAAAAAGGAGGCTATCATGTCTGTAATGGTTTCTCCTCCAATGTGAGAATTTATGTTTGCATCATATTCTCTATCTCAGTTGAAAGTGAGATGAGATACAAACCAAGGGGATATACCCAGAATCTTTTGCTTGATCATAAGAAATTTTGAGAACATTATATGTGAAAGGGTGACAGCTGTTTCACAAAAACTGAAAAATTATACAAAGCTTACATTGTAAATAAACCTAAGGCTTTACTGGAAATACCAAAGATTTTAAATTGAGTCATTTAATGTATGAGCAATGGGAGTCCACTATTAACTTCCACTTGTCTCCAGAACCTGTGGGTGCTCCAACACTGGAGATTTTAAAGAAGAGACTGGACAACTGGTTATCTGAAATGGTTTAGGGTTTCCTGCTTGAGCAGGGGGTTAGACAATCTGCAAGATCACTTCCAACTTTGTTATTCTGTTAAAATCTACACCTGCAGTCTTATTATCTATAAATATTTTTGTAGGACTTATTTCATTTCCCCCCAGACCCTAATATTTAAAGCATTCATTTCCATTCCCATACAAATCTCTAAAGTACTTTAAAATATATTCACTTCAATGTATTCTTAAAGTTACCTTAGTTGCTGGTAGACTTCTTAATCTATATCCCAAACAAAAATTAATTTCAGCACAGTTTTCTTTGTTTCCTTCACCGCTTTTTCTCTATTCTTTGCAACTACTATCTTTTTTATTTACATACACAATTTCCATCCTCATTTTTTGCAACAGTCATTCTCTTATACATTTTTCATTCATGTCTTTCATTCATGCCAAGCATATTTTATACATCACATTAATTTATACTTCTAGGGGACTCAGTAATATAATTCTTTTCATTGTGTTTCAACCAGCTTCCATACTATATTTACTTATGCCCATTCTTCATTCTGTTCAGAAATCAATGTACTTTTTCATATAAGACTGTACTTCTCTTCCTGAAGTTATTCCATTTTCACTGTTGTTTCATTCACTTATGACAATAATTTGTCACGTATTCTAATACTATGAATTTCCAATACTTTAAAATTAATTTCAAAACTTTTTAAAAAAATCTCTGATGATTTCAGCAAATGTTTGAAAGAATATCTTTGGAAATACCTTTATTATCAGATTATAAGAAATATACTTTCTTTTATACCTTATCTATTAATTACAGTTTTTAGAGTCATTGTTGGGATAGGCTATAGAAATTGAATAAATAAACAAATAAAAAAATTAATATTCCAACTAATTCTTACCACAACGATACTAAAAATGCGTATACTTAAAATCATCTAAAATACGTTTTCATACTATTAATAATTTGGAGTTTTATGTATATAAATAATTTTATATATTAAACTAATTTTATTAAGAATTTTTATTATAACAGTAAAATCTAATATAATCTCAGTTTGAAGAAAGAAGAGAATATAAATAAGAAATGCAACAAAACATGAAAGGAAAAAGTAGAACTAAAATAAAGAAAGAGAAAAGAAATATATAGGGAAGTAACTTCCAACCTTCATCACAAAGAATATAAACAAATTTAGTGACTCTTCAGTCCCTCTAAGATTATAAACATTTACTTTTTATGTTTTATCCCATCTCTGATATATAA
The DNA here is from genome assembly GCF_016545835.1 of Crotalus tigris. Classification (NCBI taxonomy): domain Eukaryota; kingdom Metazoa; phylum Chordata; class Lepidosauria; order Squamata; family Viperidae; genus Crotalus; species Crotalus tigris. Next base: position 897,382 of record NW_024096465.1, on the reverse strand, counting down.
ACAAATTTATAAAACTTCCATTTTTAAGTCTGGCGTCAGTAGGAAATCTTAAAGGATTGCTAAAAATAATGACATGTTTTAATCTTGATCAAGTAAGCTAACTTTATATATCTTCCTTTTACTTCTAGCAGTCTTAAACTTTTGAATATTGTCATAGAATTTTATTACTTTATTTTCTTATCATTGTGTTTACTCTCTGAAACATGGTGACATAAAAATGCAAATTGAGCAACTTTTAGATAATGTGTAGCAAATAATTTATTTTACTTAAAAATTTTACAGTACTCCTATTATCATTGCCCTCTCAAAATAACCCAAGTTATAAGACTGAGTTAAACATTATTAAAACCATGAAAAACTAGCAAGGCAATAAAACCATAAATAAATTGGATGCAAGATGGCAGCAGCATAGGAAGCAGTATTGGAACGGGGAGAGATGTAACCAAACTAAGTAGGAAGGTACTAGAGAGAGGGGGGGAAAGGGAGGAAAAAGAAGCAGAAAATTAGATAAGGAAGATAGAAAGGATAAATGAAAAGAAGAAGTTGGGGCAAGGAGGAAAACACCAGCAAACACGTGGAGTCAGAGGCAGCCAGCAACAGAGAATGAGAGTCAGCTCTGGAGCACAGCTAAGCAGCCCAATGCTGAAAAACAAGGCAACAAAGAGCAGGAAACCAGCATATGAATAGCAGACAAGGAGGAAGACTGTTGGAAGCATGAACTGGTGGGTCACAGCATTTATTCAGTAATTGCCTAGGCCCACATCCCAATCAAGGCAGCCCAGCTCGGGGGGGGGGGCAGCCAGGCAGCCCAACCCAGGGCCCAGCAAAGCAGAGACAGCCCAACTCCCACAATCCTCTCCCTGCCTTTTTCCAGCCCTCATACCTCCCCAGGGGAGACTTGCCTCAGATGGAAGACTGGATCAGTGTCCCCTCTCCAGCGAGACCAGCAGCCCCCTCCCCTGCCTCCTGCTAGCCTGGCCTGGCAGAGGACAAAAAGCCTACAGAAATCTTTCAGCTGTGAGAAATTGGAGGTGGCAAAACCTGAGGTGGGAGTGGGAGAAATGCAGCAGTAGCAGCAGCAACAGAGAGGCTTCGAGCCAGAGGCCTCTGTGATTTCTCAAGCTGAGAGGCCAGCTGAAAAGAGCAGACCAGAGAGAAGAGCTGAGCCGACCAGAAAGGTGAATGGAGGCCTGACCAGAGCAGAGGCGAGCACTGAAGACTGAAGGGAGCCGACAGAGAAAACAATAAGAGGCCGGAGCAGCAAGAAACAGAAGTGAAGGCAACAATTAAGTCTGTGGTCCCAGTAGGAAGGGAGGGAAGACCCCCAGTAAAGAACAAAAAGGAATTGGAGTTAAAAAATGTTTTTAAAAAACAGGACTAACTAGGAGCAATAGTACATGAGGGACGGTATGATATAGTTGGCATAACAGAAACCTGGTGGAATGAAACCTGTGAATTGAATGGACTGATGGATGGAAAAAAAACTTCAAATGAAACAGGTCTACAAAAAGAGGAGGAGGGGTTGCACTATATGTAAGAGAACACTACATATCTACAGAAATGCACATGATCAAAGATAAAATCTCTCCAGAATGTACAGTATATGGATCAATATAAAAGAAAAAAAAGTGACATTGCCATAGGTTATCACAGGCCACCCAACCAATCAGAAGAAATAGATGAACTCTTTGCCAGCCAGTTAACAAATATATGTAGAAAGCATACCACAGTAGTAATAGGAGACTTCAAATATCCAGATATCAACTGGGAGACAAACTCTGCAGTGAGCAGGAGATCAAACAGATTCCTAACCAATCTAGCCAACATCTTTGTCACCGAAAAGGTGGAAGACGGAACCAAACGTAAAGCTATACTGGACTTAATCCTTACAAATAGAGAAGAAGTGGTAGACGGAATTGAAATTGCCAGAATCTTGAGTGAAAGTGACCACATCATACTGGAATTTAATATAATGCAAACACTATCAATAGAAAACAATCCAACCAGTGTCTTAAACTTCAAAAGATCTGATTTTAACAAACTCAGAGAGAACCTAGGAAAGATCCCATGGATGAAAATCCTAAAGGGGAAAACAACCCAAGAAGTGTGGGAAACCCTGAAAAATGTTATCATAAAAGTTCAGACCAGCACAATACCACCGAGAAAGAAAAACAAGAAATTCAAGAAGAACCAGCATGGCTGCACAAAGATCTCTCTGATAAACTGAAAGACAAAAAGGGCAAAAAGAAAAAATGGAAAGAGGGGCACATAACTAAGGCCAATTATCAGCAGACAGCCAGAACATGCAAAGATGAAGTCAGGAAAGCAAAGGCTCAGAACAAACAAAGACTTGCAACAGAAATCAAGGATAATAATAAAAAAAACGTTTCTTCCAACATATTAACAATAAGAAAAAAGTCAAGGAAACTATAGGCCCAATAAAGAGAGAAGATGGCAAGGAAATTACAGGCAACAGAGAGAAAGCAGAGCTCCTTAACTCATAATTTGCATCTTCACACAAAAAGAAACTATGGACCAATATACCTCAAAAACCACTTCAAAAGACATACTAGATACAAAAATTAAATTAAGCAAGAAAATGGCAAGAAAACACCTATCTGATCTTGACAAATATAAATCATGAGAGCCCAACAGATTACATCCCAGAGTTCTGAAAGAGCTGGCAGATGTTATCTCAGAACCATTGCATCACATCTTTCATAAATCCTGGAGCACTAGCAAAGTACCTGAGGATTGGAAAATGGCTGATATGGTTCCCATCTTCAAGAGAGGGGAAAAAAAACAGACCCAGGAAACTACAGACCAATAGTTTAACATCAATATCTGGGAAGATCCTAGAAAAGATAATCAAAAAACAGATCTGCAAACAACTAGAAGCAAACAAAGTCATAATCAGCAGCCAGCATGGGTTTGTTAAAAACAGATCATGCCAAACCAATCTTATTTCATTCTTTAATAAAGTGACTAAACTAGTAGACCAGTGAAATGCTGTGGATGTAGTATACTTAGATTTCAGTAAGATATTTGATAAAGTAGACCACAATCTATTCCTTGGTAAGCTAGAAAAATCACCACCAGATGGATCTGTAGCTGGCTAACAAACTGTATCCAATGAGTAGTCTTTAATGGCACTACATCCACATGGAGACAAGTAAGCAGTGGGGTACCACAAGGTTCCGTCTTAGGCCCAATATCTTCATCAATGACTTAGATGAGGGAATTGAATGGGAACTCATCAAATTTGAAGGTGACACAAAACTGACAGGAGTAGCCAACACCCCAGAAGACAAACTCAGGATCCAAAAAGATCTAGACTAACTTGAACAGTGGGTCCTATCCAACAAAAAGAGTTTCAATGTAGAGAAAAGCAAAGTCTTACATTTAGGCAGGAAAAATCAAAGGTAACAGATTGAGCGAGACCTGGCTTAAAAACAGTAACTGTGAGAGGGACCTTGGAGTCCTAGTGGACGATCATTTGACTATGAGCCAGCAGTGTGCAGCAGCAACCAAAAAAGCTAATACAATCCTGGTTATATACACAGAGGCATAGAATCAAGATCACACGAAGTATTATAAAACCCTAGTAAGACCACACCTGGAATACTGCAGCCAATTTTGGTCACCATGTCACAAAAAAAGATAAAGAGAGAAGAGCAACTAAGATGATCAAAGGCCTGGAGACTAAAACATACGAAGAATGGCTGCAGGACTTCGATTTGGCTAGTCTAAAGAAAAGAAGAAATAGGGGAGACATGCTAGCAGTATTCTGGTATCTGAGGGGCTGCCACAAGGAAGAAGGGGTCATGTTGTTCACCAAAGCACCAGAGGGAAGGGTGAGAAACAATGGTTGGAAACTGATCAAAGAAAGAAGCAACCTGGAATTAAGGAGAACCTTTTTGACAGTGAGGACAATCAACCAGTGGAACAGCTTGCCTCCAGAAATTGTGGGCACTCCATCACTGGAGATTTTTAAGAAAAGACTAGACAATCACCTGTCTGAGAGGTATAGGTTCTCCTGCTTGAGCAAGGGGCTGGACTAGAAGACCTCCAAGGTCCCTTCCAGTTCTATTCTATTCTATTCTATTCTATTCTATTCTATTCTATTCTATTCTATTCTAAATGAAAGTAACCAGCAACACTGAAATAATATAAAACAGATATCTATTTTAGAAACTTTTATCTGCTTGTAAATGTTTATAGTTTTTAAGTGTTCTATCAACTGCATATTTTTTTGTGTAACTTAAATTACTTGTAGTTAAGTCTTAGTGCAAACAATAGAGCTTAATTTAAGATAAATTAGTTTGTTCAGCTAAGGCCAAGCTACACAGAAATGGCATATAATATTTCTCTGGACCAAACATTACAGTTGACCAAATAGTGTGTGTGTGTGTGTGTGTGTGTATGAGAGAGAGAGAGAGAGAGAGAGAGAGAGAGAGAGAGAGAGAGAGAGAGAGAGAGAGAGAGAGAGAGAGAGAGAGAGAGAGAGAGAGACTTTACTTCTACAGTTCCTATCCTTCAAATATTTATTTTCACCTCCTGCCATTATTTGGCTCCTCCGTGACACAGAGAGTATATTGTACTAGCATTTCTTTACTCCCTCATTCCCCCAAGCCACTTGCAATCCAACAATGATACATTCAAGCAGCTTAAAATCCTAATTCATATGCCATCATTCCATCTGTTGTTGTACATACCTCAATGTTGGGAACTGCTTGTAAGCAAATACCTTCTGCTCATAACTTCAGAAAGCAGGTAACATGCTATACATGATGAATATATTCTGGAACAGCTTACAAGCCCCACATGGTGTAGAGTACTCTATGTTCATTATTGTCATATGCAGCCTTCTGCTAGCTATACTGAAGTCCTGGCAAGAGTTTATTGGAAAGGAGTTGTGTACAAACACTGTAATCAACCAACTGATCAAGTGTTTAAAGAAGACATGTAATAATGTGTTTCCTTTAATATTTTTAGCTATGTGCAGACCTATATTGAGGACATTTAGTAATTTTGCACTAATATGCTAGTGGTTGCTATGTTTAATAACATAGAGATGTTTAACAACATAATTTATCCATTTTGCCTTTTAAAAAATATGATTATATATTATCTCATTTGCAAACAGAATATCCCAGATGAGTGATCATATTTATAAATGAAGGACTGGGTTATAATTACTAATTATTCATTGCTCAAAAGATCAGTTTAGAAACCTCTTAGTGCTGATTTATTTTTATCATATATATTATTGCACATACATATCCCTTCAACTACCCAGAATATTGATATACTATTCATTTACCTTAGCTTGGACAGCTGGATAATGGCTGATGAAAATTTATTTATGACTCTAGACATAGCAATAAATTTTGATAGCAAAACCCATGTGTTCAGGCTCCAAAAAGAAAATGGTTCACTGATTCCCTCTTTAGGTGTACACATTTCAGAGTTCAAAAGATGGGTGATAGATATATGGCATTAATCTGGTTTGTTAACTTCTCTTTAACTACCAAATAAACATAAGTCCTTTGAATGTTTTTCTTCAAGCAAGTCTTCAGACACCTTTGATGAACTCAAATGTTACAGCCTTGAACTATAATTTGAAATGTACCCCTTTATATTTCAGTATGCTCATTAACAACATAAATACTTGAATAGTCCCTTCAAGGAAACAAATCCATTTCTTTTAATGGAAATGAAGTAAGGAACACATGAAAATCTTCTCTAGAGCAAAAGCCGAAGCTTGCCTTAGGAGAAGCAATTTTGTACAGTGGAATGTAGTCTGGATTCCCAAAGGAGGGGCTGCATTCCGGAGGGCCAAGAGACAGTAACTATACTGAAGCTGGAAGTTTGGCAAGATTTCTTAGTTTGGCAAGATTTCTGTCTATAGATGAGGAACAATATTGCAAAAAGTTTTGGAGTAACTCAACATGTCTTTTTTAGTTTTGAACCTTGACAGTTCTCAGTTATAAAGAAAAGTGTGATCACATCAAATACAGCCTAGGTAGTAGGACTATAAGCTTCTTTTACTTTCCCAAATTTCTCAGTAATTAATTCCATAATCAGATCTTCACTATCTCATGAATATTAGAGCAAAATGACAGTAACAGATCCTGTAGTTGAAAGAATATTAATTAAAGCTCATTTCACATCCCATAATGCAATCACAGTTTGAGATGTGATTGCACCATGTGAGAAAGATGAGCTTTTCTCACTCAATTCAGTTATTCATTTAAACACAGGGAAGGAAAGCTAGCATTTTTTCCTTGTTTCAGATGTTATAAAAAGCTATTTTGCATTTAACCTATTTAAGACCGGTTTTAATACAATAATCTTTGTAGGTAAGATGAGATGTGGCTGCTGCATGATTTTCCCATTTGCAAATACATTTGCAAATACATGCAAAGAATAAGCAATATAAATTATGCAGAGAACAAACTGCTGACAAACATTCTATCTAATTTTTGCTTTTGCTGATTCCTTGATACTCTGTATTTCAGGAAATGAATTTTAGTTATGATTAGTAGACAGAGAAATGTGTGTAAATTAAGACAGGTTACACATATTCAAGAAAGTATTGCAGTTGAACTCCTTTTTGATAGTATACAAGTTGTCAATATTAGCTTATGAACTGCATTATTATTATTATGGCACCACAAAATAGACAAAGTAATAGAAAATGAAGAAACTAACATGCTCTGGGACTTTAGCATTGAATAGATAAGCATCTGGCACACATCAGTCCAGACTTAACAATTATTGATAAGAAAGACAAAAAAGTCAGGATAGCAGATATTGCTGTACCTGGAGACAGCAGATAGAAGAAGAAAAACTGGATAAAATCAGGAAATATAAAAACCTGCAAATAGAGTAGAACAATTGTGACAAAAGCAAGAAAAAATAGGTGCCTTGGGTGCAATTCCAAAACATCTGGAGATCAGTCACTTGAAACACCATCAACATTCACAAAAGCACCCTCAGTTAATTGCGAAAGGCAGCATTAATTTAGAACAGCTTACACTTTGCCACTGTACCTTCTATTATTAAGGCACAACGTCTGCCCTATCCCAAGTCCTTGGGAAGGATTTGATAGGTAGATAAAAATGCCAAATCCACTTTAAACATCTGGCTGACTTTGCCACAAACCATAATAATTTAGTAATCTTGTATACCACCTGACCTTCAATGACTCTGGGTGTGTCATGAGAATCAAAGGATTCCTTTAAAAATTGCATATAGTAAGCTTTTTAATGTGATCTGAAAGGCAAAATTAATTATTTGCACAATTCAAAGTACTGCTTTGTTAATTTTTTCCTTGATTTTCCCTCCCCCAAAATGGCTGTAATTTTTTATATATGGATTGACTGTATATATATATATACATGCATATAACATACATACATATATTGAATAGACAGTCAGATTTTTCTTATTTATATCATCTTATGACACAGTTTGCCAGTATACTTTTTTCTGAATATCTGATTAATTTTTCAGGTTCCAGTTTCCAATTTCAATTTATAAACCAAGCAGTTTTAACAGATAATCTCATCTCATTATTAAGTTAGATGTTAGCTCTAATGATTCATAAGCAAAGTATTTTTACTTGCTGATTTTCTCAAAGCTTGGAAACATTTTGTATGTCAGAAAGACAATCTGTTCTCTAAGATAAATAAATAATAAACACTGACTGCACTCTTTTCTAAAACTAAATATATAATGTTCAAGAACTGAACATCCAGTGGTGAACTCAGGCATGGCAAATGTGGCATTGCCAGTTTTGAAGAAAATTCATCAAGAAATCCCAATTTTACTTCTTATATGCCTTTCAAAACTTTGTGAAGTGACAAACCATCATGTAGCTATTCATCCTTTATATTGGCTTAGCCTTAGGATTTTATCAGAGTATAACAGGTTAATGATAAAGCTTTAATTATTGCCTGAGGACCCAGGACCCATTGTTATTTGTTCTCCAAGCAGATGTTAAGAAATGAATTGCCACTAGTAAGAAGCAATTAGCTTTTAAACTATATTTATTTCTTTAATATCATGGGACTCTAAATCATATTTAATATATTAAACATGAGAGCTTTGCAAAAAGTGGGGCTTGAATAAAACCACTTGTGGTTAAAAAATGTGGGACTTGTTTATTAGATGTCATGGTCAGTTATTAAAAGTCACCATTCTTTGCTCTTCTCATCACTGAATTAAAAACTTTAATCCATTTATTGGATTAAAAACTTTAGTCCATTTATTGAATAGCTTCTGTGCTCTTGATTGTACAGTAGGGTATAATGTAAGATTTATAACATAGAATCCAAATGTTTTCTGCAATTTCATGCAGGTTTATTTCCTTGGTATGATTAAGAATTAATAACTATTACGAACTAAATAATGTTTTTGTTTGGTGGATGAATTACACAAATTTAATATTTAACCTAACCACGAATATAAAGGAAATACAGTGAGTGGTAAGAGATTTCAGGCTGTGTTTTGGCTTATTCTGTTTCATTAGAGTTATCACCAGTGCTTTTTTTGTTAAAAAAAAAAAAGTGCCAGAACTCACACACGTCATACAACTCGCCTTGCCTACCCTACAAGGTTCCTTCCCAAAAAGGTGTCAGAACTCCGTTATGGGCATTCTATGACAAAAAAAAAGCCCTGGTTATCACCAATACACAAATCTCCAGTTTAATGAAGTAAATGATCCTTGCTGAGTTACATTGAGAGCCAAAATCAGTTAGGCCTACATTTATCCAAGTTGGACCTCTGGGAATAGTGGTTGGACTGCAAAGACTTTTGGGAATTGCAGTCCTCATACGTCTGGAATTGCCATATTGAGAAAGACTGCTTTAGAGAGAAGGGCTAGTAACAAGGGTTGGTGGTTTTGCAGCACATATTTTGAAGGTTTTATGTTCAAGCTCCACATTGTCAATTTGGAGATGAAATATATACTGAATAATACTTCTGTTTCATCCATTTTGCTTTTTTTCACATTTTGGTTCATCTATAGCCACAGCGAAAGCAAAATTACATACAATTGAACTGGACTAGGCAATTAATAACTGTCAGAAACTAAATAATAGGCGATGAAATAAGCAAAAATGAAATATTTGGATGTGAGAGAAGAGCTAGAAATTATTGGGGTAGATGAAGTAGAAACATATGTTTTCCAAAAAATAAATGAGACCATTTATAAAGTTAATAGATTATATCAGGGCAAAGGGGAAAATGTATAGAAAGAAATAGCACAACAACAATAACAACAGTATATAGCTAGAAAAAAAAACCTGGAAAGGATAAAAGAATATTAATAGTAATGTATACATTCTACAATTAAGCAAGTAGCAGAAAGATATAAAACATGGTTAAAGAAAAGAGCAGTTTCAATTGGCAACCAGCCACTAAGTCCCAAATGATAAGAGCAGAAACTCTTACATATGTCTTGCCTGTATGAGAGGACAATTATTTATGTTTCTAAAAGACACACCCTTATAACTATCTACTTTGAACTATCTGTAACTATCTACTTTGAAGCAAATTCCACTGAATTCTTGAATTTATATCCAGGTAAAGGAGGGTAAGATTGTAGCAAATGAATGTGTCTCACACAGCACAGTATGAATTAAATGTAACATACTGAATTACACTGTTCAGTTTGGATGGAAAGAGAAAGAGAAAGGAAGGAAGGAAGGAAGGAAGGAAGGAAGGAAGGAAGGAAGGAAGGAAGGAAGGAAGGAAGGAAGGAAGGAAGGAAGGAAGGAAGGAAGGAGTATGGCACTTCTTATAGGATAACTAAAGTAAATATGTCCCAACTGTTCTCAACCTGATGCCTTCTAACTAAGGCATCAGGTAGACTTCAACTTTCAGAATTCCCTGCTAGGATGACTTCCCAAAATTATAGAACAAAATTTTTAAAAATACCAAAAGCAGAGAAGGGAAATAGATGGAATGGACTGCAATGAGCTGAATCTGAAAAGCATTCACTGGTGTATGTTCCCTCCCATATTATAAATGAATAGATATTCTGGGAAATGTTATAACAGGACAAAGATTTATGTCTTAATTCCTTTACCTGGTTTATAATTTGTTTTGTTTGTTTGGTATTGACTTTTAATGTGATTCAAATCCATATTCCTGTCTTCACCTAGCATCTTCTGTGGTGCAATCTATCCTCCTACTCTGTTGTTTGCATCTCATTATGCGGCATATGCAGATTAGTGAAAAAGGACATCTGAAGTGTCCTTCCATACCTACTTGAACATGCAGAATGAACAAAGATAACAACAAATTTATTACAGAAAAGAAAAATTGTGTTACTGTGTCACTGAGCATAAAATAGTAGGACTGAAGTATTGCTGAACTCTTAATGTATGTTTAAACATAGAAGAACAGACTCCTCTCCTAGGGTATAAATACATCATATATCATGAAGCATATGGTGTATATATACACCTGTGAAGAAGCTGAGAATTTTAGGTGCCAAAATACACCCCCAAAGTTGGGTGTGACCTATCTGAAGATGGGCTTATCTGAAAGTATATATAAAATACTTTCTAAGTATTTCCTGTATATTCATGGATAAGCCCGTTGAATTTTTAAGTGAAATACCATGAAAAATATGGATCACCCGATCCATGAGTGGTTCATTTTCATGGTATTTTGGTTAAGAAATCAAGGGTTAGCCATTAATATGGCATGAGATAAAGAAACCTGATTTTTCTTACATGACAAAGATAAATTTCCATGCTACATGGGAAGTTTCTTAAAATTTCATAGGTTTTGCTTTTAATTTATATTATATTCCTTAATTGTGCTCTATATTCTCATACTGGTAGTCATCACTTAATACCAGTAATTGGGACCAGCAACTCTGTCACTTTGTGATGCAGTCAACCAATCCCCTTCTCCCAAAATTCACTGTTATGCATATATATGCATATAGACAACTACAAAGATATTATAAAGAGTACAGTATGTACTAAGGTTGTGTATGCTTCAGAAATAATTTGGAAGAATGCATGTGGCCATTAAAGCAGTAGCCAACTCTTTTTCAGGCATCCACTCAAACATAGAACATGACACAGCTGCATTATATCAGCTGACTTTTTAAAGCAGCTGTATCTTTAATGCTACAGACGGCTGTGTGGGTTTTAAGTTTGGGGTAAACCTGAAAAATTACAGTGTTGGTGCTTTAACAATCACATTAGATTTAAAGCAGTAACACGAATATTTTCCAGGATCAACATAGTGAATTTTAACAGCATGTTGTACTTGCATAAAGTACAGACAAATTTTAAAGGTGTAGAGCCCTGTTTTTTAAAATTACCTTTCTATTTTGTCAGTGTATTTGAACATGCATCAATCAGGTCTTGAGTTGCATCAGCCACAAACGCCAACACATACAGGTACTCCTCAACTCACAACAATTGATTTAGTGACCTTTCAAAGTTACAACAGCACTGAAAAATATGATGTATGACCATGTTTCACAGTTACATCCTTTGTAGCATCCCATGATCATGTGATCAAAATTCAGATGCTTAGCAACTGGTTCATATTTATGACCATTGCCGTGTTCCCAGGGTCATGTGATCCCCTTTTGCAACTTTCTTACAAACAAAGTCTATGGGGAAGCCAGATTCACTCAACAACCGAATTACTAACATATCAACTACAGTGATTCACTTAACAACTGTGAAAAAAAAAACATTGTAAAATGGGGCAAAACTTTGCTTAACAACAGATATCTCGCTTAACAACAGAAATTTTGGGCTGAGTTGTGGCTGTAAGCCACTACCTCTACCCAGAAAAATTCACAACATATGAAAGATGCCTTTTCTTAGAGGGAAATTTGGTAGTTAAAATTTAACTCCTGGGGCCTTCTTCCTAAACAAACAAAGTAATTGTCATGAAAAAAAAAAACATCCTTCTCCAACCCCCAAATGACATTTCAGAGCTTTCTGAGATACTAATACTCATGTGATTTCATGGAGAACACTAGATCAATCCCCTCTGCTATCGCCTCTACAACATGTAAAATGAAGGTAGAACATTGATTCCCTCAATGTTCATTTGCAGCTGGACATTTTATTTGTGAAAGCTTATGCATCATTATCAGATAAGAGGCCATTGTTTAAATCGATCACGATAGAAAGAAAGAAAAGTTGGCATTCATACAAACTGCTAGTGGGAAAAAAGCATATCTTTTTCAACATAAACTATACCTAGACTTCCAAGTCTCACTGCAGTCTAGAAGGGATAATACATTGCCAGGAATAATAAATTCAATTACTAGGCTTCATCTAAATTCCTCCAGCAGCTCAACTCAAAGCTAGTCCTTTAACAAGTCTAACAAATTAAGTTCTAATGTAATGGATTATTTCAACCTGAGCAAGCTTCACAGTGAATCTTCCACAATTATAAAATCCCATAAAAGATAAATTATTAATTCCATTAAGGCCTGTTCACATTCTAAATTCTCATTTTATCTGCCAAATGATAAACTTTAATTCCTCTCTTTTATAATCAAAGACAGATGGCAAACCATTAATAAGGTGCCTGGCTATATAGTATTTAATATCTTCCTGCCATTCTTCTTTTCTAATTAATTTCATAAGAGAAATATTTCCTAATTAATCAATTAGGTATATTATAAAGATTTAAAATAAATATGATATATGCTAATTTATTGTAAACATAAGAGATAGTTTAATGCCTGCATTACCTAACTCTAGTTTTTTATTAATACTTTATCACATTACCTACTTTAAAAGCAAAAATATATTGTAAAATGTCCATTGCATGTTATGTGTTTTTAGTTTTGACTCTGGATGGTATCCTTAAGAAGAGATGCATAGGAACTGACAGTTATTGGTAGGTGATACACAAAGTGAAGGACACCAGACCAAAAGTACAAATGTGTGTGTGTGTGTGTACATACAGTGTATGTGTGTATATGTGTGTATATATATATGTAGTGTGTGTGTGTGTGTGTGTGTATACACATACACTGTATTTGTGGATGTATGCTGTATGTGTAGAGCACACACTATATAGATATAGATATAGATACATAAAACATCATCGGGGTGATAGCCTTATGTAGCCTCTGAACTAAACAGTTTAAGTTCTGAGCAGCTTCTTAATTATGTCTTTCCCCATCAGTCAAGCTACATATTCCTTCAGGTAAATGCCAGCATTATAGTTTTTGAATCCATGTAATGATAATTAGTACAGGTAGTGGCTACATTAACTTAATCAAAACCTGCATTAATAACCAGAATATACACAAATGGTGAGCACACAAGCACATATTTTTTCCCTCTCTGCATATGATCAAAGAAGCAAGTAAAGAATTAATACTAAATATACTTTATAGTTTTATGTCTTGACTGAAAAATATCCTGAATTATCTGCAAACAAATCAAACGAGCTGTGTTAAAACTAAAGTTGCAAATGTAAAGTTGCTGTAAGCCACCAGAGACACCCATGGGTGAGTTGGGCAGCTGTATACATTTGTTAAACAAATAGAAAAATAAAGTGACCAATTACTCATGATTCCTGATTTAGTGTGAAATTGAGGCAGGTTTTCTAGCACACTTAGTCACAAAGTCATGAGCAAAGTAAATTCATCTGTGTATTTATTAAGCAAGTAGGAATAGCAACATGTGCAAATAAAATTATAGTCCTGTGAAATCTTATTAATGTTCTTATCTGTAACAGCACAGATAAAAATTTCAGTAGTGCTTGTGTTCAATGATAACAGATTGGGTGATAACATATATTCCTCTTCTGAAATATCCTTGCTTCTTGTAGACAGAACCCAATTTTTCTTTCTGCTTCATCTTATATTCACCAATATTTTGAGACTCATTCTGTAGTGATAATGAATGATCATAATTCTCAATGGTGAAATTCCATAAACTGCATCATATACAATATGATTTAATTTTTTAATTTATTTTTTTTACTTTTAGAATGGAATTTTACATTACTTTACTTAATAGACACTCTAATATATTCTAATTTAATTCAAACACATTAGATACAATTCTCTCCACATTATTTGCTTGAGCAGTCTACTCTAACACTTGGTAAAAGTGTTAGACTAGACGGTATATCTGCAGACCGGGTTTAATAATCTATTTTTCTAATGATGGCAGTCACTTAATCTTACTTCATACTTGAGAATATCAAACAAGAAAAAATATATTTTTGTGTCTGCTAATATTCCCTTATGCATATGAGTACTGAATTTTAGTTTATACTGTACTTCAAAGCCAAATTCTTCACAGAAGACCCTTCTTTAATAAAGGCTTTGCTTTTAATTTGTTGCAATATTTTATCTCATAATAAGAAAATCTTTATTTGGTACTCCTGACATTCATTCAGTTGAAATGCTCAGTAATTTGGAAATTACAGCATAGGGAAGTTCAGAAGTAATTGGTCAACAGTTAATAAGATTATTATTTTATATAAAATAATCTCCACCTTCTCCCCTTATCATTTCAGTTCAGACTAATCATAAAAAGCAACTATCTTCTTGTACAGCTTTCATGCTTTTTCTTTGATATGAACATTGTGGGGATGGGGAAAAGAGACAGATGAGTGGTTAAAAAAGAATCTTAATCATGGAACTTTTAAAACAACATCATGCAACACGACTTACATCCTTTGTAAATCATTCTAAATTTATGAGTCATGTTAGCATTATTTCTGAGATATCAGTTTCACTTTCAGCATATCTAATAAAGGAGGGAGGGAGGGAAGGAAGGAAGGAAGGAAGGAAGGAAGGAAGGAAGGAAGGAAGGAAGGAAGGAAGGAAGGAAGGAAGGAAGGAAGGAAGGATTTTTAAAATAATTTATTATAGATTAAAATTGAAATCATAAAAATAATACATACTTAAAAGTATGCATAAAAAGAATATTTAGAAAGTGTAGAAAATAAAAAGAATAGAAAGAAACAGAAAAGTCAGAAAAAAATATATAAAGAGATAACGTTTATTTTCACTGCAAGTATAAAATGTTTTAGTAACTTTTCACTTTCTCTTAAAATACAACAAATGCTCTCTTCTTCCCATATCTCATCTCTTAACTACAAACAACATCTTAAAATCTCATCATTCATTCCTGCTCAGCAAAAGTCTATTAAAGATTACTAGAAATAACTACATATCATTTTAATCTTCATCAACTAAAACAATTTTATATTCATTACCTGTTATTTTAACAAATAATGTTCTAAAATGATTTTGTTTCATTTTTCTTTGTCCCTTCCCAGAAGTTCCTTCAAAACTCTAATTAGACTCTTTTTTAAATCCAGTATAGAAAAGGTATCCAAATCAGTCTTCAGGTTTGTTCTTTTTATGTCCCTTTTAATAATTAAAACATCAACCAAATATCAAAACTGAATATCATTTGTATATCCAATATATCATCTTTTTCATATCATTCTTCTAAGCTTGTCATTTTTAAATCCATGCCCAAATCAACTTCAGTATTATTTAATAGAGATTGTTCCTGTTTTGTCACATCTATGACAGATATTCTTAATTTTTAAAAATTAATTTATGAGTCCATTGTTCACATATATTCTTCAAAACATCCAGTGTTAAAGTATTTTACTCTATTTTGTGTTAATGAGTTGACTTTAAGTATTCTTCTCCTTTAAAAACCCATCTTATCATGTTTTTTTCTCCTTAAGGAATCCAAACAATTCACATGGGATATATTCTTATAATTAATTTCAAAGTTGCATTACAAATCCATCTCAAATCAATAGTCCAAACACCCTTTTGCTGTTTATTCCCAAAAGTAATTTTTTTTCTACATCCTTAAATTTGTCCTTAAAACATTTTTGTTTTGCTAAGAAAGAAATGCATTTAGTGAATGCAATAGAAACTTGACATTCTGAAGGTCTTTAGTATTTGAAAAGCAATAAAAGAAGTTAGTCTAAGAATAAAAAATAAGATTGTTGAGTTTTAAACCCATATAGGCTACATTACATCTGTGAGTTTAGAAGAATTTCCTTGACTTCCACCCATATGACTCATAAGCATCTACAAAAACCTTGGTTTCTGCAGTCTATGCATGATGAGCAATTGTCTGGACTACATGTGAGTAATCTCAAAATCTCTTCTTTCTCCATAGCGATTTCAATGACTTCGATCCAGCATCCATCCACAGATCTTATCATAAACTCTGTCTCTGCTTCTTCAGGGATAACTAGCTCACCATGTATTTGCTAGAAGTCAATGGAAAACAATAACAGTCTCAAGCACTGCATTTGTAGGAAATTAAGAAATCCTTTTGCACGTAAAGGTGAATTGTTGACAGAGGTAAACTAGTTTTATTTTCAGATAAATAAAGTATGTTGCAAATGCTATAACTAGAATTATCACAACCCTTGGTATTTCAACCCTGCCAATTTATAGCTTTAAAATGCAAAGCAGTGCTAGACATTCGGCTCAATGCTTGGTCTTCACATATGCTCTTATGCAAAAGAAGATCTTGAGAATATCTCATGTTAGGAGAAACATAAGTTGTAACCTGACCACAAAAAACATATCCATGTAAACCAAGAAGATTGCAGAAGAAAGATCTCATGTGATTGAGAGTTTGTTCCATGTCCAGCTAGCATACTGCAAGTGAAAGAGCTAAATGAAATCCTTTAAATGTATGAAACTTGTCTACCAGGAGTTCATTCATATATTAAGTAGAAAATAAGAACAATGGCCTAAGATAGTTCAGGAATAAAGCCAGAAAGACAGTGATTAATAGCCCAGGTCTAAAATGTTCGGGAAGAAAATAGTCCTGAAACAGCACCAAATCTAATCACCATGAAGATTGATAGTAGGCTGTAGGATTCCAAGCACAATTGCCAATAGGCATTGTTTCAGATTTAGTTAGTACCTAAAGAGAATCTTGAATGCAGCAAGCATCAATCCACTCTAAACACATCTGGTACTTTTTAGTCTTAATCAGCTCATTGGACCATTGAAGAGCACCACCTAATTCTCAAATAAATCTTTATTTCATTGTGTCTTCCCGTAAGCCTAATGTTCCTTTTCCTATCAGCACTGGAATTCTCTACTCTGATACCATCAAACTGGGAATTTGCTTTTTCATATATGTTAAATGTGAAAATAAAAAGGATTTATTTTAATTGGTATGTGTCTTTTTACACTTAATAAGGTCTCTGATTTTGTCTTCCTGGATATATCTAGTCTAATTTCCCTCACTTGCCTTTATTCATTTTAGGTTGCATTTTCTATATTTGATAGTTCCATTCACTGTCATACACCATCATACTATGACACAGTTTCATTTACATATATTTGGCAAATGCCCCAGGGACCTCTAAATGGCTTTTCAAAAATTCAAGTCAGTTGCAACTCCTTATGTATGAAATGAATGGAATTGTATTGGTTTAAATCCACTCTGTATATTCATAGCATCTTCAGAAAGTTTTTAAAACAAATACAAGAATTCTCTGAGGTGCCAGATCTGGAATCCCCTGCTCAGAGATAAGTAGAGTACTCTCTGAATCCCATGAGTATGACAATTGCATTATACGTCAGACAACTGATACTTAATCCAGATGATGAAGACTCATCCTCACATCTCACTAAAACTCCTGATAACCTTTTTTTTTTTTTTTTGGACAGGATTAATCCTCCTGATATAACTTTCATCTCATTCCAGCCCAGCATGGAAGCACCCTAAATTTGTCCTATTCTCCATCTGGGCATTATCCCCTTCTTTTATTCACTGGCACTCCTCTCCATGGTTCTTGGGTTGGGTTTGGCTTGGACTGCATGATAGGCAAGACTGATAATGGAAGCAATGCCACCTTAATGTCCAAAGGTTCCATTAAAGCATTACATGTGATCCTTGTATAGAGCAGTTTATTGGTCTTCTGGAAGACCAATAGAAAATAAAAATAAACCTATTACATCACATAGTTTACCATGTGATCCTTGGCATTTTTTGTGGATCAGTGCTGTTCTTTTTGCCCACCCATGATCATTCTGCTTCTCTATTTAGGTAAGGAAATATCTTTGAAAGGATGACCCAGAGTAGCCAGTGAGTTTGCAGCTACTACTTTCTCACTAGTAAAACATTTAAAATTGTTCTATTGATCTGACTTGATACTATATCTGCAATATTATAGGGAGGACAGTATTAAAGAAAAAAAAATCTCTATAAACACTTGTACTTCATGTTTTTATTCAAGAGAGCTATCAAGTCACTTCTTCTTCTGCTCTTTGCTAAAAGCAACAAGGACTATATTTTCTTTATTGTCAAGAAATGTCATCCAGTTCATGGGGAATTTTTTACATGCAGGTTTTGTCATATTTAACTTCCAAACACCGCATATCTCAAGAGTTTCTATTTAACCCTAGTTATATTGCATTTTTAGAGCAGATTTATGAAGTTGTTATATCAAGGTGATGAGAAGGTTAATCCTATATGAAATGTTACTTATCCATTGCCCTTCAAAGTTTCAGAATCCCATCTCCTTGATAGCGCTATGTCTCACCATGTCTTTTATCTTGTTGAAACAATACAGCTTTTTAAAATATGCATTGGTATAGGCTGATTAACTACTATGAAATTATTTCCACCTGCTGAAATTGTATTTTTCACCATTGCTTTATATTCACATAGATCTTTTAGGAATTTCTATGTGGCCTTTTCTCTTTTTTAAAAAAAATAGTTTTATTAAAATAGTTTATGCATATATAATAAAAAGTACTCAAAGAAAAACTTATAATAGTTATAAAAGAGAAAAGAAAGGAAAGGAAAAGAAAAAAGAAACATATTTTGACATCTAAATTGCAAAAAGAAAAACTGAAGCTACAAAGAGGAACTTCTATAATAACAGATAATATAAATATGTGAAAAGTGTTTCACCAGTAATATTCTTCATTAAGCCAATAAATTTGGATAATTATTTATATAAACAGAATCAGAGACAAATTATGTATAGACTTATAATAATAGAGAAGTTTGTGAAGATATTAAAAAAACTTAAATGGGAAAAGTACTTGGTCCAGATGGACTTTTGGCCTTTTATTATAAATGTTTTCAAGATGAACTTCAAATTTACATTATGATCTTAAAGACAGGCACAATTGAGGGCATCTTAACAAACTGCATCACTGTTTGGTTTGGTGGTAGCAGTGCCTCAGATAGGAAGTCCATACAGAGAGTGATAAGGACAGCTGAGAAGATGATAGGAAGCCCGCTTCCCATTATTCAAGACCCTGCATATAAGCGCTATGTGTTTAGAGCTGGAAGCATTGTTAGAGACCCCATATACCCACCTCACATTCTCTTTCTGTTGCTCCCCTCTGGGAGGAGGTTTTGAAGTATTTTCAGTAGGACTACCAGATTCTGTAACAGCTTTGTTCCCTAGGCCATCCATCTGGTAAACTCGCAGGATTCATTTTTCTTGCCATGTATATGTATACATCCAAACTAGACTGTGATGTTTCTCTGGGCCACATATGTGTTTGTATGTGGGTATATGCATTATTTAACTATTTATTTTTGTCATGTTTATGCAGTGTGTATTGGAGGTGGCTACCCTTTGTATGCAAGGAAGTCTCATTTTAATGAATGTTGATTAGTGTACATTTAAAGTGATAATAAAGTTATTCTATTCTATTCTATTCTATTCTATTCTATTCTATTCTATTCTATTCTATTCTACTCTAATTACATTTTATTGTGTCCTTTCCTTTCATAACGCATATAGAAATAATGGTCACAACCTTCAGTAGCTTTTATAAAATTTTCCTATCCCTATCCTTACTGTTCTCATCTCTGACTTTTATCAGATGGCAGTAAATAGGAAGAAGAAATGATGGTTCATGTGCTTAATCGAATGCTGGAAAAGACCACTATGCAGCTCATCCAATTCAGCTTTACTGCTGCTCAATGCACAGTTTATAACATGTGCAGCTAAGTATTTTTATTGTTCACAACTGACTGCAAGCTTAGCACAGAGTTCCTAAACATTATTGCTAATGTTTTGCTGAATGTAGTTAGAGTCACTTTTCAGACATGGAGAGGTCCAACTGAAGAGGCAAGACTGGAATATCCTTAATGATTCTGAGTACACTAAGGTTGCGATGGAGGCGATGGAGAATCTAAAATTCAGTATGGGTTTTGTTTCACATTTGCTTCTTGGATAGTTTCTTTTTCCTAGTTTCCCCAAAGGAAATATGAGTTCAATTCAACCATTTTATGAGTTGTCTTTCCCCTATCCTCCATACACAAGAATTATGTAACACTTCCTCTTCTAGTGGTTAAACTGGACGATTGAATGTAAATGCTAAATTGTGTTTCAGGTAAAAGTAGTGGATTCAATTCTATCTTTTTTCAATCTATTCATTTGCCTGTAATCCAAAGATGCTGTTTGTTTTGAAACATATCTCCAAAAGCCCACTTTCAAGTTTATTAAGGACGTGTCATGTAGTTTGAAACACAAATCTATTTTTACTCCATATTTTCTCTAACTTGCCTTTATACTCCTTTTATCAAAGACTATCATACACTGCCAATCTAGATTTCCCTGATAGAACTAACATTATTTTTGCAATTCTTTGAAATTGAGATATGCCTTTAAAATGATTAATTGAATAATCTGTTGATACTATACTCTTTTGAAACTTTCATTCTCTGTAATTACCATGGTCTGAGAACCCCATCCCTGATTAATTATTAATCTAGGGAAAAAGTATGTTCCTTTATTACAAGGGTTTTTATTTTTCTACTGTAAAATCAATTAAATGTAATTCCTATTCAGGCATTGCATTCCCAATGGACTCACAACTGGCCCCATCCCAGTCAGCATGCTGAAATAGTTCTAGGGCAGGTATTTCAAACTCGTGATGTCACATGATGTCGTGCGACATATCATGACTTTTTCCCCATTGCCAGCAAAGGGGTGGGTGCGGTTTCAGTATGATGTATCTGGCCCATGGGCCGGCAGTTTGACATGCCTGTTCTGTTCTACAGCAAGTCAAATAGCTGTAGAAGGACATTTTTATGCATGTGATTGTACATATATTAACTGCCAACCAAATTATAATGCTGAAAGTATAGATTATTTTTTTTATTAAAAGTCTTAAAAATTTTATACAATATATATCCCAAATCCCTCCCCCCTCCCCTACTTCCCAAAGCTGATTACAGGGTTAAAAATAAACAATCATAATCTAACTAACATTATCCAACTATATTAGCAATCAAATCCATAACATACTTTAACTCCTTTTCAACATAAATATTAACAAATTAAAAACATAAATAATAATATAATTAAACCATAATACTAAAAATAATATAAATTCAACCATCTTAAACTATTAATAATAATCTAAAATTTACTCATAAGCTAAATAATACTTTTCCGTCTCATATTTCTTCTGAATATAATCAATCCATCTTCTCCAAACCGAAATATATTTTTCTTGGAATAATCCTTCAGATATGCAGAGATTTTTGTCATTTCTGCTAAATTAGACACCTTAAGTATCCATTCTTCCATAGTAGGCAAAGAATTTTTCTTCCAATATTGCCCCACCAATAATCTTGCAGCTGTTATCAGATTCAGCATCAAATTAATTTCTTTAACATCAAGATCTACAATAACAGCTAACACAAATAATTGCGGCGTAAACTTTATCTTTCTCTTAAAAATCTTTTGAATATTCCACCAAATCGTAATCCAAAAAGCTTTTATATCTGTACAAGTCCACCAAATATGATAATAAGTTGCATCTAAGCTTCCACATCTCCAACATTTGGGCTGTAAATTAGGATACATACAGGACAGCTTTTGAGGATCCAAATGCCACCTATAAAACATTTTATAAAATTTTTCTCTTAAATTTTGAGCTTGAGTAAATTTTACATTTCTAACCCAAATTGTCTCCCATGTGTCCAATAGAATCGGCTCTTGAATATTTTGAGCCCATTTTACCATACAATCTTTAACTAACTCCGTTTCAGAATCCAATTCTATTAAAACATTATAAATTCTCTTTATATGGGCTCAAGTTTGATCTTTAATCTGTTTTACCAAATTCACATCCTCTAAAGTAATACCAACCTTTTGATCTAAACTCCACCTCACCAACAATTGGTTGTACTGAAACAAAGTATAGATTATTTTGATTACATAAAAATTGACATATATATGAAATCATACTTAAAGATTTCATTTTACAAAGAGCTGTGATATATGATGATTACATCATTAAGACTGATGTCCACTGAGTAAAGGTCAGCAAACAAGGTCAGTCAAATGAGGACCCAGTTTGTTGGGGGGCATATGCTGACTTTGTAAACCACTTAGAGAGGGCTCTAAAGCACTGTGAAGTGTATATAAGTCTAAATGCTATTGCTATTGCTTTGCTGCCTGTTCAGTGTTGAACATTGCTAAACATTCAATTTATTTTCACACCTGTTTTATTTCCATCATGCCACTCTTATTAACAAGTAACCAAGTTTCAACTCTGATTCATTCAGATCACTGCATAATTCATATGTATTTACTATTATATCCTTTGTCTAAATCAACAATTTGTATCTTCATGTTCAAGAGTAAAAATATGCTCTGCATAACTACTTCTCTGAATAAACCTACAAAAAGTCTCACATTCTCCAGCATGATTGGATGGAGAACCCACGGATGGGTTGTCTTAATCTATCTGCTCCAATTATTCCTCTATGGATGCCAGGCTGCTGTAGTGGCTGCGCCCCTGGTGGAATGGGCCGTGATATGGCTGGGAGCTTGTAGTGACTGAGTCTGGTATGCCAGAGAAATACAGGCTCTAATCCACCTGCCTATAGTGGGTGAGGAAACCTTCTGTCCTAACGATGAAGGGTGAAATGACACAAACAGAGCCTCAGTCTTGCAGAAGGATGAGGTTCTCTGTATATAGCAATATAAGGCCCTGTGAACATCCAATCTGTTCCACTGAGCCTCTATGTCATTAGATGGGTTCGGACAGAAATCCGGCAAAACTATGTCCTGTGATCTATGATACAAGGAGTTGACCTTGGGCATGGATGTTCGCAGGGCCTTATATTGCTATAAGGTGGATTAGAGCTTGTATTTCTCTGGCATACCAGACTCAGTCACTACAAGCTCCCAGCCATATCACGGCCCATTCCACCAGGGGCGCAGCCACTACAGCAGCCTGGTCTACCCAGGCATCCATAGAGGAAGTTTGTAGGGCAGCAACATGGGCATCGCCCTCCTCCTTTGTCCGTCACTACAAGATGGATATATATGCATCTTCTACGGCTTCATTTGGCCGCAAGGTCCTAGAACACGCATTAACATTGGGTGGGAACCAGGCCCAATCTAATTCCCCACCCTAGGGACACAGGGCTTTGGTATGTCCCATCCGTGGGTTCTCCATCCAATCATGCTGGAGAAAGGGGCGTTGTCTTACCTGAACGCCTTTTCTCAGCATGATGATGGAGAATCCACTCCCTCCCATTAGGTCAGTTGGCCTGGTCCCCATTTGTTCAGACGTGTTGGACTAAACTCTGGGTATCGCCTTAGCCTAAAACTGGGGTGCAGTTGGCACAGAGGGGGCGGTACTAAATTTCAGACTTAGTCTAATTGGAGCAGATAGACTTAGTTCAGGTAAGACAACGCCCCTTTTTACTCAGCTTGCACTCTTTCAATCAGAATTCTTTCAGATCTTCTTGGACTTGACACACTTAATAAAACAGTCCTCCTTTAGTTTCTGCATTGACTTTTTATTCCAGTTATTGGTCACAGTTGATGTTTTCACATAACTGTGGCTACGGCTGATAACCTAGTCTGCTCTTTCCTTATGAAGAACATTATGAAAAACCATTTTTGCCGCCAGAAAAAAATAAAATAAGCAACTCAATTCAAATCACAAGCTGTGATTCAGATGGAATCTCTTTGCATGACGTTTATCAGTAAAGTCATGTGTCTTATTAAGATGACTCTCCCAAATGGAGTATATCATCCTATGAAGAGGTTCCAGTAAATCCCAAGAATCATTATCACTCTATAAATAAGTTGAACAAATAATGCTTGAACAGACTTCACTAATTATGTTTCCAAATAATTTTAAAGCAAATACTAATGATGTCCCATTTTTTAGTAGCTGCAAATCAAGGAAGCCAAAAACTGTGCTTTATGAATCACTGGAAGCAATACATTATATTCAAGAGAGATTTAAACACACAGCCAGGGTCTTCATTTCATTTTCTCCAAAGCATAAACTACCTCCTGGTGTCCCTAGGGCTGAAGCACATACTAAGAGTCATTTAGTTCTTCTTCATTCTTGCCTTAAGCTTTTTATATTTCACAAGCTGCAAAAAAAAAAAAAAAAAAAGTCCCATACCTCACAATTTCTAATATGCTTTGAAACTATTTTCATAAGATGATTTCCTCCTTCAGTTTCCCAAGAATTTTTTTACAAAACCATGATTTATAAAACTGAATAACTGTTGAATTTACTTTCAAGGATATTTATATATACACATTCAATGCATACTGCTGTTAAAAATTATAATAGAATATGGTTGATATTGTTTACTCTTTGCAATAACTGAATTTGTGATTTATTTATTTTTTGCATGGATATGTGATTTTGTTAAATCTGGGATGGGGAATTTTAGGATGGACTTTGGGGTCTTCTGGAAAGCTTTTTATTGGTTTTCAGAACAATTGTAGATGTGGTAATGTAAGAGTGTGAGATCAGAAGTTAGATTAATCCAAATCTAAATTCATCTAATTTTCATTCTTGTCTCTCAAGTTTCTTTTAAACTGAAGTAAAATCAATAAAGATTTGATCATGAAAACACACTATGATATCTGACTTTTCAGAATGTATCATTTAAAAATGAAACACCCAATCAGTTGTGCAGTATTTCTTTATATAGACCATAAATTTGATTGATTAGATTTTCATGATTGATTGGTGACTCCCCCAAAAATTGGAAAATAACATAATGATTATTTTCCAGGTTAGAGATTCTCCCCCATTTTCAAGCCAGCAAACCAAAATTTCTTTTAGTTAATTTCCACGTCTTGCAAATTCAGCAACAATAACACTGTGTGCATGAAATTTCCACATATTTTTTTCTGCATTTCTTCTAATGTAATCACTTTTGTGATGCACTTTTTCTATTATTGCTTTTTCCAAGAAATTTTCTTACGATTATAGCTTTGTTTTTACTTTTTATCAAATTCTTATGCATCCATTTCCTTAGCGTACAATACGTATTTTTGCAGACATGTTTAAAACTGTGAGCTGCCTTCAAAAATTTTGAAAAATGTAGAAGGAAATTTTGACATATAAATATTTTAGTATGTATTTATAGACATACAGGAAATACAATTTTAATGTTAACAAAAACAGTCATTCAGATTTAAAAAGAATCTTACAACCTAATCCAAGTATGTAATTGGACCAACAGACCTCATTTTTATATCTACAGGACATAAAGCAGGACTGGATCTTTTCCCAATTTTTTATTTAAAATACAAGAACTATATGAAGTATCCTGAGTATGTAGTAATGGCAACAGATATTTCTGTTTTATTTTTTCTGAGAAGGTTTCATAAATTCAGACTCACTATCCTTTCTACAATACACAGTGACTCATATCTATTTCACTGGCCTTGCATCATTTTACTTGGTTTTGAAATAATTGTGTTTTGGATTCTTGTTTAAGTCCTATTCAACACATTACAAGAACATCAAATACTCTTACTAAGTTGGAAGACGGCAAATAAAACAGTATTTTATAAATATTTAAAGTTGCAAACATTTGTGGATTTACAGACAGGTACACTCACACTTCATGTGTTATTTATTACTTTTTAGTCTGCCAAAACAACACTAGTTTTCTAAAAAGCGATGAAGCAACTTTAAAAGAAAAACACATCAGCATTAAAATAGTTCTTCCTCCTGTTGATCATGTTAATAATGGATAATATAACGGAAGAAGTACAGTATATTAATGGATTTTACTCTGCCAGTCCTTGCCAACTATAGGGGGCCATGCTCATCTCCATTTCAAGGCTATTGAGCCAGCACTGTTCAAAGACTTTTCCGCAGTCATGTGGGCAGTATGACATCACAGAGTGCTTTACCTGTCAGGGGAAAAACTTGTTAAAGAGAAACAAGAAATAACACACAACAAAATTCTCACTTTCGGATCCAGAGGTTTATTTAAATTTGACACACAAATTCAGTACTTACATTTCAACAACTTATTGCAATAAGGGCTATATGGACAAGCAGTCATTAGGTGTAATGGCTAAGCCAAATGACAACACCCAAATCTTTGAAAAAGCTTTCTATCTTAACATTATGCCCATCTCTACCATTCTGGTGCCATCCAGTAGCCATCCCA
Source organism: Crotalus tigris (assembly GCF_016545835.1). Lineage (NCBI taxonomy): Eukaryota > Metazoa > Chordata > Lepidosauria > Squamata > Viperidae > Crotalus > Crotalus tigris. The sequence continues at coordinate 870,932 of NW_024096465.1, read as the reverse complement.
TTTCCCTTTTCTTGCTAAAACCATCAACATGTGACTTTCTGGAACAGTACCTTTTGCTACTTCCCTTTTCTCAGAACTGACCTCCAGGTCAGCTCCCTATTCCTGGAACTGACCACTGGATAGTTCCTCATTCCATTTCTGTTGTCCTGGTTACCGGCCCACTTTCCCATTCTTTCCTGTCCTTGTTCTAACCATTACTTTCCTCACTACATGTATCACTGCAAAAGTTATACCCATGAACAAGGCTCAGTTGCTCAATTCCTATGCTATCTGGTTCAGCACTCTGTTCCTGTGGAGAAATGTGTGCCAACCACAATCTTTCACCATCTACTGCAAATGTCACAGTTCTTCTTTTTACTAAGTAAGTCTCAGCAGACACTGGTCTTTATTTTTATTGACTATCAAAGATATGTTTGATTTATACAGAAAGAATTATTTTTTTCTGTATAAGATTTTTTTTCCTTTCACATACCTTCCCACTGAAGTGGTGCCTATTTATCTACTTGCATTTGCATGGTTTTGAACTGCTAGGTTGCCAGGAGCTGAGACGAAGATGGGAGCTCACCCCATCATGTCACTCAGATCTCAAACCTGGCCTGCCAGCTGTCCAGCCAATGAGCCCAGCATATTAACCATTGGTCCACCACCCTTATTAATGGAGGACCTGTAACAATGATGATTAGGTTTTGCTGAATTTTTAGAAAGGTTCCAGTATGATTTCCATTTCCAAACTCTCATACCACATTGCTTATGAAAATATACACTTTCTGCCTCAATTGTTTAACCTAGAGAAGAAATGACAACCTCTTTTAGAGAGGTTATGCATGGGCCAAGTGTTCCATATATTCTGTGTTGTCATACAAATTTGTATTTTCATAACTGGCTGACCCCCACAATAATGCTGATTAAAGTTCACTGTTACGAAGTTCACAAATAGTCACAATAGGGCATTGCACAAATGCAAAACATAAAATGCACAGCTTAGAGACTAAAACTTTATTCTTAGTATTATTTAGTCACACCTGATATCATTATTTTCTCTTAAGCAAAATTTATAGGTCCATCAGGAACTATAAAATTGCATGAACAAATAAATCCAATTTATAGGCGAAAATATTCAGAAACTCTGAGTGTATCTTGGAGATAGGGTGATCTTGTGCCAGTCTCTCTGTGGTTTGTAATTTTTTGTTTGCAGCAACAGAGCAACATTAATGCTCAAACTCCAAGGTGCTTTTTCAAGAGGCAACTGGACTTTCTTTGTTTTTCCTTGAAGATGTTTCACTTTCTGCCTCAAGAAGTTTTTAAAGAATGAAGAAGCTTCTTGGGTGAGAAGCAAAATGTCTTCAAAGAAGAACGAAGAAAGACCAGTTCCTCTCAAAAAAAACACCTTTGGGACAACCATGATCTAGATGACTGAGAATCTCCACAGTTATTAATGTTCAAAGATTATAGAAATGATTTGAAAGTCAGAATCGGTTCACTGTTGCAAGATTGGTGGGAGGGTTAGGGTTGGGGTTACCACTAGGGTTAGGTTTAGGAAAACACCAATTATCTAGGCAGGTGGAATTCTATTAGGTTTATAAACTGCATCAAGGACCCAATGCAAAAATAACAACAGAGAAAACAAAGATGTTGACAAATGACAATTAATAATAGATGGATGTTCATAGCTTCAGGCAGTTTATTCTAAATAAACTGGACAGGAAGGAGGAAACTTCTTTTCCAACTGTACTTCATTTTTCCCATTGCTTCCCATTTCACAAATCATTCTTCTAACACTGTGCTTATGTGTGAGATACAATCAAATAGTGATCACAATTAACTACCAACAAAATAAGTAAGTGAGCATAGACATCAATTTAAAAATTTGTCTAGCCACAAACATCCCTATTTTCTTTCTTTTGTACACAAATATTTTTATACAAAGGATCAAAACAAAACTCATCTCAAACTATGAATAAACTTTCTACCTTCCATGCTTGTAAACAACTAGGAAAGTTATCAGCAGTTTCCTTTATTAAACTTGTAATGGCTACCTCTCTCCTTCATGGATTATTGCCTTGTTGTGATGAAGGGGCTTGCGTAACTCAATGACAAAATGTGATCCACTTTGGCTCTGCAGCCAAAGATGGAGAAGCTCTATACAGTTAGTAAAAACAAGACCAGGACTGACTGTGGCTCAGATCATGAGCTTCTTTTTGTGTTTCGGGATTCGAGGCATTGAAGCACGACACATCATAAACCAAACTTCTTTATTTCTCCTTAACTCCATTCCAAGCAACTGCAAAACAGGCACGCAGGCCTTTTATAGATTTCCAACCCCCAGGCAGTCCAGCCAATAGGAATCCCTCTTTCTTTGTGCCTTGCGCATGCCCATAGCCGGTGCCAGCCAGTTTGGTCCCGGGCAGCTTTTAGGTTGCCCGGGACCATTTGCAACATTACTGGGCCTGCTGAGTTCCCTCATCAGGCCCAGGACACAACACTTCTCATTGCAAAATTTAGGCTTAAATTGAAGAAAGTAGGGGAAAACACTAGGCCACTCAGGTATGAACTAAATCATATCCCTGATAAATATACAATAGAGGTGACAAATAGATTTAAGGAATTAGATCTGATAGACAGAGTGTCTGAAGAACTGTGGACGAAGGTTCGCAACTTTGTACAAGAGGTAGCAACTAAAACCATCCCAAAGAAAAAGAAATGCAAGAAAGCAAAACGACTATCTGAGGAAGCTTTGCAAATAGCTGAGGAAAGAAGGGAAGCAAAAGGCAAGGGAAAAGAGAAAGATACACCCAACTGAATGCAGAATTCCAAAGAATAGCTAGAAGAGATAAGAATGTCCTCTTAAATGAACAGTGCAAAGAAATAGAAGAAAATAACAGAATAGGGAGAACCAAAGATCTGTTCAAGAAAATTGGAGATATGAAGAGAACGTTTCATGCAAAGATGGGCATGATAAAGGACCAAAATGGCAGGAACCTAACAGAGCCAAAAGAGATTAAGAAGAGCTGGCAAAATTACACAGAAGAACAATACAAAAACGAGCTTCGCGTCCCTGATAACCACAATGGATGTCGAGCTAGACATCCTAGAATGTAAAGTGAAATGGGCCTTAGAAAATCTGAGCAACAACAAAGCTAGTGGAGATGACAGTATTCCAGCTGAGCTATTCAAAATCTTAAAAGACGATGCAGTAAAAGTGCTACACTCAATTTTCCAGCAAATTTGGAAAACTCAACAGTGGCCACAGGATTGGAAAAGGTCAGTTTACATTCCAATTTCAAAGAAAAGCAATGCCAAAGAATGTTCAAACTATCACACCATTGCACTCATTTCACATGCAAGTAAATTTATGCTTAAAATCCTACAAGCTAGACTCCAGCAGTATGTGGATCGAGAACTTCCAGAAGTACAGGCAGGGTTTCGAAGAGGCAGAGAAACTAGAGATCAAATTGCCATATATGCTGGATCATGGAGAAAGCTAGGAAGTTCCAGAAAAACATCTACTTCTGCTTCATTGACTATGCTAAAATGTTTGATTGTGTAGATCACAATAAATTGGCAAGTTCTTAAAGAGATGGGAGTACCACACCATCTTATTTCTCTCTTGAGAAACCAATATGCGGGTCAAGAGTAACAGTGAGAACTGGACACGAAACTACTGACTGGTTCAAAATTGGGAAAGGAGTCTGGCAAGGCTGTATTCTGTTTCCCTGCCTGTTTAACTTATATGCAGAGCACATCATGAGAAAGGCAGGGCTAGATGAATCAAAAATTGGAATTAAGATTGCCGGGAGAAATATCAACAACCTAAGATATGCAGATGATACCACTCTAATGGCAAAAAATGAAGAGGAACTAAAGAGCTTCTTGATGTGGGTGAAGAAGAAGAGTGCAAAAAGCCACCTACTGCTGGCTTGAAACTCAATGTTAAGAAAATGAAGATCATGGCATCCGGCCCTCTCAATTCCTGGCAAATAAATGGGGAAGAAATGGAGATAGTGACAGATTTTATCTTCCTGGGCTCCAAGATCACACAGATGGGGACCGTAGCCAAGAAATTAAAAGATAATTGCTCCTGGGAAGGAAAACTACGGCAAATCTAGACAGCATACTAAAAAGCAGAGACATCACCCTGCCAACAAAAGTTGCAATGTATGGCTGTGAAAGTTGGGCCATAAGAAAGGCTGAGTGCAAAAGAATTGAGGCCTTTGAACTATGGTGCTGGAGAAGACTCCTGCGAGTCCCCTGGATTGCAAGGTGATCAAACTGGTCAGTCTTAGAGTAGATCAACCCTGACTGCTCTTTAGAAGGCCAGATCATTAAATTGAAACTCAAGTACTTTGGCCACTTAATGAGAGGGAAGGACTCACTGGAGAAGAGCCTAATGCTGGGAAAGATTGAGGGCAATAGAAGAATGGGACGACAGAGAACGAGGTGGCTGGATGGAGTCACTGAAGCAGTAGATGTAAGCTTAAATGCACTCCAGAAGATGGTAGAGGACAGGAAGGCCTGGAGGAATGTTGCCAATGGGGGTCGCAATGGGTCAGACATGACTTCGCAACTAACAACAACAACAATGGCTACCTCTACAATACATGAATGGTGGCATAGCAAGGCAAGGCAAGGTGAGACAAGGCTGTTGATTGAATCATTGAAAATCAAAGGTGATTCTGGTTTGTCCCAGATAAAGCTGTGTATTAATGAGAATACAGAAACATTTTCATGCACAAAATTGTGATTGCTGTAATTTTTTTTCTCCATTAGAACTTTCATCAGAACAAATTCACTACTAATCTTCATTATACACTTTGAAGATCAAGCACTTACTTAGTAATGTTACTAATGTTAGGCAAAGCCTCCAGCAACAGTTACTAAGGACAATGGTGGACTGATAGACACTGGTTTTGGTGTTACTGTTTCATAAATAACACAGCACAGCACATATTCCAGACAACTGGATATGGTGATTTTAGTCTCTACTTTTAAGAAAAACAAAGATTCCAGAAATTACAGATTTTTGTTTACTGAACATAATAGCAACATACTACACATGCCAAATCTGTGTGATAGAATTCTGTGATTAGCTAGAATAAAAAAAATATGGGGATACTCTATTAGTATTTAGAAAAATTAATAATAGAATAATAGAATTGGAAGGGACCTTGGAGGTCTTCTAGTCCAAGCCCCTGGTGAAACATGGAAACACTATTCCATTTCAGATAAATAGTTGCCCAATCTCTTCTTAAAAATCTCCACTGTTGGAGCATCCACAACTTCTGGAGCACCCACAATTTAGATCTCTCCTGGACTGCAAGATCTACTGTAGCTGCTAAATACCTATGCCATCCTAATTTGTTTTCCTTTTAGTAGGTTTGAGACTTTACAGTGGTCTTTATCTGTAAACACAGATTAAGAATTCTACCATAAGTGTGAAAACACCAAGCTTAGAGTAAGATGCAATCAAACTAGTCAGCTTCTTGCTTTGATCTTAACTACAAAGGGGATGAAACTTATTAGAACATTTTGTTCAAGGTCTATATAAATTCTCTTACAAAATTCCAAACATCAGAAGGTGCTTGGGAGCATCTTCTACCACCACCACTTTTTTAAAGGTGTAAGCCAGGTGTCTTCAAACTTGGCCCTTTTATGATTTGTGGACTTTAACTCCCAGAATTCCTCAGCCAGCATGCCTGGCTGAGGAATTCTGGGAGTTGAAGTCCACAAGTCATAAAAGGGCCAAGTTTGAAGACCCCTGGTATAAGCTTTTGTGAACTAAGGGTGGCTATCAAATACTTAGAGCGATATTTGTATTTTTCTTTTTATAGTATGTATTTGTTTAAATGTGTAAGTCAGCCAGAGTATTTTTGGAATTGGATGGCCTTGAAATGTAATAAAAAATAAATAAACTGCTTATAGGACCGTGATCTACACATGTATCAGGCTAGACAATAACCTGTTACCCATCCTGCCCAGATGGGTAATGGATGGGTTACCAAGACACTGGGTTGTCTCTGGTTGTGAGAAACTGATGCTATAATTTTCTACCACCTTCCTAAAGAAAGTAATAGTTTTTTCTAACAGCTTCAAGATTTACAACTGTATCCAACCAACCAACGTATAGAACAATTCAATTGTTTGAAATATTTAGGGATAGTTTTGTAATCCTCCAGAAATTAATGATGTGTCCCCCCTTGCTTAAAAAACTGCAGCAGGTATTTTAAGACTCCATTGTGAATAGGAAAAGAAATATATTCTACCTGTTATTAAACTATCTGTAGCAAAATCAGTAGCACAGCTTCTTTATGGCATGTAATTATCCCCTTACTCCAATATCAAATCTTGCAAATAAAATTTCAGTCAGGTTTCTTAAGTTGTCTCTTTATCATGCTTGCCTGTGTGCTGAATACAACACTGAGAATGGAGACCGATCTCTATAGAATTAAAAGCAAAGTCTATCACAGCTCAACTTGGTAACAAATGGATTGTTCCCATTAAAAGCCTTAGACAGACATGGATCAATTTGGTGGAACAGCATCAAAGGGAAATTGCTATAGTCTCTCACAAAAGTATCTGCTATCATTTGATCTAGATAAAACTCGGTTGTTATTATTAAGCAGCAGATTGAGGACATAGAGTTACAATAAAAATTTATTCAAATCTCCAAGATGTATTGATTCCTCAGAAAATGACAGGGATACTTTTCTGCAAACTATTTGAAGCCTCTTATTATTCAGATTACTTTTGGGCCTTCTCAAAATCATGTTTTTAACCTTCTCTTGGCAATCTTAGAAGACGGATATAACAATACACCAGCTCAAAACTATGCATATATCGTTTAGGGAAAATAAAATTAGCCAAATATGTGCTATTACACTGTATTTTTTTTTCACAGAATCTCAGATAAAGCTATTAAAAAGATTACCATAATTGTTATTTTTAAGTAGCTAGACATCTAAAATAAGGTGACCAACTTTTTTACAATGAAAAGGAGGACACAAACTGAAGAAAGAAATATCATACATAAAAGAAACATTTTATTCATTGCAACAATAATACAGAATACACTATAATACAATAAATGCAGAGTGGGTCCTGCAGCTCCCAAAGCACCAGCTGCACGGCTCCGGCCCTGGGGGGCAGCTCGCCATCAACACACCCCATCTGCAGCCGGCCACCAGCAGCACCGCCGACCCTGCATAGCCCCATGTAGAGCGGGCCCCACAGTTCCCACAGCACGGGGGCAACCAGCTGCCACCACCCCTCACATTCCCGTCCGCAGCAGCCTCACCACCCCTGCCTCTTGCGCCCACAGCCATTATTGCCCTAGCAGGCCCGAAGATCAAGAGAAAGTTACCATGGTGTCGCTGCTCCAGTCTCCTCCAGGTATCTTTGGGACTAACTAGGAGAGGGTGTCGTTGGGTAGCTGGGAGGGGTGAAAAGTTCCTGCCAATTCACCTTCACTGCAGACAACTTGCATGTGCAAAGTTTGCTGGCCAGGTGTTTTGGCGTGCTCAGCAGCAATTCCTATTGGCTTTTGAAAGCTAATAGGGGGAGTAGCACAGCTCATGCAAAAGTTGAAAAAAAAAATAAAAAATAAGGTGCCGGAATGCCATTCTGAGCATTCTATGAGGAAAAAAAAAAAGCCCTGCAGATTAGTCTTCAAATATCGAAAAGGAGGACATGTAGGAGGACACTTTTCAAGGGAGGACAGAACTTACAAAAGGAAGACTGTCCTCCCTAAAGGAGGACGGTTGGTCACCTTAAAAGTAATATACATAGACATTCATTGACATTTTAACAGATTTATCTTTTATGGTTATATTTATGAATGAATACTGGGTCACTGACATAATGAATTATTATTTTTTCTGAAATTGTTATTTCTAATATTTATTTGTTTTAAAATTTATTTTTCAACTCTTATGCCACCTCAATTACCAAAATAACTCCAGGGATAGTTGTAACATATCTGACTACACCAACAGATGTTATCTAATTTTGTCAAAAAATAGAAAGGAAAAAAAATAATTTTGCTATTGTCTGAATGAACTTTTGGAATTCTCAAAAAATGTTTTGAATTAAATAGCCATCTCATCAGTAGATATGATGTAACGGAGTAAGTTCAACTCAAATGCTTAAGAATTTGTTGCCATAACAACTAGTTTAAAAGATTTGGCAGAAAACAGAAAACTGTGATTAATGACTCTTCAAAAGTTGCTAGGAGAAAAGAGATCTGTAGAAAAGAGATCAATAAAGATATTTCTCTTTTTGTTTTTCCCTTTGGAAATGTATGAGAAATGTAAAAAAAGGGATCAGCCTAGAATCATTGTGGAGCCACAAATGAATTTAAGTCTAACCTTCGATTGCCATTATCTGTCAGACTTCCTACAACTTGAACCTCTAGATAGAAACGATCCTTGGCTCCATTTGCTAAGAAAAGTATAGTTTTATTAGAGATCGAGTGTATTGCACCATTGTATACCCAGAACTGAGAATTGCATGCCAAAATTTCTAAGTTCTACTTTTACACCCCCCCTACTGTTTCTAATGGCCCACCCCAGTGTAACCAATCAAGTCCATGCATGCAGTTCTCATAATGGTCAGTCCAAGCGTAGATTGGTATGCAGCTTTCTCCTTCTTCCAGCTGGGTGACTTTGAGGCAGCATCTTGAGAAAGTATAGCCTCTACTTTCTATTTCCCAAGTATTCCCCCCTTCCAATGGTGGGATTCAGCCAGTTCACACCAGTTTGGCAGAACTGGTAGCTAATTTTTTGTTGCCCAGGCCCAAAATGGACTTCCGAAAGTGGCATCCACACAGAGAACCAGTTGTTCACATATCTGAATCCCACCGCTGCCCCCTTCATTCTCTCTACCCACAGTTCATGGTAGTCTATTACCACATAGCAGTGAGGCATAGCAAGAATAAGGTGGCATTACCCTTATCTAACTATAACCAAGTGCTAACCATTAGGTGAGAAGATTTATGTGCATAGGCTTTTTGCAATAATCTGTTAAATCAAATCTTCATGTGTGGAGCTGATTTTTCATGTCTGACAGGAAACTGGGTTCATCCTTCAGAATGTTATCTCAATCATGACTTTTAGAGTATCATCAACTGCCAAGGAAATGTTGCATTAGGAAGAGTCTACTACAGATTTATGAGTAATCAAATCATGCCTCTATTAGTATTCTAATACTGTATAAAAAAGGAACTGGGAAAGTTTTTTTATATTGCATGAAATACATGATATGTTATGGCAAAATAGAGCTTTATTTACTTCAATTGATTTTAATTTTTTAAATATGGGTAAAGAGTAGAAAAAAATGTTGTAAAATTGGGCACAGTCATATGGTGACTCACTTAACAACTATCACAATTTCTGGGCTTAATTGTGATCTTACATTGAGGACTATTTGTAATATATTTTTACACACAACTGCAATTGTTAAGTTGTAAGACTCTGTTACAGTAACACTATAATAAAAGTAGTTTTCATATTTAGACTTTGGTATTCAAGTCAGGAACCAAAGATGTCTTACTGATGAAAAATAAAAATAAAAAATAAAAGTCTACCTCATAGGGCTGACATGTGTTCCTTTAGCAACTAGATATATACTATTCTACTTGTAGAATATCATTCAGCATGGGGCAAATCAATTCTTTTGTGTCTTTTAATAGTCAATAGATCAATTAGGTTGTCAATATGGTTTTAAGAAAAGGAAGTTACAAACTATATATAACTATAACTAAATCATTTTAACTCTACACTGAAAATTCAAATAATACACACAAATAAAACCTTCGATTTTATCAAGAATGGCATGTAGCAAAGGAGATTTTCTTAAAGCAGAAAGACAGTATATATAATCTTGTATTGATTATGTTTATTTTTATTCTGCTTATGAACTGTTCTGTGCAGACGTATTGGAAAATCTGGCTCTGTCAACATTTAATATTTAAAAAAAGGAAACTCAAATAGACTTGAGTATTTTGTTTTTGACTTTTTTCCCATTTTTCTCTTGGATTTTTTTCCCTTGCAACTTTGGTATATTAAATGAAATAAACAGTATATCCTCAGCTCCTCCATTATTTTTTTTTCATGTAATTTTAAAACTGATTCATATATTTTCTTTCGGTTTTTTCCCCCTGCTCCCGTCTTTATTCCTAAATAAATTACAGAGTCCTTTTTTTAGTACCTATATAACCCTTAGGAGAAAAATTGTCAGTTTATAAATTAAAATCATATAAAGCAAGTACTGCTAGGAGTAAAAAGTTATTGTAGAACCAAATGTAGTTCAGTAAAATTCCTTGGGTCAAAATTGGCAATTGCCCGGAATAACTTGGCTTAAGCCTTTGAGCATCAGTTCTGAGAGGCTAGGATGACTTTTGCTGCCAATCTGCTCCTCTGCAGTGAGTGATACCTTGAATTCTCTTGCCAGAAGAGAGGGCAAGCAGCATAATCAGACTGAATTGATATATCATCCCCTCCTGGAGCTGGAGCAATTTCCTGTTTAATTGTAAAATTGCAACTTTGCTAAAGGAACTAAGCTGAATAAATCAAAAGCAGGAGGTGGCGGTCACTCCTGTCAAAACACATGCATAAAACATAACGCAGCAAACAACAAAATAAATAAATTGTAAATTGTATTACAGCAACCTTGTCTATCCGCACTAATGAGGTTCAAATTAGGTAAAGCAAAAATACTGTTTTACTGGTACTTTTTAGAGTACTTTCTGCCTCTGAAGTAAGAGAGAGACATAATTTGATAAATGTATTTCTATATTATGGAGGAGGTCAGAAAAGGTAGAAAAATGTCTTTGTGCAAGTTTTATGTCAAAAGAACACTTCTTGTAGATTGGATGCTAGTTTCTTTTCCCCCTTATGTATGCTATTATGTTTATCATTTAGGAATAAAGAAAAGCAGGTTCACTAACAGCCAATAGTAAAGCTCAGAGGGGGCACTCTCTCAGACCATAGAATCCCACTTTTTATTCTCACACATGCAATTCAAACATTGGTTCAGCATTGGTCATTATCATGCAACAGCAACAGTCTCTAATTCTGCAAACTCTTTACTCACTGAACATCTGAATTTAAAATATGGGAATTCAAAATGTCTCTTTCAGCATCTCTTTGATTTTGAAAGCTGTGGAGATCCAGAGTTTCTGACATTTTGTCTCTTTCTCTGAGTTTCTATTTTATTTCACCCCAAAGCTAGTTTATATTTTTGCAAACAATAAAACAGAAGCCAGATTTTTCTTACTTTATTTTATTTGACCTCTAAGAGCTGCAGAGGACAGGCTGGTCAAACAGTTTTTGGAAGGAGAACATCTGAAAACTTGCACTTGTTCGGGGAATTTTATTTTATTTAAAGTTTTTTTTTAAGTAACTAACACCTTAAATTGCTCCTGGAAGCATACAATGGTTGCTTCCACAGTGGTGATATAACCGTGGAAAATATACTCCCTTTTTATGGTAAATCTCTTTTGCTTACACACTATTGAATAATACATACTTCTATTTTCTCACATGAAACCTGCCCCTTGAGTTCCAAAGATTCTTATTTGCTAGAATACCATACTATCTGCCCAATCTCATCATTTCAATTATATCCAGTGTTTAGAAAAAAATCCAGGCAGTTCCTAGGAGCTAGGAAATAAATCCAGGAAACAGATTAATCACAGCTGTGAGCAGCCATTATTTTTGCTTTGTTTTTCAGACCAGCCCCAAACGATTGCCTTCGACAGGCCTAGCAGTGATGATGTGACATGTTTCATGTTTAAATGACAAGCAGCATGATGCAAGCATAGCATGTGGAGGTGGGGACAGGTATTTGCCTAGTAATGCACATAGATCATCTGCAGCATGTGATTTTGGAAAATGCCAAAACTTACAAAAAATGTGTACTCTGGGTGAAAAATATTTATATTTGAACAACATTTAAACAAAAAAATCAAGCTTTTCTCTTTCAGAAAATCCTCATATCAATGGAGAAATAAATAGATTTAATATTGAAAACATGATTTTAGTGGATAAAAAAAGACTGAGGCTTATTTGAATGAGGACCTGAAAATGGATTTTAAAATTTCAGTCTACGAGAATGATATAGAAAATGATGCAACACTAGATTGATAAATTAAAGGGAACATATAAACAATAAACCCAGAAAGTGACTTGGATAACTCTTTTATCTTGGATATATAGAAGAGATATGTTAAACTTATGAAGGAGTATCAAAGGGGAGACAAACAGAAAATGATAAGAAATCAACATGCTTATGCTACCTATTAATGGATTTTTCTGGACTAGTTCTGAATGATGAGCTTTTAAATATTTGTATAAAGTTGAAAGGATCACGCACCTCGGTTCTAATTTACATGAAAGCTGGAACATGACCATTGAAGTAAAGACAAGGCTAGAAAAAGCCTGAACAGCATTCTTCAAAATGAAAAAGGTTTTCTGCAGTCACAACATAAGCCTAAGACTGAAAATCAGGCTTGTTAGATGCTCTATTTTTTCTATCCTGCTCTAAGGAGTAGAGAGTTGGTCTCTGACAGAAGGCCATCTGAAGAGACTAAAAGCATTTGAAAGGTGGATCTACAGGCGGTTGTTACGTATAAGCTGGGTTGACAAGATCAGAAATGATGAAGTGATAAGCTGCCTGGGAAAGCCAAGGGAAATCATCAAAACAATTAAAAAACAAAAATTAGAATATTTCGGACATGTGATGCGACACCCAGAAAAATACGATATACTCCATTGAATCCTCCAGGGAAAGATTGAAGGTAAACGAGGTCCAGGCAGAAGAAGAACATCGTTGCTTCAAAATCTAAGGGGTTGGTTTGGACAGCACCACTTTTTCGTGCGGCTGCTGATAAAAACAGGATCGCCAACATGATTGCCAACGTCCGATAACAGATATGGTATAAGAAGAAGAAAAGTATATAGATGAGAGATAATATACGGAAAGAAGAGTTTTTATTAATATTTTTAGAGAAAGTTATTGTGCTAAAAGTAAAGGAATATAAAATTGATTTATTTGATTAAAGTTAATGTGTGTGTGTGTGTGTGTGTGTGTGTGCGTAGGTCTTTGGTTATTCGGGTTTTCTCTCGCGTCAAATTGGAAGTGTCTTGGCAATGTTTTGATGAAGTCCCATTCATCATCTTCAGGTTGGTGTTTTCGGCTTCGTGCTTCTAGGAGCAATGTGTGGTCTTAGCTGTTTCTTCCATTTAACTGCCAGTAGGGGTATGAACTGATTGGGTGGGAGCTTGGCTGTGTTCTGATTGGGTGGAGGTATGTTCTGATTGGTTAGGGGCTTGGCTGTGCTCTGATTGGCTGGGAGGTTGGCTGTCCTCCATAAACACAACATCAAAAAAGCATTCTGCACAAACAGAAAAATATCCACCATCCTAAGAAACCACAAAGATAAAATTGAATTAGAAAATCAAGGAATATATGATATCCCATGCACTGCTTGTCCCAACACATATATCGGACAAACCAACAGAAGAATAAGTGCACGCATTGAAGAACATAAGAACTCAGTCAAAAAAGAGGAACCAACTTCTTCCCTAGTCCAACACCTTAAAGCCACAGGACATGAGATTGACTTTAAAAATACCAGAACTATCGCCAAAACTGAACATTTTAATAACAGAATAATCAGAGAAGCCATTGAGATAGAAAAACACCCACACAGCATGAACAAACGAGATGATACCTCCTGCCTACCAGCCATTTGGAAACCCGCCCTTATTGACAAACGACTCCCTAACACAAAAAATGACACCAGACCCACACTCACAAAAACCACACAGGATGTCACCACCACACATCCACGCAAAAAGCAAACCCAAAGCCACACCGATGATGAGGCATGACCACAACCAGAAGCCAGACCACAGCTTCATCATTAGCCACTTTAAACCCCTCCAATCCATACATGAAGCAAACTGATACCCACCATGAAGATGAGGCACGAACACGAACGCGAAGCCAAAAAATAGCAAGGCAGCCCACCATCTTAACCCCCCCTGCAACTCAGACTAACTTGAGTACAACAAAGCCCCTACCCAAACAGAACACTCCCCCAACCAATCAGAGCACAGCCAACCCCCCAGCCAATCAGAGCACAGCCAAGCCCTTAACCAATCAGAACATACCTCCACCCAATCAGAACACAGCCAAGCTCCCACCCAATCAGTTCATACCCCCACTGGCAGTTAAAAGGAAGAAACAGCTAAGACCACACATTGCTCCTTGAAGCACGAAGCTGAAAACACCAGCCTGAAGATGACGAATGGGACTTCATCGAAACATCGCCAAGACACTTCCAATTTTATGTGGGAGAAAACCTGAATAATCAAAGACCTACATACAAACACCCGCAAAAACCTCAGAAAACAAATATTGAACCTCTACGGGGAGGAAATCCACCATCTGACCAGGACCTATGAAAAAGTTGAAGTCCAAAGAGTTTCCATTTTATGTGACCTCACATTCCTACGCAACTGCCGAGATCAAAATTTAATCCCCACATGTTTCCAACTGAAATTCCACTCCAACTCTGCAGCCACCAAATGCATCCTGAAAAGAACAGAATTGGCTGTAATCAGAAATGAACTTCACACAAAAAGATTCCTCCTAGACCGAATTAACAAAGATCTCCTCGCACTTCACCTCAAACTCAGCAACAAGATCCACCCCGCACTTTGGGACAAATCCAAACAACTCGCCATCTGGAGAGCCGAAACACAGACCACCCTCAAGACAGACACACACACCAACAAACTGCGAAGACTACAAGAACGCCAGACATAAACCCCTCCTCCCTCACAGACACACGTGAAACAAACAGTGCATAACATCTCAGATAGGATCCTCACCAAAGCCGAAACCAATGTCCTTTCCAAAGGATTCAACTTTGCAGTCGCTCCCAAACACATCCCCACTGAAACCATTATATGTGGAGTTGAAACCAGCCTGACCAAAATCAACCCTGACGACGCTAACAAAATCAGACTCGAAATCACCAACATCCTCTGCACCAGCAAGCCACCCAAAAGCAACTTACCCAAAGAGGAACAGACAGCACTACGTAACCTGAAAGAAGACACCAGCATAATAATCCTACCAGCAGACAAGAGCAATGACACGGTGGTTATGAACACGTCTGACTACCAAACCAAATTAACCAACCTACTCCAATACTCCACATATAAAACCCCTAAACACAGATCCCACCACCTACCTGGAAAAAACCACCAGATCCAAAATAAAAGCCTCCCCCATTAGCGAAGAGATCCAGCAAAGAATCATTCCCAGAGAGAAATTATCCAGATGCCCTAAGTTCTATGGTCTCCCCAAGATACATAAAGAAGGAACCCCACTTAGACCCATAGTCAGCTCCATACACTCACCTTTACAAAACCTAGCCAAATTTCTCGCCAAACAACTACAGCCCTATGCAGAATCCATCACCTCACACATAAAAAACTCATTCCATTTCTTAGAGATCATAAAGAAACAAAAGTTACAGCCCAGTGACCTACTCGTGAGCTTCGATGTCATATCCCTCTTCACCTGTGCCAATCAAAGAAGCCTTGACAGCTATCCAAAACAAATATAACCCCCCCAAACACATCCTAGATCTGACCAACCACTGCCTATCCAACACATACTTCATCTATAACGGACAAAAATACAAACAAATAGAAGGAGCACCCATGGGATCACCCCTCTCACCTGTCATTGCAAACCTCTACATGGAACACTTTAAAACCCAAGCTCTAGAAAAATCGGATCACAAACCCAAACTCTGGCTCAGATACGTAGCCGACACCTTCATAATCTGGCCACATGGGAAAGAAAAACTGGACAACTTCCTCATACACCTCAACAGCCTACACCCCAAAATACAGTTCACCATGGAAACAGAAACTAACAACCAACTTCCCTTCCTGGATGTCTTAGTCTACAAGAAACCCAATGGCTCCCTAGGACACACCATCTACCAGAAGAAAACACACACAAACCGCTATCTGCATGCTCTCTCACACCACCACCCAGCACAGATCAACTCCGTAGCCAAGACACTCATCTCTAGAACAAAATGCTTAGCTGATGAACAACACCTAAAAACCGAACTACACACTCTCACTAATGTACTTACATCCAACGAATTCCAAAGAAATAAGATTACCAAACTAACCCAAAAAGAAACCCCCACTAAAACCCAAGACAGAGAACAAGAAAACGGCAAAGCCCTCCTCCCTTACATAAAAGGCACCACAGACAGAATCAGTAAGATCCTCCACAAACACAACATTAAAACAGCATTCTGCACAAACAGAAAAATATCCACCCTCCTAAGAAACCACAAAGATAAAATTGAATTAGAAAATCAAGGAGTATACAAAATCCCATGCACCACTTGTCCCACCACATACATCGGACAAACCAACAGAAGAATAAGTGCACGCATTGAAGAATATAAGAACTCAGTCAAAAAAGAGGAACCAACATCTTCCCTGGTCCAACACCTTAAAATCACAGGACATGAAATTGACTTTAAAAAGACCAGAACTATCGCTAAAACTGAACACTTTAATAACAGAATAATCAGAGAAGCCATCGAGATAGAAAAACACCCACACAGCATGAACAAATGAGATGATACCTTCCACCTACCAGCCATTTGGAAACCCGCCCTTGTTGACAAATGAGTCCCTAACACAAAGAGTGACACCAGACCCACACTCACAAAAACCACACAGGATGTCACCACCACACATCCACGCAAAAAACAAACCCAAAGCCACACCGATGATGAGGCACGACCACAAAACAGAAGCCAGACCACAGCTGCATCATTAGCCACTTTAAACCCCTCCAATCCATACATGAAGCAAACTGACACCCACCATGAAGATGAGGCACGACCACGAACGCAAAGCCAAACAATAGCAATGCAGCTCACCATCTCACATTCCCATGCAACTCAGACTAACCTGAGCACAACAAAGCCCCCACCCAAAGAGAACACTCCCCCAACCAATCAGAGCACAGCCAACCCCCCAGCCAATCAGAGCACAGCCAAGCTCCTAACCAATCAGAACGCATCTCCATCGAATCAGAACACAGCCAAGATCTCATCCAATCAGTTCATACCCCCACTGGCAGTTAAAAGGAAGAAACAGCTATGATCACACATTGCTCCTAGAAGCACAAAACCGAAAATACCAGCCTGAAGATGACGAATGAAACGTCGATGAAACGTCGCCAAGACACTTCCAATTTGACGCGGTAGAAAACCCGAATAACCAAAGACATATATATATATATATATATATATATATATATATATATATATATATATATACATATGTTGTTATTTCTGGTAACTGAATGGACTTTTGCTGATTAGAACTGAATGATGAGGCTTTATAATTTATTTATAGATAAGATATGAGACAGAAGATATTTTTGTTGAAATGTCAGAAAGGTGATTACTTGTTAAAATTTTCTTGTTTTGGTGAAGAAGGAAGCTATTTTTCTATAAATCTTTTTTATTTATTTTTCTTTTTTACTCTGTATTTTCAATTAGTTTTTATTTTTTATATTTTTCTATTTATTTTTTATTTTTATATTTTTAAACTTTAATCAAAATTCTTATAAAAAAAATAAACAAATTGTAAAATCCTGTGGTCTTCCGGATCCATATCCTCCAAAATATAAATCACTCAGAGTTTTGAAATATTAATATACTGTAGGTCAGTCACATATATTTGCACAAAGATTAGAGTACTTTAAAAAATAAGCTAAAAATATTCTTCATACCTTCTCTAGCAAAAAAAAAAAAAAAACAACCCTCAGATTCTTTTGGCAGATGTAAGGAAATTTACAGCTACAGCTGTCTTTTGGTTATAAGGCCAAAATGCTTGTCTATGACAGGCATGGCAAATATTTCTTCACTTGTCAACAACCTTAGATATAGCCTCTTTGCTCTATTATGGTCCTAGAATAATACAGAAAACAGAAAAGGGCAGATGATTTCATACAATTCCTGAATCATAAACATTACGAGGAATAAATGCATTTTCCTCTTAGAAAATTGCTTGCAAAAAGGTGAGAGCACTCAGAATATAAAGGGTTTATTTTCAGAGTAATGTGCACACATATACTGTGTGTGTATATATATATATATCTTTACCTAAACAGAGAAACAGAATGACAATGAGCAGACAAAAGAAAGAAAAAAATCAGTATGAGTGGGAGTGACTTCTGACTTCCTGCCAGTATATTGAGTTTCAATATCAGAAGCTGGCAAGAAGCATAAGATACCTTCCTCCCTCCCTCCGTTCCTTCCTTCTACTGCCAGTGTTTCCTGGCCAGTCCTATCTCACTAGCAGACATCCAAATCACTCTACCATCCTTCCCCTTTACACATATAATATAGGCTTGTGACAATTTCCCTTCCCTCACAACCCTTAGAAGAGCCCCAGCAAATCCTTCTCCTCCTACTCCTTGGCTGACCTGCAAAACTGCCTGTTACCTTGTTGTGAGGAAGAGAAACAAAGGGAGCCATGAGCCATGTGGAAAACTGCACCCCTGTTCCTATCTTCCATCACTGAGAGAGGCAGCCAGTTCACCTGTGAACTGCCAGTGCTCCCCAGCCAACCCTACCATTCTTTTTTCACTGGCCACAACATTAAGAGATTTCAAATTTTGGACTCAGTTTCAAAGCAGCCAATGGCCACTCACCTGTTGTGCCTTGCTGCCAGCTGATTGGTGCAGGGCTAGAGTGAAGGCAGGAAAGAGGATAAAGATATGCCCTTCCATCTTCCCTTGTGTCAACAACCCTATACATTTCTGGGAAATATAGTTGGGCAGGGTGGTAGTGCTGAAGCAGCTGCAGCTTTGCCAAATTTCAGTCTCAAGGGAGTCATGGCTCTTAGATTTTGGATACATTCTCTAAATTAGCCCGTTTAAGCTACATTAATCCAAAAAAATGTTGCTCTATGAACCACTGTTTCACCAAATTGATGATATAGAGTATCAATCAGACACAAGAATTTTAGTAGTATATAGATAGATGGCATCTTCCATATAACCTTGACTGCTAACCCATAAACCCATTATCCAAAGAACTAAACTGGTTTCCAAAGGACACCAGGCTTATCCCAGGGAAACCAGCATCATGATCTTTTGCAAACTGATACATCTAAAAACAAAATTTTTAAAAAGTCACTTTTATAAAAAAAATGTATGGTCTATAAATTACTGTTTTCCCAAAGTGATTTTCTCCCTCCCTCCCCGTCTCCCTTCCTTCCTTCCTCCCTCCCTTTTCCAAGTTGCTCTTTTGGAAGTTAGTCTACTTTCTAAGTTATATGTTAAACTGAATTTATGTCATTTTTGTTAGTAGCCATTCCCTTGAGGAGAACTGACATATAAATGCTCTAGATAAGTCAATAAATCAATCAGTTTTAACATTCACTTTGCTCAGCCTATCCATTTATCAGACAAACTCTTGCAGAAAATAAATCTTTCAGGATACATACGTAGGCTTCTTTCACACTAGCTCCATTAACAGTTCCAGTACAAAATGTGTTAAAAGTTATTCCCTTATTTATTGAGTGGCTGCAAATGTTTATTTCAAGGATTGGTGACTCTAAATTATTTAGCCATTAAGCAGTTGCATCTGAATGGTTAATTAGAGAATTAGGAGTAAGCATCATATTAAAGACAAGTTAAAATAATTATAAAACATTATTGTTTGAAACTCCACCAAAGACCAAAGTTTTTATTTAAATATATTTGAATTACAATTTTATCTTCATATTCATTCACACAGAGCATGCCTGCCCCCACCCACTCAAAATATATAGCCAAAGGTTCTTTTTTTAAAAAAAGTTATCTCAAGGGAAAGAAACTACTACAATCTGTGGTTTAAAAAAAAATGATCCTATTAATTTATGCACACTGGAGAAAGCCCATTTCAGTTTTGTGCAAATATGCTTACAGATGCAAAATTAGGTTGAGCAATATGTTTCCCTCTAATGTGGTATAGCGAATTCTTTTTTGACTGCTGAGTTATCTCCCCCTTTATTTATATCTGCAATTAACTATAAAAAATACAGCTTCTTGTTTCTATTCCCTCTTTGCACTGGTCTTAATCTTGTAATAACCCCCCATTTCTATCCCTCCTATTATGCAAACCACAATCACAGGAACATGTCTTGATTAGATACAAATGCTGCGCAAGTAGAAGCTTGTTTGCACAATCGATCTTTCCTTCTATGTCTTTAAATCCCCACTTCTCTGAAAGGTCATAAGATTTTCCTGAATATGGACTGTAGAAATAATGAGAGTATTGACAAAGAAACCTTGAATAAGCAAGGTGTCATTTGTATTGGTTCCCTTCATCTAGCTAGTTGACATTTACTTTGCTATTCGTCCCTCCTTATACAGTAGCAGTTCAAGCTGCTTGGGTGGGTCCCCAGGCATTTCAAAGAGTGTTTTTCAGGCAGAATCAGAATAGAGAGAAATAATTACATGATACCAATTCTGATATGAGAGTATGCCTTCTGCCTCTGCCCTTTGCCTTGTGATGGCAAAGTCTCCGCAGTCAAATAGAATCTTGCAGGATGAGTTGATAAATAATACTTCTGTTCTGCAAGTTCAGAAACCCAGCAGGTTCGCCAATACTAATTCAGACAATTCATCTCTTCTAGCTCAGCATTTTTTACACAGATTGACAGCTGCATTTCGTGGTTTCAGACAAAGAGCTACGGTACTTGGAATTGCTGCAAATTAAAAGAGGGAGGTTTGGAATGAAAAGTTCAAGCTCTGTCGCTAAGTTGTGGCCTTCTACAACTTCTCTGCTACAGAGCGAACACGTGAGTGGAAATAAAAGCACAATCATTTCTTTATTTCTTAGTTGCAACAGCAGCAATACATGTTAAATATATCTTCAGTGCTTCTTTTTCAAACAAAATTAATAGGCATCAAATCTGCAAGTGAAATATTAAACAGATATAATACTATCACAGATAGCAAAGCTGAAATTTAATTTACAGACATTGAAGTGCTACACTTCCAGATAAAGCTTAGATTTCCACAGAACCCTTTACCTGATAAAACAAAACCCAATTTTTAAAGTGTAAATGCCAACACATGTGTTTATACTACTTGTTTGGGGTTTGTTTGTTTTTTTCCTTGTCTGTTTCCATCACCACCACCCCGCCCAATTTTTCTAAAGTAAACAGTAAATAGCCTGGAAAAATGTTATATATTTTTTCCTTTTGTGCAAAATATTAATTCACATCCTGCAATAACTTCCATATGACAGCGTCATACATAGTATTCACTTTAATTTATCTTGCTGGAAATAGGCAACTAAATTTTTAAAAAATTAAGCTTAATTAGTTGAACCAAATTATCATTAGTTTACCTAGCATTTAATTATAATAGCATGACAGTATGTTTAGTTCTCATTATTGCTAATATACAAGAATATATTAGCAATTCAGTGAAGTTATTTGAATGCAGAACACAGTGGCATTACTTATTATAAAAATCATTGCAGAGAATAAAAATATATTGCAGGATATATAATTGTATAATTATAATCTGGATTCTGACTGACTATTCTAAATAAAAAGTAAATAACTTCTGCATGCAATTCAACCACCTTTTTTACAATCATTTTCAAGAAGTATTTATTTCAAAAATTGCCATAAGAAATATGTAAAAAAAATGAATGTGCATTTAAATACATTTGCACATTTCAGTAGTCTAATTTTTGTTTGTGTGTACTGTTTTGTCCCGGGCCAACCCTGCAGCGATTGGCCCGGGCAGACCATGTGGATGCCCGGGACAAGAAAGGCTGCTTCCAGCCTTTGCAATGATTGGCCAGCAAGGTATTGTGCAGGGTGGCTATAAAAGGGGATTGCACCATTTTAAAATCCATTCTGTTGGTGTTGCAATAAAGGAGACGGTTGGAACTCGTTGCTTCGTCTCAATGCCTCTTTTCCTGAAACAGAACATGTACTGATTCAATATTTTTTTATTTTTTTATTTTTTATTTTTTTATGCTTCCCATCTCTTATATAAGGTGACTCATTCATATATTCCAGGTATAATACCTTTAATACTGGGTTTTTTAGACAAAATTTCTTAAAAAGCAGATTAAATAAATATCTCAATACTTAATGTCAGTATCTTGAACTGTACTGAGAAACAATTAGCAGCTAATGAAACTACTACATGGTTAAGTCTAATCTGATTTAGCATTTTGGTTCTAAATGCACTTTATCAGCTAAATTCTGAATCAGTTGTTAGCTTTCAAGGAATTCCCATGTAACATAAATGGATGTAAACATACATATTGCACTACATAAACAAATGTAAAAATGTTACTGGAATAAAGAGATCCTTTTAGAATGATAAAGCTATAAACTGGCCTACCACAGAAAACTGTCAAAAGAGATACAGGGCTGATCTGCACAAAGGAAGGCCACTTACAGAAGTCAGGAAATCAAATGATGTAACCCTGAGCCCACCTTTAATCTGCTAAAATGCTGGTTTCCTCTCTAGATTTCTAGCTCTTCATCAGGGATGGTGTCTTTCTCCCCTCTGCTGCTACAGGGAGAACTGTTTAACCACTTACTTTCCTTTATTCCTTCAACCATCAATGGGTAGTTTTATCCAGGATGACTAGGCTGCTTCATGAGGAAAGCTTGGCTCTTTATGGAAGTAGTCTAAATATTTTGTTATTCAAGGCTATTGGATAACAATGCTAGCCACTGAATAACAATGGATGGATGCAATGGATCTATTGAGTCTGAGACAGTTTGAGAGTTGAGTTAGGATTTATTCCTATTAGATTGTTATAATTTCAAGCTTGAATACTGAAATTGACAGAATTGAAGTACATTGTACTCACACAGTTAGTGAACATTATATCTGGGGACTGTCTTTTTCTTAGACAATTAAAGTTACTGTTGCTTGCTTCAGTTAACAGCTGAACGTATCATATTCTTTACACTGGTGTTTTCAGGGCACCAGTGTAAGTCATTACATTTTCTGTTAGTGGAGATTTATCTTCACAATATTATGCTTGTTACCTTTAGTATAGAGATATGTCACTGTATGCTTTGTATAACTGGTAGTGTTTTTATGATCTCGGTTTACTGGTTAAATACAGAGTACGTTGTGGTTTTTCATTTTCCAAGTATTCTTTAACTTGTTTAACTGATTTCTGTTGCTTTTAAATCTAAGTTGTCATTAGGCTTTCCCTTTTCCTGTTTCTTATTAATCATATTTGTTATAAATATTTGTCTTCCCTTGCATTTTGCTTATTTGTGCATAGTTAATATTAATTAATGGTTACTCCTTCAATTATACCTGTTCAATTTCTGTTTATTTTATGATATATACTGTTAAGGTATTACTTTTCATTATTGAAGATACCCTGAATAAGAGGATACATATACATATACATTATATATACTTGAAAAACAGTTTTTTAACAAAATGAAACGAAAAGGGGAAAAACAATGTTTAACTTCTGATTCATAATTCATAATTTATACAATAAATGGAACCCATAACAAAAAGTAAATAACTTTTTGAGTGCAGAAAAAAAAAAACAAAGGAACAGTAATCAGTGGTGGTGTTCAAATATGTGAACAACCAGTTCTCCAGCATGATTGGATGGAGAACCCAAGGATGGGTTGTCTTAATCTATCTGCTCCAATTGGACTAAGTCTGAAATTGGTAACGCCCCCTCTGTGCCAAGTGCACCCCAGTTTTAGACTTAGTCTTTTTGCTCTAAGACACGTTTTGTCTTCGCTCCTGGAGCAGAAGACTGTTTAATTCTATTTAATTACTTAGCTCAGGCTATTATTATTTGTTATTTTATTATTGATTCAGAATCGATTATATCTAGAAGATCAATTATCCCAGTCTGAAGCCTATTCAGGCTGACAGACTCACAACCCTCGCCCTCGGGGGGGGGGGGAAACTTTCCCCTTGTTTGTTTTCCCTCAGTTAGGGACAGCAAGATCAAACCTTCGATTTAAGTCGTTTTTCATCAGGAGCTGCTCCGACGATCTTCCGACTGCCAGCTGATCATCGGAGCCCTCCGACACCATACTCCGACGACTGGCACCTCCCAGAAGCAAGAGTAAGCTGCCGATCGCACTGAGGGCTCCGCAACGTCGTCGAGCCTCGTCAGGCCTGGAGGGAGCCTTCCCAGGTCCCTCGGCCCCAGCAGACAGCAGCAGGTGAGAATTTGGGCGCGGCCCAATTTTCGGAGCCAGGAGGGCCTGTCAGGCCTTGGACGACAGCTTTTTCCAGCTGGCCTAATCACATGCCACCAGCTGCTTTAGGAGCCCAGGCGATTCACCCAAAGGAGGGCTCATCACAGCTTAGACCCTAGGCCTCAAGGCCTTCTTCCAACGGCCATCTTTTTAGGGCGCCAAATTGGCGGCCACCATTTTGAATTGCCTTCTGGTGGCCATTTTGGGTGTGGCTGAAGCCCCCGGTGGCCATTTTGTATGTGGTTGAGGCCTTCGGTGGCCATTTTGTGAGTGGCGGAAGTCACTGGCGGCCATTTTGTGAGGGGCTGAAGCCTCGGTGGCCATTTTGTTTGTGGCTGAAGCCCTCGGAGGCCATTTCGAGTGGGGCTGAAGCCTCGGCGGCCATTTTGTTTGTGGCTGAAGCCCTCGGTGGCCATTTTGTTTGTGACTGAAGTCATCGGCGGCCATTTTGTGTGTGGCTGAAGCCCTCGGTGGCCATTTTGTGTGTGGCTGGGGCCCAGACTGCCTGGAGCTTTCTCCTGAAGGCAGTATTCGATCATCGGTGGCCAGCTCTTCGACAGAGCAGTTTCGACCAGGGAGGGCCTGATCGATCCCAAGTGATCGGGGTGCGCATCAATTCCCCGCCCTCCCCCCTCTTGGGCTGAATTATCTCTGTAGACTCCCTTGGTGAAGTACAGCGCCGAGGGGGGGCATTTTGCCAAGGTTGAGACCAGAGCAACTCATCATGGCAGAGAGAGGCAGCGAGCCGGCCAAGAGGAGTCGCCAATCAGAGGCAAGTGGAAAGAGCACCACCAAGCGAGCCCGGCCAAGCAGGGAGCCACAGAGGGAGGAAGGGTGCCAAAGACTGAGAGCGGTCTCCCCAGATCTGGCAGGCACGATGGGAAGGTCTATTTTTGAGCCCCTTTCTTCACATAGTGCCTCAGCCCCAGGGGCTTGGTCTCCCCCCAGGGGAATTCCCGAGTCAGATTCAAACCTAACAGTGGCTTCAGGGAGGGGTATAACCGGTCAGGACACCTCAGGGCCCCAGGCCACATTCACCCCCACTGCAGCAGGGCTTCGCCCTCCTGAGAACCAGGCCCTGAACCCGAACTTCCTCCAGTCCATGATAGCCCAGGCTGTGGCTCAATTTATGGCCTCCAACACCCCACAGCCACCCCCCCAGACCACACATCATTCACAATCTCCGGACTGGATGGATGATCCCGCATCGGATCTGGAATCTACAGGAGCTGAACAACCTGGCCTGATTTTGTCTGATGACGAGGGCATCGCCCCATCCGAACCCACCCCTCCTGTCGGTCTCTTTGACCATTCCTTCTTCAATTCCCTGCTACTCAAGGCCTGCACTACTGCAAACCTCGCCCAAGAACAGGAGACCCCACCAACATCCCAGGGTCCCCATGCCATATACACTGAGCCCTCTGTCTCACAGAATCATATTCCCTGCCCTCCCCTTTTTCTAAATATAGTCCAGAAACAATGGGAGAACCTAGGATCCCCCTTGAGCCCTGGTGCAGTAGAGAGAACATTGTTCAATGTTGCTCCTTCCCTGACCTCCCTTTTGGAGATTCCTGAGATTGATGAGCCCTTGAACTCATTGTTTCCCAAGTCCAACATTCCTGGGGACATAAATGAGGCACTAAGGGCAGAGGACCAGAAGATCGAGTCCGCCCTACGCAGATCCCACCAGGCATCAGCCTGGGCAACGAGGGAGGCAACCTCCATGGCCTTCTTTGCCAGGGCTTCGGTCCTGTGGTTACGGGAGCTCCAGGACATGATCCCTCCAGACCAACTCAGAGCCCACCAGAATCTGGGTAAGTTGGTGGCCACGTCCCAGTATCCAGCCGATGCCTCCTTACACACGGCCAGATACACTGCCCGAACCATCGCGGCAAACATTTCAGCACGAAGGCTCCTCTGGCTCAGAAACTGGCGAGCAGACACCAAGGCCAAGTGGCGTCTGGCCTCTAAACCTGACATAGGTGGACATCTCTTTGGTAAGGCGCTAGAGCCATACCTAACCAAAGGTAAGGATAAACGCAAGACCTTGGTTAACACATCAAGGAGGGGAGATAGACGCTGGGGGAACTTGTCACAGAGTAACTACAGAAGGCAGCCCTTTCGGCCAGAGCCATCCTGGGACTGGGCCCAGGCTTCTCGCCCCTCCTTTCAGAGACAGGAACGACAACAAGATCGTTCAGCATACAGAGGCAGATCACAGTTCCAGACCAAGCGGTCCTTTCGAGGCGCAGGGAGCTGCTCCTTCAAGCGAGGCAAGTGAACCTGCAGCCTCACCTCCCATAGGAGGCCGGCTGGCCCTCTATTCCAGCATTTGGGCGGCCACTACTACGGATGCATGGGTGTTAGACCTCCCAAGGTCTGAGACTAGAATTTTGTTCCCATCCACCTGACAGGTTCTGCTCTTTTCCTATTTCAACGAACAGGGCCAGAGCTGAACTTATGTCAGAGGCAATAGCCCACTTATTGCAGATACAAGCAATTGAACCAGTTCCACAAGAACAAGAAGGACGAGGGTTTTACTCAAACCTCTTCGTCATTTCCAAGACTTCAGGGGACTGGAGGGTGATCTTGGACTTAAAAGGTCTAAACTTCTACTTGAAGTATAAAAAATTTAAGATGCAATCACTTCAATCAATCCTGGCTGGCGTCGGGCAAGGTGGCTTTCTTACCTCCATAGACCTGACTGAGGCATATTTGCACATCCCAATTTTTCCTGGACACCGCAAATTCCTCAGATTCAGTTATGCCCGACGCCACTACCAGTACAGAGCCCTTCCATTTGGCCTCTCATCTGCACCGAGAGTATTTACAAAGGTACTGGCAGTGATTGCAGCCCACCTTAGACAAATTCCCATCAGAGTTCAATGCTATTTAGATGACATTCTAATTCAGTCATCATCATGGCAAAGTGCCCAAGCAGACCTCGCCCTAGCCATCAAAGTTTTGCAGGAGCACGGTTTTTCTGTTAATTTCCAGAAAAGTCATACTGTACCAACAACTCGGCTCCTCCATTTGGGCGCAGTTATAGACACAGACAACTGCACAGTCTACCTATCTCAGGACCGACGGAACTCTATCCAGACTCTTGTACGTCGGATCTGAAGGGACAGAGTAGTCACATTGGCATCTCTTTCACAGCTACTAGGGAAGATGGTGTCCTGCGTGCAAATTGTGCCATGGGCAT
The DNA here is from genome assembly GCF_016545835.1 of Crotalus tigris. NCBI lineage: Eukaryota > Metazoa > Chordata > Lepidosauria > Squamata > Viperidae > Crotalus > Crotalus tigris. The sequence goes on along the minus strand of NW_024096465.1, from coordinate 843,398 downwards.
GTCTCCATGCCAGAGAATTACAGTGGCTTCTCCTTCCATTTCAGAGACTTCATACCAGCACATCCCACGAGAAGGTTCGAGTTCCACGGTGTTGAAATCCCTTCGTTGGTGGGACTCTCCGGCACTGTCACGGGGAGCAGAATTCAAAGAACCAGACAGGATCACCATCACCACAGATGCAAGCCTATTTGGGAGGGGGGAACACCTCCACACACACTGGGCCCAAGGTCAGTGGTCCAGGAAGGATCTAAAGAATAATATAAACTGGCTGGAACTAAGAGCCATACACATGGCCCTAAAGAGATTCAGCAGCTTAGTAAGGGCCAGCACGTCCTGGTCTTAACCGACAACATCACAGCCAAGGCCCATATCAACAGACAGGGGGGAACAAGGTCCAAGCCTCTCATGCAGGAGGCCAGATTGCTGGGGTCTTGGGCGGAACTGAATCTTGCCTCCATCAGGGCGGAGCACATATCCGGAGGGGCCAACCAGCAGGCGGACTCACTGAGCAGAGCCACCGTGGACCATTCCGAATGGCAGCTGGATCCGAAGATCTTCAGAGAGATCGTGGACAGGTTTGGTTCCCCAACCCTAGATCTGTTTGCCTCCCCAGCCAACTCACAGCTTCCCAGATTCCTTTCCAGGTTCCCGTCTCCATCAGCGGAAGGAACAGATGCACTCCGCAGTCCCTGGCCCAGGGAACTGCTCTATGCCTTTCCTCCCCTGCCCCTTCTATCTGCCACGATCAGGAAGATCCTTCGCGAACAAGCAGCGGTCCTCCTGGTCGCCCCGCATTGGCCGAGACGATCTTGGTTCGCCGACCTGATGGAGCTCTCCGCATCCCCTCCATGGAGGATTCCAGCCAATCGGATCTCCCTCATTCAGGGGGAGTTACATCATCCGGACCCTCAATGGCTCCAGTTAACCGTCTGGCAGTTGAGAGGCAGGCCTTAGGCCTAGACTCATATTCGTCAAGGGTCATAGCCATGATCCAGCAATCCAGGCGACCCTCGACGAATAGAATATACGATGCCACGTGGAAAAGCTTCTGTAATTGGTGTTTAGCTCACAAAATTGAACCCTTACAGGCTGCAGTGCCAGTTATCTTGGAGTTCCTGATGGATGGTCTGGACAAAGGGCTTTCCACAAGCACCATCCGTAGGCAGGTAGCAGCACTTGCCACGGTTATTTCCTGTGGCAAGGAATCCTTAACACAGCACCCTATGATATGCTCCTTCCTAAAGGGATCTAACAATTCCAGACCACCAACGGTACATAGATATCCCTCCTGGGACCTTCATCAGGTTCTACAGGCTCTTGTCTCACCACCCTTTGAGCCTATTGACACTTGTTTGCTCAAACAATTATCAATGAGGGTGGCATTTCTGGTTGCTATAACTTCAGCCAGAAGGATCTCTGAGATGGCTGCCCTGTCAGTAAGAAAGGACCTGTGTATTTTCCATAAGGACAGGGTTACTCTCAGGTTAGATCCCTCTTTCGTGCCCAAGGTCAACTCCTTGTATCATAGGTCCCAGGATATAGTTTTGCCGGACTTCTGTCCGAACCCATCTAATAACACAGAGGCTCAGTGGAACAGATTGGATTTCGCAGGGCCTTATATTGCTATATACAGAGGACCTCATCCTTCCGCAAGACTGAGGCTCTGTTTGTGTCATTTCACCCTTTGTCGTTAGGACAAAAGGTTTCCTCACCCACTATAGGCAGGTGGATTAGAGCTTGTATTTCTCTGGCATACCAGACTCAGTCACTTCAAACTCCCAGCCATATCACGGCCCATTCCACCAGGGGCGCAGCCACTACAGCAGCCTGGTCTACCCAGGCATCCATAGAGGAAGTTTGTAGGGCAGCAACATGGGCATCGCCCTCCTCCTTTGTCCGTCACTACAAGATGGATGTATACACATCTTCTACGGCTTCATTTGGCCGCAAGGTACTAGAACACGCATTAACATTGGATGGGACCCAGGCCCAATCTAATTCCCCACCCTAGGGACACAGGGCTTTGGTATGTCCCATCCGTGGGTTCTCCATCCAATCATGCTGGAGAAAGGGGCGTTGTCTTACCTGAACACCTTTTCTCAGCATGATGATGGAGAATCCACTCCCTCCCATTAGGTCAGTTGGCCTGGTTCCCATTTGTTCAGATGCGTCGGACTAAAGTCTGGGTATCGCCTTAGTCTAAAACTGGGGTGCACTTGGCACAGAGGGGGCGTTACCAATTTCAGACTTAGTCCAATTGGAGCAGATAGATTAAGACAACCCATCCGTGGAAAAGGCGTTCAGGTAAGACAACGCCCCTTTTTCTGTGTGGATGCCGCTTCCAGGGCAACAAAAAATTAGCTACTGGTTCTGCCGAACAGGTGCGAACTTGCTGAATCCCACCACTGATAGTAACCAATAAATAGTTATTCTCTCTCAGCTGAACTCACCTCACACTGTTGTTGTGGAAAAAAATAGGAGAAAGAAAGAAGCATTGATATGTTTGTTGGCCTGAGATAGATAGATAGATAGATAGATAGATAGATAGATAGATAGATAGATAGATAGATAGATAGATAGATGTAAAGCCCTCCTCCCATACATAAAAGGCACCACAGACAGAATCAGTAAGATCCTCCATAAACACAACATCAAAACAGCATTCTGCACAAACAGAAAAATATCCACCATCCTTAGAAACCCCAAAGATAAAATTGACTTAGAAAATCAAGGAGTATATGAAATCCCATGCACTGCTTGTCCCAACACGTACATCGGACAAACAAACAGAAGAATAAGTGCACGCATTGAAGAACATAAGAACTCAGTCAAAAAGATGAACCACACTCTTCCCTGGTCCAACACCTTAAAGCCACAGCACCATGACGTTGATTTAACTAACCAGAAACCATTGCCAAAGTGGAACTTTTAATACAAGAATATCAGAGAAGGCACAAGTAAAAACCCACACAGCATGAACAGAGCGAGATATACCTTCCCCGCCTACCAGACCATTTGGAACCGCCCTTATTGACAAACGACTCCGTAACACAAAAAATGATACCAGACCCACACTCACAAAAACCACACAGGATGTCACCACCACACATCCACGCAAAAAGCAAACCCAAAGCCACACCGATAATGAGGCACGACCACAAACCAGAAGCCAGACCACAGCTGCATCATTAGCCACCACAGCTGCATCATTAGCCACTTTAAACCCCTCCCATCATACAGAAGCAAACTGGACAACCGCCATGAAGATGACGGTACGGACTTAGAACGTGAAGCCAAAAAATCAGCAAGGCAGCCCAAAATGCTTAAACCCCCCATGCCAATTCAGATAACATGAGCACAACCAAACAGAAAAATCCCCCAGCCAATACAGAGCACAGCCCAACCCCCCAGCCAAATCAGCGCACAAGCTCAACCCCCCAGCCAAATCAGAGCCACCAGCCACGCCCCTAACCAATCAGAACACACCTCCACCCAATCAGAACACAGCCAAGCTCCCACCCAATCAGTTCATACCCCCACTGGCAGTTAAAAGGAAGAAACAGCTAATACCACACATTGCTCCTCGAAGTACGAAGCTGAAAGCACCAGCCTGTGATGACGAATGGGACTTCGTCGAAACGTCGCCAAGACACTTCCAATTTTACGCGGGAGAAAACCCGAACAACCAAAGACCTACATAGATAGATAGATAGATATAAAACAGAAAAAATGATATTTCAGAGGATATTTTTTAACTATTTTAGTTGCAAATGAAATGAAAATTGTAGTAAAAACAACCCTTTATTTCTAAAGTCAACAAGTTAGACAGATATTTACAGTATAAATATGCAAGCCCAGAGAGTCAAACAACTAACGTTACAAACATTAGTTTAGCACATTGTGGGCATCCTTAACACACAAATTACTAGCCAGGAGATTTTTCACTGCAGTTAAGTAATAAATAAGTCTCCTGCACCTGCAGGCACAGAAACATTTCCAAACATTTAATTAAACTATAATTCAAAGCTCTTGGGGGGGGGAAATAACCCACGATACTATTAATTCTTTCCAAAGCAAGATGCCACAAGTCTATTTTTACACAGCTCCATCATAAATGAAAATAAGCATATTTCTGAGCATATTATTTCTAACACCTGTCTGAGCCTTTATGTCAAAGCCGGCATGGCATATGGTAGCATTAACTTACAGTTTTAAAATACTGTCTTTTAATATTCACAGAACTATTAAGATTTCTTCTATTGATCAGGCATGTATTAGTCTACTTTTAAACATTAATATTTCCCTCAAAACAGTGATGCAATATTTCCAACAAGATTCAAATTTTCCTCATGGCTGAATACAGTGTCCTGTCTTTTTATGAGGCAACCCAAAAGACCCATTTCCTTTGAACAACAGGCTGCTTCTTCTGACCATGTTAACGTGCGAGGAAAGGAGGCAAATAGAGCACATTGTACTCACCTCACAGCCTATTTCAGCAATGGGGCTGAGCAGTGTTGTTATGTGGATTCAGTGTGGGATAATTTCAAGGCACGGTTGGTAGCATCTTTCTTTTCTTTCTACCTTGAAAGCCAATTTCTACCATAAATCATATTTTTGTGAAGCAAAATCTCTCTCCCAGCCTGCATTCCACATTTGTATGTGTATTTCATAGATATTTTGCATTCTCCACGGACCTCAGAACAAATAGCATGATCCTGAAGGACCTGTCTATTTGGTTTCTGAAAATTTCCTATTCTACTGTAAAGAGAAAAAGACCAGAAATCCTATTTCTCTTTCAGCTAAATCAGAGGAGTCATGGAGGCCCAGTGCTCAGTGACTGGATATGGAATGTTACCCCAACAGACTTGCAAGGCCAACTTAATCTGAGTTAGATCATTGGCATTCTCAGCAGGTTTTGTGATGACTGCAGAAGGAAAACACTCTTTCCAAATGGAATATCAAAAGATGTCTCTATGTTGCTTTTAGCAGCAAGCTGGGAATAAGATGAAGTCAACTTTACAAGCTCAAAAATATGCTTTAAGGGACATATTCCTCAATAGCAAATCTCTGTCCTGCAGCAAGTAGGATTTGAAGGCAAATGTTTAGAAAAGCAATTTGAACTTTGTGAAAAACCAAATGCTCTTTTAATTAAAAAAAAAGTTGGTTAAATTACATCCAATTATTTAACACAGCCTAATGTCGTTATTTTAACCACATTAGCAATGTAGAAAGAGAAAGGCAGAAGGAAAGGGGTCTAATAGCATGTGGCAAACTTTATCTCAGTAGCAGATAATTACATCCTCCACACCACAATATTATGAGAAGATCAGCACACACCAGATTTGTTCCAAATAATCCTATTACAACACAGTGCAAGCCATATTTCAGACTGAACCAACCTGCAGGGCTCAATTTATAGTATTTTAGCAATGAGTAGCTTTGCCATGAGTTACAAAGACAGGTGGAGAACCAGCTGCTCAGATGCACACATGCTCCAGAAAATCCGGGAAGTAAAGTCTTGCTTGATAGCCTGACACACCATTGACAATTAGTACACTAAGTCCAAAGGTAAATGAAGCACAAGTTCAAGGAAATGAAGAGTAACAGAAACCACTGCAAATTCAATCAACGAGTCTAGAAATCAAAATGAAAGTATGACTAGTTTGAGTTGAAGATCTGAGACTTTAGGAGCAGAGCAGGAAGCAAAGAACGCAGATTGGAAATTGGTGAACTGTTTTTGAGAGTCACTAGGGCTGGTACAGATGGTCCTCGACTTTCGACTATAATTGAGCCCAACAATTATGGTCATTAAGTGAATTTTGCCCCATTTTACGACTATCTGTATCAGCCCTAGTGACTCTTGAAAACAGCTCACCAATTTGTAATCTGCATTCTTTGCTTCCTACTCTGCTTTTCCTGCCACAGTTGTTAAGTGAATCTGGTTTCCCAGGTGACTTTGCTTGTCAGAAAGTCACAACAGATGATCACATGACCCCTGGACACTGCAACTGTCATAAATGAGTCAGTTGCCAAGCGTCTGAATTTTTATCATATGGCTACGGCAGGGGTAGGCAACCCAAAACACTCAAAGAGCCACTTGAACCCGTTTCTCACCAAAAACAAAACACCGGGAGCCGCAAAACCCTTTTGATATCTAAAATGAAGATAACACTGCATATATCCTTTTTTATCTTTATTATAAGTGTGTGTGTGTGTGTGAGAGAGAGAGAGAGAGAGAGAGAGAGAGTGTTTGTGTATGTGTGTGTGTGTACACACACACACACACCCACACACACATTAAAAATAAAAGTAAAAATATGACTCTTGGGAATATCCCTACTATTAAAACAATGATCACCGAGAGAATGCTTTAAGAGAATAAAATTACATACACACATAGGTAAAAAAAGGATATATGCAGTGTTATCTTCATTTTAGATGTCAAAAGGGTCTCTCTCTCTGTGTCTCTCTCCCTCCCTCCCTCTCTATCTGCCCTTGGTCTGCCACTCCTCTTCCCCCACTCTCTTTCTTTCTCTCTCTTTCCTCTCTCTCTCCCCCTCCCTCTCTCTCTCTCTCTTTCTCCCCCCCCCATCTGCTGCTCACCTGGCAAGCTTCAAGTTGTTCTCCAACAATCTCAGGAGTAGGCAACCTCGTCTCTTTTATGACTCATGGACTTCAACTCCCAGAATTCCCGAGTCAGCCTAGCTGGGCTAGCTAGCTCTCTCCTGCCCTTCCTGCTTCCTGCTTCCTGCAGAGACGCAGCAAAGGGAGGAGCTCTGCCCAGTAAGCTTTTCAGCTCCTCGGAGAACAATGTGAGTGCACTCTCTTTTACACATATATACACACACACACAGAAAACACACACACACAAAACACACACACATACACACACACACACAGAGAGAGAGAGAGAGAGATAGAGAGAAGCAGGGAAGCGCAATTGCCTCTCTCTGTCTCTCTCTGCAAAGGCAGAGGAGGCTGGGAGCCACAGGGGAAGGCTCAAAGAGCCGCATGCGGCTCCGGAGCCGCAGGTTGCCGACCTGTGGGCTACGGGGATGCTGCAATGGTCGTAAGTGTGAAAAACGGTCATAAGTCACATTTTTCAGTGCCATTGTAAGTTTGAACAGTCGCTAAATGAACTGTTGTAAGTCAAGACTACCTGCACTTTGCCAGGATCTGGCCCCTCATCCCTTAAATCCTCCTGCATATGTTCCTGTTAATTTTCTGCTAACTTGATGGATCAGGACTCTGAATACTGATTAAGGGATGTTAGAATGGTTCATGACCATTCATGAACCATTCTAATCTTCACCTGGCACTTTTTTGTAATCAGCACATATTTCTTTAAAACAAAAGTACTCTGACCTATAATTTAATCCAGAGACAAATAAGGTAAGTGTCCATTTGATACTTGGGATTATAATTCCAAAAATTCTGGACCATTTTACCTGCTGATAAGAGATGAAAGCTACAATATTTAAACTATCATTCTTCCTACCCATGGCTTCCTTTTCTAGGGTGGGTAGCAGAAATGTTCAGATGCTGTTTGTTTCCGGGGTTGCATTTGATTGCCTTTCTCCAGTTCACTGAAAATCCAACTATCATTTCTGAGGTGAAAACCCACTTTAAATTCTCAGTGGTCCAAATTTTCTGCAAACTTTCTCTACAACTTTCTCTACAACTTCTCTACAAGTGTTCAAAACCTTAAAATGCTTTCACACTACACTGTTCATTCTATAGAGCAGCAATACTGTTACCATACATAACAAAACAGATCAACATATAATCTACTGCCTTCTATAATAATTCTATCATTACTATTTACTACATAGCTATGTTTTTGTTACACTGAAATATGACTTTCTATTTTACACAGTTATAAATTTGTTCTAGATTTATAACAACTGTGTGTGTGTGTGTGTGTTTATGTGTGCGTAAACACTTTCTAGTCTAGCTCTAGTCTACTTATACAGTAGGTATATGCCTAGTACTGCATTTTCCATTTACTGCTTCCCAGTTTGCTTTACTAAATATAACCAATTTTTGTTTCAAATGTGTAAAGGGACATTCCATCATTTGTCACTACCCTTGTTCTCCTTTTGGTTAAAAACAGCATAAAACACAGAGACCAGAATAACTCCTTGTTCATTTTTTCTCTAGGGACTTCATATTAATTAATTAAACCAGTTCCATCAATTTACAAATTTTAACCTGTAATCAATAATCTTGATCCAGACTCCCATAATGGAGTCCATTTTTTCAAATTAAGGCTCTGCTGTTACATTTTTACTGTTCCTATTGAATTTAATGGAAAATAAATTGATTTTCATTTTCAAAACAGAAGAAATTATCAGTGACATTCTTAGTGATAAGGTGGAGAATTCTTAAGTAAATGGAATTCTTGCACAAATTTTTTGTAATGAGATTATCACTAACAATGGGTGAGTCTGTTCAATAGTTTAAAATATGTTTGTCCTCCAGACTCGTATTATGAGGGAATTTTGTTTTCTTCCCAAGGGATTTTTTTTGGATCAGAAAGTTTGTGCATGTAGCACAGCTGCAAAATAATGGAGACTTATAACAAAAGCAACAATGGCACTTTGTCAGCTTATAACAGTCTCTCTGCTTATAACTCTCTCTCTCTCTCTCTCTCTCTCTCTCTCTCTCTCTCTCTCTCCCTCTCCCTCTCTCTCTCTCCCCCTCCCTCCCTCCCTCTCCGTGTATGTGTGTGTGTGTGTGTGTCTGTCTGTCTGTTTGTCTCCAAATAAGTTTTGAAGAACCTAGAAAATTAGGTAGCCATCAAGAATTCACCTTTGCAGGTAACTCAGCTTACAATGAAATGAGAGACAGGTTTGATCACTAGTAGTATACCTGGTCAGCTTTATATCAAAATGTTTATTTTATTTGGATTACATGAATTGATATAATTAGTACTTTAATTTAGTACTGAATATAAATTGTATTTTATTACTAGAAACCTGATGTGTACCATTTGGTCACAGATCTACCCCCGCTCCTCTCTATATCATAATTTTCATAGAAAGTGAGTTATTTTACAGAAATTGATGTTCATTTAATCGCTTTTCAGTGTATTTGGGGGCTAATGTTACCTGTCTTTTTGGTAGAATGAATATATAGAATAATACGCTATGAAACAGAATGCAGTATTGATCAATTTTGACATAATAAACTATCTTGACAAACCCATTGTGAATTCTTGAGACTGCTAAATAGCAAGAGTACTTAGACTTATATACTTGCTTTACGGTGCTTTACAGCCCTCTTTAAGCAGTTTATGGAGTCAGCATATTTCCCCCAACAATCTGGGTTCTCATTTTACCAACCTTGGAAGGATGGAAGGCTGAATTAACCTTGAGCCGGTGAGAATTGAATTGCTGGCAGTTGGCAGAATTAACCTGCAATACTGCATTCTAACCACTGCGCCACCACGGCTCTATATTGAAATGTTTGGTGTCTCCTGAAAATTGGACAAGCATCATCTCACATAAAAATAATTCACATTTTCTAGGTCTGCTCTCTTTATTGGACAGGAAAGACGTTTGAAGTATGATCAGAATTTGTCAGATAATTCAACTGGATGTTAACTAAGATAACTCTCTTCTATGAAGACTATTGCAACTGGTCCTTACTAAATCACTGGTTATTTAAAATAAAACACAATTAATCTCAAATGCCAAGAAATCCATGGCTGTTAAATTTTGAATTCAAATACACCATTAATTCATTGCACTGTTATTTTGAAACTAGTAATTATTACAGTAAATATTATGGAACAAATATAATTTTCATTTTTTTTAATTCTACTACTTCACAATAGATACAATTTAAAAAATCTTTTTTTTGATGCTGTTCATTGTAAACTGTCTTAGAGCATCGTTTAAACAAATATATTTTGACAGTAAGAAAAACATACAAAACGCTTACATTATTTAAGCAACTTTCCTTAGTTGCTTAAAGTTTTTTGATAAATCTATGTTCTTCTCTGCTATGTAAAATATTACCTTTTGTATCAATTTATAAAGATCACATATAAATAGATACACAACTAAGGGAAAATAATATTATATTTGCAGTATATTCATGATACACAACTTTTTCCTGAATTGGGATCCATATTTCAGCCTTGAATTATATCTGGGACTATGTTTCAAAATGCAGTCAACTCTGAGGCAAGGCAAATTAAATTTTAAATTTATTTAAAATTCTAAGTCAAATTAAATATAGTTAGTATAATTTTCCATCGTGTATGTACTAATTTTATCCTACTAACACATCAAAAATTACAATTTAGTTACAACCTTAGACTAAGCCTTAAGTCAGGGGTGTCAAACTGCCGGCCCATGGGCCGGTTGCATCATATGGATGCCGACCCCACCCCAGCTCTAGCAATGTGAAAAAAAGTCGTGACACGTCTCGTGATACGGTGAGTTTGACACCCGTGCATTAAATCAAACATGGACTTGACAAATGTAGTTGTTCAGAATGTATTCCAAATTTAGTAAACTATATAGTTAAGAGCATCTTAATATCATTTTCAAGATACAGAATCTAGAAAATTCCATCCTTTTGGCTCTTTAAATAAATATCACCTAAGGAAGATAAATTATTCCAGCTCTCTTTTCATGTCCTTGTCATTTTTATGTCAAGTAGAACACTATTCAGCGAGCTAGTTTGCTGTACTGCTTAAGGAACCAAAGCTGGAAGCAGGGACAGTATGAGTTCTAGCCCCACCTTAGGCACAAAGCTAATAGGATGACCTTGGCCCAGTCAATCTTTCTCAACTCTCAGAAGGAGGCAAGGGCAAGCCAATACCCAAATTTTGTCAAGAAAACTGCAGGGACTTGTCCAGACAGTTGCCAAAAGTCAAGTGTGACTTTAAAAAACACTTTTATCTACAGAATACATGTCAAACTTGCAATGTCATGTGATATCGCACAATGTATCTGAGCTTTTTCCCCATTGCCAGCAATGGGGTGGGCACAGTTTCATCGTGACACATCCGGCCTACAGGCCGGCAGTTTGACACCTTTGATCTATAGACAAGAAGGTATTCAATTTATAGATTCTGTCCTATGATTCTAAATCTTAAATAACTAAGAGTTTAAAATTATACAGACAGCATCTACATGGCAAGACCACTGATGGTTTTTGTTTTGTTTTGTTTTGTTTTTTTGAGAAATAATCAACCTTGGCATATTTCAGATAAGTGGATACCAGCCTCTCAGGCCTTGGAAATCAGCTTGTTATGGAGCCTTCTTTTTGTTTTACTTTTGTTTTTAAATTTTGTTCTTACACTTGATTGTGTGTGTGTATATGTACATGTATGTATATATGTATATGTATGTATATGTATACACACACACATACTATATGCTGGGGTGTGTTTTTTTAGTTACAAGCCACTTTGAGTCATTTAGAAGTCAGCTAATCTATAAATTAAATAAATAACTTTACACATCTGGCTGTGTTCCTCAGGGCTACCTATTACAAGTAGTACCTTGTACAACTACACACACCCTATATAAGTATGGTAGATTGGGAGATTCTTAGGAGAATTAGAAAGCAATACTTTTTCTGCTGTGCCACAGCAGAATAATCTCTCGCCAGAGATCTAGAGAATAATCAATCTCCCCTTGCATTTAGGAGGGCAATGAAAATAAACTTTTTTTTTTTAAAGTCCCTATTGACTAAGATTTCTCAAAATGCCATACAATGATTTGGAGATAATGGGATTGATATCTTTGTAATTTTGTCTTTGCTGTGTTTTGTTTGGGTTTCTTCATTAAGTTACCCAGGGATCCTTGTTCATGTACAGAAAAGCAGGTAGAGGTAATCCTCAATTTACAGTAGTTCATTTAATGACTGTTCAAAGTTACAATGAGATTGAAAAAAGTGACTTATGCTGGTTTTGCACACTTATGACTGTTGCCACACCTTGGTGGTCACATGATCAAAATTGTCGGTTGTAGTATCCTGGGTCATGTGATCTCCTTTTGTGACCTTCTGACAAGCAAAGTCAATGGGAAAGCCAGATTCACTTAACAACCGTGTTCCTATCTTAACAACTGCAAGTGATTCACTTAACATCTGTGGCAAGAAAAGTCGTAAAAGTCACTTAACAAATGTTTTACTTAACAACATAAATGTTGGGCTTAATTGTAGTCATAAATCGAGGACTACCTGTATAAGTAACCCAGAGTTCCCTAGTCAGCATGGTACTGTCTAAATACTGCTTACAACATTTTGAAAGGAATACTTCCTTCTTACATTAATTCAGTAGAATTTAACTGAGTTCCAGCTAATGGAAATTAACTCAGCTCACTAACTTCCCCCCTGCCTTGAGAACTTGGGCACTGTTCAGAAGTCTGAAAAAGATAAGCAATTAGCTAGTAATCAGTCTCACTTTTCACATTTATTAGTTGTAAGAAAATTTGCATGGATATAAACTTGAAGCTTATGCAATATTTCCTCATGTCCAATGTGTTTTTCATAGCTGGTAAAATGGTTTAATATTATCTTCTCTCTGCAGTCCATAAATCACATCAAAGTCTTTTTTCTTCAGATTTTATACTAGCTGTTTGCTTTTCCTGACATTAAGGAGTATTTCTGTTAAATCAGTAAGACAATAAAACCTTATATGTACATCCTGTTTTTAGCAATGTGTGTGAGAAGGCTCGAGCTGGCATCCAAGTTAATTCAGTCACTGATTTTCAGTAGATATGTTTGCTAACAAAGATTATCAGGTTATTTTAGTTTTATTTATTTATGGCCAAATAGGTAAGTTGAATGGTGTACCTTTATCAGAAATCTGGTTTCTGTATTTACACACACACACCAAAAAAACCAAACAAAGCAGGAGAGATGACATTCTTCACAAAAAATTAAAGTGAAGGTTGACATTAAGCAAAATGTTTTTTAAACGTGTAATCACTTGTAATTAAAAATTCCAGTGTAGTGCCTTTTACTATCATTTTCCTATCAGATATACTTAAGTATTTGGTAAGTAAATTATTCCTTAAATATATATTTTGAAAAGCCTTTCTAAAGCGAATCCTTCTTTTCTTAGCATGAGGTCCAATTGCTCCCAAGTATTATGTCACAATTTCTACAGATTCTATGAGAGTCAAATGCTAGGAAAAAGAAAAGCATCCTCTCACTATGGGGCTGCGTATTATATATCCAAATAGCTTTGGATATATAGCTGTATATTGTCCAGAGATCACATAGCTGCCCTCCATACACTGGCCAAATCCAAGCAATGCATATTTGGAGAGTTGCAGACATTGGTGGGATTCAGCCAGTTCTCACCACTTCAGCAGAACCGGTAGCTAATTTTTTTGTTGCCCAGGCTCAGAATGGACTTCCAGAAGCAGCATCCACACAGAGAACCGATTGTTTGAATCCCGCCACTGGTTGCAGAGGTGTTATGTGAACATTCTGGCATACTTAACTTAGAATAACTTAGAATAGCAGAGTTGGAAGGAGCCTTATAGGTCATCTAGTCGAACCCCCAGCTCAAGCTGGTGATCCTATACGATTTCTGACAAATGGCTGTCCAGTCTCTTCTTGAAAGCCTCCAGTGATGAAGCACCACCCACAACTTCTGAAGGCAAGCTGTTCCATTGGTTGATTGCTGTCACTGTCAGAAATTTTCTTCTTATTTCTTGGTTAAATCGCTTCTTGTTCCTTGTCTGGCCTTCAGGTGCTGTGGAAAATAGGTTGCCCCCCTCTTCTCTGTGTCAGCTCCCCTAAATATTGGAACACTGCTATCATGTCACACCTGGTCCTTCTCTTCCCTAGACTCATCATGCCCAGTTCTCATAACCGTTCTTCATATGTTTTAGCCTCCAGGTGCCTAATCATCTTTGTTACTCTTTTCTGTACTCTTTCTAGAGCCTCAACATCTTTTTTATTGTGTGGTGACCAAAACTAGATGCAGTATTTTAGGTGTGGCTTAACTAAGGCTTTATAAAGTGGTACTAGTACTTCACAGGATCTTGATGCAATCCCTCTGTTAATAGTGCAGTGCATCTTTTTGCCTTTGAATCTGAGTGACTCAAAGTCTTAGCATTTTGCAGGAACTCCAGGAACAGGACAAAGGACAAAGGACAAGCCAAAACAAAGGACAAGCCAAAACAAGATTCATCAACCACTATCAGAACATAGCAGTGGCAAGTAGCCTTGGGAAACTATGCAAATACAGTTTGCATGTCATCCAGCAGTCTTGACTAAGCCCTGTGGTTCACCTTGATTTATAAGGAGAATGGATCTATACATAGTATGTTCCTCTTCATTTTTATTCCTTTCCCTCAGTCTTCTTTTACTCCCATCAGAAATATTGGATTAAGGTACAAATAGCTTCTATTAAAAGATTTATATTGTGTTACAATTCTTTCTTTTCCCTCTTAGTTTTACTGCAGCAGTTAGATGGTTTCAGAGGATTTGAGCCTGGAACTTGAATTGTAATTTGAGCTAATTATTTCCCAAATTTGAACTGTTCCTCAGTTTATTGAACAGCAGTGCATACATCTGCATATGTTTACACTGCACCTCAAGGAAACAAATAATAATTCATGCAACCATCCATATGCATATATACACATGTGTTTGAAATTTGTATTTTCACCGAACAGTGATAAACCCAAATTATTTAAAATTATACCCATGGAGCTGGCTAAACATAATTGCAATAATATTCAAGAAATATGCATTGTAAAGATTTTCAGTGAAGAGAAAAAAGGAGGAAAGCTTGGGAAAGGGATATATCAGTATTCTGTGCATCTTCTATCTATCTATATCTATCTATTATCTAGCTAGCTAGCTGTCATGTCTGTCTGTCTGTCTGTCTATCTATTTATCATTTATTTATCTATCATCTCTATATCAGAGCCTCTATTAAGTCAATAGAGCTTTCCAAGTTTAAAACAATTCCAATCCCTTAAATCTTCTCTATTTACATTTTAGGATCAATGGATTAGAGAAGACAAATAGGTGATTACACAAATAGCTCCTGCCAACCAATAGAAAAAAAATATGCTTTAAAATCTGTCAGAACAAAATAGAGCAGTTTCACTGACCTTCACCGTATAATCTTGATATTTGCTAGGATTTCAAAGAGTGCAGGGGTTATGAAAGTAGAAATGCAGTGCTAATAGCTAGCTAATATATTCAACTGACTTACTGTTGAGTGTCCAAACAAACAATACAGTATATATTAGGGCAGCACAAATTAAATTTTACTTACCATTTCTCATGGATCAGATTGCCAATTGTCCCCTCAAAGCATGCTCTCTTTCACTTACTGTACCTCATCCGTCCTTCTTGTGTAACATGTAAAGCAAATTGGATGGATGGGTGGGAGAGAGGGTGGGTGAATGGATGGATGGATGGATGGGTAGATGGAAGAGAAATAGAGATTATATCTACATCTACACCTATGTCTATATCTTCTATATTGAGAAAGAGAAAGAAAGAGTGGATAGAAAGTTTTCTTGACTAGTACTCAAACAGAAAGTCTCTCTGTGACATTGAGACACTATAAGCAATACTATAATTTCCACTGAAAGTCTATTGCTGATCCCTCCTTCTGAGTAATCCTGTTGCTAAGGCCCTCGTTCCACAGCTCTAGATGATCATAATACATTTATAAAAGAGACAGAGTTTGGAATATATGAGCAGCGGTTAAAATGGAGAATTTCAGGCTGACTCTGCTCTCTGTCAGGAGTTTGATCCTGACTGGTTCAAGGTTGACTCAGCCTTCCATCCTTCCAAGTTCAATAAAATAAGGACTTAGGTTGTTGGGAACAATATGCTGACTCTGTAAATCATTCAAAGTGGTATGAATTACATTCAATTTGTTCATAGTTTTAAAACTAAATTAAATAGCTTTCCCTAAAATCTGTGGATTTAAGAGTTATTGCTATTGCTATTTGTTTTTCATTTGCCCCTCTAGACCCCCTTCTCATTCCTTTGCAGAAGGTATGAAATATAGCACTGTCTCCTTCAGCACTAATGTGCTTCCTTCTTATGTACGAGGTGATTGCTTTGCTTTGCCTAAAAGTAGGACTGATTCTGATTGTAACATAGAAATCTTAATCTGAATGAATTTTGTTCTATGGCTTTACGTGGCTAGTAATCTAATCTAAAAATATGAAAATTGTTGTGTTAGAAGAATTCCAATATATGGAAGCCAGTGAAATGTGATCCATCATTTGCATAAAACAGAATATTCAGAACACTTTCTCTGATGGATTAGTCTAATTAGGGTGATAGTGCAGGCTTTACCTTAATTTATTTATTAAACTTTGCATTTAATGTCTTGAGAAGCAAGGGAAATACACATGGCATTTCACAACTAATAAGCAGCAGCAGCCCAATTTTTACTATATATTAAAATTTATATTTTAAATTTTAAACAACTGAAGACAGAATTGAATTTTACATTTAGAGAGATGCAATTCCCATAACTGGTCCTTTGAAGCCTTTTGAGATTTGAAAGAATTGCTTTAAAAACAATTGAAAGACAATTATTGGCAAACAGTCATTTTCAGTTTAGTATTCCCCTGTTACAGAAATTTGTATTATATGAGAATCAGAGGATTCTTTATTATTATTTTTCTCTGTTATCTCAATGTATATTTTGATGAAATCCTCAATATCCACAGATTTTAGGGAAAGCTATTTCATTTAGTTTTAAAACTATGAACAAATTGAATGTAATAACGTGCTTTTTGACACGTCATCTCAGGCTTTATTTAAATATTTGATAGGTTGCCACAAAGAGAAGGGGTCAACTTATGTTCCAAGGCACCAGGGGGCAGGACAAGAAACAATGGATGGAAACTAATCAAGGAGAGAAGCAATCTGGAATTAAGGAGAAACTTCCTAACAGTGAGAACAATTAACCACTGGAAGAACTTGTTGCCAGAAGTTGTGGGTGCTTCATCACTGGAGGTTTTTAAGAAGAGACTGGACAGCCACCTATCTGAAATGGTATAGGGTCTCCTGCTTGAGCAGGGGGTTGGATTAGAAGACCTCCAAGGTCCCTTCCAGCTCTATTCTGATTTTGAATCTCAGGCTTTTCTTATTTCAATGCTATATAAATGTATACAGCATTGTATGAAAAAACACATACAAACAAAAAATCCTAATGTTTGTTTAGTTCTCACAAAAGCAGCTCTCTCTACATGGCTATGGAGATGCAGGTAGACCTCGACTTACAACAGTTTGTTTAGTGACCATTTACAGTTACCACGGCACTGAAAAAAGTGATTTATAACCATTTTCACTCTTATAACCATTGCAGCATCCCCATGCTTATGTGAATTACATTTGGATGCTTGACAACTGACTCACATTTATGATGGTTGCAGTGTCCCTGGTCATCTTTTGAGATCTTCTGACAAGCAAAGTCAATGGGGAAGTCAGATTCACTTAACAACCATGTTACCAACTTCACAACTGCACTGATTCACTTAACAACTGTGGCAAGAAAGGTCATAAAATGGGGCATCTCTCTCACTTACCAACAGAAACTTTGG
Source organism: Crotalus tigris (assembly GCF_016545835.1). Taxonomy (NCBI): domain Eukaryota; kingdom Metazoa; phylum Chordata; class Lepidosauria; order Squamata; family Viperidae; genus Crotalus; species Crotalus tigris. Next base: position 825,837 of record NW_024096465.1, on the reverse strand, counting down.
GTTCAATTGTCGTAATTTTAGGACTACCTGTATTAGTTCTATATAAATAAATTTGGGAGAGCTTGTAACTGTTTTAAAAGGTCTGCTTTCTCTCATTCATTTCACTACTTAACAATGCTTAATATTAATTAAATTGACTAATTTGTTATTTACATGATTATATGGAAAGTTGTTTAATAATAGAGTAATTATTATGATTTAATATGTAAACCTGGACTGGTAGACTTGCTGAAGCAATGTTATTTGTGGGATAAATCCCACTTTTGTGTTACCCCTTTCCCCTGGTCTAACCTTTTTGTATCTTTCCCGTTGTCTTATCCTTTTTGACCCCATCCCTTTATTACCTTTATAAAACTCAATAAAATATTTATATATATATATATATTTTTAAAAAGGTCTGCTTTCTCATGAAAGTATCACAAAAAATGGTTATTTAGTGTAATGACTGCATTGCTGAAAATATATGTTTCCAGGTTTTTCCACTTCTTGTTAAAATACATTTGTCCCTTATCTTTGACAGCTAAATGTATCTCTTCCTGCTTTTCATAAAAGCCACAAATATCCCTGATTCACAGCATATTAAATGTCCTAATTATTAAATGTCAAGAGCTGTGTGGCGCAGAATACAGTATTGCAGGCTAATTCTGCCAACTGCCAGCAGTTCGATTTTTTCTGGCTCAAGGTTGACTCAGCCTTCTATCCTTCCGAGGTCGGTAAAAAGAGGGCCCAGATTGTTGGGGGGCAATATGCTGACTCTGTAAACCGCTTAAAGAGGGCTGTAAAGCACTGTGAAGCAGCATATAAGTCTAAGTGCTATTGCTAGTTTGAATTCCTACAGTGTTTAGGCACAATTAAAGTTTAAGAAGAATGTGGAAATATTCTTTCCTTTAGGACATTGCACAAGTGAGCAAGTTTTTCAACCAGGAACTGGAAAAGGCATGATAGTGGGTAAGGATGACACTTTTGACCCTGGTGTGTCAAGTGGGGTTAAAAAAATTAAATTAAGCATTTTGGATGTACTTTATAAAATATAAGGTAATTGTGGAATCCAAAAGTAATATGAAATATAAATAACTAGTCTCAAAGATCATCCTTTGGCTGTTATATTTAGTCTTTATAAACTTGTAGGGACCCAAAATGTGATGTGGGACAAAGACATCTACAGTTGCCCATATGACACCAAAACAATGAAATGTACATTTGTCAATCAATAACCAAGGAAGCTCCCTTCCCACAAAATCTTTTTATCTGGGTTTATTAGAAGGAAAAAGGGAGTTAGAGAATCTTGGGAACTTGGTACTGTATGTATGTATTTCAGCAATTTTTATCTACAAATGCATTAAGCAGGTTCTCTTTTGATCTTCAGTCTAATTCCGTTTGGATTTAAGAGGATCTGATTAGACACTCATTCAACAGAAGAAGAATCTTCAAGTGTTATTCTTCTGCAATATTTTGAAAATGTCCATTTTCATTCATTTCAGGTTCATAGGATTGAATAAATAATTGTGACAACATAACATAAACTCCACCTTACATTCTTGTGTTGTGACACTGCATGCAAATACTTAAAGGACAGAATGTGTGCTGCAACTTCATGACACATGTCTTGTCTCTGTAAGTTTTATATCCCATTTTGGAGTACATAAACAGATGGATGACTAATCTTACCTGAGGTATCTTATCCTGGCTGTCAAAATAAGTTCATGTTTTCCTGACAAAATCTTTCCTTGGATGCTGTTGAAGCAGCCCTCATTAAACTGGCATGTTGTGTCTCAGGGAGAGAAAAAAAATGTTTTCTTGCTTTCAGTTGTGATTTCTAGTGATCCAAGCTTTGTTTAAACTGGTGAAAAAGGGGAATATAGTCCCCACATAGAAATTAACCATGCATGATCAGGGACAAGAATTTTTCAGGGTTAGAATGAAAAAAGTCAAGATATCAGCAACTATATACTTGAAGTACTACCTTTTTTCACATGCATCATGGCACAAGTTAAAAAAACAAAAGGTGGGAGGGGTGATTGTGGCTGCATATTGGCTTTTAACTCTACTGCACACCTTTCTGGACACAGATCAAATAGTCAAAAACTGTACAAAAGTTGCTAAAATGGTATCTGTAAAAAAAGGCCAACCCAAGATCAAAGCCAGCTTTAAAATAGCTTAAATTGTTCACTGGAGAATTCTGAATCACATTAACATGATTTCATTACCTTATAATCCAGCAAGATAAGACATAGAGCAAGTGTATTTGCTTTTGATCATCAGAAAGTAACTACACAATAAGATATGTCAATCTTCATTCATATGAAATTACCCATGATTTATAGAGATTTATCTGAGACAATTGCATTTTTAAATGCCAAATAGTTGGATCAAATAACTCTTGGATTTGGGGGGAAGGGGGAAGGGAGGGAGTTGGTGAATGGAGTTTATGAGATATGCAAAGGCATTTTCCATTTCACTGGAATTTTGTTTCTTGGAAACCATGTTTGCAATGTGTTTTTTTTTTAAAAAAAAAAACAAAACAAAACACCATCAGCCTTTCGTATTTTTTTTTTGCAAAATGTTTAGCTTTTAACCTACATACTATCATCTACTATAATACCATGCATCCAAACCACAAGCAAATAATGTTTCCATATGCGGATGTGGTTAAGTTGTTAATGCATCATATTTACAATGCAAAACCAACATTTCATATTCTAGCAGCTAGAAAAAATATCACAGAATAGCTTAATCTGGTCACACTTTATTAGCTCAGATGCAAATGAAGAATAAGGCTTCAAATAATCCTGTTACTGGGGGGGGGGTTTCCCCCCTTACTTGATAGGCTTCCACAGCTTCATAAGATAAGATGACAATGTCATTTTCTGAAATGCTGCGCATGTACAGACGTGTACAGACATTTAAGATTGTCTTCACAAAGAGGCAAAAGGAAATTGATTCTGCTGTTATTTATTATGCGATCTCAATAGAGAAATGGACAGAAAAATATGGTAAAGGCAATGCAATAGTGCCTTCTTTGTGTACTTATTAATGGTTCAAGAACATGGAATAATCATACCCATGTGCTCATTTCTTTAAAAATATTGTTCTTAATTTCTTAATATTTCTACAGACAATGCAACCATTTACAACCATTCATTTAGTGACCACTTGAAGTTAACAAAGAATTGAAAAAAGTGAGTTAACACTTAGCCATAGCACTTAAACTTACTGTATATACCATTTCACAGTGCTTTTATAGACCTCTCTAAGCAGTTTACAGAGTCAGCATATTGCCCTCAACAATCTGGGTCCTCATTTTACTCACCTCGGAAGGATGGAAGGCTGAGTCAACCTTGAGCACTTCGGGATTGAACTGCTGGCAGTCGGTAGAATTAGTCTGCAATGCAGCATTCTAACCATTGTGCTACCACGGCTCTTATGACCGTGGTAGCACACGTTTTTCACACTTTTACACTTATGACCATTGCAGCATCCCCATGGTCATATGATCAAAATTTAGAGGTTTGGCAACTGGTTTATACTTATGGCAACTGCCATGTCCTGGGGCCATGTGATCACTTTTTGTGACCTTCTCAAAAGCAAAGTCAATGGGGAAGCTAGATTCACTTCACAGCTATGTTACTAACTTAACAACTGCAGTGATTCACTTAACAACTGTGGTAAGAAAGGTCTTAAAATGGAACAAAACTCACTTAACAATTGTCTCTCTTTGCAGCAGAAATGTTGGCCTCAATTGTTGTCATAAATTGAGGACTGCCTATATGTTGCACAATAGAATTCCCCCATTTACGTCATGATACATTGCATTAGAGATACAATCTGTTGTGTCCTGAGCCTGCAAGGGCAGGCTCGGGATGTTGCAATGTCCCGGGCTGTTGCAAGCTGCCCAGGACCAGACTGAGTGGCGCCGGCTTCACACGCATGCGTGAGGCACAGAAGCGCACCAGATTGTTACCTTTTTGCCTGGGGGATTCTATTAAAGGAGAAAGAGAGGCCTGCGAGCCTCAGAGTTGTGTCGGAGGGAGAACTACTGAGAATAAAGGCTGTTGGAATTACAGAATGTGTGCTCTTCATTCACCGTTGACTCGAAGACTCAACACTGGCGATGAGGATGGGATCGCTTACAAGAACAAAGAAGAAGATTTGTAAGCTTACTCCAAGAGTCCTGGAGAGAGGAAGACGACGTTAAACTCAGCACCTGGACTGCCAGTACAGCGTCGCTGGAGGTAAGCTGGCTGATAGACCCCCTTCCTAGAGTAAGGAGCAAGAATGGCGAAGATAGGGAGACTGTCTGAATTCGATGTGACTCACCCAGAAAGATGGGAGTCTTATGTCGCTACAGTAGAAAATTACTTTAGAGTGAATCAAGTTAGAAAAGATGGCTTGAAGGCCACTACTTTGCTATGTGTCTGTGGTCAAGATGCATTTGAAATTGCAGAAAATTTGGCAGCCCCTGCTCCTCTTGAATCTGTCACTTACACGGATTTCAAGAAGTTACTGAAGGAACACTTTCAGCCCAAGTTGTCTGTTATTGCATGGAGACACACTTTTGAACAGAGGGATCAAAGAGCTGGTGAATCAGCCAAAGAATACATTGCAGCCTTGAGAAGAGCAGCTAAGCCTTGTGACTTTAAAGATTTAGAAGAAGGCTGAGAGACCAATTTGTATGCGGGCTTAGGAACAGAGACTTGCAACAGAGACTCTTTGCAAAAGAAGACATTTCCTTCCAAGATGCCTTGAGAAGAGGCAGCATGTGGGGCAGTCAAGAATATGAGGCCTATCAGGAACAACCCAGAAGCAGTCTCCGTGAACCATGAGGGAGTCCAGGAGAGCTCGAAGTAAGATCCTGAAGAGAGGTGGATCATCTCTACCCATCCAGAGAAAGGAAGCAGAAGGAAGGCAAAGAAAAGTCTTCAGCTGTACCCAAGTGCTTCAGGTGTGGAGGTCGCCACAAGAGGACCGATTGCAGGTTCTGTTCTGCAATCTGTAGAGAATGTGACAAGCAAGGCCACATAGCAGCTGTGTGTCTGGGCCGTCAGAAGGTACAACCCCAAGAAGAATTGCGCCTGAAAAGTACCAGGGTCACCCAACCCAGGGCACCCCGGTGTCTGCAAGTGGGTGCCCCAGTATGGACCCGGAACTATGGGCCCGGTCACCTGTGGGTTCCTGCTGTAGTATGCAAGGTCACTGGTCCATTGTCCTACGAGGTTTCTTGGCCGACGGTCGTGTCCTTCAGCGGCATATCGATCAGCTGCGTACGAGACTGGACTTACCCTCTGCAACTCCTGGGCTTTCTCCAGGGGAGGAGGGGGACCACTGTGGGCAAAGGGAAGGGTGTTGGCAGCAGCCGGGGCCAAACGGAGAGGCTGAAGAAGGCCTGTTCCAGGGTTCCGCAAGTGTTCCAAACAGGAATTCAGGGGAACAAGAAATAATACAGGCACCAGTGCCTACTCCAGCCAGGGAGTCATCCAGGGGGCATACTCATCATTCACAACCACAATTCAGCACTCCAAGCAGGGAGAATAACCAGAAGCATCCAAACAACCCAAACAATGCAAGAGAACTGGTACACAAACAGTTAAACTGGCACAGTACTGCTACTGCTTCCAAAAGGAAGTCTACACACAGGGAGGTAGTCAGAGAGGCAAATCCTGATTCTGGCATTTCCGGCATAGAATGGGGAGCAACAGAGTATTGGGGCACTGCAGAAACCCCAGACAATCCCGTTATGGGGCTTGAGAGTGAAGGGATGCATTCCCTTGATAGGTCCATTGTGGACTTAGAGAGTTCTACTGAAATGCCAAACACTGGCGGGCACATAGAGGGGCCCAAGAGCCTACAGTTAGGCAGGTTCAGTGGGGAGCAAAGTCCTGGTCTGACGAGCCCGGTGGGCAAGCAAGCAGACCAGGCAACAGGACACAGTTCACGGGGACCACCAGGGTTTAAAAGAGGAGGCAACTCCACTCCAACCTCTGTACAAGAGGAATTAGGGGGTTCTCAGAACCTGAGGAGGTCACAGAGAGTAAAAAGATCTCCCAAATACCTTGAAGATTTTGTAACCTTGCTTCAAAGCAAGGCAGGTGAGAGGGTACCTGCTGTTATTGGGGGAACTTGAAAGTGTGAGTATTGGGCACTTAATTCCAAAATAATAGACTGGTACCATTCTGTAGTGTGGCTAGTGAGTAGCTGCAACAGATATGCAGGTTCCCTGGGTTGGCACACCATGCTCGTGTTGAGGTTGCATATAACTACCTATATAGTTAATAACCCTTATCCGGGGGGGGAAGGGGTGTTGTGTCCTGAGCCTGCAAGGGAAGGCTTGGGACATTGCAATGGTCCTGGGATGTTGCAAGCTGCTCGGGAGTGGCGGCGGCTTCGCGCGCATATGCGAGGTGCGGAAGCGCACCAGATTGCCCGGGGATTCTATTAAAGGAGACAGAGAGGCCTGTGAGCCTCAGAGTTGTGTCAGAGGGAGAACTACTGAGAATAAAGGCTGTTGGAATTACAAAATTTATTTATTTATGAGACTTATATACCGCTTTAAGTGCAAGCACTCTCTAAGCGGTGTACACCAGTAAGCAATGTATATATATATATTTACATTGCCCCCAACAATCTGGGTCCTCATTTTACCTACCCCGGAAGGATGGAAGGCTGAGTCAACCTTGAGCCGGTGAGATTTGAACCGCTGACCTGCTGAACACAGTCAGCTAAAGTGGCCTGCAGTACTGCACTCTAACTGCTGCGCCACCTCGGCTCATATGTGCTCTTCATTCGCTGTTGACTCAAGGACTCAACACAATCCATTGACTTTTCTTTTTCCTTCACTCACATTGGCCCTAGTTATTAGGACAGATTTCAATTTTAATTTCTTTACTTGCAAGTGTGTTTCTAACAGTGATGTTCAGTAAGCGGTTTCTATGTTGGCCTTCTTTTCCATAACACGATTATGGCATTGCACAATAACAATTGCAGATGAGTGGCTTTGAGGATCTTATAAACTAGTTTTCTATATTAAAGAGTCAAGTGTTGGAATTGATCTTAGGGACCCAATCCTCTTCTCACAATATAGTCTACTCTGTACCACTCATGACAACTCCCCCTGCTTATCACAACCCTAATTTTCATCTGTATTCCCATTTCCTGTCTCAGTTAATAATATTTTTAATGCCATTGTTTTAAGTCCTGTAGGCAAAACCTTTCTGAGAGAATGTATTTTGAAATCTGAGAACAAAATCATGTTTTATTATTACTTCCTTTAATAAAAATGCAGAAGATGATTGCCAACAGGATTGAAGCAGAGCTACTGAGAGAGGTATCAATAGGTTCAGCAAACACTAGCTGAAATGTTTAAATTATAAAACTAAATTTTAAAAAAGGACATCTTATCAGAGCACTGATCAGAAAAAGAAGCTAAGAACCATTCTTAACATTGGGAGGACAAATGAGACATTGCCTGCATGAGCCAACCTCTCAGGACTAGGAAGTCCATACCAAACCTGCTTCTAATATTTGTGTATTATTGATACCCAAAATTATAAACATGGCTGAAACAAATGTATACAAGTTGCATGGCAGATGATGAGACTTCCTGGGTCAGAAGAAACTCCTGCAATTACTGGGAAAGAATCTAACACTGTCACGAGTATGTCTGCAATTTAAAACACAATTCAAAGTCAGAATGAAGTGGGGTTACTGAGAGTGTCAGAATAGAAAGAGGGCTTTCTCATTTTACAAGGTTGTATATTGGAATATGGAATGTGAAAAACTCAAACAAAGGAAAATCTTCAATTGTTCAGTTTAGAAATAAGCAGCTGGCCATAGAATGGCAACAATATCCAAAAAGAAAATTGGTAACTGCAGTTGGTTCTTGCTTATAAACCACAACTTGGACCGGCAACTCAATTGTTAAGTGAAGTGGTCACTAAATGAAACTGCAACTTTATTTACAAGCTTACTTCAGCTTCCCTTTGCTTTACAGACCTGCGAATGGAGGGATTGATCATAAAGTTACTTTTTATCACTGTCATAAGAGTGAATAGTCATTAAACAAGGCGGTCAGTAAACAAAGACTACCTGTGTGTGCTCAAATGAAAAGGAACGATAGTGTCCATGGAAATGTGTAGCTACCATGTTGTAGAGTGGTTGAATACTCACTCATTGCTTAAATAGACAGCAAAAGATTATGTTAGATCTTTAGGGACTCCACCATTTTGGATGAGATGAATTTCATTTGACAGCTCTCACAGTAATTCTAAGATAGATGATCTTTCTCTTTATTAAGTTAAAGCTAGACACATATTTAGCATGAGAGCAAAGCCAACTCATCACATTTTGCTGTTCTGCAATAAATGTCCTATCCTGTCCTGATCAAGTCATTTGGGCACCTAAGACAGAAAATGTTGCAAATGCTTTTCTCTCTTCCAAATAATAATAAAAAATGATAACTCTACCCAATCAAAACAGTCCAAACTGGCTAGCTGAGCCCACCTTGAAATGATGTCATTGAACATAAAACCTGTGCACCTTTACAATATTATCCCTTTATAGATGTGTGTGCGTGTAGACGCACATACATGTATGATTATTACAGAATTACAGAATTCTGCTCTGATGTTTTGTATGGCTTCTTTTATAGCCAAACATGAGATTAAATAAACATGGATTTAAAAGTGAAATAACATAAAATGAAATATTCCAATTCCAACTCACTATTGTGTTTTGCTTTCAATCTATATAGCAGCTTTCAAATGCTACAGAAATTACAACAGCAAACAAGATGATATAATTGGCATAAATGTTTGTCTTGTTTACAATTTGCCAAACGCTGTATCTCATCAACTTACCAAATTAAATATAGGGCATTTGGCAAACCACTATTAGCAGCCGTTCCATTCAGCTTTATTGAGAGTCAGTATCATAATGTATTGCAAACATTCCTTCTTGTTTCTGTTTAACAACAACAACAACAGTAATAATAATAATGAAAAAGAACTGGAGAAGATAACAAAATACAAAGACCTACCAACAGAAATAGAAAGACTGTGGCAAAGGCAAGCAAGGGTAGTACCAATAGTAATAGGCTCCTTGGGTGCAATCCCAAAACAACTGGAGCACCACTTGAACACCATTGGCATTGACAAATTCGCTATTAGTCAATTGCAAAAAGCAGCCTTACTAGGAACTGCTTCCATCCTGCGACGATATCTGTAACACCATCAAACATCCACATCTGCCTATCCCAGGTCCTTGGTAAGGACTCAATAGGTAGACAAAAATGCCAAATCCAGTCTGAACATCTGGCTGACTGTGCGATGATCAATAATAATAATAATAATAATAATAATAATAATAATAATAATAGTAATGACACTGAATCATGCCCTTTATCCACATTTTTTAACCATCTTTTTTATTAATTTTTTTCCATCAACATATGTTAATTTTTCCAATCAACAAGTTGTCTATAGAATTTGCTAAGCTAATACATGTTCACTTCCTAATCCTTCATTCTTTTATCTAACCAAGAATAAAATAAATTCCAAATTTTATAATAGTCCGTATCTTCTTTGTCTTTCAGCCTCATAGTTAGTCTATCCATTTCTGCACATTCCAATATTTTCGTGATTATTTCTTCTTCTGATGGCAATCCTTCATTCTTCCAGTACTGTGCAAAAATTATTTTCCTGCTGTGCTAATATGTAGAATTAAATATAATTTCTGCTCATTAATCTTTTCAGACATAATGCCTAGTAAAAAAAAGTTCAGGTTTAAAATCCACTTGTTCACCCAATATTTTTTCTAACCACATATGTATGCTTTTTTTATTAAAATTTTTTACAGTTTTACAATAAAATAATCCCCCTCTCCCACCCACCCCCTTCCCCCCATACCCTCCCCCCACCTTCCCAGAGCTGAATACAGGGTTAATAAAAACTAAAAAAAAACCTTACAACTTAAATAAACATCAAACAATTATAAATACATTCAAAAAAACCCAAAATTTTAAATACTTTAACTCCAATATATAAAAACAAAACAAAACAATAGTTCTAATCGTTACCTTAAACATAAATTATTCAAAAGCTAAGTAATACTTTTTAATCTCATATTTGTGCTGTATAAAATTCACCCATCTTTTCCATACCAAAAAATATTTCTCTTGCGATTGATCTTTCAAATAAGCCGAAATTTTTGCCATTTCAGATAAATAAGAAACTTTAAGAAACCATTCTTCTAAAGTAGGCAAAAACTCCTTCTTCCAATATTGCCCTATCAGCAGCCTTGCCGCTGTAATTAAGTTCAACATTAAAATAATTTCTTTGTCATCACAATCAACAATAATGCCTAATAAAAACAATTGTGGTGTAAATTTTATCCTTCTATTAAAAATTCTTTGAATGTTCCACCAAATCTTAATCCAAAAAGCCTTTATATTTTTACATGACCACCAAATATGATAATACGTTGCATCCAAACAACCACATCTCCAACATTTAGGCTGCAGATTTGGATACATGCGAGACATCTTCTGTGGATCAAGGTGCCACCTATAAAACATTTTGTAAAAATTTTCTCGTAAATTTTGAGCTTGTTTAAATTTAACATTCCTCACCCAAATTATCTCCCAAGTATCTAATAAAATCGGCTCTTCAAAATTTTGAGCCCATTTAACCATACAATCTTTGACTAATTCTGTTTCTGAATCCAATTCCACTAGAACATCATAAATTCTTTTTATATGAGTTCAACTTTGATCTTTAATTTGTTTCAACAAAATCACATCCTCCCTAATCAAACCCACTTTTTGATCTATCCTCCACCTTTCTAATAATTGTTTATACTGAAACCAAGAATAATTAATATTTTCTTGTAATAATTCATCCATAGATTTTAATTGCCAATTTTTCCCATCCCAATTAAGTAATTGTTTATAAGAAATGCTATCCATCTTCACTCCTTTTCTTATTCCTTCTATCGCATGCCCTGGAATTGCCCACAATGGAATTCTAGAATCTATTCTATAATATTTCTTCCAAACTCGCAATAAAGAAATTCTTAAAATGTGAGACTTAAAAGCCCTATCCACCTTTTTATTATATATTAAATAGGCATGCCATCCATATAATAAATCCCATCCCTCCAAAAGGAGTATATTTACATTTGTTAAATTAATCCAGTCACTAATCAATGTTAAAACCATCGCATCATAATACAGTTTCAAATTCAGTACCTTGAGTCCGCCTCTCTCTCGAACGTCTTGTATAATTTTAAGCTTTACTCTTGGATTTTCCCCGCCCAAATAAATTTATTAATAACTTTCTGCCATTCTTCTAAATTTGCCTCTTTCTTTAAAATAGGTATCATTTGAAACAAAAAAAGAAACTTTGGTAGAACATTCATTTTGACCGCAGCAATTCTCCCCAACAAAGATAATTGCAACTTTTTCCAATCATTCAAATCTTTCTGTATTTTAAACCACAATTTTTCATAATTAAGTTTATACAATTTTGCATTAGAAGCAGATAAATATACTCCCAAATATTTAACCTTTTTTACAACTTCAAAACCTGTCAACCTAACCAAAGTATCCTTATCCAAATTAGTCATATTTTTTGGTAATATTTTAGTTTTATTATTATTAACTTTAAAACCAGAGACTTGTCCGAATTGATTTATCAATTGTAACAACTCCACTACAGAATAAGTTGGTTGAACCAAAGTAACAACCAAATCATCTGCAAAAGCCCTTAATTTGTAATCATTTTTATTAATCTCTATTCCCTTTATTTTGGGTGATTCACGAATTTTTATCAACAAAATTTCCAACGTTAAAACAAACAACAAAGGAGACAGTGGACAACCCTGTCTAGTCCCCTTTTCAATTTGAAATACCTCAGATAAACCTCCATTAACTAGATGGCCATTTCGAGCTCATTCTGCTCTCTTCAGTTAGCCACAACCTTTATGGGATTCGAACCTGGGCAGTTTACATACTAGGCAGTGATTTAACCACCAAGCCAGAGGCTCTCCTCCCCACATATGTATGCTTTTGACAGACAGGCAAATAGGTAAGTGTGGAATGCTGCAAGTAACATATATTCCGGCGTATAAGGCGACTGGGCGTATAAGACGACCCCCAACTTTTGAGAAGATTTTCAGGGTTTAGAAAGTCGTCTTATATGCCAGAAAATACCGTACAATATTGAATTTCTGTTTATAGATGAGCACAATAGGAGCTCCATTCCTTTGCTGCTAGAAAGCTTTGTCCTGTTAGTGCTTATTTCTGTAAAAAAAATAGGGCTGGCCACTAGGGGGCAGATTGGTTTTAAATTCAGAGAACAGCTACCCGTATATTCCTGCATATAAGATGACCCCAACTTTTGAGTAGATTTTCAGGGTTTAAAAAGTCGTCTTATACGCCGGAAAATACGGTACATCAGATGGTTAAAGAAGAAAAAATGGCTTTGGAAGACTATCTGAAGGACAATCATGAAGATGCACTGAAATTAGTATATCAGGAAGGCTTACTGACTACTGGAGAGACCAAACTGGCCTACAAGAAAGACCAAATAAAGAATAGAGGCATGGGAAGACAAAGCACTACATGGCCAGTACATTAAAAAAAATAGCTGGGAAAGCAGATAATAACAAGACCTGGCAATGGCTAAGAACAAGAAAATTAAGAAAGAGACTGAGGGACTAATTCTGGCTGTACAAGACCAAACCTTAAGGACAAATGCATACAAAGTCAAAATTGAGAAGACAGCAACAGACAGTAAGTTCTGCCTATGCAAAGAAGCTGAAGAAACAATGGACCACCTAGTAAGCTGTTGCAAGAAGATCGCACAGACTGATTACAAGCAGCAGCATGACAAAGTAGCAACAATGGTGCATTGGAAGATCTGCAAGAAATATCATTTTCCTCTAAAACAAGAACTGGTGAGATCATAAAATAGAGAAAGTCATAGAAAATGATAAAATTAAACTGCTCTGGGATTTCAGAATTCAAACAGACAAGCATCTGCAACATAACACCCCGGACTTAACAATTGTCAATAAGAAAGACAAAAAAGTCTGGATAGTGGATGTGGCAGTGCCTGGAGACAGCAGAATAGATGAGAAGAACTGGAGAAGATAATAAAATATAAAGACCTACCAATAGAAATAGAAAGACTGTGGCAAAAGCAAGCAAGGGTAGTACCAATAGTTATAGGTGCCTTGGGTGCAATCCCAAAACAACTGGAGCACCACTTGAACATCATTGGCATTGACAAATTTGCCATTAGTCAATTGCAAAAGATGGCCTTACTAGGAACTGCTTCCATCCTGCAACTATATCTATAATACCATCAAACATCCATATCTGCCTATTCCAGGTCCTTGGTAAGGACTCGATAGGTAGACAAAAATGCCAAATCCAGTCTGAACATCTGGCTGACTGTGCGATGATCAAGAAGAAGAAGAAGAAGAAGAAGAAGAAGAAGAAGAAGAAGAAGAAGAAGAAGAAGAAGAAGAAGAAGAAGAAGAAGAAGAAGAAGAAGAAGAAGAAGAAGACGAAGAAGAAGAAGAAGAAGAAGAAGAAGAAGAAGAAGAAGAAGAAGAAGAAGAAGAAGAAGAAGAAGAAGAAGAAGAAGAAGAAGAAGAAGAAGAAGAAGAAGAAGAAGAAGAAGAAGAAGAAGCATTGAAATAAGAAAAGCCTGAGATTCAAAATTAGAATAGAACTGGAAGCGTCCTTGGAGGTCATCTAGTTCAACCCCATGCTCAGGCAGAAAACCCTATACTATTTCAGACAAATGGCTGTCCAGTCTCTTCTTAAAATCTTTCAGTGTTGGAGCATTCACAACTTCTGGAGGCAGGTTGTTCCACTGATTAATTGTTCTAACTGTCCAGAAATTTCTCCTTAGTTCTAGGTTGCTTCTCTCTTTAATTAGTTTCCATCCATTGCTTTTTGTCCTGCCTTCAGGTGCTTTGGAGAATAGCTTAATTCCCTCTTCTTTGTGGCAACCCTTGAGATATTTGTGGCAACCTCTGAGTCCTTCTCTTCACTAAACTAGACATACCCAATTCCAGCAACCGTTTCTTATATGTTTTAGCCTCCAGTCCCCTACTCATCAATGTTGCTCTTCTCTATACTCTTTCTAGAGTCACAACATCTTTTTTACACCATGGTGACCAAAACTGGATGCAGTATTCCAAGTGTGGCCTTACCAAGGCATTATAAAGTGGTATTAACACTTCACGGGATCTTGATTCTATCCCTGTTGCCTAGCACTGTTTTGGCTTTTTTGGCAGCTGCAGCACATTGCTGGCTCATATTTAAGTCATTGTCCACTAGGACTCTGAAATCCCTTTCACAGTTACTACTATTGAGCAAGGTACCATCTATAATATACCTGTGCATTTGGTTTTTCTTGCCTAAATGTAGAACCTTCCTTGTTTTACCACTGAATTTCATTTTTTTAGATAGAGCCCAGTGTTCACATTTGTCCAGATCCTCCTGGACAAATGTGAGGCCTATCTTAAGCCTCACATTTAAGCCTATCTTCTGGAGTGTTGGCTATTCCTGCCAGCTTGGTGTCATCTGCAAATTTGATGAGTTCCCCATCTATCCCCTCATCCAAATCATTGATGAAGATGTTGAAGAGCACTGGGCCCAGAACAGAGCCCTGGAACACCCCTCTATACACTTCCCTCCATGTAGATGCAGTTCCATTGAGGACCACACGCTGAGTACAGCCAGTATTCTGATATTGATGCTGATATTCAGCCTTAGTTATGTGCCTCTCTTCCCACTTTTTATAGTTGTCCTTTTTGTCTTTCAATTTATCAGAGAGTTCTTTATGCAGCCATGCTGGTTTCTTTTGAGAGCTGTTATTTTTCTTCATTGGTATTGGGCTAGACTAGGCTTTTATAATCTAACTTTTCAAAATTTCCCAAGCTTCTTGTGTTGTTTTCCCCTTGAGGATTCTCATCCATGAAATCCTTCCCAAGCTCTCTTTAAGTGTATTGAAATTAGCTCTCTTAAAGTCCAAGACACTAATTTGACTATGTTCTATTGCTTGTGCTTGCATAATAATTAAACAATTAAAATTATGTATTAACTAAATAATCAGTGACAATCTTTCGCAACCATCTCATTTTAGCATATACAGAAGATGCAAGCTGGGCAGTTCTATACAACACTTAAAAATGTCCTAATTTCCTATGCCTATATTAGAGTTATAGCATATCCAAACTTAGTGTAAATGGAATAGGGCTGTGTTACTTTTACATGATTTCTTATAAATTCTTTTAATTTGCTCCTCCATATATGTGTAATTTTGACAGGAAAGTCTGCATTCAGATCCCCTCGAAACCTACAGATTTATGCATCTGTCTAATTTATTTTCTCTAATAAATTTTTAAAAATTGATTTTAGCAACACAATTGAAAGGTGTTCTTCTGGTGACAACCCCCCCCCCAATGGACAATATATAACATACAAGATATGGCTTGTCCAGTCTGTAAAATCAGAGACAGATTCAATATGGTAGGTGCATTTTGTTTGTATAAGAAGTATATAAGTAAAAACTTCCCTTCAATACTTTTGTTTTGGTGTCAGAAGTTCAGCACTCTTACATATTTTGTTCTTCCTTCCTTCCTTCCTTCCTTCCTTCCTTCCTTCCTTCCTTTCTTTCTTTTTTTCTTTCTTTCTTTCTTTCTATCTATATCATCTATGTATATATCTATTTTATACACATTTATTATTTTTATAAATAATATACCTAATAACATACCTAATACTCCTTCCTCCTTCTATTTTCCATTTATGGAAAAAATTTGCAGTGAACGTTTTTAGCATGGCAGGATGGATGGAATTAAGAACAGGTTCCCTTGCCTTCCATGGAGAGACCAATCATAAAGTCATCCTTACAAGCTCAGTGTTCATAACTACAGAAGCAAATTATATCTTAATCAACCAGGTGCACCATTACGTGAAGATAGTAAAGGCTATTTATTTACACAAGATTCTCCTCTTTGTTTTATTATTCCAGCACAGGGGAATGAATTAAAATTGTCTAATCATTAAGTTCTTCGTGGTTGCCTCAGGATACCAATATTCATTAGAAAAAGAAGGAGATAGAAGAAGCTCCACAGTTGGTACAATATTAAGGAATATATACATTTTCAATAGCCCCTTGCTAATGTATTTTTAGCCTACATTTGTAAATACATATGGCATTCTCTAATGAGGAAAGCAATGGGGGAATGCCCATGGACTAAATGAATCCATCCACCAAGAAGCTTTTAATAAACTACATCTAAGTCTCACAAGTAACACTTGCTGCTTTTATAGACTTGCGACCCAGCAGAGCAGTGCTGCTAACTGCTTGTCTAATTTTATACCACCAGGAGAAAAACAAAGCATTTGCCACCAGTTTTAAGTAGCATAACATCAGATCACAATACAATGTCCACTCAATCTTCCTTGCGTAGTTACTGTCATAGAAGAATGTACCTAAATATGCCCCCTTCAGCACTACCAAAATATTCTTGAAATATTCAGTCCAAGAATTCCATATTAAAGAGTTATTACTGGCATGAAAAAGTATATGAATGTATGGTCACAGGTTGTGACTGAAGTCCAGATTCAGGTCCAATTGCACTGTCCTGCCACATCAGGCTCATTCCTTAATTCCATGGTTTATTGAAATGTTTGATAAATAATCCCAATGACGTAGAATTTAACTTCCCATGTGCAAGCAGAAATAAACTGTTCCTTGCACCATGAAATACACACCTCACTAAAGGCAAACTCTTGCCTCACACTACTGGCTAAATTCATGCTTTGAATTACAGCTGGACAGCTTCACAACTCCTCAGTTCTTTTGCAAGATAATCCCTCCTCCTGTTCACTTTCCGTTGCTGATTCTGGGCACAGCTTCCAACTTTCTCTCTCCCCTCTGTGTAAAACTTGCTGGCATAGAAGGGAGGGAAGAGAGCTATTGGAACTACCATCTGGTTTATCAAAAGGTTTTACCTAAGTCAACAAGGAGATTTACTTGGACTGATTGATCTGACTTATATCTCATCTTCCTGTCCAACTGAGTAACTCAAGCCAGCAAAGCAACATTTAAATCCAGAATGCTATTAATCTCGTGTTTGTGACAAAACAGGCACAAGATTGATTTTGCAGGAGGTTGAGTTTGTTTGAATGGAACTAATTAGATCTTTAGAATTAATAAGCAAAAGACTTGATTTTTTTTTTTCAAATGTGATGTTCTAATAAGCCCAAGTAATTATTCTGCTAGTTTTACTTTTGGTTAAATTATGGTTAAAATAAAATAAAATAACATACCATAAATACAGTTCCAAAGGACAGCTGCCAGATCTAAAGGCTCAGATTTTTTTAAAAAACAATCATAAACTTTATTCATCACTCATATAGTACTGAAATTTTAGTGTGCTGAATATCTGAAATGGAAGAGAATTAAGGCCAACAGTCAAAAAGAAATAATGTGTGCACAAAAAAGAGGTTGTCAGTCCAATATGAGAGTCTATCAAATCTATTCTTTATGTTGCACAGTAATTGAGTCCTAGAATCATAATATAGAATTTTCATGCTTTCTGGAGCATGAGTAAATGTATAAGTGGTTTGCCTGTTATTGAAAATCAAAGTTTATATGTAAGGTATAGAGGGTTTTTTTTTCCTTTTAAAGAAATGTCCCCAGATGATAACATTTCTGGAAATGCTTTCATCTACAACTTTTACAAGTTCAGTTCCATGTTGTGACAAAAAGTTTGACATTCTGGAAGAGAATGTCAAACTCTGTCAAATCTCTGTTTCCAAATATGTTGACAGACTTTTTTTTTTTAGAAAAAACATTACAGTGCATTTCCACTGCAGTATTTACAATGGCATTTCTCATTTCCTAAAAAGGGTGAGGTTGGTACACCTATCAATTTACAGAAAAAAGTGACTTATGACCATTTTTCACCCTTATGACCATTGTGCCATCCTCATGGTGACATGATCAAAATTCAGAATGCTTGGCAACTGACTCATATTTCTGACGGTTGCCGTGTCCTCGGGGGCATGTGATCCCTTTTGCAACCTTCTCAAAGGCAAAGTCAATGGGGAAGCCGGATTCACTTAACAACTGGGTTACTAATTCACAACTGAAGTGATTCACTTTACAACTGTGGTGAGAAAGGGGTCATAAAATGGGGCAAAACTCACTTAACTAAACTGACTGTCATGCTTTGCAACATAAATTTTGGACTCAATTGTGGCTGTAAGTTGAAGATTACCTGTACAGTGGACCACCTCAAAAAGTCAAAAAGTCCTGTTGGAGATAAGAAATGCTCACAAAGTACCTCTGTGCAATTCCTGAACCCAGTTGATTTCTCCTGAACCCAGCTGATTTCTCCAGAAAAAAATATGTTTGATCTAAGGAATTCCAGATATGTTCTGTCTGAAGTTCCCCTGTACTGTATGTAGTTGTCGCTGCAGTCATTCTGCACATTAGGAAGCCTTTTTGTTTTGAAATCAAAGTGCCTCACAACCCTAATTTGGATTGCTGCAGACATTGTGCAACCTGAGATGGAGCAATCAGTGATAACCCCTTAGCACCTATAGATATTTACAATGTCTTTTCCCATAACTAGAAGTCAAACACAATTATTGCACATTAAATAAATACTCATTTCCTCTTTTGTCATCCCAATGGGGCTACCTAAATTTGGATGGCACAGAAAAGCCTCAGGCAGGCAAGGAGAAAGAAAGGCAAAATATGCCAAGGCAAGGCAAGGCAAAGCAAAGCAAGGTAGGGTAAGGCATGGCATAGCATGGCAGGGCAGGGCAGGGTAGGGTAGGGTAAGGTATGGTAGGGCAGGGCAAGGCATGGCATGGCAAGGCAAGGCAAGGCATGGTAGGGTAAGGCATGACATGGCAAAGCAAGGCAAGGCATGGTGAGGCAAGGCATGGCAAGGCAAGCTGATGGGAGGGGAGAGGAAGGGAGGCAAGGCAAGGCAAAATATTATTATTCATTTCAGTGACATTATCTTGTAAAAGGCTTCAGGGGACAACACACACACAAATAAACTATTAGTCTATACATGGCTTTCAGGTTGTGGGTTGTCCCCATTTAGTTAAAAGATGGAGTTGCTTGACATCAATAACTCATAATAAACTATTAACTGGATTAAATCATAGCTGACTCATTCTTTTTTCTCTAACTGAGCTGGTTTATAAAGCTAAGTTATTTATACAATAATTTATACATTACCCTGATTCCAGTGACTCAGGGCAGTTCATAGTATGATACCAAAACTATGAATAATATAACATTCTAAGCATTGTCCAATGCCTATGCTCTTTTGGACTTAAGAGAAAGAAAAATATAACCTATGCTTTGGTTTCTCAGTGGAATGCCCCTTGCCCTTTCTTTTTCAGCTATAGTTATATTCAGCATTTTAAAGGAGAGTTATAGCTGTATTTGTCTGAACAGCTCTCTATATAAGAAAGTACCATAGTTTAGTAGTGAGGAATATTGAATCACTAAAATTCTACTCACAAATACAACTTTCTGGGTCATGATAATTTGCTCCTGTAAAGCAGATATTACAGACATTTTTACCACAGTATTAATGTTTTATGGTTGAAAAAAAAAGATGAAAGACAATTTATTTTGAAGAGCATTTGATCATCTGGGAAGATTGATAATTAATTCTAGCTTAGATGCCATTTTATTCTAGCACATTTCCATCTGACTCATCACATATAACATCTGTAAGAGCAAGGTTTGACAGGGAAGAAATAAGAATGGCAAGTCAAAATCAGAGAACTGTCACTTTTTGGTTGAAACATCTGAACCATTTCTCGTTGCATGTGTAAGTGATACCACAACTTCATATTCAAACACATAAAGATTGTGTTTCCTTTCTAGCTTTGGATTAGCACTTCAGGTTTATTGTCCTCTAAACTAGACTTAGAAACTGTTCCAGGAGCCACATGATGTCAAAAGACACCATTCCATAATAAATTCCTTGTATAAGTATTGCTCTGCCTTGAAAAGAAGGCATTCTCTCAAACTTTATTTTGGGTACAATTGATACAGCTGCTATCATGCTAATGCTCACCTAAATAATTTCAATCAAATAAAGTCAGTCTGTTCAGAATCACTGCAGAGAGGAAATTATAAGGTTTTTGGTTTTCCAGCAAACAAGAATTCTGCAATACAAGAATATCACTCATACAGAAGCAAATATAGGTACAATGGTATGAATAAAGGCCTTCCACTTGCTATAATCACACGGATGAATATTTTCTGATTATGAATGCCTGAAGAAATAAATTCTTAAGTAGCAGCAAAGGGGCAATCCATAAGAAGAAAATGCAAGGATCCATAACTTAAAGGGTTGTCACAGTATGAAAATAATTGGAGAGGAAGGAAGAATCCAAGTAAGGAACATATCCAAAAACATCCTGGTGAATACTGAATATGCTCAGTGGTTCCTTTATGTGAGTTAACAGAGGACTATGGAAAATATATGACATGGAAAGGGTAAAGCAGATTTGATTGTTCTTCCAAGATCATGTTTACAAAATAAAAAAAAGACTACTAGAAGTAAAAAGAAAGTGCACTATCTATAAAATATTAATAAACAGATTTTCCTAGAAAAATCATTTGGTCATATAAACCAAACAAGATATATAGAAAGAAACAAGAATTAGTTTTATGGTGAACCATTGTTTTGCCTGCTATCTGGTGACATACTATACTGTATATCAATAGAATCGGGATCAAGAACAGTCACAAAATATAATTAAAGTTTCTTGGATAAGCAGAAGATAACAAAAGTAATAAAACACTGCAATATTCCAGATATTATAGGTATTGTTTTATCTACCAAGAAAATATAGAATAGAATACAATGTACTTTATTAACTGAGTGTGATTGGACACATATGGAATATGTCTCCGGTGCTTAACCTCTTAGTGTGTACATATGAACAACTAAGTAATAATCATAGATACCAGGAGAAGGTAATAGGAAAGTTGAGAAGGATAATAGTAATACAGGCCCATTACATAGATAAATATCCTTTGACCTTGATAAAAACATTTGACAGAAATATATGTTATTTTTAAGAAGAGAATATAGTGTTTCCTTCTTAAGAACAAACTATGTGAATCAGATAGATTTGCTAATTAATTTTTCTACAAGTCTTTAGAAGAAATGTATTACTAACTTAATTGTGTTAATGATTTTCCACTTGATCCACCATGTTTTGAAACAGCTGCAGCCTGGCATAGATTTAAATTTTAGTAAAAAGAAAAAAAAAGATACTTCATTTCATCAGCTAAGGATAAAATATTGGGTAGCAAAGACCCAAAGAGAAAATGTCCCAAAGAAACATTGACAGTGTACTATTCTAAGTGTTCCCCGTAATTGCTCAGTTAACAGCTTGAAGCAATCACACAATAGGATTTCTTTCTAATATAGAGTAATAGCTCTCAGTACATTTAGAAATTCGAGATTATGTGGCAAGTGCACTCACAAAATAACAGCCTTGAGATCCTTATTGATTCACAAAATATTTGCCATGATAGACATGGCCAGGTGTAAAAATCAATTTATGAGAAAGTATACTAGCCTCTGGGATGTCATCTACTATCCCAGTATCTCAGTGGGAACTTTGTGGGCCACCAAGTCATTGCTGCAAGTGACAACAATGCTAGAGCTTGGTGCTTTAAACTGCATCTTGAGAGCCTCTTGCTTACTTTATTTATCTTATTTGTTCAATAAAGTGAGGTGGGATGTCACAGAATGTTGGGGTTGAAAAAAGCCCCAAGCAGGACACAGGAAATTGTATGTTCTACTATAAACAATTGCTAGTCTTTAACACAATTATATAAAGTTCAATTTAACTTTGTGCATATATCTCTCTCACACTCTTTCTCTCCCTCTGTATCTATATCTGTCTGTCTACACACATACACAGACACACATAGAGACACATCCATCCATGCAAATGTGCAGCATGTGTGGATGGATGTCCAGGAAGTATGTAAGGTATGTATGTATAGTATGTATGTATGCATGAATGGATGGATAGATGGATGTCCAAGAAGTATGTTCGGTATGTATGTATGTATGTATGTATGTATGGATGGATGATATCCAGGAAGTATGTACAGTATGTATGTATGTATGTATAGTATGTATAGATGGATGGATGGATGATGTCCAGGAAGTTTGTACTGTATCTATATATGTATAGATGGATGGATGGATGGATGGATGGATGGATGGATGGATAGATAGATGTCCAAGAAGTATGTATGGTACGTATGAATGGATGTCCAGGATGGCCCTACTAAGGAAGCAAAATAACTGGAAATTGGTTTATGGAAAAGAAAGGTGGGAGGCCCAGCAGCAGAGGAAATATGCAGCGCAAGAATGAAATAGCTTGCATCATTGCTAAATGTCTCAGTCCAGAAAGAATTTTCTTAAGACATCTTAAAATCATAAAAATTTTAGTTATCCTGATGGTTAAGCCTGAAGTAATCTGGTAGAAGACAGTGACTTGCTGTTTAAGGTTGTATACAAGTAGTCCTCGATTTACAACCACAATTGAGCCCAAAATTTATGTTGCAAAGCGAGACAGTTGTTAAGTGAAATTTGCCCCATTTTATGACCTTTTTTGCCACAGTTGTTAAGTGGATCACTGCAGTTATTAAGTTAGTACCACGGTCGTTAAATGGATCAAGCTTGCCCCTTGACTTCGCTTATCAAAAAACTGCAAAAGATGATCACATGACCCCAGGACATTGCAAATGTCATAAATACGAATCAATTGCCGGGGGTCTGAATTTTGATCACATGACCACAAAGATGATGCAATGGCAGTGCCACTATAACTTCAAGAGAACACTAAATGAACTGTTGTAAGTCGAGAACTGCCTGTACTTTATTTATGGAAATAAAATGGATTTTTAAAACAATGAACAGAAATTTCACTCAGCTTTGTAAGGAATGGTCCATAAGCACCAACAACTCACACAAAAAAATAAATATTTAATTTGTTCATCTAAATAATATATCTATTTTTTTTAAAAAAATCTTATTCTAAGAGTTACAATGATGAATCAGTGGGAGGCATAGCAGCTCTAAGAATAACACACAAATGGTTGGAAAAGTCTGGCTATCATTCATTGAAATGATCAAGGTTTTACCATGATTTCTCTCTCTGTTTTTACTTTTGGCTACAGATATTTGTTTACAAAATATTATTATTATAGAGAATACTATGCATATATAGTATCAAATACTGCTTTTCTGAAGAAAATATTCTAAATGGTCGATAGTTTAGGATCCTATCTGATCACTATTCCTGTTTATTTTCTTGCATAATGTGGTGGATCTGAGTATCTTTGGGCCATTGATCTTAGACACCTACTGTGATTTGAAAATACATACTTAATTACCCAAAATAATATAGGGCAGAAAATTAACAAGCAAAAGTTCCAAACTGTGAAATGAGAAATGGATTTTGGAAAAATTAATAGTTCTATTATTTTCTGAAATAATCTTATTCCTTCACTATACAGTAGCTAACTATAGGGACATACAGTAGTTAGAGAGAGAGGCACATACAGATAGTCCTCAACATATGACCACAATTGAACCCCAAATTTCTATGGTTAAGTGAGACATTTGTTAAATGAATTTTGCCCCATTTTACAAATTTTCTTGCCACAGCTGAATCACTGCAGTGAATCACTGCAGTTATTAGGTTAGTACCACGGTTGTTCAGTGGATCAAGCTTGCCCCTTGACTTTGCTTGTCAGAGGTCCTAAAAGGGGATCAGAGGACCCAAGGACCCTGCGACCGTCATAAATATTAAGCAGTTGACAAGCATCTGAATTTTGATCTCATGACCATGGGGATGCTACAATGGTCATAAGTCACTTTTTTCAGTGCCATTGTAACTTTGAATGGTCACTAGATAAACTGTTGTAATTTGAGGACTACATGTAACTTTGCCTTATATCCAAAATGTAATGTCTGAAATTTACTGGACAATTGGATCTCCCTTGAATATTCTGCCATGTACTAACCTGTGCATAACATAAGATATACTGCTTCTATATACTTCTCCTATCAGATTAATGAACTGGATAGGAAGGATACATCCAGATCAATTTCAATAACTGGATGGATTGTTTCTGGGTTCCTTGTAGTTCAAGTATATGAAGTTACTCATATATCTATGCTGTTTTATTCTGCATGGCTATTGCAAAATATTGGACAAAACATTTAGCAGAATATTCCCTGCTTTTACCTAAGCATTTCTTACCTATCTATTAGATCAGTGGTTCTCAACCTGTGGGTCGGGACCCCATTTGGGGTCGAACAACCATTTCACGGGGGTCGCCAAACAACGCAGTCCGCCATTTTTTTTCCCCTTTTCCTTAGCTGTGCTACTCCCTTTTATTCTATTGGCTTTTGAAAGCCAATAGAATAGACTCTCTTGAATAGAGTCTAATTCTATTGGCTTTCAAAAGCCAATAGGAATTGTCCAGGCTGTCTCTGCCCTGCTGAGTCCGCCAAAAGTTCCATTCTGCAAACGGTGCTGCACCAGCTGAGTAGTCCTCGACTTACGACCGGTCGAGTAGTCCTCGGCTTACGACCGGTTGGGGGTCGCAGCATTAAAAAGGTTGAGAACCACTGTATTAGATCAAACTTTGCACACAAACAATGTTAATTTTTTTCCCTTTCAGGGAGCCAACTCACAACTTCACTTTGAGGAGTATCATTCATCATTATGAAAATAATTAATAGATGCCAAAATATTTCCAGAATTATAGACTTTGGGAAACTAGCTTTGGAAACAGATTCTCAATCTGGAGTTTTACATCAGAAGGTGTTGCAGTACTTGTCCTTACTGGAGGGTTTGTTGTTGTTTGGTGGATGGAGGTGGGGGAGGGGGTAGGATCCAAAAAGCTTCCTATGAAGTTTTAAAAAAAAACATTTAAAGTGTTTAAGAAGTATACCTACCCATTAAGAAGTATACCTACCCACTTTAGCTGACTGTGTTCAGCAGGTCAGCGGTTCAAATCTCACCGGCTCAAGGTTGACTCAGCCTTCCATCCTTCCGAGGTAGGTAAAATGAGGACCCAGATTGTTGGGGGCAATGTAAATATATATATACATTGCTTACTGGTGTACACCGCTTAGAGAGTGCTTGCACTTAAAGCGGTATATAAGTCTCATAAATAAATCTGATTGGTTTTAAATGGGAAAACAATTAGGGATCTCTCTTTTTTTCCAATTCTGAAATGAATTGCGGCAGAAATTTGAACCTTAATTTATATGCAACTATATTACCATTTTTTTCTTCAAATTAGAAGACAGGACCAAAAATACTTTATCTTGCTTAATGTAACATTAAAGGAGAATATTTGTAGCTCAGGGTTAAAAAGAGAGGTCCTTGGTGGTCTCTTAAGCTTCATTGTTTTCCTGCAGACATTTCATTACCTAAACTAGGTACTATCATCAATGCTATTTTACCATTATGCCTCCGTTGATTCTTACCACCATAAAGTTACCAATCTTTTAAATTGTGGTGCCTTTTAAAAAAGAAATTCTGCAGAGAAAATTTGGTTTCTTGTAAACCAGGGATCTCCAACCTGTGGGCCACAGCCCACTACTGGCTGTGGCCTATTGGCCACTGGGCCACATTAGTGGCTGGCCGGTGCATAGGTATGCATGTGTGCGAGCACCATCGTGGGCATTTGCAGCCCCCTCTCACCAGTGTTACCAGTATTTGCAGCCCCTCACATGAGCATTGCAAGTATTTGGGTTCACAGCCCCACTCATGCAAGCATTGCTGTGAGTGTCACGGGTGTTTGTGGCCCCTTGCGCAAGCATCACCTCCCCCACAAAACCATCCCTTCTTTCCCCCCTCCTCCCAGGCCACCAACTCCTAAAGGTTGGAGAACTCTGTTGTAGACAATATAAAAGCTTTTTTAACCCCCCCCCCCCAAAATTGTGCAAGTATGGGTTTATCTGGCTGCTCCATTTTTAAATCTCAATCTAGTCAAATACCTAAAGCAGATTTAAATGTACAAATACATGCGAGCAATGACACTAGCATGATTTCTTAAGAGAATTCTTATTAGAGTATATCAGAAAAAATCTTTATAATAAATGGCTTTGCCCACATGGAACTGTTCACACTGGAACCACTCTCACTTGTCATATCTTGTCCTTTTCATTAGCATATTCCTGCAAGAACGTTGACATCATTAATAGCACATTCTGCAGGACATCCACATTTATTTTATCTATGACATTTATTGTCTGATAAAATTGATACAATCTCTCTGCATGTTCCAGAATACTGTTTTATTGCCTGCAGATATTGAAAAAGGATAATTGCATGATAGCTTGCAAGAGCATAATATCCTAGTTTTTTATATGCATCAATTGTTTTATTAGTCCATATTTTAGTTTATCATATTTTAGTTTATCAGTTAGTCATTAACTCTAACAAAGTATTCATAGACTATTATTAGCATTTTGGTTGCATCTTGGTATAAACCTTAATTTTCAAACAGCAGGATAGCAGCTTTCTTTTAGATTTAATTTTTTAGATAATTTATTTTATAGATTTAATGCTCATAATATTGTGTAATATTTTATTTCTGTATTCATAGTTACATGGATTCTCACTGCAGTTTACTAGATTTTACTTTGCAGTTTATTGGTCATTGAATGAAATAATGTTTTTTCTTCTGAGATTTCTAGGTATTTTTTTTTGATGCAGGATAAACTGGAAATTTGCTGCTGCTATCAGAAAAGTAATTCTGGAGAGCTTGCTGACTCTCTGATAAGAGATCTCACAGTCCTGGGGATACAAGATGGCAAGCTGTGATCCAAAATTGCTAAAAGTTCCAGATTTTGGTGTAAGTAAAAGTAATTGCAGTGTGCCAAAATTACAGAAATAAAGCAAAGGAGGATGGGTTACTTGCACAAAAGAAAAAGGGTAATGAATACAATTTCATATTGAGTCTGAACAACAAAAGACAAGCTTAATGGCAAAATGAGATTTGGGAGTACAGAAGCGAAACTCAGACAGTCCTCAACTTACAACAGTTCGTTTAGTGACTGCTCAAAGTTACAATGCCACTAAAAAAAGTGATTGATGACCATTTTTCACTGTTATGACTTTTGCAGCATCCCTATGATCATGTGACTAAAATTTAGATGCTTGGCAGGAGGTTCATATTTATGACTGTTCCTGTGTCCCAAGGTCATGTGATCCCCTTTTATGACCGGCTGTTAAGATTCACTTAACAGCCGGGTTACTAACTTATCAACTGCAGTGATTCACTTAACAACTGAGGCAAGAAAGGTCGTAAAATGGGACAAATGTCTCACTTAACAACAGAAATTTTGGACTCAATTGTGTTCATAAGCCGAGGATCACTTCTACGTGGGCAGCCATAAACATATGGGAACATTATCTATTCATTTATTTGCATATTTGTCTAGCTCATTCCTGGTCTCTTTATACAGGTTGCACCTGCAAAATTAGCTGCAATTCTGTGTTCTATGTTATCAAGGTGTCTTGGCTGAAGGCGTAGTTCTGTAAGTTCAAAACATTATTCATTTTAATGTCCAGATGTACTTACAGGGCTGAAATGGGAAGCCAATGCATTCTGAAAAACTTCCTGCATATACTCCCTTGACTCAGCTGGCAAAGAGGGAGGAGAGCCTGTGGCTTGGTGGTTAAATCACTGCCTAGTATGTAAACTGCCCAGGTTCGAATCCCAAAAAGGGTGTGGCTAACTGAAGAGAGCAGAATGAGCTCGAAATGGCCATCTTAGTCTCCCAATTTAATTCTTTAATTCTTTGTCAGAAAAAGAAATTTGTATGTATATATATATATATATATATATATATATATATATATATATATATATATATATATATATATATGTTTTCTGAGGTTTTCGCGGGTATTTGTATGTAGGTCTTTGGTTGTTCGGGTTTTCTCCCGCGTAAAATTGGAAGTGTCTTGGCAACGTTTCGACGAAGTCCCATTCGTCATCTTCAGGCTGGTGTTTTTAGCTTCTTGCTTTGAGCAGCAATGTGTGGTTTAGCTGTTTCTTCCTTTTAACTGCCAGTGAGGGTATGAACTGATTGGGTGGGAGCTTGGCTGTGTTCTGATTGGGTGGAGGTGTGTTCTGAATGGTTAGGGGCTTGGCTGTGCTCTGATTGGCTGGGGGAGTGTTCTGTTTGGTTGTGCTCAGGTTAGTCTGAGTTGCAGAGGGGTTTAAGATTTTGGGGTTAGGGAGTCGTTTGTCAATAAGGGCAGGTTTCCAAATGGCTGGTAGGCGGGAGGTATCATCTCGCTTGTTCATGCTGTGTGGGCGTTTTTCTATCTCGATGGCTTCTCTGATTATTCTGTTATTAAAATGTTCACTTTTGGCAATGGTTCTGGTATTTTTAAAGTCAATTTTGTGTCCTGTGGCTTTAAGGTGTTTATATATATATATATATATATATATATATATATATATATATATATGTATATATATATATATTAAATATATATATATATTAAACAATAAAATATACGAACACCAGGAAGTTATAAAACTATAAAAAGTTTTAATAAAACCAGAATAAAACCAAGCTTTCGCTGGCATCTGCCAGCATCATCAGGGTGGTCTCCAGTCGATGGGAGAAGCTCTTTATAAGTGTGGCGTTCTTTGCACCCGGCTTCTTGACCTCGTCATGGGTCCCAGCCAATCCACCTGCGTTTTGATCGTAGTTTCTGTGTTGCAAGCTGTAATTCCCTCACTTTCCTTACTTTTGCTGGTACGGCAGCTCTTCCTCCCTTCTTTGCATAACTGTAAGTCGGGGGGACTCCTTAATTCCACGTAATTAGATGTGCACTGTCTGTGTTTATGTTGTTTATTCACCTCATCCTCCTTCTTGGTACTCTCTATGTCTCTTCTCCTCCCCCTGTTTCTCTGTTTACGATCCTCTTTCAAAACTATACCCTCATTGTTTGTCTCTGTAGCCCATGATTCCATTGTGTTTACATCATCCTGTTTCCCGATCCTTCGTATCAATTTATTAACTCCCCTTTCTATTTTCTCTTCAATGGGGGTGATTTTAACACCCTCTCCAGAATTCGTGGCACCCACAAATTGATTGCTGACCCCTTTTTCCGAGGGGGCTGTCCCTTCACTGTTGTTCGTGTGTTCACTCATTACTTGGGGGTATGCAATCTTCCTTAAAAGGAGATTATATATATATTATTAATATTCTTAATAATAATAATAATAATAGTAGTAAAGTTGGAAGGGACCTTGGAGGTCATTTAGTCCAACCCCCTGCTCAGGCAGGAAACCCTACACCATTTCGGACAAATGGCTGTCCAGTCTCTTCTTAAAAACTTCCAGTGTTGGAGCATTTACTGCTTCTGGAGGCAAGCTGTTCCACTGATTAATTGTTCTCACTGTCATGAAGTTTCTCCTTAGTTCTAGGTTGCTTCTCTCCTTGATTAGTTTCCACCCGTTGCTTCTTGTCCTGCCTTCAGGTGCTTTGAAAAATAGCTTGACTCCCTCTTCTTTGTGGCAGCCCCTGAGATATTGGAACACTGCTATCATGTCCCCCCTAGTCCTTCTCTTTGTTAAACTAGACATACCCAATTCTAGCAACCGTTCCTTATATGTTTTAGCCTCCAGTCCCCTAATCATCTTTGTTGCTCTTCTCTGTACTCTTTCTAGAGTCTCAACATCTTTTTTACATCGTGGTGACCAAAACTGGATGCAGTATTCCAATTGTGGCCTTACCAAGGCATTGAAGAGTGGTATTAATACTTCACGTGATCTTGATTCTATCCCTCTGTTAATGCAGCCTAGCACTGTGTTGGCCTTTTTGGCAGCTGCAGCACACTGCTGGCTCATATTTAGGTGATTGTCTACTAGGACTCCGAGGTCCCTCTCACAGTTACTACTATTGAGCATGGTGCCACCTATGCTGTACTTGTGCATTTGTTTTTCTTGCCTAAATGTAGAACCTTGCTTTTTTCACCATTGAATTTCATTTTGTTAGTTAGTGTCCAGTGTTCAAGTCTGTCCAGATCCTTCTGTATCTTAAGCCTGTCTTCTGGAGTGTTGGCTATTCCTGCCAGCTTGGTGTCGTCTGCAAATTTGATTAGTTCCCCATCTATCCCTTCATCCAAATCGTTGATGAAGATGTTGAAGAGTACTGGGCCCAGAACAGAGCCCTGGGGCACCCCACTACACACTTCCCTCCATATAGATGCAGTTCCATTGAGGAACACTCGCTGAGTACGGCCGGTCAGCCAGCTACGGATCCATCTGGTGGTGGTTCTGTCTACCCCACATTTTTCTATCTTGTCAAGTAGTAGGTTGTGATCTACTTTATCAAATGCCTTACTGAAGTCCAAGTAAATTATGTCCACAGCATTTTCTTATGCTTTGACATCCTTGGTTAATTCTCTGTGTATTTCAAGACGTATTGCTTTTAAAAAGAGCAGCACACATGAAATTATTAAATCTAACCCTTTCAAATTAGGTTAAGAAGTGTAAATTTTTATATTTAAGTGATGCCTTCACAATTTACAAACTGCAGTCCCTAAGGCCAGATATGAAACAAACTGAAGGAACAGTTCACTCCTTGCTCAACTATGTCTAAATAACGGGAAATGGAAGTGGTGGGATTCAAATATGTGAACAACCAGTTCTCTGTGTGGATGCCACTTCTGGAAGTCCATTCTGGGCCTGGGCAACAAAAAATTAGCTACTGATTCTGCCAAAGTGGTGTGAATCCTACCACTGGGAAAGGGTAAGAAACTTCTTTGAGATAATAAAGGAAGGAAAATATACTGAGTTCAAATTCTGGGAAGTAATGTCATACTCTGCCAGAACATGGAAATTTTTAAAATTGTAGTAGAATTGTTGAAAAAAAATCAGATAAACTTTAATATCTTGCAAACAAGAATTGGCTGAATTTTGTTCCTCGAGCAATATAGCATATACAGTAGCTGAAGAGAGAGATTTTTGAAATTTTCATTGAAGGACCTTAGACTGTCTCCCTTGTCTTTTTCAATGAAGATTCATAGGATTATAGCCACAGAGGCAATAAGTGAATAATTTAAATTCAGCAACTTTCATTCCATGTTCTTGGTGGGATTTTCTTTTTTAACATTATGATAATTGGATTGTTGTGATTACAGATAGTCCTCAACTTATGGCCACAATTGCCACCAGAATTTCTGTTGCTAAGCCAGATGGTTTTTAAGTGTGTCAACAATTTTATGAGCTTTTTGCCATGGTTTTTAAGTGAATCATTTCAGTTGTTAAGAGAATCACATGATTGTTAAGCAAACAGCATGCCTTCAGAAATCGTGGGTGCTCCATCACTGAAGTTTTTTAAGAAGAGGCTAGACCAGGGGTGTCAAACTACCAGCCCATGGGCCAGACAAATCATCCAGAATCCATGCCCACCCCATTGCCGGCAATGGTAAAACCATCCCGATATGTTGCGTGACATCACATGATGTTGCGAGTTTGACATGTCTGGGCTAGACAGTCACTTGTCTGAGATGGTATAGGTTCTCCTGCTTGAGCAGGGGGTTGGACTAGAAGACCTCCAAGGTCCCTTCCAGCTTCTATTCTATTCTATTCTATTCTATTCTATTCTATTCTATTCTATTCTATTCTATTCTATTCTATTCTATTCTATTCTTCTATTTCTAGTTTCCTCCATTGACTTTGCTAGTTGGAAGCTGGTGAGAAAAGTTGCAAATAGCGATTGTTCTGTTTTCGATGTAAAGGCATTGAGACGAGGCAGGAGTAACAACAGTCTTCTCTTTATTCAGATCACAACAGAACCAATACAAAATGGTGCGGATTCCTTTTATACCCCTTTGCAGGGACAGTGTTAACCAATCAATGCAATGGACTCTACCGCCTTGCGCATGCGCAATAGGCTGGAGACAGCCTGTCTGGTCCCGGGTATCCACGTGGTCTGCCTGGGCCTCTTTGCAGCTTCCTGCAGCTGCTGAGTCACTCAGCAGGTCCAGGACATAACAGTGATCACATGAACTTGGGATAATGCAACATTGTAAATACATGCTGGTTGCTAAGCACCCAAATTTTGATTACAATACATACCAAAATTGTTGCTAATGAAGACAGAGAATATGATGGGAAAACATGCTTTTCTTTTTGCATAGCAGATGCTCATGAGTTTGCAGGGAGGGTTGTTCAAGAACCCACACTAGTTTGGGGCAGTGCACTGTTGGCTAACAACGTTTGTCTAGCTGGAATGGGAGCTAATAGGCTTGTGGCATTTTCCCCCTTTCCTCTTGCATTTTGAGTTTGTCCAATGTAGTTTGGATTCCCAGGAGGGAGGGAGAAAGTGCATTCTAGAAGAGCAAAGTTTAGATAGCTTGTCTGGGAGGAAGAAAGGCAAAACAGCTCCTCTTTAGGAGGTATCAGAGTACATGTTGAATGGTGTAAGTAATTTGCTTTAGTTTGGCAAGATTTCTGTTTATAGGGAAGAATCAATAAAGGAAACTGCTTAGAAGAATCTGAGTGTGTCTTCCTTAGTTTTTGGAGCCAGACAGCACAATTGAAAACACATGCAGGCCAGATTAGATTTGCGAGGAATAGGGAATGGAGACACCCTTACATGGAAGTACCCCTAGATAGAGTTGAAGGAAAAGTCTTCATCATGGTTCAGTCCAAGTCAGGAATAAACAACATGGTGACTGCTTTAGAAAGAAGGTTGCAGTTTATTGAAGAGGAGAGGCAGACAGAAAGATGGCTCTGGAAGAAAAGAGAGAAAGCACATGTAGGGAGTGGGTTTTTATACCCTCTGGGGTTCTTGAGGTTGTTTCTTGTTCCTGTTTGAGGCTTTGTATTTCCTGTGTCATATATTTTGACCTGAGTCTGAGTATGCCCCTTTGGCATCTGTTGGTTAATCCCATTATGTCCTGTCTTAGAATTTGGGTGGGGTATATAGATTTTAGGTGAAAACCTTACAATGAGCTTCCACCCTCCCACATAGTCTTCCTAATTTTCTTCTGAGGCTTCATGTGGGGACTAATGGCTCCAGGACTCCTTCGTTCCTCTGCAGCTTTCACAGGCATCTGGGGAAATGGTAGGACTTGGGAAGATTTGTTCCACTCTGGTTGCATGGTGGCTTTTTAGTGGATGGCTGGATTCAAAACCCAATTCCATGGCTCAAATGGATGGAGGCAGCATCTGGGTCAGTGTGCTCTGCTTCCAAAGATTGGGGGGGGTCATCTGTGTAGGGCTGAAAGACATAAGAACAAGATCTCCTTCATCAAAAGGGTTGCAATTTACAAAAAAAACCAAAACACTCCTAGTTCTGCCTGCAGTTCCAAAGATAACAGTAGAATTCCCAAGAAGCAAACTTAGTATTTCCGAAGTCAAAACCTGTCTAGAATCAATGAAACATTTCCAAATCAATGTCCTTCTCCATAACTTCTTTTTTCTTAATCTGTCCCATAACTGCTTCTAAAATCCAGTTCAACAAATTCAACTTCCCAGGGTTACTCAATGAAAACAAGAGATTCCTGTCTCTGAATCACCTGCCTATTGTTGACATTTTAGTAGTAGTTTAGTGATGTTCATTTTTTATATTTATTTATTTATATCACATCTTTATTATTTTACAAATAGCTGATAATAATTATATTGATGGTTTTAGTATTTTACTATATGTTCTTAGCTTTGTTGCAGGCCGCCCAGGAATATTTATTATGACATTTGGTAAATAAATGGATCAATGAATCCAAATAAATACATAATAAGGCTTCCTAGGAACAGAGATTGTTTGCAATGATTCAGAATTGATCACTTGAATAGAGGATTCCCTGTATTGTCATCCTTTGGGAAGCTCCATCTACAGTACAAAATGTTCTGGCTTTATTCAGACTGTTCCTTCGTTACCTCCCACAAATTGCATATCTTACAGATGGTACAAGATTAATGATGATACTAGTCAGCTGGTTATTCCTTCCTCAGAAGGAATATTGAGAATACTCAAATGTTTCCTTCTCCTTTAATATTCTAATTTCTGCCTCATTTGTTTGTCCCAAAGGTGCTTTTTGAAGAGGCAACAGGACTTTCTGTGTTTTTCCTCAAAGATGCTTCACTTCTCATCCAAAGAAGCTTCTTCAGTTCTGCCTCTTTAATTATTCCCCTTTCTTGGCATCATTGTCCATTGTTTCACCAAAACTCACGAAGTGACTTTTTTATGGAAACTCTAGTCTAGGCTGTCTCTGGGCTTGATGATGCATTTGGCAATGGTAGCTGAGATTAATTTTGAAATGGTGCTAGTCCCAATCATATATTATGCAAAAAGATCAGATAATTGTTGAAGCTTTGATATTTACAGGGAAATCCAGAATGGAGAATTTCAGAAGCAATCCTCCTGTGATGCCACTTTTGGTACTTCAACGTTTTGTGTATGTAAAGTTCTTTCATATATTTCTTACATTCATCCTGATTAGCGAGGCAGCCCCTTTTCTCTTTAATTTAGAAGTGACAGAGAAAAATATGCTGTGGATTATCTTCCCTTCAGTGAAACTTCCAGGTTACGGCTACTGCAGATGGTGCTCTAATTAGATGCTCTGCATATTTTATTCTATTGCAATGGAGGGAATTATTTTCAATATATTACTCCCTTTTCATTGTAATAAAAGAAGCAGATGGCATAAGAAAGAACCAATATCAGTTTGCACTTTCTAGTTTTATAGGGAACATGAAAAATTCATTTTAAACAATATTGAAAATTAAAATATTTTGAATTTCCAGTCTTATGTGCCTTTTATTCCAAATGCATTTTTTTTTTATTCTGAAGAAAATTTATTATAATATTACTTGGACTTTAAAACCCATTAAAGTCCAATTTTTCTTTCACATTGTACTTTATATAACTCCTGTGTAACTTGTGTTTTTGAAAAATCTGTAGATGTACAGTACTGTTGATTAGTGAAAAAATGAGTCCTCATTAAAATATTTGAAAAATAGGTGCCTTTCAGGATTCAGGGTTTCTGTAATCTTTCAACATAGAATACTTGCAAAATGTTTGAATTTTTACCAAACCTTGCCCTCTCTAATCATGTTAATTGTAATGAATGAATGCTATAGTTGGAAATAAAATAGCATATGTAATAACTGGAAATGCTGGTCACATTGTAGAAAATAAAACAGGTGTCAGGCTAACAGATTTCTGCTAAGAAAATTCAAGTTCTATGGCAAATACCTTCTTCCAACACTTAAAAGAAGAATGTACCCATGAGCATCATTAAGATAAAGACAGTATTTCTGTATTTCATACAGTTTAACAGTATGAAAGATGATAAAGTTCTGTTTTGTCAACAAAAACAAGAGCTTTTGATGTAGAGGGTGGATTGTGAGCCTATATCAAAACTCTTGGTAAATGGTACCCCTTTCTTAGGACATTTTGCACCTGAATTACATATTGGAGACATAGTTGCTCCATGAAAGATACTTGATTAGGAACAAGATGATTAGCAATTTCTGCCCTATCTTGGATGAGTTGAAATCCACCCCATGTGCATATTGTGAGGACAAGGAGTGGATACGGTTAGTTTCTGTCACTGAATGTTGCCCAAGTGACCTTTGCTATGAAATAAGTAACAATATTTAGAAATAAATATTTCTATTTAGAAATATTCAGAAATAAATACATGAAACAACATTAATTATTTAAAGCAGAATTTGAATTCCTCAAATACAGAACGCACATTTTTTTCTGGCAGTTCCACTTAAAATACACAGCAACAGTCACCTAATTCATAATTACCTATTTAAATATGCCAAGATATCAAAGTATATAGTTTAAGCTTCTTCACCATGCAATTAATGGTTTTAATGCAGTTATATATTTTTATGTAATATCCATCCTGGACACATACTTTCAACTGTGTATTTTATGTTGCTTGGAATCAAAATGATTGAAGTTACATAGAAGCATTTGTTAATAAATAAAAAGGGAAATGTAGTACTTTTCTTTAAAAAAAATATTCATTTAGAAAACAAATTGTTTGTTTGCTATGCCAAATAGGAGCTTGATTGCCTAAATAGTTATTTGTTATGAAAGTCACAATGCAGTGAATTTATCCAGATGTCCAGAATATTATTGAACCCAAGATGTTTCAGGACCTAATAACAGGGTCCAGGTATCATTTTTGTAACCTATTTAAGATTTTGTTGATGAGCAAGCTAAGACCAAGCTAAGATAGATGAATCAATCCTTGATCTTACGATTTGTTTAAGCGAATGAATATTGAGTGTCATTGGTCAACTCTGGAGTTTACTGTATCAAACCCATGCAGTCCATGTGGAGGTGATGTCTATTTGATCAGGTTTCAAAGGAAGTTTAGGATTATTCATGAGATTTTGATACGGAGTTCAGCTAAAGTCTTGGTAGCTGCCTAGAATAAAATAGTAGAAGCATCTTTAGGTTGTATTGCATCTATAGTGTTCATCTGTGCACTGACACCCCCCTCCCCAAATCCTCTGGCTGTCAGAGGGCCTCAGGAAGATGAAGCACCTAAAAAAAAATCTGTGCCCCTGGGAAAAAACCAGGCGCCAATCCAACTAAGACTTTGTGGGAGTCTACCTTGTATATTTTATAATGTCTTCTGTATAATTATAATGTCTTCTGTGAGTCTGCTAGTGGCCCTGTTCATGGTGACCCGGTCTCTTCTAGGTCAGGAGGGATTGGTGGTACATCTATGTCAAGGGTTCCCAACCAAGGGTGCAAGACAATATTCCAGGGGGTGCGAAAACTTGGTTTTTCAAAATTATAGTGTATATGCATAATCCGTTGCCATTATTTAGAACTTTTGTAAGGGATGCGAGAATATATCAGAAGTGTTCTAGGGGTGCAAGGTAGAGAAAAGGTTGGAAGCTGCTGATCTATGTGGTTGGTGTGAGGACTATTCTCAATATCTGTTGGATAATGTCATTCAGTTTCGCTCTGAGTTGAACTCCAGCTGGCTCTAGACAGGGAGGCACTACGCTGTTTGGACTTAGTGGATTCACAATTCCTGCTTGAACAGCAGGTGGCAGTTGTGGTTACGAGGACCTTTGAACACAGTGTGCTCATTCCTGGCCAGAAGACCTTGCTTATGATCATTCATGCCTTAGTCACCCCCTGGCTAGACTACTATAATATGATCTCTATGGGGCTACCCTTGAACATCATCTAGAAACTTCAGTTGGTCCAGAATACTGTGGTATGGTTAGTTATGGGTGCATCTTGTTATGTCCAAGCTGTTCTAGCCCCAATGTGTTTCCTTTTGGCTGTTTTAATTGAATTAAATTTAATTCAATTAAATTAGTGATCAGGCAGCATTTTATATACTATGGTTTGCTTATTGTTTGCTTTTGCTATACATTCTCATAATCTCATTGTTTGAGTTAGTGACACTATAAATTAAATCAATCAATAACCACCATCCACCACAAACCATAAATTACTGCTGAAATTTATCCAAAAATGCAGGAAAAATGTACTGTTTCAAATAAATTTTGAGAAGGTGTTTCTTTTTTAAAAGAAAGAAAAGGTTGGAAGGGAAAGCCCACCAAGGATACGTAGAACATTCATCATAGCAAATAAAGGGTGGAAATAAGAATACCCTGATGAAAAAGGAAAAGGAAAAAGAAATTCTGCTTTCTAAATTTGGCTATAAATATAAACTAACACTTTTCAAAAGATTTAAAATCCTTGTTATAGTCCATTGGGAATCTTGAAATAATGTCTCATGTTGTCCAGGCATTGTGGTATTCTCTAAATACTACCTAACAGACTGCTGATCAAGGAACCTTAGCAAGTTTAAACTTATTTTCTGTCCTTTGATTGTATTGTGTTCTGATATTTCTGAAGCCAGAACTAAATTCACAGGAGGGTACCCTGGGTACTACAAACTGGAACAGAAAATAATGTTATACCACAAATGGACTACTATGGTAAACAAATTGTAACAACTTAATATATTTCTTGAAAGCTACAATTTCTGCATTTTCAGCAGCAATTCTGCCCTTTGGGATCTGTTGCACAGTTCAAACAATCAGCTAGCTGTCCCCTCCAACCATAAAATGTTAATAGATTGAAGCATTTGAGTTGTATTGCTTCTTGAGTGATGTAATTTAATTTTATACAGAGCCAGCAATAAAACATCAAAGATATGGTACAACACAATGGGATGTTTTTAATTTCTACAAGGAAGTAGAAGTAAGAGTAGAGGCAGGCAGCGTAGTAGGAAAGGGCATCAGGCCAAACCAAAATGGGAAGATGACTTTGTGTACAGTGGTTCTTCATTCATTTATTATATCCACCATTTTGTTCCAACCTCCCACCACAAGTATCAACATTACATCCAAGCAAAAGGGATGTAATGGGAACAGGGTGAGCCTATCTGTTCCTTTCTCTGAACCAGTCACATAAACTAATTGAGGTAGAAATTTTCATTCAAATGGAAAATAGCACTCATGTTCCTTGCCATAAAAATTTGATTTTTCAAGAAAAAAATCAGTTAAAACATTGACAACAGGCTGCATAAATACTACAACTAGTTGATTATTTGGTGTTTAAATAGTCTAGCACATCAATACATCTTTTTCCTAGAAATACGAACATCAAACACATCTGAAATCCCATGATCCTATAGAATATTTTATTATTTAAAAAATCCCATTTCCAATAGCTTTCACCACATCACAATTTCTTTCTTTTTAAAAGAGGCTTGAATGAGGCTGAGGACACCTAGAGTATTTTTAAAGAAAACAAAAATTTAGAATGTTAATTAGGTTAAGAGCAAACAACATGACTAAGGTATTCTATTATTTTAAAAGTCCTGATCCAAGTTCAGTTGAAATCCGATTAGGACCATAGACATGGCAAATATATGTGTGTAAAAAATTACATTCGTTTTAAAGATTGGATAGAGAAATATTATGCATGCCAAACTCAGGAAAACTGGTTTTATAAAGGTAATCCTTTTTTTTAAAAAAAGGGAAGTTAATACAACTATTTAGAATATTTGAAATCTGATGGGCAGAAGGCATCAACTCATCTGAAACAATTGATGTCTGCTTTCTAGGCATTGTAATTCTGTCTTACAAAACAAACTTGAACATTGAGTGGTGACAACTAATTTTCAAACAAACAAAATAACAATTTAAGTTTGGCCATGTGCAAACAGGAATGGTTTGTTTATTTATTTGCTCCCTAGCTTTTTCTATGTAAACTATGCTGTTTGTGGGTTGATGCTAACATGAAGTGTTTTAAAAAGGGAATGAATTTATTCATGGAAAATTAAACTACAGATTGGCTGGCTGTTTTGATGGCTCTGTATCACTGTTCACGAAAATCCCAAACAGTACTCCTTTTTTCAGCCCTGAATTTATTTGCATTTTATTCAATGGATGAACCTGAATTCAAATATTCTTTTTCCTGATTTTTCCACGCTTTATTCTCTTTTCTTTTCCTTAATCTGGAAATGTGGGGGTGGGGTCGGTTTGGGGTGGAGGAAACCTTTGAGTCAGTGTTGACTCCTGACAACTGCCTGGAGAAGCCCCTGCAGTTTTCTTGGTGAGACTTCAGAAATGCTTAGAAAAAGTGATTGGCTCAAGGTCACCCACCTTGACCTTGGCCTCTCCCAGTTTCTAATCTAATGGTATCTTAACAGAACCTGGATCTCTCGGAAGGTGCTGACCCTTTCTTTATTAAGGAAGTACACTGATCTTGGTTAATCAATGTATCCATCACAGATGTAACTCATCAGATGTTTTGGGTTATGACTCTCAACACCTCTTGCCTTGTGGCTGGGGTTGAGGAAAGTTGAATTCCACAATGATTGAAAGGAGATTTAAAATGCCTATATTTGCATACCAAATACTTAGTAAAGGTGAATTTTCATTGTCCAAAGCCATAACGGTGCTCTTAGTTACAACAGCAATATTTTAATTCAGAGAAAGTGTTGTCTATTGTTACAAGATTCTAAAGAGGCAAAATTAAATTTACAATAAATCAAGGTGATCTGAGAGGTTTTCAAGCATATCTAGATTTTCTTTAACCCTTTGAAAGGTAAAATCTATTTTAAGAGGCTTAAACATTCAATTCCTATCACATATATAAATGGGATGGATGATCTCCCTGGATATGATATATGCTGATATGATGTTTTTCAGAACTTTATAGAAAAAGATGAATTCAGGAAAGAATCCCTCCTTTTCTCCTGTCTTATCTTTTCTTTATTTCCTTTTTTTTCTTTTCCATCTTCTCCCTCCCTCCCTCCCTTCCCCACTCCACCCCACCCCTTATAGTCCTATTATATAGTGCTAAGAAAAATTCCATTGGACTGGTTCAGGATCAGAAAGGGACTTAGACAGAGATGTATTTTATCACCTTTGTTTTCAATCTATTTGCTGAAATGATCGTGCAGAAATTAGATCTGGAAGTGCCTGATGTTGGAGTGTGTTGGGGAAGAATCATACATAATTTGATGTATGAAGATGATACAACACTATTGGCTGAAAATAAGGAAGAACTAGAAAAAAATGATATGAAAAATCAAGGACAAAAGTGAAAAAGTAGGATTGTATATTAGCATCAGGAAAACAAAGATAATGATGACAGCTGCAGATGGACATGAGACATTTAAAATCAACAAGGAGGAAATTGAATTAGTTTGAGAATTTATCTTCCTTGCATCCAAAAAATGTTCTGATAGCAGTTCTATCTCTGAAATCAAACACAGGATAACCTTAAGCTGCATTGCAATGGTTAACATGAATAAAATCTGGAAAAGCAGAGATATTGATATAAACACAAAAAGCAGACTAGTTAGAGTAATAGTCTTCCTTACAATGATGTATGGGTGTGAGAGTTGGATACTAAGAATGGCTGATCAAAGAAAAATTTACACCTTTGAACTGTGGTGCTGGTGTAAATTACTGTGTATACCACATGTAACACCTCTGCGTATAACAGAGAGGTATTAAATCATATAAAACCAGACACATCACTAGAAGCTAAAATCATAATAGTACATCTGATTTATTTTGGCCACATCATGTGTGCAAATTGGACAAGGCAATGAAGCAAGGAATGATTAGTGGGTAAAGAAGAAGAGGCAAGCAAAGAACACGCTGGCTTAATAACATCACATCTGATGCAAAGTTGAACATACAACAATTGAAAGAAGCTGTGCTTGACAGGATAGCATGGAGACCACTTGTCTATAAAGTCACCAAGAGTCAGACACGACTAAATGATTATATATTTCTGCTAAAGCATACTATACAAAACTTTTGAAAGTGTTAAAGTTAACATTTATGAATTTTATTAGATCTAAGTTAGGACCTTTAATAACATCCAAGAATTAACAATAAGCTAGGTTTAGCTTTATAATTGGATTAATGTTGATTTTCAGTACAAATGGCCAAATTTTGTTTGTTTTTTCATTAAAATAAAACACATATATGTTTTAAAAAGTTCTGAAACTATCTATAACTGCATTAATATTCTAGGGATTTTTATTCTTCAATCAGCATTCTGATAGTTCCAATAATAACAGAGAGTTTATAGATACTAAAAAAATTAAAACTTAATTGTAATTAGTTTAATCCTCTTAAATAGATTGTGTTCTTAGGAATGTACCTCATTATGGTAATATCAAGATTCAAAAGCATGAAATATATAATTGAAAAAATGACTGCATTTTTATTTCACTATGCCATAAGCAAACGAAAATGACATCTTTCAAATTGATACATTATTTCTTCAAATAATGAGATCTGCTAGATTTCTTTTCTCTTTCAGCGATCATCAGAGGAAATTTGGGTTATTCTGTTAATTAAGTATCAGGCTAAAATATTCCTAGGCAATGAGATGAAATGTTTTCTTTCACAGTTAAACAAGCTCTGTAAAAATCAAACTTTCTATGGATATTGATCAAATCTTAATAGCAACAACAATAACATTTAGACTTATATACAACTTCGCAGTGCTTACAGCCCTCTCTAAGCAGTTTACAGTGTCAGCATATTGCCCCCAACAATCTGGGTCCTCAT
This sequence comes from Crotalus tigris, assembly GCF_016545835.1. Classification (NCBI taxonomy): domain Eukaryota; kingdom Metazoa; phylum Chordata; class Lepidosauria; order Squamata; family Viperidae; genus Crotalus; species Crotalus tigris. The sequence goes on along the minus strand of NW_024096465.1, from coordinate 783,652 downwards.
TTTATCGACTTCAGGATGAATGGCTCAGTCAACCTTGAGTGAGTCAGGATCAAACTGCTGGCAGTTGGCAGAATTAGCCTGCAATACTGCATTCTAGCCACTGCGCCACCATGGCTCTTAATGCCCTTAGCCCTTAGCTACAATTCAGACCAAGCTAAAGCTCTCAAGCTGCATTTTTGAAAACCATCAAGCTTTTCCCCAATATTTTTCCCTTAAAATTTTGTAGCCCTTTTTCTGCTGCTGCTGCTACTGCTGCTGTTAATGATAATAATGGTGGTAATGGTGGCGATGATAATGATGATGGTTTGTACACTTTGAGGGAAAATGGAAAAATATGGTTCACTAAGCCCTAAAATAGATTTAATGCCATTTTTAAAAAAGAATAAAAAGGGGGGGAAAGCGGAAAATTTTAACTTCAGTTATGCTCATGACACAGCCTGGCTCATTTTGCATAATTGTCAACTCTATTGTGGCATTTTCTTCTCAAAAAATAAAAATTATGGTTGCTATAATTTCATCCTAACCCATGTGATTGTGGGCTGATATGAATAGCTCATATCAGAGCTTTTCCTAACTTTATGACCAAAAGGTAGATTTTTTAAAAAAATGTCTAGCAACATTTGCACTCTGGTACCCCCAAAATGTGGCCAAATTGGCACATTTGTAGCAATGGCAATAGGACTTATATATCGCTTCATTGTGCTTTACAGCCCTCTCGAAGGGACTTAACAGAGCCAGCACATTGCCCCCAATAATCTGGGTCCTCCTTTTACTGACCACAGAAGAATAGAAGGTTGAATCAATCTTGATCCAGTCAGGATCGAACTCTTGGCAGTCGGCATAATTAGCCTCCAATATTGCATTCTAACCACTGTGACACCATGGCTCATGCACCCAGTTATGCACTGAGAAATCTGGAGGGCACCCAATATAGAAAGATAATAGAAAAAGTAATTCTTAATCACAGACAATGAGTAAGCTGTTTAGTTGTTAGAAATTCACACCTACAGACACCTGAAGTGGTAATTACATTCGGATATCCCAGAAGATGGCAGGACTGACATGTGGGGGTATCTTGGAGACCATTGAAAGTCATGAAATGAAAAGCAGGCTACCAATGTTTTGTGATTTCCTGCAGATTTTCAGTGGTGTGACTCTGTGGAAGTGACAGAATGTTTGTTTTCAATGTTTAAGAGCTTCTGTAAGTTTCAATACAGAAACGCTTTGACTGATTATGTGCCATCAATGGGTAATCATTCTTTCATTTTCTCTGTCTGACAGTATTCCCTCCATTCTCTTTTACACTGATCTTCATTGAAAAACAAATAAACAAACCTACAGATCAAATTTAAGCATATCTTTTAATATTTATTTTACATCAAAATATATCTTGATATGACTTCTCCCAAATTATGCCTTTTAAAATTACTTTTGTTTGGTGTCTCTTCTTTTTTGGATGGGGCATACATTTTAGTTTGTTTTTTGTATCAGTAATATTTCAGAATATTTAGCAATCTGAAGACTTGGAAGTTAAGGACACAAGCCACAAATTGTGATTTGCATATTATTCCAAAGATAGTCAAGTCAGTTCACTCAAAGATACAGTAATATGGTTATCTAATGCCTCAATACCATTGTTGAGGAATCTTAATAAACTACTGTATAAGAGCCATGGTAGTGCAGTGGTTAGGATACAGCATTGCAGGCTAATCCTGTCAACTGCCAACAGTTTGATTTTGACTGGCTCAAGGCTGACTCAGCCTTCCATCCTTCCGAGGTGGGTAAAATGAGGACCCAGATTGTTGGGGCAATATGCTGACTCTGTAAACCACTTAGAGAAGGCTGTAAAGCACCATGAAGTAGTATATAAGTCTAAGTGCTATTGCTATAAATTCCCATTTTATGTTACAGAACTAAATAACAACAATTAATTCTGAGAAGGCAAAGCATACATTTTAAAAAGTATTTTTGGAAATAATGAAAATGGACAGTAAATGAATTCTCAGAGAAAAACAAAGAAGTGTTTTGATGATTGGGAATGTTGAAATGGTAAATTTACAACCATACCGTCTTTGGGAATGGCTGGTAACTACCAGACACGCTCAAACTCATATATTGCCTTTGGAACATTACCTAGATATTAAATTTTATTTATCTGTCTGATTAATATGCCACCTATCTCACTATGAGCAGCTTGCAACATTAAACATTAAAACATAAAAGATTAAAACAATAAATATAACATTAAAATTAACAGAGAATTAGCTAAGGTAAGGGCTAGTATATGATGGGGTGGAAGTGAAACCTTCTATTTAATCCACTAACCACCTCCACTATGACACGACCCCATGAGAACCCCATGCCGTTTGAAAGAACCAGGCTTCTATAGTGTTTCAACTGATATTCAATAGATGACATCAAGAGTAGTTCTACTATTGCAAATTCAAATTAAAGTATAGTTGCTTGATTCCAGAAAGGACTCTATGGACAAAAATCACAACACAAATATGCAAAAGAGTCATTTTAATATTTAATAGTTTTAGCTTTCTTCAGTTCAGATAGTTGGTCCCATTGACCATCATCTCCATATATTGAATTTCCATCAATCGTATGGGTTGTAACACGTCTCACAGAGAGCCTATGGAAGATAGGAAGGCTCCCCCATTTCTCATCCCAACAATGACATCATGGATCATCACTGTTAGTACACATGACAATCCAAACCCAAATGCTTTGCTCTACTTTAATGAAAAGAAGGACATGATAGCAGTATTCCAATATCTCAGGGGTTGCCACAAACAAGAGGGAGTCAAGCTATTCTCCAAAGTGCCTGAAGGCAGGACAAGAAGCAATGGATGGAAACTAATCAAGGAGAGAAGCAACCTAGAACTAAGGAGAAACTTTCTGACAGTTAGAACAATTAACCAGTGGAACAACCTGCCTCCTGAACTGGCGAATACTCCAACACTGGAAGTTTTTAAGAAGAGACTGGACAGCCATTTGTCTGAAATGATATAGGGTTTCTTGCCTGAGCAGGGGGTTGGACTAGATAACCTCCAAGGTCTCTTCCAACTTTATTATTATTGTTGTTGTTGTTGTTACTTCTTGATAGATGATAGAGTAGGGTCCATAAGGTTGTCTGGGACATGACACATCCTCTTCATGACCTGTTTTCCTTGTTACCTTCTGGGAGGAGGCTCTCTGGTATCCAAAGCAGAACATCCAGATTCAGTCACAGTTTTGTGCCATACAGTATCAACCTTGTGAACTCTAAAGCTTCCCTCTTCCGTTATGTATTCAAGATAGACAGGGATTAATATTTATATGTTATTTATATGTATGGGTGTAGGTCTATACATATGTTGTATATAGTATGTTGAAATGTGTGTTATGTATGTGTACACTTTGAGAGCAAGCAATTAAATTTCATTTTTAATATGTGCCATTGTGCCCACAGTAAAACAAATGACAATAAAGGTTATCTATCTATCTATCTATCTATCTATCTATCTATCTATCTATCTATCTATCTATCTGATTGGTAGATAGATAGATGATAGTAATTCAGAATCATTTTTATGCTTCTTTTATTCCACATACTACGAGTGTTTGCACTTACCACATTGCCATACAGAAAGGAGTTGTATGGTAGTAAAATCAAAGAAAGGCAATACATTGTAACTTCTTTTATTAGCCTTACATGCAGTGGTGGGAATCAAATATGTGAACAACCAGTTCTCTGTGTGGATGCTGCTTCCGGAAGTCGATTCTGGGCCTGGGAAACAAAAAATTAGCTACCGGTTCTGCTGAAGTGGTGTGAATTGGCTGAATCCCACCACTGCTTACATGTATGTATATGTAAGTGTGCATGTGAATGTATTATTTACACACAATGTATTGCGCACACACAAATGTATTAGGACAATTCTCTTGCTGCAATTTCAATATATTGCAGTAAGCATCATGACTACTGAAGGAATCAGGTTAGGGAAAAGTTCTCATAGATAAAATCTATGTGGCCACTAAAATTCTATACTGGATTGATGATACATAATCAATCAATCAATCAAGTTACATGAGATGTATGTACATAAATTAATTGCCATGCTTCTCAAGATGGTCAAACTTAGTTATTTTCCATGTCCTACTAAAACTAATTTATTATTCATATGTAAGGACAGATGTTATTTGAAAACTGAATTAATCACATTATAGATAACAATTAAGGGAACCAAATGAGTCTCTTAAATCAAGTGACATGTCACTAAAGAAACTCACAGTTACAAAAGAAAGAAGAAGAAAAATGCAAGCTTCTCAAAGCAAGAGTTTAGAGTATGCTAACCAAATGGCTCTTTTTTCACAGCCCATTACTTTCAATCTTTTGTATATTTAGACAAAAAAAATTCTACCACTATCAGACCATCATTAAAGTGTTCAGCTCAGTAGATTGCACAGTTTTATGTCTGTATCAGTCCTCTCAAAGCAAACTTATTTCCATAAGCAAGTTTGCTTTGGTAGTTAACTTTTTTTATTACTAAAAGGGGATTTTAGAAGTGTTCGTTTTTTCCAAAACAAGAAAAAGCACTGCCAATAAAATAGTAACACATAGGACCAATATATTAGATTAAGAGTCTGAGATTGTTATTTAGAACGATAAATAATTTATTATAGATTTTCACAAAGAAACAAACATTTTGTAATCCCATTTTCTACAGAGGAGTGAGAGATGTATACAGTTATTCCTCAGATGTTGCTAACAATTCCCAGCATTCCTAAAATATTGCTATCCAAGTTCTGCTGCTAGAGATTCTACTTCAGCAATTGCTGAGACAGATATACCCTTCCTGTAAGAAAAGACCATTGACTTGATCCTATAACAGATCCTATAACAAATAGAATTGTTATCCATTACAGGCAGTTTTAAAAGTGAGATGTCACCAAATATAGACTATATAGGGGATAGACTATCAAATGCTAATCGTCAGGACTGCTATATATTATTTCCAGGAATAGAGGCAACATATGAATAGGTTCCCAGTGGAAAACAACACTGGGAGACTACTATTCTGTTTCTTCTTCCATGGTGGAAAGTGTGGTATGGGATTAGATAGACTTTAAAAATGAAGCAGGAGGATTGTTGGTATGTTCATATGACATAAAACTTTGATTATATTGCAATTATCTTTGTAGTCCTATGGCCTTTGATACTAAACTTCAGATCTAAATAACAGAATGTCTCCTAATTATAAGAACAGAGGAGGACTTAAAATAAGGAAACCAATGTTTCAAGATATCTACCACATTCACATGTAATTTTTCCAAATTGGAAACTGTGATAATAGGGAGGTTCATAGGTAGTATGGGATGTGAGAATTTGGTAGAAAAGCAGATTCAGAATTCTTAGCAGAGTGGACTGCTGCTGTGAGCCAAAACAAAGACCAGATCTTTATTTGCTTCCATCCATTGCTTGCAATAAAATAAATTGTCTTACAAAGCCCAAAAAGACATGAAAAGACAGTAATGTCTGTCTCTCTGTGTTGTGTGGGCGGATGTCTCTTCATTTTCCATCTGCAATCAGAGATGCTCCTGGATTAGACAGAATTCTCTAAGATTGAGACATTCTAGATTAATCAGATGAACAGCATATTAAAATCAATGAATTGCTTTTTATCAACTTTGCCATGACATGAGTTGTAAAAACTCTTTATGTTTGGGAACTCTTTTTGGTTTAGCTTTTGAAACAACTACCATTTTCCACAACAAAACCATTGCCTTTTTCAGATTATTACTCTGCTAAATGTTATAGTCAAATCCACACAGAGTAGATGACAATTTTTCCATGGACCAGGGGGTGGGGGATGGGGGTTTCACATGCAATCTAGATCCCACATATGAGAGATGAAGCTTCACTTGCTCAGCTGCCACTTGCATGGCCCAATTCCTAACAGGCCACAGACTGATACTGATCCATGGTTGGTGTGAGGTACACAAGAAATGTACATGTTGTAATTTTCCTTTTCTACTAAAGGAATAGGCATATAGAAGAACTTAGCTAAGATATTTTTAGAAAAGGAGATGTAGTAAGCTGGAGGAATAGAGAGAAACTATATACACTAACTTAAAGTATACTTTTAGAATAGTGCACACTATTGTAAAATAGCATATAGCTTATAAATAACATATTATTCATTTATATGAGGTTTATTCTTTATAAAAACTGCCTAGAGTTAGTATTTTAAAGTATACCTATGAACCAAAGTGCAGCCATGTTTAACCGAAGCATGAACTCTGTTACACACATAGCTTCTAGATGCAAAGCAGGCATTCTTATAGATAAACAAGGGAAGACATAAATCCTTTATAACTGCAATTGTCCTTGTAGCTAAGGCTATGCCCTTAGTTAGCAGGATGTTACAAATCATGCTACAGAAAAAGGAGAGAAAATAAGACAGGAACAAAGGGGGCTTTTTGATCTAATAATTGGAGGGTTGCTAGTCAGTCAGAAAGCATGTGACCAGGTGGGCTTATCAACTGGGCTCACTTTGGAAGGATGTGGTGTGATCCAAGGGACAGGGTATAAAAATTGCAAAATTGCAAAAATTGATTCAAGTGTGGACTCTGGGATTTGCTGTTACCAAGAGTTCCACCAGCTTTTGCAAAAGCTTTAATAAAACTTGTTTTGCTTTCCAACACCCTTGAAGTCGAATTTTTATTCCTCACATTGGGGACTCAAGCCTTACTTAATATGTCAGTTCCAGGTCTAAGTGAACTTTTACTTGAAAATGTGGATTCCAACAATAACCCTATTGCTACAGATGTAGGATAGTGCCAGACTAAACTTTATGTCCCTGAAATCATTAGTTCTATTGTCCAAAATATATAAGCCAGTCTTTTAATTCATGGGAGGTGGCCTAATGTAATAAAGACAATAGAACTAGGATACTAATTAGCACAATTATTATTTCCATGTTGGTTGATGGAGGAGATAATGCATCATCAGTCATGAATCCCTGCATGCCTACGAGAGATCTAAGACCAGTCTATCTTGAATTCCTTTCTTAACTCTCGCTAATTTCCCTTGACCGTTAATAGGTCAGATTCTTGTAGACAGCTTAAGCTGGCAATAAATCTTTATACTAATTTGAACTGTCTGAATCACTTGATTTCCCGACACTTGACAGTTAGCTGGGTCTGTGTATCTGTAGTAAGAAACTGACAGGGTATCAAGTATGCTATGTATAGGCTGCCCAATGACATATGCCCCAGCTTCACACCTCCACTTTCAATTATGCAAGAACTTCAGAATTCACATGTTAATTAAAAAGGGAATAGCACATTAAGGTAATACATTTAGCAATTTCAGAAGTGACTTCATTCTGATCAATACCATTAGGAGAAAGTTCTCTGAAGGTAACCTGCCTTAAAACCTGCACTTCTGCCTGTTTTTAATAAAGATGAGAAAAATATTAATGCAAAGAACAGCTCTAAATAGTTGATTTATTATGCTTAGCAGTCCCTTCATTATTTCATTCATTCAGGAATACCCCCAACCAATGAGCTACAGTACAGGAAAATACCATTTTTTTCCACAACTATGAGCTGGTATTTTTGATTCAACATCTAATTTCACCTATGAATGAAGAAACCATCATTTATTAGTATAACCTTGCAACATGATTTAAACATATTGGTATGAGTGTCAGATACAGTATCTATAATAATCCAGAAGTCGACAAATTAGAATCCTCGGTTTCTGTTAGTTCCAAGCAAAGCTATCAAAGACTACCATTGCTTTGAATGGTGAGATCAGCAGCATATAAATTTAATCAATCAATAAATAAATAAATAAATCTGGTTGGTAATAGACTGTCTACCTTTCTAAGGGAGTAATTAACAGGTTTACTTTTTTCAGGGTATGGCTACCATTTATGATCTTTTATATTATTGAATGTTTGGTTAGTATTGTTTGAAAGGAATTAGGCAATGATCTTGGGCACACTCTATTAATGAAGCGACAAATCATTTAAACCAGCGGTCTCCAACTCTTCAGCTTGGCAGACTGGTGGATGCAGCGGCGACGGGGGGAAGAGGGGATAGTTTCACGCACGCACCACTTTCATAAATGCAATTGCCCATGTGCACACGCATACATGTGCATTCACCCACCACTTCTATGGTCCAGTTCCAAATGGGCTGAGGCCCAGCACCAGGTCATGGACCGGGGATTGGGGACCCCTGATTTAAACTGTTTTCCTATTTGACGTGGTTCAATATTTGGATTCAGTAGCCTACATTTGGTACACAGATCTAGATATTATACAGTCAAACCTGTTTTTTTTGGTTTTTTTTTTTTTTTTTGGCCATCTGCCTATGTAAGAGATATTGAAACAGGTCTTGGTCTGCATGATCTAAAGTAAACAGAAATAATAATGTTACTGTAACTTTAAATCCAGCTTAATCTATTGGAAATACTTGCAATGTTTTCAGGAATCCTGTGGTTATCAGTGCTCATAAATGCATGTTATTAGTAATGACTGGCAATTAAAAATTTATAATGGTATCTTATATAGGTGCAATCCATGCCTGATAAAAACAGGTGGCAGAAAAGCTCTTAAGTGGCTTCTTTACTGTTACAAGAAAGTCTGTCTCAAGCAGTGAAGTTAATCAATGGTTCCATCTGGCTGTTTCAGAAAGCCATATTCTGAATCTAACAGAATAGATGAATGAACAGGAGATTAAAACTGAAAATAATATTCTAAGAAATGGTATCAAAACTAAGAATGGGTCCACAAGCTGTGGGAGGTACTGGTGAAAGATGAGACATCAACTCAGCAGATAATATGCAGGACTACCTTGACCTGGAAGCCAAGTTACATGAGTTTATTATTTTCATTTCAAAGCTATATAGCTTTAGCTATATAGTGGATGTGGAAAATATAATGTACAGGAAATATCTTAATCTAATCTTAAAGAATGAGTCACCTATTCGATATCAAAATTCACTAATTGTCATATTTACATGTATTTTACTCACTCACTCAAAATGAAATAACTACGCAAGGGAAGGTGTGTTTTAAGAGTTCTTCTACTGTTGATCACAATCCTTTATTAATTTATCAAATGAAACTCCTGCTTCTTACAGCTTACAGCAACTGCTTGCTATTATTTCATCTGAGTTTTTTTTTCCCTCTGTGTGGAGAACATGGTGTATTGGGTAAAATGTATAATCTATACATTTCCTTAGATGCATTAGTGAACCAGCAGTAACTGTTTTAATAAATTCTAGCAAGCAGTATAATTTGCTCTACAAAACTACTAATGGATATTCAAATAAACCTACATTTTATCAAGTGATACCAATTAAGTAAATAGTTCTTGTTATTTATATCCAAACTCTTATTTTCCAAGTGGTGGAATAACTGGCAGAAACATTAGAACTGTTGTCATGGTTCTAGCACAATCTAGAATTTTATATGCATTTATTTATATTTGTATATGTATATATGCACACATGTACACATGGTATTTCACTTAACTAATTAGCAATGAGTTAATGCAAGGCTAATTTCAGCTTTTAAAAATAACCATAATAATATTCATCAACCCATTTGTTTTTCCCTCAGGTGGTGGGACTTCTCTTTGCAGTGCTTAATTAATTGCAGTTCAAACTAAGGATTACAAAAAATTCCAGAGAGCAAACCAGCATATTCATAGAATGATAAATGCTCCCAGAAAGACATTTCTTCCCTAAGAAAAAAATCCATTGTTCATTATATGATCATATGACCACTTCAGGAAGTACATCACTGTATCCAAACTATATTTTTTTCTTGAAAATAAAATAGAAGTCATGCTTTGACCACCATCTGGCTTTGAGAATCTCCTTTCATCCCAAGTCTGGTCTATTGTTATTCTTTGATATATATACATATTTTTTTAAAGGAATTAAGTACTGTCCCTTAAAGCAGGTAGCTAAATGAAGCAGATTTCTATAGCCTACTAATATCCACTTGGCACTCATTTAAAAAGTATGTAACCTTATACAGGTAGTCCTCGACTTATGACCACAATTAAGCCCAACATTTCTGTTGCTAAATGAAACATTTGTTAACTGTGTTTTGTCCCATTTTATGACTTTTCTTGCCACGCTTCTTACGTGAATCACTGCGGTTGTTAATTTAGTAACACAGTTGTTAAGTGAAACGGGTTCCCCCCATTGACTTTGCTTGTCAGAAGGTTGCAGAAGGTGATCACTGACCCCGGGGCACTGTGACCGTCAGTTGCCAAGCATCTGAATTTTGATCACATGACCATGGGGATGCTGTAAGGGTCCTAAGTATGAAAAATGGTCACAAGTCACTTTTTTCAATGCCTTTTTGATTTCTAACTGTCACTAAATGAACTGTGGCAAGTCGAGGACTACCTGTACACTTCTTTTTCTGATTTCAACTCTTCACACTGCTACTTGTGTTAAAATTATCCTGTTCAGAAAGTTTTGCTCATTGTGAATTGTTGCAATATCACTTGGTACAATATCCTTGTGATTACAGCACCAGTACATAAACTTGCAGAGGTCATGAATTGATAATTCTAACCATAATCCATTTGTTGGGGATAAAAAGTTCCAGAGAGCCAAAAGAACCATACTGGTTCATGACTTGGAGGCAAAAACATTTTAGGGGGCAAAAACAAAACTAAAGTCCAGGGCTGCATGGATAAAGATAATCTTACCTCCTCTCCATGAGGCTGAATTAACTAGACTTCAGAAAAAAAATATTTTAATAAATATATATAGAGAAAAAGAGAGCATCTTTCTTTTAATCTTCCAGTAAAGTGATACACTAGGGAAAGGAAGATTAATCCTGATTCAGTGTTTTGTAGACTACAGTAATTCCTTTTTTGTTAACATGTTGGTTGATATTTAATTTAGATAGAAAAAAACATAAAATTAAACTATTGTCTTGGGGCTAGGAGATGAGAGTCAGCTGACTTGTATTAACAGTCACTCACACAGACCCACAGAAACACAAACCCACACAGAGGTTGTGTTTCTCTTTCATCCCAAAACAATCCTAATAATGTATATTTGATTAAACCTGGATAATACTCAAATGAAGCTTCCTGAGAAACAATTGTGAGAAACCAAAACTTGAACATATCTGAGATATGGTTGCTCACCAGCTCATTTCAATATAATATCCCAAAGGTGCTTTTTCAAAAGGAAACTGGTCTTTGTTTTTTCTTGAAGACATTTTGCTTCTCATCCAAGAAGCTTCTTCAGTTCTGACTTTGTCAAGGAAAAACAAAGTCTAGTTGTCCTTTGAAAAAACACCTTTGGGAGAACCATGAGCTGGATGACTGAGAATCTCCATAGACATTTCAATGTAATTGTTGTCTTTTGTGCTTAAGCCCTTTGTTTTGCCTCCATCTCCCTCTTCTTAATTCCCTTTTCATGATATTAACTAAAAAAACATTCTTAGCATCCTGTCTAAGATATAACCTGCCTTCATAAACAGGAGGTCTGTGCAGCAAAAATTGCTGACAGATGAGTCAGAATTGAAAAACAGAAGGAGTAATTATCTACCTAGGAATTAATTTAAGTTCCATTCAGTGTTAACATCCAACTAACTTCAGCAAGAACCCCCCCCCCCTTCCAGGGCTAACTTCCCAGAATCACTTCCCGACTGGTAGCATAATAAGAGTTTTTGATTACTAAAGCAAAAAAAATAATAATTTTGCATTCAACTAACATTGCAAAATGTGTCTGACTGTTTGATTTTTAAGGTCAGAAAGATAAGCTGAAGAAGCTGAACCAGAAAGGAAAAGGGACCTAATTGCTGCTATGCTAAATTTTAAAAAATGCTATTTATCACTGGCCGGTATCTAAAAGGGATGTAAAGATAATTCAAATTTCATCCATATCAATTCTAACAGATGCTCACCTTTTACTCAGGTACAATTTTATGTAACAATTGTTTTTTTAAAAAAAAAAAAAATAGATTGATGTAATTTTCCCTAACATATTCATTTTGTGTGCACATTTACATGGTTTTGTTTACTTACCTCCATATGCACTATTTTAAAGCAATGACTGGTAACATTTTATACAACTTTTCATAGAATATATTGTTCACACATTCATTTGATTTTTTTTATATGCAGTTTTCTCAAATACAGTTTATGTTTTCAATTCTATATCTGAGCCTATGGAAATGTTGAGTTAAAAATCAATCAGTGTTAGCAAGTTCAGTTCATTATCTCAGTTGATTTGCTTATTCAGCTGCAGTATATTTACATTATTTCACTCTAAAAATAATCTCTACTGAATTAATTTATTTATATGCATAGGTACTAAGAATATTTTTACATATATTAGCACCTTTTCACCATAAAAGAAGTCTGCAGATTTATTTTACACATCAAGTTACTATTAATACTATTTTGACATATATTTGCTTCGTTACTATAGTTCATTGTTTTCAACAACATTTAGCATTTTTACAATTATTTACTAGTCTGAGCTAATCTTACTGATGAATAAAAATGAAATAATTATTGCACAATGGAGCCCTAGCAGACAGAAAGCAAGACTATAGTGATAAAAAGCATATAAATATAATGACAAATAAATCCCCTAAGGACTGAATATTCAAAAACTACTATGTAGATTATAAAGAACTATAAAGCTGCATTGCAAAATATTGAGATCAGTTACATTCAAAATAAGAATAATCAGATGACCCCACCTATTAAAGATCTGCAGAATAAGGGAAGGAAGGTCTGAACAATAAATAAAAAAGGAGGAAAAGACAGAAAGAGGGTGAACAAAAAAAATCCCTATATTTTTATATTTTTTCCTGCAAAAGTGGAAAAACATGAAAATCTGACCTGTGACAACAAGGCATTTGGTTAGAAGAAGGAACATAAAAATAATTATTAAGGAATGGAATGGAACAAGAATCTTTGTTTTGTGTCAAAAACAAAACCATTATGATTATACTATGTTCTATTATCAGAAATCAAACTGATATAATTTCATATAAAGAAGCTATTTACACACTGTAACAAAGTATTTCATTATAGAGAGGGATTTCATAAAATACTGTATGACATCAAGAACCAATAGATATCAATAAATGATAGTAAGGTATTTTCTTAATATCAGGCCAAAACTTTACTTTTTCTATTTTCTAATTCTATTGATCTTGTCAAAAACCATGCATTTCATCCTAATGAGTAATTTGCTTTTCTAATGAATATGCTGATTATAACCATTCTAATTTACACAATAAAATTCACATCAACAGAAACCAATCCTTCAAAGGTCCTTGATTGAGATACCAATTCTTAACATATGAATCATTTTCATTTTCCAGTAAACAATTATTAGGAAGTAAATAAATTTCATCAGATTTCTTAGTTTACTCTAATTAAACATACCAAAAAACCTAAAATCACATTTCTCTATAAGAAAAAGTATTTTGAAATCATAATGAATATTTAGCATCCAGATCATATTTTTATCTTTTAAAATCAGGGGTCCCCAACCTCCAGTCCATGGACCAGCAACAGTCAGCAGCATGCCAGGAACTGGGCTGTGCAAACAAGTGAAGCCCCGTCTGCAGGATGCTGGCAGCATGCAAAACCACGCCCCCCCCCCAGTCCATGGGAAAACCTCTCTTCATAGAATCGGTCCCTGGTGTCCAAAAGGTTGGGAACCACTGTTTTAAATGACAGCTGCTCTGTGAGAGAGCTGGGTGGTTTCTGACTGTGATATATAAATAAATAAATTGCAACTAGAAACTAAATATCTGCTATTAAATCATTATAACACAATAAGGAATAGACAAATGCTGCAAATATACATTGAAAATCTAGGAGTGCATTAGAAAGAATAAAGTTTGGGTAATAGGAAGATACCCTGAATATTGGGAGAGAACTTCAGCATAAAGAGAAATGCTAGGATTTTAGGCAGGTTTTGGAAGGCATTTATCTTTTTTTTTTATTTGAAAACTATGTTAAACTAACTAGGTTTTGGGTTTCATTGCTTAAAAGACACTCTCCTAGACCAATACTGGAACAGCCATTTAGTTAAATTATAAACTGTCTCTGATTTGTCCAATTAAATGGATGACTTTTCTAGATTATTCTTTAGAAGCATAATTTTCTAGGTTATTCTTTAGAAGCTAAAGACCTTTGGGTCAGCTTCCCAGATACACCAAATAAGAAATAGACCAGATGAGCTAATACTACCTTATTTTGTAAGGCTACACTAACAGAATCTTGCAAGTTTGAAATTACAGATCTCCTACCATCTCCTTTATATCCTGAGAAATTAAAAAGAGGAAAGCTCTTTTTCAATCAATTTTTCAACCGCAGGTTATGCCTTCTCTTATGTCTTTCCCCTGTCCCCCAAGGTCATTTTTATATACCATTACATTATCTAATCCAATCTTCTGTATTAGATAATGGCCAACTGCAATATTAAAGAAGCTCCTAAGGAAGAAAGAATTAATCAATTCTCCTCAAAAGTGTATATTTAAGGTATGATGTCATTGATTTACCTGCCTATTTATTTAATATATCTATATCACTATCCATCTTATATTGAACTTAAGGTGATCCCCCAGCCAGCAATTAAATAAAATTAAATATCAATAATAAAATAACATAATGCATGTATCTATTAAAACCATAGTCTTAATGGCTAGCTAGTGCTAGTCACACTGATTACCTCTCCTCTGAATATCTCTCATCTTTTTTTAAAGCCATCTCAACTGGTGGCCATAACCACATCTGGTAGCAGCAAATAAATTCTTGAATTATGCGTGCCACAAAAATCAGCCCTGGATTTTCCCATGTTAGCTTGAGTAAAATTAAATAATTTGATGGAATATGCCTGTGTGTGTGTGTGTGTGTGTGTGTGTGTGTGTGTGTGACAGACATTTGTGCAAAGATGTGATTTGAACTGAAGCAGGTCTATAGATTCTTTATATAGCATTTTCCTCAATAATTTCCAATAAATCAGAGAAAATATTAGGTAGGTTTTATGTATAAGATTTAAGCCACGTTCTTATAATCAATCACAAACCATTAGTGTAAACAGTACACTGCTTAGTGTCTCATGTACACATAAATACCCTCCTTGCACTAAATATGTATGGTTTGAACAATCCTCGGACGGCCTTGGCAAGTATCTCATTTCATTTTCACTGCTCATGAAACATTGTTCCAAAGCTTTCCATTTAGATTTGACAACTATTGATTGTTTACAGCAGGATGCAATCCCTGATGCCAGGAAGAATCTGTGGAATATTATATGATAATCTTATCATCCTATCAACTCTACATTAGATTACTTCTGAGAACATTATCAAATTGTGGCCAAAATGACATAGCTAAATCTCATTGGAATAATCATTTACTGTATAAGAATCCCCCTAACCCATATATCAAAAATATATTTACCTGAAGCAGAAAACAACAACGGATTTGGTGCTTTGAAATCAGTGTCAAAATTGGTCAGATTAGAATTTTATTTAATTATCCAGAGGAGTTACTTTTTCAAAGAGTAATACTGTATATTATCTTTTTTATTTCAAAATTTGGAAATATTATGTTTACATTTATTCTGCAACATTCATTCTTGATTCTATGAATTTTTTGTTTGTTTTACCACACATATGGCTTAACATAACCATTCAATCTGTGTTTGACTTGATATTCCTAACTCTTACTTTCATATAACAAAAATGAGGGCAGGAACACCATTTTTGCATCTTTTGACAAACTGTCATTTCTCATATACACCATATAGTATCTTCCACTTTCCTACCAACATTTACACATCTTAAAATTTCTCCATCCATTTTCCAACTTTAATAAATGTTCTAGCACATTCATTTAGGTCAGTGGTGGAGAACCTATGGCACGCGTGCCAGAGGCGGCACTCAGAGCCCTCTCTGTGGGCAACCTCTCTCTTCAACCAGCCACCTGCTAACTCACCAAGGTCCCACATGGCTGGATGCATCCCAGCACCCATGCGCTCGCTGGCCTCTGTGTGCAGAGGTTGATGGTGTCAAGCAGCAGCCACCTCTGCCCCTGCCACACCTTGCCCTGTGACAATGGCACCCACGCCCTGCCTCACCTTGCCTCACCTCGCAGGATAAGCCTCCTGCCCACCACCCCACTGGCAGAGACCCCCTGGATCTCCCACAATCCTGACCAGCCCCCACTGGCATCCTTCCCCACAAGCAACATTGAGGTGATCACGCCCACCTTGGCCACTCCCACCCAATCTGCCATGACCACCACAGCCACGCCCACCCAGTGGGCCATGCCCATCTGGCACCCAGTGATAAATAAGTGGGTTTTGGGTTGCAGTTTGGGCAATCAGTCTCTAAAAGATTCGCCATCACTGATTTAGGTGTTCAGTTTTTGCCCTTTTTATGTATAAGATGTAATAGCATTTTCATATATTACACAAAATCTCTTTGGTTTCAGATTAATTCTCTGTCCCATGTGACTCGTTTTGTACAATCTATCTATATTTTGCTGCAAACATTTTGAGTTTTGAATCAAAAACACGGCATCATCTGCATGCAAAGTTACACACACAATTATGTTCCAAGTTGGTACATATCTAATATTATCAGAAATCTTTTACATACCTCTCCATAAATACATTAATTAATCAAGAGGATAGCACGCATCTTGTTTTACCCTTTCCCAAGTATGGAGCTATTTGCTAATAATTAAATTTATTCTCATGTATGTTTCAGTTTCATCATATTATTCTTATCACATTCAGCAATTCATATTCAATTCTAAAGTGTTGCTTTATTTTACAACTGTGGACTTTGCCACATCTTTTCCCACAAATAACAAATTTTTCAATAAACTATTTCTCATATTCATACTTTTCCCAAAGACCTGCTGAAAAGCAAATCTCATGTCTACATAAAGCCATTCTGCATTTTCAATTTTTTTCGTTGTTCCCTCTCATAACCTCTAAATCAGAATTCTGACAAACACGTTAAACAAATTGCACAGCTACTCCATAAACAATATATATCCTTTCTGTAGTTACTCCATCTGTATCTGAAGTTTTATTATTTTTCATCATTCTTATGGCATTTTTATGAAAGCTGCCATATTTTTTCTTAGATATGAACTTTATAATACTCGTTTCAATTTCATTCTTTAAGATATCACTATCATTGCCACACAGATCTTGAAAATACTATTTTCAGCATTCCTTCATTTCAGTTCCCTCAAAATCATTTTTATTCTTTTTTGATTGAAGATTTTATAGAGAAGGTGAGAAAAGAACAAGAAAAGAAAAAGGAGACAAAAACAAAAATAAAAAAACATAATGAATAAAAAAATCTGGAATTCAATAAAATTGGATATGTTAGATGAGAAATTTCAGGATGATGTTAGCTTGGTTTTATGTAATTAAATCACTTGTATCTTTTAAAAGATATAGCTGATATAGATATGAAAGTCAAATTAATCTAAAAGCATCACCGACAGTGATCAATAGTGTAAATCATGAACCATATAAATCATAAAAGGTAAGAAATTACAAGGAATGTCTTTCTAATCAGTTAAAAGTCTATCCTTATCTACTAGATCATTGTAAACATAAATAATAGGACTTATGTTAAGGGGATTCCAAATTTTGAATGTGGTACATATAGTCTTCATTGTGTTCATTTGGTTTCATTTGGAATTGGTTTCACTCAATTCCATTTTTTTTTAATTTGTTCATCAAAATTGTTCTATATTTTCTATGTTCTACATGATGGTATTCTTGCAACTATCTTTTTTCTACTGTTAGACTCATTTGTAAGTAATGTCTCTTTCTCTCTCTGTGTGTGTGTGTGTATGTGTATACAACAATGTACAGATATGTGTATATATATTCTTTTGGAGCAGGCACCAGAATTTCATTTTTAATGTGTGCCAGTGTGTACAGAGAAAAAAGTGACAATAAACATTATTGTATCTTATTTTTTCCTCTCATGACCATTTTTCATTCCTTTGATGTCCTTCTTTCTTACTTTTCTTTACACAGCCTAATAATGGTCTGACTCACATCTTACCTCATCTGTATTACTTATTTTTGCAATCTCCTTCTAAAAACAGTCAAATCATTCATGTTTTTAAATTCATTCCTTAGTTGGTGTAGGACAGACAAATAGACCTTTTCTAAAAACAGCTTTTCTGAGCTGAGCAGATAACAGCTATTCAACCAATTAGTAATTCAGTTTTTGATGTCTAAAGGCTTATTGCCTTCTTCTGTGTTTAACTTGTTCTCACTCATCCACTTATATTATCTAAACAGAACATGTGTATACACAAAAAGAGAAAAGACAGAGAGATCGATAGAGTTACAAAGCTCAGATGCAGGAGAAGGAGTGGCAGAATCTGAGGGCAGAGTTAAAAGAGTGGTCAGCCTGGAATCGCTATGTAGCCACAAGCATACTAAGTCCAAGCCCCTTGAATTCTCTTGCCCTTATATAACTCCAAACGGGTGCTATTACTTGAAAAGATTCTTGTGTATAAGCTGTTTAGCAATAAACCATTTTAATTGGACCTTCAGGTGTGAACCTGGTCTTTCACACCTGACACTAGATTGCATTCATTCCAATTTTTTACACCAATTTTCTCCAAACTCAACCCCAGTTCATTCATTATTACAATTCATGATAATTATGAATGCATTATTCACTGGGATGTAACATGGCAACTATCATCAGCCTTTGAATGTTTTATTTTATACCTATTCACAGAAAGCTTGATGATAGTTGCATGTTACACCCAGTGAATGTTGCAACATTCACAGTTCCAATCACATCTTTTAGCCCATTCCTTCATGATTAAATGCTTGTCTGGCTGTGAACTGCTTATTACAAGATCAGAACATTTTCAGATTTTTATATCTTTCTCTTAGATTCACAAATACAGAACATATTTCTATTTCATTTCATTTTATTCACTATTTCATGCTGTTTGCCAAATTCTCTGCTTATGTTCACTGTTCCCAATTTCTTTTGCTTGCACTCTTTTTGCTTATGGCCAAAAGGGATAATAATATACTTAAGCATAAAAAGTTGCTATTGAGATACAAGTGACACTCCACTCAATAAATTCCATATTTCTTGTGCCTTTGATCCATAAGTATTTTTAAAGATTGGGAATAGAAAATTAATGATAAATGGTAAATTCTAATAATGAATATGATTAAAAGAATATGATCAAAGGTCAGGAACAGAACAGAACAGAACAGAACAGAACAGAATAGAATAGAATAGAATAGAATAGAAAGAAACTTTGGAGGTCTTCTAGTCCAGCCCCCCACTCAAGCAGGAGAACCTATACCATTTCAGAAAAGTGACTGCCTAGCCTCTTTCTAAAACTCTCCAGTGATGAAGTGCCCACGATTTCTGGAGGCAAGCTGTTCCATTGGTTAATTGTCCTCACTGTTAGTAGATTTCTCCTTAATTCCAGGTTGCTTCTCTCCTTGATCAGTTTCCAACCATTGTTTCTTGGACCTGACTTCTGGTGCTTTGGAGAATAATTTGACCCCCTCTTCTTTGTGGCAGTCCCTCAAATACTGGAATACTGCTATCATGTTTCTTCTTTTCTTTAGATTAGCCAAATTGTTTGTCAATTTTACTAATTACTCATGGGAGCCTTTAATAAAATGCAAAGGCCAAAACCTAAGTGTAATTATTGCTGATAAACATTTCTCTCCTACTACAACTAACAATATCAATAATCCCAGCCATGTTAGAAATGAGCCCTCTTTGCTTTAACATAAGAAAACTAGAAAACAATTTCCCAGCATTATGAATTGCACACATTTAACAACCCAATTCTGTACAAATTTACTCAATAGAAAGACCAAGTAATCTTGACAATGTTTACTTTTAAGGACTCAGACAGAGAATTCTAGTTCCTGAAACCAGGAGAGACACATACTTCAACTGAAACCTTGTTTAAAGAAAGAGAATACTGCAAATCTCTCTTGAATCACATAGCTCCTTACCTGACTCAGTAGTGGTTTTGGAAGAATATTTTGGGGGATTTTTTGTAGCTGCAGCATACATAGGGAGAGGCAAAGCTGTACCTATACCAGTTTACAAAAGATTTATAAATTTAAGGGATTGAAACTATACCTTTTTTAAAAAAGAAAAAAAAGCACTCCCAAATCTTTTCATTGGTGTCTCAGCTGCCAATTCACTTCGAAATGTGCCAGGAAAAACAGAAAGATTAAATAGAAAAATAAAGGGCGGGAAGGCAGCAACCAAGAAAAGTGGACCAAAAACCATCCAAATATCAAGAATTACTTCTCCAATAAAAGAAGTGTCTATAAAAATACATTGGGTTAAGGAAAATGGTTTACAAAACAATCAAAGGAATGTATGGGGCGCATGCAGTAGATAATACATAATTCATGAAAAGAAAAGTAAAAACTAGTGTAGAAACAAAAAACTGCTTGAAATAATGCAAATGTAAAGAAAATAACAGGGGTAGTACCAACAAAGGAGAATATTTGTAGTTCAGGGTTGACATGAGGGGTACTTGGTGACTTTTCCATCGATCATTTTTCTGGTGCTATTTTGACTTCATATTCCGTGCAAACACAATTAACCCCGTAAAAGTAACTTTGGCGTACTATTCTTTTTCCTAATTGTGTTGAGCTTAATGGTGTCAGAAGGAGGAAAAAATTGGAGCAAAATAAATCAGTCACCAGTAAAGTCAAGGTTATGAAGAAACATAGGTATTCAGGTAGATGGAGCAAAGGTAAAAAGATCACCAAACTCTGGGCTGAACATAGACTAAAAATCACAAATGCACATGCAGTTTATTAACTGAAGCTCATTCTTTCAATAGAGTGATGTCCTTGAAAAGAATCGCTATTAGGGGATACTTTGAAAATAACTCAAAATAGAAACCATTCAGAACATCAAAATACAAACCTTTGAAAACCATCACAGTAGGTCTGAAAAGATATTGGTCAGTCTCGTTATAATTTTAGATGCTCAATCACAACAGGCTGCTTTAAGCAAACCCCTTGATATTCATTCTCTGTGTACCTGCATTTCACATTTGTACAAAGAAAGCATTGTAATAAGTTATAGACAGAGTGAGTTACAGCTTTTCTATCAAGGTTTTCATAATAAAAAGAAATGAAAAGAGTAATTCTCAGTGTTTCCAGGACTTCACTGCATTCAGGAGGATTTTTCATATTGCCATTTACTCACTCGTGAAGAAGTATATAGTAAGAGACAAAAGCTAAGTGAACTACGTATAATTATCACATACCATCAAACTGTTATTAGCTCAGATCAATCACATTGATAGAGTTCCTCCATGATGATCTGTCTCTAACCTGATCCTACAACCCTTCCAAAGGAACTACATATTATTTTTTTAAAAAATGCAGTGAGTTCCCTTATTGCATGAGAATTAAGGAAGGTACTTGTTGTGTCCTGAGCCTGCAAAAGCAGGCTCGGGACATTGCAATGGTCCCAGACTGTTGCAAGCTGCCTGGGACCAGACTGAGTGGCGCCGGCCTGCGCGCATGCGCAAGGTGCGGAAGCGTGCCAGTTTGTTACCTTTTTGCCCGGGGATTCTATTAAGGAGGCAGAGAGGCCTGCGAGCCTCTGAGTTGTGTCGGAGAGAGCTACTGAGAATAAAGGCTGTTAGAATCAACAGAATGTGTGCTCTTCTTTTGCCGTTGACTCGAGGACTCAACATTGGCGACAAAGATGGGATCGCTTGCAAGATTAAGGAAGAAGACTTGTAAGCTTACCCCAAGAGTCCTGGAGAGAGGAAGACGGCGTTAAACTCAGCATCTGGCCTGCCAGTACAGAGTCGCTGGAGGTAAGCTGGCTGATAGACCCCTTCCTAGAGTAAGAAGCAAGGATGGCGAAGATAGGAAGATTGTCTGATTTCGACGTTACTCACCCAGAAAGATGGGAGTCTTATGTCGCTAGAGTAGAAAATTACTTTAGAGTGAATCAAGTTAGAGAAGATGGCTATTTTGCTATGTGTCTGTGGTCAAGATGCATTTGAAATTGCAGAAAATTTGGCAGCCCCTGCTCCTCTTGAGTCTGTCACTTATATAGACTTAAAGAAATTATTGAAAGAACATTTCCAGCCCAAGTTGTCTGTTATTGCGTGGAGACACACATTTGAACAGAGGGATCAAAGAGCTGGTGAATCAGCCAAAGAATACATTGCAGCCTTGAGAAGAGCAGCTAAGCCCTGTGACTTTAAAGATTTAAAAGAAAGGCTGAGAGACCATTTTGTATGTGGGCTAAGGAACAGAGACTTGCAACAGAGACTCTTTGCAAAAGAAGACATTTCCTTCCAAGATGCCTTGAGAGAGGTCACTGCAGAAGAGGCAGCAGATGGGGCGGTCAAGAATATGAGGCCTATCAGGAACAACCCAGAAGCAGTTTCCGTGCACCATGAGGGAGTTCAAGAGAGCTCGGAGGAAGATCCTGAAGATGAGGTGGATCATCTCTACCCATCCAAAGAAAGGAAGCAGAAGGAAGGCAAAGAAAAGTCTCCAGCTGTGTTCAAGTGCTTCGGGTGTGGAGGTCGCCACAAGAGGATCGACTGTAGGTTCCGTTCTGCAATCTGTAGAGCATGTGGCAAGCAAGGCCACATAGCAGCTGTTTGTATGGGCTGTCAGAAGGCAGAACCTCGAGAAGAATTGTGCCTGAAAGGTACCAGGGTCCCCAGCCAAAACAGGGTGGGTTTCTGTGCATCACGCAGAAGTATCTATAGAACAGGCACACACAGGCCGCTTAAAAAGAAACTGTCACTTAAGGTGAGGTTGCAAGGAGTTCCATTGGTCATGGAGCTGGACACTGGGTCTGCTCTTTCAATCATTTCTATCCACACTTTCAGGAAGATTTGCACTAGCAGTGGGTTCCAGGCCAAACTTAGGCCATCCAATATAATCTTAACAGATTTCCAAAATTCCAAGGTGTGTGTAAAGGGGGAGGCCACCCTTACAGTACAATACAAGGATTTTGGTCCATTAGATGTATTGATAGTTGGGGGTGAACGAACGAGTCTCATTGGACTCGATTGGTTTGAGGCCTTGGGAATCCAAGTTACAGGGCTACACAATTTGCAAACACTAGGCCTAGCAGAAGTCTGCAAAGAGTTTGCAGATGTCTTCAGCCCCCAGCTTGGAGCTTACAAAGGCCCCCCAGTTTCTTTGAAACTTGACCCCACTGTCACTCCCATTAGGGTGAAAGCAAGAAGAGTACCCTTAGCTCTTAAAGGGAAAATTGATGCTGAATTGGACAAATTGATTCAGCAAGGTATTTTAGAACCTGTTGATTCAAGTCCATGGGAAACCCCCATAGTCACACCTCTTAAGGCTAATGGAGACATTCGCATCTGTGCAGACTACAAATGCACACTAAATAAGGCTTTGCAACAGCATGTGTATCCTGTCAGCCATATTTTGGCTTCTCTCAAAGGGGTGTGTGTGTTTTTGCAAAGCTAGATTTGGCACAGGCTTGTTGATGAAGCTGCTGCTGAAGCACAGACTATTGTAACTCCTAGGGGGGCATTCAAAGTCAAGAGACTA
Source organism: Crotalus tigris (assembly GCF_016545835.1). NCBI lineage: Eukaryota > Metazoa > Chordata > Lepidosauria > Squamata > Viperidae > Crotalus > Crotalus tigris. The sequence goes on along the minus strand of NW_024096465.1, from coordinate 760,026 downwards.
CAATTTGGAGTAAATGTAGCTCCTGGAATTTTCCAAAGTGTTATGGAAAACACCCTGAGAGGTATACCAGGGGTTTGCCCCTATTTTGATGATGTCCTTATTGCTGGAGAATCCACTCAGAATTTAGCTGAGAGATTGAGGGCTGTTCTGCTGCGTTTCAGAAAAACAGGCCTAAAACTTAAAAAAGACAAATGCAAGATAGGAGTTTCTTCTACAGATTTCCTGGGATTCAGAATAGATGCCAGGGGTATTCACCCTACTGAGTCTAAATTGAAGGCCATACAGCAGGCTCCTAGGCCTAAGTCTAAAGCTGAATTACAAGCTTTCCTGGGCCTCTTGAATTTTTACAATGCCTTCCTACGTAACAAAGCTAATGTAGCAGAACCACTTCATAGGCTTTTAGACAAGCAGGCAGTGTGGCAGTGGCCCCAAGTACATGAAAAAAGTTTCAATGAGGTCAAGGCCTTACTTACATCAAATGATGTGCTTGCACATTTTAATGAAACTCTTCCTGTCTGCAAGGCTGTTAGAATCAACAGAATGTGTGCTCTTCTTTCGCCGTTGACTTGAGGACTCAACAGTACTAATTTTCTGGAAGCCCTTTGAGGTACTTTATCAGGAACCACAATTATGAGTGCTAAGTCTGTATTTATGGTAACAGAATCTTGTAAATCTGAAAGTATCTCTGCTTTCCTTTATTTTATTCTCCAGAAAGGGGAAAGTATCTTCTAAAATGCTTCCCATAACCCCTTTGTTTTAGGCATTTTTTTGCATAATGTTTGTCTGCTTTGAGTCTCTTCTTCCTGTCTCCCAAGCTCAATCCTATATACCATTACATTTGTATTAACATATGTAATTGATAAATGTAAAGAACTTGCCCCAGGGGTAGCCATTGTATCATTGCTTCCATCCAGGTGGTAAACTTCTAGCAAAGGAGGCTTTCATCCCTTCTCCCAAAAGCTTAATATTTACAGTAAATATTACACACAAGCCTAGATGGGACCAACCCACAATCTATATCCATTTCAGACTAGTCTAGAGAAACCAATGCTCTGCAAATCCATCAAAAACTATCCTTTTTGTTCTCTTTCCCCCTTTGCCCTTGGCACTATCTACTGAATATGGTGTTCCTTTTTCTTACTGATCATTTTTGGGGGGAGATGGCCAGCCAGTTTAGTGACAAACTGACCAGTCGATATTGGAATAAAAAAAAATCCAACTTACCCCTTAAGGGTTCCAGCCATGTCTTCATCACCATCTGAACTTCAGAAGATTGCTGAAAAAGAAGAGTCAAAGAAACCCAATGTTGACCCCTGTCCTGCCCTGTCCTTTTGTCTGTCAAATATCCTCTGCTAGACCTCTGGCACAGAATACACTAGCAGATGAGGCCCATCTTTACTCGAGATACAGCAGAACAGAATTCCTTCTTTCTCAAGCTAAGGTTCTAACCTGAATCTACTTTCCACAGTTTATTATAGAAGGAGCTTCTTGTCTTATATGTATCCACCCAAACCCTACAATCTTTATCCAAAATGTTTCTGAGGCTCTTTTTCAGGAGGGGAAAAAAAAAAAAAACAGAAAGTTTTTTTTTCCAATAGTGGCATTGTCTGCATGGTAATTTCTCCCCAGAATGTTTCTTATGGAACCAACAAAATGTTTCCTTGACATTGTAAAAAAAAAATATATTGAAAGGTGGCTCTGCTAGTTTTATTGTGATTTTATTACTATTACATTACTGTATTATAACAGGCTTTTTTCACTGTTGTTTTTCTATGTTGTTCTTAATTCAGTTATGCTGCTGGTATAAATGTTTCCTATATAGGCCAGGAAACTAAGTTTGCAAGGGCAATCAAGGAACCAACCAATCAGAAAAACAATAGGCGTAAAAATCAGTAACATGTAATCTGACCTTAGAAGTCCATGTCCTAGCTGTATAATACTTTTTCTTCAAAGATAGTCCATGTCTCTATTGAATCCTCATTTTTATTATGTGAACACTTTATCTTAAGCACATCTTGTCAGTTTGTGCTATTGATTTGTCTCATCTTAAAGTATTTAGATGGTGAATACTTTGGAATGGTACTCATGTTTTCCCGTCGTGCTTAATTATTTCATGCTATTTAAGTAATTTCAGGTACTACAGAGATTACAGGTCTCTATCAATGAACTTCAGCAGCAATCCTAACATTGATTTGCTTATTTTTTCCCTCCTGTTGGTTTCAGTGGAATACACACAACACTATTTTAGCACTAATTAATTGTCAAGGTTGGTGGGGGGAAAACCTTTAGGAGGTAAATGGGTTTTAAATTTCATTCCCCTGGTTCTGTTCATTGGTTAGGGTTCTTAGTAAAGCCTCACTACTTCTAAAAATAGAGGAAGAGAAGAAAGGGAGAAAATCACAATGTTCATGTAAATATTAGCACATTGCAGAGATAGTTTCATTATGTAGTGAAGTCATTAGATTATAAAAGTAAAGCTTTCCCCTGTCCAGTCATGTCTGATTCTAGGGCAGTGATGGCGAACCTATGACACGCGTGTCAGTGCTGACACACGTAGCCATTTGGGGTGACACGCGCAGGATTTCATGCGATTTTATGCATGCGAAATTATGCACGCCGAGGATGAAAGAAATTTTTTTTTTTTCGCCACGGAAGAGAAATTCCCACGGATACCTGGCGGGTCACCAGGTTATGTGGGACTCGAACCCACTAAAACTCTCCCATTATGACTACCGCCCCCCTAGAGCAACCGTACCACTACGGCCTTGGATCCAGGAAGGATGAAAGAAATACGCTCTGTGCTGGAGGAACGGGGGGCGGGACGTGTGATCTCCCCCACCCACACTCACTCATTCACTGTGTCCCCGCCGCAAACTTCAGCCTGCGCCGCTGCCGACTGACAGGTAAGCACAGGCACAGCCCCTTTATCAGCGCAGGGGCTGCTAGTAAGGCGTGCGTGCCGTGCGCACACACTACATCAGCACGGCTGAGAGTACGTTAGGGAGGACCCCCAGGAGAGGAGCGAAAGGAACAGTGTGCACCTTTCTCCAGTCAGGCCACAATTAGTGAGTGCCACACAGTAAGGGGGACCTGTGAGCGCCATTAGCAGCAACTATTGGGGTGCCATGGACTTGTAATTGCCCACAATAACTGAGATAAGTGAGGGGGAGGCTGTGTTAGGCTAGTTAACCCCTAATTGGCTAACAAGCTATCTATAATTCTATCTGGATGGATAGAATGGATTTGTGAAATTGTTTACAGAAGCTATTGGACATCCGATTGTGCCTTTTCATTGTATTATCCATCAGGAGGCTTTATGTGCCAAGGCAGGATTCACTGACTTAAATGACTTAATGTCAGTTGTTACAAAAATAGTTAATTTAATAGCTGCTCGCCCCCTTCACAAGCGAGAATTTTCAGCACTTTTACTGGAGGTTGATTCCACCTACAGTGGACTGCTGATGTACAATAATGTAAGATGGCTGAGCCGAGGCAAGGTTCTTGAGCGCTTTGTGGAGTGCTTTGAAGAAATTAAGGTATTTCTTGAAGATAAGGATCTGGGAAACTTTCCTCAGCTCAATGATGATAAGTGGGTCAACACCCTGATGTTTTTTACAGATCTCTCTGTTCATGTTAATGAACTGAACTTAAAGTTACAAGGTTTTGGCAAAAGTATTGATGTTATGTTTGGATACATAAAAGCTTTTGAAAGTAAAGTAAAAATTTTCAAGCGAGATGTAGAAACTAAAACGTATAAGTATTTTCCTCGAGTACAAAAGCATTTTGAGAAGGCCAGTGCAGCTGTACGAAATGAAGTGGAACTCTTGCATATGAAGTGCCAGCATGTTTTAGACTCGTTACTTGACCAGTTTACTGATAGATTTAGTCAATTTAGAAGCCTAGAACAGACCATGAGAATAATTAAGTATTCTGATGTAGTAGTCTACAATAGTTTGGAATTAAATGGTTTCCAATGGACGCAAATAGATGATTTGGAGATGCAGCTTGCAGAATTTCAAGACAGCATCTGGGCTCAGGTGTTTGTCGACTTGAGGTCAAAGCTTGAGAATCTGGAAAGGGGCCGCTTGGAAAATCAAGATGAGTGCCCCTACGAACAGGAAATTTTGAGTTACTGGAACAGACTACCAGACACTTTTAGCACCCTGAAAAATATAGCAACAGCTTTACTCACAATTTTTCCTTCTACGTACTTTTGTGAGACCTTATTCTCAGCATTAAATAATATCAAAACCAACAAAAGAAACAGATTGACAGATGAGGTTAGTAGCGCTTGCTTGGGCCTGAAGTGTACAAAATACCAACCTTCAATTGAAGATTTAGCCAATGAAATTCAGCAACAAAAAAGTCACTAATATGCAGGTTAGTTAAAGAATTCACCCTCCCCCTCACTTATCTCAGTTCACGGCACCCCAAACAAGTTCAATAATATCAAGGGCAACATACGAAATCGACAGATTGATGAACAAAGAAGTTACTAAGCAGGTATGTTAAATAATTTGTTTTTGGTTTATTAAATACAATTATATATTGCAATTATACATTTTTGTAGTTTAAACTATAAATTGCGCAAAATTATGTTTTTTTGTCGAAGTGACACACCACGTGAGTTATGCTCGATTTTTTGCCGAATTTTGACACACCACGCCAAAAAGGTTGCCCATCACTGTTCTAGGGCGTGGTGTTCATCTCCATTTCTTAGCTGAGGGAGCCAGCATGGTCTGAAGACATTGCTATGGTCATGTGGCCAGAATGACTATATGCCGAGATGCATGGAATGCTGTTATCTTCCCACCAAAGTGATACCTATTTATCTACTCACATTTGCATGCTTTAGAACAACTGGGTGGGCAGGTGCTGAGGCAGGTAACAGGATCTCACCCCATTGTGTGTCACTTGAATCTCAAACCTGGGCTATTGACTTTCCAGCATCTTAATTACTGAGACATTGTACCCCTCTTACAGATTACACTAAACTTGATATGAGAAGTTACATATGTCTTATATCTGTTATACTCTACTGATTCAGCGAAACAAAGCTACAATCTAGATTTCTAGCTGATTTGGTCTGTAAGGTAGAGATGGCAAATTTATGGATCTCCAGATGTTCCCCAACAACTATTTATAGGCTCAGATAGGTGAGGGTTGCTGATGACAAATATTAGAAGAAGCAATTGTAAAAATGGTGCAATAAGAGATGTAGAATAGCAACACCGAAGTATGTTGCTCCCAATTTATACTCCAAATTTGCCATGAGGTCAAGTTCAAATCTCAATTTAATTTTTCATATATTATTAGAGGGCTTTCAGATTATTCATTGGTAAAATAGACCAGACATAGCAGTTCCTTTCATTTGACTTTTAAAGGTTCAGCCTACTCCCTATGATTCAGCTGCTGTTTTCCTTGTGTCAAAATGCCTTTATCTCACTATGTCTTCAATAGAAAAGTTAAATTCTTTTGTCTCATAACTTCAAAGTAAAGACATATTTGAACTTGACTTCTGATGATTGCATGGACAAACCATGATATTTTCTTGGCAACATGATATAAATAGTTTGCTATTGTCTTTTTTCTAGAATGTTTTTTCAACTTCCCAATCAAAGTTATATCTGTGTATTTTTCAGTGACCTATCAAAGTATTCACCTGACCAGCCCTGCTTGGCATATGCCAAGCCCAAGCAAGTTCAATAGGCTACCAGTTATAGGGAGTCCTTGGAAAGGATAAAATCTAATGAGACAAATTAGGCAATACTAAGAGTCAGTCCCAATTTTTGGACACTGTTCCAAGCCCTTCCAAAAGTTATCACAGAGTTGTTGTTTTTAAATATTAAAGAGAGTGAATAATTGATAATAATATTATTAGTTAAATGCATTAAATGCATTGAGTTAAATTAAATCAATGGGGGAGAGGGATGAGAAATTGCATTAACATACAAACACAGTACACTCCCAGCTTGTTTTTTTGTTTCTTCAGCAGAAACCACACTAAGATCCTGTTTAATTTTCGACAAACAATTCAGAAGAAACAGAATGCAGAAGCAAAAAAAAGTAATTAATTTAGCTGAAAGTTGCTGCATAGGTGACAAGGTTGATAGACTTTTCTTTTTGTTTTAAGATTAGAATGGAACTTCTTCATTAAGGCCATTCTATACATTTTAAGATAATGGGGAGAATTATTCATCTGACAGCAACTGATCATTATGGGTTTGATTCTACTGTCACACCCTATTGGGTCATCTTGTCAACGGATCTCTAGAGAAGAACTGGAAGTGGTAATTAATTCAGAATGAGGGTCCTGCCATTCCTCAATACTTCCACTGATTTGAACAAACCTCCCAAGATTTTACAATGCTTACAGAAACACTGTCAAATATGACCTATAAATTTAATTTATAATATATATATTTCTGATAACTTGTAGTCCAAATAGCTTCCAGATTCCACTATCAGATCACTAGGGTTTTTTCTCAGCCCCCTGATTTGACCCTTATGTGAAATCATGGCTGAAAATCATTACAGGCTAATTCACCAAAATTAGATTACCAAAAATGTATACCTTTAAGATTTCGCTGTTAAAATGATGTTCTCTAATAAGGTTTGATAAAGAAGGTGGTGCATTGTTCTGGAATCTGAATGAAGGATTCATGGAAAGATGAAGAAAAAAATCTTAAATTTAACTTAGATGGAGGACTTTGCAGGATACTGTTTTATTAGACAAACTACTTATTACTCCAAACTTGAAAGCATCTAATTTAGATTTTTTAAAAAAAATTTAACACTATTCCTTCAATCTGGCCTTTTCTACTTTAGAAAAGAGATTGCAATATTGAGTCTCTTCTGTGTTCTCTCCCTGCAGCACTTCTTTTTACTGAAGCTAAATCCGTTGGTAAAATTGTTCAGCTGGGTATACCACTGTATAATAACCATTGTATTTCCTAAGAGGTGGGCTACAGAATGGGTTTATCATTTTCTGCCTTGCAGGGGAGATCCAGGATGTCATCAAGTAATATTGAATGTTCTTGCACGGTCACCTGGAGCACTGAAGCAGTATAATATTTTTAACATGTGCTGAACCCAAAGTGTCTATGTCCTTCTTTTCCTTTTGTTTGAGATCAATTCTGTTGATTTTTTTTAAAGAGTAAAATAAGACCATTTCATAAGTTAAAGTTTGGGGCTCTGGGTCAGATTCTGTTTGGTTTAGGTTCCTGTCAAATTACAGAGCTGACAGTATAGCGATATTGTGCCTTATTCCTCAATGCAATTCACAACTAGTCAATATTATATTCATTCTCTATGCTTGCTGTTATCCAGTTTATATATTCAGGCTATAGTAGTATATATTTATACTCTATATAACTCTCATTAATTAACTGGGTAATCAGAACAGAATCTCCAAAATGGAAAATTAAGTTGTGGTAACCTGTGCTATTTCCAAAGTAAGCACAAAGTGGAGTGTTTTTTTTCCCAGAGTCTTGAACTCAGTACCCTAAGCGCTTTCCTTAAGGAGCACAATGGCTTACGTGGTTAGGACACTGGCTTCACAAGCAGCAAGCTTGTGTTCAAGAGCCAAGTGGTACCTTGGGATGGGATGAGCTCCCGTCCTTCACTCCAGCTCCTACCAGAAACTCGAAAGGAGTCTCCAGCTGAGCATCTCCTAGGGCGACTGTGATATCACTGGCTATTCCTTTTTAATATATATTAATATATTATATATATATATAATTGATTTTTAACATAATCACCTTAATATTTGGTAAACAACATGTTGTCTAGGTTTATATTTAAAAAACAATCAATAACAATTAGTTTCTATAATTCTATAGTCCACACAGTAGCTTTGCTTGATTTTCTTTTCTTCCAATAATATTCTCTTTTGCCAACCATGCATTAATACAATTCTTATTATTTTGATAAATAACAATTAAATATAGACATTTTTCTAATATTTCTGCAAATAATAACCACATCAATATAAATATTCTTTTCTAACTGATCATCCCCCGTCATAGATCCTGTTTACAAAATTCTTTTTTAAGTTTGTGTTCCCCGCAATGTTCAAAACATTCTTACTGATTGAGATTTTCTCATAGTTAATTACACTTAAGTATTTCCTCATATAGGCCATCCCAACACTTTTACCTTTCTCATGTCTTAAAAAAAGGGGGGGAAGAAAAAGAAATAAGAAGATAGTATACTACTTAAAATACATGTCTCTCTTAGGCTAATATACATTTATATCCAGGATTTTTCTCTTCTTTTTAACCATATTCAAACATATGTTTAATCTTGATATCACTGGCTATTCCTTTCAATCTAGAAGTGCCTGGATACTTCCAAGACAAGTTTGAAACAAACATTTTCTTTGGCACCTGCCAAGTTCCATACTCCTTGTGATTTGTTTCATTACGTTAATTTTTAAAAGAATCTGTGATAACTAGAATATCAGTTTATTTCTAAATATACAACATACAACCCAGATATATATTCAAAATAAAAATAGTCAGTGTCCTAACATGCTTTGGCTCTCCAATATTTTGTTTGGAAATGTTTGAATCTACCTAGAAATAAAGTATATCTAAAATGAAGTTATATATTGATATATAAATATATTGATTACTTATGATGAATGACTGCAACATTTAATGAAGAATATAAGAGTTTCTAAATATGAGGAAGAACATTATTTGCTTTGTTCAAAAGTGAATCATGGGGGAAAGGAGACATAAAAAAACAAAGAAATGTGGATAAAAGTATAAGGACTGCAAGAAGAGAAAGAATTATTAACAACAATAGAATGAACAGAATCTGGATACAGAGAAAGAGGATGTGGAGACAGAGTGAAAAAAGCAACAGAGTGCCATAGAACTCTGTGGAGTTACACTCCTGGGAAGTATAAAAACTGTGGAATTACCATGTGAAAGAAGCTTTGAAAGGAAAAAAGTGCAGATAAAAAAACAATTGCTGCAAAAGTTAGGATAAGGAAAATGTAGGATACTATAATGTATATTGGAAGAAAAAAAATAATTGCAAAGAATATAATCAGAGAGAGCAAGGAATTATAATTATTAAAAGAGACAAACAAAATGCAAATAATTTAGATGGAAATAAAATAAAATCCTTTGGAAGTAGATGAAGATGTCTAAACAAAAGGCCTATTGTAGAGGGAATGGAAATGAAGAAACTCAATTATTAATTTAGGAACAGCAAATGATTAAACAGTCTTAATATACATGTTGGACGGTAAAAAAACCTATGACACCTTCCCCGAGCCTGGTCACACATCAACCCTAACCACCTATGATCCACCAGCAACCTAAAAATAAATATACAAAGACACATACATTTTTTCATATTTATGAAGCTGATGGTTGTCAAATACAATAAAAGAGGTTCATGGTGGAAACAAATTGTGCATGAAAATAAATGTAATTTTTATCAAACGGTTCAACAATGAGCAGAGAGTAAGCCAAGGATGTTGATTAACGCACATGGAATGATAGTGATATTGTTAGTGTGTTGGTCAGGTACGTGAATGTCAATGCATTTTATACAAGAGAAAACTGTTCCTGGTTAATTGAAGTGAATGACCATTTTTATTTCCACATATCCTGATGTCAGTAATTTCCATATCTACGCTCTGTATTGCATCGTATCAATTTTTATGATGTAATGCAGAGTGTAGATATGGATGTTATTGAAGATCAATGTGTTTAACTGAGAAAATGGAAAATTGCAAGTTATACATACATGGCAAAGAGTGAGAATGAATATTTTAAATGTGCAGATGAGGTAGAAAGTAGGTAATATATGGGTTTGTTGCATGGAATGAAGGAAGAGGCAAAGCTAGAGTGTACTTTTGTGTACTTCAGAAAAATATAAAAGGAAATTGAATGAAGTGGGAATAGGACATTTAATATGTGGATGTGATAAAACAAATAGAAAATAAATAAGTCATGAATGGAGAAATGAATGAATGTGGATTAAATACAAAAGTGAATAATAGTTGGAAAGACAAACACAGAATAAAAAAAGAAACATTGGGAGCTATTGCTTTAGGCTGTACAAAACAGCATTTCTGAGAAAAGATAACTATCAACCTAGCCATAAAGATTTTTTTAAAAAGAAGTTTGTGTTTTGTTTTGACTGACTGCCACAGGGGGAAAATAAACATATCAAGGCTTGACACCCCCGCTATGGACTCCATTCATGAACTCGTTCTCAATTGATACATACAGCTCCTTCTTCCTTTCTCTTTGTGCTGTCCACAAAGCTATCAAATGTACATTTTGCACACAGAATCAATATCCTCAACTGTCTTCCATGGGATTTTTTTTTTATTGTTCCCCACATATAGGGTTGGCATTGTAAGATAGCACTAAATACAGCTTTTCAAACACAATGGAGAGGATCAAGTTGTTTCTCTTTCTTAGTCATAAAGAAACACTCACACTGACTTCACTAAATTGCTGCAATGGACATACTGTAGGCAATAGGTAAATGTTTCCCTGTTTTCTGGATGAATTATTCACCTATCCATTATGTCTTTCACTTTGGCCATGAAGCATGAGGGGAAAAAAGCTAGATCCTACATTAAAGACAATTTAACTATTTAAACCATGGAAAAGATACTGAAATGAAGGATTAATTTATATATTCTAAATATGATTTGAATATCTGACCCATTGTTGAATGGAATGTTTTGAAAGGAGAGGGGGGGAACCCACCAAGTCTTCTAGATTTAGAGTAGGGGGACAATATTAAAGGGATGGGTTTTCTCCATATCCATCTTCCAGAGTTAGAAATAGAGACATTTCTCGACCATATTGGTTCATGGCTCAACATAGCACTGACATTCCATCATGTTCAATGCAATCATCCTTCCACTTCAGACTTTTCAAAAAAACATTGGAAGATTGTCACACCCAATGTAGGGATAAACCAGAGAAATAATAACCATATAAATTGAGAGAAGCCAGGTGTTAAAAACATAATTTTAATAGTATAAAATTTCTTTTCCTGGCAGATTTACGATGTGATTAGGGTAAGGACCATAGGCTTTGTTGCCTCTTTTCATTTAAATGGAACTTCTCCTCCATCCCTGCTTGCTACAATGTATCACCCAGACTGTCAGATGAAGGAGAAAGGGCCATTATGCAGATCGTTATCAGCCTCCACAATTATAATTTCTGATGATCAGGAGATAACACTACAGGTGACAATGGTCTACCACCAAATGGCAGAGACAAGTAGGCAGCTCAATAGATAATTAGCTCACTTGGTAATCACTTGTTTCTGCAAAGCAAAAGGAATTAGCTATGTTATTATTCATGGAGAACAGAAGGCACACATCCTTCTGGCAGCACCTGGAAATAGCTGGATCTAATAGCTGGGCAATTAATGTTAGACTCCAACTGTAAACATGCTCACATCAAAGTCAACTCAGTCAGAATGAATACAATTCACTATAGAGCGAGGGAAATGCTCAGGATGGAATGTACTTGCAAGTACTTGCAAGTTCTCATTTAGAAATGTAATATGAGGGACAAGTATTGTTGTTCAGTTGTTAAGTTATGTCTGACTCTTTGCAGCCCCCTAAACCACAGCAGGCTCCCGTCCTGTCAGAGTCTGCCTAAACCCATGTCCTTTGCATCAATGACACTATCTAGCCATCTCACCCTTTGCCATCCCCTTCTCCTTTTGCACTCAGTCTTTCTCAGCATCAGGATCTTTTCCAATGTGTCTTCTCATTAGGTGGCCAAAGTATTTGAGCTTCAGCTTCAGTTATCTGTCCTTCCAAAGAACAGTGTCAGGGTTGATTTCCTTTAAAATTGACTAATTTGATCTCCTTGCAACACTGGGGACTCTGAAGAGTCTTCTCCAACCCCACAATTCAACAGCATCAATTCTTTAGTACTCAGCCTTCCTTTCCAACTCTCCCAGCCAGGACAAATGTATCACCATGAATTCCAGGGCTTTTTTTGTCACAGAACACCCAAAACGGAGTTCCGGCACCATTTTTGGATGGAACCTTGTAGTGTAGGCAAGGCGGTTGTATGACATGTGTGAGTTCTGGCAATATTTTTTTTTTTACAAAAAAAAACACTGATAAATTATAGTTTTGTTAGTTCTGTTTTTTTGTGGGGTAGGGGGTTTATGAATGGTACCTTTTTAATGTAGATTAACTTGCAGACCTACTATAAATTTGTAAAGCATAATGACTCAGAACTTGGTTTGATCTAGTTGAAGTTTAATCACCTTTCTCAGTGGCCATCCAACTATACAGTTACCTCTATGATTCAGGGCCAAGATTTGAGCCAAAGGATACAGTTTAGAGAAAAAGAAATGGTTTCTATCCTGTTCAACGAAAATAATATTTAGAAATGCATATCTTATAAAGATGTGCGAAATATCAGCACCTCAAATTATGATTATCAGGCTTTAATTGAGTCAAGACAAACAATGCTTGGACAAGAATATCTTTTCAATGTCTGATGAAGGTCTGACATTCCAAAATGAAGACAATGCTAACAATTTGAATATTATATTCAGGATGGGGGTTGGGAGAGAATATCTTTAAATACCATTTCCAAGGAACAGTGGTGAAAAATGGGCAGGTCTTCATTTCCAGCTTTCCAAAGCCTCCCAGAGACATCTGGTTAGCCACCTTTGGCCTGATCCTCTAGGGCAGTGTTTCCCAAACTTGACAACTTTAAGGCATGAGGACTTCAACTCCCAGAATTCCACAGCCAGCAATGCTGGCTGTGGAATTCTGGGAGTTGAAGTCCACATGCCTTAAAATTGTCAAGTTTGGGAAACACTGCTCTAGGGCTATTCTTGTCACAATTCTTCAATTTATACTTCATTCATCCTTTTCTTCTTTCAAACTCCTTGCTGAACTCTACATGCAGATCACATCCCTCACAATCTACCTAGCCCAGATGGAGTTAGAAAGAGGCACCTGAGGCTTAGCAGCGTATAGTCTTGGTGCTATTTCACTGCAGGATGTTATGCAGTGATGAACTGCTCAAAATGAACAAAGAAACTCTGCTAAAATACTAAAGTGTATTAATTACAGTTGGTTAAGCATTACACATGCACACACTCATGCTCATTTGCTCATTACAAAACCAATCAGGTAATGCACATAGATTGGGAAGGCAGAAGCACTCCATAGATAATAGTTGCATGGACAATTGAAGATGTTCAGCCAGAGACCTGGCTTGTCCTTTTATCTTTTGCTAGCAGCATCTGCCACACATTCCCTTTCATGTCATCTCAACTTGTGGTTGACTGTTATATGATCCACTGCATGGCAGTTAACCATTAGCTTTCTTAACTCTGGTTGATGTTCCCTGGTCCTCGTCTGACCTGGATAGATTGCTTTCTTGTGATTGGCTGTTAGGGCAGTTCTTATCTCTGATCCTGGTATCCAGATTTGAACTAGCTGCTTTTCACCCTCTGCACATCCATGTTCCCTCTTAGGATCGAATTCCATTTATCTTTTTCTCCAAATTTTTACTTCTTGTCATTCCTTCCTCCCCCATAATACCCTTTTGACTTTATAACAAAAGGCAAATTATATTTACACATATTCCTTGACTTACAACCAAAATTGGGACTGGAATTTCCATTATTAAGCAAGACAGTTATTAAGTGAGTCAGACCCAATTTTATTTTATTTTTGCCAAAGTAAATCACTCCATTTGTTAAGTGAATCACACGGTCACAATCCAGCTTCCCCCACTCCTTTCTCTCTCAGTCACTACCTTTTTACTTCATCCTTTGGGAACCTGAATAGTATGTTACACAGCGTGTCACAAATACTCCCCACATAGCAAATTTACCCCATCCACTAGGCACAATAAAATAATGACCTGCTTCCACAATAAAATAATGTATCACCAGATTGGGAACTCATTTTTATAAGGTATTTTATACCAAAATACTTCGCTAGAGTATCCCAAAATGCTTTAATCTTGTACGACAATATATCTAATAAATTTCCCAATATATGTATGTTTGGGCTCCATCTTGAAAATGCATTATAGTGCACATTCAATCCCTACAAATGTAGAATCATTTAAACATTATAGTCCAACAGGAAGCTCATATGTTCCAACAAATTCAGTGGCATCTCTAAGTATTATTTATCATATATTTATTTTAATTATTGTTATATCATTGGTTTTATTGGTAGTCTACCAATAAATCCATACTTGTGCATGAGCACAGATGCAACGATTACTTATATTTCACCCTGCAATACAGGCTGCAAAAAAGGTAGCCATCATATACTCTTTCAAAAGTTCCCAAAACAAAAATCTATGATTGTCTTCATCACCGAGTCTGAACAATAAAAATAAAAATGGTTCAGAAACATTCTAAATGGTTGTGCTACAGCTGCACCCACTGAATTTAAGATCCATTCATAAATTATGTATTTTATTTTCTGTACCTTTTTAGTGTGGTTTTAGTAACAGCTCCTCCCCAAATTTCCCATGCTGTCCTAAGAGCATGGGAAATCTAGACAGAAACACCTGTTAACCACAATCATGTTCTCCAAAGGTGAGTTTCAGAAAGTAACCAATACTATAGGCTAGGAGATGCCTTCACCTATTTAAGAAATAAAAGTAACCACAGTTACAAGCACAAGCAATCATATAACTGGCTGAGGATTCATGCTGAAAGAAAAAGACAGTATTACAATCAATAGTCTATGACAGTGATGGGCAACCTTTTTGGCGTGGTGTGTCAAAATTCGGCAAAAAATCGAGCATAACTCACGTGGTGTGTCACTTCGACAAAAAAACATAATTTTGCGCAATTTATAGTTTAAACTACAAAAATGTATAATTGCAATATATAATTGTATTTAATAAACCAAAAACAAATTATTTAACATACCTGCTTAGTAACTTCTTTGTTCATCAATCTGTCGATTTCGTATGTTGCCCTTGATATTATTGAACTTGTTTGGGGTGCCGTGAACTGAGATAAGTGAGGGGGAGGGCGAATTCTTTAACTAACCTGCATATTAGTGACTTTTTTGTTGCTGAATTTCATTGGCTAAATCTTCAATTGAAGGTTGGTATTTTGTACACTTCAGGCCCAAGCAAGCACTACTAACCTCATCTGTCAATCTGTTTCTTTTGTTGATTTTGATATTATTTAATGCTGAGAATAAGGTCTCACAAAAGTACGTAGAAGGAAAAATTGTGAGTAAAGCTGTTGCTATATTTTTCAGGGTGCTAATAGTGTCTGGTAGTCTGTTCCAGGCACTCCAAATTTCCTGTTCGTAGTGGCACTCATCTTGATTCTCCAAGCGGCCCCTTTCCAGATTCTCAAGCTTTGACCTCAAGTCGACAAACCCCTGAGCCCAGATGCTGTCTTGAAATTCTGCAAGCTGCATCTCCAAATCATCTATTTGCGTCCATTGGAAACCATTTAATTCCAAACTATTGTAGACTAATACATCAGGATACTTAATTATTCTCATGGTCTGTTCTAGGCTTCTAAATTGACTAAATCTATCAGTAAACTGGTCAAGTAACGAGTCTAAAACATGCTGGCACTTCATATGCAAGAGTTCCACTTCATTTCGTACAGCTGCACTGGACTTCTCAAAATGCTTTTGTACTCGAGGAAAATACTTATACGTTTTAGTTTCTACATCTCGCTTGAAAATTTTTACTTTACTTTCAAAAGCTTTTATGTATCCAAACATAACATCAATACTTTTGCCAAAACCTGGTAACTTTAAGTTCAGTTCATTAACATGAACAGAGAGATCTGTAAAAAACATCAGGGTGTTGACCCACTTATCATCATTGAGCTGAGGAAAGTTTCCCAGATCCTTATCTTCAAGAAATACCTTAATTTCTTCAAAGCACTTCACAAAGCGCTCAAGAACCTTGCCTCGGCTCAGCCATCTTACATTATTGTACATCAGCAGTCCACTGTAGGTGGAATCAACCTCCAGTAAAAGTGCTGAAAATTCTCGATTGTGAAGGGGGCGAGCAGCTATTAAATTAACTATTTTTGTAACAACTGACATTAAGTCATTTAAGTCAGTGAATCCTGCCTTGGCACATAAAGCCTCCTGATGGATAATACAATGAAAAGGCACAATCGGATGTCCAATAGCTTCTGTAAACAATTTCACAAATCCATTCTATCCATCCAGATAGAATTATAGATAGCTTGTTAGCCAATTAGGGGTTAACTAGCCTAACACAGCCTCCCCCTCACTTATCTCAGTTATTGTGGGCAATTACAAGTCCATGGCACCCCAATAGTTGCTGCTAATGGCGCTCACAGGTCCCCCTTACTGTGTGGCACTCACTAATTGTGGCCTGACTGGAGAAAGGTGCACACTGTTCCTTTCGCTCCTCTCCTGGGGGTCCTCCCTAACGTACTCTCAGCCGTGCTGATGTAGTGTGTGCGCACGGCACGCACGCCTTACTAGCAGCCCCTGCGCTGATAAAGGGGCTGTGCCTGTGCTTACCTGTCAGTCGGCAGCGGCGCAGGCTGAAGTTTGCGGCGGGGACACAGTGAATGAGTGAGTGTGGGTGGGGGAGATCACACGTCCCGCCCCCCGTTCCTCCAGCACAGAGCGTATTTCTTTCATCCTTCCTGGATCCAAGGCCGTAGTGGTACGGTTGCTCTAGGGGGGCGGTAGTCATAATGGGAGAGTTTTAGTGGATTCGAGTCCCACATAACCTGGTGACCCGCCAGGTATCCGTGGGAATTTCTCTTCCGTGGCGAAAAAAAAAAAAATTTCTTTCATCCTCGGCGTGCATAATTTCGCATGCATAAAATCGCATGAAATCCTGCGCGTGTCACCCCAAATGGCTACGTGTGTCAGCACTGACACGCGTGTCATAGGTTCGCCATCACTGGTCTATGAGCATGTGAAATGAGATCTGGAAAAACAGCCAGAAATGTGTTAGAGTCTGTGATCAAGAAGAAACCATTCCAAGAAAACAGGAAATAAAAGATAAGTCATAACAGATATAAGACCACAGAGAAATCAGCAGACAGTGTACATGTTGTAAGTCCACAACTGCTGCAAATAAAATTATTCTGATGTATATTATTTCCTTTAGTTTTGGTATAGTCCAGTGATGGCAAACCTTTTAGAGACCGAGTGCCCAAACTGCAACCCAAAACCCACTTATGTATCGCTGGGTGCCACTGGGTGCCAGGTGGGTGTGGCCCATTCAGCGGGTGCAGCTGCAGTGGGCTTGGCAGACTGGGTGGGCATGGCCACTGGAAGGGTGTGCTGCAGTAGTCACGGCAGATTGGGTGGGCATGGCTAGGGTGGGCGTGGCCAACTTGATGTTGCTTATGGGAGGGATACCTGTGGGAGCAGGGCACGGTTGGAGGAGATCCGGGGGGTCTCTGGTGGGTGGAATGGTGGGCTCCCCAATGGCGGCTCCAAGCTGGCTGGCCTAAGGCCAGTGATGGCAAACTTTTAGAGACCACGTGTGCTGGGGCGATGGCATGTGCCCACAGAGAGGGCTCCGCATGCCATCTCTGGCACACATGCCATAGGTTCGCCACCACTGGTATAGTCTCATTTAGACTAAGGTGGAACAAACAACGCATTCCCCTGAAAATATACCAACATTTTCTCTGGCAGTGAGATGTCTGTTTCACTTAAATGGTCCAATATTTTTTTTATTCAGATTGTTTCAAATCTCACAAAGAATATGTTCCTCTGTTAACTAATTACCAGTATTGATGTAAAGGAGCTTGGCTGTCAGTTTAATTTCCAACTATGTAAAATCTACACAAATAGTGAGGCCACCTGGTACACCAAAATTGATAGTGTCTTTGGTGTAGATCACTAGAGGAAAATCTTTCATTCCTACTCCTAGTGTATCTTTTGCAGGGAGGGATTGATAGTTTTTCCTTGTGGGAAGATCTGGCTTACTTCTTGCTCCTATATTTTGCAAGCCTCTGGAGACTGAAAGCTTATTTCTCTCTGTGTTATTCTTATTCTTAAAGCCTCTGAAATCCTTTTGATTTATACCTTTTACCTTTTTTTAGAATTTTAATAGAATAATAGAATAACAGGGTTGGAGGCCCTTGGAGGCCCCTGCTCGAACAAGAGACCCCATACCATTCGAGAGAGGTGGCTATCCAGTCTTTTCTTAAAAGCCCCCAACAATGGAGTACGCACAACTTCTTAATGCAAGCCATTCCACTGGTTAATGTTTCTCACTGTTAGGAAATTTCTCATTAGTTCTATGTTGCTTCTCGCCTTGATTAGTTTCCATCTATTGTTTCTTGTCTTGCCTTTTTGTGCTTTGGAAAATAGGTTTCTTTTTTATTTTTGGAAAATAGGTTTCTTCCCTACAACTTCTATTTTACTGAAGTCTCCTCCAGTTTCCCCCAGTAGTCCCAAAATGGCTGATGGTTTCTATTTTACCCTTTTTAATAATATCACCATATCACTGTCATGCCAGATGTGGCACTTGGAAGCTACTCAAAATATTGTCTTTAAAAGTGCAACCCCTAGTGGCAAAAATGCTCTGTTTTATGTAATGCCACAAATGTACACATTCTTCTTTGGGTATTATAAGCACAGACACCATATAGTGGATGAGTCTTTACACATACATTTCCAATCACATCTCATTTTCAAAATTAAAACTGTGAGAAATAACCTTTTCAAACCACACAAGCTGAACAATTGCACTAGTTTTTAGTTCTGTTCTTATTCTGGGTACTATGTAATCTCACAAAGCAGCCTGCATACATCCTCCCTCAATGCAGGAATCTTACTAGATCTCATGGAAGAATGTCAAAAACATTGCCAAGTTTTACTCATTTACAACATCTATACATTTTACACGTGTCTGAAGTAACCGCCCTCTCCTTCAGAAGAAAAGACCAACGCTAACATAATTATTGCCATAGTATGAAACAGTATTTGAAAGGCTGCCACAAAGAAGATGGGGTCAACTTATTTTCCAAAGCACCAGAGGGCAGGACAAGAAACAATAGTTGGAAACTAATCAAGGAGAGAAGCAACCTGTAATTAAGGAGAAACTCCTTAATAGTGAAGGCAATTAACCATTGGAACAGCTTGCTGTCAGAGTTGTCGGTGCTTCATCACTGGAGGTTTTTAAGAAGAAACTGGACAGCCACTTGTCTCAAATTGTAAAGGTCTCTTGCTTGAGCAGGGGTTGGACTAGAAAACCTCCAAGATGCCTTCCAGATCTATTCTGACTAAGTATGTTATTTGATCAGCCTTTCTGAAGAATCAAAGACTTTTGCAACTCTTTGAATATTTCAAATTCAAATAAGGACTGTAAAAAATGTGGAAAAGAATACTTGAGAATCTCTTGGCTTTTGGTGAAGAATGAATATTCAGGGCTGATCTTGCTGCCTATTGGTCATTGCAAACTGGAGCTGATGGGATACGTTCCATAGGAGCAGCAATGATACTTCAGATCACCAATCGGGGTGGGGGCAAAGTAATATGACCTCCAAGTGAATGTAAGCTTTACATCTTTAACACAAAGCCTTTATTTGTATGCTGTGCCAGCCTCTGTTACGCTCCACTGCTGGATACACTGCTGAGTTCTTGAGGATTGTACAGTTTTTCTGATATGTCAAATTCCTTAGAATAGAAAAACATTCTTCCCCACTATCGTCACCATTATAAATAGTCAAGTTGGGAACAATGAGGAAAACTCAAGGCTTCTTGAGTGCAAGATCTATTTTCATTGCTATATTTTTATTTTAGAAGGCCAGATTAAATGGAGCAAGTGCTTGTCTTCTCTACTAAGGCCCATTGCTTTTACCTGTGGAAGTTTTAAAAGAATCATTCTTTGATATGTTCACACATCTTTCAGATTAGGTTCCTCAGACAGAGAGCAAAGTTTATAAAATACCAAGAGAAGCTCAACAGTTTAGCTATTAACTATATGTAACATACAGAACTTCCTAAGAAACAAAATATTTCTTTGATGCATCAATGCACAAGTATAGTGTAGTGGCAGTTACTCTTCCTACCAACATCTGAGCCATGGTGGTGCAGTGGTTAGAATGCAGTACTGCAGGCTACTTCGGCTGACTGCCGGCTGCCTGCAATTTGGAAGTTTGATCCTGACCAGCTCAAGGTTGATTCAGCCTTCCATCCTTCCGAGGTCAGTAAAATGAGGACCCAGATTGTTGGGGGCAATATGCTGACTCTGTAAACCACTGTGAAGCAGTATATAAGTCTAAGTGCTATTGCTACTATGCTCACACTCCCTTACTGTTTTATAAAATATATGTATAGACATCATCATCATCATCATCATCATCATAATACTATCAAACAAGGAAAAGTAGTGAAAACTGAAGGAATCAAGATGCCCCACGAAAATAACATTAAGAGTCTGGATGAGGAAAAGTACTACAAATACTTGGGTATCCTTCAAGCTGACAACATCAAGCACACTGAAGTCAAGAAAAAGATTAGAGGTGAATACATCAAGAGAGTGAAAAAGATCTTAAAGTCCAAACTTAATGGAGGAAATACCATAAAGGCAATCAACACCTGGGCAATCCCAGTCATTAGGTACACAGCTGGAATAGTGGACTGGACTCAAGCAGAACTAAAAGCAATGGATAGGCAGACCAGAAAAATAATGACAATGAATCATGCCCTTCATCCACGCAGTGACATTGATAGACTTTATCTACCAAGGCAAATAGGTGGGAATGGAATGCTACAAGTACATCAGATGGTTGAAGAAGAAAAAATGGCTTTGGAAGAATATCTGAAGAACAATGATGAAGATGCACTGAAATTAGTATATCAGGAAGGCTTACTAACTACTGGAGAGACCAAACTGGCATACAAGAAAGACCAAATGAAGAACAGAATAGAGGCATGGGAAGACAAAGCAATACATGGCCAATACATGAAAAAAATAGCTGGGAAAGCAGATAATAATAAAACCTGGCAATGGCTAAGAGCAGGAAAATTGAAGAAAGAGACCGAGGGACTAATTCTAGCTGCACAAGACCAAGCCTTAAGGACAAATGCATACAAAGTCAAAATTGAGAAGACAGCAACAGACAGTAAGTGCAGCCTATGCAAAGAAGCTGAAGAAACAATGGACCACTTGGTAAGCTGTTGCAAGAAGATTGCACAGACTGATTACAAGCAGCGGCATGACAAAGTAGCAACAATGGTGCATTGGAAGATCTGCAAAAAATATCATTTGCCTGTAAGCAAAAACTGGTGGGATCATAAAATAGAGAAAGTCATAGAAAATGATAAAATTAAACTGCTTCAGAATTCAAACAGACAAGCACCTGCAACATAACACCCCAGACTTAACAATTGTCGATAAGAAAGACAAAAACGTCTGGATAGTGGATGTGGCAGTGCCTGGAGACAGCAGAATAGACGAGAAAGAACTGAAGAAAGTAACAAAATACAAAGATCTTCAAATAGAAATAGAAAGACTGTGGCAAAAGCAAGCAAGGGTAGTACCAATAGTCATAGGCTCCTTGGGTGCAATCCCAAAACAACTGGAGCACCACTTGAACACAATTGGCATTGACAAATTCGCTATTAGTCAATTGCAAAAGGCGGCCTTATTAGGAACTGCTTCCATCCTGCAACGATATCTGTAATACCATCAAACAGGTCCCAGGTCCTGAGTAAGGACTCGATAAGTAGACAAAATGCCAAATCCAGTCTGAACATCTGGCTGACTGTGCGATGATCCATAATAATAATATAAAAAGTTGGAAGAGACCTTGGAGGTCATCTAGTCCAACCCCCTGCTCAAGTAAGAAACCCTATATCATTTCAGACAAATGGCTGTCCAGTCTCTTCTTAAAAACTTCCAATGTTGGAGCATTCACTGCTTCTGGAGGCAGGTTGTTCCTCTGGTTTATTTTTCCAACTCTCAGGAAGTTTCTTCTTAGTTCTAGGTTGCTTCTCTCCTTGATTAGTTTCCATCCATTGCTTCTTGTCCTGCCTTCAGGTGCTTTGGAGAATAGCTTGATTCCCTCTTCTTTGTGGCAACCCCTGAAATAGTGGAATACTGCTATCATGTCACCTCTATTTCTTCTTTTCTTTGGACTAGCCAAACCCAATTCCAGCAACCGTTCCTTATATGTTTTACTTTTAGCCTCCAGTCCCCTAATCATCTTTGTTGCTCTTCTCTGTACTCTTTCTAGAGTCTCAACATCTTTTTTACATCACGGTGACCAAAACTGGATTCAGTATTCCAAGTCTGGCCTTACCAAGGCATTGTAAAGTGGTATTAATACTTCAGGTAATCTTGATTCTATCCCTCTGTTAATGCAGCCTAGCACTGTGTTGGCTTTTTGGCAGTTGCAGCACATTGCTGGTTCATATTTAAGTGATTGTCCACCAGGCTCCAAGATCCCTCTCACAGTTACTACTATTGAGCAAGGTACCACCTATACTATACCTGTACATCTGGTTTTTCTTGCCTAAATGTAGAACCTTACTTTTTTCACCATTGAATTTCATTTTGTTAGATAGTGCCCAGTGTTCAAGTCTGTCCAGATCCTCCTGTATCTTAGGCCTATCTTCTGGAGTGTTAGCTATTCCCGCCAGCTTGGTGTTGTCTGCAAATTTGATGAGTTCCCCATCTATCCCTCATCCAAATTGTTGATGAAGATGTTGAAGAGCACTGGGCCCAGAACAGAACCCTGGGGCACCCCACTACACACTTCCCTCCATGTAGAGGACCACAAGCTGAGTACGGCTGGTCAGCCAGCTACGATTCCATTTCAGGGTGATGCTCTCTAACCCACATTTTTTCATCTTATCAAGTAGTAGGTTGTGATCTACTTTATCAAATGCCTTACTGAAGTCCAAGTAAATTATATCCACAGCATTCCTCTGGTCCATTAATTTTGTAACTTGGTTAAAGAATGCAATAAGATTTGTCTGGCATGATCTATTTTTGACAAATCCTTGTTGGCTTTTAGTAATGACTTTGTTTGCCTCTAGATGTTCGCTGATTCATTGTTTGATTATCTTTTCCAGAATATTCCCAGGAATTGAGGTCAGGCTGATAGGTCTGTAGTTTCCCTTTTTTCCCCTTTTTTGAAGATGGGAACTACATCAGCTCTTTTCCAGTCCTCTGGTAGTTCCCCAGTGCTCCAAGATCTTTGAAAAATATAGTTCAGTGGTTCTGAGATCACATCTGCCAGTTTCTTGATAAACTTGGGTTATAATCCATCTGGTCCTGTTGATTTGAACTCATCTAGGCTGGACATTTCAGATTTATTTCTGAAACAACAAAGGGGTTAAAATTTGAGCCTCATTAAAAGACTTAAAGAAAGAATATCACTGTCTAGTTATAATTTCAAAGGTAAAAGCAACCTACAACTAAGAGAAATTTCCTGACAGTGAGAACAATTAATTAGTGTAATGACTTGTCTCCAGAAGTTGTGGGTGCCCCAACACTGGAAGTTTTTTAAAAAAAACATTGGACAACCATTTGTCTGAATAGTATAGGGCTTTCTGTGAGCAGGGGATTGGACTAGAACAGAAGTGTCAAATTGCCGGGTTGGATTCATCATAGCAAAACTGCACCCACTCCATTGCCAGCAATGGCAAAAATGTCACGATACGTCTCGACACGTCACGTAACATTACGAGTTTGACACACCTGGACTAGAAGATCTACAAGGTCCCTTCCAAATGTTATTCTATTATTGGTTTCACTATGGTTAGTGAGTTGAAGGGTAACACATCCAATGTCATAAAAGCTGCATATTTTCCAAAGAAATTTCTTTCTGTTAAGCCACACACCTCTGCAATTGGTCAAAAGAGAGGCATTTAGTTTATTTCTAGTTTCTCTGTAAATATCCCCTTTTTGGACATAAGCTTCTTAGCCTTGATTTTGAATCTGATCAACTGAATATTTGAACATCATTTGTGAACATCATTTCCTATTATAGATTCTAGTTACAGGGAAGGGAATATGGACTTTAAGTGTAGCGTGAGAAAAATATATAAATTTTGAATCATGCATTCCTGATTCAAACTGCATTCCTACTATGCTGCTTTTAGCTATGAAAACAAGATATGTAAGCAGTTAAATCTAACTGGGCATATTTTTTCTTCGATATGTTATAGTATTTTGGAATGATGTGGTGATGTGGTATGGGTTGCAGAGGATCAGATTCCAAACTGTGAAAGATTTAAAAATATCCAAACTACTTTTCATACAAGAAAAGGAAAAAAATGCTAGAATTCATAATTGCATTGTCATAATTTGTTTGCCTAATAAAGTTGTGTGAACCAACTACTGTATGATGAACCTTAAAAAACAAAGTATAGTTCAACTGACTTTGACTGTGTGATCAGTGGACCCAACCAATGTTTTTCATCCCACGACTCCCATATTATAACTGCTGACTTGAAGTTAGTTTTGTTTAGAGGTGCCTTTGTTAAGGAGTGGAAGAGCAGTAGTGGGATTCAAATATGTGAACAACCGGTTCTCTGTGTGGATGCTGCTTCCAGAAGTCCATTCTGGGCCTGGGCAACAAAAAATTAGCTACCAGTTCTGCCGAACTGGTGCGAACTGACTGAATGCCACCACTGTGGAAGAACTATAATTGCTAATTATTGTAGCCCTACATATCTTAGTTAATATTAATCAGCAAAGAAAATATTTCTTAAGGGCCAAACAAGTATTACTTGGGATACTAGAATTTGTAGACCAACACATCTGTAGTGAGTCAGACTGAGGAAGGCTATAGAAAAAGAAAACAAAGCAGGTGACAACATATGAGAATCCAGATGTTGTTAAAAGTAACTTTCAGAAATTCAATCAGTCCTGATGGGAATATTAAGATCATCTGGAACATCACTCATCTTCCATCCTTGGAGTAAGAAATACCACAGAACCTACATCTAAGTCAGTGTTTCCCAAACTTGACAATTTTAAGGCATGTGGACTTCAACTCCCAGAATTCCACAGCCAGCGTTGCTGGCTGTGGAATTCTGGGAGTTGAAGTCCTCATGCCTTAAAATTGTCAAGTTTGGGAAACACTGAAATTCTAAGTAAACATACATCATGCTTTTCAAATGTTATGTTTGTTCTTTCTTAAAGATATTTTCAGGATACCGATGAAAACCAATTCTAAAATTTTCTCTCTGATGCAGAGAAAAGTACTGTATTATATAGTTCAGTATAGCACTGAAGTGAATAAATCCTTGGCATATCTTAGCTAAATTATGGGTGTAAATTTACAACTTTTCTGACTTTTAATGACAGCAATAATAATATTCAATTTCTACAACCTTTTATTTTGCATGATTCACAAATATTATTTTCCCTTAATTTTAGATAATGTTTAATGTTTCCAATAGATACACACATAGTCATTCACATTCTGTTTTTTTTAAGGCTGAACCATATTAGACTGCTGTGTTTTCAGAAAGAATAATTTTAGGAATTCAAAGATCTAGGCTTGATATTCAGGAAGATCATTCAAGATTGATCAAGCTATATCAGCCTCCATTATCATCCTGCAATCCTTGTGCTACATACAAAATCATTATATGTATGTATGTATGTATATAGAAGCCTTGGCTCATAAAGAAGAAATTTGCCTACAATAAAGACAAAGAAATAATCATTGCTGAAGACAGGGATCTGTGATACAAAATCTATTCTGAGATGTGTGTGAGTGAGAGAGAGAGAGAGAGAGAGAGAGTGATGGAGGGAGGGAGTTCAGTGAGCAAGTGAAACAATCTACTAAATAGTTCACAAAGTACTTTTAGCTTTTCTTGACTATTAAGTCCAGCTTCTGGCAGTTTATAAATATATTTTCACTCACCCTGCAATGCTATGGTAGATTCTCCAGAGGTTTTCCATCCCAAACTGGATGTGACACCTGAAATCTAAAAAGACAGCAAGTTGACAATCTGAGGCTGGAAGCCATTGGTTGTTTCCTCCTTTTTTTTTTTTTTTGCCTGTTGTGTAGAAGATGGCTGAGACAGACTGTAACCTAGTTTTCTAAATATCGCTTGCTTCTGTAATCAAAAGCTGGCATTCTTTGGTTAAGGTTTTTTTTTATTATTGCTGCTGTTGAAAACAACAGCCTGAAAAATATTGTCTCTTGTTTCACCTAAGTCTAATTTCTTCTCTGGAGCAACTAAAGTAGGAATAGAAACATACTAGAAAACTACTTTCCAGGAACAGCTGAAGAATCGCTTCTTAATGAGATGGGTGACAAATAAATTTAATCAATACAATAAATTATTTCTTAATATGGATCAATTTCCTTCAGTTTTCAGTCTGATTTTTCCAAACAAGTGGAATCATAGATAACAACCTCAAGGATGCATATTTAAAAAGCATAATATTTAGAACCACAGAGAGCCATCTTCATTTGGCTAAAGCCAGTGATGGGATTCAACTGGTTTACACCACTTCGGCAGAACCAGTAGCTAATTTTTTGTTGCCCAGGCCCAGAATGGACTTCCGGAAGCAGCATCCACAGGAAACTGGTTGTTCACATATTTGAATCCCACCACTGGCTAAAGCTATGTGTTCCAGCCTCTGCAACTTTAAGCTGTGTAAGCCTAAACTCCCAGAAACTGGGTTATTAATATAGCATGAACTCTGTCTTTGCAACATGGCTAAAAACAGCAATGAGTGGGTTTGCTTGGTAATGCACAGGTTAGGAAATAATCATAGATTGTTTGGGGGAGTTATTTCAAACAATGGTGGTTTTTCTGAAGCAACAATGGCTTAATGTGATACACTGACAGAGACATAAAGCTGGTTTGTCTTTTCTTCAACAGGCTCTGCTTGTTCTCCATCTCCCTGTAATTTTTCTGAGTCCTAGTTTATGAGAAAAATGAAAAAACATATCATACAGTTTTCTGTATGTTATATATCATTCACAATCTTTTCTCCTATTTTTCCTCTTAATTATGTCTGTGTATTGCTTAGCCTTCCTCCTTGATGTAAACAAACACATCTTTAACCTGTTATGTCCATGAACCGGTGTATTTTTTCTTATTATGTTATTTCTTTTATTCAATGGTAGCAAGTCAGGACTTTCCTTTGTAGAAGCCATTCTTATTATTTTTTAACAAGTCTTCTTTATGATTTGTTTAATTAAATACTGTGCATGGTCACACCTTGAACACTGTACCTTTATTTCTTATTTCCTCAAGCAAACTATGTTGGTTAATTGTTATTTTATAAATATGATGCATAGGCAGATGATATGTAGGAAAACTGGATTGGAAGTAGATGACTATAATTTTAAAATTGAAGAAACATCACTAATTTAATGATACTACTCCAGAAGTAATGTCCATGGGTGATAGTGCACCTGGATGCATAGTGACTTTGGGCCAGTCAATCTCTTTCAGCCCAACCTACCTCATAAGGTTGTTGTTGTGGGGAAGATAAGAGGAGGAAAATAATTCAGACTTGAGTTATTTTTAAAAATAATAAAGGATACAAATATAAAAAATAAGCCAATAAATGCAAGAAATCTGCAAACTCCAGTAATAAAGTCAAAAAGCATAGTGGAAAAAATTGGACTAAAGCTAGATATAACAGTTAAATGTATTCGAACTATTTACTCCAGGTACAGCAACTAACCTCAGAATTGATAATGAAAACATCAAAGTGGTCAATCATTTGTGCCTTTTATGATCAACCATCAACAGTAAAGGAAGAAGCAGTGGGAAAAAAACCATGCTGCAAACCAGCACTTACTGAAACAATCATGAACACCTTGGAAAAGATATTCTGATGCTGTCTTTTATCCATAACTATAAAGATCAGAATTGTGCAATAATATTCCCTGTTACGTAGCATGAGAGCAAAAGTTGGATTTTATTTATAGGAATAATAATAATAATAATAATAATAATAATAATAATCCAAACTCAATGGAGGAAATACCATAAAGGCAATCAACACCTGGGCAATCCCAGTCATTAGGTACACAGCTGGAATAGTGGACTGGACTCAAGCAGAACTAAAAGCAATGGATAGGCAGACCAGAAAAATAATGACAAGGAATCATGCCCTTCATCCACGCAGTGACATTGATAGACTTTATCTACCAAGGCAAATAGGTGGGCGTGGAATGCTACAAGTACATCAGATGGTGGAAGAAGAAAAAATGGCTTTGGAAGAATATCTGAAGAACAATGATGAAGATGCACTGAAATTAGTATATCAGGAAGGCTTACTAACTACTGGAGAGACCAAACTGGCCTACAAGAAAGACCAAATGAAGAACAGAATAGAGGCATGGGAAGACAAAGCACTACATGGCAAATACATGAAAAAAAATAGCTGGGAAAGCAGATAATAATAAAACCTGGCAATGGCTAAGAGCAGGAAAATTGAAGAAAGAGACCGAGGGACTAATTCTGGCTGCACAAGACCAAGCCTTAAGGACAAATGCATACAAAGTCAAAATTGAGAAGACAGCAACAGACAGTAAGTGCCCCTATGCAAAGAAGCTGAAGAAACAGTGGACCACTTGGTAAGCTGTTGCAAGAAGATTGCACAGACTGATTACAAGCAGCGGCATGACAAAGTAGCAACAATGGGGCATTGGAAGATCTGCAAAAAATATCATTTGCCTGTAAGCAAAAACTGGTGGGATCATAAAATAGAGAAAGTCATAGAAAATGATAAAATTAAACTGCTCTGGGACTTCAGAATTCACACAGACAAGCACCTGCAACATACCACCCCAGACTTAACAATTGTTGATAAGAAAGACAAAAAAGTCTGGATAGTGGACGTGGCAGTGCCTGGAGATAGCAGAATAGAAGAGAAAGAACTGGAGAAGATAACAAAATACAAAGACCTACAAATAGAAATAGAAAGACTGTTGCAAAAGCAAGCAAGGGTAGTACCAATAGTAATAGGCTCCTTGGGTGCAATCCCAAAACAACTAGAGCACCACTTGAACACCATTGGCATTGACAAATTCGCTATTAGTCAATTGCAAAAGGCGGCCTTACTAGGAACTGCTTCCATCCTGCGACGATATCTGTAATACCATCAAACATCCACATTGCCTATCCCAGGTCCTGGGTAAGGACTCGATAGGTAGACAAAATGCCAAATCCAGTCTGAACATCTGGCTGACTGTGCGATGATCGATAATAATAATAATAATAATAATAATAATAATAATAATAATAATAATAATAATAATAATAATAATAATAATAATAATAATAATAAAGTTGGAAGGGACCTTGAAGGTCATCTACTCCAACCCCTGCTCAGGCAGGAAACCCTATACCATTTCAGACAAATGGTTGTCCAATCTGTTCTTAAAAACTTCCAGTGTTGGAGCATTCATAGCTTCTGGAGGCAGGTTGTTCCACTGATTAATTCTAACTGTCAGGAAATTTCTTCTTAGTTCTAGGTTGATTCTCTCTTTGATCAGTTTCCATCCATTGCTTCTTTATTGTCTTGCCTTCAGACTATTGATACTTTTGAACAAAAGTATGGACAAATGGACAAAATCTATCTGGGAATTGGTAAGGATCAACAACAATTTTATGGCCCATTATCAATTCGTGAGGTAAAATAAGAGCCACTGTATTCTACAGATTCTAACATCTAAGCATCACTCTTTAAAAATATAAGCCTTGGAAATCAACGTAAAAAAATCATCCAAGGGGTACTTTATTTCACGTTTCCACTTTTATATTCATATATTTTATAAGGTTTGCAGCAACAGATATTAATGCTACCCTTACTCCTTTGGTGCCTTGCACAATCAGCAGAAATACACTAACCCCTGCATTTAAAAATGATTAATTTAAATTCATAGCTTGTGCACCTGTTTCAGAGAACTAAGTAGGCCACTGACAAGCATGTTTAACATGTCAACGTCTCATTCAATGAACACAGGAATGAAGTACAGAAATGAAATTTGTCATTTGGAGTTATTTTTTTAAAAAATGAAAAGATGAATAAGACAACTACTTTCTCTCATATAGAGGCATCTTGTATCACTCTATAACTTTTTCTGACAGAATAAAACAAGAGAGCCCTATTTTAAGTCCTTACTATTTGTAACATACTTGCTTTAATGCATTTAAAATAGATAAGCATCATTTGGTACAAATTAAGTAAAGAGGCTATTATTTGCAATAGAAAACCTCACATAACAACTATGTAGTTATACATTTTAATTACAGCTAAACTACATTTGAAGCTGTTGATATTCCTTTAATCGTTCTTTTCATATTTTGGGCCACCTGTTTAGCTGAATCAATTTTACTTTGGGTGATTTAAAAAAAAAATTAACAGAATGATGACCATTTTTAAAGTTACTTTCATTATCAGTTCAGCCAATCGCTACCACTCTTCTTTACCTACCATGTCGTGCAGTGTTTCTCAACCTTGACAATTTTAAGGCATGTGGACTTCAACTCCCAGAATTCCACAGCCAGCAATGCTGGCTGTGGAATTCTGGGAGTTGAAGTCCACATGCCTTAAAATTGTCAAGGTTGAGAAACACTGATTGAGTATACTTTTGGTTGGAGTTCTCCTGGCCTAGGGAGATCATTACTAAATATTGATCTATACTATTTTTATAGCATATCAAAGTCTCCTTTGCGTGGAAAAGCAAAGATAGGAAAGTACGTTGAATTTTTTAAAAGAACAAATATAAGAGGACAGAAATGGAATGAAAATTTGACCAACCTGTTCACTATTATACTGTTTATGCAAGAATAGAAACTATAGAATGATTATATAAATAAAACCATTGTTCTCAGGATTTCATATTATACAGTGAGTATAAAAGCAGGTCTTTGGGGCAGAAATCAATAGCCCAAGCAGAAGAAAAAGCACGAGATCTGGTTATCCAGCTGATCTGGCTTTCTCCATTTAGAAGTGAAATATCCCATACTGTCACCTCAAGAGATGCATCATCTCCCTAACTCTGCTAAGTCTGCAGTCTAAGCCATGCCCTTCTGAGAATACATATCAGATATGTTCACACACAACAGATTCCAGAAAATGAACATTGTGTTGAAACGTGCAGTCATTTCACTCTCACTTAACTGCTTCCACTAATATCACTTTTAAAAAAAACCAAACTGAACTCTCCAAATTTTGGCTTGATTACATGTCAGGGTTATTGCTTGCCTGGGAACAACAAAGCAGGAACCCTGATCCATATTGTTTATGGGCAAACAATATCCTAGCTTAAAGTTAGTGGTAGCTGTAACTGCACTTAGCACTTCCATGTTAAAGTTCTAAGGTACCTTTTATTTCAACTTTGTTCATAAGAAGTAAAAAATAGTGGATCTTAGTAGTATATATGAAATGGTTGTTAGCAATGGTGGGATTCAGCCCGTTCTGACCAGTTTGGCAGATCTGGTAGCTAATTTTTTGTTGCCCAGGCCTAGAATGGACTTCTGGAAGCAGCATCCACACAGAGAACTGGCTGTTCAGATATTTGAATCCCACCACTGGTTGTTAGGGTTCTGATGCTCATCTGGGTGTTGCTTTATATCTTTGTCAATGAGTTGTGGCCTCTCACTGAATCCAGTTAGAATTCAGATTTCATCACATAGGCAGGAAAATTAACATGAGCATTTCACCATGAGCATTCACATTCAAACTGCTTTAGTAAACCTAGGAAACATTTTATTATGGCTAGGTTGCTACATGTTGCTGCCTAAGTCATTACTATATAGAAATATCTTCCCTGGTATAACTAGGAAATTTCATTTGAATACACAGCTGTCAAGTGTTAGGCACCATAGTTGAATAGCACACTATCTATTTCTTAATTATTATTTTTTTAAAATGGACCAAATAAAGCCTGCATAATTACATAGTAACACTTGAATTGTTCAGAACCCACTTCTAACATTTTAAGAAAAAAATGTGCCCAATTAAACAAACTAAGTGTGGGCTGTTAAATGACGGTAGAAGTTTCAAAAAGGATGGAGGAATTTTAAGGAAGAAAGCTTAACGGGAAAAAAGGCTTATTTCTTGCCCTCTTCAAGAGAGTACATAGTGCCACATAAGAAATATACATAGGAAATATACTAGAATATTAATATATGGGTTGCATTGAATTATTGAGATGTTAATTGTTACCCAACCTAATGTCAGAGCTGCCATCACATGCTTGAACTTCACTTTCGCTAGCTGTCAATCTGCCATGAACTATGGGGGGAGGGAGCTGGACGGGAGGAAGTTGAATGCTTAGGGGAAAGTGAAACTAATGAAACCAACTACTCATCATACCTTCTGAAAATACCAGCTCAAGGTCAAAGCTCTGGGAATGGAATGCAGTGGCTCACCAACTAGACCAGTGGTGGCACTCAGAGAAGAGAAGAATCAAGCAGTTTTCATATTTTGCCCATAGAGGAGCAAAACCTGCCTCCTGAATCAGTAGCTGTTTCAGTTTCTTAGATGACTAGAAACCTTAACTCAAACAACAAAAAAATAAAACAACATTGCCCAAACACCTGGAAAAGTGGAATATTCTTCATTCATTAACAGCACTCAAATTCACAACTTAACTTCCATTATGTATTATCCATGTAGAAGAAAGTTCACTAATATTCTAAGAAGCTTCAAATCACTGCAAATTCATAACTAGTAGAGCATAAAACATAGCAGGCCATTCTAAATCTTTTCAGTAAAACAAACTCTTCATTTATAGGGCGTCAAGTTACTAACACATTTTTTTTATTGAAAATTTTTAAAAGTTTTTACAAATAAGGAGAAAAAAAAAATAAAAAACAAAAAACAACCCTACCCAACCACCCCAACCCTCCCAGTCCATCCCCCCCACCTTCCCAGAGCTGAATATAGGCTTGATTAAAATTTAAAAAAATTAAAAAAAAATAAAAAATATAAACCATTAATATATCTAAATACATTACCTAAGCTTATAAGATAATTAACAATAATATATATGTAAAAACAAAACAAAACATAGATATTAAAAAAGAGAAAAAAATTACTTAAAAAGAAAGAGAATAAAAGAGAAAAGAAAGAAGAAAAGATATATATATATAAAAAAGAAGTAAAATAAGATGAGATGAAAATAAAAAATATAAGAAAAGAGAAGAAAAAAATACAATCTATAAAATATTAAAATTTATATATAGGTTATTGAAAAACTAAGTAATATTTTTTATATCCAACTTATGTTGTATAAAATCTATCCATTTTCCCATACCGCAAAAAACTTCTCTTGCGATTGATCCTTTAAAAAAGCCGAAATCTTTGCCATTTCCGCCAAATAAGAAACTTTAAAAAATCATTCTTGCAAGGTAGGCAAAGATTCCTTCTTCCAGTATTGCCCTACTAACAACCTTGCGGCTGTGATTAAATTTAACATCAGTATAACCTCCTTAACATCACAATCAGTAACAATACCCAACAAAAACAATTATGGGGTAAATTTTACCCTCCTTCTAAAAATTCTTTGAATATTCCACCATATCTTAATCCAAAAAGCTTTTATATTTTTACACGACCACCAAATATGATAATAAGTAGCATCCAAACAACCACATCTCCAACATTTAGGCTGTAAGTCAGGATACATGCGAGACATTTTTTTGTGGATCAAGGTGCCACCTATAAAACATTTTGTAAAAATTCTCCCTTAAGTTCTGGGCTTGTGTAAATTTAACATTCCTCACCCAGATGGTTTCCCAAGTGTCTAGTAGAACTGGTTCACCCAAATTTTGTGCCCATTTAATCATACATTCTTTAATTAGTTCTGGTTCTGAATCCAGTTCTACTAGCACCCCATAGATTTTCTTAATATGAGTTCGTCTTTGGTCTTTTACTTGTTTAAAAAGATT
Source organism: Crotalus tigris (assembly GCF_016545835.1). Classification (NCBI taxonomy): domain Eukaryota; kingdom Metazoa; phylum Chordata; class Lepidosauria; order Squamata; family Viperidae; genus Crotalus; species Crotalus tigris. The sequence goes on along the minus strand of NW_024096465.1, from coordinate 726,158 downwards.
TTCATCTTCTCTAAGCAAACCCATATTACGATCTATCTTCCATCTATCCACTATTTGTCTATACTGAAACCATGAATATGTAATATTTTCATGTGCTAAATTTTCCAAAGATTTTAAGTGCCAATTTTTACCATCCCATCTGAGTAATTGTACATAAGAAACACTATCCATCTTAACTCCTCTCCTTATCCCCTCTATCGCATGCCAAGGTATAGCCCATAATGGTATTTTAAAATCACTTTTATAATATTTCCTCCAAACCCGAAGTAAAGAAATCCTTATAATATGAGATTTAAAAACCCGGTCCACTTTTTTATTAAAAATTAAATAGGCATGCCATCCAAAAAGTAAATCCCAACCCTCCAAATGGAGTATTTCTACATTTGTTAAATTAACCCAGTCACTAAGTAATGTTAAAGCCACAGCATCATAATACAATTTCAAATTTGGTACCTTGAGTCCACCTCTCTCACGAATATCTTGCATAATTTTAAGCTTTACTCTTGGTTTTTTCCCTGCCCAAATAAATTTATTGATACCTTTCTGCCATTCATTTAAGTTAACCTCATTCTTTAGGATAGGTATCATTTGAAATAAAAAGAGAAACTTTGGCAAGACATTCATTTTAATCACCGCAATTCTTCCCATAAGGGATAATTGCAACTTCTCCCAATTTTTCAAGTCTCTTTGTACCCTGACCCACAACCTTTCATAATTATTTTTATACAACTTTGCGTTAGAAACAGATAAAGTGACCCCCAAATATTTTATCTTATCAACAACTTCAAAATCTGTCAAGTTAACCAAAGTCTGCTTATCCAAATTAGTCATATTTTGGGGTAATATTTTAGTCTTATTATTATTAATTTTAAATCTCGAAACCCGTCCATATTGATAAATCAATTGTAACAACTCTACTACAGAATAGGTAGGTTGAGACAAGGTAACCACCAAGTCATCTGCAAAAGCTCTTAGTTTATATTTTTTTTTATTAACTTCTATTCCTTTTATTTCCTGGGATTCTCGAACTTTAATCAGCAGAATTTCCAAAGTTAAAACAAACACTAGTGGTGACAATGGACATCCCTGTCTTGTCCCTTTTTCTATTGTGAAAACCTCTGACAAGCCCCCGTTAACTATAAGTTGTGCCGTTTGTTTTTGATATATAGCACCAAGAGCTTGTAAAAATTTTTCTCCAAAATTCATATCCTCAATTAATCTTAACATAAACTGCCAATTCAATTGGTCAAAGGCTTTTGTTACTAACACATTTTTACATAAAGTTGTTTTTTAGAATTTCGTCCATATATGCTTCTCATCCAGAAAGTGTGAAACTCTTTTAAGTAATTCCATGTCTTGTACACCAAAGGCAAAGGGGAGGGTTTCTTAAAAATACCGAAATATTTACATTTCATTGCCATGAACACTACATGGATGTGTCCATGTATTCCCTTCTTTCAGCTCAAAGAAGTGTTTATCTTACATTTATGTCACATATAATAAATATTACAAAGTGCACTTTAGCTTTTCTAAAACCCTTTGAATATTTTGCATCAAATGCAACCTTTTGAAATATCATGAAAAAGAAATAGATTCTAGATTAAAGCATATGTAATAAAATAGGCCTTAGTGTAGTAGATTTCCTATTTAATGGACATCATCTGATGAAACTGAATTTTGCCTGAATTTTAGACAATAACCACTTTCACTTAAACAATGTAGCTTGGGATGGTAAGAATATCTACAAAACAGCAGCCCAACCAAATGCAACTCTTTATTCCTCTGGAAGTAAGTTGCATGTGGGTTTCATTTCTTAGAAGTATGTCCCATTTTTAACAGCTCCAGTTGCAGTATCAGCACTGTGGACACAGTTATCTTTCCACCTTCTTCCATGATCCCCAATACAGTATTAAGAAGCACAAGTCTGAGTCCACAGGTGTTTTATTGGATATTTGGTTTCATTAGAAATTATATATAAATTTCAGGCCTAAGTGGTCTTACTTAAATTCTTAGCCATTTAGAGTCTTAGGTCCAAAGAAAATGAAGATCAGTTTCATAAGATCATATATTAATTTGTTGTGTAATTCAGTTGGTCTCAACTTTTTCTTCACCCCCCTTTAAATATCTTTTGTGGCCACAGATCATGGCCACGGACCTCCCCCCCCCCAAGACTTAACTCAAAATTTAAATCATAACATTTCTTCAAGCCTTTATTACGACATCATGACCTGTCAGTGGTCTGTAGATGACAGGTTGAGAACCACTGGTGTAATTAATAGTACTTCTGATTTTCAATTTTAGAACAAAAGTATGTGATTCCTCTGTTGTACTTAATTAATGTTGCTTGTGACTTGGATATTATACTTTTTCTCATCTGTCAACAGTCAATGAAATTGGCCAAGCACAGTTATATGTAATGATACAACGCATCAATAGAAATTCTCAAGTTTTTTATTTCATATTTTTGAAAAAGGATAATAACCAGGAACAATGCTGAAGTTGATGTCAGTAGAATGTAAAAGTTTTAAAGTCAATTGGTACAGAATGCTCTTTGAAAGAAAGCAGAAATATCACTCTCTAAATAAACCTGATAGCAATGACAGTATATAGTAGGATCCTATTTTGGAATAGGAGAAGAAGTAGAATGTATTTTTAAAAAGATGAAAATTAAGTGAAAACAGAAATGGATCACAACCCTTAAATGTTTGTGTGGTTTTGTTTTGTTTTGTTTAAAAAAAATTAATATGTCACTTTTTGTTAAAAGAACTATCTAAACCATTTGCATAAAACATATCTTTAGTATATTAAAAATGTACAAGTATGCATTTTTAAAAATTACCCATAAGATTTCTTATACCAATTTGATAATCATAGGGCAAATTATATCAATTTCAGAATGAATAAAATTGTCAGGCTTCAAACAATAATTGAAACATAGACCTATTATATAAAAGCTACCTCTTTATGCCAATGGCTGCCCACATCAGAAGCTAACCCTGATTACAATGTTCACGTCTTCCTCAATTCGTCTTCCTCAGCAACGATTTCATTATTAAAATGTGACTGTTTCTTGCAAATCAAACATAACATAGGCACAAACATAACATAGGCACCTCTCTGTATGTAGTCAATACTTTTTCTGACATTTGTAACAACATTAAAAGAATTGTCATGACTATTCAAAGTTCACCATTTCAATAGCTTGGAAAGTGGGGGACAGGTTTTCTTTTAAGAAAGAGAGAGAGGAGTCAAACATGGAAACAAACCTTTACCATTCTTAAAAATCTAAAAAAAATTGCCATAAGTGGAGTATTAAAACAAGGAACTATTTCTGCTTGAATTTATAGTATCTATGTCACTGAAAGGAGCGAAAAACACAAGCAAGAGATTTCTGTTTTATTATTTTAAACATTAAATTATATAAATTCTCTTTTTGCTTTTTTTGCAGGGAAAGGGAATGATAAATTCTGCTTTCAATTTGAAATTCATAATTTAACCACTTTTGTATGGTAATATGAACAAATATTCAGTGATATAAAACTTCTATTTTTTGTTTTATCTTAGTATTTTTATTATAAGCAGACCATCATTTTACATCTTAAAAATGCAGTTACTATCATTTTTTTTTTTTTACTGAAATCAGAGGGGTAGTAGTTTCAGATAAAACCTGAAACATTGGTCAGATGTATCAAAAATAGGTGTCATTACTATAGACACAAACACACTATACAGAGATTTAACTCATGTATTTTGGGGGGAAACCCCTGCAGTCTATACAGCAAGAGTTGGTTTTAATAAACTTTGATCCAGTTGCCATGATTTAACCTTTTAAGATACTGAATCTTATTCAACTTCTGTTGATACTGTAATCCGGTAGCTTTTCAAATCTATCTATCTATCTATCTATCTATCTATCTATCTATCTATCTATCTATCTATCTATCTATCTATCTATCTACCTATTCCCCCCCCCATCTCATTTCAAAGCGACTCTGGGCAGTTTACAGCAAAAAAACATTAAAATCATCAGAGATAAATTAATAGTTATAATGAAAACAGGTGATGTGCTCCTACAGAAATTGGGGATAGCAAGTACAAAAGAAATGTTACTTTAAAAAAATATTCACAGTTCTCACAGAATATGACAGATTCACCATTTAGCAGACATCTGTTTTGCACTTTGATGATGGAAATATAGAAAAAAATATTTTTGATTCCCTTGCCTTCTACTTGCAGAAAATTTGAAAGAATGATTCAAACTAAGGCTATCCTCATGCCACTGGGGGTTCTTAGAAGATGTGTCTATGTTTAACACTATGACCACCATCCCTTTCATGGGACTTGGTGCCATCAAATAAGTCCAATGTGTCCAGATGTACAGATATCTAGTATTGCTGAATCCAGAGGGAGACATCTGGAATCCTGGGTCCTCTGAATTGCAGTAATAGTCCCTACTTTTTAAACAGAAACTGAAGTGAAGCAGAACCAATAGAAAAATAAGATTTTTTCCAAGTTTTTAGGTTCTTGGAGTCATTCATTATTGACAATAACAGGGAAAGTTATGTCTAGCAGCATGGGCATTCATGGAGGATAGCAAAAGAGTACTTGACATATGGTATTGCACCATGACACAAATTATGTGACTTAGATACTTATGTTATATGCCATGATCTTATCATACACATAATAGATATATGTAGTAAGCATGATAAGGTCATGATGAACAGTGTGTGTCATCATTTTAACGTTGCGGTTATTTGTTAGGGATGTTGCTGCCTAGCACAGACCATTGGGAAGCTTTCAGTAGTCTTGATGAGGCTTGTCAGAAATGTGGATAAGGCTTTGCAATGTCAACTTACATTCTAGGAAATATCTTATCTAATGTATTTGGCCTTCTGAGTTTATCTGCGGTGACAAATAAGTCAAATAGATTTGCCTCTCCAAAGAATTTCATGTTCCACGTATATAAGAAGCATATTTCCTATTAAATAACATTTCCTTATTTTGTTTTTTAAAAAGTATTGTTGACTTCTGAAGCATTTCCAAGTGCATTAGATTCATTCACAATAAAATGTGACCTAACTGTGGAAAAGTCATTTCCAAAACTTCACTAGATGGAAAGGATCCAAATGATCATTTTACTGATTTCAAGTTTCATGTTATAGTGAGTCACTGGTTTTTGTTATTGCTATTATTGTTTTGTAGCCAAACAAGCAAAGATCAAGACCTGCAAGATAACATTGCTCTTATGCAGAATGTTGATCAAAATTTCAGCATGAGTACATACTAACAAGAAGATGCAAAATATAGAAATATTTTTATAACTGATGAAGAAACAAGATAATTAAAAATTGAATATAGAAATGAAATCATTAAAGGCAAATTCCTAGAAAAAGAAACAGCATCTTTGATACATGAGTTGAGCCAAGATTATGGCTGATTCATTCCAACAGGATTATCCTATGTTTACAGTCAGGCACAGCAACATATGAGGACAATTCGGAAATAAACCTCTGTTTGGTTATCAATGACAGACACTAGCAAATACAGAACTTTTATTATACACATTAGAAAACTACAACATTACATTACTTTTCGACATAATCACCATTCAAATTGAGGAACTTGTCATAACGTCTTACAAGGTTTGAAATTCCTTAGTAGTAGTCACTTGGCACATCCCAATGGAACTGCTTCAAAAGTTCTTGGGTGTGTCTAGCATTATCATGAACCAACACCTCACTAGAAGTGGTGCCATAGAAAATCCTACCAAATGTGAAGGTCCCAAAGAATCTTTGGTTGTGTTAGTGCTAGTGCAATACTGCTAGTGAAGCTCATGGAGTGTGGTTCGACCATCAATTCAGAAGTCTACTGTGAAATGTTACAAAAACTCAGACAAGCCATCCATAACAAGAGTTGGGTATGCTGACCTCCGGTGTGGTTTTGGTTCACGATAATGCTCACCCACGCACCACTAGACACACACAAGAACTTTTGAAGCATTTCCATTGGGATGTTTTCGATCACCATCACCTATAGCCCACCCATCTACTACTAAGGAATTTCAAAACTTGTAAGACATTATGACAAGTGCTTCAATTTGAATGGCAATTATGTCAAAAAGTAATGTAATGTTGTAGTTTTCTAATGTATATAACAAAAGTTTTGTATCTGCAAGTGTCTGTCACTGATAACCAAACAGAGGTTTATTTCCAAATTGCCCTCGTACATCCTTGAGTTGTGCTCCCTCCTAATGTGTGAATTGTATAATCAATTAATCACTAATAAGCACAGATTGGAACAGTAATAAAAAAATCCATTTTGAAACCATGTTGCGTAAGTGAATGAATAGATTTTCTTTAAAAATCCAATGGCAGATAAAGAATGGTTGAAGGCTTGGGTGTTACTGTAAATATGCAGATAAAATTTGCTGTGCCTTCAGTAACAGAAGAGTGTTTCTTTCTTAACACAGTTATGCAAAAATGCCAGCATTTATATTTATATGATAGGGAAGTGATTTCATTTTGCCATGTCTTCCTCTCCCTGTAGCTTTAAAAGTCAGCTGCAAAGACACTTGCTAGAAGTAACACAGTTGTCAAGACTGATTTGTATTTTCACCTATATTCTGCTTTGCTCACAGCTTGACAAAGAAAATGGAGGAGGGGGGTGGAATACAAGGATGGGGGGGGGGCAATTGCATCTAAGCATTGTCTGTTCCCAAGAGAGAGTGCCCAGCCCAAGGACACATCAAGCAGGTCAACTAGTATGGCTTACTGGTTTCCCATAACAAAATGAACAGAAGTGATCGGTGGACATAATGGACTGTGGGAGGCGTACAGGGAAAGGGGGGAATTAACTATGCTAGCTTTTGCATGGGAAATCCAGAGGTTGTTTTGCTTTGTCTGTGCCAGTATGGTTTATTCAGTAAAGTTTATACTCTTGGTAAAATAATGTCTTAGGAGTTTATTTTTCTGGATCCACCAATTGGACAATTGACAACAGTTTATTACTGTATTGACACCACAGAAGATTTGCATGGGGTTAGTTGGGTGGGCCCCATTTTTCTCTTTGCACATGCAAGAAATACCTGTGCAGAAAAGGACTATTTAAATAAAGGAGGCAATTTGTATATGGCAAATTTCTCCATGGGGTCTTCAGGTGACCTCTGAAAAATGCTGGAAAGTTATTTCAGAACATCAAATTCTCAATAATTGAATGGGAAATTTTCAACTGAAACAGAAAATGTCCATGTGGGCTACAGCATAATAAACCCCAACTACATCTCTCTGAGGTTGCCTATGTTCATTTTTAAGGTTTTTGGTTTGGTTTTGTTTTTCAATGCCAGGAGTTTGTCCTGATTCACAACAAATTGAAACTTGGACCAACAAACAAACAGACAAAAGCACTCACCTATGAGCAGGTAGGATTCCATCAATTTTTAAAACAACTGACATTACTACTAATGTAATATACATGTGGATGCATAGAGGAGAATTTAAAAATCTGTGGAATAGCATAAATTGATGGCCTAGATATCAAAAGGAATCCTTAACACCATGTCCTAGATGTGACTCAGAAGGAAGGGTGGAAGAATCAAAAATAGCATCCTCAAGGTCCTACTTTTCCATAGTTCTCCAATCTGTATTTTGAGGTCCTCCACTTCTAAATCCTTGCCAAAGCCTGAGATTTTGAGAAGTACCTGTATCTAACCTCCTGAGCTTGCCAGCACCTGGAATGGCACTGTTCACTGGATCAGGCCAGTGCCTGATACCTGGACCTCATGAACAAGTTTAGCCAATATCTTCTAGGGTGACCTGTTACCATTAATTTCTCTCATACTTCTACACTACTTCCATTGCCACCACAACTCGTCTCTTCTCCTTGCAATTATAAGATATTCAACTGTCTGGCTGCTACCATTCCCAGCAATTTACAACTTTATTTTTTTCTTTCTTTTATCATTTCTCTCCTCCCTTTCTCTTCCTTTTCCTTCTTGTCTCCTTTTCCTGGCTTCTCTCCCCAACAATTTGAGCAATGCTTCACACTATGGAAAATGATCAACAGCCTCTTCCGTGCAGAGGTATGAAAAAGTATGAACATTTTTAATTGGATCCAGTACTACAGAGGAAGACCAAGTGGATCCTAGTGCATATGTAATCTAATCATCCCCAAAGTTACTCCTGTAATTGCTCCCAGCTTTTTCGTATATCAAGATATCTATCAATCTCAGCTATAGAAAAAATAGCATGTTCATTCGGAAATCCAGGAAAGGAACCCATCTCTTTCTATTCATCTCCCATCATCCTGGCCTAGAAAGGTTCATCTCGCTATATAACTTGTTTTATCAGCAGATGGCACCAGTGCAATCAAATTATGGGTTTAATAGGGCTATTTACATACTGCTAAGTTATGCCCTGGAGCTTTAGATGCTGTTTTATTACTGATTGGTTCAATTTATATCCCTCCTTTCTATTCAAATACTCAAAGCTGATGGGGATAGGGATAATGATTGCTGCAGAAAGCTACCATTAGGGTCTAAGAGAGTGAGATGTTAGAAAGAAACCAGAATACAGAATGTATTTTCAGTGAGGAAAATTAATGTCGGTCAAGAAGACATTACTTGGTTCCTTATCTTGCTTTGTGAAGCACCCTCTTTTCAATTAAAAGGAGATCACATGACCGTGGGACAACGCAACCATTATTAACAAGTATTAAAAACTATTTAAAAAAAACAGTTATAGGTGTTATAATAATAGAGAAAAGGATGTTAATAGTAATAAAACCACCTTATTAGTTCACCTGGAATCCCCAGGCCTGAGTAACTTTTTTTTAACTTGATGTAATTCAAAAATATATTTTAGGGACATTTGCTTCCCATCATTTCTATATAATAAATACTTTGTGCAGCTGGTTCATTTTTCTTTTATTTAAAAGTTGTTGGCTTGTTAAACCCAAGCAATCACAATTGTAAACAATTACTTCCCACAATAAGACAAGAATGAATTAAATAGTATTAAAGCACCATAAGCTGCTCATAATTTTTACCAAGATTAAAAAAGAGAGAGAACTTGAAATATATCCATTTCTACTTTTGATTAAAAATATGGCTTATTCTTTTTTTTCCCCATGCTGATGGCAGGAAACGAATAATTGAAATTACATATTCATCAATACTTTTTGTTACAGAAAGCAGAAGATTCTGCTTCATTTAATGCTCTCATCTTCAAAGATTAAATGAGACAGCTCTTTTCATATGTTGGGCAGCCTGATTCAGTGTTGCATAATAAACTTGCATGTTTTAAATCCTTGATATGAAAAAGGTAAATTAAAACCCCAAAAGCATTACCAAAAAGAAAAAGAAAGCTCAACTTCTGTTTATCAAGGTCAAAGTAACTGGTATCTTTTTTTTTTTTTAAAGGAAGCATTTGGCAATGATGTCAGAATGTAAAGATGATTTTTCTGCTCTTAAAACTACATGGCATAAATAAAACAAGAACTCATTATAAATGGAAATCTGAACATAGACAACCAGAATATTCTGAGTGAATGGAATACAAAAATATTTATGTCCCTAATTGCATGCTTCTCTTCAATAGAAAAATACTCTGATTAAACTTTCATCAAAACATAATTCAATAAAATTATCAAAACATAATACATGAATCAAAAGACCATGAGAATACAAAATTTGTTCTTGGCAATTCCAAACTAAAAAGTCATATTGACAGCATCACTTTCTAGCAAATCTACATACTATTAAAGTTGTCATTTTTATAATCTTTATCTGAATAAAACAGTGATCATAAGGCAACATTTGAACCAAGGTACCTCAAATGGGACTAACTTACAGAATGCATCCAAACTCTGGGAATCATGATCCCTGTGGGAATGAAATTTGGGGAGTTGTGGTTGCTTGAGTCTGTTGCTGTGGCTGGTTGCTGCTATGTCATGTGATCCTGATATTTAATGTTCCATGACAGTCTCCCAGCCATTCTCTCAATCCTTGCTCCCTCCCCCACAAAGCAACAGCAGCCACGTATCTGCCAACTGGGGAAGGGAGAGCAAGTGAAGAGAAATGAAGAAAAGGGGAGGGGGAGGGGAGGGGAGAAAGGAAGGAAGGAAGGAAGGAAGGAAGGAAGGAAGGAAGGAAGGAAGGAAGGAAGGAAGGAAGGAAGGAAAAGGGGAAAGGGGAGGGAGGGAGGGAGGGAGGGAGAGAGGGAGGGAGGGAGGAAGAGAGGAAGGAAGGAAGGAAGGAAGGAAGGAAGGAAGGAAGGAAGGAAGGAAGGAAGGAAGGAAGGAAGGAAGGAAGGAAAAGAAAGGGGGAAGGGAAGGGAAGGGAAGGGAATTTTCTTGATCTCCCTGACAGCTTTCCACAAAAACCTAAGTCAGGAGTCACTTTTGGTTCCACTGCTTTTTTCTCTGTTCAGGTAAGGAAATATTTCTGAAATGATAACCCAATGGGGCAGGTGTTGTCTATTTATTCATAAAAGACTCTTGTGAGCATTCTTGTTGTAATGTCCAATTGCCCTTTTAATGGCCAAATATCTAAAAAGATATGAATGTGGAGAAGAAATTTAATAATAGATAAGAGAAGTTCTGACTCTGCAACTGAATACGATAGTATCATTTTGTCAGTAGAATGAATATAAATGATAATACATAAACTTTACCCTTTATCCTGTAATCTAGCATATTGCTAAATAAGAACAAAATAAGATGAACCAAAGAAATACATGTATTTAGATTTTTTAATCACATCAGGTACACTTTCATAAGGATCTCTGCCATGATTACAATCCTTTATGAGTAAGTAGCATTTCAGAAGCACTTCCTTACCTAAACAGAGAAATTATTACTATTTCGGCATAACAATGATTGAATCATTCTAAAAGATTCTATAAATTCCAGGATCAATATAGAACATAGAATAATAGAGTTGGAAGGGACCTTGGAGATGTTCTAGTCCAACCCCCTGCTCAAGCAGGAGACCGTATACCATTTCAGATAAATGATTGTCCAGTCTCTTTTTGAAAAAATCCAGTGGAGCAACCACGACTTCTGAAGGTAAACTGTTCCATTAGTTGATTGCTCTCATATTAGTAAATTTCTCCTTAATTCTAGGTTGCTTCTCTCCTTGGTTAGTTTCCATTCATTGTTTCTCAACTTGCCTTTTTGGCATCGTGCTTTGGAAAATAGTTTGATCCCCTCGTCTTTACAGGACCCCTTCAAATACTGGAGCACTATTATGTCTCCCCTAGTCCTTCTTTCATTAGACTAGACATATCCAATTCATGTAAGTGTTCTTCCTATGTTTTAGCCTCCAGCTCCCTAATCATTCCTGACGAGAAATAACCATAATAAATTTATCAAAGCAGATAGGACTAAAATGGAGGAACTGTTGCTCGGTTGACCTAAAAGGAACCACTCTGATGTATTGCCTCCCCCATCCCCACAAGCATCAACAGGGGCATGCTACAGAACCAGTGATGGGATTCAGCCAGTTTGCACCACTTCGACAGAACCGTTAGCTAATTTTTTGTTGCCCAGGCCCAGAATGACCTTCCGGAAGCAGCACCCACACAGATAACCAGTTGTTCACATATTTGAATCCCACCACTGTACAGATCATGGAATTCTGACTGGTGGGGTCCAGGAGAAGAGCCTTTTCTGCCATGGCTCAATCCCTCTGGAACATCATACCCTTCAAGATGATATCTGCCTCCACTCTCATGGCCTTCCGAAAGAGCCTTAAAACCTGGGCTGGAAAATGGAGGGATTCCATACTAGAGGTTGTGAAATGAGAGAAATGAGAGAAGATTCTACCTCCACACTATCTTAACCATTTTTGTTAATTTTAATGTCAATATATATCATTATTTTTTTGTAGAAAGTTGTAAGCCACCTAGAGTGACCTGATGGTGAGACAGGCATCATATAAACATATTAAATAAATAAAAGATTGAGCTGGGATATCTATTTTGCTTCTTTTTCAGTTAAGAAAACTCAAAAAGATTGTATTGCCTCAGCAGTGTAGATCGGGAATTTCAAGAGTCACCTGAAGAACACAATGGAATTACTCGTAGATGTACATAAATCACTTGAAAGAAGAAGACTAGGCCCTCAATCAACAGACAGAGGAGGAATCTACCACACTGTGGGACAAATGAAGTAATACCATTGAAAAGGCAGTTGTCTTGGATAGGAAACATAAAATCAAACAATTAAGTGCAGTTTCTACTGTGATATACCTAGATACTTCTTGGGACCTGGACTAGCAGTCTGAACAGTTTTGTGACTTCTAGTCAGCCATAAAGCTCCATTCTTATCCATTTTGCAGTGCGTGAACTGTGATGATCTAATTTGTATTTGTTATAATGCTGGCAATTCTTTGCTTGCTTAGCAAGAGAGAGAGAAAATTTAAACTACAAAATTTAAAATCAGGGTAGAAATGAGTTATTAAGTGAAAACAATCATATATATATATGATTATATATATGAATCTTCTCCCCCGGTCTCTTCCCTCCCTGATACAGCTGACAAAGTGAGAAAGAGCCTGTGGCCTAGAGGTTAATACAACTGCTTAACATGCACACAGCCCAGGTTCAAATCTCAGAAGGGTATGTCTGGCTGAAGAGAGTTGAGAAGCTCGAAATAGCTATTCCAGTTCTCCCTTTATTCTTTGTTAGCAATCCAAAAAATTTAGGAAACACAAATGATGTTGCAGTAGTGACTTCTGCCTGTGGATGGCTCTAGATTGAGCTGATACAGGCAAAAGATTTCTTCCTCCCATACTTGGGCTGACAGGGTGCATCAAAAAAACACTCAAGGTAAATCTCCTCCCCCGGTCTCTTCCCTCCCTGATACAGCTGACAAAGTGAGAAAGAGCCTCTGGCCTAGAGGTTAATACAACTGCTTAACATGCACACAGCCCAGGTTCGAATCTCAGAAGGGTATGTCTGGCTGAAGAGAGTTAAGAAGCTCGAAATAGTTATTCCAGTTCTCCCTTTATTCTTTGTAAGCAATCCAAAACATTTAGGATATATATATATATTAAAATAAATAAATAGTGATCACCAAGAGAATAAATGAAAAAACATTAAATAAAACTGCTTTTATTAAACAACCACTGCTTTTAACCCTGACAATGTCAGAAGCTTCCGACAAAAGCTAGGTTTTATTAAATGTTTTTTCATTTATTCTCTTGGTGATTGCTATTTATTTATTTTATAACATGAATATACCCAGGAGTCGAATTTTTACCCATATTACATATTATTATATTATTACATATTATATATATATGGGTGGTACTTGTCCAGGTGTCATGCAGCTCAGCACTTCCCCCTTCGCCCCCCAACTTAGTGCTCTCTGTGCCAACTATCCCTTGCTGTCCTGTCTGTTGCTGGCGGTTATCACCCCTATCCAAGGCGAATCCCCTATATTCCATCAGGGAAGCCTCCAGTTGCGGGCGCAAGTATCCCCCGTCTGTGGTCTTCTGCTCACCCATAGGGCGAGGGAGGGAACATCTCCCTCTCTTTTATGGCACAAGTGAATCACCACCCTACATCCTCTTCTTCTCTGTATAGATCGCTCCTCTTTGTTGGTAAAGGCAACACTGGGCTCAGAAATCCCATCGCCAACTCCCCCAGATCTCCTACTGACGCAATCGGCCTCACTCCTCCACCCAGAGGGCAAGGATTTACTAGGATGTTGTCAGAAAACACACGAATCTCTTGTGCCTGTCCCTGTGCCCAGATTGACAGCTGCCCTCCAAGTGCTTCCACGTGCTCAAAAAGAGCACTTGAGGATCATAAAACAACGAGCGGAGTCAAAGACAGTTTGCCTGATGCGGAACAACTCGGTGCGATAAGGATTAACACAATCAATGGGCCGATGGCGCACTCAAGGAGCCGGGCGCAGAGCCAGGAAGCTATATGAGCTGCCTTCCCAATCTCCTGCTATTCTAACTCTGATGACACCGGCAGTTTTTTGGCCGGACGAAAGCTTAGTAACTCTTTTTAACCACAGGCTTGTTTATATTAAACAGACTGGTTTATTATATCCTGGTGTTTGTTTTTTCTTTTATTTGTTAGCATAATGCCCAGGAATCGCATTTTTAGTATTTTAAAAGACACACACACACACACACACACATATATACGTACATACATACATACATACATATATATATATACATATGCAATCGTGTGTGTGTGTGTGTGTGTTCGTGTGTTGTTTGTATGTGATTGTTTTCAGTCGTAGGAAACTCCAATTTCCTCTTATTTACAATTCAGTGTGAAATTTAGACTTTGTTTGCTGTACGAGGAAGGGACTTCATTCACATTTACCATAAATTATAACTTTTCTGAATATAAATTATATATATATAATCTAAACTACAAAATATAATATCAGGGTACAGTAATTAACTGAAAACAATCACATACAAAAAGACAATTGTGATTATGATTATGTATATATGCAATCTTGTGTGTGTGTGTGTGTGTGTGTGTGTGTGTAGGTCTTTGGTTATTCGGGTTTTCTCCTGCGTAAAATTGGAAGTGTCTTGGCGACGTTTCGATGAAGTCCCATTCGTCATCTTCAGGCTGGTGTTTTCAGCTTCGTGCTTCGAGGAGCAATGTGTGGTCTTAGCTATTTCTTCCTTTTAACTGCTAGTGGGGGTATGAACTGATTGGGTGGGAGCTTGGCTGTGTTCTGATTGGGTGGAGTTGTGTTCTGATTGGTTAGGGGCTTGGCTGTGATCTGATTGGCTGGGGAGTTGGCTGTGCTCTGATTGGCTGGGGGTTGGCTGTGGTCTGATTGGCTGGAGGAGTGTTCTCTTTGGGTGGGGGCTTTGTTGTGCTCAGGTTAGTCTGAGTTACAGGGGGATGTGAGATGGTGAGCATTGCTATTGTTTGGCTTCACATTCGTGGTCGTGCCTCATCTTCATGGTGGGTGTCAGTTTGCTTCATGTATGGATTGGAGGGGTTTAAAGTGCAATTGTGGTCTGGCTTCTGGTTTGTGGCCATGCCTTATCATCAGTGTGGCTTTGGGTTTGCTTTTTGCATGGACGTGTGGTGGTGACATCCTGTGTGTGGCTTTCGTGAGTGTGGGTCTGGTGTCATTCTTTGTGTTAGGGACTCGTTTGTCAATAAGGGCGGGTTTCCAAATGGCTGGTAGGCGGGAGGTATCATCTCATTTGTTCATGCTGTGTGGGTGTTTTTCTATCTCGATGGCTTCTCTGATTATTCTGTTATTAAAGTGTTCAGTTTGGGCGATAGTTCTGGTCTTTTTAAAGTCAATTTCATGTCCTGTGATTTTAAGGTGTTGGACCAGGGAAGATGTTGGTTCCTCTCTTTTGACTGAGTTCTTATGTTCTTCAATGTGTGCACTTATTCTTCTGTTGGTTTGTCCAATGCATGTGGTGGGACAAGTGGTGCATGGGATTTCGTATACTCCTTGATTTTCTAACTCTATTTTGTCTTTGGGGTTTCTTAGGATGGTGGATATTTTTCTGTTTTGTGCAGAATGCTATCTTAATGTTGTGTTTGTGGAGGATTTTGCTGATTCTGTCTGTGGTGCCTTTTATGTAAGGGAGGAGGGCTTTGCCGTTTTCTTGTTCTCTGTCTTGGATTTTAGTGGGGTTTCTTTTTGGATTAGTTTGGTAATCTTATTTCTTTGGAATCCATTGGATGTAAGTACATTAGTGAGAGTGTGTAGTTCGGGTTTTAGGTGTTGTTCATCAGCTAAGCGTTTTGTTCTAGAGATGAGTGTCTTGGCTACGGAGTTGATCTGTGCTGGGTGGTGGTGTGAGAGAGCGTGCAGATAGCGGTTTGTGTGTGTTTTCTTCTGGTAGATGGTGTGTCCTGGGGAGCCATTGGATTTATTGTAGACTAAGACATCCAGGAAGGGAAGTTGGTTGTTAGCTTCTGTTTCCATGGTGAACTGTATTTTGGAGTGTAGGCTGTTGAGGTGTGTGGGGAAGTTGTCCAGTTTTTCTTTCCCATGTGGCCAGATTATGAAGGTGTCGTCTACGTATCTGATCCAAAGTTTGGGTTTGTGATCAGATTTTTCTAGAGCTTGGGTTTCAAAGTGTTCCATGTAGAGGTTTGCAATGACAGGGGTGATCCCATGGGTGCTCCTTCTGTTTGTTTGTATTTTTTTCCATTATAGATGAAGTATGTGTTGGATAGGCAGTGGCTGGTCAGATCTAGGATGTGTTGGGGGGGGTTATATTTATTTTGGATAGCTGTCAAGGCTTCTTTGATTGGCACTTGGGTGAAGAGGGATATGACATCGAAGCTCACAAATAGGTCGCTTGGCTGTAAGTTTTGTTTCTTTGTGATCTCTAAGAAATGGAATGAGTTTTTTACATGTGAGGTGATGGATTCTGCATAGGGCTGTAGTTGTTTGGCGAGAAATTTGGCTAGGTTTTGTAGAGGTGTGCCTATGGAGCTGATTATGGGTCTAAGTGGGGTTCCTTCTTTGTGTATCTTGGGGAGACCATAGAGTTTGGGGCATCTGGATGATTTCTCTCTGGGAATGATTCTTTGCTGGATCTCTTTGCTAATGGGGGAGGCTTTTATTTTGGATCTGGTGGTTTTTCCAGGTAGGTGGTGGGATCTGTGTTTAGGGGTTTGTATGTAGAGTCTTGGAGTAGGTTGGTTAATTTGGTTTGGTAGCCACATGTGTTCATAATCACCGTGGCGTTGCCCTTGTCTATATATATGATTGTTTTCCGTTAATAACTCATCTCTACTCTGATGTTATATTTTGTAGTTTAGACTTTATGTATATAATTTATGTTCAGAAAAGTTATAATTTGAGGTTAATATGAATGAAGTCCCTCCCTCTTATAGCAAACGAAGTCTAAATTTCACACTGAATTGTAAATAAGAGGAAATTCGGAGTTCCCTAGGTGCTGCCATCCAGTTATCCAAACATGGTCATAAAAAAATAATGGAACACCTTAGGTTTTTGTTGACCTAGAAATAACCCTCATTTGCATGAATGAACCCTCATGAATATTTAATGGAATAAAAATAAAAACAATACTCATTGCTTATTTTATTACCTGGTGACATTAACTAGGAGAAGCAAATGCAGGCAAATCCAGGAATTCAGAGACAGAATTAGAATTGGGTATTGCATGACCACATTAACACATATTAGAATTTACAGCTGTAAATGTTTTAGGTTGTTTTTAATTCAAAGTCCATTATAGATTCATATATTGTAAAAAAAACAACAACAACTCTGCAATAGACCTGTAAATATAAAGCAGTGCTACAAGGAATTGTCTACTCAGACGCCTGTTTCTCTGTTACTTCACATCTTATTCATTTTTTCCTGTCATAACTATCTATGCTGAGCCTTCTCTGTATACTTTAGTTCATGTATATACAAATCATGGCACCATTTTTCACACTTTTGATTCTTGCAGCATTCCTACAGTCATATCATCAAAATTCAAATGCTTGGCAAATGATTCATCTTTATGGCGGTCACTATGTCCTAGGGTCACATGATCACCTTTCACAAGCAAAGTCAATGGAGAAGCCAGGTACACAACTATGTTACTAACTTAACAGCTGCAGTGATTCACTTAACAACTGTGGCAAGAAAAGTCATAAAATGGAGCAAAGCTCACTTAACAAGCAACAGAACCTTTTGGCTCAGTTGTGGTCATAAGCCGAGGACTACTTGTTATATTATTTGTGTATCTAATGGGGTGTGATGTCTGAAGTCAAAATCCATCCATAGCAAAATAATTGTTCCACACAGAAATACAAAAGTTTTATTATAACCTCAACAACTAGGTGTTTTTTCTTACATAACATTTAAAGTTACAAGAGACGATCTAATCTTTCTAGCACCTCAATTGAATAATTCCTCCAGGTTTTATGTTATGTGTGTGGTCCGGTACTATTCTCACAGCTTTTTCTTGTCTTTTTAGTAAACATTTTATAAGCAGCTCTGAAGCTTCAAATCTCACAATTCATCCCAGTATGTTTACAAAGCAATGTGTGGGGGTTTTTTTCTTACTGCTGTTATGTAATGCATACATAGGTGGTGAATTTCTATCAATCCTAAGAAGTATGTTGAAGTAGCATTCTTTTATCTCTCATCATTGCCTATGCTGAGGAGAATTGCTTGGAATTATTGTTATCAACATCTAAAAGACAGAAAATTGCCTGCCTTGGTCAACTACACTGCTTTCTGTGTAATATTTTTATTTTATCAAGCTAAAGTTGGAATATAAAGAATTCAAAGAAGTTATCTGGTCTTTATGCAACATAGGCAAGAACCTGATTACATTCAGGAAGAGTACATAAGTAACTTTAGAAAATCTGGTTTAAATGTTAATTATTTATGCATTTCATCATCATTATTCCAGCCACTGCCTATCCGTTGCAGGATGAAGGCCTCTTCCACATGTTTCCAACCAATACGGTCTTGAGTTTTCTTTTGCCAATTGGGCCCACAGTACTGGCTGATGTCGCCAATCCATCTTGTTTTAGGTCTCTTTCATGAACACTTTTTATCAAGTGGGATCCATTCTGTAACTGCCTTAATGGACCTGCCATCAGTTCTTCTTGCTATGTGACCAGCCCATTTTCATCTCAATTCTTTTACTTTCTTGATGGTATCATATATTTTCGTTTGTTCTCTAATCCATGTGCAGGTCTTTCTATCTTGTCTTGTGACACTGAGCATGGTATTTTTCCATGGCTTTTACGCCACTCGTAGCTTTTGTATCAATTGTGAAATTAATGTCCATGTTTTACTGGCATATGTTAGAGCAGGTAGCACACACTGATTGAAAAATTTTCTCTTCAGGCATAGGGCTTGGCTGTTCTTGAATATTACGCTTAGCTTGCTGAATGCAAGCTGAACAGGTTCACAACTACCAACCCGCACTGGAACAGCATGGCAGATGATACTCTATCCCTTCAACATGTCAATACATTTATACATTTACATAATTTATTTCCAGTGTTTACATCCTGTTCCATTCCTGACAGATTTTGGATAAGTATTAATACCAATATGGGGATTAAGGGATCTTCTCTAATTTGTTATACTTTGAGCACACAGAACTTATTAAATGTATTTATTAATAATATATTCTTTGTTAATGTATTAAATGGTATGGCTATTCTTTCTCAATGTATCTGTTTTGATTGGGTGAATGCTACCGATCCAACCAATGTAGTGCTATAAATCTTGTGTAGCCCTAATCAAAGATCTACCTACAGATGACACTTGTATGTCTCACTGAACCACAAGGAGACCTAACCTTGTTAATTTGTTGCACAGTATATGTGAAAACTAAAATTAGACTGATGAAATCATAGTTAAATTAACTTGGAGTTAGCCTGTTATGTGAAAACAGCCATAAATTCAGGAGATTATTTGGAAGACTCTAGTAAAAGTTTCCCCTTTATGGATTACTGTCGTGGCGAAGGGGCTTGCATAACTCAATGAAGCTATAAGCTATGCCATGCAGGGCCACCCAAGACGGACAGGTCATAGCAGAGAGTTCTGACAAAATGTGATCCACTGGAGAAGGAAATGGCAAACCACTCCAGTATCTTTGCCATGAAAACCCCATGGACAGTACTAAAAGGCAAAAAGATATGACGCTGGAAGATGAGCCCCTCAGGTCGGAAGGTGTCCAATATGCTACTGGGGAAGAGCAGAGGGCTAGTACTAGTAGCACCAGAAAGAATGAAGCAACTGGGCCAAAGCCGAAAGGACGCTCAGCTGTGGATATATCTGGTGGTGAAAGGAAAGTCCGATGCTGTAAAGATTTTTTCTCCATAGGAACCTGGAATGTAAGATCCATGAATCAAGGCAAGCTAGACATAATCAAAAAAGAGATGACAAGACTGAACATCGACATCTTAGGAATCAGTGAACTAAAATGGACAGGAATGGGTGAATTTAACTCAGATGACCATCAGGTATACTACTGTGGGGGATTGGAATGCTGAGGTAGGAAGCCAAAAGATAACCGGAATAACAGGCAAGTTTGGCCTTGGAGTACAAAATGAACCAGGGCACAGGCTGATAGAATTTTGTCAAGAGAATACGATGGTCATAACAAACACTCTTTTCCAACAACCCAAGAGACGGCTCTACACATGGACATCACCAGACGGTCAACATAGAAATCAGATTGACTATGTGCTCTGCAGCCAAAGATGGAGAAGCTCTATACAGTCAGTAAAAACAAGACCAGGAGCTGACTGTGGCTCAGATCATGAGCTTCTCGTTGCAAAATTTAGGCTTAAATTGAAAAAAGTAGGGAAAAGCACTAGGCCACTCAGGTATGAACTAAATCATATTCCTGGTGAATATACAGTAGAGGTGACAAATAGATTTAAGGAATTAGATCTGATAGACAGAGTGCCTGAAGAACTATGGATGGAAGTTCGCAACATTGTACAAGAGGTAGCAACTAAAACCATCCCAAAAAAAAGAAATGCAAGAAAGCAAAATGGCTGTCTGAGGAAGCTTTGCAAATAGCTGAGGAAAGAAGGGAAGCGAAAGGCAAAGGAGAAAGAGAAAGATACACCCAATTGAATGCAGAATTCCAGAGAGTAGCTAGAAGAGATAAGAATGCCTTCTTAAATGAACAGTGCAAAGAAATAGAAGAAAACAACAGAATAGGGAGGACCAGAGATCTCTTCAAGAAAATTGGAGATATGAAGGGAACGTTTCATGCAAAGATGGGCATGATAAAATGGCAGGGACCTAACAGAGGCAGAAGAGATTAAGAAGAGATGGCAAAACTACACAGCAGAACTATACAAGAATGAGCTTAACGTCCCAGATAATCACAATGAGATGGTCACTGACCTCGAACCAGACATCCTAGAATGTGAAGTGAAATGGGCCTTAGAAAATCTGAGCAACAACAAAGCTAGTGGAGCTGACAGTATTCCAGCTGAGCTATTCAAAATCTTAAAAGACGATGCAGTAAAAGTGCTACACTCAATTTGCCAGCAAATTTGGAAAACTCAACAGTGGCCACAGGATTGGAAAAGGTCAGTTTACATTCCAATTCCAAAGAAAGGCAATGCCAAAGAATGTTCAAACTATCGCACCATTGCACTCATTTCACATGCTAGTAAAATTATGCTTAAAATCCTACAAGCTGGACTCCAGCTGTATGTGGATCGAGAACTACCAGAAGTACAGGCAGGATTTCGAAGAGGCAGAGGAACTAGAGATCAAATTGCCAACATACGCTGGATCATGGAGAAAGCTAGGGAGTTCCAGAAAAACATCTACTTCTGCTTCATTGACTATGCAAAAGCCTTTGATTGTGTGGATCACAACAAATTGTGGCAAGTTCTTAAAGAGATGGGAGTACCAGACCATCTCATTTGTCTCTTGAGAAACCTATATGCGGGTCAAGAAGCACAGTGAGAACCGAACACGGAACCACTGATTGGTTCAAAATTGGAAAAGGAGTCTGGCAAGGCTGTATACTGTCGCCCTGCCTATTTAACTTATATGCAGAACACATCATGAGAAAGGCAGGGCTAGATGAATCAAAAGTTGAAATTAAGATTGCCAGGAGAAATATCAACAACCTAAGATATGCAGATGATACCACTCTAATGGCAGAAAGTGAAGAGGAACTAAAGAGCCTCTTGATGCGAGTGAAGAAGGAGAGTGCAAAAGTTGGCTTGAAACTCTACATTAAGAAAACCAAAATCATGGCATCTGGCCCTCTCAATTCTTGGCAAATAGATGGGGAAGAAATGGAGGTAGTGACAGATTTTATTTTTCTGGGCTCCAAGATCACCTCAGATGGGGACTGCAGCCAAGAAATTAAAAGACGCTTGCTCCTGGGGAGGAAAGCTATGGCAAATCTATACAGCATACTAAAAAGCAGAGACATCACCCTGCCAACAAAAGTGCGTATAGTCCAGGCCATGGTTTTCCCAGTTGAAATGTATGGCTGTGAAAGTTGGACAATAAGAAAGGCTGAGTGCCAAAGAATTGAGGCCTT
Organism: Crotalus tigris; assembly: GCF_016545835.1. Lineage (NCBI taxonomy): Eukaryota > Metazoa > Chordata > Lepidosauria > Squamata > Viperidae > Crotalus > Crotalus tigris. The sequence goes on along the minus strand of NW_024096465.1, from coordinate 704,131 downwards.
TGAACTATGGTGCTGGAGAAGACTCCTGCGAGTCCCTTGGACTGCAAGGCGTTCAAACCGGTCAGTCCTAGAAGAGATCAACCCGACTGCTCTTTAGAAGGCCAGATCCTGAAGTTGAAACTCAAATACTTTGGCCACCTAATGAGAAGGAAGGACTCACTGGAGAAGGGCCTAATGCTGGGAAAGACTGAGGGCAATAGAAGAAAGGGACGACAGAGAATGAGATGGCTGGATGGAGTCACTGAAGCAGTAGGTGTGAACTTAAATGGACTCCAGAAGATGGTGGAAGACAGGAAGACCTGGAGGAACGTTATCCATGGGGTCACGATGGGTCGGACACGACTTTGCAATTAACAACAACAACAACAAGTAAAAGTTTGTTATCTTAAGTCACAACCTCTGAAGCAAAAGTGCTATAGAATAATCTCTCAAAGATTGCAATTACCTAACTTCACATATAAGATTGCATCTCACATTTATTTCTAAACCACCATTACCATTGCAGAATACAATGGATATGAAATGAATTGTGGAGAAGTGTGTCTAAAATTCTCAAAACTCAGTTCATAATATTAACCAAAGTAGATCAAACTGAGCTCACTTCTGTCAAAGCAGGACAATCTAAAAACCAGAACACAGGTAGGGCTCCTACAGGACTGAACCTGGTAGAGTTCCTATAGTCCAGGGGTCTTCAAACTTGGCCCTTTTATGACTTATGGACTTGAACTCCCAGAACTCCTCAGCCAAGTATGCTGGCTGAGGAATTCTGGGAGTTGAAATCCACAAGTCATAAAAGGGTCAAGTTTGAAGGCCCCTGCTATAGTCTTTTCTGATTAGGAAAACCCAAAAACTATGTGGATGGATGGAGTTAATAGCTCAAAGATTCATCACACTGAAAGAAAAAGTTGCCTATTGAATTCCAACAGGAACAGCTTCAAACCTCTATTAGATATAAAGCATGTCTTCATTATTGTCAGTTTGGCATAACAATGATTGGCTGGTTCTAGAAGACACAATACTGTATGTTGTTAGTTAAAAATAAGCTAAATCCTTTTACATTGTGAAGTAGAAGACATGGCAGAGCCAGAATGAAACACTTAATGAATTTTAGTAGAATGACACATCAATCTTGGCAGTGTCATTTTTGGATGTATAGGATAGCTTAATAAAGATGATCCCAAATAAAACTCTAGTGCCCATGATATTGCTAAGCTATTCATGGAAAGGTCTAAAAAACACTACAACCCTGATAATTATGAGTTTTATAGGTCCTCCCAATGTCCAGATTCTTTGAAATGCTGTATTGCCAATGCATCTTGGAGACGTGGTGGCACAGTGGTTATAATGCAGTATTCCAGGCTAATTCTGCCAACTGCCAGCAGTTCAATTCTCATCAGTCAAGGTTGACTCAGCCTCAGTCTGAGGATCCAGATTGTTGGGGGCAATATGCTGACTCTGTAAACTGTTTAGAGAAGACTATAAAGCACTATGAAGTGGTATATAAGTCTAAATGCTATTACCATTGCTCTCTTTATATTGCTACAGCTTAAGAAGGTAGAATCAATCCTCCTCTCTTCTAACTCTCTTTCCACCCTTAAATTTCAGCTGAAGGAGAGGAAAGAAAGTGACTGCCCTAGTTCGCAAAGCTGTTGTTCCCAGGTTGTTTTCTTGGGCTGCACACTACTGAGTTCTTGACAGCATATTTTAAATGGACATTAAGTTGATCTTTGTCTAAGTTTTTCTAGAACATAAATTTAAATCACATCTATTTGCCTGGGAGGGATCTGGCACTTTCTGCAAAGGGAGAAAGAAGCTGTTAGGTTTTACACAGCTGAGATGTATCTAGACAGAAGTGGCATCTGGCATTTCAAGCAGTTAATGTTTTACGATTGATATGGTCCTGCTTCCATTGTTATGGCTTAAGCATGCTTCTATTTTCCATTTCACAGTGTAATTTCTTTTTATTTTTATATACATGGAAGAAAAGATTACTACCAAGATAATATTAGCCTCTGGTGTTTTATCTTATATATGCCCCCATCCTAAGCCCTACAGTTCTTTTAGGTGAGTTGAGATAAAATATTCAATAATTGTCCAATGTCACTTAATAAGCTTCATGACAGAATGAGGATTTGGCTTTCCCAGTTGTAAACAGGCACCTCTGTAGGATGGTACCTTTTTCAGGCTGATAAATAATTGGGTCATTGAGCAATATGCTGGGAATCTCTAATAAACATATTCCAAGACAAAGTAGGTGGAAAACGCACAAAAGGATTTTGGATTTCCTAAGCACAGTTAGTATTATAATAGCCCACTTATAACTATGATCAGTAGCAACTCTGGAACGTTTGCCTACAAGTTTTTTCAAGGCTACATGCAGTCTATACAATGGTCCCAGGATTTGTTCTAATCCAAATTGGCACTTTGATATCAGGCAGCCTATCAGCACCAGCCAGAGAAGCCTAAATTCTTGTCCAGTTCCTCAGAAATCAGAAAGTCTTCCTGAAAAAAGCCTTTGGCAGCATTTAACATTTACCATCCCCATACAATCCCTTCGCGTACTGCAATTTAGACAGCTATTGAACAAATAGTTAACCATCTGTTCTACATTTTTCTCCTGTGTGGATATGTTATTAGGCACATAGATTACAGAAGCCATTTCATGAGATCTTAACACAGAACACCAACCTGTGGCAAAATATATAGCCAAATCATATAAAGCAGTCTAAAATGCTGTGTTAATAACTCCCCACCTACACACTTCTGGAAGCAAGCCCCATAGGCAAGCTACTGCCAGCCTCCAGTTTGGAGGAATTTCAGGAGCTACTTCTCATATAATGTAGAAATAAGATTAAAATAAGCATATGCTTATTTATGTTATTTTTTTGCTGCAGTTTACATGCCCCTCCATTGCAGCAGGACAATGCAAGCACAAAGCATGCTGCTTCTATCCCATGCAATATATGAATGGATACTTCATATATAAAGTAAAATATTGAGGAAAAACTCACCTACATGTAGTTCTCGACTTGCGACCATAATCGAGCCCAAAATTTCTGTAGCTAAGTGAAACATTTGTTAAGCAAATTTCCCCCCGTTTTATGACATTTCTTGCTACAATGTAAACCACTGCAGTTGTTAAGTTGGTAATATGGTTGTTAAGTGAATCTGGCATCCCCATTGACTTTGTTTGTAAGAAAGTCATAAAATGTGATCACATCATCCCGGAACACTGCAACTGTCATAAATATGAGTCAGATACCAAGTGTCTAGATTTTGATCACATGACCATGGGCATGATGCAATGATCATAAGTGTAAAAAACAGTCTTGAGTCACTTTTTTCAGTACCGTTGTAATTTTGAATGGTCACTAAATGAACTGTTGTAAGTCAAGGACTACCTGTACTACTCAAAGCTTTCTTTATGTCATAATGATGAGATACTAAGACATGCAGAGAAAGAGAAGTAATGTTACCCATATTCTAAATTTCAGTTATGATTCCAAGCAGGAAAAATCTATGTTCATCAATTAAGACTTTTGTCTTGCAACTAACTTCTGGTTTTTAGCACCTGATCAGTTTAGCACATGTTACTTGCTTTTACTCCACACTGTCTTTAGTCCACACAATGCACAAAAGTCAATCTCACATCAGTAAACCACAGTAAACCACAAATACTGTGCATAGAAACTTTTATCATGTCACTATGTACATGAGGGGGACTGCATTTTACCATCTCTAAATGTCTTAGCAGCACGTTGTCTTCCTGGTACAGTCCTGGATGTTTATAATGTCATTCTGGCTTCACAACTTATTATTTAAATATCATAATTTTAAGAAATCTCCAATTCTCTTCCTCTTTTCTTCTATACAGTATATGCACTTGATGACAGCAATGGTCTGATGTGGTTCCCATCTTCAAGAAAGGGAAAATAATAGAGCCAGGAAACTACAGAACAATCAGTTTTTAACATCAATACCTGGGAAGATCCTAGAAAAGATAATCAAAAAACAGATCTGCGAACAACTAGAAGCAAACAAAGTTATAACAGTAGCCAGCATGGGTTTGTTAAAAACAGATCATGCCAAACCAATCTTATTTCATTCTTCGATAAAGTGACTAAACTAGTAGACCAGCAAAATGCTGTGGACATATACTTAGATTTCAGTAAGGCATTTGATAAAGTAGACCACAACCTACTCCTTGGTAAGCTAGAAAAAGATGGAATAGACAACATCACACCAGATGGATCTGTAGCTGGTTGGCAAACTGTACTCAATGAGTATTCCTCAATGGCACTATATCCACATGGAAAGAAGTAAACAGTGGAGTACCACAAGGTTATGTCTTAGGCCCAGTACTATTCAACATCTTCATCAATGACTTAGATGAGGGAATTGAAGGAGAATTCATCAAATTTGCAAATGACACCAAACTGTCAGGAGTAAGCAGCATTCCAGAAGACAAACTCAGGATCCAAAAAGATCTTGACAAACTTGAACAATGGGCCCTATCCAACAAAATGAGTTTTAATGTGGAGAAAAACAAAGTTTTACATCTAGGCAGGAAAATCAAAGGTACAAGTACAGATTGGGTGAGATCTGGCTTAAAAACACTAATTGTGAGAAGGACCTTGGAGTGGACGATCACTTGACTATGAGCCAGCAGTGTGCAGCAGCAGTCAAAAAAGCTAATACAATCCTGGGTTGTATAAACAGAGGCATAGAATCAAGATCATGTGAAGTATTAGTACCACTTTATAAAACCCTAGTAAGACCACACCTGAATACTGCAGCCAATTTTGGTCACCATATCACAAAAAAGATATTGAGAGTTTGGAAAAAAATCAGAGAAGAGCAACTAAGATGATCAAAGACCTGGAGATTAAAATATACAAAGAACAGCTGCAGGACTTGGATTTGGCTAGTCTAAAGAAACAAAGAAATAGAGAAGACATGATAGCAGTATTCCAGTACATGAGGGGCTGCCACAAAGAAGAGGGGGTTATGTTATTCACCAAAGCACCAAAGGATAGGTCAAGAAACAATGGTTGGAAACTGATCAAAGAGAAAATCAATCTGAAATTAAAGAGAAACTTCCTAACAGTTAGGACAATTAACCAATGGAAAAGCTTGCCTCCAGAAATCTCACTGGAGACTTTTAAGAAGAAGCTAGACAGTCACTTGTCTGAGATGGTATAGGTCCTCTTGCTTGAACAGGGGACTGGACTAGAAGACCTCTTAGGTCCCTTCCAGCTCTATTCTATTCTAAATACTGAAATGGTAGATTATAAAGAGCATAAAAACAAAAGTGATCATGCTGATGTTAAAGAGAAAAGATAAAATAAAACCCACTTTATTATGTGAAGTGAAATCTTAGAAAAATGTATAAGCTTGTGAGTTTCCAAGCATAATCAATTTGGTTAAAAAGATTCAAGAAAAAAAAATTGTGGGATAAAAATTATGGCTGGTGAATAATAGAATAACAGAGTTGGAGGAGATCTTGGAGGTCTTCTAGTCCAACCCCCCCCCCCTGCTCAGGCAGGAAACCCTATAACATTTCAGGCAAATGGTTGTGCAATTTCTTCTTTAAAACTCCCAGTGTTGGAGCATTCACAACTTCTGGAGGCAGGTTGTTCCACTGTTTAATTGTTCTAACTCTCAGAAAATTTCTCCTTAGTTCTTGGTTGTTTCTCTCTGATTAGTTTCCATCCATTGCTTTTTGTCTTGCTTTCAGGTGCTTTGGAGAATAGCTTGACTCCCTCCTCATTGTGGCAACCTCCCAGATATTGGAATACTGCTATCATGTCATCCCTAGTCCTTCTTTTCATGGTGTATCTGTAGCACTTTTGATCTCGTGTTGCACTTTACAGCAGTCTGAAAAAAGAATGAGAAAACACAGGGAAATAATGATATAATATCTAAAATAGGTGCCCCATTAAATGTGAGCAAACCTTTGCAGAGCAAACCTTATTAAAATAACTTCTGGATCTTTGAAAGATAGTTAACTAACATTTTACTTAGCATGTACAACATGTGTTTTGTAGGTAAATAGAGAGAATCTAATACTTTTATAAAACTGATTTGTGAATTAATGACACCATCATTTAGTGTAGCATTACATATGCATATAGTCTCTTGTAGAACCTTATTTCTGCATTTGATAACAGTGTTGATATAGGTTGCTCTTTTTTGTCATTCTTGAGAATTGGCTTCATTTTCCTCAATCTGAGTCAACTGGTGTGAGAAATAGATCTTGCTTCTAATGTACGTGTAGGTAAATTTATATTCATGGATGTCAACGCAATCACAGCTAGGCAGCCTGCAACCTGCTATTTCACATACTTTACCTGCCGAGCTATGTTTTGAGCTGTTGATAACATAGTATAGGCTAATTATATTTTCCTTTTCTATCCTTAACCAGCCAGTTGTATAGATTTTTCAATTGTTGAAGGATGGGGCTTTTTCAAAGTAAATGAGTACACTGTATGACACTAAGGGCAGAAATCTTTTAGCAATACATAATAATAATGGGGGAAACAGGACTGTGGTATACAAATAAAAATTATGTGAGTTGCTTTTCCTTGAAATGCCAGGAAGGATTATTTTGCTGCCAGTGCAAGCTGAGATCTTTTGTATCAAAGTAATGCAATTGTGCCTCACATCTTAGAAGTCAAAATATTCCGTGTCTACTCATAAGAATGTTAACTGGCCCATATGTTGTTATGCCTTCATTATAAACAGCATACAAGCTGTTGTATATAATTTTGCTTCTAGAGTTCCTTTTTTTCTTTTAAATAAATTTCTTAAAATGCAGGAGAATAGTACTGAGAACTTACATATCAGACAAATCTATTACCAACAAGGCTATTTTTGAAAGATTTAGTTTCATGTATGCAGTATTTTTCTGCATACCCAGCATATAGAAGGTCTTTTTGTTCCTGCATTTTGATCCAAAAATGGTCTCAGTTTCAGGAAGGAAAGATCATATATTTCACTCATTCATTCATTCATTCGTAACATTTACATAGCCATCCATCTTTTATCTAAGTCTAGGTGGCTCACAATTGAAAAATAAAGCATACAATTTAAAGATATTTAAAACAGATTATTATGTTATATTCCAATCTGGTTAAAGAGGAAAATTCTGGAAAGTTAATATTCTTTTGTTGAACATCAGCATTCATTTTTTAAAGAAGGATTTTCTCTATCTTCACGCTCCCAGAAGCAATTGCTGAATTCTCAGTATATAATGTATTGAAATTGCTTATCAAATATGGCATGATTTTCCCTCCATGCTCTGCAATTTTTTTGCATTGCTGTGCAATTAACATTGGTAAAGCAACTTCACTTGCATACAATTATCCAGTTTTAAACCAAGCTTTCCACTTGTAGGCAGAATCAGTAAGATATGGCATGCAGATGACTAAGAGATGCAGCAGAATCAGGATAAAATACTTTGTTCTTCTGGGCCCAGCCAGGGTAAGTCCATTCTCCTTCTCTTTGCTAGGTCATCTTTCTATATGTAAAATATGCTCAGATGTAGGCAATTAAAAATTTAATGCAAGGACCTATCTCTGTGATCACTCAGCCTTGTGCTAAACAAGAACTGAAACAATTACATATCACGTCATCATATGAGTTGGCCAACTGCAAATTCTTACTTTGAAATAATCCTACTATCCTTCTAGTAAACCTTCGGTTGTCAAAATTTGCTTTATTCTTCATTAGTAGAAGGAAAAAGAATCACAAGTTCCTCATATATTTAGTTAGCCCAGAGCATAGCCATACTTTCTGCTTGGCCCATTGCCAGTACAAGCTACTCAACACTCCGAAATACAGGAATGAATGACATCATCACCCCTTCACATCCAGCCCATTCCAAATGCACCTCCAGCTTGGGTTTTCCAGCTTGGATTCAAAATTTCAGTTTTCCAATCTAATCCCTTTTAAATCCGTCAAAGCAAAGGATTTATTCAAGCATTTTGTTCCATTTCTAAGAGCAGGCCCACCTTCAATTATCTGTAGTACCTACTAGTATGATTCCTCTTGGTTCTTGCCCTGTGCAGCTGTTTTGTCCTCAATTGCTAAGCGGCTACATTCTTTGCTGATTGGCAGTTGCTATTTGTTTTATAGTCTTGCTATTGATCCAGCAATAGATTAATCCAGATTAAGTCAATGAACTCTCCTCGCTCCTAGAGGTTCATGCTCCATTCAGCCTTTGCATTTTCTAGTGAGATCTTTCAGTTTCTACCAAGATAGATGAAGCTTGCTCCCTTTCTTTTTCCTTCCTCTGCCTGCAGTACTGTAAAATAAAATGGAATGGAATAACAGCATTGGAAGGGACCTTGGAGGTCTTCTAGTCCAACCCCTGCTTAGGCAGGAAACCCTATCATTTCAGGCAAATTATTTTTTTCCCCCTTAGGCTTCAAGTAGTAATATTGCATGCAATTTTGTTCTTCCTTGCTTTAAAACTGCTGTAAAGTTTCCCAGGATTTATAAATGAACATCAGAATGTTCCTTTCCTAAATATGTTGGCATTTATTTTTTAAATGCATATGATACTCACTACCAAACAGCTTTAGGCAGCCAACAAATATAAAAACCTTAACACCTCACAGTCTGTTTATTTAAACTTTAATAAACCTCGCATTTATTGTTTTTTTTAAAAAAATCTCTAAAGAGCCTGAATAATATATATACAGAGAGAGGGACAGGGAGAGGGGGAGGGGAGGGATGGAGGGAGAGGGAAGGAGAGGGAGAGGGAAAGGCTGTTTTTTTCTCCTATACTATTTACAGTGTATCAGTTTCTTCTAGTATTTCATTCTTTTCTCTGTTCTGGAGATGTTGTCTCAGAATGCTCAGGTTCTTTTACTGGTGTGCAAGCCCAATGAATCACACCAAATACATGGAAGGAAAAAAAATAGAACTTTTATTTGCAAATAAAAGGGTTACCCGGAAGCAAGGTCCATATGAGCACACTCCAGCTTGGAGTGGGAACCACTTTCATATCATTTTGGAAAGCATACATTGCCACAAACTAAACATGGGAGCATACATCGCTATAAACCAATCATTAAGAGCAACATCACACATTTTCAATAGTCACAGTAACACAGTTCAGTTAATGGTTAGAAGATAGACTAAGATTTTTACCTTATCACTAACATTCCACTTTACTAAAAACATTCCTAAGCAACTTGGTACCAGAGTCTTACCCATCACTTTAATGGTCAGGCATTCCTAAACAAGAGGCAGATAGTCCTGTTCAAGTTGGTATCATCCCTGGTTATTAAAGCAGTTCAACTCCATGCAAGTAGATATAAAGCACTATAGCTTTTTTCCATGTGGTAAATAATAAATAATCAATAATAAATTAAAATACATTAAAATGGACTGTCCCAACAGAGATTCTGATACCAACAGCGCTGGGCATTTATACTTCCTATTTTTTTAGGGGAGTTTTAAAAAAACCATCTTGAAAATCTTTCCCTGAAGATATAACATCTTCAATGTCTCTTCCATTAGGGGAGAAGATTTGATGATGATGGCACATTAGCGCTGATTGCTGACAAACTTTTCCTTTTTAAAACATGTTTTAGCTGGTTCAGTTTTATAGTTCTTAAAATGATTTTCATATATCTTTTAATTTTTTTATTGGGAGCCACTCGGTGTTGGTTGAAAGATGGGCCCCTATAAGAAAGAAAGAAAGAAAGAGAGAGAGAGAGAGAGAGAGAGAGAGAGAAAGAAAGAAAGAAAGAAAGATTAAAATCAATGATAGACGATCTACTTCCGTTCAAATATGCAGTAAAAAAATCCCACTTTGTAGAGTTATGGGTAGACTCTTCTTGTTCATAAGGCTAGCATAGAAACCTAGCAGATTATTAGAGCAGAAAAGATTGCAACTCTTGGCTATATAAAGTCCCCCCTCCTTTTTTGTTGTTGGTTTTCATTTTAGTTTGGTACAGAAGAAACTTTCACAGAGTTGTTTATAATGCTGTTAGTATTATCCAATTATCCTCCATCTTAAGGCTTGACATTGCAGATTATTATTTAACATAGTGGGAAGATACAGTAGCACACAGCTATTACAAGAAGGCTGTTAGAAGCATAACATCTTTATGGCTTGCAGACCATATAATGTATCTTCCCTGTAAAGCTATTATAATATAAAGCCTGTTTTTCACTGGTTATATTGGTATCCTATTAAAGTAGTATAATGCTTTTAAGGAAGCCTGCATTATTTTTATACTGCCACAATGATTAGTCTAGCCTTTTGAATTACAACATCATTTATAATCTAGGAAAAGCTAGCCACCTAACAGCTCCAGAAATAGACATGAACTTTTTTCCTCTCCTACATTTGAACATGGATACTTCCCCTCCCTCTGGGCCCTTCTAGATTTGATAATTTTAAAAGTTAACGGTCAATGAAAAGTTGAAATGCAGTAAAATACTAACCTTTTGCATCTTCTAAAATTCTAAGAATGATCAAAGGAATTCAGCTTTCATCTAAACATACTTAGCAAATAAAAGTGGTAAATGATTATCAGCTACTGCTTTGTTCAAAAGTAGCTCATCTGCCCTGGATAAGTGAACTGGGGCTACACAGAGCGAAATGGCACAATTATACACAGTATTTTAAGTCAGCCTATATCCACCATGACTGGCATTTGAGGAGTGAAGCTATCCTACTGTATGTTTAAACTGTCTACTTGTACCAACTCCATTTCTGTAAGCTTATCTAGAGATAGATCAAGTCTCCTTGATGATACAAGAGGGAAAATTTAGGGATAAACAGCTCACAGTATTTCCTGTCTCTTTAGTATACATTCTGTCCTACTTCTTTGTCCCATAAAAAATTACAGCTAGTTGTAAAACAACATTTAAATGCTACTTTTTGAATTAATTTTCTCCATACCTTTTTTTTCTCTTTCAAAACTGAAACTTCTAGATAAAGATATTTTATCCAAAACACGCATTTTCAGATTCATGGTGCTACATGATTCAAATTCTTGAAAGTTGTTAGATGGTTCCTACAAAGGCCAGGTCCCTAATAATAGCTACTCTTTTTCTTGGTGCACCTGAGCTTCCTGAATGATGGACATTGATATATTTCTCATTTGTCTGATTCTGGACCCAACTGAGTAGGTGAAAATAGCTGGTGAAAATAGCAGGGCAAGTGAAGATAATCAAGCAATTCCTAAGACTTCATAGTTGATATTTCTAATAATTCTAGTGACTAAGCAATCTGGACAGCAGGTCTATTAAATATAAGATAGATTTAGCCTTGAGAATTTGGTATATTAGAGTTGCCTTTTTTTAATGGATAAACTTGATAATATATATTCACTTGTGATTAAAATTATCATGGGATGAAGTCCAAAGAAGCTTTTCAAACCCTAAAACACTGCCTGGAATCAATCATGCCCTGTATAAAAGAAAACAAATTGATATTTAATCTAGATAAGATAAAGGTGGTCTTGATCAGTTAAAAGGTAAATCAATGAATCACTTGCTGTCGCAACTGGTGTTTAGCTTGACACTTGGGCTGGGCAATCAATCTTGGAAAAGAGATTAAATGCTACCAGAATGACATCCAAGCTTTTGGCACATCATAGGTCAGTTATAAAGTTCAAGGAAACTATATATAAAGCAATATAATGAAGCTTGGCATTGTATGAAAAAAAAATACTTCTTAATATTTTTCTTAGCAAGGACTGTCACAAATTATGGAGAAGGAATTGCTTAATACTCCCAAATGCTTGGGTGGATAGCTGTTGTGATAAAGTTGTGACACCTCCTCTCTCTTAAGGAAGCAGGAATATATAATCATTGTGGCACAATAAAGTAGACCACTACTACCTGATAAGATATAAAAATGTGGGTTAGATAGCATCACCACCAGATGGATTCATAGCTGGCTGACCAGGCGTACTCAGTGTGTGGTCCTCAATGGAACTGCATCTACATGGAGCGAAGTGTGTAGTAGGTTCTCCCAGGACTCTGTTCTGGGCCCAGTGCTCTTCAACATCTTCATCAATGATTTGGATGAGGAGATAGATGGGGAACTCATCAAATTTGCAGACAACACCAAGCTGGCAGGAACATTCCAGAACATAGGCTTAAGATACAGAAGGATCTTGACAAACTTGAACATTAGGAGCTATCTAACAAAATGAAATTCAATGGTGAAAAAGTAAGGTTCAACATTTAGGCAAGAAAAACCAAATGCACAGGTACAGTATAGGTGATACCTTGCTCAATAGTAGTAAGAGAGGGATCTTGGAGTCCTAGTGGACAATCACTTAAATATGAGCCAGCAGTGTGCTGCAGTTGCCAAAAAAGCCAATACAGTGCTAGGCAACATTAATACAGGGATAGAATCAAGGTCACGTGAAATGTTAATACCACTTTATAATGTCTTGGTAAAGCCACACTTGGAATATTGCATCCAGTTTTGGTCACCACAATGTAAAAAAGATGTTAAGACTCTAGAAAGAGTACAGAGAAGAGAACAAAGATGATTAGGGGACTGGTGGCTAAAACATATAAGGAACAGTTGCTGTAATTGGGTTTGGGTAGTCCAAAGAAAAGAAGAAATGGGGGTGACATGATAGCAGTATTCCAGTATTTGAGGGGTTGCCACAAAAAAAAGGGAGTCAATCTATTCTCCAAAGCACCTGAAGGCAGGACAAGAAGCAACAGATGGAAATTAATCAAAGAGAGAAGCAACCTAGAATTAGGGATAAATGTCCCGACAGTTAGAACAATTAATCAGTGAAACAACCTGCTTCCAGAAGCTGTGAATGCTCCAACACTGGAAGTTTTTAAAAAGAGACTGGACAACCATTTGTCTGAAATGGTATAGGGCTTCCTGCCTTAGCAAGGGGTTGGATTAGAAGACCTTCAAAATCCCTTCCAACTCTATTATTATTATTATCGATCATCGCACAGTCAGCCAGATGTTCAGACTGGATTTGGCATTTTGTCTACCTATCGAGTCCTTACCCAGGACCTGGGATAGGCAGATGTGGATGTTTGATGGTATTACAGGTATCGTCGCAGGATGGAAGCATTTCCTAATAAGGCCGCCTTTTGCAATTGACTAATAGCGAATTTGTCAATGCCAATTGTGTTCAAGTGGTGCTCCAGTTGTTTTGGGATTGCACCCAGGAGCCTATGACTATTGGTACTACCCTTGCTTGCTTTTGCCACAGTCTTTCTATTTCTATTTGTAGGTCTTTGTATTTTGTTATCTTCTCCAGTTCTTTCTCTTCTATTCTGCTATCTCCAGGCACTGCCACGTCCACTATCCAGACTTTTTTGTCTTTCTTATTGACAATTGTTATGTTATTATTATTATTATTATTATTATTATCATTGTCATTATCATTATCATCATCATCATCTTCATCATTATTTCTCTTGGTTTCCCAGAAAATGAAGATGGAGAAAACAAAAGATCACCCTAATGCCATCTATTGCAAGATTTCATCAGTTAAATAATGAGCAACCCCTCTAGCCCCAGGAAACCAACAAAGCAAGGTCAGAGTTACAGGAGGTCATAAGACAAGAAATATTTTGATTTATGTGATAAATCATCAGCCTACTTGCTCTGTAAGCTAGATTCCTATCTATCTTAGAGATGCAAAATTGAGAGCAAGAAAAAAATGTGCCCAGCTTATCTATTTCGATGTGAACATAAAGAGACTTGAAAGGTGCTCCAAGTTCTTGTGGTCCAATCAAACCTTTATGAAACTGAGCATTTTGAAGGAGATGATTCTGGTGCTGAAAAGCTTCTTTGATGTCCTTTCATTGGTTGTAATTCCAGGAAAGAAATGCCTAGGCAATGAGATGCCCTTCAAATTCCCATGCCATTTTTTGAAGTACAGATAAAATTCATCCTGTATAGCAACAAGGTCAGGGTGGACTCTAAAAGATGGGATAATAGGTGAATGCCAGTTTCAGCTTAAGAAAAGCTTGTTGGACTTTTAGAACTTAAACAAACACCGCCACCCCTTTAGTATAATGAGCTATTGGTATTAACAATACCTCAACATAAGAAATTAAATTTGAAGTAAAATTGGTAAAGCCTAAAATATGCTGTATATCCCCAATAGTGCAGGGAGGGCTTACAAGTTAAGTTGGATTTTATCTTACATTTGAATTCCTTTCAAGGAAGTACAGTTTACCCAATAGTCCCTCCACAGCCAAATCATGATGCATTTTGTACCATCATCACAAAACCATTGAATAACTGCTCAAACTATAGATGGCAGGATCCTTAGAGTATTTCAGGAAGTCAACACTTGCACAGAAAATATGATTCATAAATCTTTGAAAGACCAGATGGCTACCTGCCAGTCTGAATGGAATTACCATATATTTAAATCAGGTACAAAGACAGCTAAATATTCATTCTTCATGCCAATCAGATTGTAAGCTCTCTGAGGTCCTATTTGGTAAATAGGTGCCTTCTATAACTGTCTCAACGAGTAGAAGAAGTTAGTAATTTCTTATGTTTACAGAGTTCAAGTGCCAGTAAATCTGGACTTTATGCAGGAAGTCATCCAATGTCTTATCAAGAAAGGTAGAGCACCAAAAGTGGAGGGGTAACTACTGTATAGCCTGCCTGTAATATATACACTAATTCTATATTTGATAGCAATAGCAATAACAATTGCACTTAGACTTATACACTGCATTACAGTGCTTTACAGCAGCAGTCACCAACCTTTGTGGCTTGGTGGCCTGGCTGGTGTGTGTGTGTGTGTGTGTGTGTGTGTGTGTGTGTGTGCAAACGCACATGTGCATGAATTCCTGCCAGCCTGCTGCTCATGCAGTTGTATACCCATGTGCATTCCAGCCAGTTATTCGCATGGCCCAATTCTGAATAAGCCAGAGCCCGGTAATAGGCCATGACCTGGCGGTTGGGGGCCCCTACTTTATAGCATCTTTAAGTGGTTTACAGAGTCAGCATATTGCCCCCAATAATCTGGGTCCTTATTTTCCTGACCTCTGAATGATGAAAGGCTGAGTCAACCTTGAGCCAGTCAGGATTGAAGGAATCGAACTCCTGACAATGTGAATAGAGTCAGCCTGCAATATTGCATTCTAACCACTGCGCTACTATGGCTCTTAATACCGGGGAGTGGTGTTTTACTTGAACTGGACTCCACAAATAAGATTAATTATTCAGTTACAGAATTAATAAGGGGATGGCGTGTTTCCCTGTTTCTAAACTTTAGGTTAAATATTTCAGAGATAAAATAAGACAATTTTTATAGCCTCCTGCAGGAGGCTATAAATCTTGAATCCAAAGGAATATCATCCTGGTCCCAATGAATATGTAGAAAATAAGTATAATAATTTTCCCAATATTATTGTAAATTATGATAGAGCAGCTAAATAGAGCTGCAGGGAATTGTATATGATTATAAGTGGCAAGTAATAGAACTTCTGTGCGCTTGCATTGGATTCTGAGCATAAGATCCTGACATCAATAGTCTCAATTCTAAAAGGATATGGATGAATGAATGATTAGAGCATATTTCCATGCAATGGCAGATTCAGTGTGCTTCTAATAGCAGAATCTACTAAGGCCTGCAGTTGTATTTCAGGGCCTGTTTGAGTCGGTAGAATAATGAATGACAAAATGTCACTGTGTAGCTTCAAGTGTCTGGACACTTAATTTCTAAATACTCTCTCCTCTAAGCTCTTGGAATCTAGTGCCATTTCATTGTCCACAAGCAGAAAAAAGTACCTGAATTAGAAATTTTATTCCCACATTTTATTTTGGGTTAGATACATACATTACTGTCCAGTCCCAGCTGGACTAAAAGAATAGAAGTCTCCTTTCAAGTGGTTGCAATAACTATCCATTGTAGAAATTAAGGGGAAAAAAATAACATGTTTGCCTGATCCAGTCTGTGTGTCAATCTCTGCTGGATATAATCTCTGGAAAAGTTAAAGACTGGGAATTGCAATAGCCTGCTTTCCACCTTCTACTATTCTTGCCCCCACATTTAGACATCCACAAATACTACTGCTCTGCCTTATTCTAAGTGTTTGTTTCTTAATTCCTGGTACCTTATATGGATATGAATTGGTTCTGTCTGCCTGGAAAACTACATAGTAATTGCTGGCTTCGTATTAGGAAGGCCTGCTCTCATCCTATTTAATATATCAGAACAATAGAGGACAGATATAGCCAGAAATTTAAATGTGAGGTAAGGAAACAAGCATAATAGATTAGGAAAAAAAATAATTACAATTTTAGGGTGGGTGACCAAAACCAGAGGGAAAAAATATTACAGGCAGAAAGAATGCATCTCACTGAACTAAGTTTCTCTCTGATAATCTGATTGGTGAATTTGTTGCTTGTTAGAGTGTAAACAGTGTTGTAAAGAACCCCTTATTTATTTAATATGTCTGCCCATTTCATATACATGGCTGTGAGCAGTTAACAGTCAGTTAAGTTGAAACTGAGTAGAAGCATAACCAAAAATTCAAAACATAAATCACATAAAGCAGCATAAAAGCATAACATAGTGTATATAGCACAGCTGAGAATAACCACAACATATCATCATCAATATAACTTAGCAGTGGGCTCACCCAAATCCACATCCTACATAAATTGCAAAACACTTTGCTAGCTTCCCCGCCTCCTCCTTTTCCCCACAAAGCCAACAAAATAATGTCCTAGAAGTTTTCCCTGTTAAAAATACCGAAAGATTATAACCACATTTCCAAACTAATCCATTAAAATGGCATCATGAATAGGAGAAATCTCTCAGGACATAGACAGCTAGCCCAAATTACACATTCCTCAGTGGAGAAAAAAAACTGCAATAGAAAGAGACAGAGAAAACATTATCCTTCTACTCATTTCCATTCTTTCTTGTAAACCAGTCTTTATAGCAACAATAAACAGATACTTCAATAATAAAAAAGCCCAAAACCTTTTTCCAGAGATGAGAAGGGACCAATTTAGTGCAAATGCACAACAGATGAACATTGCAGAACTAGAAAATTAATTCTATTTCCCGAGAACTCCAGCATATTGAAGTAACTTCATATCTTTACAGAGATTAATTTCATGTCTGAAACTGTGTAGGCAATGTTTGATGAATCCTCTGTAGCCACAGGACTTCTTGTCTTCTTTTTCATAATTAAATCTGTAACACAGTTCTCATTTCTGCCTGCATAGTTTTTCATTTGCCAATTATTTTGGCATAATAAATTACATAAATATAAATATTTCTTGTTCGAAGTATCAAAGCATTTCATTCACTCTTGGCCTCTAACACATACCACCATGTTTTTGCTCAAACAGAAGTGGGTGTCAAAAATAAAAGCATATTTTTTTAGTCTCAAAATGTAAGTTAATTATTTAGGGCCACACTGAAGTGGGTTTAAATCTATAGTTTGACATTTGAAAACCTATTTATAAATAGTTAATGGAGAATTATAATTGACAAGCTTATAATTAATCCCCAGAACTGTTAATAACATTTTAAGAATAGCTCTCTTTTCATTTTTCTTATTCATGATGTATCTCATGCTTATATCAACCTAAACAGTGTTCATATTGATCACCTACACAAACTAAAACATCTGCTTAATTTGATCTGGTTCCCAGACTTCTGTCACTATAATTAGTTTATCGCTTTGGGGAGAAAGGTTTGCATATTCTAATCAGACCTAAGAAATAAGCCAAAGGAATAGCCTGAAATAACATCTTAACCAAATGCAGTGTGGCAAACAGGCAGATTTTCAATTACTGTTTTCCAAAGGTTCTTAACAGAGATTTGAATACCCAAATCTTCCCTCTTCATTGAGGTGTGGGGTGTAAAGAACATTGATATTGGAATGTCAGTATTTTATTGGTAATTAATGTGAATACATTCCATTTCTGGGAACCATTTAAAAATAATAATAATAATAAAGACATAAGAACAACCATATTTGTTCAGGTCAAAGCCAGTTTTAGTCCATCATTTTGTTTCTTACAATGGTGAACCAAGATGCCTTGGGGCTCATGAACAGGAGTCAGAAACATTCTTCTCTCCTTCCATTGCAATTGCTATTTCAACGCTTGCAGCGATAGCACTGGGTCTTTCAAAGTAAATAGCCCTTTATATAGCCATTCTTGTATGATTCTGTCCAATTCTTTTTTAAAACCTTCCACGTCAAAGGATATTGCCATGCTTTGTGGTAATGAATTTGTGAGAATGCTTAGGTGCTGTGTAGAGAAGTACTTCCTTTGTCTATTCCATATGTCCTACCAACCAGTTTCAGTGATGGTGCATCCGTGGTCTTAATGCTTTGAGAGAGGGAGACAAACTTTTCATTTTCTCCATGCCTCACATTATTTTATACACTCCATTATGTTCCTCCCCCCCCAAGTCACTCCCTCCCCATTCCTAGACTATGCTTTTCTTTTAGGAATGAAATTCAGCTCACAGAGAATCTTGATTGCCATTGCCTGCAATTTTTTTTTCAGCTACATTAGGGTTTTTTAATGCAATACAGGTAGTCCTTGACTTAAGACCACAATTGAGCCCAAATTTTCTGTTGTTAGGTGAGACATTTGTTAAGTGAGCTTTGCCCCATTTTACGACCTTTCTTGCCACAGTAGTTACGTGGATCACTGCAGTTGATAAGTTGGTTATGAAGTGAATCTGTCTTTGCCCATTGACTTTGCTTGTGAGGAGGTTCAAAAGTTGATCACATGACCTTGGGACACAGCAACATTCATAAGTATAAATCAGTTGCCAAGCATCCAAATTTTGACCACATGATCATGTAGATGCTGAAAAGACCGTAACTGTGAAAAATGGTCATAAGTCATCTTTTTTTAGCAGCATTGTAACTTTGGTCACTAAATGAACCCTTGTAATTCGAGGACTACTTGTAGTCAGAACTGTGGACAGGATTCCAGAAACAAACATTCCTTTGATTTGTATTACAGCATTGTTATTTTTTATTTTCGATATTTTTCTGAATTATGCCATCCATGGAATTTGCCTTTTCTCACCACAATGGGAGACTTAATCAATGCCTTCATAGAGCTGTCAATTATGACCTCAAGAAGATTTTCCTGATTAGGTACAGTGCTTGTACAAACAGTAATTGGGGAGTGAGGTTGCCCCAATGTGAACCATCTTAAATCAACATAAATTGAACTGCTTTGACATTTAATTGACCCCTCACCAAGTGAAAAGAAAACCACCTAGACCTCTGTGATCTTTGCCACCCTGAATAATTTAGCTTCATCTGCAAATGGGGCTAGTTTACTGCTTATCGAGTCTAAGACGTAATCCTTTATGAACAAGTTAAAAGGTAGAAGTCTCATAGATCTGAAAGTTCTTTGAGACCTTTCACTTATTTCTCTCCAATATGGAAATTGATTTTATTTCTACTTTTTTGCTTTCATTTTTTAGCCTGTTAGCAATCCATATAATTATAGTTTTTCTCAGGGTTTTTTTGTCATAAAACGCCCAGAACGGAGTTCCAGCACCTTTTTTGAATGGAACCTTGTAGGGTAGGCAAGGCGGGTTGTATGACATGTGTGAGCTCCGGCACCTTTTTTTATATATACAAAAAAAGTACTGGTTTTTCTTAACCCATAACCATTAAAGCCTCAAGAACTTTTAATGAAGAACTTCACCAATGACATTTTGAAAATCCAAATATATATCATTGACAGGGCCTCTTCATCCACTTCCACTTTCAAAAAGATTTAAATTTGGTTATTTAAGATTTACCATTGTAGAGTTTATGTTGGTTTTTTTTTTCTCTACCTGCCTAGTTATTTTTTTTCTTTGTTTATCCTTTTACTAATTTGCCTGGCACAGACATTAAGGTGATCAACATTTAATTTTGTATATCTCCTTTGGGGCCTTTTTTAAATATTGGGCATCTTCCAATCTTCTGAGTGCTGAGACTGATTTAAGTGACAAATTGAATATTTTTGCTAAGTAGTCAGCAATTTCACATATGACAACTCTTGGACAGATGTCTTCAAGACCTGCTGATTTGCGGCAGTATAGTCTCTCAAGATGTCCTTGAATACCTTATCTTGTTTACTCAATTTGTTTTGGGCACTCTAATTCCTTCCTTTAAAAAGCTCAGATTTTATATTTTCTTCAAAAAAGACAGATGTAAGCAAGTCATCCAGTTTATCTGCAGTTTCCATATCTTCCTTGATGATCCTTGTCACACCTTTGAAATTTAATGGCCCAGGACTGATTATTGTCCCCACTTTGGTTTGACCCTCACCTCTTGGTTTTACCATAAATTTCTAAAATAAGGACAAAGAATTTCATATTTATTGATTAACAGGCATTAAAATTACAAAATGAAGGTAAGGTTTCTATGAGTTTGTTGTCTTACACTTCTGTGCAAGGTATCATCTCAAAAAGATTAAGGGTTTAGTTTATATTGTAGATAGTGTAGAGTCACTCAACAGTGAGATGGGCAGCATATACATTTAATTAATAAATAAATTGTAAGTTGACAAATGGCAATTGTCCAACAGTAAGATGTACAGCATGAGCTATATGCTTGGGAAGAATCTACTTCTGAAAAAAAAAGTCATGAAGAAGAAAAAGATTTAAGAAGCCGGAACCTGTGGCTGTAACTTTTTAGACTTAATAGAATCTTATTTTTAAACTTTGGTTTTAACATCTAGTGAGTTTGAAACAAAGAATAAAAACCAGTTGCAAAAATATATATTTTTTTTCAATACATTTAATTTCACGTTTCTCTTTTTCCCAAGTTTCTGAAATTACTTGGGTGGCAAATATTTCATAAGTGAATTCTTCAAAGAAATACACTCTAAATAAACTTTCTGCATTATGATTCTTCAATGGTTTGAGTTTATCTTTTCCTTAACCAGGTACTGAATTTATTAAACTGGTTACTTAATTTTAGTAACAATAACAACAATGTTCAGATGAAAAAATGGTTGCTCCTGATCACATTTCCAAGACCTCAGAAGAGAAGTCTAGTTTGTCAGAAACAAACAAGCACTGATGTCTTCATGGGAAACAGTAGAGGACCAGCAATGTCATGTGTGCCATGATATAATTGAGGCTTCTACAAGACAACCCTCCAAACAAACAGAGGAAGAAGATTTATGCATTCTTTATTTGCCAAAAATCCCCTGCTCAGAAATTGCTTGTCATAGTATACATGAAGAATAACATCTGGGTGATGTTCAGGCTTAGGTATCTTCTACTCAAATATAAAGAAAAAAAAACATGGATAATCTTTTAGATAGTAACAAAAAAAGATACAGGCAATTCTCTCTTGATCATCTAGATTTTTAAGCCTAGATCTGGTGCCTTACTCAGATATACTCCATGACTGAAATAACATTTTCAATCTATAAGCCTAATGTTAACCAACAATTTCCTGTATAAACAAGGTGGAAATAGGCATCCTTTGCCTTGACAAATTGTTTCTTATTCTATAACATCAGTATCTTAAAGATTAACTAGCCTTGGTTTCGATGCATTTCAGCCCTGTTGAGGCTACAGAATAGATGCTGTTTAAATCCCTTGTGTTTCTAAGTGTCACCTGTACTATTCTCTGTAAATCACAACCTCAATTTGTTTCTCACTCTGCAGCAGACATAATGAACACATAAACTAGGCCAGAACTAGAGCTTTTCTAAACAAGTCACTTTCTATACAATTAGGCTACCTTTTAGCTTTGCACATTAACAACCTTCCTGGGCTGTTCGTGCTTTGGGGGATTACTAGCCAATTCTTGAGTAAATTTTCCTCTGTCTTTTCACTTTAAGCGAACTTTACTGTGACCAAACTTTAATAGGTCTGGCTCTTTGCTATTGTCACAGCTTGAACCTGAAGGATAGAACTGGCAGAGTTCTCGACAATGTAAGCACATTATTTCCTCAGTGGATTTTTTTTTAAAAAAAAACCTCAAGATTACCCAAGAAAAATAAATATCTTCCCCCCAAAAAATTAAGGAAAAGGGGTAAAAATTCCAAAAATGTTGGTGCAAAATATAAATAAAAAATAGGAAAGATAAAATGTTGCTACAGTCATGACTTGGAAACAAATACTGAAAAATATAGAAAGACGCCTTAACATTAAAGAAAAATATGTTTCTTCAACTGGAAAGATGATGACATGGTGGGAGTGATTGCACCCTCCAAACCATTTCAGGGGTGCAATCACTACTTGATTGCAGTGTTTAATTAGAAGTACTGTATACAGGATTTTCCAGAAGCATATGCCTCAAAATATAATGATAGTATTTAAAGAGTTAAAGATATAGAAAAAGGCATGGCATATTTGAAGAAAAGTGAAAGAGAACCATCAGTGTAAGAACTCAGCTAAAAAGAGAGGGAGTTGCTAACTTTTAAAGCCATTTACTCCAAATGCAGCTTTGTTGGGGAGGAAAATAGGAGAGCCTCTTCAACATTTGCATCTGATATTTAATTTGATGTCCTATAAATTTGTTTTAGGGTAAACAGAACAAATATGACTAAATGAAAGAAGACTGAATCAAAACATTGGCTCATCTATCTTCGAGGGTTTTCCAGGGTTTGAATCAAAAGCCTTTTTCAAATATACTGTATCTACAAATGCCAGGAATATAGAACCATAGCATAAAGCATGTGTTCTAGTACTGAGGTTCCACGACCAAATGCCCATAGGTAGGAATTTTGGTCATGAGAAGTGTCTACAGTGGTGACATTTTACTGGCCTTTCATGCATCACAGTGGTGACCATCACATCCAGAAGAGCAGCATATGAGATAAGGCTTCCACATAAGTGGAAGCCCCATCATTGGTGATTTCTCCATAATAGTTTTTGCGATTATCTTTTTGTATTTCTTTAACATTATTTAAAAATATTGTAGCTTTAAATAAAGCAAAGTCTTTAAATTATTACCAGGAAGGAAGGAAGGAAGGAAGGAAGGAAACTTCCTGTATACTCTAAGCAGATATGAAAGACATTACACACTTACAATAAGATAGATGTGCAATGATTATTTACTGACAACTTTATTTTCCCAGTTCTCTAGACATATTACCCGGATTAATTATTATTTTTAAGAATTCAAGTACTTTTATCATGTATTTAGGAAATTAAGGTAGCATATCATTTTTATACTGAATTACCATATCATAATTTTTACCAGACATCATAAAAATTAGTAGCTCCTGTCCTAGATATTCATTTACAGGATTCTTTAACTGAAGTAAGAACTACCTCCAGGGGAATCTTTATTATCATTATACTCATGGACATTTCACAGCTGGTGCAAATGTACCTGGGGACTATATCTCAATGTCTGATTATCTTCATGGATATTAAAGTCTTATTAATTAATTAATTCACTCTCTCACACACACTCCCTCCCACACGCACACACAAACACCAAATAGGCACAATCCTAAAATGAAAGTATGAAATCAGTTCTGAATAATTGAAAATCTGCCTTTAATTAGAATACATTAGAGGAAAGGTGAATATTTACCAGGTTTATCTTTCACTTCAGTCATCTTCCAATATGTTTATGAATTTGGATGATCTGTTTTGTTTGTCAGCTTTCTAAATGTTGATTATCCCAGGCAGTGATATTTTATTTTCAAATAAATAAAAATAAAAGCTTTGATGAAGCCTTTTAATCATCAGTTGAACTTTAACTATGTTAAAAATAAAGTATCCAGGGAAATTCTTGATTGTTTATGAGCTGACTGTATCTAAATGATATAAAACAAACATAGTCCAAGTTTTTATTAAAATAAATGTAAAGGCTTCCCCTGTATATTCGATTCCAACTCTAGCAGTGCTCATCTCGGTTTCTTGACTGAAGAAGGAGCCAGCATTGTCCAAAGACATTGTCCATGGTCATGTGCCCAGCATTACTGTATGCAGAGGCACATGGAATGCTGTTACCTTTCTGACAAAGTGGTACCTATTTATCTACTTGTATGTGCCTGCTTTCGAACTGCTAGGTTTGCAGGAGCTGGAGCAAGTAATGTGAGCTCACCCTATCATGCGGTGGTTTAGTCTTGAACCCAGGCTGTCAGTTTCCAGCTGACAAGCTCAGGGTTTTTAACCACAGAGCCATCATCTCCTCCCCCTTAAGTTTATATTAGATATTATTTAAAACAATGAACGAGACATAGGGTTATAGGAACACAATGACTGTGCTGCAATAACTGGAATGCCTTCTTCTTTCAGGAAGTGTTGACTCTGATTAGTTTTCTCTAAATGCTCACAAGGTTTCTGCTGAAATTTTGTGTGTTGAATTTGAAGTAGGAAGATGCAGATTCGAGTCCCCACTTCATCACAACACTCTTCAGAATCAGAATAGAGCTGGAAGGGACCTTGGAGGTCTTGTAGTCCAAACCCCTGCTCAAGCAGGAGACCTTGTACCATTTCAGACAAATGTTTTTCCAGTCTCTTCTTAAAAACCTCCTGTGATAAAACAGCCACAACTTCTGACAGCAAGCTATTCCACTAGTTAATTGTCCTCACTGTCAGGAAGTTTCTCCTTAATTCCAAGTTGCTTCTCTTCTTGATTACCGTATATGCTGGCATTTAAGGCGACCCGGCGTATAAGACGACCCCCGTCTTTGGCACCAAGTCGTATGCCTAGAACGTCGTCTTATACGCCAGAAACTACCAGTATTTCCGGCGTATAAGATGACTCAGCATATAAAATGACCCCCGACTTCGGCGCTGATTTTAACGCTTGCGGAAGTCGCCTTATACGCCGGCATATATGGTAGTTTCCATCCATTGTTTCTTGTCTTGCCTTCTGGTGTTTTGAGAAATAGGTTGACTCCCTCTTCTTTGTGGCAGCCCCTCAAATACTGGAATACTACTATCATGTCCCGAGTCCTTCTTTTCTCTAGACTAGACAAATGCAAATCCTGAAGCTATTCTTCATAAGTTTTAGTCTCCAGGCCACTCAGTAGATAGCATATACCACTTCACAGTGCTTTAAAGCCCTCTCTAAGGTGTTTACAGAGTCAGCATATTGCCCCCAATGGTCTGGGTCCTGTTAGAGATTCTTTTTTATTCTATAGAAATTCTGTTTTATTCCATAGAAATTACAGCAGAGGATTATTATATAGCCATACAGATTGGTAGCAGAGGATGGTTACATAGCCATACAGATCAAATAAGGTGTACAATGTACAGTCACCATGGGCCTTGCTGCTTAATGGTTTCAATGGTGTCACAAGAAACTCTCCTCAGAATATAAAGAAACCATAGATTATAACATAGATGCATACTAAAAACTGCCATCTACTCGCTGAATGTTTCTGTAGTTGTTGCAATACAAAATACATTCTAACTTGTATTTCACCTCATTTTACCAACCTTGGAAGGATAGAAGGCTAAGTCAACCTTGAGCCAGTCAGAATTTAACTGCTGGCAGTGAGCAGTGAATTAGCCTGCAATACTGCATTCTAAACATTGCACCACCATGGCATCTCTTACACATAGTGTTTAAGCTAGTCATTTTCACTTGTAAGATTAAAATAAAGGGAGATCCCTGTGTATGCTACCTGAGCTTTCAGAAGAAGGCAATAAATAAAATGAACCACAAAGATGTGATTTGGAACAACAGATTGATTTAATTAAACATAAGATGGATATTATTACGAAGGAAGATCTAGGACAGCAGATAAAACGTACTAAACAAAATTTCTTTGAAAATGCCAATAAACCAGGGAGATGGTTGGCTTATAAAATCAAAAAACACAATAATAAGCAGAGAGTTACCAACCTTTATAACGCCAAAGGTGATATGGTGTGCCAGAACGAAGGAAAAAAGCTAGTGGCATATGAGTTTTACAAGAATTTATATAAGGACGACGAAAAGAGAAATAACCATGACATAGTACAGTATTTACAACTAGTCGATTTACCCAAGGTGCCAGAAGAATTTAAAACTCTCCTAAATAAAGAGATAACACATTTAGAGCTCTCGGTCGCAATTAAGAAACAGAAGAATAATAAAACACCTGGGCCAGATGGTATACCTGCAGAAATGTATAAAATTGCACAAGAATCTTTAAGCCCAATGCTGTTGGACTTATTTAACGAGGTTTTAACCCAAGCTAAAATACCAGCTTCATGGGAAGAAGCCTTCCTCACGTTGATTCCTAAAGAAAACACCAACCTGACACAAATTAAGAACTATAGACCCATTTCTCTTTTGAATTCAGATTACAAAATCTTCATGGCAATAATGGCACAAAGATTGGAAAGGTTCTTAGTGGATTTTATACATATTGATCAAAACGGCTTTCTATCTAAAAGATATATAAGAAACAATATTAGGACTGTTTTGGACATATTGGAATATTATGAAGTACATAATGAAAAGCAAATGTGTTTAATTTTTCTTGATGCCCAAAAAGCATTCGACAATGTAAAATGGGATTTTATGTTTAATCAATTATTGTATATGGACTTTGGGGAAAATTTCTTAAATATGTTTAAATCAGTTTACTCTAAGCAGGTGGCCAAAGTAATAATCAATGGAGAACTGACTGAGAGTTTCCAAATGCAAAAAGGCACAAGGCAAGGCTGCCCACTATCACCATTGTTATTTATATTATCTCTCGAGGTATTAACTAGAGCAATCCGGCAAGATGAACAGATCCAAGGTCTAGAAATCAAGAAAGAGACATTTAAAATACAAGCCTTTGCAGATGATTTAGTTTTTATAATTGAAGAACCACTACAATCAGGGATTAGACTGATGGAAACATTGAATAGATACGGGGAAATAGCAGGTTTAAAAATAAATAAAGAAAAAACTAAAATGCTTGTCAAAAATATGACTAAAATACAGAAAAATGAATTGGTTGACAGAATTGGTGTTCAAATTACAAATAAAATTAGATATTTAGGGATACAACTGACTGCCAAATGCGCTACGCTTAAAAGGGATAACTATGATAAGTTAATAGAACAGATTCAAAAAGACTTTGACATTTGGACTAACCTACAGCTCTCTTTTATGGGCAGAATTGCGGTGATTAAAATGAATGTGTTGCCAAAAATCTTATTTTTGTTCCAATGTATACCTATAAAATTAGACAAGAAATTTTTTTCAAAATTTGAACAAAATGATGTGTAAATTCATCTGGCAAGGAAAAAGAGCAAGGATTAAATTAAAATTACTACAGGACTTAAAGGAAAGGGGGGGATTTGGTCTTCCAGACTTGGAGAAATATTACCAGGCCGCAGCATTAGTATGGGTAAGAGATTGGATATTACTAAAAAATAGGAGACTATTGTGTCTGGAGGGCCATGACCTACAAATAGGATGGCATGCCATATTATGGGATCATAAATATAAAGTACATAAATATTTTCGAAGTCACTATATTAGGCAAGCTCTTATTGATGTATGGACAAAAATTTGGCAACCAAATTATACCCAAGTACCTAGTTGGATCTCACCGTTAGAAATATATGTACACCCAAAATTTACTCAATTAGACAAGATCATAACATATAAAAATATTTAGATGAAAGAGGGGAATTGAAATCCAGGAAAACCATCCACGATGAAGGGATAGAATTAGAATGGTGGGCATACCTGCAACTGCAGGCAAGATATCGGAAAGACAAAAAAGAGTTAGGTATTAAATTAGAACCAATAGAATTGGATAAAATAATTTTGGGGTCGGAGGATAAAATGATTAAAAAATTATACTACTATTTGCTAGATCAGGCAACGTACGAGGAACAAGTAAAAGTGACTATGTTGAATTGGAGTAAGGATTTTGGTCTTAATTTTGATCTGCATATATGGCAAGAACTATGGGCAAGAAACAAGAAGCTTACTTTGGCCACCTCTTACAAAGAGAACCT
Source organism: Crotalus tigris (assembly GCF_016545835.1). NCBI lineage: Eukaryota > Metazoa > Chordata > Lepidosauria > Squamata > Viperidae > Crotalus > Crotalus tigris. The sequence goes on along the minus strand of NW_024096465.1, from coordinate 676,238 downwards.
TTACAAAATGTTTTATAGATGGCATCTCCCACCCACAAGATTGTCTAAAATGTATACCAATGTCTCCCCTAAATGTTGGAAATGTAATTTGAAAAGTGGAACTTACTATCATATGTGGTGGGAATGCACGCGAGCTTGTGATTTTTGGAACAGGATTAAAACATGGTTGGAGGAAATATTAGAGCAAGCGGTAGAACCAAAACCAGAACTCTTTCTATTAGGTTTAACTACGCAAAAACATGACAAAGGCGTATTTTATTTAATGCTACACATTTTAACGGCCTCCAGGCTGGTTTTTGCTCAAAATTGGAGGAACAAGGAAACCCCAACGGAAGAAGAGATCCTGCATAAAATTCTAATATGTGCTGAGATGGACAGGCTTACAATGATTATGAAAGACAAAACGGAACACGAATACTTCGAAATCTGGGGCAAATTTTACCGCTGGTATGAATTAAGAACTGCTCGGACTTCAAACTAATGGTAGAATTAAAAGATATACATAACTGTACATATAATTGTATATATAATTGTATTGTATAAAAGATGAGGTTTATATAGAGGTTAAGAACAATTATAAAATTATAAAATTTTTGTACTATGATAGGAACTGATAGAAAAATTCACTCTGGAATGTCATGTTTGTCCATTGTTGTTTTAATTGTATTATGAATAAAATTTAAAAAAAAAAAAAGAAGAAGAAGAAGGCAATAAATAAATACAGTATGAATACACATACTCAAAGATCAAGCACTGTATCAGATTCAAGTATTGCTTTTCTATCTGTGGTTGAAATGGAAAACAATGTAAAATAAGAGAGTTGGAAGGGATCTTGGAAATCTTCTAGTCCAAACCCCTGTTTGAGCAGGAGACCCTATACCATTTCAGACATGTGGCTGTCCAGTCTCTTCTTGAAAACTTCCAGTGATAGGACATCACAACTTCTGAAGGCAAGCTATTCCATTGGTACATTGCTCTCACTGTTAGGAAATTTCTCCTTAGTTCTAGGTTGCTTCTCTTCTTGATTACTTTCCAAGCATTATTTCTTGTCTTGCCTTCAGGTGCTTTGGAAAATAGCTTGATCCCCTTGTCTTTTTAGGAAAAGTGCTGGAGCATAGTATCATGTTCCCCCTCCCCTTCAGTCCTTCTTTTCATTAGACTAGACATACCCAATTCTTGTAACTATTCTTTGCATGTTTTAGCCTCCAGTCCCTAATCATTTTTGTTGCCCTTTTCTGCACTCTTTCCAGAGTCTCAACATCTTTTTTGGTATTGTGGTGACCAGAACTGGATGCAGTATTCCAAGTGTGGCCTTACTAAGGCTTTGTAAAGCGGTGCTAATACTTCACGTGATCTATCTCTCTATTAATGCAGCCTAGGATTGCATTTGCTCTTTTGGCTGCTGCTGCACACTGTTGGCTCATATTTAAATCATTGTCCAGTAGGGCTCCAATATCCCTCTCATGGTTACTGATATGCTAACATGAAATCCCGGCACTACTAGTTGCAGAATCTACTGGAATGGAGACTATACTCTTTTGTAATGTGTTTAGGTGGCAAGCTCAATCAGTAGTGTAGTTAATAAAATATGGAGAGGGGCATATATGACAAGCAAAGCAGAAGTTCATTTTAACAGAGAATCAGCCCATTTCCTTTAGAGAGAATCTTTGGCTTAGATGAACTTTCTAGGAATAACAGAAGATCACAGTTTAATAATAATGTGCAAGACTTGACACATTACCTACGGGGATAGAATGTGAGACAAAACTAATACCACACTGTAAGGTAATAAAGAAAAAAGGGAGAGAAACTTCATCATTAATACACATTGACAAAATAACTAATTAGATTTTAATATTATTGAATGTCTGACTGTGAAAAAGCTTTGAGGCACACAGAAAAGAAAAAAAAGGAAAAGAAAAAACTAGTACATAAACATATTGTAGGAAGAAGCTGGATATGTTCACATCTAAATAGTAATCTTGTGCTTAGTTTTATGTGTCATTCCCATGTAATATTATTGTTTTACTCTCCATTTAATTGGATGAAGGATTGCAGGCATTATTTGGTCTCCATCCAACACTGCAAAAAATCCATAGCAAGGCATCAACTTTTGCTGAAGACTTCCATTTTTAGTAGCCCAAACTGAGAAGAGGGTTACCTATCTCTGGAGAGTCAACACTTAGTGAAAATCAGAATGATTACTGTATTGTCCATTTTCAGATGCCAGGTTCTTTTTTCTTTTCATTTCTTTTCATTTCATTTCTTTGATTCTTTAATCAAATCAACCAATGTAGATGGGGAAAATTCAAGAATCATATACAGTATGTCAAGCACTGTACCCAAATCTAAGGTACTCTGACAACAGCAATAACTTCATTGAGAAGAAAAGGAAAAATGGAATAAGGGGATAAATTTAAAACTGGTAGGAATGCAAAATACAATGGTTAGGTCTGAGTTAGTTCCATGGAAAGAATTGCAATGATTATGGTTTTGTGTGTGTGTGTGTGTGTGTGTGTGTTGTGCATGAGTGTGTGTGCATGCACGCACATGTTCACAAGTGTGCATAAACATACTAAAAAAGGAAATAAGCCTAGAAATATTGTACTTTTTTGCTTTGTCTGTATTCTAATACTTGGCTTCAGGGTCTTCTGCTCCCATATTCTTTCTGCTTAGAAAATTTACTGGTTCATGCGTCATTACACCCTTATCAATTTCCTTATCAATTTCTTTTCCTTTCAGAACCACTTTTTTTCCAGAACCACTTCTGATAAATTCGAAAGTAATCAGATTCAGCAGCTACAGCAGCCTATGCAGACATGCTTAGCCTGGGGAAAGGAAGGAAAGAAGGAAGGAAGGATGGAAGGAAGGAAGGAAGGAAGGAAGGAAGGAAGGAAGGAAGGAAGGAAGGAAGGAAGGAAGGAAGGAAGGAAGGAAGGAAGGAAGGAAGGAAGGAAGGAAGGAAGGAAGGAAATCTGACAACTAGTTTATATAGAAAATTGGTTTGTTCATGTAGAAAGCTATTTGTGAGAAATATCTCTCTGATGAAAGGCACAGAAAAGTTATTATGAAAGCAGAAATACTAGAAAAGTCACACTAGTAACTTTTTCAGTTCTTCTAGGTAGGGACTCTTAAAAATCAAAAGATCCATAAAGGAAAATAATTTGGTTGCCACCAGTGATATTTTAACCAATACAGTGACACTAGTTTTTCAAACAAGGATTTGTTAGAAACCTAATCTTCTCAAACAATGTTTGGCCTTCTCTGCAATAATAAAAACCAAAACCAAGATCTAAATATTTAGCTAATGTTACTAACAACCATTCTCACAACACGAATCCTCTTAATTTTATTCAATCATCTCGATATGAGATCTCCAGTAAATTAGGCTCATTCTTTTGTCCCAAAGTATTATCTTCAGACTCTGCTGAACTCCTTCATAACAATGAATGTTTTTCCCTTGCCCCCTCCCCATTTCATTTCCTTGCCCTAAGCACTTAAAACATCATACTGAGATTTGGAAGACCCATTTGAAACAAATTGCTTTAATTAAAATAGTAATTTTCAGCCCCAAGAGATGTAAACTATTAGCAAATTGCCAGGAGGTGTTTCACTAATGGAGAGCAATGAGCAATTACAGACAATCTGCTACAGAATCTCTGCAAAAACATACTGGAAAAAAACCCGAAAACGTTCATTAGCCAAATCGCTGTTTGCCACCTTGCACAACATTTAAATTTAAAGGTACATAATTTCCTTGTTGCTAATCGCCTAACAAGTACAACGTGTTTGCTCCTGAGTTTTTTGGACATCAAATTAGGAAACAAGCAGAATTAGGGAGAAAAAAATGCCATTTTGAATTGTGAAAAAAATCCTCCACTAGAATATCAACATGAAATGGTGCAATAAAACAAGTGATTGTTATAACTTTTAAAATGTTTGGGGGAAGTTTTGGGGCTTTCAGCTTGTTGGTTTGGGTGGTTTTTTGTTTCTTTTTTTCTGAGATACCTCAACCTGGCTGAGGTTGAGAAATGCTGCTGTAGAAGTTTGGCCCACCAAATCTGTTCTGACTTTGGTTCTGGGACAAATGACAGCCCACAAAACTACAATCAGTCACACTTTGGCCACAATCTGTCAGACAATTTTTGTGTATGGATCTTGAATACTAATGGATGTAGCACAGTTTGTATATCTTATCTCACTGTTTAATTTTACTTAAGAAAAAAAGGGGTGCATAGAAGGAAGCCATTGTACCCTGAAAGGATCAAAACATGTTGAAAATATTTGTACTATAAAAAGATTCAGACAGAGAGACTCCATCTTCATTTCTTTGTTTCTTCTAGTTACATACCCATATAAATTTAAACAAAATATTTTAATATATATTTGTGTACATATGTTATATATATATATATATATATATATATATATATATATATATATATATATATATATATATGTAGGTCTTTGGTTGTTCGGGTTTTCTCCCGCGTAAAATTGGAAGTGTCTTGGCGACGTTTCGACGAAGTCCCATTCGTCATCTTCAGGCTGGTGTTTTCAGCTTCGTGCTTCGAGCAGCAATGTGTGGTCTTAGCTGTTTCTTCCTTTTAACTGCCAGTGGGGGTATGAACTGATTGGGTGGGAGCTTGGCTGTGTTCTGATTGGGTGGAGGTGTGTTCATACCCCCACTGGCAGTTAAAAGGAAGAAACAGCTAAGACCACACATTGCTGCTCAAAGCACGAAGCTGAAAACACCAGCCTGAAGATGACGAATGGGACTTCGTCGAAACGTCGCCAAGACACTTCCAATTTTATGCGGGAGAAAACCCGAACAACCAAAGACCTACATACAAATACCCGCGAAAACCTCAGAAAATATATATATATAATGCTGTATGTTATACCCTGTTGCCCAAATATGGGAGAGAGAAATCTTTTGCCTTGTATCAGCTCAAACTAGAGCCATCCACAGGCAGCAGTCACAACTGTGACATCATATATATTTCTAAAATTTGGATTGCTAGTTCGAAATAGCTATTCCAGTTCTCCCTTAATTCTTTGCTAGCAATCCAAATTTTAGAAATATATATGATGTCACAGTTGTGACTGCTGCCTGTGGATGGCTCTAGTTTGAGCTGATATAAGGCAAAAGATTTCTCTCTCCCATATTTGGGCAACAGGGTGTAACATACAGCATTCTAGATAACTCCTCCCCTGTTTCTTCCCTCCCTAACACAGCTGGCAAAAGTGAGACAGAACCTGTGGCCTAGAGGTTAATACATCTGCCTAACATGCAGACAGCCCAGGTTCGAATCTCAGAAGGGTATGTCTGGTTGAAAAGAGCTAAAGAGTTCGAAATAGCTATTCCAGTTCTCCCTTAATTCTTTGCTAGCAATCCAAATTTTATATATAAATTAAAAACAAATAAATAAAGATTAAAGGTACACTGCCATCAGCAGTGAGAGTACACTGATGTTCAGTCACTATTGTTATTCCATATACAAGGTGTGTGTGTACAGGCCTATGTTTGTCCCTAATTACTTTAAAAATACGAATCCCAGGTATATCCATATTAACAGTAGAAGAACATCGATCTCCAGGATAACTATAAAAACAACTGTTTATTAACTAAGCTTTTGTCGGTCCCCTGCTGACGTCATCAGAGTAAAAAACCAGGGATTTGAAAGTCTGCTTATAAAGCTGGCTGTTTTTGCGTGCTGCTAATCAAGCGCATCACTGGTCTACCTGCCGCAATTGGTCGTATTCTCTCTAGCCGCATTGCATCCACCCGCGTCCTTTTGAATTCCAACACCTCCTTTCCTCCCATCATTGCGTCCTCCTCCTGCTCTGCTCATGTCTGGATGTTTACAGTTGTTGTCAAATCACCCTTTAGTTTATCTTGTCCTGTGACTCTCATCCGGTACTGCATATTTGCATATGGTAATGACCTCCCCTCATATGTGTCACCCTATTATCATTTGGCTCTTGAGTGAATTGTGTTGATGTCTCCTCATTTGCACTTGTTGTAATTCCTTGCCATTGCATGAGCAGGCAACTTTGATCTTGTCTATCCCCCTCCTCTTATGCGTGGGCAATGCTCTTTGTGCTTGATGTGAGTTCTTGGGTTGTTGCTTGTATTTTCTTACAAGCAACAACCCACGAACTCACATCAAGCACAAAGAACACTAAGTTTTCTTAATGCCTGTTAAGCCGGAAGTAAATCTATATGGTGGTTAATTGAGTGTTCATTTGATAGCCAGGCTTCTTTAAGTAATCGGCCACTTTTGAAAGTGTCCTGGGCAATGGCCTCCACTCGCGCAAGATCAAATGAGTGATTGTTGCTGGCCACATGGATCCACACCTGTGAATGTTGCTCGTGTTGTCTAATGGCCAATTTATGCTCATAGATTCTGGCCTTGGGCCATTCAGTCGTCTCCCCGATGCAATTGCAGTGGCAATCATTACATTTAACTCTATAAACCACCAATGATCTTTCCTCATTGGGCAAAGGGTCTTTGGGACGCATTACCTTCGCACATAGGGTTTGAGTCGGCTTATGTGCTATGTTGATATTATACAGTGCCAATATCTGTGCCGTTGCCTCTGATATGCCATTTATGTTTGTGTGTGCATGCCCAAATATGCTTTCTACATACATGGAGCCACTGAAATAAAGGTGATTTTGCCCAGGACATCCCAGAGCGGGTTGGGCATTCATCCAGCCTGCAATGCTCTAAATCCAAATATTCCATGTTATTGATAAGGACTGGCTAGTAGGACAGCACAAACTAATCAGCTTTGCTGGAAAGGCAAAAGCAGGCCATGATTCAACCGACTGGGGAATGCTGAGCATTTGATCCTTGCCTCTCCCGTGCAGAGCTGTCCGAAGCAAATAAAGGAAAAAGAGTTAAGTGAATCACTGCAGTTTTTATATTAGTAACACAGTTGTTAAGTGAACCTGGCTTGTCAGAAGGTCACAAAAGGTGATCACATGATTCCGGGACACTGCAACTGTCATAAATATGAACCAGTTGCCAAGCATCTGAATTTTGATCATATAACCATGGGGATGCTGCTACAGTCATAAATGTGAAAAATGGTCATGTATTTTTTTCAGTGCCATTGTAACTTTGAATGGTCATTAAATGAACTGTTTTAAATCAAGGACTACTTGCATAGAAAAAAATAATAACTTCCCCCTTCATCGAAGCAAGTGCTTGAGAAAAAAACCAACTCCTTTCCAAAACTCTGAAATGGTGATTAAATATTTAGTGGTTCAGAAAAGTCATGTTTTTTTCCCAGACATTCTCATTGGATCCCATACAAAATGAAAATGCCATACATTTAAGTTTCTTGATGATAGTCATCAGTTTACAAACATTATTTTACTGAAGAAAAAAAGTTAAGTCTCCTACTTGGAGAGTTCACAATACCTGTAAAATAGTGACCTTAATTTTATGAATACATATTCACAGCTGTTAAGCAATATTATCACTATCTCCCAAAGTATATTTCATCTAGCATACAAAGTGTGACTTTATTGCACTTATGGTTGCCTGGGAATACAATTAAGGGGGTTTGTTTTCTTATGCCTAAAAGCTATTTGCATGGTGTTCAGTTATTTAAAAATTATCTATGGCTTTTGTATTCACATCATGGATATATAAGCATGAAAGATGGCACATCATATGATAGTTAACTTGCTTCAGCATCTGTTTTATCCCACCAATGATTTAATGAAACAGGACACACCATAATTATTGCAAAGAATTTGTTATACCATTATTATTATTATGTGAATCTGCAGCCAGATTCACAGTCCAAGAAAATGGAAAGCTAACAATTCAAGTCTTAATGAAGACATAAGAATTATTAAGATAACGTCTAAGAATATAGACAGTTTCAAGCAGAGTGTGGGTTTTTTTTGTAAAATTAAGGTTTGATAAATCCAATATTTCCAGATGTCGAGGAAATACTTTAGGTATCATGCTGAGATTTCCAATCATGATCGGTACAACAATAGATAGTTTTTCTATTAACGTTCAAGTTCAATCTGTATTTTGTAATTTTTTTTCCAATTGTTTTTCCTCAATCATAGAATAACTCAGAATAACAGCAATAATGAACCAGATTTTCTTATTTTCAATAACTGTTATACCAGGCATGTTATGAACAAGATGCCTGTCTATTTCAGTCTTAAAGATTAATAAGATTTTAATCTGCTCTTTTTGCAAAATCTTTTCAACTTTATGCTGAGTTAAGTTCAATGAACTAAAGCAGTGGTTCTCAACCTGTGGGTCGGGACCCCATTTGGGGTCGAACGACCATTTCACGAGGGTTGCCAAACAACGCAGTCCGCCATTTTTTCTCCCTTTTCCTTAGCTGTGCTACTCCCTTCTATTCTATTGGCTTTTGAAAGCCAATAGAATAGATTCTTTTGAATAGAGTCTAATTCTATTGGATTTCAAAAGCCAATAGGAATTGTCCAGGCTGTCTCTGCCGTGCTGAGCCTGCCAAAAGTCCCATTCTGCAAACGGTGCTGTAAGTTGTCTGCAGCGAAGGTGAGCTGTCTGGGAGTTTCAATCCCTCCCTGCTGAGCAACTACTAAAAATGTAAGTAAAAGAGGGCCAGGGGTGGGAGGCCGGCAGGTGCAGGGAGGGTTGCTGGTGCATGTGGGGTGCCTTACTTCCCTTGGGCTGGGCCAGCTGGTGGCCCAGCCGGTGGTCGGCCTGCGCTGTCTCTGCAACTTGCCAGCTATGCCTCGGCCGGCGCAGGGGGCGGCACCACGCATGTGCGGTGCTCCCTGGCAGGGAAAGTCCTCGACTTACGATCAGTTGGGTAGTCCTCGACTTACGACCAGTTGGGTAGTCCTCGACTTATGACCGGTTGGGGTCACGGCATTAAAAAGGTTGAGAACCACTGAACTAAAGGTTTATTTCATGCTATCTATACAGAAGAATCTGATTTACTAATGGTCAAGGCAAATTGGCACTAGATAAGAGTCAACAGAATTCATGGCTGTCTCTTCTGGGAGCATAGTGAGTCCAAACTGATTCCACCTGGTCATCTTCTACATCAAATGGTCAATTGTTTCATCCTTTTTGCTACAAAGGTGATATTTGCTGTTGTTTGTTACATATTGAATTTTCATCTTTGGGCAATTAGTTGCCAAAGCTTCTTCCTGAGCTACTAAAATAAAGCCTTCAGTTTCTTTCTTTAACACTCTTGACTAGGCCTTGGCTTGTTTTTCCAATTAACAAATCAGTTTTCAGTTGTTTATTTTTTTATATTCGGCTTTCATCTTTGTTGTTTTTAAGAGTTTTCCTTGATTGGGTCTTCTTTCTCTTGCAGTTTCCCAAAATTATCTTATCAGTTAGGAATGGATCCTGCATGCAATTCAAGCTTCATATCTGCTGATCTTCTTGGCTAAAATGGTTATCTGCTGCTTTATTGTTTCCAATGCTTTCTTAATATTTCTTGTTTTTACACAATATTTATTGATTAGGTATTCTTTGGTCTTTTTGTTCTTCAACTTTTTCATCTGGTTTATTGATGGGGCCAACAACCAATCATGTATAGGTATCTGCAAGTTACTTCTTACCATATTATGTATCATCTGGTTCCTCTAATAACACCTGACTAGTATAATTGAACTTCTGGCATAGCCCTCATCTTTCTCAGAGTATACCAGCCCAATAACCAAGTCAAGAGTAGTGCCTCACTGCGGGGCAATCATTGTTATTGTAACTTAGGCATGTTTATGGTATCTATTGGAACGAATGCCATCGAATGTCTGGCAAAGTTTCTGAAATAAACCATTTTTAAGGAGAATTAGTTGGAGACTATTTATCCCCTACAATGGAGAACACTACTAGAAGCAAACATTTTGGCAGTAAGTATATATGTAAATAAGATGACTTACAAAACTCCAGAAGTTCTTAGGAAAGATTCAGAAAACTCAAGCTTAAAAACAGTTCTAGGGAGAAAGCTGCTGGAACAACATCTGCTCAGGTCTCAGACTTCACATTCATAGCATCCAAACTGCTCATCCAGTACTTTTTTTAATCTTAGTTTTATTTGTTTTTCATTCAGTTTTGTCTTCTGCTTCTACATTTTAATCTATTAGGCAATCTGAAATAACCATATGGTTCCAAAATTTGAAGAAATTTTACAGGACATTGATCTTGCTTCGCTACTTCAAATGCCTTTTAACAGTTTAAGCTGCAATTCTAACTTTTTCGGAAAAATTCCTGAATTCATTGGCTTTCACTTTCTACTGAGGCTCAAATCAAGCAATTCAAAACAGTATATACTACTTGAATAAGAAATGAGCAAGCGCTGAATCCAGCTTCACATAATTAAATCTTCCATGTCCTCAATAATGATGAAAAACTTTAATGATCCAGATTGGGCTGAGTGGAGAATGAAAGCATCCATTTCAAATTAAAGTTTATCTAGTGAACAATTAGAGTGAAATGTACCCCCAAATAACTGTTTCTGTTGTTGTCTGCCTTCTGGAAGTGACACTAAAACTGAATTTGTAGCTTCTTTCTGTAAAAGAACTAACAAAATTGTTGCATGGCTTACACAGCTCTACAAAAACAGTAATAGAACAGTATGCTGCTGGGTGAACTTGTGGGTTGCCCACATCTGTATTCATTGTGACATGTATTTAATATTTCAGCATGCTTAATGTTGTAGGGAGTGTATGTATATATTTTATCACAAGAGTCAAAACAATATGTGATTGCACAGGCTGAAAAGTGACTATACTGTCTACTGTACTGTATATATATATACTGATATTTCCCACCATTAGAATTTAGATTTATAATCTTTCATTCTTTTGGTGAGAGATATTGAACATTACTTTTTAAAAAAATGTTATAGAAAAATATCTTTTTATCAACTTTTTTCTCTTTTTCTCTCTCCTTTCCTTTCCTTTTTTTTCTCCTTCCCTTACTGAAAAATTCAGTCAGAATGAAGAAAATTCAGTGTTATTTGCATAGCAGTTTGCAAGTCTTGAAGCATTGCTACTTCATTAAATTTGCTGGTTAACAAAACTGTTCTTTATTATAAAATGCTTCTCAAGCAGTTATCAGGCTAAGAGCAACACTTCTAAAATATTTATTCCCCATTACTTTCTAACTGTGGTGAAGAATTCTTCTGCTTTGTTGCCTCTAACAACATAGATTTGTACATATAATTACAACCTAAATACCTACAAGCATATTCTTGATATGAGCAGAATTCTATTTGGTTTTTCCCTATGCTACCCATCATATCCAAAGGCATCTTTACTATCTGATTTCAAAAGGAAAAGAAAGTTATGCTCATTCTTTTTGAGAATGTGAGCATAGAGAAAACATTGTGAGACACTCAGAAGCATCAGGTTGCAATAGCTGCGCTGCAAAGAATGCTGTATGGTTGTAAAATGAAAACAGAGTAAATGTGCAAGCTTATACATTGTCTCCCAAAGGGTGAAAAGCATTTGTCGAATATTTTTGTCACGGGCAAACAACCTTTTCAGGGAAGCATATGTGGTATGGTTTTATTTCTATTACTTGAATCCAGAATGGCATTTTTCTGCCATTCCAGATGACTCATTTAGGTTCTATGCTGTGTTTACAAGAATTCAAAAAATACATTTATTATGTTCACACTCCAAAAGACATTGGAAGAGAAGGAAAGAAAGAAGAGTTGTACTTTACGTAAAATAAAACTAAGCTGTAGAGGGGAAAATGTACAATTTATTTTTACATGATTTTCCTCATTAATTTTTTTTATATTTTATTAATTTTCTAATTTTACATTTAAGTATCTAAAAAGCAACATGGTGGCTGGGTTAATCAATAGTTTGATAACAAAATCTTTAGTACAAATCTCAAGTTACAACATCAAATATTTCCTCTCTTTTTCACTTAACATTTACTGTCTCGTATTTAAGCTAATACAGTTCTTATTATATCAACTAAGTAAAAACATCATTATTACATTTATCAATAAATTTTAGCTTATACGTATCTTAATTATTTTTACATTCAATACTCATAAACAATCCATATCCTGTTATTATTTTTTCCCAATTTTTAGTTTCCCATCAATATTCCAATTTAACCTTTGATCTTTATAATTTTCAGGCTTTAGGTAAGCAAGATTTCCCTTATCTCAATTCATAACAGAATCTAATATCCAAAATACACATTTTATCTATTTGAATCTAATCTTGTTCTGTTTCCTAAAAGTTATCTATTTCCCACCATATTAAATCATCTACTTAATAATACAATATCCCCTTTAATAAATCAAAATCATTGTATATATTATCTGGGTTAATCAATAAATCAAACATATTCATAATAATTAATTTTTTTTCTTTTAGGTCTAATTTTTAAACAGATAAAATCCTTATTTTCAACTAATTTCCAAATATTTTAAATCTAATGACCAGAATTCCCCTTATCTCAACTTTTCCCTTTAACCCTCTAATTAACAATATGAAATCCCCTCTAATAAATCAAAACCCCAATTTTCTTCAGCCTTATTCTGGCTTTCTTCCTTTGGCAACTAGGCTTCCATATCACTGCTCTTAGATTGTCAAATAGATCTCCCTCTATTATTATATATGTTATTTGAAATAAGGGAGACCATTTAATTGCCATTCTTTTTGAAGGACTAGCCCATTTGTATTCCTTAAGTTATCTCCCTATTATTCCAATTCCCCATGATCGCCCTGATATATTTATCTTCCATTCAATCTGTTCTTCTTCTTTCTCAAATTTCTTCTGATTTATATAGAAAGTCTTTTCCATTTTCAGTGTTGTCACTCCCTTTTCTGGATTTTCCATTAGCTGTATTTGTTGCTCAGTTGAGATTTCTGTCTTAATATTTGATTGTTTCACTTCTTCTGTTATCTTCTGTGTTAGTTTTTTGGTTGTAGTCAAAGTTTGTGTTTGTGTATCTAAGCTGGTGTCTTGATCTTTTATGTTAGGTCTTATTTTATCACAAGCTGAAAGAATGGTTTCATGTATTGCTTTCAACATGGAAAGGATCTTTTCCTGTTCTTCATCCATCTCTTTCACATGTTTATAAATAGTCTCTATAGTAGAAGTCATTTGTCAAGCAAGATTTTATAGTCCAAGGTATTTCATCATCTCATATAATAACCAATATTCCTCAAATAAAGAGATAGGAAAGCAATTCCCCACATATAACTCTGAAAGTCAGTAAAGGTTTACATTCACAGCTCAAGTAGGCCAGTTATGCCACCCAGCTTTTCTCTTACAGCTGACTTTCTCACAGGTGCTGCCAAGGTTAAAAGAGTCTTATCTAAAGTCTGGGCTTTGAGCCAAGTCTCTGTTAGGAAATAACAAGGTGTAATACCAAACTTCACCACAAGATGTCATCAATGCTGTTTAAGGTTTTTTTAAGTCCAAATTTTTTATAATCCTTTTTCCAATTTTATTTCTTTTTGTAGATAAAAACAAAAGTCTCCAATAAAAATAGGAAAATTTTTGGTCCCTAAGTTTCAGGAACATATAAATCCAATTAGACTAAAGTTGTTCTTTTAATGCTTTAATTCCCCTGGGTAGTCAGTCGCTGCTATTCTTAGAGGGTGGGATAGAAATTCCCTTCCCTCTCTCCTCACAGGGGGAAAGATACTTGGGCAGCTTTTACAGGAAAAGAAAGTACTTAGGGTAAAGAGAAGATTGGATCTCACCCAATTTCATCTGCATTACTTTTGAAGTGCTTGGTGTTAAATTTGACTTTAGCTGTCTGCAGCCTAGTGACGGACCATATTACTATGGCTGGTCTTTTCTCCGCTGATTTGGAGGGCTGCTCCGGATCGAGCAGAAGGGCTACCGCCCTCCTGCGATCAAGCGGGAGTCCCCTTCTTGCTTGTCTCCCCTACAAGGTGACTTTCAACCCTTTCCAGGGTCCCCTAGCAGAGCGAAACCGAATGCGGAAGATGGAGGTTGCCTTCCAGCGGCCACAGCAGTCACAATGGGCAAACCAGAAATCCTCATTAAGTTTTTAAATGATTACACATTTAAGCACCCAAGATGATATCTGCTGTATTTTATGTCAAAGCAAGTTTTGTTCTATCTTTTTTTTAAAAAAAAAAAAAAACATAGATCAGGAGCGACAAGAAAAACAAAGAAGGGATTATATTTTATTCAGCTAGCACAAATTGTTATTGTACAGTTTGGCAGATCTTTCAAATTAAGTTTTAAATAACATGCTTGCCTTTTTTACAATGGACCTAGCAATCTCTCTGAAGCATGGCTTAATTAAAGTATTCAAGCCAGCAACTCACTCTCCTTGCTTTAGGCTTCCTTTAATGAAACTGTGTGGGAGAGGGGACAATGAAAGACTCCTTTGCTACTTCAAAGAGATTAAACAATTAAGAAGAAAAGGAGAAGAATGGGAATTGGGTATGACCCAGATGGCTACATTTTGTAACCCGGCCAACCTAAAATTGTGCTGCTTTGCACTAATAGAGAAGGGAGCAGATTTTATTAGGGACCAGTGTGGAAAAAAAAAAGGAAATTACAGCAAAATATCTCTGTACATATAGGTGAATTAAAGATACCATAAAATAATTGTAGTCATAAATCCTGTTGAGCTAACCTGGTTAACTAATTCTATGAATCCTATTAGCTATAAAACTTATTTACTTTATTTGCTATTTTACAATTTTATTTCCTATTTTACAATCCTTGATTGAGAACACATTAAAAATCAGTAAGAATAGAATGAGGGAAGTAAATAACTTTATGGTATAAAGTGAGATGGAACATGTAGTTTTGCCTTGCTACATCTGCTGATCTTTTTTATCAATAAAGTAGCTAAAGATCTTTTGGATGAGTTCAGAGCAAAATCTTATAAATTTGGGTCAAAATACACATAGTCCTCGACTTACAACCATTCATTTAACAACTGTTCAAAGTTACGACAGTATTGCACTTAGAGCTGTCACATGATCAAAATTCAGGTGCTTGGTGACCAGCATGTATTTATAAGGTTTGTAGCATCCTGAGGTGACATAATTGCCATTTGTGGCCTTCCCAGAGAACTTTCAACGAGAAAGTCCATCTACGAAGCCACATTCACTTAATGAATGTGGTGATACATTTAACAACCACAACAAGAAAGGTCATAAAATTGGGCATGACTCACTTAATAACCTCATGGCTTAGTGATAGAAATTCTGGTCCTAATTCTACTTGTAAGTCAAGGACGACTTTTATCCTTCAGCAATAGGGATAGGTAAAATTACGTGAGCTGCCTTTAAACCTTTTACTAAGTGGAGTTATCTTTCAGAATCTGGTTTTCCTGGGCAGCTTAGAAGAAAGTGAAACATTCATGCTTTTACCTTCTCCCCCTTTTCACATTGGCATATTATTATAGTACGGAAATAATCACACATATACACAGAAATTCAGGTATGCAGCAAATGTGGTATCATAATCCTGCCACAGCTTAGCTCTGAAACTTTGCTAATCATGCAAACTCTGTTATTAGACCTACCTTATCTGGGCAAGCTGGAAACTGGGTTAGGATTTATACTGACCACATTAAACTGGGACCACAGCAAATTCAGCTTTCATAGTCAGAAGACCCTTGATGATATTCAAACAAATTACTTTAAGTCAAGGTTGTATTCTAACTGTGTCTACCTTTTTCACAATCCTGCAGTGGACAAATTGGAATGGCTTAAAGTCCAAAAAGTTTGGAAAGTATCAGATTTCCCGCTTTGATTAACCAGCTGTATTCATAATACAAACAGTATATAGAAACCAAGTTCTATTTAGCACAATCTTTCCCCCCCCCCCCCAATATTTTTAGCATGCTGTATAATGAAGCTGGAGTTAAAATTAGTTCAAAACATATCATTTCCAATCAACTCTCCATTTTTAAAAACAACCTAGAGCTTTCTATAACTCTGGGAAGCGGAGGAACAACAATGTGGAAAAAAAACAAAATGAAAATTATTGGACTATAAATGCCTATGGAGATTCTCTGTTATCCAGGTCATGATTGTCCCAAAGGTGTTTTTTCAGAGGCAAGTGGATTTTTTCCTTGAAGATGTTTTGCTTCTTGTCCAAGAAGCTTCTTCAGTTCTGACTGAATGGTGGGGAATGGAAGGATTTATAATCCTTGTGGTCATCTGGTTGTTAGCACTCTTTCTGAGAATCATTGAGCAGCTTGGAGGTTTATCTGTGCCCTCAGGGTCACTTGAATAGTGCAAATGGGTGTGGAACCTTTGGAGTATAAAACATTCTAAAATTAGAAAACTTTTTTTAAAAAAATGTACAGAAAAGTTGCTTATTAGGAACAACCAGCAACATTTTCAATTTTCTTTTGTTTATATTAAACAAGAAACAAAAATAGAATTTTATAGTGTATTCAAGCAACCCATTGTCCTCTAGGGTGCTGGATTTAAAAGCATAGTATTCAGTGGGTCTATAGCCATAATCTGAATGTATTACCATTACCTTAGCATGATGCTTGAGGATAATTATGATACATAATGCTATCATTAGCTCTAGGAGTTCTAACAAAAAATGTGCTTGATTATTACTTGTTAATTTTTATGCATGATCTCTGTCACAACCGATGGAAGAGGTGACATGCTTCCATATACTGAGTAAGAATATATCAACATATTCTTTATGCTGCGCATACTTACCAAGCAAGGATGCTTTATTTTGCTTGTTCAACTCCTGTCTCAGAACAGGAGAAATCTTGGAACACTCCCTGAATTCAGCTCCATATGTTCAGAATCTAAACAGATCTGGTCAGTGACTAGGTTATGAACCAAGTATTGGGACAGGTAATCTCAATTTTCTCTCTCAACAGAACTGACATTGCATTTTCCACCAGGATGTTAGAATTGCACTTCTTGTTAGCACCAACCACATCAGTCTTCTCTTCTTAATTCTTTGCACTTTGATTATTCAAGGCACTTCATATTTACCTCACTAATCCTTACCACAAACATGCCCTATCCTTTAATTAAAGCGAAGTACATAGAAAAAGCTGAAAAGTAATATAGAACTGGGGGCACAGAAGAGATGAATTCTGAACCAGGTACTGCAGTCTCATGTCTCTTGTTCATAGTTACACTGTGCTAGTTCTTTTTAATTATGCAGGAGGGTCTGTGACAGTGAGAATAGGTACTAGAAACAGCTGTATGCTGGTTGCCTCTAATACTTAGTGACCAAAGAACATCATTCAAATCTTATAGGCCAATCGCTAGCTTCATTGGCAGTAGTAAGTTCATAATAGATTTAGAATGATGGCTGTGTTTCTCAACTTTGGCAACTTTAAGGTCAGTGGATTTCAACTCCTAGCATTTCCCAGACAGCATGTTTGAGAATTTGCTTGCACTTTGGACATTCAAAAATTTAACAATTCTTCTGTTTGCAGTCCATTTCTTAGCTCTATTAAAGTCATTACAAACCGCCTTCAAACTGCACTCATCAAAAATTAATTGAATTAATTAATTAATCAAGAAATTTTTCATCCTTCGGAACTCTCATATAAAAATATTATTCAAAACTTGCTTGGGTACTTTATTTGCACCCCGTGTGTCATGTATATGGCAGAGAGCAAAACAAACTTGTATGCTTTTTTCCTAATGAGTTCTAAACTTTCTAAATGCAGAAAAATAATGGCATTGAATATTGTTTCAGCTAAAAGGGAAATAGTTCATCTGTGGGCAAATAGGTTTTATATGGTAACATTTGTCAAGTTTTCCACTGCACACACACACACACACACACACACACACACACACACACTTCTGTCAAAGGCTACTGCAATTTTTAGAAAGACATGAAAATAGAAAATAAAATAAAAAACATTTATGTGAAAAGTTGAATGATGCAAGAACATGTAAGGATATGTAAAGTCATATGCTATACAATTTGACCCAATGGAAGTGAACATGGATATTGTCATTTAATTACAATATGATCATTTTAGAATATGTCTTGACTTCTTCAAAATCAAATGTTCAGTAATTTGTATAAATAAATTACAACAACTATCTGTCAGAATCCTATATAGTCTGTCCCTAAGATAGCCAGCTAGTAAGATATTAAAACTTTTAAAAAGTTAGCAAATAACAAGACAAGAAACTATGATAATATTAGTTTATGCTATGAAGTTTGGAATAATTCATATTATGACTTTAAAAAGAGGAAAAATACAATAGTTCATGCATCTTCTCCTCAAAATTTCCAATGGCATGTTAAGATCTTTATCCCACAGAAATTATTCAATATAGCTTCTAATATCATGACTGACCGATTTCTAATATTTTAGTAATAATAATATTTAAAGTAAATACAGGAGTTTAATAATAATAGCATTATTATTATTTCTATATATTATAGAAATAATAATAGTAAAAGTAAATACAGAAGTAACCCATGAGAAGCAATGAGTCCTTTTAGACAACACTCATTCTTATATTATTTCGGATATTCTCATTCCCAAATACTAATTAACAATATTCAATTTAAAATAAAAAAGATGAAGTATATTGATAGATAGTTTTGCTTTTTTTCACTTGCATTACATTTTAACAACAATATTAAACTGAGATTAAAAGGGAAAGTTGATGCTTTAGTTTGAGCCCATTTATGTGTTCAGAAGTGATGTTCTGCTTTGGTACAAAAAAACTTATACAGCATTTAGGTGAATATACCTTTTGTACAGTGGAAAATAAGAGTGGCGTAGTAGCCAAGGGGTGTGATGGTCTAGAGGTGGAGCTCTCATCTCACAATCAGGAGGCTGCAAATTCAATCCTAGGTAGCGACAGATATTTCTCTCTCTAGGCGCAAAGAGAAAATATCTGCTGTGATCTCCACATAGGCATCAGGAAGGGCATCTGGCCAGTAAGAGCTCAGTTCCATTCAGTCACCCCAACTGAACCCTGATGCAAAGGATTACAGGGTTGTTTAAAAAATGGAAACTAAAACAAACCTGCAGAGTATAAAAGGAACAGAAATTATGCTGAGAAGGAACTTGCCAACCTCTACAAATAAATTATCAGGAAAAAAAATTTATGATAGAAATTAAAACTATTGTGTGCAGATTTAATAGCATATATGACATTCCCCTAAACCAGTGATTCTCAACCTTTCTAATGCCGTGACCCCATAATACAGTTCCCCATGTTGTGGTGACCCCCAAGTGGGTGTGGCCACCAATAAGAGGGAGTAGGACAGCTAGGGAAAAGGGGAAAAAATGGCGGACAGCATGGTTTGATGACCCCCGTGAAATGGTCATTCGACCCCAAATGGGGTCCCAACCCACAGGTTGAGAACCACTGCCCTAAACTATAAAGTAGGATTAGAGTTGGACAACCCTTCATGAATTCAGCGTTTGTTCCCGACAAATGCCTCTCCCCACAGCATCTCCTTAAGTCTCAGTCTCCAGATGTGCCTTGTGGAGAGGGGTGAGGAACTTTCCTCCCAAGTAGTTATGTCAGCCTGCATTGCTCCTGTCTTCTCTCCCCTCTCTGTGCTCGAGGATCAAGAAGGGGTGGTCTGTCTCTCATGTTCACTGCTTAGCCTTTCTTGGTCATCCTGCCCCTGTTCTTCCCTGCCTAGAAGCCGTCCCAATCCTGAAAGGCCCTGGCCTGCCTCAGCCTGCTCCTCCCCCTATTTCTCTGAAGCCAGCAACACCTCTCCCTCAATCTCCATTGGCTCCAGCTCCGGTTCATCTTCCTCTGCAGATTCAGACTCCAGCAGGGGCATGACAATTCATTCCTTATTTATTCAGATTTTTGGCTGATTATATATTGGAATAAAGTAAATCTGAAAAAAGATAAGCACAGTTTTAAATTGAAGGAAGAGACATCAATAATCTGTGCTATGCTGAGAACAAAATGCAAACAATCCACAAGATTTAGGAATGAAAGTCAAGAAGCCCAGTGGGGAAAATTGGGCTTCTCTTAAAAATAAAAAAGATGACAGGTAGAGCAACTAGCTGTAGAACTGACAAAATTACTAAAGTGGTGGATAGCTTCTGCCTTTAGGATCAACAATCAACAGCAGAGGAACTGCAGTCAAGAAATGTTATATACTAGGCATTGGAAGGGGACCAATGAAAGCCTTGAAAAGGGTGATGATAGATCTATACTTACAAAGATTAGAATTATTCAGAAGATGGTTTTCATTTATCAGAGTATAGAACTCTAAAGAAGCAAGAAATGAACATTGGTGTTGGAAAAGACTCTTTAGAATAATATGGAGAACCAGGAAAACAGCTATCATTGGCATCTCCTGATCAACTGGAGCACTCAGATGATGAGACATCACCTCCAAATCCCAAGTGTCAGCACATACAGCAGTGAGCAGAACAATGTCAGTCAATGAGACTGCTCACTAGGCAATGGGCCAGGCCTGAATAAGTGCAACCAGATGCCTTGTAGATGGATAAATATAGCTGGCTGCTCTGCCTTCAGTCTTTGTTAGAAACAACTGTTCAGAATCCTAGTTCATGACTTTTGTTTCTGTGTTTGCTTACTCTTGTTCCCTTGACTCTTTGGACTAGTTAACTACCCAGCTCCGCACTTTGACCCCTTGATGATGTTTGGACCACTCTATTGTTGCTTAAGCTTCAAGCAGATTTATTCTGGAAAATTCTATTTGTGCAGGCCCTGATTTATAATCTTGTCTACTGTTAACTTCTTAACTCCATAGCAGTGTGTATGTTTGCAACTTGAAACCAAAGAAACATAAACTCAATAGTATGCTTGGCATATGAGTACCATCTCTGAGATTACTATAAACCAATTGTTTGGCAACTCTTTGTTGAAAACCCAACCATCACCCTGCGGTCAGATTTACTAGTTTCTGCATCATAAAATGAGAGCCTGGAATTCCTCTGTTGAAAATCAATTTAACAAAGCATAAATTAACCCTCCCTTAATGTAGTCATATCCAGATAATACCTTTCTAAGATCTGAATAAGAGGAAGTATTTCATGATATGTAGGATACCGACTCATGATTCATTCCAGCTACATCATTGTCCTCATCATTATAATTTTTAAAACCAGTGAAGATTCAGTAAGGATTAATAAACAAAACACACAATTCAAGTTCAGTGACCCACTATATAATTATCTGTGCAAGTTTTATTGAGAGCTGATGACAAATGAGAATCACATGATTTTAAAAAATGAACGTTCTGATCCCAGAGTAAAAGAATGGATTAAAGTCAATTATTTTAACATTCAAAGATCTTCAATTAAAACAGAGGCTCTCGCATTTTTTTCTGTTTCTTCTAATCTAATTTAATTTGAAAATAATAGACCTTGTGCTCCTTCCAGTGACATCAAACTATCTTTTGAATTCCTAATGGGCTTTTTTTTCCTACTGCTTAATCTCTTACTAAATTTTATTTAAAATAAAAAAAGGATCATGCTAAGTAAATGTATTGGTGCGTAGACAAACTCTTACTGTTGCAATTTATGTTTCACTAATTTTAGGAATAAATTAGAGAAATTTGGAACTGAAAATGTCGTATAAAAGAAGGCCTCTGCTAAACACTTATACTTTTTTAATCGATCAATTTTAATTTCAGTTTCAGATGTTATCTATTTCTTCTCTTCTCAGAGATATTTGTCACAGGGCAGATTTCCAAAACAATTAGGTGGTTTGGTTCATGCTTAAGAGCCTGGCCTTGAAAAGTTATTCATAAGAGAATGTTCCTTTAAAGTATGAAGTGCAGATAGAAAACCTCTTCAGTCTGTGACAAATATATCATCCCAAACTTGTAAGTAAGTTCAAATTTCATGTGCTAAAAGGGGTTTTCCTTTCTGCATGTCATCAACTTCATTTCCCACACAACCTGCTCTCTTTTTTGTCTCCCATTTTCTTCAGTGTAAATTGTGAAGGTTTTTCTCTCCTTTCTTCTTCTTTCCATTTAATCAAACTTCATTCGGATAGGAGCTATTTCTAAATATGCAGTTCATCTACATTCTACAGCAAAGAAATATTGCACAAACAGTGCTAAAAATAATAATCTAATTCAAGATCTAGGATAGATAAGCAGGAACCATACATTAAGGGAGAGTGACAGCATTACCACATTTTCAGGGCTGAATAACATTCTGAGATTTTAAAAGTACAATATTTGAAAGTCATATCTATCAGAACCAGGGACTTTATTTTATTTATTAGTCATATAGACCTATCTGACTGGAGGGCATCCAGTTAGTCACCAGCAGCTCTGGCATTATTTGAATTACAGACCACTGAGCAAATGGATAAAGAGAAGCATTACTTTTGGTCATTCTAATGCTAGTTGATTGACCATTTCTAAGCTGTTACTTAAACTCATAAATGTTTATTCTCTTTCCCCTGCTCATTATCATCTGTATTATAAAACTGCTGAATTGTACCCATATTGATTTCATTTTCATACCTTATTATTTTACATATACATATGTAATATATATTCTTTTAGCCAGTGCTTTTTTTCTTTTAAAAAAAAAAGGGTGCTGGAACTCACACACGTCATACAAGCCTTGCCTACCCTACAAGGTTCCATCCAAAAAAGTTGCTGGAACTCTGTTCTGGGCGTTCTATGAGAAAAAAAGCCCTGCTTTTAGCTGTCTGCAGGTCACTACAACCACTTACAACTTTTTCAATATTAAGTCTGCTCAACACATGAACCTAAATGGTTTAGAGAAGCAGGTCTTGGAGCTTTTTATCACTCCTTCATTCCTTCAATGTCAGAGGGAGATTTTTTTAAGAAGAAATCAGACAACCAACCATTTGTCTGAAATGTTATAGAGTTTTGCTGCTTGAGCAGGGGTTGAGCTAGAAGACCTCCAAGGTCCCTTCCAACTCTGTTATATTCTGAGATGTTGTGATAAGAAAGAAAGAAAGAAAGAAAGAAAGAAAGAAAGAAAGAAAGAAAGAAAGAAAGAAAGAAAGAAAGAAAGAAAGAAAGAAAGAACGAACTCAGGGAGGGATGCTCCAGCAAGTATTCAAGTTTGAGAATCATCATGGTTCATACATATGCAACAATATCTGTTTCATCAGAATAGAGTTAAGTCACAGCAGAAGAAATAAAAGGCATCCTATTTGTAAAGCATTCAACACTTCAAGTGAATTAATTGGAACATTTAATTCCAGGGTCTCCTTTGGCATAGTGCCTGAAGCTACAACAGCTGTTCCTAAACAAACCTATATCAGCATATATCTCCAATTGTGAGAATGGAATGAGAGATAAAGGGGATTCCTTCTTTCCAATGCCCAGTATTAGCACTGTTTAAAAACACCGCTTTATGGTAATGACCATTTACAGCAACCTCCTTTGATGTGATATCTTGCAATATAATTCCCACATGTATCACGTTGACAGATTTCTCCAGCCTCAATGCTGTCAGTTTGGAGAAGGATAGATGAGAGGAATAGATTATTCAGATTTAAAATCCCGTTTTTCATTTTTTTATGAAGCCACCTAGAACAGGGGTCCACAGACCAGTACTGGGCCGTGGGCACTTAGGAACCGGCCTGCACAGCTGGATATGTACTGAAAGCAAGTCTTCCATCTCCAGGAATGCAGCAAGTCTGCAGGAGAAATCTCCCACCCCCCAGTCCAAGGAAAAATTGTCTTCCATGAAACCAGTCCCCGGTGCCAAAACGTTTGGGGACCTCTGACCTAGAATATGCCTTTCTATCTTCAACCATTTATTCTTCTTCAGTTAGAAGTAAAATAGTTTAAAGAATTTAATGGAGACATCCATTCAACTTGGCCTATTTGCTCAGAATTAAAGCCTGTAGCATGTAATGGTTTATCCTCAACTAAATGGACTCTTATTCCTTTCAGAGCTATTCTAGTTTCATATCTAGTCCATTGCCCTACAATATTCAGCTACTGTACGTCATAAAGATCTTATACAAAAAAAAATCAGAAATTTATTTCTTGCTTTTCCCCTGCCCACCCACAATAATTTCTTCGAATTTCTGCCTTAATAAAGCTAGATTTTGCTAAACAAGATTTAGGTGCCCTGGGTTGCGTGTCGACTGGGCCCCCATGCAAGTTAATTAAATAAATAAATAAAGTTTATAACATAAATAGCAATAAAGCAAAGGTCTGCCTGGCATTATTCTGGTATTCAAAAAGAGGTCAGTTTTGATCACTAATTCTACTGTTCTCATCTTTCCTTTTGCCACCTCTCTTTCCTTTATCATTAGATTTCACTTCCAAAAACTGACAGCCAGTTGAGGAAGCTTTTGCTCCTTTCCCTTTATCCAAGTAAATTTTAGGACTGGCAGCATGTTTACCTTACTGAAAATATTTCAGTATTTGAAGGGCTGCCACAAAGAAGAGGGGGGGGGACAACTTATTTTCCAAAGCACCAGAAGGCAAGACAAGAAACAATGGAATCAAGGAAAGAGGCAACGTGGAATTAAGGAGAAACCTTCTGACAGTGAGAAAAATTCACCAGTGGAGCAGCTTGCCTTCAGAAGTTGTGGGTGCTTCATCACTGGAGGTTTTTAAGAAGAGATTGGAGACCCACTTGTCTGAAATGATATAGGGTCTCCTGCTTGAGCAGGGGGTTGGACTAGAAGATCTCCAAGATCCCTC
This sequence comes from Crotalus tigris, assembly GCF_016545835.1. Lineage (NCBI taxonomy): Eukaryota > Metazoa > Chordata > Lepidosauria > Squamata > Viperidae > Crotalus > Crotalus tigris. Next base: position 651,615 of record NW_024096465.1, on the reverse strand, counting down.
ATTCTGATTAATTAATAATTAAAGCAAGAGGGAATGAGAGAGACAGAGATCCACTCCACCAGAAATGCAGCAAAGGCTTGAATTCACTAGAGGATCTGGTTCCCAACTTGTCTGGAATATGGCTAATGTTGCTTTGCCCATTGCTTCAATGTTTTTGAATCCCAATTCCATTTTAACTGTTAGCACAGTTTCATATTCCTCTTTTTCACATAAGTTCTAAGACCAAAATGACATAAGTTCACAGGTGAGAGAAGATATTAGTGGAGGCGGCCCAAATCTAAACCTCTGTGCCATTCACAAAACAATGTTGACTTAAGAAACCAATAAAAATGTTATGTAAGAGACGAGCCCATGAGACCATCTATATAGCAGAAAACAATGACTGTTGTCAAGTTAGACAATTGGCTGTAGCTTTAGAAATAAAAGATACCTATTTCCAGGGAGGTTTCAATACCTGACACACAAAACTATCCACTTCAATCTGCACAACATAAATCACCAACTCCTTTCTATTTGTAGTAATAAAATGAACACTTTAACCTCCCGGATTTTCAACAGTGTCTCTGATTTAGAAGTTCAACTCTTGACCGGTACCCCTAACACTCATCATATTCTGCTCCCTCAACAAGATGATTCATGTGCTTTGGTGGCACGGACACTAAATTACTTGCTATATCAGAAAGAACATACAAAAAGATGCAACCAGGTAGATAAACAATTTCTCTTAATGTCCTACAAGACCACAAAAAAAGGAGGAAAGATCTGAAGAAAATCTTGAAAAAAATACTGTCAAAGGAAAATTATAAGATTTATCATTAGCCTTAGGATGGCTACTCCTCTTATCTACCTCATACATCACTAAAAAAAAAAAAGCCTTACCAAGTAGTCCAGATAGGAAATATGACCAGCTAAGCTAATTCTATATTATTTTAAAGCCACATTAACAGAATCTTGCTAATCTGGAAATACAAATCTCCCACTGTCTCTTTTACAGGCCTGGAAAATAGGGAAAGTCTCTTCTGAGCCTCTCGCCTTGGCCATTATCCAGCTATGGGCTTTGCTGCCCCTTATCCGACCATTCCCTGGCAGCATCTCTTTGCCCACCCACATACCGTGACATGTTGACACATAGCTACTTCTTCCCCTATCATGTCTGACAAATGAGTCTTTAAACGAAAGCTAGGCAAGTCATGTATATTATCGGTGTGTCTGTGTGTTTGTGTGCGTGCATATATAAATCAAAGGAAGGGAGGGGAATTTTCAGGTTCAGACCTAGTTCATTTCCCAGTTCCTCTCCTTTGGGCAGTAGTTAATTTTTGCACATTACATTTCTAGAGAAAGTTATTTTAAATTAATCATCAGAACTGGACATTTCTATTTGTAGCAAAGGTTGATTTCAGCTAGGCTAATTAGTGCTTCATATATCAACATCAGAACAGCAAAAAAGTTTGTCATCATTAGAGAAGCTTTTTTTCCCTTGTATGATTTTTTGAAATCTTTAGGAAGAGAAGCTAACACAATACTCCCTTAATATCTAATTTACAATATGCAGATAGAAATGAGTGAAAATCCTGAAAAGGGATAAAATTTTAGCCAAATTCTCCACTGGGAGGGAGGAGCAAAACTCCAATGCTTTATCCTAATTTATTGAATTCAACCACTATAATGTGGTGGTACTTTGACAAAACTACTATGCTAAAAAAATAAAATAAACTATAAATAAAGAGAAAGTTGCAGCTATTTTGCAGCCATTTTTCCAAAACATTGTCCAATTTAGAAGCATTATTTTTTTTCATATTTGGTATAAAGCAGTGGTTCTCAACCTTTTTAATGTCGCGACCCCCAACCGGCCATAAGTCGAGGACTACTCAACTGGTGCAGCACTGTTTGCAGAATGGGACTTTTGGCAGGCTCAGCAGGGCAGAGACAGCCTGGACAATTCCTATTGGCTTTTGAAAGCCAATAGAATTAGACTATATTCAAGAGAGTCTATTCTATTGGCTTTCAAAAGCCAATAGAATAAAAGGGAGTAGCACAGCTAAGGAAAAGGGGAAAAATTGGCGGACTGCGTTGTTTGGCTACCCCCGTGAAATGGTCGTTTGACCCCAAATGGGATCCTGACCCACAGGTTGAGAACCACGGGTATAAAGGCTACAGATCATGGAAGAAATGCAACATTGAGAGTAAGCTAACTTTGACAGAAATATGTAAGAAATGTTATCTGGGCAAAAGAGGCTGAAACTTTTTTTACAAAATGCCGTCCTAATAGACTGGATTATAAAGATTATAAGATTATATACACAGCACAATCACACTTGCAATAATTTGCTATTCAGAAAAAGTAGGGTTAATCTTCCTATGGTGTTGATTTCTTTGTCTAATCCGCATGGTGGGACTAACTTGAACCTTTCTGTCTCTCCAAGGATGTAAGTAACCTTTTTCCAACATGACCAATATTCCAATATTTTGGAGTGCAAATCAGATCTGCCCTATCTTGTATCTAAAATGGTCATGGATAATGGAATATATGATATAAAATTTTTGAAGGGCACAAACTAGGGTGAAATTCCTTCTAAATTTGTAGAATACTTAAAATATTTGCTTCTATTGCCTTCTAGTGATAAGGAAACGATATACATAATAAAGTCATTACCCATCTTCAGAATATTTATGTTTGATTGTATTTTATTTCCCTTTCATATTTCGCTAATGTTCCATTTCTGACAACTCAAAATAATTTTTTAGGGCAGTCATGTACAATGCATGGCCCAAAGACCATATGGATAGCTAGTAACGCATCCTCACAAGATCATATGAAAAAACTAAAAAAATAAAGATTTGTTATTTATATACATAAATATATAGATGTAGTAGCATTCTGTAAATCCAACGGAACATTTTCATGTTCTACTTTTAGTACTTTAACGCATAAACCTGAAGATCCAATAATTCAATTGTGAAGGACAGATGGATGTGAAAATTGCTTTACGCTATAGTTACATTTGAAGTTTGTGAAGTATCTGATAACTTTTTCTGAAGGGAGAAAAGCAAGTTAAGATAGATAGTAATAGACTGTATAACATTCCACAAAATTTGGAGAACATACAGATTGGGGGGGATATTTCTCTTTGTTTTTTTTACTAATGAAGCGAAATGGAGAGAGATTCAAAATAGATAGGCTCAAATATTTCTGCACTGATTTCATTTTAAAGAGATGTAGCATTACACCCTGTTTCGTCTAGTGCAGGGGTAGGCAATCTTGGCTCTTTTATGACTCGTGGACTTCAACTCCCAGAATTCCTGAGCCAGCATGACTCAGCATGGAAACCTCTCCCTTTCCCCTCAGCATGGTTGGCTCAGGAATTCTGGGAGTTGAAGTCCACGAGTCATAAATGAGCCAAGGTTGCCTACCCCTGATTTAGACCAAAGGACATGTGGCCCAGATGAATTCATATTCATAAGTATCATCCATAAATATTCTAGAATATTCTGGAAAATTTCCAGAACAAAGGTGAGTGGTCCTCATTGGGGAGTATTAGACAACTATAAACAGATTATAACTAATAATGACTATCCCATTTTTCTTCTAGAAAGGAAATTGTATCAGTCAGTCCTTCCTTCCTGATGAGTTTCCTTCATACTTTTCATTTAATATGGCCAAAGGTATTGAGTTAAAAAATATATTCTTCATCTTTTTTTTTCCTTAGATGATCTATTTATATATAGATCGCCTTCATCTTCATTTAGTGACTGCCTCACACAGTGACTGCTCATAGTTATGATGGTGATGCAAAAATAACTTTGCAACCAATCCGTGCATTTATGAGATTTGCAGGCCTGTAAAGCAAAGGAAAACATGCATGGTGACGGTTTCACTTTGTGGTCATGTCGCTTAATGGCTGAGTTTGCAATTGCAATCACTTAAAGAGAACTGCCTGTATAAATTATTAAATGTTATTTCATTATTATTAATGAAAAGATAGAGCTACAGAATCAACCAACATGAACACCTAACCCCATAATTCTTAATAACAAATTATTTTTAAGCAGACAGTATTGCATTTTCCATTTTTGCCTATTTATAGAGACACTTCTGCCTGAAACCACAACAGAGCTAAAGGAATGAAGCAATTTGTTTACTTCAATAAATAAAAGGCATGCTGAGGTATTGATGTGCAATGCAAAGAAAAATGTTCAGTCTAAGGTAGGGAGTATGCTTACCTGGAGTTGTTGGTATTAAAATGCTGTTTGGAGCGCTCAGTTAACTTTTAATCTGCTGTGTGATTTAAGCATAATTTAGCTGCCAAGCTGATTCTTTAATGTCTTTTTCTGAAACTGTTGTTGGAAAGAAAACAAACTTTAAAACAACAGTCTGGACTTCACTTTTTTTCTCACAATAAAATATTTTATCTATCTATCTATCTATTATCATTTCCCTTTCTTCTTCCATAATTAAAAGGCACTGCAGCAATAATCTTTCTTTGCAACAACACTAACCAATTTCCATTATGGCAAGTTCTGAAGTCTTCACATTTTAAAACAAAAAGCAGAATTTTATTGTTATTAGGTGCCATATCATGTCTTTCTTTCAAAAATTTCAAGGAAGCTAATCTAAACAAGTGTTCCTCTTTATCATGAATTAGACCAGTACACTACAGCATACTACAGATAATTTTCAAATAAGATATACATTCAAACTTAGATTTATTTTAAGAAGGAAGAGACTAAAATTTGTTTGGATGGTTAAGAATGTATATTTCAAGTAATGATTTCCATATATATATAAAGGCAGATGAGAACTTTCCTTATGTATCTTTCAGCTTAATTTCCAAAAGCAAATAATCATAAAGGCACTGCATTTATTCTTTCTTGAATTCCCAAGGAATGAAATGTATGATTATCTACTGTTGTTTCTCATACAATTTTTGTTGGTCTTTTGTCCACTGCTTACTAAGATTCATCTTAATTGCCATCAGTAATTTTGTAAAATTATTTATTCTAATGGTTTACTTTCTACCATTACTCAGGAGCACAAGTCAACAAACATAGTTTCTTTCATTTATTCATACAACAACTTTGTGAGATAGATTGGGCCAAAAGAAAATGATTGACCCAAACTTACCAAACAAATTTCCATGGCAGAGGATGGACTCCCTGGTGCCAGTCCAACACCTTAACATACCTTCAGTGATTTTCCTTTCTTTTATGAAATTACTTCCATTCCCCTTACAATTAAGCAAATTTGGCTTCTTGTAGTCTATTCTTTTACTTGGGGAAACTGTTTGGATGCCTTAACAACAGACCCAACTCTTAATATGACAATGTATTAGTGGATGCCTAGTTATTATAAGACTTTACAGAGTGATACAAAGCTGTGATTTAGCTCTGAAAAATTATTCAACATTCAGTTACCACTAAAGTGTATAGTAATCAAGTGCAACACAGTCAAGAGATAGATATACATTTGTGGCAAATGCAAATTTATTTCCAGTTAATACAAGAGAGACACGAAACAATCTTAAATACATTTTGTAAGTTCTGAGTCCTTCGGCACAGTTGCCTAGGAAATGAACACAAAACAAAAGAGAAATATCTGACACTTTCATAATTGAAGATCATCCTGGCATCAACCTTTTAGTGACATTTCCTCATAGAAGCACTATCATGATGCTTTAAACCCCTTTATAATCAGCTTTAAATGCAAGGCTCTGATGGAAAATATAAAATCATTCCTCCACCTTGGATGAAATTGGTTGTTTTATCATGAAACATATAAGATAAAAAAAATAGCTGTCAGTTATCTAAAGACACTTCTTCTTCCATATCAAGATCAAACTTTAAACTGCCAGAATGAAGCCACCTTCTTGGTTTTGTCGTTGTCCCCCCCCAAAAAAAAATCATTATCTGTACATGTTTCTGGAAGTAGCTGACATACTAGCAGATGGGCTGGGTTCTGAGTCTCTCTATATTCACATAGCGTGTTGTTATCTGCCTACATGTGAGAGCATTGGTTTTACATTTAGGCACTCCAACTCTCAACCTATTCAGGAAGAAAGGTCAGATCTTTCACCCATATCCTCCTTTAATGTTATTCCTTGCTCGATGGTCTCCTTCCTCCATCTTTTAATTTGATTTTGTTCTTGCATCCCCTCAAGAATGCTTGTTCTTGTCATAAAGCTGTTCCTAGATCTGAGTTGGCAGGCTTGGGGCATATGTCCATTCAGAGGATCTCCAGGATCATTCTCTTGCTTAATTCTCTTGGCATCTTGGTGCAGTGGGTTAGATTGTAGTATTGTAAGGTAATTCTGCCAACTGCCAGCAGTTCGATCCTGGCCGGCTCAAGGTTGATTCAGCTTTCCATCCTTCTGAGGTCATTAAAATGAGGACCCAGATTGTTGGGGGCAGTATGCTGACATTTGTAAACTGCTTAGAGAAGGCTGTAAAGCACTGTGAAAGGGTATATAAATCTAAGTGCTATTGCTATCTGCTGCTACTTCTTTCCTGAACTTAGATGGGGCAACGGCAGTGAGAGCATATATTGTCTCAATTGGTGTAGGTTGTGCACAGCTATATTTTTCTTCCTAATTCCTTATTTCTTTAACATAAAACATAAAGAATAAGAATAGCAGAACTATCAGAGTACAAGTTATGACTGGTTCTTTCTTGAAAATTAATGCATAAAGATATTCATCAAAAATATTTGTAGAATAAATAGTTATTTCCTGATTGTTATGGTTCAGGCTTCAGATTTGTTTCCATTTCTTGTAGATTCAGTTCATCGCATTAATAATGATTAGATTACAAATCTAATACACCCTTCCAGTTTCACAACTTGGAAATTAATGTAGGCAGAGGCTGAAATTAAGTGTTTGTGATAAATTATAATTGTTCATGACATAAATAATAAAAATCTTGAATTTAAATTAAATTCATTTTGATTCTCTCTTCTGTTACTCCTGAGAGGAAGAGTTCAGAACCATTTGCTTGCATAGCTTTTTATTAACCAGTAGTTGAGTGAATCAGACTTCAAAAACCATGAAAGAGACTGCTGGAGTGTTTTTTACTTTATTCTCAGACTACTTCAGAACATCTGAAGTTCTGTTGGCAAAGCTTTTGAAATAGTGGAAATAAGAGACCAAAGCTACTCCTGGCGTTCTTTTCTGATACCTATCTTTCCTTCACTCAAACCTCCTTGGCAGTCAACATTCCCTAATGAAAAAAAACCACACAATTTAAAGAACACCCTCATAAGATTTCCCCTTAGATTTAATTGAATGTTAGGATTCAGGCCACAGACTGTGACAGCAAGTTGCCCTGATTTAGTAAATTGGGCTGAAGTTTAAAAGAACTTTTGTCTGTTTTGACACCATCATGCAAAGTGTCATGTAGATGTTCCTTGAAGCTCCTGCCTAATTAATACTGAGGTGTATGAAGCCTGGAAGGCCTGTTTGAATGAGGTCTGGAGAAGGAATCTGCACCTGAAGACCAGCAGAATCAAGTATCAGAAAGATCAGAAAGAGAGATCTGCAGAGTGGATTGACCAGTGGAAAAGACTGCTATATTTGAAAAGGACAGATCAAAATCAATGAGATAAGCTTGACCAAGCTGTTAACGTTCCATGAAGTTGAGGAAAGAGTTATTTTTATTTTCTTTTTCTTCCTCCTAACAGCAGGTTTGAAAAAATGAAAGTGCTGAAGCTGTCTAAATAAATAAGAATAGTAAAATTGTGATAAGAAATATCTGTTGGAATCAAGGGTGGAGGCAGCAAAGAAGTTAAGAAACTGTAAAGGCTCTATATTGAGATATATGTGTGGTTGGTAAGCTAAAGTCAAGATATACCAAAACCACAAATTGTTTGCTTGAAAACATGGTTACAAATTGTTAAGCAATAAACATCACTGTCAGACAGAGAACTGTTTGTGTGTCTGGAAAGTTCCAATTCCTTTTCCAACTTTCTGTCACAAATAATTGGCTTGTACAATGAAAAAGCACATTTGCCTTGGCTATTTCCTAATTTTAAAAAGTGCAAAAAGATCAAACTTTTCACCATTTCACCCAGGAACATGGTGACATAAACATTTCACCCAAATTTCAACAGCAAATTGTCTTCCAACACATCCCAAAAACATGTGTGTGTATGATTTCTTTTCTGTTTTTCTTCAGAGAATTAAGAAGTTAATCTTAATTATGGAGCGTGTAAAACAAGATAATTCAAACCAGATGTTATGAAACCAGACTGCTGTAATAAGCATACGTGAGATCAACATACAGGATATGGTTGATATACTAAACAGCAATGAACCAAAAGGAGAAGACACTGTTGTGACTCCTTATGGCTGCACTGTTCAAATGGAACAAAATATGGCTTTGTTAGAAATACAGGAAAAACAATAAGACAGGGTCTTATAGAACATGGGATTGTGACTACTGAAGCAAAGATTAATATCTGGAAATTTCAAAGAGCTTCTAAAGATAGATAGAAGAGAGGGGGAGAGAGGGGAGAGAGACAGAGAGAGAGAAACAGAGACAAAGAGAGACAGAGAAACAGGGACAGAGAAAGAACTCTTGGTATTTTAAAAGAAACTGCAGAATTACACCTTTGTCATGTCCATTTTAGGAAGAAAAATATTGTTGCCTTCTATTTCAATAAAATACCACAAGTTGTGGCACTTCCTCTCCATCTGTGCTGCAATAGGAAAACATTCAGCCCCAATGCTTCATATTTATTTCACTTTATATGGATGCAATTGGTAGAATTATGATAAGAGGACTTGATCGAGAGATGGCTAATGTAAAATGGTTACAAAATCAGAACTTCTCTTGCTAAGTCTATCCAATCTCTGATAGCTCCTGATTTTTGTATTGCTCAGCACAAATGTATGACATGACATTGCACAGCATCTAAAATAACTGGCTGAAGTATTAATGCTATCCCTGAGGGGCTAATTTAAGAATAACAATGTCCTCCAATGGAAAAGATAGAAAAGCGGGCATTGAGGATTGAATTTCTTTCCTACTTTGCAGTTTTTCTATTGGGTCCTGTATTCTTTCTGGGCCACTGTTAGTCTCAACCAAAGGAAAATGAGCCATTTATCTGCATTACATATTCTCCACATCTGTACACTGAAAAGATCAAGTATCTGCACTACAGGATTTGGTTTTCTTTGAAAGAGAGATTATAATTGTTAAGAAATATGCAAGCAAAACCAATGGAAAGCAAACAGGTCATCCTTATAAAAGCAGCAGATTCCAAACTGCAGCTTATAATCATGGAATCAATGACTGTACGAGTTGAAAAACTTTGTGGTCCTTGTGGCTGGAATCCCGAAAAACAATCCTGACACATAGCAATCCAATTACCATTTGAAAACAGGTTGCTCTGCTGCTTAACAGCTTTTAACATCAGGAAATTCCTCCTAATATTCAGCCTGAATCTCCTTGAACCTTGCCCAGTCCTCAGCTTCAACAAAGTTAAACATGTGCACCTTTTATAATTGGTCTCCCTAGGCTTGTTTTCTAGATTTTTGTTTTCTTTACCTGATAGTTTTCCAAATTAAAGCAAACTCAGAATTCGATGTAATGCTTCCAGTGCAATCTAACCAGCATAGGGTACAGTTGAGTTTGTACTTCCAATGATTTAACAGAACACTTTTGTTAATGCAACCCATGATTGCTTGAAGTTTTCAACTAGTCTACTAGTATTCACAGATCCTCGGCTTTAGGCACTTTCTTTTCCCTAATCAGATTGCCAAATTTTACACTTGTCATACTGAACATTATCCTACTAAATTTTGTCCAAAATTCAATCTTTTTTATAATAGTATTTAAATAGTGGATCAATGCTTAGTGCTTTAAATCTTTTGGATCTCGGCTTTATCCTTTAAAGCACTAGCCAATTTCATTAGCTTGGTGCCATCTGAAGTACATCCACAGCATTCCATTGATCCACTAATTAAATACTATTATAAAAAAGAAATAAGACAGTAGAACAGCAATGGCTGGATTCTGGTGATTGTACTATTATTTTGTAGTGGATACAGATATATGGCTTGATCATCTGTTCTTGTCCAGTATAGATATTATGTAAATATTACATAGGTCTTTCTCCTTTTAAAGATTGGGGCTATGTTAGTTTATTTTAAACATCTCATGCAGGAGCTTCCAGAGATTATAACTGTAGTTCTGAGTTTTCCCTTTCAGTAATGCCAAGTCATCCAAATATTTCTTCATTTCTCTATTTATAACTTCTGTCTTTCTTTCCAAAATGTCCCCTTTGTTATTAATTTGTTTTACATTGCCAGTCTATTGTCCTACAAATTTTTCAATCTTCTTAACCTTTCAAATCCTTTTTATTTTTATTCCTCCAAATCCTTCTTTCATTTCTTTTTTCAAAGCATCTAAAATATTGGCAACTCCTTGCAGTCACCTTCTGGCTAAATTCTTCAAACTTTTTCTGCAACAAATCTGGCACAATGCCCTTATCTGTAGGTTGTTCTAATTAATCTCACCTTTCTCCTCCTATTTCTTCTGTTTGCCACTATGATAAAGTGAAAGTATATCAATTACTATGGTGAAAGTAAAAACCAAGCTTTTTTTTTCCTGTTTTGTTTTTCTCTGTGTTTAACACTTTAGTCCCAATTAGTTTTCCGTAGCTACTGAAATACAGAGTGGCCCATTTTATGCATATCCTTTTATTTATTTGTTTGTTTGTTTATTTATTTATTTAAAATCCACCAATCATCTACCCTTCTTAATAAACTATCAGTGGTCATACAAATGTCCAGTCTGTTTGTTTGTTTTATTAATTTTACTCTTTTGTCTATTCTCTGTATTACTTCTCCGTAGAGAAATTTGTCAGCTAGTGCTGTTCTTGCTCCAGAGATGCTCACAAGGATGTCTCATCTGCCATATATCCTCACCCAGAAGCCAACCGACCTTGTTCCTCTATGTACTACTCCATTGTAAACATTTTGGAGCAAAGGTAGTCATCTGGCTTAAAAATCCTCTCTCCCCACCCAATATCTTTATTTGATATTCAGTTTAAAAATAATCAGAAAATAAAAACAAAAAACACAAGCAATCACTTTACACTGTGAGTCAATTCTTTGCTTCAGTCAACTACAAAAAAAATTAAATCCTGGTAAATTATTAATCACTTTATGTTGCTGTAATCAAAGAACATTAATTGCTCATCATATTACTAGTATGGAATCAGAATGAATATAAAACTGCTATCTTGCCAGGATTTTCTTGCCTCAAAAATATGAAGATATGGTGGGATTTCAGCATGTTTAAAACCCAACAGATGAATGAATGAATGAATGAGTAATAGCAATAGCAATAGCACTTATATACTGCTTCATAGCTATTTACAGCCCTCTCTAAGTGGTTTACAGAGTCAGCATGTTGCCCCCAGCAATCTGGATCCTCCTTTTACCAACCTTGGAAGGATGGAAGATTGAGTCAACCTTGAACCTGTCAGAATCAAACTGTTGGCAGTGAGCAGTGAGTTAGCCTGCAATACTGCATTCTAACCACCATGCCACCACAGCTCTTAGAAGAGTAGATTAAGAAATTAAGAAAGAGTAGATAATGCATTCTGTAAATTAGCAATGTCTTTATGTCGGTCTATCCACATTAGGCCTAGTTATACTCATCTTGAAGGAAAATAATTAAAACAAGAACATTTTCCTTTCAAGAAAACATAAATAATGTTAATATGCAAAAGTTGAAAGTTGTGGTTTCCTAAAAGATTAACCATTAATATAAATTCAGTGCAATGGTACAGAACAATGCTATATTTTTAGTTACATAATTTCACTTTTTTCTCAATTTTTTCCAAAATAATGAAGTGTGCTGGACTTCAGTTTCATAATTCACAGTCAGCATGATCAAAATTAAAATGCAATATATCTGGAGACTACCAAATTGAAGAAAGTTGTCCCAGAGACTAAACAACTCATCTGCTATATTTTTTAAAGAAAACTTGCAGTTTAATCATAAAATTTTCTCTCTTTCATACGTCACAGTTTTCAAGGTAATGCTACATATCATTTCCATAAGGCATTGCAGTGCATGAATATCTATCATTTCTACCTAAAGTATATTACGAGATGCAAAACACAATAGCTTTTGTGGATGTATTTTTTTTAAAGAGAGTTATTACTTTGGAAAGCTGTCAAGAAAGAGGCATGCCATAGAGATAAAAGTAATTTTAAGGTTGTCAAGAAGGTTCCTCAGACACTCCCTCAAGAAACCTAAATGTGTACAGGGCTGAAAAGGTAAGAGAAATTTTTTCTACTTTTCAGTTTTTGATGAACTATACCCAGATTCATAAAAAACCTGAAGTCTATTTTAAAGTCCCATGGATGTGTTTTTATTAAAGTCTTTCTCTCCTTTTTTCATTTCACCTTTATGCATAATCCAAAACACATATTTTTAAGCAACATTGGATAACTATATGCATATGAAAAACAGGTTAGTATGTGTGTGTGGCAGTGTGTGTGTGTGTGTGTGTGTGTGTGTGTGTGTGTGTGTGAGAGAGAGAGAGAGAGAGAGAGAGAGAGAGAGAGAGAGAGAGAGAGAGGGAGGGAGGGAGGGAGGGAGGGAGGGAGAGAGGAAGAGGGAGAGGCATGATTCAAAACAATCCCAATTTGCAGCTCCAACTTTTGTGGAGGGAAAAATACTGTGATTTTTATGGATGTTCTCATTTGTTTCAGATGTTCAATGAGGCAAAGTTTTTAAGTAGGCAGCAAGTCTCAAAACTACCGCCAGTATGTAAGTTTCCTGTCAGACTTCAGTTTCAGCACCATGGAGAGCATTCCGTGCACTGAGTCCTTAGAGTAGCTGTCCAGATCCTACACAGTTTTGCTGGATCCTCTACCTTCTCTAGTGCTGTAATTATCTTTAAAGGGGCTGGAACTCTTGAGGGGAGGGGGGAATTGGAGGACTGAAGACAAAAATTAAATATTTTTTTTTTAAAAAAACGCTCCACGGGGTCTCTTACCTCACTAGAGGAATTCAAATTATACTCCATGATATCAGAATGCACCAGCATGTCTTGGGAAATGCATGGACTGTATATGGAAACAGAAGATACCAGCCTGGACGAAACAGAAGTTTCATTCAGTACCTGATCAGGGTCCTAATAGGAAAGCTCTCTTTTATTATTTCAAAGGGAATCTTTTATTAGCTTAAAGGGATAGTGTTGATATCATTATTATTATTTTTTTTTTGCCTTTGAATGTCTTTTGCAGCTCATAAACATAAGTACTTGCTCTTTTTCTAAAATATTGCTTCCTGTATAAATTACACTTGGCTTCCACAATTACAAGAATGTTATGAATGTAGAAATTATTACAATATTCTCAATCAACAAATCTTTTTCTGTGTGTCTGTGTGCGTGTGCACTGAATTGTGGGTTTACATTTCTAAGAGAGAAATTCCACAGTCTGATTCTATAAAAATGCCAATATGTTTCTAATAAAAATGAAATTAAATAATAAGATAGAACAAGGGGCTAATAAAATAAAATTATATTAACTCTGTAAATAAAGCTTGGAGATTCCCTTCCCCTCACACTGCTCAATTAAAGAGGTGTAAGAGACAAACCACTACTATGTGAAATACATCATTTGATTATAATAGCTTAGACTGTTCATTCAAACCTGCATTTTATTAATATAGCATAAAGATCAATTATTAAATCTGAAAAACAAATGACCTAGTATTTTAAATAGATCATATATGAGTTATACCGATAAAGAAAACAAACAGCAGACAAATATCTAATACTAAAGTAAAACACAAAGTACCTATTTCCTTAGGTATTTTGCTGTTTAGTTTGATTATGTGAATTAAAGAGTGACTAGAAAAAAATAGATAATGAAATTATGAGTATCTAAATACTGACAAGGACGTGTATTTTGGTCTCTTTGGATTGTTGCTTTTTTTCTTTTTTTCCTTCTTATAATTTGTTTGCCTCACAGATTTCAATCCAGATTATTTCACTTGTCTTTTTACAGACAACCTGAAATCTTTTAAAAATATATATATAAGGCTGGTTTACCCATGGGAAACACATATATCAAACTGAAACATGCATAAATTGATAAATATTTTTATTTCTTAAATTCTGAAGCACTTTACTCTCCTAAATAAATGCCTGTTACCATGGGCCAGTAAGATTAAATAAATTATTTTGAGCAAGAAGCAAGAAGAGTACAGATGAAAACAAATAACATAGAATCATCAGCTAGAAGCATAAGCAGACCCCAGATGACCTCATCAAAATGATATTTCAAAGAGTAAGCATGCATGCTGAAAGCCAAAAATAACTGGAAATACATGCAGAACTATTTCCTAATGCGCCCAACCAACCATTTCAATTGTCATCAGCATATAACTGGGTATCAGTTTCTATTTAAAAACAATTGGCAGGGTGAACGCCTTGCCAGCTTCCATAGTGCTCATTCTCGGCAGACTATTCTTGGTATAAATGAAATTAGTTCGAATACTTACACTGGAAGCCTAGATTAAGCTATCTAATGCTTGGGAGAGAATAAAATGGCCAAAATAGAAATCATCTCCATAGCTGCCTGTTTTGCAAAGAGTACACACAATAATCAAATGGAGACTGGGAGAAAAGCATAATGGATGAATTAAAGTGTGTCATGTCTGCTAAACACCATACCTCATTCGGATTGTACTTCTATGGTTGGGTGTCTCATAATGGCTGACGTCTAATTAGCTCCATCTGGGCTTCACCAGATAAACTTTAACCTTCTATAAGGCCAACCCAAGGAAAAGGATAAAATGAAACTGACAAACATTTTGTATACAGGAGACAATTTGGCTAGCAATTAACATTAACTTCAACCCTGAAATACATGCAACAAAAAGCATCAGGCTAGGATAGAGGAACAGGACAAGCTAACTTAGAAGGCTCAGGAAGGATGGAGAGTTGCCATTAATCTCTAATCTCTATCACTGCTTTGTTTTGTTCACTAGCAAAAAGGCATAATTTCCATTTATTTATTTATTTACTTATTTACCTTGTTCCTTACTAACTTACACATGTACTTACTACTTACTTACTTACTTATTTCATTAGTCCTATAAGATAGGCAAGACAATAAACCAAGGCCCTATAGATCTAAAACTACTTTTATTGGAAAGCTGTAGTAACTATAATTGGAGGGTCGTATAAGGCTATTAAATAAATAAGAAAATGCTTGATATGGTGATGTCCTGTATAGTCTGCCACACTACCCAGAAGCACAAAAGATTCTGAACTAAGGTACAAGCAGTAACTTTTCAGTGACAACAGAGGTGTTGACAAGAAACTGTTCCAGGCTGCCCCACATTGCTTGTTGTGCTTCATATTACAGATTTATTGTTCTGCTTCTCTCTTTGATCAGTTTCCAATCATTGTTTCTTGTCCTGCCTCTGGTGCTTGATAAGAAACAATGGCTGGAAACTGATCAAAGAAGGAAGCAACCAAGAATTAAGGAGAAACATCCTGACAATGAGGACATTTAAGATGGTTGCAGTGTCCCGGGGTCACGTGATCACCTTTTGCCACCTTCTTTCAAGTAAAATCAATAAAGAAGCCAGATTCACTTCACAACCATGTTACTAATTTAACAATTGCAGTGATTCATTTAACAACTCTGGCAAGAAAAGTCGTAAAATGGGGCAAAATTCACTTTAAAAATGTTTCACTTAGCCACAGAATTGTGGTCATAAGTTGAGGACTACCTGTACTCAGAACAAATGTATTTTGTTCTTTTTTTATTTACGTGACACAGGTTGTCAACTCCAAGCCATTATAATATGGCAATTTTAATGATCATTGTATAACACACACACATACACATGCACATACTATGCAGGCAGCAAAATGCAGGCAGCAAAATGACTCATCAAGATTGCCTTTGAAATCTGTTGCAATAAGAATTTTATAAACATCTGGAATGCATTAGGGTGACATTCTTCCTGACAATGCCAGCAGATATTCTAAGAATATGAAGGAATAAAAGCAAGCTAGAAATTGGAGTTGAATATGACATGTTTGAAGGGTTCTCAAATCTCCGTTTGAATGCTATACTCCAAGAATGTGGGAAATAATGAAACAGCAGCCACTGGAAAATGCTGTTGTGTGAACCCCTGCTCTGAAATATGCCCAGGATCACAACAGGCTGCCAATTTATTTTCCCAGTTGCTATTTCAACAATTTGCCTGCTACAATCACTAACAAATATTGGCCAAGACACAAATTAAAGAATCATGGGCAATACTAAATTACATCCTGGAGCTCACAGGTCTATTTTTTTTCACACACCATACAACTGAAGTCCATTTTCTCTAATACCAATCTAAAAATCGTCGGCTGGCAGAAATGCTCTTATTTTTATTGAGAAAAAAATGGAATACATCAATCCAGCTATTAATTGCATTTTATTATTTTGTTCCCCTGGGAAAGAATTCACACAGTTATTTAAATGTTCTTTCATTTTTTGCGATAAAACCAGCATTTTTTTTCGTTCCCCATATGTAAAACATATTTTGATTTTAAAAATATTTTGGCTGAAACTGTCATGTAGTTCCCATTAAATTCCCATTATAGTTTTCCAATATGTCTTATTGTTTGCATATTGTCTGTCATGCAGCACAAACAGATTACACTGTTGAACTGGTTAAAATTGATGTATTTTTTATTATCTATGATTAGCCTCTCCCTATTAAGGTAAATCTCTCTGAAATTTAAACAGGCAGCCAATATGTCAGTCTGAGGTTTGGGAATTAAGATTTTGTTGATGTTTTTTTAAGAAATGCATGCCATGTCACAGTTACTAATTGTGCTAGATTGCTAAATTCAAAAGATGGATTTACATTCACAATACAAACAAGTCTCTTTACAAAGTTCTAATAAGTAGTAGTAGTAGTAGTAGTAGTAGTAGTATTCATTAGGTGTATCAGGCCATCAAATGGAACTATGAGGCCTTCTATAGTTAACCCAGTTTAAAAGCAATTCTGGCATTCAGCAATTTCCAAACCTCATTTTATATAGACAGCATTTTAATGAGATAGGGCTAACATGTGCTTAATACACATACATATATGTATATCTTTAAGGCCATCAACTAAAGATCAAGTTTAAAAAATTGTTTCAGGAACATTGATGTCACCAAATGTAATGGATTCCTAATCCAGTTGTTAAATTGTTGCCCTTCTCTCAATGCCTTTATTATTAGGGATAATAAAGCTATTCTCCAAAGCACCTGAAGGCAAGATAAGAAGCAATGGATGGAAACTAATCAAAGAGATAAACAACCTAGAGCTAAGGAGAAATTTCCTAACAGTTAGAACAATTAATCAGGAGTAACGTGCCTCCAGAAGTTGTGAATGCTCCAACACTGGAAGTTTTTAAGAAGAGACTAGACAGCCATTTGTCTGAAATGGTATAGGATTTCCTGCCTGAGCAGGGGCTTGGATTAGAAGACCTCCAAGGTCTCTTCCAACTTATTATTGTTGTTGTTGTTGTTGTTGTTGTTGTTGTTGTTGTTTCCAGTTTCTCCAAATATTGGGAGACCTAATGTGGTAGAGATAGCACTCTGCATAATGGGCCTTTATATACACTTTTGGTGTGCAGTTCAACGATTCTGTCTTTCTAGCATTTGTGATCAGGTGAAGTTTTGTAGTCATGACATTGAAACAGAACCATAGTTTTAATTGGAAAATTGTGACCATCCTAGACCAAGCCAAGTCGAAAACGACAGGGAATTTTTAGAAGCCTGGCACTCTGACAAATTAATCTTCAATAGACACATAGACATTAACAACATCTATAGAACTATGCAAAAGAGACAATCAATCAGCCAAAAAGGGAGCAAAAAGACTCAAGAGCCTTTCCAACAGCAATCAGCAAAGATTAACTCCAAGATTAACATCAGACCAACAATCAAGTAAACAATACCGCTATCAAGAAACTGCCAAAGAAGCCAAAAGTAAACACTCCAACCAAAAAAACCACCAAGACCAACAAGGCAAACTACTAGGATATAAACAGACAGCAACCCGCACTGATGAGGTTACTTAATTTGAGTAATGAAATGTCAACAAGAAAATAAGAAATCTCAGAGAGCACCGAGGATCCCTCATTGAAACAGAAGCTAAAATAGACCAAAAAAATTACATGGCCACACCAATGTAATTGAAAGTAGCACTGTGCACATCACTCAAAGTACAAGGGTGGCCCTCAGCCCAAAAATATGCTTCATATTTCATGAGAAGGTTTAGAAAAGCATTTGGAGGTGGGTTGGGCTGAGAGAGGGTGACTGGTGGCCCAAAGTCACTCTATAGACTTTCATGTCAAAGTGAGGTCTAGTAATCATTGTTGATAGTCTCTCAGTCAGCAATTTCACTACTACACCAAACTGGCTCCAATTTTAATGTATACAATTTCATTTGCAGACAGGGCAATACCTTCATATTTCACCCAGCTCCTCCAATAAATAGCAATAGCACTTAGACTTATATACTATTTCATAGTGTTTTACTGCCCTCTTTAAGCTGTTTACAAAGTCAACATACTATCCCCAACAATATGGGTCCTCATTTTACCGATCTCAAAAGGATGGATTCAGTCTTGAGCTGGTCAGAATCAAACTCTTGGCAGTGAACACTGAGTTAGCCTGCAATACTGCATTCTGACCACTATGCCATCACAGCTCCTATAAATAAAAAGTAAAGGTTTCCCAATTGGTCATGTCCAACTCTAGGGCATGTTTCTTGGCTAAGGAAGCCCTCCAATAAATAAAAAGAAATAAAATAAAAGTAGCAACTTCTTAAAATAGATTAAAGGCATCTGGTTTGGATAGTATTGATACAATATTTACAAAATTAAATTAAATTTTCTTCAAAAAGACCTATGTACAGCCCACCATCATGCTTATTTGTTTTATATGGATGTTTTATACAAGCATCATCTAATTCTGTTTAAAAAATATATAGTTCTTTATTAATATCCAATAATACTATGTGGAAGGCACAAGGATTCAGCTACCAAAATCAAGAGTTATATTTGGCTGACAAGATCAGAGGCTCTTAATTGAACCAAATTAATTAGTGTATTTTCCAAATCAGACTAAATGTGGACATTGGATTAGCACTCACACTTTTTATTAACTTAGATACTATTGTGTTAACTTTCAAGCATTCAAAATCTAGTAATGACAGGCTAACTTAGCTACTTAGAAATAAAGAAGTTAGCTTTGCCAAACACCAAAAACAAGTAGAAGTTCAACTTTCCAAAGCCTTCTTTTTAAAAAAAGGAGGATGCACACATGAAGAGATAATAAGACCATAAATAATCTCCATGCATTGCCTTCTGTAGCTATTTACCAAGTGCAATGTTGATTTCCTTTAGATTCCAAGAACACAACAAATGAAACATACATTGTAATGGACAGCTTGTTACACAGTCCTATCTAGGAATTTATCAAGGGATGTAAGTTTCCTATGCAGGAGCAACTATGAGAAGAAACTTGTGGTAGAGTGCCACTTTCTGTTATGGAAAGCATAATAAGTCTCTGGTGTTGCTCACGCTGCATGTGTGACTAATGCGATAGCAGGTTTCGGGTAGTTTTATTTGCTGCTTGTTATTTTTATCCTTTTTTAGAATGCTGTTTTCCTACTTCCTGACACAATAAGAGATCTGTTTCTTGGTGCATGCTCTTTTCTATTTCAATCAGCTATTGTAAAAACTCAAACTTTAGTTATAGATATGGTAATGGAGTTTCTGTAACAAACACCCCCACCCCCAGTTAATCAAGTTCAAATATTTTCAAAATAACTCACAATATTAAAAAAAAGAAAGAGAGTGTGACTATGCTAAACCAAATGAAATTTTGTAATTCTGATCTTTCCTCTCTTGAATCAATTTTGTGGAGCTCAAGAAGCTAAAATGTAGCTCCAGCATTTAATACTGTTTGCTAAATTATTTCATATTCATTTATTTCCTAAAGGATATTAGCCTAATTAAACATACAATACTTTCATGGCTTTTAGACTTATGATGACATTGAAGAGGTATTGAAAAAGAAGAATATTCTGCTGTGTAAAAAAAACAAACAATGACTTATACTTTGTTGCAATATATGTGGTCAGTCTCAAGCCATCAATTTACTGATCAGAGATTCAAACTCTGTGGATATAGCCTTGTGTTTTGTTGAAGGAGTACCTTGATTTAAATATATTCAAACATTTCAGATAGATTCTAGTCTGGATGCAAATAACTAGATTTACTTTCGAAACAATGTCAGAGCTTAGGATCATCATAGCTTGCAAGTCTCCACTCAATATTAAATTCCTCTATCTTTGTTAATCATGACTCTGTATCCACGTTTGTTTCCTTAGAGCAAAAAAAGTTTTCCAGGCAAACATATGGCAGGATCTAAATCTTGAAATATACAATTTTGGGATCATGGGTTCCTTTCTTCTGCTTGTCTCTTTTTTCCAGTAATTCTATCAAATGACTTGCAGGCAATTAAGCTATCTGGGAATTTCCAAAAACAAAATCTAATCATTTGAGGAGCATCCAAGTGGGAAAGGCTATTTTTTCATCCTTCTCTTTCCTTGATTTCAAATTGGGTATGTATTATATTGTCCAATGTCAAGATTTCAAACACATTTTTTCTTCTGCCAAGATTAACCAGATGATGCCCCGGGAAAGTCTTTATATTGGCGGTGTGTAAGCTATTACATAATAGGGAATGATAACCTATTTAAATCCTTCCATGAACAATTTGACAGCTTTGCAAAAAAAAAAACAAATTCACACACAGTTAGACATCCCTGCTCTGTGTTCATTACGCCATTCACTAGGGTGCTACTCACCCTAAATTAATAGAAAGTAAAATGAGATTAGAGGGAATACAGTATCAGATTATGATATTTGAAGGTTTGGTTTTCACGAGAATTGCTTCCCATTTTTGGAAGCAGCAATTATTTCCTTGTTTGCTCAGGTGTAGAAATTTTCTCCAAGCACTCATTATAATTAAGATAGGAACTCTCCTGAATCCCCCAGAGAGCCCTGAATAGAACATCTCTCTCCATTTATCCATAAACTTTGCCATTTGATTAAAAACTTAGCAGGGGATAAACTTTTAAATGATGGATCAGATTGGTCAAAAGTTTCAACAGCACTTAAGAAAGTCCAACCATCCATTAAGGAGAATGGATGTATTCTTCTTTTGACCATCTTTTTTTAACCAGGTTAACCTAATGGCCCATAGTCAGGCTGGAAATTCTTAGCTTAAGGATTTAGCGTACTGGTTGATAGAGACAATCAAAGCTAAATGTTGCTAAATATCTCTCTGTTTCTCTGTTCAGAAACAAAAAAGTATATATTCTAGTCTACCATTCCCTTCTCCCTGAATTTCCTGTATTGACCACACTAAAGATCTGAAGTAATTTTCTTCCAATATCTTGAAAGTTGTCTTCCTTTGTGAAAGAAACTTTTGATTTTCTGTCCCAGGTCCTGTGCATTTGATTTTTTTTCCATTTTTTTAGTTTCTAATTGAATTGATAAAGATGGCAAAAGAACCTATAGTTGTATGCTATATCACTTGAATTTTTGATTACAAGTCTTTTCATCATTTTGAATCGTCCCAGTGCTTACTCATCCCAATTTGAAAAAGCTCAACAGAGCTTCCCCTGTGATCTCATTCCTTGAGGATTGACTGCAGTGAAGAAAATCAGCAAGACTGCAAATGAGTTGTTTTGAAAAGAATATAGAAGTGTTTTTCTATCTGTCAGAAGTGAAGTTACAACTGCTTTAGCTGAAGACAGTGACTGACTTGTTTTGTTGAACACAAATTATAATTTCACTTCAGAACTTCATTATCAACTTCTGGAGTTGTAGATCAAACTTCTATGAAAATCATAAAGATGATGAAGAAGAAGAATGTAGACTTCTAAATTTTGCCTATTACTGCCAAACTATAAAATGCCAACTTTTTACAGAGAGATTTAGAGGCACTAGACACACCACAATTGGGTGCCAAATTCCAAACCATCATTAGACAACAGCAAAGAGCTCAAGCTTTTTGGTAAGTTTTTTTTGGGAATTCTGTAGTCCATATTTGGTATGGACTGTGGAGTCACTTCTTAGAGAGATGGGTGACATGCAGATTTAATAAATAAAAATAAATAAAATGCTTAAAGACATAATAGAGCATGCATAAAGAATCAAGCCCTATTAAAATCAGAATAAGCTCTCATCACCAAATTTCAGTGTAGCATCAGGTCCAAAATGTTTGAAGAGATTATTGATGTAGATGTGACCAAATCCTATAAATTGGACCTCAAAAGAGAAATCCTTTTAAGAACATTTTTTCTGGGGAAAAATATGATAGTATAGATATGGATTTTTGACATACCATGTTAAATATGCATGGCAATAGAAGATGAAAAACTTTCATAATCAGTCTTAGCAGTTAGATTTAGCAAACTATATTATGTTAGCATACAACTGATTTGCTATTTCCTAAATTTTGCCTTTTTTATTTTTCAGTTTCATTGGGTGGGATTTGTCAATGTTGAAGTTTTATCTAACCTTAGTGGGTGAGCCAGAAATAATGATAGATCCTTAATAATACACCATAACATTCATTCAGGAGTAATCTGTTCTGGTTTCTAATTCAAACTGTGACTTTGTTTTCAAGTTTTCACTTAGGGCTACAATTTGCACAGTGCCAAGTTACCAGACCCAAAACCTAATGGCTTGATGCTTGATACACTGTCAAATTCTTAATTAACTTTAATAATACCTCTAAGCACTGCTGTTATACATTTCTGTTTCAATTTTAAAAAAACACTTGAAATGACTATTAGAAGTTTATATACGTTGTGTTATTGGTCAAGTGCCAGTTTATATTGAGATCCCTCCCATAGCTCTCAAAGAAATCGGGTTGTTTTTTTTTCAAAATTAGCCCTTTAGAAAATGTATTAAACTGTGATATTTGGCACAGTGTGATACCATTTGCGGGAGTTCATCGACTCAAAATATAAATAAATAGAAACTAAGAGGATTCTTTAAAATGGGAAAGTAGAGAAAGGCAGGCTGTAGAAAGCTCTAAATTAAAATAATATTGTATTTTTATTATTATGGTTGATTGCACAGTCAGCCAGATGTTTAGGCTGGATTTAACATCTTTGTTCACCTATGAAGGCCTTCCCAAGGATTTGGGATAGGCAGATGTTGCTGTTTAATAGTATTAAATACATTGTCACAGGATGTAAGCTCATCCAAGTAAAGTTGTCTTATGTAATTGACTGGTGGTCATTTTGTCAATGCTGATGGTGTTCAAAGGCTGCTCCAGATAGTTTAGAATTGTACCCAGGTTGCCTATTACTATTGGTACTATCTTTGCTCTCTTTTGCCACAGTCTTTCAACTTATATTTGCAGGTCTTTGCATTTGGAATTTTCTCCATTTCTTTCTGATGGTTTTTGTCAATGTCTGTGAAGGTCATGAATGAGAGGATTGCTCAGGAAGTTATTTTCATCACCATTGTAACAGTAGTTGCTAAAGGCTATCACTGAACAAGGATACCTGTAACCTAACAGCACTTTGAATAATTATTGGTACGTGAGTCCACTCTGCAGATCCATTGTGACTCAGTTTGAATTAGATATTCACAATATGAAGCCAAAGTATTTTGATTTGAGTCACTTTGAAACAAATGGGAATGGTAATGCTTCCAGTTAATGATGGTGATGATGATGATGATAAGCATAATTTTTGTAATTTCTTACTTCTTACAAAAACTACGAAAGGATCCATCAACATGAGATCATATTATTTCAGCCTCCCTGAGATAATCAACAATTCACGAAAACAATAACCTAATTTTTTGATGCCTCATTTTGTAAAGAACAATTTGGCTTCTGATTATAGGGAAAGTAGAAAGAGCAGAGCCAAGCATATTTAGAAGCTGGCTGATTCCCAATCAGCAGAATTGGCACTGCAAATCATTTTCTGCATTAATTAGAAATTGTGCATCTGATGACTTTAAGGGTTGCATTTCTTTCTAACAATTTATTTCTATTTCCTTTGTCAATGTGCTGGATGTTACATTTGCAAAATTGGAATAGCATATATAAAACTAACAAACCCTGTGATATATAAAGGGGTCCAAGTTCATAGCAAACAAATAACAGTGTTCTTCTAGCTCAAACAATCTGACAATGATGGAAATCATTATAGGTTTCTTTCCTTTTTCCCTCAGAAGAGACAATACTAGAAACTATGAAAATAAGGCATCTGGAACTGACTCCTAACTTCCAAATGATGTGTTATGTTAGAGAATCAGTTCGGGTCCATCTTTCAAGCCAGGAGAAGAGCAGTGAGCAAAAAGAAGACCCCAGGCAAGCTGCTGGAAAGGAGATTCTGGTTTATTTCACAATAGGAACAAACGTTTTCTTGGGAGCAGCTGGCAAATTGGGGGTGTGAGTCAGTGGGTTTTATATGATTCTGAGTTCCCTGTCATCAACATGTTGGTGTATGTGTGAGTATGCATTCCTTTTGTGTTCTTTGGACTAAAGAAAATACTCTAATTGCTGTTGGAGGTTTTTCTTTTGTTGTGTATGATGTTGTGGCTGATCTTTGAGGGCTATGGGAAATGTAGTTATAAGTGGGTGTTTTTTTCTAATTTGGTCCTAGCCTGGGTGATCAGTTTCAGTTCTTTATCTAATTGGCTGTCCTTCTGTTATACAGTATTTTCTGAATGGGAGTCCAATTTTATGAGTGGGCAACATTATATCCTTTTGAAGGAGACATAGTTATGCCTGAGGGCCATTTTGGTGGAGAGAAGACAGGAGAGGTTTCCTGCTTATTCTTAAGGAAATTTTCTTTTCTTTTGGGGGAGATTATCCTGGGAGAGATATTTTATTTGGGGGGGGGAGATTCCCTTTACAATTATAATGTCATTTTCCCTCTTTTAAGGTGTTCTTTCATCTAAGAGTGAGAACTTTTAATGTACTGTATTTTCCAGTGTATAAGATGACTTTCTAAAGCCTGAAAATCTTCTCAAAAGTCAGGGGTCGTCTTATACGCAGGAATATACTGGTAGCTGTTCTCTGAATTTAAAACCAATCTGCCCCCTAGTTGCCAGCCCTATTATTTTACAGAAATAAGCACTAACAGGACAAAGTGTTCTAGAAGCAAAGGAGCCTCCTATTGTGCTTATCTATAAACAGAAATTCAATTGTACTGTATTTTCTGGCGTATAAGATGACTTTCTAAAGCCTGAAAATCTTCTCAAAAGTTGGGGGTCGTCTTATACGCCCAGTCATCTTATACTCCGGAATATACGGTACATAAGAACATGCACTTACAAATTCTTATTTTATAATTTGCATTCCTTACATTCTTTAAAGACAATTCTTATTCAAGTAAAGCAGTAAAATGATGGTTTGGTTGCCACTGAGTTAGATGAGAAAGGCAAAGCAACCATCAAAGGACAGAACTGAGTCAAAGAGCATTCAGTTCTTAAGAAATTTATTCTGCCCCCTTTTCATTGTTCTATTCCATGGTGACTGGGGAATTCCGGGACTTGAAGTCCACACATCTTAAAGTTGCCAACATTGAGAAATACTGGTGTGGAAAGTAAAAGGGCTATTTTGTTAGCTGTGTCATACCTTTTTAACCCTAAAACTTCTTATGTAATGGAAAATTAAATGCTCAATCCTACATAATGTTTCTTATTGTAAAGCTACTATAAATTACATTCTGAATAAAAGAAATAACAATATGAGACTAAGAGGGGGGAAATGCTTATATTTGTAAATGAGATGCTTTGGTAGACATAGTTTGATGGCTTTCCTTCCCAGAAAAAGACTGCAGGCTCTGGGAGAGATAAAACAATGCAAAATTGCTTTGGAAATATACATTTTAATCCCACGTGGCTGTTTACCAAGAAAAAAGTGGGGAAAGGAGCAATTACTCTAATTTTCTCTTTTAGATACAAATTTGAGAAGAGGAATATTTAATTCTTTGTTTTAAGGAAACTATCCTGTAAGTAAGACTGCAGAGTTCTAGAAAAGGAAATAAAATACTACAAACTACGTAGTTATGCGCACTAGGTGGTTAAAACAAAAAGCAAGATAGAAGCCACAACCACCAAATGTAAGTGCATTTTTTTTATGCTGTTGCACATAAAATAGGGGGGCTTCAATTTCATGGTTGGTGCTGACATTTCCAGGATTTTACAAACATACACAAACACACACACAGAGTTGCCTGTGTTTGTAAACAGAAAGATGTTGGGATATTATTTTTCCATGCTCAAATGGAGAGCACAGCTCATTCTGCTGAAGGTTTGCTGCCTAATAGTGTGTGGCCTACTAGATTGAATGACCCTGTTTTTTTTACTTATTTGCTAGCTTTGTAAGCTACCCTGGGGCCTGTGGAAATGGGCACTTTAAAATCTTGTAAATAAGTAAGTAAACATAAATCCATACAATAACTATTAAAATTGTTTCTTTTACAAAGTAGACCAAGACTTCTTTCTATTTTGTTGTGATTGCACTTTGGTCCTCAGATAGCCAGAATACCGCATCCTTCTCACATTATGATCTCCCCCTGCAGAACTGGCCCTATCCCTGGGCAGAGAGGTGTTGGAATGTTCTGATTATCTCTCTATATTCTTAGTTTGTCCCTTCTTAGTGTATTTTGCCATTTCAATAGAGTGGATATTTGGAATATTCTATGCTACATGCCAAAACATCTTGGTCAGCTTTGTATATTATGCAGTTATAACAACGGTTAGCAGGGGTAACCTTAGACAACAACCTTTAACAACAACAAAAACTGTATTTTATATTTCCCAAGTATTTGGGGGAAGTCACATGTAAAAAAGACAAAGGACTTCAAATGCATTGTTGTCACTAACTTTTTTAATCCTGCTGTAGATTCCCTATTGTAATTTAAATAATAAGAACTAGTGAAAGTGATCTACAATATAGTTCCCTCAGGACATTTGATAGAAGGAGTGGATGTGATTCTACTGAAAAATTAAGCTGATCCTTCACCCAGGCTTGTATATTTGTACTTTAAACCTTTTTAGAGAAATATATTATCAACCCAATCATTTTTTCTATCTACCAAAATTGAGAAAATTGGTCAATGTGTAATAGTAAAGTAGCAAAGGATGATGACTAAGGAATCAATGATGAAACTACCTCTGGAAGAAAGTTGTGTGCACTAAGCACAAAAGATTATATTCATAATGTATTAAAATAAAACAAAAAACAAAGACCCAACACTGCTTTGTAGGCATTGTTCACTTTTCTTTACAACTGATTCATAGACTTATAGAATTTTATAATTGGAAGACATTTGGGGGTTTACCTAATCTAACCCATTGCTCAAGGCATATTCATCTTCTAAGAATATGGAACTACAAATGAACTTTCTTTCTACACCAAGCAATAACCATATTTTGAGTTGTTAATGGTCCAATATACCCTACTGCCTTCTGTCAAGATAATTGGAATCTTTAACATGATAAGAAAAATTGATACATCCAGAGTACTTCTTTGCCTTGTTTTAGATCAATCAGTCACGCTTCATGATAGGATTGTGTCAAATACTTTCCCCTTAGCTCCTAGCCTTTTTCTTTGAGTTGGGCCCAAAACAAGTTATTTATTGCCAAGTCAAGCAACTAGAAAAAGACAAAGAACTGTTGCTAACAAGTTAAGAAACTGAATGCATTTACATGTATTCTTCGTGGTTCATATCCTGAGCTTCTTGTTCAGTTTCAGGGAACTACTTCCAGACCAGTCTTTGTTTACAGGACAATCTATTATTTCCTAGGCTTCTTGTTTCCAGCTGCAGTTCTCATAGACAGGGATATAGCAGAGTCAGTTAGACAAGGACACTACAAGCTGCTACCAATTCCTATCAGTTGTGGAAGGTTTATTGTAGTACATTCTGAACTAGCACAGTTAAGTTATTCGACTAGTACTGTATAAAGATTCTGACTCAATTCCTCACATCTCTAGAGAGCTTGATAGGTGACTTTTGATTTATCACTGATTTTCATCCCAGTGGAATTTCCTCCCTTGTTTCACTAATTTTTTAGGAAAGAAAAAAGCAAGCTATCAATGTCATCAAAATTAAATTTATCAACAGTGCATTAACCAATGCATTGCTTACATGTATTTATATGTTTTTTATTTGTTTATTTATCAAATTTATATGGCCAACTATCTCACAAGAAGTGACTCTAGGCAGCATGCAAGAAAGATATAAAACAATAACTGTTGAGTCCGTCGCGAAATGGTAAGACACGAGAAGCAGTTGTAGTTCTCAGGAACCCTTTATTCTTCAGTTCAGCTTACATTGGAATATGGCGGCAAAAGCCCACACCTCGCAACCTCCTTTTATAGGACTTTCCCGGGTCAATGTGTTACTTTTCTCGCGCCAGCACTTGCGCATGCGCACAAGCACTGGCGACAGCCTGTCTGGTCCCGGGCAGCTTGCACCTGCCCGGGACCGCCTGCAACGCCCCGAGCCCGCTTGCAAGGCTCAGGACATAACACCCCTTTCCCCCGGGCTAAAACTACGACCAATGCCAAATAATACACAACCCACTCTTAGTACAATGCTCTGCTCCCCTCCATGTTCGGAGTTCCCCCATTTTCATTGCCTCAGTGTTTCTACCCTTCTACTGTCTCTGTTTAGTCAATAGTGTTATGTAATCCTCTAAGTACTTAGGAGATTTCCTTGCTCTCTGTGACCTCCTAAGCTCTGGGTGCTTGTTAGGTACTTCCTGACTGAAGGGTGACGTGTGCCTGTTCCCTCCATTATGCCTTGGTGATTCCCAAGGACTGTGCTCCAATGCCTGGCCTGCTTGCTTGCCCACCAGGCTTGTCAGGCCAGGGCTTCTTCCAGTGTATGACCTGGTTGTCCCGCCTAGCTGTAGGCTCTCTGGCCCTTCTAAGTGACTGTCACTGTTGGGCGTTTCTGTAGAACCTCCTAGGTCCATCCAAGACCTGTCAGGATGCTGTCTATCCCCTGAATCCCGTTCTGTATCCGGGCTTGTGTGGGTTTCAGTACTGTCCCAAAACTCAGTTGTCCCCTGAGTGTAGTCAGAGGTGTTGTAGTCGGGATTTGGTTCCTCGACCACCTCCCTGTGTGTTTGCCCCCTTCTAGGGACAGGGTTGAAGTCAGGCCAACTAGGAGGAGTGTGTGCCAGCTCTCTTGCAGGGGATGGATTGTTGGGATGCTCCTGGGTATTCTCTCTGACTGGAGTACTGAGTGATGTGGGTGAAAAGTGATCATGCCCCCGGGGTGACTCCCTGGCTGGAGTAGGCATTGATGCCTGAGTTCTAGTTGGGCTCCATGACTTCCTGTTGGGAGCAATTGCGGAATTTTGGGATGGACCATTTGTGGCTCCCTCACT
The DNA here is from genome assembly GCF_016545835.1 of Crotalus tigris. Taxonomy (NCBI): domain Eukaryota; kingdom Metazoa; phylum Chordata; class Lepidosauria; order Squamata; family Viperidae; genus Crotalus; species Crotalus tigris. The sequence goes on along the minus strand of NW_024096465.1, from coordinate 622,145 downwards.
GGTACAGGGCAGCATTCCATGCCCCTCCCTTTGCCCAAAGGGCTCCCCCCCCCGGAAAAGACCCAGGAGTCTCAGCGGGAAGGTCCCGTCTAGGGCGAAGTTGGTCAATGTGCCGACGCAGGACACGACCGTTGTCCAGAGATACCTCGTAAGATAGAGGACCTGTGACCCTGGATATAGATGTGGGGACCCATGTATGACCAGGCCCGTAATTACGAGTCCAAACCGGGGCACCCACAAGTAGTTGCCTAGGTGTCCTGGGGTGTGAGACAGAAGGAGGCAGTCTGTCCGGATGCAACCGGTCAAGCTTGGTAGTCAGTTTGCGCCCCCAACAAAGTTCAGCTGGGCTTCTCCCTGTAGAAGTGGACGGTGTGGTGCGATAAGAAAGGAGGAAGTCAGCCAACCTGTGATGCCAGTCTCCGTAGGTAAGCCTCTACAAGGCGTCCTTGGTGATGCGAACCATGCGTTCAGCCATACCGTTGGTGGACGGGTGGAAAGGTGCAGAAATGGCATGACAAATCATGTTAGCCTGCAAGAAAGCTTGGAATTCGGAGGAAGTGAATTGAGGGCCGTTGTCAGACACAATGATGTCTGGGAGCCGTGTGCAGCAAAAATCACCCTCAGTACCTGAATAATCTTTGCAGTGGTGGGGAAGAGACAGGTACAACCTCAAGCCATTTTGAATGGCTGTCAACGAGGACCAAGAAGAATTGACCCTGAAAGGGCCCAGCGTAGTCAATGTGCACCCTAGACCATGGAGACTGTATTTCCTCCCATCTATGCACAGGAGCTTGGGGCATTTCAGGGTGTGAACGTTGACAAAGGTGGCAAGCATGCACCTTAGCTTCTATGTCTTTGTCTACCCCTGGCCACCACAAGTGGCTGCGTGCAAGAGCCTTCATATGAACAATGCCAGGATGACCCTCGTGGAGGGAATCTAAGACCCTAGTCCTCATTGAGGTGGGAATGACAACCCTGCTTCCCCAAAGCAGACAACCCTGAGAGGTGGACAACTCGTTCCTTTTAGACCAGAAACTCTGAAACTCAGGACTAGGACAGTGCTCAGGCCATCCAGACAAAACCCAAGAAAGGACATGTGAAAGTGTGTGATCTGTGCCTGATTCAGCGGCTACATCCCTGGCATTCAGGGGGGACTCGGGCAAAGCTTGAATGGAGAGAATATTGATGGCTGGCGCAGGGTCAGCCTCTATTACCGGCAGGGGTAATCTACTGAGGCCATCAGCATGGCCCATTTCCTTCCCAGGCTTGTGAAGTAGGGAAAAATCATATGCAGACAAAAAGATAGACCACCTGAGCATCCTGGGGGAGATGATTTGGGGAGTTTGTTTACGTGTGGTAAACAGTCCCAGCAAAGGCTTATGGTCAGTGAAGACCGTGAATTGCCTACCATATAAAAAATCATGGAATTTTTTAATTCCAGCAACAACAGCTAAGGCCTCCCTGTCTATTTGAGCATAGTTGCGCTCAGCTGCAGACAATGTCCTGGAGTAATATGCAACAGGAACCTGAGTTCCATCAGCCCTGAGGTGGCTCAGTACAGCACCCACCCCATAAGGGGAAGCATCACAAGCGATGCACACAGGAAGGGACTCATTGAAGTGAGCAAGTACACTGTTAGAAGTGAGTAAGGCCTTGACCTCATTGAAACTAGCCTCATGTGTTTGTGACCACTGCCACACTGCCTGTTTATCTAATAGCCTGTGAAGAGGCTCAGCTACACTAGCCTTATGTGGAAGAAAGGAATTGTAGAAATTCAGAAGGCCCAGAAAAGCCTGCAGTTCAGCCTTAGACTTTGGCCTAGGGGCTTGCATAATGGCTTTTAGTTTGGATTCAGCAGGATGAATCCCAGCAGCATCAATTTTGAACCCCAGAAACTCAGTAGAAGGTACCCCAATTTTACATTTGTCCTTCTTGAGTTTGAGTCCCGTTTTCCTGAACCTTAACAGGACAGCCCTTAGCCTTTCAGCTAGAATGTGTGTGGAGTCTCCTGCAATTAAGACATCATCAAAATAGGGGCAAACCCCTGGTATACCCCGTAGTGTGTTTTCCATTACGCTTTGGAAAATCCCAGGAGCGACATTTACTCCAAATTGAAGTCTCTTTACCTTGAAAGCCCCTCTGTGGGTCACAATAGTCTGAGCTATAGCAGCGTCATCATCAACAGGCAGCTGTTGATATGCTTGAGCTAGGTCAAGCTTTGCAAAAATGCGCCCCCCTTGAGGGAGGCCAGGATATGACTGACCACAGGAACAGGATAGGCATGTTGCTGCAATGCCTTATTTAGAGTGCATTTGTAATCAGCACAGATGCAAATGTCCCCATTTGCCTTAAGAGGCGTGACAATGGGGGTCTCCCATGGACTGGAGTCAACAGGTTCTAGAATTCCTTGTTGGATCAGTTTGTCCAATTCAGTGTCAATTTTACTCTTTAAAGTAAAAGGGACCCTTCTTGCTTTAATTCTAATGGGAGTGACCGTGGGGTCTAACTTTAATGACACAGGGGGTCCTTTGTATGTGCCCAGCTGGGGGCTGAAAATGTCTACAAATTCTTTGCAGACTTCCTGTAGGTCGAGTGTTTGTAGGCTGTTGAGCCCTGTGACATGTATCCCCAAGGCCTCAAACCACTCAAGTCCTATGAGACTCGTTCGTTCACCCTCTACTACTAGTAGGTCTAGTGGACCCTCAAAATCCTTATACTGTACGTTAAGGGTGGCCTCCCCCTTAACACACACTCTGGAGTTTTGAAAATCCATTAGCACAATGTCAGAAGGTCTCAACTTGGCCTGGGTTCCACTGCCGGAACAAATCTTCCTAAATGTGTGCATAGAAATGATCGAAAGTGCAGACCCCGTGTCCAGTTCCATAGTTAATGGAACCCCTTGTAGCTTCACCTTAAGTGACAGCTTTTTCTTAATGGGCTTGTGTGTGCCTGTCCTGTAGATGCTTCTTCGCGAAGCACAAAACCCCACCCTATTCTGGCTGGGGACCCTGGTACCTTTCAGGCGCAATTCTTCCTGAGGTTGTACCTTCTGACGGCCCAGGCACACAGCTGCAATGTGTCCTTGTTTTCCGCACGCCCAGCAGATAGCGGAGCGGAACTTGCAGTCGGCTCTCTGTGGCGACCTCCACAACCGATGCACAGCATGGGGTGGAGATGGTCCACTTCCTTGTCCGGATCCTCTTCGGAGTTTCTTTGGACTTCTTCCTGGTGCACGGATGCAGCATCTGGACTGTTTCTGATCGGCCGCATGTTCTTGTGGCGCCGCCCGCTGCTTCTTCTGCGGTAACCTCTCTCAAGGCATCTTGGAAAGACAAGTCCTCCTTGGCGAAAAGTCTCTGTTGCAACTCTCGATGCCTTAGCCCGCACACAAATCGGTCCCTCAGTCGTTCTTCGATGTCCTTCTCGCAATGTTTAGTGGCTTTCCTCAGTGCGGCGATGTACTCCTTGGCCGATTCTCCGGGTCGTTGATCCCTCTGCTCGAAGGTGTGGCCTCACGCAATGACGGACATCTTAGGTTGGAAGTGCTCCTTCAGTAACTTTTTTAGATCTGCGTAGCTGACAGACTCTAAAGGAACAGGTGCTGCGAGGTTCTCAGCGATTTCGAATGCGTCTTGACTGCAAACGCACAGCAGGGTGGCAGCCTTCAAGCTCTCTTCCCTCACCTGGTTCACTTTGAGGTAGTTTTCCACCCTGGCTGCGTAGGACTCCCACCTCTCTGGGTGTGAGACGTCGAATTCTGAAAGCCTTCCAATCTTCGCCATTTCATATCAGGAAGGGTCTATCAGCCAGCCTACCCCCGAATGCACGCTGGATTGGCGGGTAGCTGCCGAGTCAACGCCTTTCCTGCCGCTCTGGACTCACTCGGGTAAGCTTACACCTTCTCTTTTCCGATGTAAGGCAATCCCACCTTCGTCGCCAGTGTTGAGTCCATCGCGAAATGGTAAGACACGAGAAGCAGTTGTAGTTCTCAGGAACCCTTTATTCTTCAGTTCAGCTTACATTGGAATATGGCGGCAAAAGCCCACACCTCGCATCCTCCTTTTATAGGACTTTCCTGGGTCAATGTGTTACTTTTCGTGCACCAGCACTTGCGCATGCGCACAAGCACTGGCGACAGCCTGTCTGGTCCCAGGCAGCTTGCACCTGCCCGGGACCGCCTGCAACGCCCCGAGCCCGCTTGCAAGGCTCAGGACATAACAATAACCATGTCAAAAACCCCTGTCATTATTAAAAAGCTTAAAAAACATAAGAGATTATATTAGCAAAGGAAGCACTTCAAGATCTCATTGGTCCCCAAACTATTTGTTCTACTTCACCAGGATGTTGTACTACAGACTGCTATTTGTCCAGATTTATAGAATCATACAGTATTGTGTGTAATTAACAGAGAAAGCTCTTTCTAGCAACTTCCCAATGCTGGTCTAAAATGCTTGATTGAAATATTAAGTTTCTGACTGAACATACCCATAATTAGGACATAATTTGATGGAGAGGTTAAGGCATCAGGCAAGACACTAGGAGACTGTGAGTTCTAGTCCTGCTTTAAGCACAAAGCTGGCTGGGTGATTATGGGCCAAACCTTCTCTCTCGGCCCCAGCAAAGAGGCAATGGCAAACAACTTCTGAAATCTTGTCAAGAGAACCGCAGAGACTGACCAACAACTCAAAGATGCTAAAAACAAAAAAAGAACCTCAAATGGTTTTGATATGTCTTTTGAGGGGTCTTCAGAGAAATTGTGTGAAAGAAACAAAGGAGGAATGCAGTTTAGGCAAGAAGAACACAGCCCGAACGTAAGAGCTGTGGGAAGAAAGCATTTCAAAGAGATTCTCCCTTTATCATCTCACCTGACTGAGAACTTATTCTTACAGTTTTCAGGATTCTGTTTTAACCCCAAGCATTCAACATACTGTTGTGAAATCCATGTGGCTTTGTTTCCATGCTTTGCTAGCTATAATCTGACCGTTTGAACAATTTCTTTGATCAGCATTCCAAAAGGCAGGTACTTGCATTGAAATGTAGTGTGTTGGCAATGAAAGTATTGTACGAGCCATGCAGCATTTTTCTACCACTCTGGCATCTATTGTAAAGACTGCAGGGAAGTAGTGTATTGATAAGTAGGGGAGGCTCCCCAGACACTTTAACTAATGTTATGATCTGAAGCTCTAATGATAACCTTGTAAATAGCAAAGCAGAGAGAGTCCATTTTTCTCCTGGGCAATCAGTGCTTGTAGAATATAAACACAAAAGGTCATGTTTGCTATGTGCTCCAAAATTATTCCTCTGTGTCAGCTATCAGTGCAAAGTGATTTCTGCCAGCAAAGCAAAAGGCGCAATGCACAAGCAATTGAGCATGGCAGGGTAAATAATTAATAGGAAGTACTGACTTTTCATTTATGTAGCATTTTTAAAAGATACACAAACGCTTATTTTAATGTGCATCAAAGAGAATCCTGGGCATTGCAGCTGAAAGTAACATCCATGTTTGCTCAAAGTGTTAGTATGTACAAAGTGACCTCTATTATATTTATTATTAACAGTATTAAAGTAGCAATAAATTGTATATTCTAAAGACAGGAAAAGAAGACATTTTTGCTTATAAAATGTCTGTCTACTGTTGACATGGTTGCTAAGCAATTTAAAAGGACAGACTTGGAGAGCCACAGCTCATTAAAAGCTTTGTCTTTGCATCCTGAAAATTTCTATTTCAAGTAATCTCTATTAATGGACCTCCAATAAAACAATTAAAAAGTAAGGAAAGATACTGAACTGGACATCCACTCACCCCTATTCCCAATTTAAAGCTCTCCAAATTTATTTGGCCAAAATAGCATGCTTCCTTGAAATCTGGGAATTATAAGCTCGATGTACCTGGAAGTTGCAGCATTAGAGAAAATCTGAGTTGTGTTTGTTATCATTTACTTATTAAATTTAGATGCCATCCATGTTACAGTTCCAGACAACCTAGGGGAGAAAAAGATGCACAGCTGGCTCAGGAATTCTGGGAGTTGAAGTCCACGAGTCATAAAAAAGCTAAGATTGACTACCCCTGCTGTAGAACAAAGTGGCATGCAGAACGTAATACAGCATGTGCGTATATTTTAAAAAGCGTGTGAAATCAATTCAATAAAAAATTAGGAACTTCAAACCAAAATAAGCTTTGGATAGGAGTCAGCACAATAAGAGGGGGGAAATGAAGCAGGAAAAAAGAAAAAAAATTAAAAATTCTTATCCCTATTTTTTCAAGCATTAATTTAAAGCTGAATGTTGGATTACATTTTTTATAAACTGCATATGTATTTGGTGAGAACTAAATATCATGAATCCAGGCTGGCACCTTAACCAAGATTGGGACCATCTTTTCATTGTAAATCCCTGTCTCCGCTAATGTAAATCACAGAGAAAGTTCTGTCCATTTCAAAAGCCATGTATTCTACTTGGAGGCAAATTAGGAAATATAGTATCTATCCAAGAAACATACCCCTAATTATCTCTTTAGTATATAAACATCTAATTGCACATATCTTTGAATTCTGGTGGTTGAAAGACACACAAAGCAACACTATTATCTTTGATATATTGACTGCAAAGATCAAGATAATTCTACAGCAAATCTTTATATCCTGTTTTTTAATGCTGCCTGCTACAGGATATCTTTACTATGAATGTCATTTGTTCCAGAAATTGTTACCTGAAGAAGTGATGTATGGTCTATCCAAGGAACTCCTCGCCAAAACACAGCTAAATCAAACAAACTGAGATTGTCTTCAGTTTTGTTGTTCCAACAGTAACATTTTGTCACTGATGACATTTGCTCCACAGCACTCCATTAAACTATCTGAGGTAACAAGTATTTGGCTCACATCTTGTCAGAGGGTGTTTAATATAGAGATATTAACTGACAAACAATTTCCTTCTTGGAACCCTATGATCGATGGGGAAGTAGCTATTGTCTTGAACAGATAAGATTTCTTGGCAGAAGTTGTGAGGAATCTTCCTTTAGTCCTTGACTTCTTGTTCTTCTTTTACAATCGTGGCCAAGATAGTTTCTAACTCTTGAGATTTTTGCTTCTCCCCAAATCCTTCTTCAAACTGTTCTTCCCAACATAGAAAAAAATCTAATGCTTCACGTATTTCTGGAAGACATGGGGTATGCAAAGGATTGTTGTTGGGGGCAGGGCTAGGATTTGTCTTAACTCCTGATAGTTAACTGCAGTGTGTCCTTTAGCTTTCTTGCCAGCATTTTTCAGTAGTGAGTTGCCATTGCCTCCTTCTTAGGGCTGAGAGAGAGTGACTGGCCCAAAGTAAGCCAGTGGCTTTGTAGCTGAGATGGGAGTAGAACTCAGTCTCCTGGTTTGTAGCCTGCTGACTTAATCCCTATACCAGTACACACACACAAACATATACAGATACATGCACATACAATACATAGTACATATTCATCTATCTATGTGTACTCCTGTGTGTGCCTATGTATTTAAATTTATAGTATTGACAGACTTTTAAATGCACAGAGCCAAGGAAAGGGACTGCTTTTATTACTGCTTTAATTTCTTTTTTTTATCTATGCATTTATTTTTACATAAAACACAAGTCAGCAGAGGGCTCATTATCTCCCAAGTAAGGGAGATAAGCTGATACATTTGTGCAAGTTTTACAAAAAGAAACAGAAAACTCTAAAAGCAGCCATTTGAAATGCCCTATTTTAAACTTCTTGTCCCTGACAGAAATGGGCAACATGGTCTCTTCAGAGGACTCATCCCCCATCAGTTACAGCTAGACTGGGCTATAGTGAGAATAAAAATTCATCTGGGCCACATGTCCTTTGGTCTAAATCAGGGGTAGGCAGCCTCCACTCTTTTATGACTCATGGCCTTAAACTCCCAGCTATGCTGACTCAGGAATTCTGGGAGTTGAAGTCCACGAGTCATAAAAGAGCCGAGGTTGCCTACCCCTGGTCTAAATCATCCCTCCTGCTGAAAAGAGAATGAGTTTAGAACAGAAGTTTTCTATATATGTAATTTTGTTATTTTGCCAGAAATAAAAGTCATCTTGAAGAATGAAATGTTATTTATTTTGTTTATCTTTGGGAAATTAGGGAACATGCGTACAGCATACACATGACCAATACTAAATATAATAATACAGTTATACTAATTCTCTGATTTTGTTATTTTAAATTCTATTTTAGCTAGTTTAACTGGGAAGCGCTTATGCTATAGTCTGAGTTGTTATCCAGTCTTTTTACCAACAATATTCTTGCGTTTACTATATTTTATTCCGTTTCATTTTTACTCTTATAGAACATGGCTAAAGCATTTGCTTGTGTCAGCTCAAAATTCTTTAGCCAGTCTTTTGCTCAACTCTGCAGCTTGTATTGATTATTTTGGCAAGAAAGGGAACGGGAAGATATTTTCATTTGCTGCCCCAGTTCTTTTTTTACAAGCAGAGTTTGAAGTAGCATTTAAGCTTCCATCTTGCCCATTATCCAATGGATCATATTCTGATGACATGCATGCTTGCCTTTTCCAAGAAGATGTGATTTAATGCAATTGTTATGCAAATTGCTTTACAATATTTTCACTTCATAGCAGTCTTGGACCGGGACATAAACCACCACTTTATTTTTGTGCTGATGCATAGGCTCCAATCAACCATTCCAATCTCTGCAGTTTGATAGGTGAATATACTAGACAAGACTGGGTTAGTTACATCCTATCTGTTAGAAGGTGCAGCCAACTTCATAAATTTCTCAGGTTTCTATTTAGCCTTTGAGAAAAATCTTTCAAAAGTTTGTTAAGAGTTAGCAGCTGATAAATAGATTATTTATGCAGCTTGTTTTATCTGCAAGAGCAATCCTATCTGTAAACACATTGCCATCTGAAAATCCAGGATTAGAATAAAAAGTAATTAATTGTTGATCCTATTATCTAGGCATTATCTGGAAATGTTTCAGTAAAAAAGACATTTACCAGGGATTCTTTCTTTTGAATTTCCACCAAGGTACAGGTACTTATTTTTAAAGCCTTTCATAATTTTGGGCCACCTTACTTAAGAGATCACCTCTTCCCAGTTGTTTCTTCCCATCCAACTGATCTGGCAGGAAGGATCTGCTCTGCATCCCATCAGCTACAGAATGTCAGCTGGTGGGGCCCAGAAAAGCATCCTTTTCTGCTATGTTGTCTGCCTTCTAGAACATCATCCTTCTGGACATCAGACAGGACCCAACTCTACTAGCCTTTCATAGGGCCTCAAAGATCTGGTATGTGAAGGAACCTTTCTCCTGGCCATGCTATTGGCTACTTATGATTGTTCTCAGCTGCTATGTGTTTTAATTTTTGTATAAGTATTTGTTTTTGTCTACTTTTAATCTAGTTAGTCCACCCAGAGTAACCTCTTTGAAATGGATACCTATGTAACATAATTAATTAAATAAGTAAATAAAAAACAAACAAACATGATATTGGACTCAGCAAATTCAATTAGCCCTTCCAGCTCTATGATCCTATGTTTGAAATGGAAAGAAATTATCTCAAAGGTTATATTCCCCTCAATCCCTATTGAAAAAAATGGGAAACTATAGCTATGGAAAGACTACAATTTTTAAGAGCCCAAACATGGGAGAAGCAACTACTACAGAAATTTTCTCTGCATCCAGCAGACATGGAATTCAGATCTCCTATTCCTAGGAGAAATCTCCAACTGTCATAAAATCATATTGCCCTAGCGTACCATCTCAGCTACATTAGCATAGCTTCTTAATCTTTTCTATTGTTTCATTTAGAGATGGATAAATTTGGAGCTGGTTTTATCATGCTTTGTATATATCATGATTGATTGAGCAATTGTTTTCAACTCTTAGTGACTACTGACCATACAGATTTTCACTATGATATCTATCATGGCATAGTGTTAATTCTTACTCAATTCACCCATTTGTACAGAACAATAGATTTTATTTGCCCATTTTTAACTAACCAGTATCACTGGTTCCTCACCGCTCTAGACACTCTTATCTATTCCCCAGACAAGCACAAATACAAGTCTTGGCAATTTTCCTTGCATTTTTAGTGCAGATAAAAAGTTAATATTGCAATCTATATTGCGCCAGCCAAAACTGTTTTGAGATTGGCATGTTTCAAAAAGGAAATGAACTCTTTATTGGAGACATCAAAGGACAATGTGCTGCTTTAAAATTGTTTTTCACTCTTGTTTTATAGCCAGTTACTTGATTTATCTTTGTTTCATTCACTGGTACTCAGCAGAGTCGCCAGCAAAACAAGTTTTATTTGTGAGAGCACTGGAGTTGAAATAATATTCTAGTAGCAAAAAAAAAAAAAGATATCCAAATTATTTATTTATTTGTTTCAGGCAACTATAAGCCAGCCACCTGGAGCTTGTTTTCATAAAATATATTGGGTTAGAACTAAATTTAGATTTGGACAACAGGAATGAGAGACTGGTTTCTCTACTGGCAGACCAAAGACTGTGCCTTCTGATGAAAGGGAAAAACTGGTGAACAGTGAGGGTGGAGGTTCGTTCTCTGAGCTTGTGGGTTGGTTTCTGAACCAGGCTAGGCAACATCTTCAGAAAAAAATAGAGTTTTTCAGTGTCAGTATTCTTCTATTTATTAGGGCTTTATGTGGTCAGCAGGTTTTATGATGGGTCGGTCATGTCAGGTGAGGATCACGTCAGGTAAGGGTCTGGTGATGGATCTGGTGATGGATCAAGTGTAGGTCATGTCAAGTGAGGGTCTTGTGAAGGATCAGGTGTGGGTCATGTCAGCTGAGGGTCTTTGGGGTGTGAAGTGCTGGCTGGGGAGGTTGTGTGGGTTGGTGAACAATGTATTTAGGGCCCGATGGATCTACTAGATATTCCCATCATTCCTGGCCACTGACAAATGTGGCTTAACTGGTATGAGCTAATATGATATCTGTGGAGGTACAGATTCCCATCTCTACAAATTAAGCTAATTTTCCTTTTGTGAATGAAGGAGCACTTCCAAATGGAATTTTAAGCTCTTTGAAGAGATCCTGTTCCATTGACTGTCACATTTATGAAGACTTTAAGGCCTTTCTTGTGACAAGCATGCAGGGAAATCTGTTCTGCTAGCCCAAATTCAGACCTTTCAGTAAGTGTCTGACCAATGTATCAAAAGATTTATAGGTATTTATTTTACTCATTTGTTATAATTTTATATCCTTGCTCATTGTTTAAATAATTTAAACAAATTCATTAGAAACTAAATTAAAGTGCTAGAAAAAGATAGATATGCAGGTCCTTTTACAAAAAAGGGATATTTATTTCCTCCCTTCTCTTATTAAATCTTAAATCTTCTTACTACCTCTTACCAGTCTGTTCTGGAATCTGAGACAGAAGCTGCAGAAGAAAGAGTTCATCATCACAATTTTTTCCCCAATTTTAGAGATTCTGTCTTGATTAAGGAGGGCCATAAAAGTCACCCAAATCATGGAAAACTAAAGAAAATATTAATTAAAAAACAACAATAATTATTATTACTGATTAATTAATCAATAATTAAAAAGTAGAAAGAAACCCTACTTTATTCCAGAGGGAATAAAGCACAATGATCAACTCATCCAGGTTTTGCCTTAACTTCTAAGGACCCACAAATAACTCCTTCCCTTGAAAATGATGACCAACAAAAATGTATAAGTAATTAAAATCCCTCATTTCTTTTGGATATCTGCTAAATTTTAGTCATGTCATTAAATGCATAACTAGCTATTAATACATGGTTGCTGTGTTCACACAATATGAGTAACAGGCCAGTTAATGACCACATTTGTCAACATGTGAAGCTTGACTTTGTTTTTTGTATTAGTTTTCAATCAATCCGTTTATGGTTTAGACCACTAATGGCATCAAGTAAGATAAAAACCTGCACAAAAGTGACCAAATATTACAAGTAGCACTTGTTTAGCAATCACAGTTGGAATCTGCAACTGGATCATAAAGGAATGTAGTTGCTAAGTTAAGCATCATGATTTTACTTCTGCTTTCTTTTGCTTCAAAGACCCGAAAGGGTCATAAATGTGAGGATTGATTGTAAAGTTACTTTTTCATCACTATTGTACTGTAAACAGTCATTAAATGAAGACTATCTGTAATACAATATGTCAACAGGTGCAAAAATCAGTAAGAATATTAAAACAGTGTTATTAAAACAGATAAAATATTAGAAAACATTGAAAACTTTAGAGGTTTTCTTCTACTTTATGGCACTTGAATATTAACTGCACCCCTGGACCACTTGTTTAGTTCTGGCTTAAATATTTTGTACAATTCCATATAGTCAAGTAATCAAGTTCAAGAGGTTGTAAGGATATTAAACTCACAGAGACAAAAAGCAAGGATTGATGAAGAGCTTAACAATTCATGTAAGGATAGTTAACAAAAAAAAACCAGTTGCATATGATCTGGATGTCACTGTTGAGAATATATTATGCCAAATCCAACAACTCTTTATGGTAAAAGAATTCCACAGCAGTGGAATCAAACAAAACCTGTGAAATTCAAAAAAGAAAAAGAAAGAAAATGTCAATTAAATATCCAAGACACACTGCCCCATGTGCACATACTGTCAAACTCATGGAAGATTCCTAAGAAATATGCTAGAGTGCTTTGGTAATAATCAGCTGCCTTCAACCAATTTAATTTACATTTCATTCTGAAAAATGTACCATCAGAGTAAATTTAATGTATGTAAATAGAAAAATAAGAAGAAGGTTGAACAACAAAAATGCCATATTATATAATACATATTTTTTATCTTATTATATCAGTGCTTCTCAACCTGTGGGTCGGGACCCCATTTGGGATCGAACGACCATTTCACGGGGGGCGCCAAACAACGCAGTCCACCATTTTTTTTCCCTTTTCCTTAGCTGTGCTACTCTCTTTTATTCTATTGGCTTTTGAAAGCCAATAGAATAGACTCTCTTGAATAGAGTCTAATTCTATTGGCTTTCAAAAGCCAATAGGAATTGTCCTGGCTGTCTCTGCCCTGCTGAGCCCACCAAAAGTCCCATTCTGCAAACAGTGCTGCACCAGTTGAGTAGTCCTCGACTTATGACCGGTTGAGTAGTCCTCGACTTACGACCGGTTGGGGGTCGCGGCATTAAAAAGGTTGAGAACCACTGTATTATATTATACAATTGCAATCAGCCTGCCTTCCATTAAGGACCTGTATGAGCCAGAAAGAGGGCTGAGAAAATATCTACAGACCCTTCACATCCTGGACATAAACTGTTTCAACTTCTCCCTTCAGAATGCTGCTATAGAGCAGGCATGTCAAACTCGTGACATCACGTGACGTCGCGTGATGTATCGGAGCTTTTTCGCCATTGCTAGCAATGGGGTGGGCGCGACTCCGGTATGATGAAACTGGCCCACGGGTCAGCAGTTTGACACCCCTACTATAGAGCATTGCATGTCAAAAGAACTAGACACAGTTTTTCCCCCATGTCATCATCTGCTGAACACCTAATTCCCACAGCACAGTCTTAAGCCTAAGGATACTAAATATGTAGTAGGATTGTATTACTATTATCCTTCTTATCTTTCCTATTACTTACTCCTATTGGAATGTTATGACTATCTCTTGTTGGTTGTATATTATGATTTATGATTTATCACCTTGTGGCTTGTCTGTATACTGAGAGCTTATGCACCGGAGACAAATTCCTTGGTGTCTTGGTTAATAAAGAATATTCCATTCCATTCTATTCTATTCTATTCTATACTATACTATTCTATTCTATTCTATTCTATTCTATTCTATTCTATTCTATTCTATTCTATTCTATTTTTCTAAATCTATTCTATTCTAATTCTATTCTATTCAATTCCTTATGATTGAGGTTTTTTCTCAATGGGAGGAAACTGTAGTTTTAAAATTTGGAAATAAAGTTCAAGATTATTAAATTCATTTTTAAATAGCTAGTATTGACCAGTCTATATGTCTGTTAGTCTCTTGGCAACAGCACAGTTGTTTGCCATAGTCATCTTCTGGGTAATTTGTTTCAATTTCCCAATCTACTTCAGAGTGCTGTAATTTCTGATTGGCTTTCAAAGCATTAAACAGGATTACTTTACTTAGTTTTTTTTTTTTTTAGATTAGCCAAGATCAACTAGATGTGCCATCTGCCAAATTCAAGGCACAGTCTAAATATCGTTCAGTGTCAAATGAAAGGAAAGGAAACCAGAAAGCTCTATGCCTTCTAAGGAGACAGATTGCACAACTCTGATGTGAAGTCTGTGCTACGTTAAATCCTAAGTACTAAAAGTACTTGACTATTCTCTCATCCATACATCTTCACTTAGTAGCATAGCCTATTTTATATGCATATTTAATTTTATTTTCAACACACAATTTTAGTACACAAAGAAGAAAAAGTTCCTAAGTTCAAGAATATTCTGTAGTGGTATACAAATGATCAGTGAAGCTAATACTCCTTGATGTATAAATGATATTAACTATTGCCATTATTTATTTATAGTCACTCATGTCACCCAAAGCAACTCTGAACAGCGCACAGCAAACAGGTAAAATCAAGTATGAAACTCACAGATATAAACAATATAAAAATCACATTAACAGTATTATAAATTATAAAAAGAGAGATGCAAATCCTAAGCAAAGAAGGAATGAAAATACCCAGCTGAGCAATGGAGCCAGTTAAACATGTCTTTCATTCCTTGGGAGCTCTGGTCCTGATATTATTACTATTATTATTGTTGTTGTTGTTATTGCTATTATAATATTTTATTTTTATTTATTTATATAATTTGTCTTTTGCCTTTATTATTTTTACAAATAACTCAAGGCAGTGAACATACCTAATACCCTTTCCTCTTATTTTCCCCATAAAAACAATCCTGTGAGGAGGCTTGGGCTGAGAGAGAGAGTGACTGGCTCAAAGTCACCCAGCTGGCTGTCATGGCTAAGCTGAGAATTGAACTCACAGTCTCCTGCTTTCTAGTTTGGTGCCTTAATGACTAGACCAAACTAATTCTCTATAGACCAAATTCTCTATAGCATGGGTGTCAAACTCGCCACATCACGTGATATGTCACAACATAGCGTAACTCTTTTTGCATTGCCGGCAATGGGGTGGGCATGGCTTTGGTATAATGAAACCAGCCCGCAGGCTGGCAGTTTGACACCCTTGCTCTACAACAATAGCACTTAGAATTATATACTGCTTCAGCTTCCAGTTTGTGATCACAGCACCGGCAGACAGGTAGACAGAGCGCTCTCTCTGCCGTCTGGTTTTCTTTTGTGATAAGACCCTGAAAAGGGTCAAAAGTCACCCTGAAGGAGCAACCATCACTGAGGAGGACCCTCGATAGATTGCAGAAGGGTAGCAGCCGTTCCGTTTGATCTGAGGCATCTTCTTTGGACTGACGAAGAAAAGATCGGCCATTAACAAGGCTAATCATTAAGCTGTACCAGCCAAAAGCCAAAAGCACTACCAAGCACAATGAAAGCAATGCGGAGGAATTGGGTGAGACCTTACCTTACCTTTCTTGCATTCCAACTACTTTCCTGTAAAAGCCTTTGGAAATTTTTCCCCCTTTCTTAATTTGGTGGTTTCTGGCTACTCTGGGAATATAAAGCTATGGGGGAAAAAAGAACAACTAAACTAAATGACTAAATAATTGAACTTGTAATTTTTGGATATTTGGGGTCCCAAAAGGTTCCTATTCCTACAGGGACCTATTACCTTACCTATCTGCTAAGCTGTGGAAAAAAAGAATATTTATTTAAACTGGATAAAAGCCTAACTTGAGTTTGGGAAAAGACTTTACATGTTACCAGGGACATCTTGTGGCAAAATTTGGTACAGCAAGTGAATTTCTTTTTGACTGGGAGATCTGTGAGACTAAGATTTGTTCTTGGCACTATCAAAAAAGATAAGAACTTGAAACAACTGGGTGGTGAAAACAATTCTCTATAGTGGAGATGGACATTTATTGACTTTTATCAAAAATAGCCTCCACTAAAGGACTATCTGTAAACACCATAGAAATGGAGGAATACTACCCACAACTTAACTACAAACTTATACTTGAAAAAATCCTTGAGGCTACTGAGCTAATGAATTCCAGACTGAAGATAAAGGTGCCACCTTAAAGCTACAAAATGCAGCCCAGATTTCAACTGATGAACCTACAATCCAAAAGGCAACAGAAGAGGAAAGAATTAACATTAAAGTGTACTTTAAAGAATACCAGCTACAACCTACTGAGAACCCTGATAACCAATCCTTGATCTTAAGTAAAAAATCTGTAATTTTAACAGCAACAGAAACTGAAGAAAGCAACACTAAGATGGAAAGTGCTAAAGACCTACATGCACAGCACATTGAGAACCTAGATAACCTAGATAAACAACAACTACAACATTGAACATGACTTTTTACTTAAACCAGCTGACACCAGAAGAAGACAAAACTGAACTGACAACAAATATATTAAGCCAAATATGGAGACTTGAATTATTAGGCCACCAATCTAATGATTATGAAATTGGATGGTCTCCCTTGATTCAAATGACATGTGTAGGAATGAAGGGAGACCCACCTGAGGATTTAAAGACACTGCTATGGCAGCCTGATTGGCACAAAAGGAAAGCTAGAGTTAGACTTAAAAAATGGGATTTCTTTATGTGACCTATAATGGAAAAGTTTAAAATCTTATTTAATAGGCTAAGGAGATGTTAAAAGATACTAACTGATTTAATATTTAAGATTTAGACCTATAAAGGAAATAAAAAATAGTCACTAGAATAATAGTTTTGAATTATAATATAGAAGTTGGATTGAGATGATAAAGGTTATTTTATTAGTAAGTGATGAGGTATTAGGATGAGAAATAGAATATGTTTGTGAAATAAAGTAAGAATTTATCTGCATAAATAATAAGTGTATTTTAGATATGACAACTATTTTGTAAAGAACTAAGGGAACTTTGGGCTATGGATATTAAGCTAACTGGAATACTGTAAATGAAATTAGGTAAAATTTAAAAACAGGACATGGAGGCATATAAATTAAAATATATTGATAAGTGTCTTAACCGACTGAGATATAACTAGCAATGTATTAATTTGAATGTGATATAATAACCAAGGGAAATAGAGAGGAAATTTTTGATGGTGTAACCTGACATATGTATGAAAGAGCTTGTTATTGGATTATGGATTACCCAATCCCCATGTTGCTTCTTTGATACTTGGAGTTTTGTAAAATTGGAAAATTAATAAAACTTGTTTTTTTAAAAAAGAATTATATACTGCTTAGTATTGCTTTACAGCCCTGTAAGCAATTAACAGAGCCAGCATATTGCCCTTCAATAATCTGGGTCCCCATTTTATCATCCTCAGAAAGATGGAAGGCTGAATCAACCTAGGGCCGCATCAGGATCAAACTACTGGCAGTGAGTGGAATCAGCCTGAAATGTTGCATTCTAAGACTGTGCCAACTAACTCTCTATAACCAGATCTTGAGGGTCTTCCAAAATATCAAAAGAGAGGGAGCTAATCTAGTTTCTGTTATCTCTTCATATAATAATATTTTGCATTTGAAACCATATCAGCACATATACAAGTTCGCATTTCTGTATTATAATTGGTACTATTGTATTATTGTGTATGTACACATTAACTACAAGATAATTAAGTGCTCATTTATAGTCATTTAACACTAAAAAAATATGCTACCTCTGACAAGCTCAAGATGCAAAATCAGGAAGCACACAGCACCGAAATATGACATACGTTTTCATTCTGATTCTTCTAAGAAGCTGACTTGATTTATTGCAAATCAACACACCAACTTTTCTACTTGCCCACAAATACATGTTGCTTCTTCAAAGTAGCAGAAAGCTAATAAATTAGTATGGAAACTCAATGACTTAAAAATAATAATCCCTTAATAGCATTTCATGCCCTTTAAGAAATTTGAAAGATTTTGCTTAATCAGCATCACAACGTTCATTCTCTGTTCTGTATAACTTGTTAAATTCAAAATGATTCCAGAAGAAATATTATAATTGAGAATCGTAATGTGAGGTTCAGCTATATTCCTAAATATGTTATCTGTCAATTATGATGAATTTTGGGTCTTTTGAGCCTGGAGCGAGCAAACAGGATAATTTTACATAACTGGAAAGAAACTTACTCTCCTTATTTTACAAAAGGAATCTACAATATGCTATTGCTATCAATTTTTGAAAGTTTTTGTGTTCTAAAAAATGAGAAGATGACATTCATATCTGAAATCAATGATATTGTAAGGTCTGAGTTAATTATATATTGTTATTTCTGGTTATAATATGGAACTTTTCTTTATTAGAATATGTATATATGCGCTGATTTATTTATTTACTCATTGTCATGTTTATTTTAATCCCTATATTATATTTAGATTTTCTTTCTTCATTGTGTAATAATTATTATTTTTCTGATGGTTCTGTAATTTCTCTCTTTCTCTGTGTAGTGTATTCATGTGTGTAGGCGTGTGTGTGTGCGCGCGCGCACCCACTCATGCGTGCGTGCGCTGGGGGGGCAATCATCACCTTAGCTTGAAAAATAAGACAGCTGAAACTCTAAACAAAATTAGGAGAGTAAGATCGGTCCCCTTTGGATCAAATATGTCCACATTATTCTTGTTTCATCTGAAAAAACTGAGAAATGTTTTCAGTTGATTGACATGCAGGTAACCCTGTAATATATTATCTTCTTGGGTTTTTCAGAGAGCTCATTCTTCTCAGGAAGTTTTTGTATTTAGCAACTGCTGAATAGCAAACGATACTATATTAAACAAAATAACTACCTGTGACGAACATGAAACCAAATATAATTAAAGACTAATGAGGAGTCTATTGTCAGTAAAGTTTTAGCATTTTTACAGCATGGCTTTTTACATTTGTATGGTGGCTTGTTAAAGACAGATGCTGTTTGAATTCTATTGTCCCAGAGCACTTCAGATTCTTTTCTATTTGCTGTTCATTTTCTCTTTCTGCTGTCACAGATTGCTGCAGTATGTTTGTGCTCATCTGAATACAGTAACGTTCTTTCACAGCTCCTCTTGTGATAGTTTGGGTTGTTAATATTTTGCTAACAACAGCTTTCTTCTGTAAAGTCATATAGCGGAGTTAGGTGTTGAAGATTGTTTCAGGTAAAGACTGGGAGGAGGCAACAATATAGGGATGCTACAATTTTATGAAGTAAATCGTGGAGATATAACTATTCCTCCTCATTATAAATATTTCTGTAAAATATTCACAATCCTTGACTCTTTGTTGAGATACCTGAAAATGTTGTAAAGGGATCCAATTGTTGTTAGCTCTCAATAGTGGCAGTGTAGCTTGAACTAATTAAGACTCAGGCCTAGACTAGACTGGGAAGATTTTAAAAAAGTCCTCAACAACCTGAACAAAACAATAGTATGGAGATGGTTGTGAAGTCACTGAATTTGAACAAAGGTGTAAATTATGGCCTCTTTAATTATTTTTAATGTATCTGGGCTATCAATGTTATTCTATGTTGCTGTGCCTTTCATGTTTCTATGACAATTCCACATTAGATTAGTTGCTATGGAATTATTTAAAATATAATCATTTTAACCACTGTCTATCCACTATAGGATGAAGGCCTCTTCCGCATGTTTCCAACCAATATGGTCCTGAGCTTTCTTTTCCGAATTGGGCCTGCAATACTTGCTGATGGCATTGATCCATCTTGTTTTAGGTCTCTGTCATGGATACTTTTTATCAACTGAGATCTATTAATATATTTAAAATATACATATTGAAAATGTGTTACCTATGTGTGTGTGTGCGTGTGTGTGTGTGTGTGTGTGTGTGTATGCATATGTATGGGTGTGTGTCACATACAGACATTCATACATACTGGACTTTTGTTTTTCTTTTGTTGCCACGGTAGGGTTATCATTAAAATAAATAAAGCAAACATAAGCCAGCTCCACTCTGTGGCACATGACCAGAAAGAAAAGGAGGGAAGTTAGAATGGAACCATCAGCAGGCTTCCAATTTTGCATCGCAGTGAGACGAGATGCAGGGAGGCAGAATTCTGCCTTCCACACCCAATTTTGCCCTGCTGAGGCCCTGAAAAGGGCCTAAAGTCACCCCGAAGAGATGATGAAGAAGGAGGGGTGCTTTGTTGATCACAGAGAGATGGCAGTCTCTCCATTCAATCCAAGAAAAGCCCTCTAAATTGGTAGGGGAAAGACCAGCCACTCTTCTGCAGCTGGTCATTAGCTGCTGACAACTGAAGAACAAAAGCTTTAATTAGCACATCGTAAACAGCATGTTTGAACTGGATGAGAATATTGATCCTTTCTTTACTATTTTACAACTGAATTTCCTGGGAAAGGCTCCCAAGAAACTTAAAACCTCCAGATGTGAATGGAAGCGGCATTTTAAATTTTTTTTTAATTATAATTTTTATTAGTTTTTTACACAAACATAGGTCATTCAATAGTTGGTAAACAGCGTGGTGTCTGGGTTACAATTGTCTTTAACAATTAATTTCTATAGTCTGTATTTCATATATTAATTTTGTTTACTTTCCTCTTTCCCTGAAAACATCCTTTTTTGCAAACATTGTGTTAATACAATTCTTATTGTTTTAATAAATGACAATTTAGTATATATTTTTCCAATATTCCTAAAAAATAATCATCATATTAATACATTTCTTTTCTTTCCATTCATTTAGATTGCCTTATCAGCAATCCTGTTACAGTCCTTATTTTAGTTTATTTCTCCCACCAAGTTCTAAGTATTTTCACTGGTAGCAATTAGTTACATTTACGTTGACAGACTTGATTCTACTTTTTCCATATAAGCCATCTCACATTTTTGTGTTTCTTATGTATTAAATATAAAAGTAAAAAGAGAGGGGAAGAGAAAAAGAATGAGAAAAAAAATGAAAAAATACAAAAGAATAGAAGAAAGCAGTTGTAACAGAACAGAGAAAATAATAGTACTTAAAATATATATCTCTCCTACCTTAGTAGTATTTATTTTCTCTAATTTCTAATTCTTTTTAATCATAGTTAAAAATATATTTAATCTTTAAACATTCTATTCAATAAATCTAATCATCTAATCCCTTAACTCTAATTCAAAACATTTCATATGAATTATATATATATATATATTTCTTGAGTTCAGTCATCTTTAAATATCTAAAATATTTCATCCTTCTTAAAGTGTTCCAATATTCCTAAACAATCATCATCATATTAATACATTTCTTTTCTTTTAAAAAAATGAAAAAGAGAGGAAAGCAGTAATAACAAAACATAAGAAATAATATAGTACTTAGAATATATATCCCTCCTAGATTAATTGTATTTATTTTCTTGAATTTCTTATTCTTTTTAATCATAGTTAAGAATATAGTTAATCTTTAGACATTCTATTCAAATAAATCTAGTCATCTAATCCCTTAACTCTAATTCACTTATATATACATGTACTTTTCTTGAATGCAATCACATTTAAGTATCTAAAACATTTCATCCCTCTTAGAATGGTGTGTTTCAAATTTTTTCAATTTCTTTAACCATATTCAAACACATGTTTCTTTTTTAAATATTCTTTCTGATATGTCCCATTATCTTTTTTCTTAATCTCTCTTCTTTGCCCCGAATTTTTCTTGATCAATATACTTTGCTGGATCCAAAGGTTTTCCCATACAATCATAGGTGTTCCTGTAGATGTAGAAAGTAAATCAATATCTCTGTCCTGCGCACTTGCACTCTTTTTTCCATTAGAATCCCTTCTCTTGTCTTCCAATTTGTTTTGTGATGTTGAAGTATAAATTGTCTTTCCTTCCACTTGAATTAAGTCATACTTAATTTTGTAAAAGTCCATCTTTAAGCCTATTCCCTCTGATTTATATTCCATCATCTGCTGTGTTCTCCTAGGATTTTTTTTTAAATGAACTGAAATTGGAGATAAATTGACTTATACTTTCAAAGTTGTTTTGTATTTCTTTATGGTTTAAGATCATTGTCCTTTGAATGAATTGTAGCATATCATATATTTCCTCTTGTAAAACATCCATTGTTTCTGTAAATATCACTTTCTCTGAACAGCTGTATTTTAAGATTTTAAAAGCCACAAATAAAAGTTTTATAGCTCCTCATCCACCAGGTGTCAGTGTTGGATCATTTTTCAGTTTTCTTTTTCTCCTTAAAGAGTTAAATTTGCCGCTTCCAATAGCCAAAAGGGGGGGGAGAATCCCTCCCCTTTTTTCACTCTTGGAGGTATTTTTGCTTCTTGGGAGTTCTTTTTTTTCAGGAAAATAAGTAGGATAGAGAAAATTAGTTCTTACCCAGCTTCAAACACATTGTTTACAATCAGTTTAGGTAGAGCTTCTTGACTTCCGTTTGCTTACAGCTAGGGCTAGACAAGCAGTTAGCTAGCCTTTCTTCTGTTGGTTTCTGGGAGGCTTCTCCTGGACCGATCAGAGAAATTGCCGTCTCTCCTAGGTCCCTGGAAGTACCTTCCTTCATTGCCACCTCTCTGGGGTGGCTTCTGGCCCATTTAGGGTCCCCAAACAAGAAGAAACTCAGCTGAAGAGCTCAGCATCCCGAGTCTCCCAGCCGATGCTGCTGCTGGCGGAAACAGGAAGTCGGCATTTTAAATTTTTATGGGGGACAGCAATACACAATACTGAAGTGAAAGTAATACAAAGCTACAGTTTTGATAAATTTGAGAACTGAGATAATTGTTAAGATTTTCTCTTTGGAAAAAAACTATTGAAGTGAAATATAAGAAATCAACCTTTTGTTTTAAGAATGGAAAATGGACTTTGAATGACATCTGGTGGTGGATTTGAGTATAACTAGCTCCTTGGCTGCTTGGTGACTTTCAGCTTAAGGGAGCACAGCTGGCAATAAAGGAAAATATTTTGGCATATTTATCAACCTGACCTTCATGGACCATAAATACCTACTGAGCTTGGACTTTTAATCTCAAGAGTTAGTGGGAGAGAAAGAAAAAATTGACTTTTGAATATGCCTGGCTGCAGGGAGGTTGAACATTTTGAACACTGGGAACATTGTGGATTACAACCTTGCCTGACTGAAAGCTCCCAGACAATGACTACAAAGTATGAACAAATAAACAGAAATCAGAGCATGAAACAGAAGAAATGGATCTAGAGATGGAGGAGATAGAAAAGGAAAATATGGTTTGCCATACATAAATAAAATACTGCAAGACCTACTTATAACAATGAAAATACAAAAGACCCTTTACTCCTTTCTCCAAAATACACCTGATGGCAAGGAAGATTATAGAAAATGGAACACAGAGCGGGCAGGGGAAATCTCCAGGGAATGTGGATGGGTGAAGTTCCTCCCCAAAAATACTTTACCTAAATGGTCTTTCTCATGCCAAGCAGCTTTTACCAAAACAGAAAGAAAATTCTTGGGCAATTTAATTTCCTTGGCCTGGAAAGCTGCTTGGCAAAGAAAGAAAGTGAGAGTTAGACTTAAAAATCAGAGGCACTATCTGTTTAATATACCTGTTTGAATATGATTAAACGAACAGATGACCCTTAGATATAACTAGATTTTTATAATGGAAGATGTGATTTATAATTAAAATAGCACCTTTTTTTCTTCTTTTGATATGGGAAATTTGAAAATAAGAAGAGGATTGGTATAAATAAAATTTTTAGCTATATAAATGTAATTAATATTGAGAAAATCATAACTGACAAAGATACTTTAAAATCTTTGGGATTTTAAATCAATACTGGGAAATCAAACTTATAAGAACACGAAAAACAGGATATTGACTTATGAATTGATATTATTGTTATTTCTATCATATTAGTAAAATATGATGAAGATGTCCATGTCTAACTTTGTATACATCAATAGTACTAAGAATTATAATTGTTTAATGAAGGGAAAAGGGAAAAAATAAGGGGAAGAAAGGAAGATTGAGGAAAAAATACCAGAGTGTGCAGTACTGTATAGATTGAAGAAGTTAATGTTAAATATGTGAACCCAGACAACATGTTGTTTACTAAGCTCTAAAGATTGCAATTTAAAAAAAATAATAAAACCTATTTTAAAAAAAAGAATGGAATCATCAGCAACATCTTGAACCATCGCCTAACAGTAGGGAAATTTGCATTGGGAGATTTTTGATGGAAGGTTTTTTTTTCTTTGTTTTCCCTGGTCAAATCTGGCCTACAGTATTATCTTGTTGTGGATTAATATACTGTAATATAATATAATAATAATATAATACAATAATAATAATAATAATAATAAAGTTGGAAGGGACCTTGGAGGTCATCTAGTCCAACCCCCTGCTCAGGCAGGAAACCCTATACCATTTCATAATCATAAGAATTATGATGACATAATTATGATGACAAATCATAATAATTATGATGACAAAAAACAAACACATCTACTAAATGGCTAGCTTTTCAGGCCCATTCATCAAAAGGAAGACAGTTTATGAAGTTTATAATTCTTACATATTTAAAGGTGCTTCCATCACTTGCTCACACATTAAAACTCTCTTAAGGAACACAGAAAGATATGTCACATAGCCTGTCTTGAATTTCTTAAGCTAACATGCTACTTCAGTTTCTAATGGAAAAGCTGATCCCTCAATTACCAGTCCAGTCACATTCTACATATCTAATTGAACGATGAGAAAATATATATATTGAGCTGATTGCATATCCAGATGAAGAAGGTGAGCACCTTAGATTCCTGTCATGTGCACTTTAGATGGTGTGGTCCTATACTGTCTCATGAAATAGTTTTGGAAAATCTCTGAGATCAGCAGTGTCCTTATTCTTCATTTGTTTTTTGTTTTTGAAGAAAAATAGCAACAAAGATTCTGCATTTTAATTGCCAAACAAAGCATTTTCAAAAGAGTTCCATAACATGTGCCACTAAAAGGCACTTATGCCCATCACCTGAGTCTACTGCATCCATGTATGCAGTGCTAGACATGTGATGGCGTAGCATACAATAAATATCCGTTACGAACATTAATGGTTACACTATTCCTAATCTGAAGTATCAAAATCCAAATCCATAGAAACATTCTTGGTCAAAATAGGATGTATCTCTACTTTTGAATCTCTTGGCCTAAATATGCCAGGCCAAAGTTGGAACATATAAGATGTCAAAAAGAAAAGAAAAGACCAGTGCAAATCAATAATAACCTTGGCTATGAAACTCAGCTTTCCTAGATTAATTACTCTTGTTTTGAACACCCCACAACTCTAAATGGATGCATCGATCAACAGAACTCTTAAAGGGTTTGCGGTACAGCTGTGCGACACAACAAAATCCAAGATGATGTCATCAGCATAAAATACCCCATTAAGGAGGCTGAGAATTAAATAACTGACACTTAGCATTCTCTATCATCTCTGTGAGCCTTTTAATTTCCCAAGTATTGCACTCAAGATGCAATATATATATACATATACGAGATCATTCATCCCTTGGAGCATTAATTACCCAGCTTCAGATTTTAATGTTTCCTCCAGCATGGTAGAAGAAGTCCTTTCCAACTAAGAACTATTGCTTGTTTGTATTGTAAACATATATTGTAGGGCAAAAGAGTACCTGTAGCCCAAAGCCACATTTCACTAAATTAGTAAAATCATAGAAAGTAGAAAGAATTTTAATATCTGAAGCACCAATGCTTTGCATAATCAGGCTTTGCAACCTGCAACTCTCTCCTCAGTCCCTCTGAAGTAATTTACCAAATTAAATTTTTTAACATGGACTAAGCAGGAAATTATTATATTCATGAAAGCAATCATGTTAACTGTGTTTAATGAATTTAAGTGTAATTTAATTCAATTTCATTTTTTCTGACCTTTGTCCAAGTCCACTTTTTATAAAAGGTAGAACTGCTTACGCTGGATCTAAGGCCTCTTGATGGGCCTCTTGATCCTAAAATGATTCCTCTTTAGATTTTTATGTCTGCAGCATATATGCTCTCCATGTGTCACCAAGGGACTCAGAAAAAAAATCCATCCTAAACCTGATTGCTTATGTGCCTTAATTCCTGTACAATGCAAAAACTGGAAGGAAAAAAGCAAAGAGGAATATGTTCAAAATGTTTATCTCCTGTCTTTACCTTTCACTGCAGCTAGTGGCAATAAATAAAATAAAAATAGAAGTTACCAAAAATGTTTATCGAGATTCTCAGTCCTACAGGTCGTGGTTGTCCCAAAGGTGTTTTTTCAAAAGGCAATTAGGCTTTCTTTGTTTATCCTTGAAGATGTTTCACTTCTCACCCAAGAAGCTTCTTCAGTTTTGACAAAGAAACTTCTGAGATGAGAAGTGAAAGATCTTCAAGAAAAAACAAAGGAAGTCCAGTTGCCTTTTGAAAAAGCACCTTTGGGACCAAAAAGGTAATAAAAACAAAGGGTTCAGCAAAAACAATTTGCAGCATCCAGCATCCAGTACACTTTCATTGCTCTTTACCATTTCTTTGTACTTTGCATTGACTTCTTCATTTATGTATCTTATGTATATTAAGGTCAGGCACCACTTTGGATCCAATTCCCAAAAGGTACTTCAGAACATGCAGGAACACTCTCCTGACTGCAAATCAGTGGTGGGATTCAGCCAGTTCGCACCACTTCAGCAGAACCGATAGCTAATTTTTTGTTGCCCAGGCCCAGAATGGACTTCCAGAAGCAGCATCCACACAGAGAACTGATTGTTCACATATCTGAATCCCACCACTGCTGCAAATCTATAAAGCAACAGTGGCACGGTACCTAGGAAACACATACCTTCACAGATCAATTATCTCTAGAAATTAGTTTTATTTTCTTTTTCTTTGATACTGACTGATTGCACACACACAAAAAGGAAAATAAAGCCCTTAAGATACTTTTTCCATTAAAAGCAAAATTAGTTCATTGTTAGCTGTCAGGATATGTGCTACCAATACTGAAATGAATATATTCTGTTTTGCAGAAAATCACAATTTTGTTTTTTGATAAATTGAGGATGAGATGATGAATTTATTTATTAAATGTATATGCCACCTATTTCACTCTCAAGATGTATGAGTCTCTAATCAATAAGACACAATAAAATGAAGGCAAGTTAAAGTTGGCTTCTCTTTTCCCACTTCATTTTGTTTATGCTTTAGAAATAACACTGATTAAATCTGTTTATTCTTCAGTGTTAAATGTTCATTCCATTTTCCATGTGAATGTATAAAAATGAAGGGCTATATCAGTATTCACTCTTCTAACTCTCTCTCTCTCTCTCTCTCTCTCTCTCTCTCTCTCTCTCTCTCTCTCTCTCTCTCTCTCTCTCTCTCTCTCTCTCTCTCTCTCTCTCTCTTACATCTACTTGTTCATTTAGAGTTTCATCATGTTTTTCCTACAGCGCTTCAAGGTAGTTATCTAGTGTCCTTCTTCCATTTTTGCCCATAACAATAACTCTGAGATCAGCTGGGTTGAGAATAAGCTTCCATGGTTGAAGTGGACTTGAACCTGAGTCTTTCCAGCTCTATTCTAACCTCACTAGCTACCATTACTTTGACCTCACTGATTCCATTTCTACTTCCACAGGATTCATTATCTTTCACTCATTAAAAAAATAAATTACCAGCTCCAGACATTCAGGATCCTAGAAGGTTAAGCTTCTAAATCTTACACGTAACCTTCACCAGCAGGAAACTCTGCTTTCCAACATGTGGAAGGACACAGGATCCTAGAATTAACCTAGAACTAAGGAGAAATTTCCTGACAACTGTTAGAACAATTAATCAGTGGAACGACTTGCCTCCAGAAGTTGTAGGTGCACCGACACTGGAGGTTTTTAAGAAGAGATTGGACAGCCATTTGTCTTAAATGGTACAGGGTTTTCTGCTTAAGCAGAGGGTTGGACTAGAAGACCACCAAGGTCCCTTACAACTCTGTTATTCTGTTAAGAAGAGATTGGATAACTATGATGGTCTGTGACAACGCCACAAGAGGGGAGCAGCAGTCCAGGCAATGATCCGATAAGAGGCAGATTAGCCTGCAGAAGAACCCTCCCTATTTTCTTGGACTGTAAAGAGGAGAGAGAGATGGACTTTCAAGCTTGCAAGATTCTGTTAATGTAATCTTACATTAAAGGTAGTCTTCGTACTTATCATTGTGCTTTTTGTCTTGACTATCTTAAAGAGCTGACAATAACTACAGTTGTACTAGAGAGGCAGAAATAGCCATTCTCTCATCATGTGCTGATGAGGCCTATAATGAAGTAACAATAATCTTGCATTTACCTGGAAGTCTCAATAAATTCTATTAGAAATCTCAGAACTGAGTAAAATCCATACTTGCTTTAAGCCAGCGGTTCTTGCTTTCAGACCAATTAAGTACCATTGACTTAAAATTTCTGGAAGTGTTTGTTTTGGTTCTTCATATTGTTTCTTAAACCTTTCTGGGAAACCCACCCAACACATAATCTATAGGTACCATAAAAACAATACTGCTCTCTTAATTTAGCAACATACTAAAATAATGTATAGTCTTATATATTATACATTCAGGTTGTGGGCAAAAATTCATTCTATTTTGTTAATACAAAAGAAGAAAAAATGAGGGATTTTTCTCAGGGATTGTAAACTGGTAAGCAACTATCTGGGAAGATAAAGTTTCAGTGTGGTTATAAAAAACTAGGAAAATCAAATCTTTGATGGGGTTTATGAATGTGATAAGAGTTAACTAGAAGGATTGAGATTGGGTTAATCTTTTTTATTATTATTATTAAAAAGTTTTTATTTTCCATTTATTCATACAAAATACAATTAAATTCCTAACCATTGGTACCACCTGCCCATTCCCCCCAGGCTGCGTCCACCCTCTCTAATCCTTCCCCACTTCCCTCCTCTTTCTCTCCTCCCCTCCTACTCTCTTCCCCTCCCCTTCTCCTCTAACCATCCTACTTCCTCCCTACTCCTTCCTCCCCTCTCCTCCCTCTCACACACATGAACACAGCATAGGGGAAATGCCCAAGCGTTTACCATGACTATATTATCAGTACCCACCCACCCTCAACCCTCCCCCCCTCGCTTCCCAGAGCAGAATACAGGGTTATTATTGAGAAAGTTAACAATAATAAAAAAGAAAAAGAAAAAAAGAGGAAAAAAAACATCATACTTAACCTTTAAATCCCCTTAAATTAAGTCATATAAACAAATCTCTACAACAGTTACTATAAAATTTACTCATAAAATAAATGAAACTTTATAGTCCCATATTTTTTATGAATATAATCTATCCATCTTCTCCATACAATAATATATCTTTCTTGTGTATGATCCTTCAAATAAGCAGAAATTAGAAACTTTAAATATCCATTCTTCTAAAATAGGCAACGAGTCCTTCTAATAACCTTGCTGCAGTTAATAAATTTAACATTAAAGTAGTTTCTTTGTCATTTAAATCCACAAAGATACCCAATAAGAAGCCGAGGTGGCGCAGCAGTTAGAGTGCCGTACTGCAGGCCACTTTAGCTGACTGTGTTCAGCAGGTCAGCGGTTCAAATCTCACCGGCTCAAGGTTGACTCAGCCTTCCATCCTTTCGAGGTAGGTAAAATGAGGACCCAGATTGTTGGGGGCAATGTAAATATATATATACATTGCTTACTGGTGTACACCGCTTAGAGAGTGCTTGCACTTAAAGCGGTATATAAGTCTCACAAATAAATAAATAAATAAATAAATAAATTAAGGGGTGAACTTTATCTTCCTTTTAAAAACCTTTTGAATGTTCCACCAAATCATAATCCAAAAAGCCTTTACCCTTTTACAATTCCACCAAACATGAAAATATGTCACATCCATATTACCACATCTCCAACATTTGGGTTGTAAATTTGGATACATACAAGATAATTTTTTAGGATCTAAATGCCATCTGTAAAACATTTTATAAAAATTTTCCCTCAAATTTTGAGCTTGTGTAAATCTAACATTTCTAATCCAAATTGTCTCCCATAAATCCAATGGGATCGGATCCTGGATATTCTGAGCCTATTTAATCATACAGTCTTTAACCAATTCTGTTTGAGTCTAATTCTATTAAAGCATTGTAAATTCTTTTTATATCGGCCTGACTCTGATCTTTAATCTGAATAACCAGATTTCCAACTTCTAGTGTTATTCCTTCTTTTTTATCTACAGTCACCTGTCCACTATTTGTAAATATTGAAACCATGACTGTAGAATATTTTCTTGCCTTAATACATCTAGAGATTTTAAATGCCAATCCGAACCTGACCAAGTTAATAATTCTTTATACGAAATTTTATCAAAATTCATCCCCTTAGAAATCCCTTCAATTGCATGTCTAGGAATCCCCCAGATAGGTATTTTATAGTTTAACCTATAACAATACTTTTTCCAAACTCGAAGTAAGGCACTCCTCAAAATATGTGATTTGAAAGCCCGGTCCACTTTCTTATTAAAAATTAAATATGCATGCCAACCATACATTAAATCCCACCCTTCAAGAACAAGAATATCCTTATTTGTTAAATTAAGCCAATCACTTATCCAAGTTAAGGCGGCTGTATCATAATTTAATTTCAAGTTAGATGCTTTAAGTCCTCCTCTTTCTCGGGCATCTTGCAAAATCTTAAACTTAACCCTTGGTTTTTCCCAGCCCAAATGAATTTATTGATACCCTTCTGCCATTCCTCCAAATTTACATCTTTTTTAAAAATAGGTATCATCTGAAACAAGAAAAGAAACTTTGGTAGAACATTCATTTTTACAGCAGAAATTCTCCCCAACAATGACAATTGCAGTTTTTTCCAGTCATTTAAATCCTTTTGCACTTTTGCCCATAATAATTCATAATTATTTTTACACAATTTTCCATTTGAGGCAGTTAAATATACTCCCAGATATTTAACCTTTTTCACCATCTGAAAACCTGTGGCTTTAACCAAACTTTCCTTGTCAATAACAATGGAGATAATGGACATCCTTGTCTTGTCCCTTTTTCAATATTAAAAGTCTCAGTCAATCCCCCATTAACAACAATTTGAGCAGATTGTTGCTGATATATAGCTTTAAGTGCATGTAAAAAATTATCCCCAAAATTCATTTTCTCTACCAGTGAGAATAAGAATTGCCAATCTAATTGATCAAAGGCTTTTTCAGCATCCAAAAATATAAAAGCCACAGGAATATGATTGTTCTTATCCAAATACTCAATTAAGTAAATAATTTGTCTAACATTATATTTCATGTATTGCCCTGTTATGAATCCTGATTGATCACTGTGAATCAAATCCTTCATAACCTGCATTAATCTATTTGCCAAAATTTTTGTAAAAATCTTGTAGTCTACAGTTAATAATGATATCGGCCTATAATTCTTAGGCTCTGTAAGATCTTGATCTTACAATCCATCTGTTCCTGGAGACTTTCCCACCTTTAACTGCTTGATAGCTAAGCCAATTTCCTCCACAGTAATTAAACAATTCATCCCATTTTGCTGTTCCTCAGAAAGTTTAGGAAAATGTACTGATTGTAAATATTTATCTATATCCATTCCCTTTATATTATCACTTGAGTATAATTTTGTGTAAAAATCTAAAAAACTCTTTTTAATCAAATTTTGCTGAAAAACTTCAGTACCTTTATATTTTACTTTCTCTATAATCCTAGCCTTCTGTTTCTTTCGTAACTGATAAGCTAACCATCTCCCAGGCTTATTCGCATTACAAAAAGTATTATGTCTCATATAACGCAAATTGGTAGCCACCTGATCTGCCATCAACATATTAAATTGTTCCCTAAGCATCTTTATAGAAACCTTTAAGTTATTATCAGTTGGATTAAGAGCAAGCGCTTCTTCTTTTATTTTAATCTCATCTTCTATTTCTCTACGTCTTTGTATCCTTTTATTCCTAGAAACTTTATTTAAATGAATTAAAATTCCCCTCATATACGCCTTACTGGCGTCCCAGACCATGGGCATTGATGTACCCTTATTCATATTTAAAGCAAAAAACTCCTTTAAATACTCTTTACATTTTTGTACAAACTCTCCCCGGGTAAACAAATTCTCATTCAGTCTCCAAGGCCTTCTGTTCCCATCTTCAAAGTATAGCTCCATCCACACAGGACTATGGTCTGAAAGGGTCCTGGGAAAGATTTTTACCTTTCTCACCCTAGAAAGAAAATCACTAGTAATCAAAAAGAAGTCAATCCTTGAAAATGACTGGTGTCTATCTGAATAGAAGGCAAAATCTGTATCACTTGTGTTCCTTTCTCGCCAAATGTCAATAAGTTCCAACTCTTCTTTCAAATTAAAAAAAGTTTTGGGTAATTTAGTTTGAGTAAAATTTTTTGAAGAGCTCTTTTTATCTATAGTTATATCCAAAACTCCATTCCAGTCACCAATCAAAATTATAGATTTATAATCCAACTGGGATATCTTCCCATGCAAAAGCTTATAGAATTGCTTCTGTTGTTGATTAGGGGCATATAATCCAACAATAAGAACCTTCTTGCCTTGTAACAGTAGTTCCACAAAGACATATCTTCCTTCAAGATCAACCTCAATTAATTTAGCCAATAAATTTTTCTTCACATAAATTACAACACCCCCTTTTTTCCCTGGAGCTGGAGCTATAAAATGTGATTCCAAATGAGAATTTGTCAAATATTTTGAGTCCTTTGAAGTTGTATGAGTCTCTTGCAAACATATCAAGTCATTATTATGTTGTTTCAAATAGTAGAAGACCTTTCTCCGTTTCTGAGGTGAATTTAAGCCATTAACATTCCAGGTCAGGAACTTGGCCATCTACACCGGCCTGAAGCCTTTGAAGCATAGCCTGAAGATCAACTGTCAAAGATCTTTTAGGTCTTGCCCCTCCCACAGGCTCTGTAGTAACCATTCCTTCTACTTTATCACCACTCTTCTGCTGCTGCTCTTTTTCTTTGCGTTTATGGGCATCTCGTGTCATCCTTTGACCTTTTATCTCAAGATTCTGTACAGGCAACATCGCTTGTTCCATGACCATCAATAAGGAAGCTCCTGCCATAATGGGCTCTTCAATTATCCTTGTTTGTGGAGGTGAAGACGGTCTTGCCTTTAGAATAGAGTGATAGAAATCTCTTGCCTTTAAAGCTGTAGTTAATCTGTAACGTATTCCATCATAATTCACTACTATTCCTCTTGGAATCTCCCATCTGAACTGGATCTGACGACGTTTTAACTCATCAGACAGAAAAGTAAAATCTTTTCTACCTCTTAAAATTTTTGGAGGTATTTCTTTTAAAATTATCACATCTTGAGCTGCAATTTGGAACCTCTTTTTATAAAAAGCCTGTATAATTTCATTACGAATAGATCTTCTGGAAAAGTAAATAACCACATCTCTTGGTAAATTTCTCTGTCTGGCAACCCGTAAGTTGACTCTGAAGATTTTTTCTATCTCATTCCCAACTTCTTCTGGTCCCTATCCAAGATTAAAAGCGATATCTCTAACAATAAGCATCTTCAAATCTTCCTGGGAATTTTCTTTCAATCCCTGGATACACAATGCGAACTCCATTTCTCTGTATTGTGAAATAGTTTGTTCATCCTGTGTAACTTCTATCTTATTCTCCACTTCTTCCATTCTAAATTTCAGTTTTGCTGCATTTTCAGTAATCTCTTCCATTTTATTGTGAATCCTTTCAATATGCAGGGCAAGACCAGAAAACGCAAACAATATGTCTTCTCTGACCTGCTTGTTCTTTTTCTCCAATAATTCTTCTGTAATAGCCCTCTCTGCAATTATAGGATCTTTTACCTCCTCTTTAATATCCAAAGCATTCATTTTTAAAGCCTCTTGTAAGTCTTTGAGAGAGATTGCAGGAGGAGGAGAGGGTGGGGGTGATTTTGGTTTAGACTGAGAAGCAGGCTGAGTCATTGGGGAGGAAATAGAAGCTTTAGGGACAGAGACCAAACGTTTTGAAGCCATTCTGTTAAGTTCAAAGGAGCAAAATTCTTGCCTCTATAATATCACAGTTCTTTAAATAATAATAAAAAGGAAGAAAAAAAGAAAAAAAAGAGAAAGAGGAACAAAATTCTTGCCTCTATATTTAAAACATGAACTTTTAACTTTGTTGCAAAGTCAAACAAGAAAGACAGTCACCATTTTGCCTTTCACTTTCCCTTTTTTCAAAAGGGAAAGTAAACAAAGAAGAGGGGAGAAGATGCTTGCAGGAGTAAAAGTCACAATCAATCTTAAATCCACTTTCTCCTGGTCTGCTCCATCTGCATTTGAATACTCACAAGCCTCCCAAAAAAAGCAGATGTGGGAGCGGTGCCTTGCTTCATCCCAGAACTTCGGGACAAAGACGTCCTGGAGTGCGGAGTTGGCTCAGGCTCCAAGGGAGCTCTACCCTCCGATCCCTGAAATTACGGGGATCCAGGGGAGCTCTTACCTCTACCTGAGCAGCTCTTCTCTTCCCTTTCTCCCAGGGAAGAGATTCAAGCCGCAGGACAGCTAATTGTCAAAGTCCTGCGACTTTTACACAACCCAGGAATGGGCTGCTTTGTGAAAAGCAGCCATCGTAGCTGCTTGATCACACCAGAAGCCGAGATTGGGTTAATCTTAATTGGGTTGAGTTGCCTGTGAAACATTCTAGAAGACTCCAAATCAGGCCAGGCCAGGTGAAGAAAAAAAGTGAAAAAAAATGGCCCATCCTCAATTTGAATGGCATTCTTAATCTACAGTTCAATCAGCGGTGACTCAGCTCAGTTATCCAATACAGCAGACACTGTGAAACATTGTACTGTGAGTTCTGCAGTTGTCTTCAGATGGTTGCAGAATTTTTCATGAGAAAATGCCCTTAGAAAATTTTACCTGGAGAGCCAGCAAGTTATACATTAGATTTGGATCAGGATAGAGATCACCCAAGTTAAACGTCCATTCTAGCCATTCTTAGTCACTGGATGACTTTTGGCTGGACACTGTTAGGTTTATGGCTTTGGATGGGGACGAAAATAATAACCCAAGCTTCTAGAGACAAAGCTAGATATAATTCTGACAAATTTATTCCAAATCAAGAATATGCAGGCTTAGCTGACACATTTCACTACCTGCATTGCATTACACATGCATATATCTCCCTCTGAAAATTCATTCTTGACAACACAACGCCCATCCATTGCTAAATATTCCAGAAAAAAAAATTCAGATTCACTGGTTCCTTCTCTGGTATAGAGCTGCTGAAGCACTAATTCTCTGAGGTCACCTGAGTGCACATGATTTATTTTCTCTCTCGTTTATATATTGAGAAGTAACATATTTCTGCTAAATGAAGAGAGGAGGGGAAGGAAAAAAGAAATCAACATTTAACGTTTCCACATGGCTTTCAGCAAAAAGTAAATTCTCAGTTTAACAAATAAATGACATGAAGCAACATTTCAAAGGATTTCCCCCGGGGGGGGGGAGATATGTTACCAATGACATAATTAGGCAGAATAAAATGAGACAAAATATGCTGAATTTTCAGACAGAAAGCTTTTCATTCAAGTCACAGTAATTCTGGAAAACTTTGGCGCATTGAGCAGGCTAGAGCTGCCTTGTATTCCATTGCAAACAGGAGAAAAAAATCACTACAGCTGAGGTCTGAAATAATGGAGGGGTGGAGAGAGACTGAACATACTACATGAGAATGCAGTGGCCTAGCTCCTTGACATCTCCATAAATAATTGGTGAACAAAGAATGGCAATTCCAACCCAAATTGCTAATGTGGAAACAAAGGATTGATTTTTTTTTAGTTATCATTCTGTTCACCACTACTAGACAATTTGGAGACAGAGACCATGTTCTGAAAACAATAGTTGTAAATCTGTCTTTCTTTTGCTCTCCTTTCTAGCAAGGAATAAACTATATATTATTCAAGAGATATTAATGGAAGGAAGACTATACCAGCTACCAGAAGAGAGAAGGTGGGAGAGAGATTGTACCAATTTCCTACTTTTCCCACAGGAAGCGAATATGAAAAAAAAATTTTTTTTTTTGATTGGAGAAATGACATGGGTTGAAAACTTAAATAGAGGGGGGATCCCCAGGGAATTAGATTTTATCAAGGAAAAAAAGTAAAATAATACTTATGATTATTTTGCATAAAGCTCTTCTACATCCTCACACCTGTCAAGTATGAATAAACTCTCCTGGTTTTAACATTTATTTGTTAACTGCCTAGATGATTTTTATTTATGGAAGCTGCATAAAAATGTCGCCATTAAGGAAATAAATAAATAAACACAGAGCTACAGGGCCTGTGATTATAACCTTGAAAGCAGGAAGTGGGGGGAAAGAATTTCTGTGCCACAAAGTCTAAACCTCTCAAGCATATGCTCTTATTAGTTTCTCAAGACACCACAAGGCTCTGATTCTGTAGTTGTTTGGAAGCTTACAGCAAATATGTGACTGTTGATATTCAACTGTATATATCCATTATTCTTTATTAATGCACAAAATCCATTTGGATTGCCTATTTTTTTCTCTTCTACCCACTCATTCCAAAAGCCGTATTATTCTAAACAACAGCATGTGAAAGTATGTTGCTCTTTGAAAGCCTGAAATTAAAGATAGATAGTGTTGAAAGAAAAATCTTCATTAGGGTCCAGTCCAAGCCAGGAATAATCAAAATGGTGACTGCTTTAGAAAGAAGGTTGTAGTTTATTGAGGAGGAGTGCCAGACAAAAAGATGGCTCTGGAAAAACTGACCACATGTAGTAGAGAGTGGTGAGTTTTTATACCTTCTGGAGCTTTTGTTTGGAGTTCTTCCTGTGGCATGAACTTTGACTTGAGTCTGAGTGTGCCTTTCTGATGATTAGGGGACTGGAGGCTAAAACATATGAGGAATTGCTGGAATTGGGTATGTCTAGTTTAACGAAGAGAAGGACGAGGGGGGACATGATAGCAGTGTTCCAATATCTCAGGGGCTGCCACAAAGAAGAGGGAGTCAAGCTATTCTCCAAAGTGCCTGAGGGCAGGACAAGAAGCAACGGATGGAAACTAATCAAGGAGAGAAGCAACCAGAACTAAGAGAAACTTCCTGACAGTGAGAACAATTAATCAGTGAAACAGCCTGCCTCCAGAAGCGGTGAATGCTCCAACACTGGAAGTTTTTAAGAAGAGACTGGACAGCCATTTGTCCAAAATGGTATAGGGTTTCCTGCCTGACCAGGGGGTTGGACTAGATGACCTCCAAAGTCCTCTCCAACTTTATTATTATTATCATTATTATTATCATTATTATTATTATTGTTGTTGTTGTTGTTGTTGTTGTTGTTGTTGTTGTTACTATTATTATTATATCACAAAGGTCATATCCTGCTTCCCTGGGGCTTTGGCTGATGACTGTTGGGTTTTTTGGGTGTGAGGGATTGTTGATTCTAGGGATCTTTCTTTCTAATCCCAGCTTCCTGATGCCAATCTTTCTGTCAAGATTATCACATCTGCATTTCTGCAGACCTGGTTTCTGTTTGGGGTAGAGAGACTTGGAGAGGGGTGGTTTCTGCCTTTAAAATCCTTTGGGGAAATATATTCTGCCTTTTTAATTTTTCCCAAACTATTTCTTTCTCTGGATTCTTCCCACAATAGAATACAGCAAATACAGAGGGGGTGGAGATAGATAGGTAGATAATCAATTCAGCCTCTTCAAAGACTTTTGATAATATTCCTTGTGGGATGCCCTGAGCAGTTACTGTAAGGCAAAGTTTAATTTAGTAAGCAGCTATAGTAAAGAAATAAGGCCACCTAATCTCAGTTGGATATAAAGGAAACCTCCCAAGATTTCATCCAGAGTAAAATCAGTATCAATCTTGAAGCAGACTCCACTAGAACATAAGCAGACAATAATGGATTCAAGCTTTCATTTCACATATTAACAAAACAAAAAGGAAAAGTCCACAATCTGGAAAGAGGTATCAAACAATCAATCTTTTTTGTGGGGGGAAACAACCTCCCCAATCCATTAATTATAGAGAAAAATGCATACAAATTCTGAAAATTCAGAAATGTTTTGAATGGTAACAGATATTTTTAGTGTTCTAATAAGGCAAAATAATATGTAAAACCTATGGCACTGACAAATGGAATATTCTGCACATTCCCTTATTTCCTTTGGAGGAGCTAGCACAAAAAGACAAATTTCCTACTCTCTTTTAGGATTTCAAACTGAACAGCCAGTTTGGTCAAGTACTTAAGGCACCAGGCTAGAAAGTGGGAGACTGTGAGTTCTAGTTCTGCCTTAGCCATGAAAGCCAGCAGGGTAAGTTTGAACAAGTCACTCTCATTTCACAGGGTGCTGTTGTGTGAAAAATTGGAGGCGAAAGATATGTTTGCCACCTTGAGTTATTTGTAAAAATGATAAAAGCAAGATACAAATAAATAAATAAAATAAATTTTCCAACAATCATTCTTCTCTAGTCCTTTCTTTTAAAATGTGGCCAGCTATAAGTGATTATTCTAAATAACTGCTGCATCTGGGGGAAAAAAATCAAAAATTCTCTGTCTCACACCAGGCATTCATGAGATTTTGGACTACTTGTCAAACATAGAATCCATATCTTCATGAGCGACAGATTTTTTGTCCCAAACAGATAGATATTGATAGATATTGAAGTTCCTCACCCTGCAGATTAAAGAGAAAACCTTTTGGTCATTGTATATTTGGGAAAATATACAATGTATATTTGACAAAATGTGATCCACTGGAGAAGGAAATGGCAAACCACTCCAGTATCTTTGCCATGAAAACCCCATGGACAGTATTAAAAGGCAAAAAGATATGACACTGAAAGATGAGCCCCTCAGGTCGGAAGGTGTCCAATATGCTACTGGGGAAGAGCAGAAGGCTAGTACTAGTAGCACCAGAAAGAATGAAGCGACTGGGCCAAAGCCGAAAAGACGCTCAGCTGTGGATATATCTGGTGGTGAAAGGAAAGTCCGATGCTGTAAAGATTTTTTCTCTATAGGAACCTGTAATGTAAGATCCATGAATCAAGGCAAGCTAGACGTAGTCAAAAAAGAGATGACAAGACTGAACGTCGACATCTTAGGAATCAGCGAACTAAAATGGACAGGAATGGGTGAATTTAACTCAGATGACCATCAGGTATACTACTGTGGGCAAGAATCCCTCAGAAGAAATGGAGTAGCCTTCATAGTCAATAAAAGAATAGGAAAAGCAATACTGGGATACAATCCCCAAAATGACAGAATGATCTCAATT
The DNA here is from genome assembly GCF_016545835.1 of Crotalus tigris. NCBI lineage: Eukaryota > Metazoa > Chordata > Lepidosauria > Squamata > Viperidae > Crotalus > Crotalus tigris. The sequence goes on along the minus strand of NW_024096465.1, from coordinate 582,801 downwards.
CAAATCCAAGGCAAACCTTTCAATATCACAATAGTCCAAATCTATGCCCCTACCACTGGTGCTGAAGAGGATGAAATTGACCGGTTCTATGAAGCCCTACAGCACCTTATAGAATTAAGCACCAAAAAATGATGTCCTTATCATCATGGGGGATTGGAATGCTAAGGTAGGAAGCCAAAAGATAACCTGGAATAACAGGCAAGTTTGGCCTTGGAGTACAAAATGAAGCAGGGCACAGGCTAATAGAATTTTGTCAAGAGAATACGATGGTCATAACAAACACTCTTTCCCAACAACCCAAGAGAAGGCTCTACACATGGACATCACCTGATGGTCAACATAGAAATCAAATTGACTATGTGCTCTGCAGCCAAAGATGGAGAAGCTCTATACAGTCAGTAAAAACAAGACCAGGAGCTGACTGTGGCTCAGATCATGAGCTTCTCGTTGCAAAATTTAGGCTTAAATTGAAAAAAGTAGGGGAAAGCACTAGGCCACTCAGGTATGAACTAAATCATATTCCTGATGAATATACAATAGAGGTGACAAATAGATTTAAGGAATTAGATCTGATAGACAGAGTACCTGAATAACTATGGATGGAAGTTCGCAACATTGTACAAGAGGTAGCAACTAAAACCATCCCAAAGAAAAAGAAATGCAAGAAAGCAAAATGGCTGTCTGAGGAAGCTTTGCAAATAGCTGAGGAAAGAAGGGAAGCGAAAGGCAAAGGAGAAAGAGAAAGATACACCCAATTAAATGCAGAATTCCAGAGAGTAGCTAGAAGAGATAAGAATGCCTTCTTAAATGAACAGTGCAAAGAAATAGAAGAAAACAACAGAACAGGGAGGACCAGAGATCTCTTCAAGAAAATTGGAGATATGAAGGGAACGTTTCATGCAAAGATGGGCATGATAAAGGACCAAAATGGCAGAGACCTAACAGAGGCAGAAGAGATTAAGAAGAGATGGCAAAACTACACAGAAGAACTATACAAGAATGAGCTTAACATCCCAGATAACCACAATGAGATGGTCATTGACCTCGAACCAGACATCCTAGAATGCGAAGTGAAATGGGCCTTAGAAAATCTGAGCAACAACAAAGCTAGTGGAGGTGACAGTATTCCAGCTGAGCTATTCAAAATCTTAAAAGACGATGCAGTAAAAGTGCTACACTCAATTTGCCAGCAAATTTGGAAAACTCAACAGTGGCCACAGGATTGGAAAAGATCAGTTTACGTTCCAATTCCAAAGAAAGGCAATGCCAAAGAATGTTCAAACTATCGCACCATTGCACTCATTTCACATGCTAGTAAAATTATGCTTAAAATCCTACAAGCTAGACTCCAGCAGTATGTGGATCGAGAACTACCAGAAGTGCAGGCAGGATTTCGAACAGGCAGAGGAACTAGAGATCAAATTGCCAACATACGCTGGATCATGGAGAAAGCTAGGGAGTTCCAGAAAAATATCTACTTCTGCTTCATTGACTATGCAAAAGCCTTTGATTGTGTGGATCACAACAAATTATGGCAAGTTCTTAAAGAGATGGGAGTACCAGACCATCTCATTTGTCTCTTGAGAAACCTATATGCGGGTCAAGAAGCAACAGTGAGAACTGGACATGGAACCACTGATTGGTTCAAAATTGGAAAAGGAGTCCGGCAAGGCTGTATACTGTCGCCCTGCCTATTTAACTTATATGCAGAACACATCATGAGAAAGGCAGGGCTAGAATTGGAATTAAGATTGCCGGGAGAAACATCAACAACCTAAGATATGCAGATGATACCATTCTAATGGCAGAAAGTGAAGAGGAACTAAAGAGCCTCTTGATGCGGGTGAAGAAGGTGAGTGCAAAAGTTGGCTTGAAACTCAACATTAAGAAAATCAAAATCATGGCATCCGGCCCTCTCAATTCTTGGCAAATAGATGGGGAAGAAATGGAGGTAGTGACAGATTTTATTTTTCTGGGCTCAAAGATCACCTCAGATGGGGACTGCAGCCAAGAAATTAAAAGACGCTTGCTCCTGGGAGGAAAGCTATGGCAAATCTAGACAGCATTCTAAAAAGCAGAGACATCACCCTGCCAACAAAAGTGCGTATAGTCCAGGCCATGGTTTTCCCAGTTGCAATGTATGGCTGTGAAAGTTGGACCATAAGAAGGCTGAGCGCAAAAGAATTGAGGCCTTTGAACTATGGTGCTGGAGAAGACTCCTGCGAGTCCCTTGGACTGCAAGGCGTTCAAACCGGTCAGTCCTAGAAGAGATCAACCCCGACTGCTCTGTAGAAGGCCAGATCCTGAAGTTGAAACTCAAATACTTTGGCCACCTAATGAGAAGGAAGGACTCACTGGAGAAGGGCCTAATGCTGGTAAAGATTGAGGGCAATAGAAGAAGGGGACGACAGAGAATGAGATGGCTGGATGGAGTCACTGAAGCAGTAGGTGTGAACTTAAATGGACTCTAGAAGATGGTAGAGGACAGGAAGACCTGGAGGAACGTTGTCCATGGCGTCGCGATGGGTCGGACACGACTTCGCAATTAACAACAATAACAACATATTTGGGAATAGCATTGGAGAAGAGAACTGAAGTAGTTGCTGGACCAAAGCTGGAAAAAAAAAGGTATAAGTAGCATTTTTTCCCTGAACATCAGTTTAAAGTTTTAATTTCCAGCAAAAAGAGAGTTCCGGATAAAAGAAGCAAGTGTTCTTTGCTTAAGGACAAAAGCTCTTATAGTAGAAACACATATACAGTACATAGTCAAAATTTATATTAGAAAGTTTCTTTATTTTTAGTCTAACAATTCTTCTATGCAACCTATGCTTTCTATATAATTTCAACTTTTACCCATTTTTCAGGCAGAACAGGAAAATATTAATTTTATTTATGCTTTTTGGATGATTTATATATTAAATTGCATCATATCATGGGTTGAACATTCATTTGTATCAGATCAGTAATTTCTTGTGGTCTGGCTAGAACATTGCATTCACTTTTATAAATTTTCAGGACTTTTCTATTTTCTTCTTTTTAAATAGCATTTATCGTGTTTAATACTAAATAAGAATGAGAATGACACTGATGTATTTCCCAGTAGTGAGAGGAACAAAGTTATATCACATGCTTCTATGATAAATGCCCAGAAGGTCGCATGACTGAAATTAATTCCATTTTTTTATTTGTAGACATTTTTAATTGTCAGAAAGAACAGATGTTGGAAAAGCCCATCTCATTTTCACAAAGAGATTGGGGGAGATTCCTCCAGAAGAAAGGTGATGGCCAAGGAATTGGTAGTGACCAAGCCACTAGCCCCAAAGTAGGAGAGGATAGGGGGAGTCTTAAAAGGGAGGTTTAAAGCCTCCAGACTATTCCATCATTTCAGCTCTTCTGCTACAAATCCATATTTTAATGGTTTGCACCAATCTTTATTGGGAATCAAGGATAGCTGTTTTGTCTCCTTTCTGACTTGGATATTGAGCTTCTGTCAGCCATGCAAAATAGTCCAGAAAAGAAATACAACCAGGATATTAGCTCTATCTTTACTGTAATGTTATATTAACAGAACCTTGTAAGTCTAAAAGTACTTCTCCTGTCCCTCACATGGATTTTCCATAAAACTAGGGAGAAATCTTTCTGAGATGCTTTCAACCAACCCTCCTCTTTCAGACTCAAATTTTATTTATCAGACTGTGGTCTAGGCTGTGGTTTTTCTGCATGCCTCCCAAGATCATTCCCATAAACCAACTACAGACTCTGACAATTGTCTGCAAATATCCTGGATCATAATTATTGATTAAAAATTGCAAACAATTGTTCTACATCTATTACAGAAGGTTTTATGCCTAGTGGCATCTTCAGTCTGGCTCAGCAATTGACACAGAACTATCTCCTGAGACTATTGTTAGGCATCTAAATTGCAATTTCTCAAGATTCACTGTTGGAAGGTTTTGCCCATTGAAACAAGCTTTATAATGTTTTGGCATTTTTGGAAGTCTAAAGTTTATGTTAAAAAAAATTCTGTTAAAAGTGAGGCCAAGGAATGCAGGTAATCCTCGACTTGCAACAATTCATTTAGTGACCATTTGAAGTTACAAGAGCACTGAAAAAAAACTGACTTATGACCATTTTTCACATTTATGATCATTTGCAGCATCCCCGTGGTCATGTGATTTACATTCAGATGCTTATCAACTGGTTCATATTTATGATGACTGCAGGGTCTTGGGCAGTGGTGGGATTCAAATATGTGAACAACTGGTTCTCTGTGTGATGCTGCTTCCAGAAGTCCATTCTGGGCCTGGACAACAAAAAATTAGCTACCGGTTCTGCCGAACTGGTGCAAACTGGTTGAATCCCACCACTGGTCCTGGGGATATGTGATCATCTTTTACAACCTTCTGACAAGCAAAGTCAATGGGGAAGCCAGATTCAATGTATGACTGATTTAACAACTGCAGTGATTCACTTAACAAATGTGGCAAGAAAAAATGTAAAATGGGGCAGAACTCACTTAACAATTTTTTCACTTAGCAACATAAATTCTAGGTTCAGTTGTGGTCGTAAGTCAAGGACTACCTGTATAAATTTCCACTGACATGTCTAAGCCTTGGCAGAAAGAACAGAGTTTGAAATTAGGGTTACCATCCTTTTTTCCTATGTTGATTATTAACCTGAAACCATATATATTTTTTATTTGTATTTTCACAAAGGGAAGGTGAAATAGATCTTTAAGGTCTTAGGTTTTCATGTTAAGGGAAAGAAGCAGGACTATAAAATAAAGAGAATGATTCCTGGATTCTGATTTTGGGGATTCTGGCTGAAGGTTTGTAGAAATCCCCTTAGTGACTGTCTTCAAAGGAGTAACCTCTTTGCAAAAATGTAGAAAAAGGAGTTGCTACCAGAGGCTTTGAAAAGGAGACCCCATTTACTAAATTGAAATCTCTGCTATGCCAAAGGTTTCAAGTTCACACTAGATATTCAGACAGTTTTTGTCTGGGGCATTCCTCTCTTGTCTGGGAAATTCATTCTTGCAAATTCAGGTACAGTTTCATAGCACTCACCTCCATTAAGCTGTATCACTAGAACAAAATAAAGCCATAAACCTTCTGCAGAGCTAAAGGAAGTTCAAGGAAACTCATGGATGAAAGATAGGCTGTGATTCAGGAAAGTACTTCTTGTTGTTCCTCTGAAGTTAACAGTAATCTGGTTCACTCCACCAAACAAAATGTTAAAAAGAAAAGCACTCTCTAGCTCTGTCTTAGGTTCTGCCATGTCTAAACAACTTAATCCTTTTGGGGGGGGGGTAAGATACTTAATAGTTGATATTTTAAATATATACTTTCTTTGATTAGTGTAAAATCAAAATGTTTATTTTTAATAATCCTATGGAGATTCTCAGTCATCCAGCTCATAGTTGTCTCAAAGGTATTTTTCCAAGAGCAGGGGTCTTCAAACTTGGCCCTTTTATGACTTGTGGACTTCAACTCCCAGAATTCCTCAGCCAGCATGCCTGGCTGAGGAATTCTGGGAGTTGAAGTCCACAAGTCATAAAAGGGCCAGGTTTGAAGACTCCTGTTCAAGAGGCAACTGGACTTTCTGGACTTTTCAGCCTGTGCCTGTGTTCAGCAGTGAAGGGACACAGGGCAGAAAATATCCTACAGAAAGCACAATTTCATAACACAATCCTTTCAGCAATTCCAAGAAGTCTCCAAACCCATTTGCACCACTCAGGTGACCCTGAGGACACAGATAAACCTCCAAGTGGCCTCAATGATTCTCTAAAAGAATGCAAATGACCAGCAAGGAATATAAATCCTTCCATTCCCCACCACCCAGTCAGAGCTGAAGAAGCTTTATTTTCAATGCTATTTATTTTGAACAAAAAAAAGAGTTGATAAATTTTTACAACCCGCTTTCTACAACTATATGCCCAAAGCAATGAAAATCAGTAAATCACTACCACAGCAATAAAATTATGCTGTATAAAAGTATCTTACATACTTGTTGCATTGCCTTCCTATAGCCTTTGTCATATGACAAATATTGTTGGTGGGGGGAGGAAAGGCAGTGGCATTGCATTCAGGTTGAAGGCAATAACTGTGGTGGCAACAATCTAGAAATCAGGGGTTCTCAACCTTGGCAACTTTAAGACTTGTGGACTTTAATTTCCAGAATTCCTTAGCCAGCTTTGCGGGCTGAGGAATTCTGGGAGTTGAAGTCCACAAGTCTTAAAGTTGCCAAGGTTGAGAACCCCTGATCTAGATTGTCCTATGTTGATGAGGAATACTCAGAAATAAGAGAGATTCGTACAAATTCAAAGTTACAATCCCTTTGACCACCCAAGAACAAAACCAATGAGACAACTGGGCATCTGCTTAAATATTATAGAAAGCACTTTCAGCATATTAACTGCAAAGATTTTTACAGGGTTTCAAGCAGGAGTTTAAAGCCCTACCCAAGAAAATCAGGAACTGAACGTGAAACATTTAGTATGCAAAACAATGTTTCCTTACTGAATGTATAGTCCCACTGATATCATGGAAACTTTGTATGGGAGAAGGTGGAAAGAGAGAAGGATTTAAAGAAGAAATTGGAACCAGCTCCCTATTCCTGCTTTGGGCAATGCTATTCTGTTATTTCTGAAGGTATAAAATAGAATATCCAGTGAAAATATAAATTAATGATCAGGATCATATCCGGAAATATATTTTCTTTAACTTCTTAAACTGAAAAAATGTAAGCAGGTGGTTTGAAAATATTCATGTCCTTAATATATATTCAAAAGCTGGCTCTGCATCAGATGCTATATACTTTTTTAGCCTATTAACCTGTTAAAAATAATGATAAGGATACATCTAGAAAGATAAAACATCAGCCCTTAGAATTCTATCCAGCTTTGAATTTTTTTTTTTTATAGGATCATTTTGGAATGGTAAATTATCTGAGGGTCCTCTCCACTTTCCACAGTAACTAAAATGTAAGCCTGAAAGGGATTCATTGCTTCAGCACTTTATACTAGTCAGTTTTCTCAATGCTTAAACAGCCCAAGAGATTAGCCCATTGGCCTTGTTAACAATCCTTGACTGATTGCTGCATCAGCTGGTTAGAATATTATTACAGTTTTTGACAGATACTGATCAGCATATTGAGGTAATGTCAACTTAAACATTCACTGAAGCATTTCCCCTGTGCTTCAAAATACTGTATTAGGAAAAGCTAATAGAGCAGGCAAGGTAGAAATGTGTTTATAAAATCTTAGTATTTTTTTTTCATTTTTCTGCATTCTGTGTAAAAGATTTTTTTAAAATACAAAGGGTTCCTTAAATGCAAAGATGACATTTTAAGTTTCAAATGGGGGAAAGCAATGTTAGGATTCATGCAGGAATAATGCTAACTATTATTAGTATTTTTTTTCTTTTTATGAACCTTTAATTTCTTTATTTGAGGTGTAGATGGGGCAACTAAATGGAGCTGAACATTTACTGGCCAGATGACCTTCCTGATGGTGTTCGCAGCAGTTTTTTTTCTTTGCGCCCTAGGAAACAAACATTTGCCACTTCTAGGATTGAATTCTCAATCTTCCAGGTGGGAAGGAAGCATCTTCACCTCTAGGCCACCGTACCCCTCCCAGTAACTAGTATTAATAAATAATAGTAGCTAATTCGGTTCAGAAACAATAAAAAATATCCTTTTACTTGAAGTAAAGGGAGAACGTCCGTCTTTTTATTTTTATTTTCTGTTATTGCTTTTGCTCTTAGGGCTACTTTGCTCAGAGAAGTCTTTAAAGTGAGACACTCCAGGGCAGGTGACCAAAGACAATTGTGAAGTATTCTCATGACACATGTAAGTGAGCCATGTCCTCATTCCATCAATATATTTAACCCTATGCGCCAACAGCCCAGAATTCAGGCTCTGCCATGTAATGGCCTTTGATTAAAGACTTTGCAGTCATTTGAGCACAACTGTCACTTTTTCATCCCACTTCTGCTTTTTATTTATTTTTTTTCTTTATAGAAAAAAAACATGAGTCTCTGAAGAGAAGTAAAGATATTTTATTTAAAAACCCTTAGGCACAAGGATTTTTCTACACCAAAATCTCAAGCTGCTATATTCCTGTGCATAAGCTAGATAAAAATGAAGCTGGCTTAAGAACTTAAGTCCTATATAAATATGAAAAAAAACTTGCTTTCTAGATTTCAATCCATTCTTGAACTCCAGCTTCTCAAATGTTATAGGTGGAGGGGAGAGAAAGAGGATTCCTTCCCTTCATCTTTTTATCAGTGAACTTGCCAGGTAGATCCAGCCCTTCATCCTTTCACTTGTGAACTTGTAGAAACAACCAAACCAAAGAAAGAAAGAAAACCCAGAAGTTCACTACCCAAAGCCCCTTCAAAACAGGCAGACCTTCTGACTGTGGAAGATGACCAAATGTAGGCCTGATTAGTCATGGATCTGAGATATACACACAAAAAGCCCAGGCGATAGCCTAAATTCAGAAGTTGAAAAACACCCTGAAAGAAAGCAATGACAAATATGCACAGTCCACAGGAACCTAACTTAACTCTACCTTATCTTTCACGATGAGCTATTTCTACTCACATACCATTTACTTTAGTTAGAGTCATCTTAGAGTAGCAACTCTTTCTACTGCAACTACTTATGTCAAGGCAGTTTAGGATAATATCAGTGGATTGCCAGCTTGTTCCCATCTCTGTCTTTTTTTAAAAAAAAAAATAGATGTCTTTAATTTGCTACAAAGACCTAGATCAGTGTTTTCTCAATCTTGACAACCTTAAGATGTGTAGGCTTCAGTTCCCAGGATTCTCCAGCCAGCATGAGTTGAAGTCCACACATCTGAAAGTTGCAAGGTTGAGAATCACTGTGCTAGAGGTCACAGAAAGGGTTCTTTGAATACCAATGTTGATAGCTTAAAATTAGACAGCATTATTTATTTAGCACAATCTTTTCATCCTGATCTCCTTAAGAAATATTGGAACTACAAATTCAAGATAAGGACAGAAGAGAAATTCATTTACTTCACATCCAAATGTACCCTTTTCTAATTTTGGTTTTATGAATAGAATCAATGCACAAATCAAACATCATTTTGTGAAATCCCTTTGATAGTTACACTTTTCTGAAGTTTTCAATCCAGTTCAAATTCTTTAAAAATCTCGGGTACACATTTTTAAAACAGACAGGAAAAGATGGAGAAAATAGCAACATATTGCTGCAAAAATGCATATGCACATTTAAACATATTCAGAATGAATTGCATATTCCTAAAGCTCATCTCAAACTAGTACAACAATGGAAATAGAAAAGTGACAAAATATAAACATAAACTGATAAATTCTCCTATTGCCAAAACTTCTTGTGCATGAAATAATAATTACAACATCTTACTCAACCACATTGGTTTTATGAAGAGCAAACAAAGGATTATGCTGCAGAAATTATTGCTATTAATATATAATTGGATACTTTAAAAAATTAATTCATTTAGATATAAGTTAGCTCTTAATCAAGCTGTCCACTGGATATAGTAAAAAAAAGTTAAGTGGTGGCCACAATGAAGTGATCAAAGCTCACCCTGATTTTTACCATAACCACCATCTTAATTATTTTGAACCTACTGTGCCTACCCACTGGCTCTTGATGGTGTTCCTTTTCTGTTACTTATTTACTTGGGGCAGGATATGGCAAGAAATTCCTAATGCCAGCTATCCTTTCCCAAATGTGTGCGTGTATATTCACTATGACAACTGAAACTAAAGGATAGAACACTCCACCAAGCCTTGCTCATATTTATTCTGAATTCATTGTAAGCTGAGTGAGCAACTTTAGAATAATTGCTATAAATGCCATCCATTTTTAATGTCAGAAAAGCAACTGGGTATTTTTGCCATCCAATGTCATATGACAGCTGAGAGGCAATACCTCCTTGTGAATAGTAATGCTTGCATCAAAAGCAATTAAATGGGGATAATATATTGGAGATGAATAAACATGCCTACCCCATTAACACAGTTTATTACTACCAGTTAATCTTGAATTAGAACCAACAGAACACTTGGCACAATGTCAGTGAAGTTGCCAAATCTAATCAATCCCTTTAGATAAATGAGTTAGGGTTTTTTTGGTTATTGTTGTTTTCATTTAATACAAAAGAATAGGAACTAAAAAATTATAATATGCTGGTTGGAAGCAAGCCACTAATGCTGAATAGTGCACAAATCATTGCCTCTCATATTAAATGTGAGTGCTGATGCATATGTGGGCAAACAGCATATCAGCATTCACAAAAGAGAGGAGTCAGCAAACTTTGACTCATAAAAGAAAAATATATACGTATAAAGGAAAGCATAGCCTGACTTGCAGGGAAGAATCAAGACTATTCATTGAGAACTCTGCCTGCAAAGTGGCAAAAGAATTATGATTATTAGGTATCGGAATAAACACAGTGGAATGGAAAGGATTGAAATCCTGTCTAGCAGCATTTCCAGCTGCAGTACTTTGATGCAAGTTCACTTTGCCTTTCATCCATTAGGATGATAGTTTGTAAATGGTTCATTACCAACTCCTCAGCATAGGCCTCTTTGCAGGAATGATTTGAGAGGACTTCAAAACCTGTAAAATTCAGGAACAATGGCTGCAGCCTCACAGTAACTTCTTTAAAAAAAGAAGCATTTGTCATGTTCTCCAAGCTAAAAAAATCCATTTCAAGAAAAATGAAAGTTTTCAGTACAAAAGAAACTTTGTGTAGTCAGTCCTTGATGCTCCCCACCAAATTATTATTTAGCAAGCATTAAAATTAGTAACGGTCTGATTTAAGCAACACTGTGCCGTGAATCCCTTTGCATCTTATTCATGTTAATAATTTGCAACACAAAAGGAAGGGCTTGCAGGAAACTATCTCCAAGCTTCCCTCACTGATAGTCATGCTGATTGACAAAGTGAAATTATGGTATTAATAGCATACCTAACATGAGGCAATCAATCTCATGTATCAAAGGGTAGGATCACCTAGGTTCTCCAGAAAAAAAAAATATTAATTAGAGAACTCAGGAACAGATTCTGGAACTTCTTTAAATGGTGGTCCTTTCTATTTAATACCAGTTACTCTTCCACTGCAACCCAAATTCTGCCCATTTTCTCCTTTCCTTAAAGCATTTTGCTACTTGCATACCTAAGGGATAGAATTATTCTGCTAAAAGAAGAGAGTGCTTCTATTAAAATCTATAAATAGGTACCAAACTACAAACTGTAATCAGTCAGAGAGCAATGCATCCACTCAGTACAGATAGATGTTTGCTTAAAGTCCTGAATTGTTAATATATATATTCTGCTGGACTTTTGCTATGGAACTTTAACTAGCATCATCTATGGAGAGAGATAAAAGGCAGCATAATTGATGAGCCATTGTGGCACAATGGTTAGAATGTAGTATTGCAGGCTAATTCGCCGATTGCCAGCCGTTTGGCAGTTCAATCCTGACCAGCTCAAGACTGACTCAACCTTCCATCCTTCCAAGGTTGGTAAAATGAGGACCCAGATTGTTGGGGGCAATATGCAGACTCTATAAACAGCTTAGAGAGGACTGTAAAGTACTATAAAGCAGTATATGAATCCTAGTGCTATTGCTATTAATTGGCTGCACCCATTTTTCATTACTGTGTGTGTGAGAGAGAGAAAGAGAGAGAGTTCACCAATTGAGAATATATGGCCATTTGCTATAATGTCCTTTAGCACGGCTGAGATCTTTTGAAGCTCCTTGCCCACAAGCACATTTTTTAGTGTGCTTCCATAAAGTACTTACACAGCACTATTTAATCTTCACTGTAGTCCCACATGGCAAAGGCAGAAGCAATAGCCAGCAACTTTGCTGTACGACTGCACCAAGAACAACCATCAAAGCAAAAGGAGTTGGAATATTTTGTTTCTTAAAGTGGATTAGCATAATTTGAAACAATTTTCCTTTTGAAAACTTGAAACCAGTCAAGGAAAGGCAGGGGCCTAGGCCAGTGATGGCGAAACTTTTAGAGACCGAGTGCCCAACTTCAACCTAAAACCCACTTATGCATCGTTCGGTGCCGGGTGGGTGTGGCCCATTGGGTGGATGTGGTCCATTGGGTGGGTGTGGCTGCGGTGGTAACAGCAGACTGGGTGGGACTAAAAAGTTCAATCAATCAATTCCAACTTTGCAAGATCTTTTTTTTTCCTGCGAGAAGTTGAAATTCACTGATTGAACCTTTTTTTCTGTACACGGCAGCGGAGGCCTAAAGCGAAAAGGTTTTATAAAACCCAGCTGAAGGCCTAGAACTGGGGTGACGGCACGCATGCCCACAGAGATGGCTCTGTGTGCCACCTCTGGCACCTGTGCCATAGGTTCGCCACCACTGGCCTAGGCTAAGAACAACAAAAGAACCACGTTGTAAGTCTTCAAACTTGGCCCTTTTATGACTTGTGGACTTCAACATACCTGACTGAGAAATTCTGGGAGTTGAAGTCCACCAGTCATAAAAGGGCCAAGTTTGAAGACCCCTGTTGTAAGAGATGTAGTAGCAAAGATACAAAGAACTAATGCAAATTAAAATCTTGCCATCTGAGAGAGATCAGTTTCCCCCATTCATAAATTCATTAATTCTGCTTGGCTACCCAACAGATGGTTGTGACTCCATGTTTTGTATCAGAATTGATGTTGGTTTTTTTCCCCCAGAAAGGAGGGAGGAAAAAGCATTCAAGCAAAAAATGTCAGTGATGTCAACAGTTTCACAGACTGCTTATTAATGTTACTGATTCAATAATACCTTTAGAATGCGTTAAGATAACGAGTGACAATCATTTTATAATGGTTCACCTTTAATATTACAAACATAATAATGCAATCAAAGAAAAATAGGAAGAAAAAATCAGTGCAAATTCGAACTTCGCACATGGAAGTTTGGGGAGAGGTAAGAAACCCTCCAGTGCAAATGGAAAACCTGGATGGAGACATGTGACTATCCTGAAACAAACCACTAATGTGCAGTCAATCTCAATAAACATCGAGCTCTGCATTCATTTTTTTCTTAGTGACAAGCCATGACTGTCAGAGTAAGTGAAGATCTGAAGCCTTAAAGCAGAAATCCTCAGCCTTACTGCACAAAAGATTCTTAATGCATGAATTGTCTTAGGATGACATCCTGTGGTAAAAATGATTAAGGCAGCCATATACTGTAGTTACTTTCATGGTACTTTTGTACTTTACTTTTGTAAAGATGGTATATTGCACCCTCTTGTGGAAAAAAGGCATAACTTCATAGCAGTTAAGCAGTATTTAATAAAATGCTTGTCATTCAGAGAGGGCAGGTAGATGTTCCTGCAATTCCAGGAAGATCTTAGCGTTCTTCATCTCTGTGATGCAAAGACTGTTGGAATTTGTAGTTCTGTAAACTTCTGTAGAGACACCAGTTGCACATTTCTGTTGTAAATAGCTACAAATAGGTTTCTAATTTGTACCAAAAATATGCAGGCCACTATACCGGATTAAATGAGTAGAAATAATAGAAATAATACTAACTAGAATCAATCTAGTTATTTATAATAATCTAGAAATAACACTCACTAAGGCACTGTATGTGAGGATAAAACCTAACTTGGTTATCTTCCAATTAAAAAAGCCAAGCTCAATTTTGTTTGATATTTTTGTTTGTTTGTCAGATTTCTAACCTAGTATAAAAAATGTGATAATGTATTTATTAGTTGGGTACAATAGGAGGGAAATTAAAAGTATATAGTTTCCCAAAAATGTTTTTAATTTTTTTCTTATTCATTTTTATTTCCTTGTTCCTTTTAAATCATTATGTGTGTCTGTGTTCTGGACAATGATAAATAGTTATGGTATCAGTATTAATATGCTTACAGTTTTATAAAAAATTCTAGTTATTTGTAACTTGTTATTTGTAGTTATTTAATTTATTTATTCAATTTGAATGGCTGCCCATTTCACCTAAGTGAAAACAAGTTTAAAACCAATATAAACCCTATAAAACAATCAATAACCATTTAAAAGCAAAAATTACCATAATCAGCAATTGACCCCCATCCTTGTGTGAAATTCAACAAAGGCATTGTAAAAGCTTCCCACCATACTGATGTTTTATTCTTAATTACTACATCTCTGCTTTTTTATGTAGTTATTTATTCTGTTCCTTTGTTTTAACAAATACATCATGTGAAAAACACAAAAATAGTGGTAGGGGAACTTGACATCCCACTTTTCCAGATGACATTTGTACAACTCCCTCATCCAAGGTCCCACACAACTTAAAAGTAAGTTGAGCTGAGAGAGGATGAAAGTAGACTTGAACCTGGATCATCCTTATTTTAGTCCAACAATTTAACTGTTAACATGGGCAAAATGTAATAAATGAGATCTCTGCTTGAAGCAAAAATACAAGACTTGCAGGATTCCCAAAAATTACCATAGAAGAGAGATATTAATTGCGGTGTTTGAATCTTCAAGCTAAGATATGGAAGATATGAATTATTTTGACCATCCTCATTCAATAATTGTTTAGCAATGCATGAGACAGTCCTTTCGGTATTAGTAACATTTTATACTTTGGAGGATGCCAAGAATTGATGATGCAAAACAGGTGAGACTATTCAGATTTCCCTTTATTCATGTTGTTTGCATTTATTTACTAATTAGGGAAATAATTTCATGCAAGCCATAACAGAGCTCAGAGAGGATTTTGCCCTCCCATTTTTTCCACATATTAAATTCTAATTAAAGTTCAAAGAAACCAAGTTACTATCAAGACAGCAGCTTTAATTGGCAGAACTGGGGTTTCATTGTCATTTAATCTAAATTCATTTCTGCATTATTTCCTAGCCAGTTTTTAAAAAATTATCTTCCAAAATCTTCTGATACAACATATTCTATAATTATTAAACTCAAATTAGCTATTTTCCAATCTAAGTAAAATTAAATTAGATGAAATGATCCAACAAACATATTGTTAACCAAGCACTGGTGACGCTCCTTGTTAAGGAATCAGCCAGGTTAGCTCTTCAATTAAACAGGGAAACTAAGTAAAAATAGATTTTTAAAATGTTAGGAGAGAAACTAGCAGGCCATTGTGTTCCAAACATCAAACTATAGTGGAATGGGTGGGATACTTAAAGCATATAGAATATTTTTTCTGAAATGCCTGAGTCTTATCACAATATAATTGTATTAAATTGGAGTTTAAGATTAAAGTCTGATTTGATAGAACAAGGCAAAATGAAACATTTAGCTTTGCCTTTAAAATAAGCCACATTTCCTAAGGCTAAAGACCTCTGCCACAAAAAGGGTCAACGTTAAAAAAAATCCCAGGACAAGGAGTGCTTGTCACCAGCTCCTAAAGACAATTTCAAGAGATATTATTGTTACCTTTGATAGAGGGAATGGGTTAATATTTGTTTCCCTTTAATATGGGGTTTTGTTTTGTTTTTTGCAGAGAAAAGATACATACCGATAATGCATTTAGTGCATGGAATACAGCAACCAATAGTGTTGAAAATTGAAAAATGAGGAAAGAAAAAAATCAAAACAAAAGAATTCCATATATACTGGAGATATACAGAATAGTAGACGTGTCCAACTCTTCTGAAAGTAATGGGTATACTAGTCTAAAGTATGAAAATGAATTGCTAGTTCCTTATTCAAGGGGCAGATAAATTCATGCTGACAAATGTTCTTGCCAAACTACAAATTTAGTTAAATTCACTCGGATTTATAAGAATCTTAACTAGAATTTATTTCAGCACACTTAAGGACCAGGAAGATTCAATGTGTTATTGGATTTTATTCTAAGTTCAACCAAAAAATTGAAAGTAGCTTGAGCAAATGAGCAACTGATAGGAAGAAGTGGTAGTAAACCTATGTAAACCTTGAGACGATCAGGGACCCTGTTACTCAGGTGACCAAATGTATCTTCATCTGAATTTCTGTGAAGGGATAAACTATGGATTCTGCTGGTGTACTCCCACCAGTTGCCAAACAGCATCTTTTTCTGAGATCCTAGATAACATAATGATGTTAATATCTGGATTTTTCCCGATTGTTATTTTAGGAGACTTTGATATCTATGTGCTGAGAGAGAAATCAGAGGCAGACCAGAAATTTCAGACGTCCATGAAAACTAAAATCTGACCATGTCAAATGACTGATGACAAGTTTTCCAGTTTCAGATCACTTCCCATCAATCTGAGATGATAATTAGGACATGTTGGCCTATTTATCTTTGGGTCATAAAAATGAAAGGTTGAATAAGATGGCCCATACTATATACTTCATGGATTTGCTCAGTACTTAGTGATTTTCTTAATGGCTGGCAGCTATGCCACAAGTCTTTTGGCTTCGAAAATAAGGCCAGAAAACCATTAAAAAGGATTGCCCTCAAGCAGCCTCATCATGACATCAAATCCTGGAGGGGCTTTTAGGTTTACCAAGGAATAACAATGCATAGCAGAAAAATAGTTGGACTACTAGTATCAAAAGACAAAGGACATAGCTAGCCATACCTATGAGCTCAGGCTGGGGACAAGACTCTGATGATAAGCACAGCAAAAAGTATTTCTCTGTCTATATTGCATTGACAAAACATCACTCAGCAATGCTGTTTTCTTTAATCCTCATATTAGTGGGGCTATGTCTATCAGTCTGCTCTGATTTGCTAAACATATTGTAGATAAAATTACTCATATTTGGAGGTACCTTTTTTACACAGGGAGGACAAAATAAAGTAAGTGGGATTACTTGTGAGACGATCTGGGATTCTCTGATCTTGTGCAGTCAGAAGTGAAATGGATTCTTTGCATGAGTTATCCATCTGTAGACTGAATCCTTGATTCACTTGATTTCTTTGGGCAGCCAAAGGTGAGTGGAAGGGTTAGGTTCATGTTATTAATGACTAAACGAAAAAATATCATCAGCCTGACTGTAGACACCATCTTAAAACCCAACATCTTTAGCTATCTTCCACCTTTTTTTAGCAGGATTTGAGAGGATGTGATGGAACTGCAGCTATAAAGCTATCTGAATAATGTAGATCAGCTGGATTCTTTTTAATCGGATTGAAAACCAAGACCCTGGAATGAAACTACATTAATTGCTCTCGTGGATGATCTTAATCAGGACTTGGTTAGAGGGAGCACAGGTCTCTTGGCTTATTAGGTCTCTCAACAGTATTTACTACTGATAGCCTTCTGGATTGCCTACAACAGTTGGGAGTTGGGGTAACTCTGTTGCAATAGTTCCACTTTTTATTTAGTTACTGGTTCCAGTTTAAAGATGAAGAAGGAGCATTTGAACTCATGACTACTACAACATGAGATGCCTCAGGGCTAGGTCTCTCCCCCATGTTAACATCTATAGGAAACCATTGGGTGAAATTACCTGCGAGCTTGGAGAGTTATCAATATATAAATGACATACAGATGTATTTCTCCCTACAGAATCAAGCAGGAGGTGCAATGGATCTCCTTACTCAATGTCTGGAAGCACTAAGTGACTGGATAAGACAGAACAAGTTGAAACTGAATCATAGCAAAATACATTTTTTCTTTTATATATTGTTAGAAATCTTCATACATTATATTGTTTAATACAATGATATTTATACAGTTTTAAAGTTCTTTAAGGTACTATTGCATTTATTGTTCACAAGCAGGGCCTAACAATGGTCTATTACTTCAGGATTGGATTACTGCAATGAGCTTTGTCAGGGCAGCCTTTCACTCAGAAACTGAAATAGGTACAGAATGTGGCATCTCAGAGATTCAAAGACGAGAATCAACAGTTTAACCCATATTACTAGTTACCGCAGAAGATGCTTTGGGAATAATCTCCTAAAAATAGTTTGCCTATCCTATCCAGGCAAACTCTGCTACAGGTCCCTTTGACCCAAATGTTTGTGAGATGGGAGACCCAATGTCTATAGCATGGTTAGCACACAGAATGTAAGTGCTGGAAAGTAAATTATATGTTCTGCAAATCCCCAATATGAATACCAGAAGAATGTGCAAAAATGTAGCAGTCCAGCCAAAGTACTCATAAATTCCTCTGGCTTCCCATTTTCTTTTGCACCAATATTCTATATTTCAAGCACCTGTTAAGCTTTCAATGTTACATTTCAGCCCAGCATCCATGTTTTTAAGCTCTGAAGATTCCTAGCACAATTTATTTAGCAGCAAGCTCTCAGATGTAATGCAATTCTGTTGTTTATTGCAGTCTTAGACCAGTAGGAACTTATCTTCTGCAGACATTTGACTGCAGGCAAGAATGATGCCAATTATAATAGCAGATAGGCCTATTACAATTTACAGCAATCAGAACCTACAAAACATGTATCAACAATTCCAGGCTTCCAGTTACTTGATTGTGAAATGGGTAGTTATATAAATATAACTAATTAATAAATTCTAGGCTTCTTCTGTAATTTAGCAGATATTTGACCATTGTCTTGAAGGTCAGCTGGAATGTGCTGATAAAATATTCTGCTGCAGAAAATGCTGTTTCCTGCTGCACTGCCACTATTGCTTATATTCTTTTGGGAGTACATGGACTTGTTTTTAATCCTTTTGTGTGGCTTAATAATTTAGAATTTATCTAGAATTTAGCATTACGTTAAATCAAGCCGATATTTCTCTTAATGCTCAGCACCTATTTCTTATTAAGAGTGGATTCTACTTTCTATTGCTCTTTATTCAAGCACAAATTTAGTAAGAGATAGATAATTCAGATTAAATTACCAATCAATGAAGTAAGGAAAAGCCCCTAAGTGTTTTATACTATGGCCCTTTTAGCCAGATTACTTAAAATATGACTAAAACGATATGGCTCATGTTCTGATAGGATGGAATCTTCATTCTTGAACTTGACTGGACCACCATAATGTTTTTATTACATGCACCAGACCACAACATTAGAAAGTTCAATGTCTATATAATTGTGAGCAGATCTACCAGTTCAACAAGGGCTAGGACAGCTAGATGCTTGTGTGATTTGAATGAAAAATTAAAGTACTCAGATACATATTTGAACTTCAATTTTAATTCAGTTTGAAGATGTTCACAAGTTTACAGTTGTATGAAATTCTACATTTACATACTTCTCTAGCATGGCCTGATAAAGGATGAAACGGAAGTCAGAAACCTGCAATTCTGTTTTTTCTGTTGTAACCTGTTCCAGTGCAAATGTCAATAACAATGTTTGTATTTCTGTTGTTCTTGATTAATGTATTTCATTTGCATCAATTTTCTACTTTCAGGATAGATGACAACTCACCAGATTCATTTAGTTCCTGGATGAAGAAAGGGAGAAAACATTCAGAGACTGATACGATTACAAAAACTCTACCAAAAAAAGCAAGTTGGATCCATAAAGTTTGGTGACTATAGCTGTTTTATTCATTAACGGGGTAATCTACCAATGTATCTTAGAAATCTGTCATATAAACTT
This sequence comes from Crotalus tigris, assembly GCF_016545835.1. Taxonomy (NCBI): domain Eukaryota; kingdom Metazoa; phylum Chordata; class Lepidosauria; order Squamata; family Viperidae; genus Crotalus; species Crotalus tigris. The sequence goes on along the minus strand of NW_024096465.1, from coordinate 563,303 downwards.
TCTATATTTCAACTATAAAATCTTATCTGGCACAGCTTCATGGAGTCTTCCCAGCCTCAGATATGAATCTTGCTTTAGATCAGGTAAACTAGGCTTGTCCAACCCATGGTCCATGGTTTCTTATGGCCCTGGACAGTTAGAATACAGCCCCATAATTTCATAAACTTTATTATGGGTTATCTACATTGTCTATATTATATGTTTATGCAGCCCAAGACAATTCCACTTCACTCAATCCAGCCCAGGCAAGCCAAAGGGCTGAACATTCATGATCTAAATCCAGTACTGTAATTCACAACAGCAACAATTTTCTGGGACTTAAACATTAGAAAGTATTACCACTACTTACTATAAGACATTCTACACTTGCATTGTTCCTACTCATGTTTCCCTAGAACATCACAAGAATGGAAAAGGGTAAATGTCGTAAGCATGCTTCTTTGGGGTACTGTTAATCGTATTTTATTATATCTTTGGTTGCAAGAACAATTCAGAGCAAAAAACACTGACTTAAAAAAAAAATTACAGGCCAAGGCTTATAACTAGTTAACGAAATTCTGAGAAATTTCTATGTTAATGAAAATAAAGAAACCTGTGAAATGTTCTACGCTGGGGGGGGAGGTAATAATGTAGAACAACTGTTTTTGAAATAATTCAAGCCGTAATTATAGTTTTAATAAATGCAATTAGAAGATATGGTTTTTAAAATCAACCCAAAAAGAAATCACAGGATTCTACCTGCAAAAATGGAATTTTTATCGAACATTGCTAAATAGATCTAGAAAATAAGAAAATGATACTGTCGATGAAAAATACTTCCCAGTAGATTTTCAAAATGATTAAAATGTGAACTCTATCATTTGATTCATCTTGATTCCTATGGCCTCAAAACATATTGTGTCATGTAAGGAAAAGTAATAGAATCTACATGTAATGAACGTGAACATATCTTACATTCTTTAAAACCATACAGTGTATAATCTTTGAATGCAGTATACTGCTGAACATTTGTTTTAAAAAAATAACTACCTGAGCTAAATAATATAAACCTATTAAAAAAAAACTAATAAGACTTATTGATTCTACCTCTCAGGACATACAATGACTTTGATATTGGCTATAAAACACTGAAGACAAGAATAGACCCCAGAGAATTTAGGTTTAGAAGTCAATGCTTGTTCATTGTGCACACACACACACACACACAAATATAAGATGGAGCAAGAAATACAAATCTATTTTTTCCTTCAGGGCCATTTTTAAAAGTATACAATAAAATCTCACCTTCTTTTTCAGAAATGTGACACTTTTTTTGCAAAACACCATATTGTTTGAGAAAAAAAATAATGTTAAAGATTACAGCTAAAAACCAAATAGTATCTTTAAATACGCCCATGGGAGTAAGAAGAGATAGTTCTTAGAACAAATAACTGATTGATGTCAAGAAACAACATATCATTACTATTATTAGTATAACCACTGAATGAAGAAGTAAGGGTTTGTTTTACAGCAATATATTAGGCTGATGATAGGTTACAAAAAAAACCTCTAAGACATTATGTTTCAAATGTCAAAAGCACCAGAAATAAACTTGTGCAAAGTAATGCAATTTATGCATTTGCATATAATAATCAACTAGCCATCTACTAAATGTTAGTCACATATAGTCTTGCATGACAAGAAGAAGTCTATATAATGGTTATAGAGGTACTGCAGAAGTAGGTCAAACTATAGGCAGCTGGGCAGTGAAGAAATAATTATCTGTAAAACCCATAGCCTGACTTTCCAGTATGCATGCATTAAGCAGTGTATGCTTCAAAAATGATCTGGATAAAAGGCTCCAGACTTTGCATTTGTACATCTCTCTGCAATTCATTAAAACAGGTTCATCTTTTTTCAGGCAGGAAGACTAAGAAAAGCTTTGATATATTTATTGGAACAGCACACAAATAAAATTAAAATCAAACACCATATAGCAGTATAAAATCAGTATAAAAGATATTAAGATAATCCATCATATCTGAAAAAGAAAAACCACCAGTCTGGCCAATAATGTTGAAAGAATAAAGAAGATATAATTAATGAATAAAGGGAAGCAAAGTTATCATATGAGGTAGATGTTCCATAATGTGAGTATACTTTCTCACTGACCAGGAATAATATGGCCTTGATAAAATGTGATAAAGCTATTTCCACTGATTTAACTTTAATACTGGACCCAAATTTTTAAGACATTAAAATAACACTTATGGAATTAAGTAACACATCATAAATCCGAGCATCAACTAATATATCAAAATGGATAAACAGAGACCTATTTTTTAAAAATGAAATGGTTACAAACTTCTCAATAATTCTTTTCTCACCTTAACAATATCTAGGCCTCCGACGAGTTCACCTTTCACATACAACTGTGGGTAAGTTGGCCAATTTGAATATTTCTTTAATCCTTGCCGCACCTAAGAAATGTAGACTTAATTAATATTCCACATTATAGATTTTTATACTCAGTAATGAGAGAGTTACATATCAACAACATACCTCTTCATTCTCCAGTATGTCAAAAGTCTCAAAATCCACACTAAATAAAAAAGATATTGAAACTTATTATTTCACCTAGAAATAAATAGTAACAGTTTTGAAAGGTAGCCTACTCTCAAGGAGCAACCTGCTTAGAAAAAATGCCAGCATCTGTGCTACCTTCTTCCTTTCTGTTTGAGCTTCTCCCCAATGTCAACATGGCAAAATTGCCAATAAAGCTTGAAAAGGTGCAGAAGGTGAATGGAGGAGACATTTCTTTTGGCAGCCCTGCAGCCACCAGCAAACAGAATAAAACAGCCAAATAAATGAAAGTGTTTTTCCTTTAAACCAAGTGAATGGTCCAGGGGAAAAGCAAGGAAAAGTATAATATAAAAACACAACATAGAAAGTTGCAAGTATCCTGGTCAGTAACAAAAGTAACAAAAGAAAAAAGCAGAAGAAATTCCAGAGGGAGAAATTTAAGGCAGAATAATATTTTTAAGAAGAAAACATTACTATATAATAGTACTACTATGAAATAGATAATACTATTGTAACAGTGATTGCTATAGCAATATAGGATAATATAGTAACAAAGGATAGAGCACCCCCCACATGTGCTAGGGCCGCAACCTGGGCGAAAATGGGCCACGGCCGCAACTCAAAAACAGGATGACATGTCCTGGGGTGCAAAAACAGGCCGCTGCCGTGCCCCAGGGCATGAAAATCGGACTCTGCTGCACTGCATGGCGCGAAAACAGAATGCTGCTGTGCCTCAGGACGTAAAAACAGAGCACTGCCCTGCCTTGGAGCACAAAAACGGGATGCCATTGTGCCACAGGATGTGAAAACAGGCTGTCTCCGTGCTGCGGGACGCAATAATTGGTGGTGCTGCGCCATGGGGCATGGAAACAGGGCTAGTATCACATAGGTGCTAGCCCTGCCCCATTTGCAATGTGCGCTTGCTTACACACGCACATGTAAAATGCTTCCCCCTCCCTTTCCCTCCAGTCCGCTAACTGAAAAAGGTTGGTGACCTCTGGGATAGGTTGGTGACCTCTGGAATTAGAGGCTATACAGGTAATCCTCAAGTTAGGAATGTAATAGAGCCTGCCAATTACATTTGTAATCCGATAATTCGTTTGATTGAATCACATTAAATGAACATGATCACTCCCTGCTTTCCCCAATGCATTCGCTAATTGAATGCACACGTTGTTGAATGCACTTGAGATATCTCAGGGTGAGGAAGAGCATGTGGGGCCTGGTGCTGGAGCAGGCCACTCAAGCCCTCCCCCATCCACTGACATACATCATGCTCTCCTGGGATCCTCACAATTGCTTCCCCCCCCCCATCCTGCCCAGCCAGGTCTCCACAGACTGGGTCTGGTTTGCTAGTGTCCCAAATTCCATTTACTCCTCCCTGCCCCATATCCCATGTATTACTTACTTTTTGAAGATATCCAGAGCTCCAGAAAAGGCTGACCCACTGGCAGATAAGCCAAAGTGTTTTATTCAGATGATGGCAAAACTGTAAAAACATGAAATCTGAGAAAAACCTTTTTGCCAACTTCTGAGTAAAAGACATCAGCTTCGGGCCATGTGGCCAGCAGGCCTCTGGTACTGTGTTTCCCCAAAAGTAAGACATACCTGTAAAATAAGCCCTAGCTTGACTTTTGAGGGTGGGCCTAATATAAGCCCTGCCCTTCCCCTCCCCCCAAAAAAACCCCTAGTTTTGGGGCGAGGCACATGCCTAAAAATCAAGCAAGGGCAAGGGTGCCTCTCCTCATCGGCCCACTTCTTCTACAATATCCCCTGGCCTGCATTTCACAGTCAGAGGCCTCTGCAACCGAGAACTGAGCTATGAATTCAATCCGTAGCTCAGTTCTCAGCTGCAGAGGCCTTCTGGAAAGGCCTCTGACTGCAAAATGCAGGCCGAAGCTCCATTCTCAGCTGCAGAATGAAGCTGCTCCTTCAGCCTCAGAAGAAGTGGGCCGGCTGGGCATGGCTTTTGGTGCCACGAGGTGAGTGGAAAAGACCCAACCCCACCCCCCATTGCCGAAAATAAGACCTGGTGCCACTTTTGGAGGCAAAAAGAATATAAGACCAGGTCTTATTTTCAGGGAAACACAGTAGTAGAAAAGGCCTGGGCAGGGCCACAGCAACCTCCTTCTTCCAAACAGCTTTAGGGGATTGGGGCAGCAGCAGCTGATCAACAGGGAGCTTGCTTCCTTTGTCTCATTAGGGTTTAACTGCAATCAACTCCTCGTTGATTGGCTGTTGTTACCCCAATCCTTGAAGTTGTTCATTCGAACTAGCGGCAAGGAGGAGGCTGCTCAGCACTGGTCAGACTGGGCCCAAACCGTGCCTGCAGGCCCTCATGGCAGAGGATCCAGCCTTTTATTCAGATGGGGCAAAGCTGTTTTCCTTACATCTCACATTCTTACAGATTCACCAGCTTCTGAATAAAAGACTTTGGCTTCTCTGCCACATGGATCAGCCTCTTCTGCAGCTTTTTGAAAAGCAAGTACAGTAAAGCCATATGGGAAATGGGACGGAGAAGAGTATGTGGAATCCGGGACTCTAGCAAAGCAGGCCCAGTCTGTGGAGACCTGGCGGGGCAAGATGGGGGGGAAATAGGCAGGGGGTATGTTGCAGCATCTCTGCAGTCAGTCGTAAGGCCGAATGACCAATGTGGTGCTGCAACATGTGTAACCTTGAGACAGATGTCATAATTTTGCACAATCGTTAACTGCACTGTCGTAACTTGAGGAATACCTGTATACAACACTCACATATAAACTAGCAAGTTTCATAATTTATACTTTGTTTTTATTTTTCCAAGTAAAACACTCCCAAACCCTTATAGGGAGATTTTTTTTCCCAAAAAAATCTATCCAGAGTTCATTGCTTTTGCAGCTCTTTTGAGTCTGGGTAAATCTAATTGGAGAAATTTTAAAAAACAATCCTAACACTTAATAAGAAAGAGTGGTTAGAACATATAATCAAAGCATACTGAACTTGAACAAGGGGATTTAAAGTAAAATCTAAGCGGGATAGAGATGAACAAAAGATCTTGAACATGAGATCTAATTCTGATTATATAGTTAGCAAGATTAGCATTACAATCCTAAACTGACTACTGAGATGACACAATTAGAGTCCAAGTTCGGCAGATTGCCACTGAGAGAACCAACAGAACTGATGAATGGAAATGGAGGTTAGGGTTAGGATTAGGTGCCCTAACAAAATACATGATTTAAGACAATACATTAGTTACATACCCAGTATTATTTAGAATTTCTATAATCTGCTTGCTGAATCCACACTTTGCCATCTAAAATAAGAATAAAAGTACAAACCATTGTTTTCTACTATATTAACACGTATCTATAAATTTTAAAGTTGTGACTTCTGGCAAATTGATTTAAAAAATGTAAGATAGTTTTTGGATGTTTACATTTTCCAACTTGAAATCTTCAAGAGACAGTGGATTACTACTCATATCATTATTTTAATTTCTAAAATATTAGAAGGCAACAGATTGGAACAGTTCATAGATAAGAAAGAAAGAAACAAGAACATGCTAAAAATTAACATGTCAGAAAATCCTGATTAGTACATTTGACTTTAACATCTAACACAGAAACCTACATCATGTAATAAACCAGAAGAGGATTTTTTTTCCCAGCCCTCACTTCAAAATATTTATACCAGTTTATCAAATATGCAGTATAGTCCACTGTGAACTTTCTACATGTCTATCTACCTAACTACACATGAAAGCATGGTTGCAGGTAGTCCTTATTTAGTAACCACAATTGGAACTGGCAACTAGGTCATTAAGTGAAGTGGTTGGTAAGTGAAACTGCAACTTTAATTATCACCTGAGTTCAATTTTGTGTAGATCTATAACCTTGTCCTTGACATCCTTGGACAGTTCTTTGGTCTTGGCCAGGGGTAGTCAACCTTGGCTCTTTTATGACTCGTGGACTTCAACTTCCAGAATTCCTGAGCTAAGCTGGCTCAGGAATTCTGGGTATTGAAGTCCACGAGTCATAAAAAAGCCAAGGTTGACTACCCCTGGTCTTGGCCATGGTGGAGAGTTTGGAATCTGATTTGATTGCTTCTGTGGACAAGTGTCTTTTATTTAGGCAACAAGCTGAGATAATCTCAGCTTATTATTTGTATAAAAGACACCAGAGAGCCAGAAATCTTGCTGATTGATAGGGGATCAAATACTTATTTCACTCATTAAAATGCAAATCAATTGATAACTTTTTTAAAATGCGTTTTCCTGGATTTTTTTTTTTGTTGTTATTCTGTCTCTCACTGTTAAAATGAAACTACCATTAAAATTATAGACTGATCATTTCTTTGTCAATGGGCAAATGTACAAAGCAGGAGATCAAATAATTTTTCCCCTCACTGTAATGCATTATTGTGATAAGCTGCAATGGTCATCAAGCTAAAACATTTTTACAAATCTTACCTGTTTATTCCCTTTCATGAAGAGCATCACAGGGGCCTTGTTTATTAAATCTTTGAGCCTGGAAAAGGAAAAGATTGATAAAATCTGAACATTAACTTGTAAGACAGAGGTGTCAAACTGCCGGCCTGCGGGCCGGATGTGTCATGCTGAAACCGCACCCACCCGATTCCCAGCAACAGGGAAAAAGGTGCAATACGTCACGACATGTTGTAAGAGAATATAGATCAAAAATAGATTTTCACTGAAATGTGTCACTGTTCTTTCAACAATTTAATGTTTGCTTATTTTTCTCTCATAACAAGATATGGTTTTTAAAATTATTTTCTACCAATACTTTTCCATATATAACTTTAAAGAATCTCTAAAATTGGCTATTTACAACTACTGATTTATATTATAAATGCATGAAAGAGTAACATTTAGTGTGTTTTTGCAAATAAGGTTAATGTAACATACCCAGAAGTAGTAACTTCCAATAATTCTCATGAATTTATAATAATGTTTAGCCAAAGAAAAATGTAACATTTATTTTAAAAATGGGCAACAAAGTTTAATAAAGAAACAGATATGGTTCATCTCATCTTTTCAAGGCAATTATTTCAATAACAAAGATACAAATTTCTAAAAAAAAATGGCTAGCAATGGATTCTCATGCACAGACTTTTTTTTCCTCAGAATTCCAGCCAGAATCACAGCATTTAATCTCTACTTAACGTAGTAGGAATTACTTCACAATAATCCAAAGAATAGCGGTGATGCTTTAGTACCTTGAAACCACTTTTGTCAACTTTATTCAGTTTCTAATATAATCATGATTATTCAAGTAGATTTCATAAATAATGGGACATGTTTTTCTTCTATACTCTTGCCTTGTTAGAATCCTGCAGTAAAGCTATTTTAATTAACAAGCATTAAGATTTTTGGCTCTGTGATGGCAGTTAACAATGAAAATCGCTAATATACACGGGTAATGAAATAATGGTAAAATCTCAGCAAATCTGTGCCTAGTACTATGTATAGTCAACATCATCAGTCTCCAACTTTCCCAGCTTTGTGGACTGGTGGTGGGAGAGAGAGGGGATGGTTCTACACAAGGAGCACAGCAAGCGCACATGCCCAGCTCCATATACACATGATGGGACATGCACCTGCTGCTCGCACAAATAGAGCTGCGTATGCACGCTCACCCACCTGTTGCATGCGCAAGCGGAGTGCACACTCATCTGCCACTTCTGCAGCCCGGTTTTGAACAGGCTGCAGCCTAGTAACAGGCCACAACCCAGGGGGTTGGGGACACCTAGTCAAAATGATGAAGGCAAAGGGAACTTCCACAAATGAGATGAAGAAGATTCCTACACCAGAATATCAATTTCAGTCTTACAAGCACTATTACAATATGACAGCAAAGTTACTAGAAATATTCCCAACTCAAAATCCATTTTTCTGACTGGAACATGTCATTCCAAGTAGGGACAAAAGCTCTTCAAAACCTCAGAATGGAACATTCTGGGATAAAACTATTTTGATCTAGAAATGTTTTGCATAACTATTTTTTTATGTAAGTCATGCTATCTCGAAGAATTTTAGAAAATTATAGTGTTTGTACTTGAAAGAACTGAACATAAAGACTCCTTAAGCCATTAGTATAGAAAATAATAACTTATCAGTTTTCGAATGAATACAGACAATATTTTTTCCATCCTTGATGACTGACCAAGCTAGTTGGGACTAATCTGAGTTGGCAATCATCATTTTATAGAACAGCAATTAATATTCTTACACTTAAATAGGTATAGAAAAAAAGAAATCAAACTGAAAAACACTAAAAAGAAAAAAGATGCTTATGCACATAATACACATTTCTGTAAACTTTTCTTCTGTAGCATAAAAAAGAAAACTAACAATACTATAAAGTGGACAGCAATTAAATTCAATAATGGGATATACCCATTTTCTTCTTTACAATAAACAGAAAACAAAATGCATCATACCTGTCTTCTAATTTGTGGGCCTTAGGGCAGACTGTATCCAATTCTCCTGAAGCCTCAAGCTCCTAAAATACAATAATTTTATATTTATAAAAATATTTTTAATTAGATTTGTTTTAAAAAAAGAAAGATGATTTTAGTTCCTAACCTTAACAATATCCAGTCCGCCTATAAGCTCTCCGTTTACATATAACTGTGGATAAGTAGGCCAGTTGGAGTATGTTTTTAGACCTTGGCGCACTTCTTCATCAGAAAATATATCAAAGCTGCTAAACACAATGTTATGTTTGTTAAGAATTTCTATCATTTGTCTGCTGAAACCTGGAAGATGTGGGGGGAGAGAAAGAGACAAAAAGAAAAAAAAAGCACAATTTTTAATGAGGTTGTATCGATCTTTAACTAAAAGAAGTCTCCCACAAAATTAAATTATGGTAAGATAAGGGATATGTCTAGTCTTATAAAGAGAAGGACTAGGGATGACATGATAGCAGTCTTCCAATACTTGAGGGGCTGTCACTGAGAAGAGGGGGGTCAACCTATTCTCCAAAGCACCTTAAGGCAGGACAAAAAGTAATGGGTAGAAGATCATTAAAAAGAGATCCATCTTAGAATTAAGGAGAAATTTCCTACAGTGAGAACATTAATCATTGGAATAACTTGCTTCCAGAAGTTGTGGGTGTTCTATCACTGGATGTTTTCAAGAAGGGATTAGACAAACATTTGTCCAGAATGTCATCTCCAGCTTGAACAGGAAGTTAGTGTAGAACACCTTAAAGGTCCCTTACAACCTTGTTATTCTATATTGTATGTGGTTCCTACACAACTCTATAATTATATTCCAGGCACCATTATCAACCCGATAACATGTTTTACTTCCTCCCCAGCTGTGACATTATTGAAAATATATTCACATTAATGGAGAGTTCATAGCTGACCTCAACCAGAGAATTCTTGCTTAATGTCAATTAACAAACATTTTAATAATTTAAGGTATAAAACTGAGCATTAGCCAAGTAGTGGAGAGCATAGGAGGAGAAGGGCCTAGTGAGATAGGATCACTTACCCATCTCCTTAATCCCTACTGTACAACTGTGACATTTCATATTTATATTTCAGAATCAAACATGTTATTTTACTATTAATTCCATTTAAACAAAAATAATAAAACTACCTAGAAAACTGATTATATATTGTACATATGTATGTGTGTATAATCAATTGTCTACTATATTTAAATTTTCTCCTTACAAAACAGAAATCTTCCTTATGTGTCTACGTGTGTTGCTATATATTCATAGCTTTGCATGGTATCTGAAAAATATTGCCCAATTTACAGAAAGTTCTAAGACACCAGATATATTATGACAGTTTTAAAATAAGTGCACATTCTAAGGAACCTATACAAGATTTTTATCTGGCAAATTTTCCCATTACTTTTGTTTTGTACTGTAGCTTGAGGTCTTCATAATCTGCATTTTGAGCCAAGAGCGAACAGTATTTATTTATGTGATGTATAAGTTGCTTTTCTTCATACAACTGAAGCATTAAGTTCTTGTACTGCCTCGAGTGAAACAAGGATCCTGATCTCCCTTCTTTCCCCATTCATCTGGGAGTTCATTAGTAAACAGCTACAGGGTGATTGCTGATGGTTATTATGCTACCAATATATTAATTCATTTCTACAGTAAGAGGCTTCTAAAGAAAGAGAGCGAGCACTTTATTTTAGCTGTAGGCAACTATAAACAGACAAAAAGATTGATTGATGGGACTTCATTTTTAAGGGTTAAAGTAGCAGGCTGAAAATATTATGCTTAGGGATAAAGTGCCAACACTACTTTATTCCCATAACAAAATATTTGACTTTTTAAAACCAATGCAATCTGAGCAATACAAAAGCTAATGAAAGCATGTTTGAAGCGTACATTTAAGACCAAGACCAAGGCTGCATAATGAGAATATAAACTGGAAGAGATAGAAAGTTATGTATAATAGTTGTATAATATTAGTAACAGCAAGCAAAACACCTACCGTGTTTCCCCAAAAGAAAGGCCTACCCCAAAAATAAGCCCTAGCTTGATTTTTGGAGGTGGGCCTAATACAAGCCCTACCCCCCAAAGTAAGCCTTAGTTTGGGGTGACGTGCATGCCTAAAAGTCAAGCTACGATAGGGGTATGTGGAGCTGCCCCACATGCCCCATACCCGTTTACCGTTGCAGCCAGGCCTCTCCTCACTGACCCACTTCTTCTGTGGCATCTTCTGCAGCCAGGCCTGCATTTCTCAGTCACAGGCCTTTCCAGAAGGCCTCTGCAGCCAAGTACCGAGCTATGGATTCAAACTGCAAGACCTCAATCTGCAAGACCTCTGCAGCGGAGAAACGAACTATGGATTGAATCCATAGCTTGGTACTCGGCTGCAGAGGCCTTCCAGAAAGGCCTGACTGCAAAACACAGGCCAGAATGCAGCTGCAGAATGAAGCTGCTCCTTCGGCTGCAGAAGAAGTGGACCGGATAGGCGGGACTGTCGGTGCCAGAGGTGAGTATAAAAGACATCCCCTGAAAATAAGACCTGGTTGCTCTTTTGGAGGCAAAAAAAAATAAGACCCGGTCTTATTTTCAAGAAAACATGGTATAAGCAGAGACCTAGGGCACAGATGAAATGTAACATTGTAGTAAATAGATTTTACATAGGCAGTGATAAAATACCAGCCATAATAAGGATTGCTGGTTCCAATGATCAATTACCCTCAGTTACAAATGCAAACCATTGTCTTTCTTATGGCAATTAGCCTGGACACAATCTGTTAGGAACTTTAGAACAAGTAACTCTATGTAACTGATATCCTGTCTTGCAAGTGGTTATGCAGTGTTTATAAGGCAATCTAGAGAATTTTATAATATACATTCATAACTATTTTTATAAGCTTCCTGAGGAAGTAAGAGCCAAAACATAGTTAAGCTGCTGTTATAAATTTGCATGAGATTTATACACAGATACAGCAGCAGCCAAGGAATAACTAAAACCTATCTCTTCCTCACATTCATTTATTTTCTGGTCCTTGCTATTCTGGAATGAGTATGCATGCATAGTTTATCAATCAGTATTAAACTAAACTCAATAACTGAACTCAATGCATGTGAATGAGAATTTCCATTGCTAAACAAAGAAGTGAATCACATCCAGCTTTATGACCTTTTTGCCCCTGTTATTAAGTGAATCACTGTAGTTGCTAAGTGAATCACACAATATTAAATTAATCTAGCTTCCCCCACTGACTTTGCTTGTCGGAAGCCAGCTGGGATTGTTGTGAATGGCAATAATGTGACCCCAGAACCTTGCAACCATTGTCAATACATGCTGATTGCCAAGCGCCTGAATTTGGACTGTGTGACCGTGGGGATGCTGTGGAGATGCTGTGATGGTCGTAAGTACAAGGACCAGTTGTCATTTTTTTTCAGTGCCATTGCATCTTTGAATAGCTGGTAAATGAATGGTTTTGAGTCAAAGAATGTACATTTCTGAAAGAAACCATTTATATAGGAGAGTACTTATGGCAAGCCAATGGCATAGCAAATTTAAATTAGAGACAGAAATATTTTGAGAGCAAAGAAAATGAATAAAAATACGAATAAAATGCATAAAGAGAAGGGTAATGATAAATACATTCAAAATTTGGTTTATTCATCAAACAACAATCTCCTTAACGATGAATCCTTTAGATATTATTACAAGAGATCTATTTTTGTCACTAACAGATATTACTCAGATATTACTATACAACTCAGATGTTGTACAGGCGCTATATAGAAGTTTATAAACAAACTTGGAATCTTTTACACATACTTAGCTGAATGATTCTCAAATATTCAGGTGTTCCAAGCTCCTTGCAGAGAGGGAACAGACAGAGTACTAACTTAAAGGGTACAGGCATTATCTTGAAGTGGATGAAGCTTTCTTCTCCTCAGAAATCCAGTTGCGTGGCTCATTGATCCATGTTATATATATGAAAGAAATTACTCCAACCATTTGCCCATTTTTCACACGTAAAATATTACTCTACTTTAAGTGTTAAGGTTTCTTTTGTGTGGTTTAGAAGAGACTGGAATAATTATACTCTGATCTGCCAATGTTGGAATAGTTTCAGTCCACAAGAGTGGTATCTCTGTAAGCAAAGATTTTACACAACCTTTTCTTCGTATACCCCATATAGGACAACCTCTATTATCTCTTTCCCTGTTCCCCTTTCTATTCAAAATAATCTACAGTATTCTTAACCTAACAACAACTCCTAAATCTCCTGAACCCAGAAAACCAGACTTGGATGTAGCATAGTTGCAATTAAAGTAGCAAGGCAATTGTGTCATCCATTATTTAGAGCCCAGGCTAAATGAGTGAACTAGTAGTATTGCTAAAAAGAGGGTTGATCACTCCTGAGCAGAGATCAGATTTAAAAAAAAAAAAACTTACAACACAAAATCGTATAATAAATTGTCCCACTATACAAACATTTAAAATAATTCTTACCACAACGAGGTTCATGAGACGTTCCCTTCATAAACAACATGCAAGGTGCGGCATTAATCAGTTTCTTGAGTCGTGAGTTAAAGTCCTCTTTTTCATTATCAGCAGAAGCAGATGAAAGAATCAGACTAGATGCATGACGCTGAACTTTTTTGGTCAGTTCTGGTGCATGAGCGCCATCCAATCGATCAATTTTCTGAGAATTCTGTCAATAGACAGTAGCTGCTTTGAACAATTTGCAAGGGCTACAGGAATATATTTCTAAAAATGATCACCATAAGATAGAGAACAAAATCATATCATCGTATTAAAAGCTATAAGAAAATTTCAAATACAGCAGCTGGTGTAAAGTTCATTTCACAAATTATAAAACAGAAGGAAGTTCTGTAAACCCATTCACAAATCATAGTAAATTAGTAAAGCCATCAGTGAGCATGAGAATCAAAATGATTAAAACACAACTTCTAAAATATCTAGTAACTAAGTCATCACAATGAGCTTAGATATGAAATTGATTTTAACATGGTTATTTAACAGTACAATAACTGAAATGTAGTTTCTTGTAAATACTTTCTGAGGCAATATTTAAAAAACAGAAATTCTATATAACTTAATCATGACATCTCTAGCATTTTTATATAAAACATTTTTATATAAACTGAATATTGAATCTAACCAGTACTGGAAATAATGTATTTCCTCCAAAGCATTAATTCAAGAAATAAAATAAGTTTACCTTAAAAAACAAGAATGTTGGAACAGAAGAAATTTCATATTTTTCAGATACTTCGGGCACTGCTTCAGCTTCCAGCTTTTTTTAAAAAAAAGAAAGAAATATGATTTCGTTTCCAAAAGCTTATTTATAGTTTAGACTGCACTGGCTGATCTTGTCTACACTGTTCTTTTAGTCATGTTAAATGTTTAAAAAGGATTTCAGTGCAAAAGTTTGTGACACATTTGCATTTAAATGAAACTCACAGGGCAGGCTTGTCATCCACTGAGCCTGCCATGTCAAAACAGGTTCAGAGGTTTTTATTTTGTTGCACATTTCAAAAAATGCCTAGAGGCTGTGAATAAAATTCGTGGTGCACTAGTGACCTAGTAAATTTTCAATCATATGCAGCTACTACTATATTGAAATCCATAAATCACTGACCCCAGTTATGTCATGATTACAGTGCTTATTTTCTGCCCACAGCAATTCTTGCTGTTTGCTCTATTGACTAATTTCAAGAGGCAGTACATCATGACTGACATTTCCAGCCTTCTGCAAATTATGAAGGGAAAAAAGGAGTATTTCTTCAATAAACTATTGATGCCTGGTACATTTTAGTTTTTAACTCCTGAAAGACCATTAGATATTAGCACATTACTAAGTTGACAAGAGAAATTGACAATCCAATATCAAACTGCAAAAGTGCAATTTGGAATGAGGCTTCCATGTACAACTACAGAAGTCCTGATCTAATCTTGCACACTTTGGAAAGTATTAATGGGAATGCTGAACAATTTGGAAATGGAAAATAAGCAAGTATAACAGACATTTAGGCCTTAATTATAATGTATAGTTATAATAAAGCATTAATTATAATACTTTAATCATCAAATTGTGTCTGTTACATGTAATATAAATGTATTATAATGACAAAGTAAGAGTTGGTGACTTTTAGGATTAAAATATAAATAGCTCAAAAACTGATTATTTGACCATAGAAAGAGTGTTTTTCCTATCTATTAACATCCGGATGTTTTGAAGTTGAACGTATTTTGAAATAATTCAAAATATTTTTTCTGAAAGTGGCAAATAAACACTCCTTTGCATATTGTAAACATAATATAGTAGTTCAAAACTACACAACTGAATGAAATCCTTGAATAACAAAACAATCTAAAACTATATAAACATTTAAGACACAAACTTTGGTGTGAAGGTACATGTTAATAAACAGAAGTAATGCTGCTGGCTTTCATTCACTGTAACAACCAGAAATATTAATCTGAGCATTCAGTAGCTATGCTTAAAATATTTTAAAAACCACTAATTATGAAAAATCGATTAATATATAACTCTAGATACATAACAGCTTAGGGTAGCTTTCTTAAACTTGCTCTCCTCCAAACCTGACTACTTCAGCTTGTATCTGGCTAACACACTCCTATGAGACTTCTGGGAGCTGAAGTCTGTATATCAAGATGGTATCCAAGTATGGAAATGCCTTATATGGGAGTCTATAGGATAAATCTTGCACCTCTCTACAAAATGAAACAACACTTAGTAACTAATTCGCTTAGCAGCAGAATTCCCAGTCATAATTGGGGTCATTAACAAGGACAACCTGTAACACTGTATTACCACATAGTACCTATGAATGCACAGAATGCATTATAGACTAGGTCTTAGGCTTTCTTATTTTTCTCATTTTATTTCAGATTTCAGGAGTAATAGCTACATGTTGCATTCTCTTCCTTTATAACAGTGGTTCTCAACCTGTGGGTCAGGACCCCATTTGGGGTCAAATGACCATTTCACGGGGGTCACCAAACAACGCAGTCCGCCATTTTTTCCCCCTTTTTCTTAGCTGTGCTACTCCCTTTTATTCTATTGGCTTTGAAAGCCAATAGAAATTGTCCAGGCTGTCTCTGCCCTGCTGAGCCCGCCAAAAGTCCCATTCTGCAAACGGTGCTGCACCAGTTGAGTAGTCCTCGACTTACGACTGGTTGGGGGGGGGGTCGCGGCATTAAAAAGGTTGAGAACCACTGCTCTATAAGGAAAGTATGCATATCAAAGATTCAGAAGTGACAAAAACTGTTGGTAGTAATGGTACTTTTAATATTCAACAACTAAGACTGATTTAGAATAAACTTCCTATGGCAAAATGTGCACTCTAAGCCTTAATCCTTCCCTTAGCGATACAGCAAGAAATAAAGCAGAAACATTTAATGTTTCTATAATGTTGGTAATTTCTTCAGTTTTTGACTTCAACGTTTTATCACAAAATAAATGCAGAAAAACCTTATTTATTTTAAATTAAATTTTAAATAAATGATTTCAATGCATTTAACAATATATGGTTTTACAATCTGATATACCAAACAAACCAGGTTATATAACATACTTCATAAAGTTTTAAGGAAAATTAATTTCCATAAAATATTTTTTTAAAAAGTGTTATGTATATTTCAGTATATGGCAAGTTTTCTTTTTAAAATGTTCTTTATCAAAATCTTGTCATTTCAAAATTTCCACCAATTTTGCATTTTACTAATTCCAAGTATACGTATTATAGCACACAGATATACAAGACTATATGTATAGTAGACTTACTTTTCCTTGATTATTTGAAACATCTTATTAGAAAATGTAAATATTCCTATACCCAGGATGGGAGTTCAAAATATATTATGCACATCTTATATACGTCTAATATCCCATTTACCTTTCATTTGACATTCATCTCTAATGTGATCCCCATTAGTTTGTTAAATCAAGGACTTATTGTATGCTTTCTTAATTTCAAAATCCTCTATAAAGGATCTATTAAAAATAAAGCATGGCAAGAATGCTTGGAACATAGCCGCTTTTAATGTCACTGTTGACACAATCCACAATCCTGACGTTTATGAGTGAAGTCTGTGCTGCATCATTTTCTGGATGACCAAGCATTATCCCTCCCCCCTTCTATATCCATATTTTAAAAGTTTATCCTGGTTACAAGTAAGAGTTTAGGAAATATTCACTTTCACTAAAGAAAGCATTTGATATGCCACCAATGAAAATGGAAAATAATTGTGAGGTTGACAAAAATCCCTTGCCCCAATTCACATTTTTTTAACTTAATTTAGAATAGCAGGACTTTTTTGTTGTTGTTCTGCATGTACAAAGTCAGCAATCACACATGTATTGACTTACTTTCACAAACATAACCTGTGGATGCTCTTTTGCTAGTTCAGCCATGACATTATTCATCTGAACACACTGAGGAGCCCATGGGGCCCAAAAATGAACCACCACTAAAGACCTGCAATAAGAAAAAAGGAAACACATAGTAATCAGATTTTTTTTGCAGACCAGAACAATGTAAAAAGCAACTAGAGGCACAGTGTACGAATTTGGCACTGGGAAAAAAAAATCCTCTTTGCCTAAAGAGAACCCCTTGTCAATCAAAAGACAATAGCAACAGGTCAACATTTTGACATGATATATTACCAGTCCCTATATTCCCTGCAGCCTAGCTATTGATTCTGCCCAAGGCTGATCCAAATTCAACTCACATTCATTGCCGTTCCCTTCACATCCCATTTACTGCTGCCAAAGAATAGACCCTGACAGCTGCTCCTCAGTGGGAAGCTGAATATCAAAGACTTCCAAACCAACCATTCTCTGTATAACTGCAGGAGTTACAAAAGTTGGAAGTACTACTTTACTTCTCAGGTAACTGTTGGTACCAACTCCTACTCGCTCAGTTGTAGTTAAAAATATTCTGCATAGAAAACTATGAAAAAGAAACTTTTTTTTTCACTTTTTGAACTTCTAGGGACAAAATGGTGAACTGAAGACAGTTCCTCTAAAAGCAAAGTAGGTGACCTTGATAGAATGAAGAGCCAGCAAGTTGACCAGCTCCTCATAATTCCACTTCAGATAAGGAGAAGACCTGAGATCAGCTCCAAGTGTTCCAGTCAGTTGCACCTTGTGAGGAGACAAGACAGTGGTCTCTAGTGGGTTTAGAGCTCTGGGAGGCAAAGGAATAGCCATCTTGCTCAAACCACAGTCAGTGCCTGCAGACATTGGATTCACGTGCTTCTTTTTTCAAATCACTTTCACTGTTTTTAATTGTTTTTCCGCTAACAGGAATCTTTGGGTTGACAAGTCTGAAAACACCCAGTGAGTTTCCTTCAGTCTTAGCAAAATAAATTTTACAGAGAAGTTTAAAGATATTTTTTTAAAATGTTTGGAATAAACAGCAAAAGAATGAATAGAACTTTGTGGCTGGGAAGATATAAACAGACTAAAGGTTCAGATGGATATGAAATAAAATTTTGGAATTAATTATAAGAATCCTTCCTGTGGGAAAATGCCCCCAAAAATGATTTTTTTAAAAAAAATGATAGGATAGGATAGGATATTGAAGGAACTAGAACTAAATATTACAATTAAAGGAAAAAAACACTTGACTTACTAATATAAAAATGGAGCAGAATATTTTAACATTGAATACACTGAAGAATATTTTTAAACAATGGACCCAGAAGTTAATTTTTAAGACTACCTGCTTCTATTGATAAGCTGTGTTTAGAATATGTTATGGGAACAGGAACAAGTTTTACCATAGAACAGAGTTCCTCAACGTTTCTGGCTTTTGCAGACCAGCGGGAAGAGAAAGATGGGATGGTTCCTCATGAACAGCGGGCAAGCATACATGCAGCTCTATTTGTGCAAATGGAGTGTGCATGCACACTGCTCACACACATGCTCACCCGTTGCTTGCACACATGAGGATGCACACTGCTTGTCAGCCTGGTTGCAATCCCCTCATTATTTTTTATAGGGACAAAAAATCAAGGTTGTTAGAAGTAAAAAGAAGGAATATAGAGTTATTTTTTTATCGTTAAAATTAATATATTGTTATCTCTGGTAGCTCTTAATGGACTTTTGCTGACATCAGAACTGTAATGACAAAGTTTTGTGGATTTGTTTGTATATATGAGATGGGATATGGGAAAAAGATCTTTGTTACATTTTAAGAAAATAAGTTACTAAAATTGTTTACTCTTATTGTGATATTGGGAAAGTCATTTCTTCATATATTTTTCTTGTTCTTTACTATATTTTTTACTTTCTATTTTCTTTTTTTACACCATTTGGGATACACACACATTCCATCTTTGGAAAGATATTTCGGTGGAGGATATACAACAAAGAATTCTAACATCTTCTCCCCACATATTTTTATTTCATTTCAATGAACTATGTTATTTATACTTTCACCTGGAATAATCCTGTCTAAAATGGATCTGTACCTATTTCTTAAAACTGTACTGTACCAGTATGTAAGAAAAACAATTAATATACCTTGGATTAAATCTTTGTCCTGCTGAGTCACTCGCAAAACTCAGCTTTTCCAACCTAAAGACAGCTTTATGCTCTCATTCTCATTTTCTAAAATGTGAAGGAGATAATGCCCTTCTCTCACCATTATGTTCATACATATTCATAGGTTGCAAGACTCCTTGGGGCCAAACTCTACATTCAGCAAGATCACAGGGTTTAATTTTAATATTTCCTTGCTCAGCACAAAAACTAGTTCTACAGGAATAATACACACAATTCATGCATTCCCTCTCTAGTTCAATTCAGTCATGAAAATAATAAGAAACAAGATGAAACTGGAGTAGCAAACCAAATTTCTGCTTAATTATTTGATTTTCAGTGGAAAAAAAATAAAGATACACATAAGAAACTAAGGAACTATAGTAGCCCTTGACTTACAATCATTTATTTAGTGACTGTTCAAAGTTACAATGTCAATGAAAAAAGTGACTTACAACTGATATTCACATTTACAACCATCACAGCATCCCCACTGTTCCAGGTCATGCAACTGCCATTCACTGCCATCTTCCCAGCCAGCTTCTGACAAGCAAAATCATTGGCTTAATGATTATGTAATGATTTGCTTAAAAACCATGGCAAAAAAGGTCATAAAATCAGGCACAACTCACATAATAACTGCTTTGCTTAAGAACAGAAATTCTGGACCCAATTGTATCATAAATTAAGGATTATCTGTATGCATCCCCAACACAGGATTTACCTATTTATTAATGATAAATAACATAAAAAAACAATGTAAGGATGAGATACTACTACTCCTTTGAAGGGTTCTTAGCATATCTGTATCTTTCTCTTTAAATTCAACCTATCTAAGAAATATTATGATGAAGAACTAGAGTTTTATCAGAAAGATTCTACAGTTAAAGAACAGAGAGGAGGCAACCTGTCAACACACTGTATTTTTAATAGGTGGAATCCAGACATGATTTCATTGAAATCTGTGGGATTTGACATATTAACATATTTATCACAAATCTCTTTTCCATTCAGCTTCAATATTCCCAGATGAATTGACCTACACTGTTCTCGTGCCCACCCAGACTACTTATAAAGCCTTTTTACTTCTGTCTCATCATTGAACATCGTTGAACACCATCTTTCCACCAAAGAACCCAATCATTCTAACATGAGCAGAGTAGGGGATGAATATGTTACTTAAAGAGCGCCAGGTCTAACGGCTGACGGATGTGATGGGCAGATGAATGACCACCATATAGTCACAGAAACATTTTCCTTTATGTCCTAATTGTTTACAGAAAAGATGCTGAATGGGATTAAAATGAGACCCGCAGAATGAGGAGACGAACTGCAATTAAGTTTGACAAAGCCATGACCATTTGCAGAAAGATGAAAAAAATCATGGGAATCTTCTGGTCTGAGGTCAAACGAACAAGGCTGCATAAAGATGTAAGGGTGTGTGTATGTGTTTGCATGCATTGCATCAAGAGACAGGTCCACCAGTACCCCAAAGATGCTTTTTCATGAGGCAACTGGTCTTTGTTTTTCTTTGAAGACATTTTGCTTCTCATCCAACCAAAACATCTTCAAAGAAAAACAAGAAAGTCCAGGTGCCTCGTGAAAAAGCATTTTTGGGATAACTATGACCTGGATGACTGAGACTCTCCATTGACTTTCACTAGTACCATTTCTGTCAGAAAACAGAGGGTACTTTTTCTGGAAATAAATTCAACTTACCTTCTTACTCTTAGGAAAGCTTCCCCAATTCATGCTGGCCATCCCCAACCAGGTAACCTGAAAATGCCCTAGACCAGGGCTCCCCAAACTCTTTAGCACATCAACTCCTTCATGGAGTTTCACACTGTTAACCTGAAAATAATTTAATAAATGCTGGTTTAACCAACTGTGCCACAGATGCCTCACAAACGGAAGAATCTCCATAGACAGTGCTACTATAGATGATGATGATGATGATGATGATGATATAGATCTCCTGGACAGCCTCTTGGGGTTCCAT
The DNA here is from genome assembly GCF_016545835.1 of Crotalus tigris. Taxonomy (NCBI): domain Eukaryota; kingdom Metazoa; phylum Chordata; class Lepidosauria; order Squamata; family Viperidae; genus Crotalus; species Crotalus tigris. Next base: position 541,698 of record NW_024096465.1, on the reverse strand, counting down.
ACGGACCATTTTGGGGACCCCATCTTCTATTTCCTAGCTAGCAAAAACTTTAATCAAAGAGTGGCTGGGTTAATAAAAAAACATGAAACCTTAACGGCAGAGCTTTCCACAATGAAAGTTGAAATTCGAGTCATATCTACACGAGAATTACGCATTTAAATCTCCACCAGAGTACCAGCCCGGCGCAACCGATACTTGGCAGTGGGTCTTTGCTCTTCCCCGTCTCAAGGAAACGGAACCTCGAAACCGCAAAAAGGCGGCTGGGAACCCACCTGTCCGGCCGCTGCAGCAAATCCTGGAACTGGGCCGAGGATGTCGCTTCTAGTAAGGTTCCCGCTGTTGCCTCCGCCGCCATCATCGGTTTTGATCTCCAAAGCGGGGAAGCACTCCTCAGCCTATCCCCCTTCCTCAGGTTCTTTCATCACGCATGCGCCACCCACCCCCTCTGCTGTCCGCTCCTGCCTCCCGAATGGTCGCTGAAATCTCGCGCATGCGGGCTGGAACTCAGGTAGTCTCGTCGGAGAGGTCTCCTGCGATAGAGCGATTGTTTACGTGGGAGGCGGGCCGCGCGACCGGGAAGTTGCCAGGTGAAGAGTCTTAACTCTGTGCGATGAACGGAGAAGATGAGAGTACTGGAGCTGAGTGGCGACGGCCCCCGCTGTGAACCACAGCACGAACGATGTTTTGAAACAATTTAAAGGGTGCTTCAAGCTGTCTGCTGTTTGGATGGATGAGTGGGTGGATGGATAGATGGGATTTCTGACTGATCTCTGGGGGTTCCCTGGGTGAATTAGAAAAAGTTGTAGGGTTATGATACTCAGTTGCTGTGAAGAAAGAAAAAAAACGAAGTAGAGTATTAAATTTATTGTCACTTTGAATGTACACTAACGGCATACATTAAAATGAAATTTCGTTGCATACGGCTCTCTGAGGGTCAGCACCTCCAATATACACTGCATAAATATGACATAAATAAATACAGAATTATGCATATGCCCACATATATGACACAGAGAAACAAGAGTCTAGTGGGTTATGTATACATGTGCATGGCGAGAAAAATGAATCTTGCGAATTTACCAGGCAGATGGCATAATAGGAACAAAGCTATTACAGAATCGAGTAAGCCTGCTAGAAATACTTCGAAACCTTCTCCCAGAGGGGAAGAGCAGAAACAGACCATAAAGTGGGTATGTGGGATCTCTAATAATGCTTTGAGCTCTACATCTCCCTCGTATATCACCTCAAGTTCCTATAGAAATAGAAATATATAATATAATAAATATATAAATAAATGCCAGTATACTAACTGCAATTCCTGTGCATAAACATTTCCTACGTTCCATCACTGGAGGCTTTTTAAGAAGAGACTGGACAGCCACTTGTCTGGAATGGTATAGGATTCCTGCATATGCAAAGGATTGGACTAGACGACCTCCAAGGTCCCTTCCAAACTCTGATACTCTGTTCTGTTTTTCTAGTCCTAATCATTGTTAGGAATTTAACCATTCAATCACTGCAATTGTAAACCACCCAGAGTCATTGAGAGTAGGCAGCATATAAATGTAATTTTACTATTAACCAGATTTCAAACATTTCAACTTTCCACATTTTTCTCAAGGAATTAATATTTTCTGGATTATACCTAAGAATCCTGATTTCTCTTTAGGAATTATTTAATCTTTTTGGAGTGCACCCTGACCTTTTAAAAATGAGAATTAAATGTGTCCAGTGTGTTATTGCTGTTGTATAATTGGATTCCTTGAATTGTGTATGTACCAAATTTTGTACTAATTTATTAAATTGAATAATTAGCATTGCATACAATGCTAATAGTTAATCAGCAAATTTTATACAAATATTCCATTTATAATCCAGTTGTATTTTTCATACTGTGTCTACTATAGTTGGTGTAAAATATAGTCTAATTCTACTTAGGTTTTATTCAGAAATAAACTAAAAGTATAATGTAAAAATCATTACATATACAATTATCTACTTATGGAAATAAATCCCATTGAATACAGAGAAAATTTCTTCCTAATAGGCATGTGATAGTAAAGAAGCATAATCCTATGAAAACTACAAGGGACCACATTTGTTCAAAGGAATATGTTTCCTTTCCTTCAATGGAGGCCTTTGCAACAAGGCCAGAAACTAATTTATCAGTTGCCAAACGTTGGCTTCTGTCATTGTGTAAAATATTCTGGTTCTGCTTGTATAATCATAGGATGTATTTAAGCATACTTTGGATTGGTTTGCTGAAAGCAATGGAACTTACAATTATTTATTTAATAAACTTAACATGGCCACCCATCTTTACCAAAACTTGGACAGTTCACAGCAATAATGAAGATGTATAAATAATTATTTAAAAACAAAGCATTCCAGTTAATCTTGAGTAATATAAACTCCATTAATTTCAGGGAATCCAGTCTAAGTATGATTAAGTCTGAAGCCAGCCCATTGCTATCTGGTAAGCAGATTACAATTTTACCTGTATAATTTCACATATGCACCTTTCACCTTTATGCTGCCCACAAAATTTAAATTAGAAATCATTAACTCTGGAATTGTAAGTGATCAGGGAGATCGGCCATTTCAATGTAGCAATGAAATTATGTTGTTTCTATGCATGTTACATTTGTGACTAAAAAATATTATGTTTAGCTTTTTTGCTAAGCTTCCGTTGATTTAATGATTTTTCTGAAATCAATGGAAGCTTAGCAAAAGACCAATTAAAGCAAAACCACCAAATGTATCAATAAAAATGCTGCATGCATAATTGTCCTACTCTCATGCAAATAAACTACTTTTTAAAATCATATGTTGTATTTAACTCTCACATTGCACTTAAGATATGCCTTCCTAAATAAACCACAACTGGCTGTGCTCACACATGCTAAGCTATAAACTATGGGTTACAAAATCACACTAGCTGACTTTGTTCAGCAAGCTGAACAAACAAAAACCCCAAAATTGTGACCAGTAATGTTTAATATTCATACATGCTTTGCATGTAAAAAAAAATACTGGAATGAAATTGCTGCATTTAAACAAGAGGGAGCAGCTGTTAGCAACAGGAAACCAGAGATTCCAACAGAAATTCCAACTACAGTTGCTTGATCAGTCCCACCCCATTATTTTATGCAAAGCATCTTCAGATAAGATGCCAGTCTGACTGGAAGAGGAATGGGAGCTGCTGTGTTCTGGAAATGATGAAATCTGACTACTGAATTTATAACGGATCACTGTTTATGGGTGATTCTGCAACACAGTGCTGATTGCTTATACTGTGCTATATTACTTGCCCTGGAAAACAACAGGATTTATATCAAAACAACAAAGATAGAACATTGGTGCCTTGTGAACCTGCTTTCATGCTTTATATAACATCCCTGATCAAATCACTTAGGCTTTTAGGCTACATGTCCTTCTTCTAGTTTCAAGATGCTAATGAGGCCATTTGACCATCAAGCATAAACCTGATGCCACCAAATGTTAAGAATCATCTGGATAGGTAGATGAATCTCTCTGCACCAATTATGGAAAGAATACAGCTTCCTAAAATAAATGCCCTCCTTAGTCTCTTGTATCAACTACAACTGTTTCTGAGAATTTAAAACCTCACACTTTAATAAGCTCCACAAGACCTTTTCAAGGTTCATTTGGTAGGCAAAAAACAAGAATTGTCATTAAAAATGTATGGGCCCAGGGAGATATGGGAGAACTAAATCTCCCTAATGTTAGGCTATATTTCTGGGCATCCCATATGGAATATCTGGCAGCAAGGTCCCAGAGAAACCGAGGGATTCAGTGGCTCCAGATTGAACAACAGGCAGCTGGCCAAATTAATCTGGCAGGTCTCCCAGACAGTATAATCCTCCAACTACTCAGCCAATACAAGTCCCAAAGAAATGGATGGGGCAGCAGCACATAAAGCAGTCTTTCCAGATGTGCAGGTGCACTTAAAGAAATTTGATAACAGAATCCACATTAAGAAACATACTATACCTTGTAAACTACACGGTCCTGATCACGTGCAGCCTTCTTTTATAATCAAAACAGAATGGGAAGTGGAGCCCCTAGGATGAGTCACTTTTAACTATTCTTAGGCTTACAGTTGAGTGCATCATCCAAATTTATTTCATCTGTAATAGCTCAAGACGTGTAAGACTGCAAATTATTTATAGAGATTCCACATTATAGAAACCCGGAAGGGGGAGAATGAATCGGATGAAAGATATCTCTGACAAACTCAGTTTTTATTTTGCTGTATTCACAGGAGAAATTCACCCATTAAAAATTAACTGCAAAACAGAATTCACTATTCCCTCTGAAACCACAATTTTTATCTGAAGGTGGAAAACAGGATTTACTTCTTTAAGCTCTTTAGTCTTAAAACTACTTTGCTCATACAAAACGAAAGTGGACAAAGCACTCAACTTTTTTAAATGTTAGAAAGTGTCTGAAGTCCAGAGAAAACACTTGATATAATCAAAATTTAAAAAAAAAAACATGGCAGATGTGAGATTAAATTTTTACATTAATTTTACTTCTCCATGGCTATATAATAAAATACAAAAACACTTAACCAAATGTCTACAACAAATACTTTAAAACTGCTCACTACCTACCTTTTTCTATTAACAAATCATATCCTAGATCTGGGAAGTTGTAGTACTGTTGGGATCATAAATGCCATTTTATATTGATTACATTAGGGAGCTTGTGTATATCTCTGTGTGAGTACATATATGGATACATAAAACCTTTTATAAATTGAAGGAATGTGTGTGGTATTTTCTCAAACACCCCAGAGAATGTAATTGAGTAGAAACGAATGATCCCATATTTTACCCCAAACTTGCTCATATCTGTTTTTGAAATTATGCCTTGAGAGGCAGTGGACTATAACGTAATGAAAGGATTCTAAAGATTATGTTTTATTTACCTAAGTCAGGGGTGTCAAACTTGCAACGTCACGTGACGTGTTGTGACGTATCACGACTTTTTTCCCATTGCTGGCAATGGGGTGGGCGTGCTTTCGCCATAACGCACCTGGCCAACGGACTGGCAGTTTGACACCCCTAACCTAAGTTGTTATAGTTTAACCTACTTCCTTGCCGCTTGGTTTGCATTGTATTTTTATACCAAAACTGCATCGTTTTGTTGTAAAAACAAACAAACACTGGGCAAAGCCATGTAATTTTTGCAGTCATTAATTCACCTATTTGGAAGAAAATTTAAATGAAGTTACTGGCATTCTTATATTAACACTTTTCCATTTGTTAATAAAACAGGAATTTTGAATGTCAAAACGCTTCCTTTTATAAAATTCATGTTTAGGTCAAGCAGAATTGCGCTTTTGCTTGTTTATTATATTCAGTACAAATAGTCCTTAACTTATGACCACAATTGGAAGCAGAATTTATTTTGCTAAGCAAACAGGTTAGTGCATCGAATCCGATTTTATAATTTTTTTTTATATGGTTATTAAGCAAATCACTGCGCTGCAACAAATCATATAGCCATTAAGTGAATCCAGCTTCCCCCATTGACTTTGCTTGTCAGAAGCTGGCTGGAAAGGTCACAAATGGTGATCACATGACCTCGGGACTCTGCAACCATTGTAAACATATGCCAGTTGCCAAGCACCCAAATTTTGATCATGTGACCGTGGGGATGCTGCAATAATAATAAGTGCGAGGACTGATCATAAATCACTTTTTTCAGTGCCATTGTAATTTAGAATGTTCGCTAAATGAACAATTCAAAGTTGAAAATTACCTGTACTATATTTCTATTCTATACAGTATATTACCGCACACTATTTTCTTGGCAATTTCAAAATCTGTTAAATAAAACAGTAAATAGTACAGTCACAGGTGTCAATAACATTACAGCACATAAAAAAATATGGCAATAAAAGTAGTTGTAAAACAGCCTTGGAAATTATTTTTAAATATTTCCAAGATTACACAGGAACAAAGAGAACTGTACGATAAGTGCCAGGTGAATTTCTTTATAGAGGGCACTCCACAAAATATCCCCTCAGGTCCATTAAGGAAATCTTTCATTGTTCCTTAGTTTTATATTCTTTAAAATAAGTCCACATGTTGGAGATTGTTGTAAGCAATTTCTATTATGTTTGAAAATGTGAGGAATTTTACTTGGTATAAACTCATATTCTTCTCTAGTACAAAATAACCCAACACAAACTTCTATACTTTGTTTTAACACATAGGAGTCAAATGAGATTGCAGAAAGTTGACAAGGCCAGAAGGGACCATTTTCCATTTCCATTCCATTCCATTTTGTGCATTCTTTTCTGGAGTCTCAGCTGCCTCCCTCACTCCCAAAATTAAAAATATACATACATATGTTAGACACCACGAAGCTACAAAGAACAAAAGGCAGAAGTCTAATAAACTTCAAAACAAGCTTATTTAAATAGCAAATAGCAAAATGTTATTTTTGCTACCTACGATTCCTAAATCCTTTTAATCTTATTAAGAAAGAGGCAATCTAACAATTTCATGTTTTGCTTTTAAACTAACAAAGCTAATTAAGCTCTTAACACAGAAATGACTCTTGCTACAAATCAGAGTTGTAAACATAGCTCTTTGTCTGTAGGTGGCATTAACAGCCTCCAAAGATGAGCAACTCTCTTTTAAAGCTTTCATTCTTACTATAAGCTATTGGAGGGGGGGGGGGGGCGTTGTGTTAGCGAAGTAAGCCTTAAATGTTTTTAGAAATCTGGCCAAACGTCTCAGCGTATTTGGAAAAAACAAATGCATTTTGAAAATATGTGGTACTTTATGAAAAGTTGTGGACGGAGATACAGAAGGATTTAAAAAATTGGAACAATTTACAGTTATCCCTTATGGGTAGAATTGCAGTTATTAAAATGAATGTCCTGCCAAAGTTTATTTTTCTGTTTCAAATGTTACCTATTTTAAAGAGTGATCGTAATTTAGATGAATGGCAAAAAGGTATTAATAAATTTGTTTGGGCAGGGAAAAAACCAAGGGTGAAACTTAAAATAATGCAAGATTTTCGTGAGAGAGGTGGACTCAAGGTACCAAATATGAAATTGTATTATGATGCTGTAGTACTAACATTGATCAGCGATTGGGTGAATTTAACAAATATAGAAATACTTCATTTGGAAGGTTGGGATTTACTTTTTGGATGGCATGCCTATTTAATATTTAATAAAAAAGTGGATTGGGTTTTTAAGTCTCATATTATAAGAATCTCTTTGCTTAGAGTGTGGAGGAAGTATTATAAATTTGATTTTAAAATACCATTATGGGCTATACCTCGGCATGCCATAGAAGGTATAAGGAAAGGGGTTAATATGGATATGGTTTCTTATGCACAGTTACTTAGATGGGATGGCCAAGACTGGCAGTTAAAGTCTTTGGAAGAGCTAATACATGAAAATCTAACTTATTCATGGTTCCAATATAGACAAATAGTGGACAGATGGAAGATGGATCGTAAAATGGGCTGGCTTAGAGAAGATGAAACTTTCCTAAAACAAGTAAGAGATCAAAGGCCAACCCATATTAAGAGAGTTTATGGGGTTTTAGTGGAATTGGATTCAGAATCTGAATTAGTTAAAGATTGTATGATTAAATGGGCACAGAATATTGGTGAATCGATTTCAATGGATATTTGGGAACTTATTTGGACAAGAAATGTTAAATTCACACAAGCGCAAAATTTAAGAGAGAATTTTTATAAGATGTTTTATAGATGGCACCTTGATCCAAAGAAAATGTCCATTATGTACTCTAATTTACAGCCGAAATGCTGGAGATGTGGACACTTGGATGCTACTTATTATCATATCTGGTGGACGTGTAAGCATATAAAAGCTTTTTGGATTAAGATATGGTGGAATATTCAGAGAATTTTTAGAAGGAGGGTAAAATTTACTCCGCAATTATTTTTATTAGGTAATGTTACTGATTGTGATGCTAGGGAGGTTATATTGATGCTAAATTTGATTACAGCTGCTAGGCTGTTAATAGGACAATATTGGAAGAAGGAATCCTTGCCTATTTTACAAGAGTGGTTTTATAAAGTTTCGTATTTGGCAGAAATGGCAAAGATTTCGGCTTTTTTAAAGGAGCAATCTCAAGAGAAATTTTTTGCGGTATGGGAAAAATGGATAAATTTTATACAACATAATTTAGATATGGAAAAATATTATTTAGCCTTTTTATAACTTGTAATGATTGTTTTTTTTTTCTTCCTTTCTTTTTTCTTCTGTATTATTAGTTATATACTTTTCTATATATGTTTTATTTTTCGCCTACCTCTTTCTTTTTTCTTTCTCTCTCTTTTCTTTTTTCCTTTTTTCTTTTTCCCTTTTTTTTACGTATATTATTATTATATATATTATTATTATGATTTTTATTATTATTATTATCTTATAAATTGTATACGTTATTTTTTAAAATTTGTTAAATAATCCTATATTCAGTTCTGGGAAGTTGGGGGGGGGAGGGGGGGTGGTTTGGGAGGGGGGGGTGGATGTTTATTTGTAAAATTTTTGAAAAAAATTCAATAAAAAAAAAAAAAGAAAATATGTGGTACTGTTCAGATTGTCATCATAAAAAATTTCAGTGCTAACTGAATCCATAATTCAGATTTTAAATAGAAAATATGTTGCAGGATCCAATCTGGGTCGGTCACCAGGATCAGAGGTTTAGTCTTCTGACTGCCTGGAACACGTATATTTGCCTTCATTCGTGAGAAAATACATTATTTAAAAAAAAAGCAAATCAGATTTACTTTTATAATCTAGTTGGACTTCATGGCCTAAATGTTCCTTCCAGTTCCATTTATTTTATAATTCTAAAAGAGTCAGATTGCCCCACTTTTTTATCTATGCATTATGCAACATTCTATACTGGCAAAGAACTAGACTTGATTATTGTGGACTGATTCAATGGCTTCATACTCAAGTACCCATCAATCTAAAGGTGTGGGAGAGAAACTAGCAGAAACAGGAGGAAGGAGTTAAAAGAGACATTAGTTTAGAATCAGTAGGTATCTGCAAAAGAATGAATTTCAACCCCGCCCCTGAATGTCTGTTGACCTTTATCTAGTTTTGTCCAGATGCAAACTGTTATTCTGAGAAGATTCCTCTGCATAGGTTTTAGCAATAAATCAGTAAATTAGATCTTTCACATGTGGACCTGACACAATTGGCTGCTAGATTATGATCTCAACTTTGCAATATAAGAATTAAGCACCATGATGGTAAATGTATTTTATTGTACAAGGAAGTTTTAATTATCAAAATGAAAAAACACTATATTGAGCTAAATTAGAAACACAGTGTGGAAGAATATGCCCTCCCCCCAAGATTTTATTGGAGAACCACAACCAAATTAATCAGGCTGTATTGGAGTAAATAGTTAGCTTTAGTCTTGAAATAAATGCCAGTTTGGAAAACAATACATCTGGAGTCCAGGGCTTAATAATCACACTCAAACCAAAAATATCTGTCATTGGGTGATTATATCATACACTTCGATTTACTGATATTACATATAATCAAGGGTAATTGATATAAGTGAACGATATCATTACATTATTAAAAGATGTTTAGATTTTCCCTAAGCCTTCTTATTGTGTGGTCATTCATCAAACAAGTGTGTTTTTTAAATACACTACATAAAAATCTCCATGACAACCTATTCTGCAGATATTACAATATTTAATGCAGAATATGGTTATACTATAGAAGAATGACAGAACTAATTTAAAATTCACTTCTAGGTAAGTACCTTATTACAATATTTTTTACAAATAATTATAATTTCAATATAAAATAAGGAGAGCCATAGATATAGCATCTTAAATGAATTTCTCATCTTGCTTGTATACATTAACAGTTGTCAAACATAATAGCTGAATGAGTGTTGCTTATCTGGAAGCACTATTTCCCAAAACTAGATCCTGAGAACAGCAAGTGTTACATATGAATGAATTTCCTAATATAATTTATCTTTCTTTTGGTGCCCTCCTTTTCCTTGAGAAAATATAGCTAGTAGACTTTCTTATACAGTTGGCTGGTCACCAGGAGAAGAAACTAATGGACTAGATCAGGGGTAGGCAACCCAAAACACTTAAAAGAGCCACTTGGACCCGTTTCCCACCAAAAACAAAACACTGGGAGCCGCAAAACCATTTTGATATCTAAAATGAAGATAACACTGCATATATCCTTTTTTACCTTTATTATAGGTGTGTATGTGTTTGTGTGTGTGTGTGTGTGTATGTATGTGTGTGTGTGTGTATATATATGTATATGTATATGTATGTATGTATGTGTGTATATATATATGTATGTATATATATATATATATATATATATATATATATATATATATATATACACATACACACACACATACACACACACAAACACACACAGGTAAAAAAAGGATATATGCAGTGTTATCTTCATTTTAGATGTCAAAAGGGTCTCTCTCTCTCTCTCTCTCTCCCTCTCTATCTGCCCTTGGTCTGCCACTCCTCTTCCCCCGCTCTCTTTCTTTCTCTCTCTCTCTTTCCTCTCTCTCTCTCTCTCTCTCCCCCTCTCTCTCTTTCTCCCCCCCCTCTCCTATCTGCTGCTCACCTGACAAGCTTCAGGCTGTTGTCCAATAAGATCAGGGGTAGGCACCCTCGTCTCTTTTATGACTCATGGACTTCAACTCCCAGAATTCCTGAGTCAGCCTAGCTGGGCTAGCTAGCTCTCTCCTGCCCTTCCTGCTTCCTGCTTTCTGCAGAGACGCAGCAAAGGGAGGAGCTCCGCCCAGTAAGCTTTTCAGCTCCTCGGAGAACATTGTGAGTGCACTCTCTTTTACACACACACACACAGCCACACACACACACACACAAAACCACACACAAACACACACACACAGAGAGAGAGAGAGAAGCAGGGAAGCACAATTCCTCTCTCTGTCTCTGTCTCTCTCTGCAAAGGCAGAGGAGGCTGGGAGCCGCAGGGGAAGGCTCAAAGAGCCGCATGCGGCTCCGGAGCCGCAGGTTGCCGACCTGTGGACTAGATGATCCAGGGCTCTAATCCAGAAGAGCACTGTTTATGTCCTTATAACAAGCAGATAGGATTTGTAGAAAAGAGAAGTTTAGAAATTAGACAACATCTTACTGTTTTATTATCAAATAAATTCATTTTGCATGAATTTGAGGACATTTGAGTCTTCTCTAGCCACACAGCTTTTATTTGCTTTATAAAAAAAAAAAAGGTCCAAAACTTGTTCACAGAGAGACAAGAAATTTTTATTGAGAAAAGCAAAGCTAATGTAAGTTTTTGAGACACATGTTCCTAGTCTCCTGCTGTAAACTATGCCTTTACTTTAGTCAACTAATGGAAATTGACAATGAAATATCAAAATGATGAATAGTTCTTCCTTTTAGGATCAACTATGAAATCAGGGATGTGTTTTATAACTACAAAGATCAGAATAGGGCAACCATAATATTCTCTATTACTCTCTATGGAAATGAAAGTTGGACTTTGAAGAAGTAGGATAGGAAGAATGTTGACTTTGAATTTCGATGTTGGAGAAGACTTCTGAGAATACTATAATCAGCCAAGAAAACAAACTAATAGACCATTGAACAAATCAACCAAGAGTGTACACTTAAGACACAAATGACTAGGCTCAAATTATTCTACTTCAAACCATAATATGTAAAGACCTAACTCTCTGGAGAAAGCTTTAATGCTGGGAAAGGTGGACGGAAACAGAAGAAACAGATGACCAGCAGCAGAATGGATGGGTGAGGTTACAGTGGCAATCAGTATAGCATTGGAAGACTTGAAAAAGACAATTAGGGATAGATTGGCATGAAGAAAATCTACATGTTGCTAAGAGTCAACATCTGTATATTAACATAGATATGTTAACATATTATTTGAGTAAAAGCAGGCACCTGCTCCATGCTTGGCTCTTAAGTGCTATCTAACAAAATAATCTTACTACTTTTGCCCAGAAGTTAAGGTCAGTTTGGATTTTATGCATATAGATGTGTTCAATAATTTGAACAATAATAGCTTTTTGTAAAAAAAAAACATATGCCAATTGCTTTAGTTTTCAAAATATTTATTCTAATACAGTCCCCTACGTTTTTATACACATTCTCAATCATTTTTAATATCATGAAGTCTTTGTCCTGAACCTGGTGGAACTGTAGTATAATCCAACTAAAGTAATGTGGATCAGAAAATGTTTGTACATGAAGCTATAACCACTCTCTACTGACCAGATTCTCTTCCTAACAAATTAGAATTATTAATTAGTCTTCCTGAAAATCATAGTTTTCTCTCCTTTGTGACAGGGAGGAAGCAAGCAAGGAAGGAAGAAAGAGAGGATGGGATGGAGATAGGAGCATGGGAATAAGTATAATACACTTAACTCTTTTTTTTTTACAATGATAATTCTTAAAATATCAACCTTATCTTGAATTCCAGTTTGTGCAGAAAAGTTGAAAACTACAAGAGGAATTATCTAAACATTACTGATTAGAATTGAGACCTATAGCCAGTGCTGCATATTGTGTTAGCAGAATGCTATATGACATACAAGCAATAGCAGTTATGTATATGTAGCACAAGCAGATGTGGAATTACAGGTAGTAATAAGATATTTAACATCTACAAAGGAAAAGATGTTGTTTAAACTAGCAATTCATAATATTCATGAATGGTTTTTCTGTGCTCCTGAGCTGTGGTGGCACAGTAATTAGAATGCAGTATTGCAGGCAAACTGCCCATGGTCAGGAGTTCGATCCTGATCAGCTCAAGATTCACTCAGCCGGTAAAATGAGGACCCAGACTGCTGGGTACAATAAGTTGACATTGTAAATAGCTCAGAGAGTGCTGTAAAGCACTATGAAGTGGTATATAAATCTAGGTGCAAAGTGCTATTGCTATTTTTTTTTTTTTTCATATTAGAAGACCACAAGTGTCACTGTCCCTAAGAACATTCCTGTCTTTCAGGAAAAATTAGGGTTTGCTACAATGTTCTAGACTTCTAGGATCAGTATGTGTATCAGACACTTATTGGGGGTTGTTAGAATGTGGAAAAAGAATGAAATAATATTAGATGAAAATGAAATGGAGACAAAAAGTATGGGCTATAAAAATTTCAAGAGTCAACATTTTCTGCAGAAAATATTTTACTTTTGGCAATTTGGCAGGTTGGAATTTGTATGTTATTGTTTATTGCACAATACTATTTCCAACACTCCAATAGAGATCATTTTTCTTAATGCATAAAATAAAGCTCTTAGTTTCTCTTAATATACAATGGGAGTTTCATAAAATAGGTTAGTTTTTTTTCAACATAAAATAATGTACTGAAATTCTTGAACAAGCTCTAAATATTGAAATGAACACTCACACTTATCTACATGAGGAAACTTTTCAGAACATTATTCTATTTAAAGCTGTCTGGAAAACCCTTATCTGTAAAAAGTTGATAGTTAAGAAGTTTTCTGATCCTTGTGATATATGAACATTCACGTCTTCCACATGGTGGAAAGGAATTGAAGAATCTTGGTACTGAGATTTCAATATTGCTGAGTTGTATCATTATGCTGTACACTTAAAAGTTCCTAGAGGAATTTCCCCAAAAAATCTTTTTGACTTTGAGAGCCACATTAGTCACCCAAGTGAAATTCAGGTTGAGAAAAAGGATATAATAAGGTTTTCTACTGGCATTCACCTCTGCATTTTGAATAGGATATTATGACTGCCAAAGCTATAGACCAGTGATGGCGAACCTTTTAGAGATCGAGTGCCCCAAAACCACTCCTGCCCCGTCCCCACAGCAAAAAGCTAAATAACATTTTAATCATAAAAAGTTATACATGGGCTAAAGATCCAAATAAAATTGGAATAGTGAAAGTTTTGCAATAAGATTTTAGAATTAATTATAAAGAACACCTTCTCATGCAAATTAGATTCTGTTATTGTTTTTACAAGACACGCATAAGATAAGCTATTTCCTAATTTCAAAATCTGAATACTGGAGGTGGCCTATGTTTTTACTTAAAGCCTGTAAAAAGTTGCAAAACATTATAAACAATGAAAATAATGGGGTCAGAAATTAGTAGCCATAATATCAACAATGTCAGTAATGATGTCTGCTTCCATGGATAGACTATGTCCAAAAGATGTTATTGAAGAAATGGCAGATGTAGAATACATTTTATCTGATGAGATAGAGATGGTATCAAAAGTGAATTTACAACCCACAGGCCAAGAGGATTAAAAAAGGATGTTTCACTGGATCTTCCAAAGAAACTAGCTGAGGTTTCAAAATTTAAAAGGGAAATAAAAATGACCAGCCAAGAGAATCACCTAGCTAATTTTTTGCTATTAGATTTATAAAAGAGTCTTGTTGAAGCCTTGAAGAATTCTGTGGGACAAAGAAAAAGTGAAGAGAAATCAAATTCTAAACAATATCTGAATGAACTAAAGCTTAGGATTGTTAGAACTAAAAGGATGGAATCTAAAATTGTTGTTTTTTTATCAAGATTAAAATATGTATTTTTTTTTACCAGTCCTTTATGGACTTTCTGCTATTTGTCAAAGAATTGTGGAGAATAAGGTCTAATGGGACTACAGGACCTGACATGCAAAAACCAGTGGTTCTCAACCTGTGGGTAAGGACCCCATTTGGGGTCGAAAGACCATTTCATGGGGGTCGCCAAACAACGCAGTCCGCCATTTTTTCTCCCTTTTCCTTAGCTGTGCTACTCCCTTTTATTCTATTGGCTTTTGAAAGCCAATAGAATAGACTCTCTTGAATAGAGTCTAATTCTATTGGCTTTCAAAAGCCAATAGGATTGTCCAGGCTGTCTCTGCCCTGCTGAGCCCGCCAAAAGTCCCATTCTGCAAACGGTGCTGCACCAGTTGAGTAGTCCTCGACTTACAACTGGTTGAGTAGTCCTCTACTTACAACCGGTTGGGGTCACGGCATTAAAAAGGTTGAGAACCACTGCACTAAACAATAAGTGACATGCAGATAGTCCTCAACTTACAACAGTTTGTTTAGTGACCGTTCAAAGTTACAATGGCACTGGAAAAAAAGTGACCATTTTCATATGTATGACTGTTGCAGCATCCCCACAGTTATATAATCAAAATTCAACCTCTTGGCAACTGGCATGTATTTATGAGTTGCAATGTCCCAGAGTCACGTTATCACCTTTTATGATCTTCTTGTCCAGGTTCACTTTACAACTGTGGCAAGAAAGGTTATAAAATGGGGCAAAACTCCCTTAACAACTTTCTTGCTTAGTAACAGAAACTGTGGTTTTAAGTCGAGAACTACCCGTACAAACACCTGTACAAACTCTGTGGTTAGGCAAAGCCTTCTGGAATGTCCCAGGCTGAAGAAGATAACGTTTCCACTCATCTCAAACGAGGACACCAGACACCACTACGTTTTGCATATGCGAAGCCAGCCACGGGGTAGTAGTGCATTCAAGAAGCCACGGTTAAGCAAACCGTACTTTAACGGGCTCCGTGAACCAAAATTTTCCTTTACAATTGGCAACAGCTCCTAAGCTATCCGGAGCGCGCCTTTTCATTCTTGGAACGCCCTGAATTGCGTCCTGGACTTCTTAAGCACCGCTACCTCTGGGGGTTACGGAACTGCCCCGGGAGAGCTCCCCGCTGCCCGTCGGGCCTTGCCATTCGAGGCAAAAGCTGCGCGGGCGACGGAGCATTTGCCTTCCGCGGCTAAATTAAGAGGATTGGCTATGGAGAAAAGAAGGGGCGGAGTGCCGGGCGCGGAGTCCCCAGAGAAGCGGCCCAGCGAGCTTAGCGCGGACAGAGGTGAACTGGCTGCCTGGGCCGGGCCTCCATGAACTTGCTGGGGGAGCGGCGGCGAGGCTGGCCGGAGGAGCTCTGCGCCCCTCAACCCGAGCGCGTAAGTCTAACCCGCTCAACCCGTTTTTTAGGACTGCGCAAACCAACGCCATTGCCCGGCCGGCCGGCCTGGAAAGTGGTAGCCTGAGCATGCGCTGTAGGGTCTGCCGACGCGACGACCCATTCTTTCAGCCGCTTTGCCCTCCTTTGACTGCGTCTTCGTTCTTTTTTTGCAAACCGCTGGAGAAATGGGTGGTGCTGAAAGTAAGCCGGCTGCACGTTCAAAGGTTGCCCTCCTAACTTTGGCCGAAGGGCCGGCGCTTCCCCCAGTAAATGAAGAGGGAAGAACTGCAGGGAAAGGAATATGATGGGAAGAAGGGTGGGGTGGGGCACGCTCGCTTTCGTCTTCATCCAGACTTTTCCCGTAGCTGCGGTGGGACTTCAGAAGGGGTGACAAGTGGTTCTTTGCAAGTTAACTTCTCATCCTCCTTCCCACGGGCTCCTTTTTAAAGTCGTAAGGCATCACGCAATATCTTGAGTTGGTCTCATCGGAAGTAACGGAGTGTCTGGTTTGCACATCTGACCAGCTGGAATATTTCAGCCTGTTTTTTGTTTTTTTTTCCCGACTTCCCCGCTGGTTCATAACGGCCCCTGCGGGGCGGGTTGCTGCTCCTTAAGAAAAAATTACCTGGATACCTCGTTCTTCGATTGCAAATGATCTCTGAAGAGGTTAAGGAGAAGGGGGGAATTGGGAAGAGCTTAAGCAGCACAGAGCCCAAAACCTGATATGGTTGCTTTCTTGTCCCCCTTGTTCCTGACTTTTTCCTTTAGATTCGCAGGAGATCAGCAGCTCTTGGGAGAGGCCAGACCTGCACCCCCCCCCCAAACCTACCAGGATGTGGCAATGAGTTCTCTCAGAGGTCTTCTGATCCCCATTTTGAGCCTCAGACTGGAGCTTAGCTGGAGAATTTTGGTAGCCTAATGAAAACCAATAAATAATAATTAAAATAATACATGGAAGAGGATCAGATCAGCTTTGGGCTTCTTGTTGATTGAAAAGAAAGCTAATCATTTTGGGCTACTCACATTTCCCTATTCTAGCCAGTGCTGGTCAACATGAAGACTAACTGCAATGATCACTAGCCATGGGAATCAGAATTGTCCCCATAATGTTTCACAACCAGTTGGACAAGTGCAGACTTTAATTAAAACTCTTAATACAATACAGCTTTCTCTATTCCACCTTCATGCTCTCTAGATTCACTGGAGTACAACTGGAATCCCTAATCAACTGATAGACGTTATTAGGAATTGCAGCCTACCATATCTGAACAACACTACATAGGGAAAATTTTCCTAATCTTCCATATTTTCTCTGAAGAAAGAAGGAAGGAAGGACAGAAAGAGAGAAAGAAAGAAAGAAAAATTGCTACTGAAAAAAGGGAATTTCCTGGACTTTTATCATGAAAGCTAATAATAGCTGTTTGCAAATCAAAGATTGGTAAGAGTATGATCTAAGTTCTACTCCAAGCTTTTTCTTCTGACCCTTGTGAATTCCAAAGCAATTATTTTAAAACTCAGGTCTGGGCCATAAACTTCAGCCTTATGGACCAGTTCTGGTATTTGTAAAGTATCTCTGACAGATACTTTTAGTGCTTCTTCAAAATCTTCAAATGATTCTACATCACCTTTCCTTCCTGGAGTGTCCTCTCATCCATCAGACTGTGCCACTCTTGCAAGAAAATAGCAGATTCTGACAAGGAAATTTCATGAGCTGTCACGGAAGTGAGAATGGAGAAAGATGTACCAGCTTGTATATACATAAATGTCAGAAACCATCACTCAGTTATAAATTTACACCGCAGATGCTACTGGCATAACTCTTTGCTGGTTCAGAGTACTAGGATCAGGTAGAACACTAAAAGGACGGGGAGAGGGAGGATAGATGTGTGCACTTAAAAATATTGCCTGGGGCTGGAAAGATATCCAGGTAGCTGGCATCTAAGATTTTTGTTTGTAATTTGAAACATTAAACTATGAGATCACCTTCCTCTATTATTCTGAAAACTGGGTGGAAGAGAGATGTAATGGTATGTGGGAATAATCTTGGGAAACAGGAGGAAGAGCCACAGGCTAGGCAACCTTTTGATAAGAGGCAGGTCAGAACAGGTAGTCCTCTACTTACAACAGCTCATTTAGTGACCATTCAAAATTACAATGGCTTATGACCATTTTTCACATAAGTCACAAAGTGACTTATGGCCATTTTTCACACTTATTGCAGCATGCCCAGGGTCATGTGATCAATATTCTGATGCTTGGCAACTGACTCATATTTATGATGGTCGAAGTGTTCCAGGATCACGTGATCCCGTTTGCGATCTTCTGACAAACAAAGCCAATAGGAAAGCCGGATTCACTTAACAACCATGTTACCAACTTAAGAACTGCAGTGATTTTATTTAACAAATCTGGCAAGAAAGGTCGTAAAATGGGGCAAAGTTCATTGAACAAATGACTCACTTAGCAACAGAAATGTTGGGCTCAATTGTAGTCATAAATTGAGAACTACCTGCACACAGATGAGAAGAACACATGAGAAGCATTTCAGAAGGGACTCTCCCTAGTTTTCTGTATACTAGAAAGAGAGAAAGGGAGAATTGAATAGAGTAGGGCTGGAAGGGACCTTGGAGGTCTTCTAGTCCAGCCTCCTGTTCAAACAGGAGAACCTATGCCATCTCAGACAAGTGACTATCTAGCCTCTTTTTAAAAATCTCCAGTGATGAAGCGCCCACGATTTCTGGAGGCAAGCTGTTCCATTGGTTAATTGTCCTCGCTGTTAGGAACTTTCTCTTTAATTCCAGGTTGCTTCTCTCTTTGATCAGTTTCCAACCATTGTTTCTTGTCCAGCCTCTGGTGCTTTGGTGAATAACATGATCCCCTCTTCTTTGTGGCAGCCCCTCAGGTACTGGAACACTGCTATCATGTCTCCCTTATTTCTTCTTTTCTTTAGACTAGCCAAACCCAAGTCCTATACTATACTTTATATATTTTAGTCTCCCGGCCTTTGATCACCTTAGTTGCTCTTCTCTAAATTTTTTTCCAAACTCTCAACATCTTTTTTGTGATATGGTGACCAAAATTGGCTGCAGTATTCCAGGTGTGGCCTTACTAGGGTTTTATAAAGTGGTACTAATACTTCACATGATCTTGATGTTATGCCTCTGTTTATACAACCCAGAATTGTATTAGTTTTTTTTGGCTGCTGCTGCACACTGCTGGTTCATGGTTAAGTGATCATCCACTAGGACTCCAAGGTCCCTCTCATAGTTACTGTTTTTAAGCCGGGTCTTGCCCAGTCTGTACTTGTACCTTTGATTTTTCCTACCTAAATGTAAAACTTTATTTTTCTCCACATTGAAACTCGTTTTGTTGGATAGGACCCATTGTTCAAGTTTGTCAGGATCTTTTTGGATCCTGAGTTTGTCTTCTGGGGTGTTGGCTATTCTTGCCAGTTTAGTGTCATCTGAAATTTGATGAGTTTCCCTTCAATTCCCTCATCTAAGTCATTGATGAAGATATTGAAGAGTACTGGGCCTAAAATGGAACCTTGTGGTTCTGCTTACTTCTGCTTACTTCTGTTCATGTGGATGTTGTGCCATTGAGGACTACTCGTTGAGTATGGTTTGCCAGCCAGCTACAGATCCATCTGGTGGTGATGTTGTCTATTCCACCTTTTTCTAGCTTACCAAGGAGTAGGTTGTGATGTACTTTATCAAATGCCTTACTGAAGTCTAAATATACTATGTCCACAGTATTTTGCTGGTCTATTATTGTAATCGCTTTGCTGAAGAATGAAATAAGATTGGTTTGGCATGATCTGTTTTTATCAAACCCCTGCTGGCTACTAGGTATAACTTTGTTTGCTTCTAGTTGCTTGCAGATCTGTTTTTTGATTATCTTTTCTAGGATCTTCCCAGGTATTGATGTTAAACCAATTGGTCTGTAGTTTCCTGAGTCTGTTTTTTTTCCTTTCTTGAAGATGGGAACCAATCAGCCCTTTTCCAATCCTCAGGTATTTCCCTGGTGCTCCAGGAATTTTGAAAGATGTGGTGCAATGGTTCTAAGATAACATCTGCCAACTCCTTCAGAACTCTGGGATGTAATCTGTCGGGTCCTGGTGATTTATATTTGTCAAGGTCGGATAGGTGTTCTCTTACCATCTTCTTGCTTATTTTAATTTTTGTTTCTAATTTGTCTTTTGCAGTGGTTTTTGGGTATGTTGGGCTATAATTTCTTTTTATGTGAAGATTGATGCAAAGTATGAGTTAAGCAGCTCTGAATTACTGAATTACTTTCAGTCTTGTAAGATTCTGTTAATATACATAATTTACATAAGTTTATCAAACTTACATAAATTACATAAGTTAGATTAGCTCATCTGGGGGTACTCAATAGTAGTAACTGTGAAAAGGATCTTGGAATCCTAGTGGACAGTCAATTAAATATGAGCCAGAAGCATACACCAGCTGCCAAAAAAGCCAATGCAGTCCTAGCTGCATTAATAGAGGGACAGAGTCAAGATCATGTGAAGTGTTTAGTACTACTTTATAATGCCTCCAGTTTTGGTCACCATGATATAAATATATGTTGCGACTCTAGAAAGAGTGCAGAGAAGAGTAACAAAGATGATTAGAGGACTGGAGTCTAAAACATGAAGAATGGTTGTAGGAATTGGGTATGTCTAGTCTAGTGAAAAGAAGGACTAGGGACAATATGATAGCAGTGTTTCAATATTTGATGGGCTGCCACAAAGAAGAGAGGGTGATTAGCTTATTCTCCCAAACACCTGAAGGCAGAACTAGAAGCAATGGATGGAAACTAATCAAGGAGAAATGCAACCTAGAACTAAGAAGAAATGTCCTGATAGTTAGAACAATTAATCAGTGGAACAGTTTGCCTCCAGAAGTTGTGAATGCTCCAACACTGGAGTCTTTTAAGAAGAGACTGGTCAGTCATTTGTCTGAAATGGTATAGGGCAATGGTTCTCAACCTGTGGGTCTGGACCCCATTTGGGGTTGAATGACCATTTCACGGGGGTCGCCAAACAATGCAGTCCGCCATTTTTTCCCCCTTTTCCTTAACTGTGCTACTCCCTTTTATTCAATTGGCTTTTGAAAGCCAATAGAATAGACTCTCTTGAATAGAGTCTAATTCTATTGGCTTTCAAAAGCCAATAGGAATTGTCCAGGCTGTCTCTGCCCTGCTGAGCCCGCCAAAAGTCCCATTCTGCAAATGGTGCTGCACCAGTTGAGTAGTCCTCGACTTACAACCGGTTAAGTAGTCCTCGACTTACAACCGGTTGGGGGTCATGGCATTAAAAAGGTTGAGAACCACTGGTATAGAGTTTCCTGCTTGAGCAGGGGGTTGGACTAGAAGACCTCCAAGGTCCCTCCCAACTCTGTTATTCTTATCTGGACTACCTCACAAAGCTGCCATCAATTTTGCAAGACTGAAAGCATTTCTTCCTTCTTCTATTTTTAGTCTCCAAGAAACTAGGGAAGTTCCCTTTATAAATGCTTCTCATGCTTTTTGCCTACCTGCTGAACTGCCTCTTACCAGTTTGTTGCCTTGGCTGCGGTCTCCCAAGGTCATGCCTACATGCCTTTACAGGAAGAGAGGGCTGGCAGCAAAATCTATAAAGGGGTTTAGAAGACTGAGGAGCTGGAATACTACACTCCTCAGTAACAATATTCATTGAATTCTTTCTTACACCAATGTGTTCTTCATAGCTAAGGAAAAAAATACAGTACAGTGAGAACTGTCCTAAATGTCATCCCTTAAAAGTCAACAGTTGGGCATCATATTTTTATAAGCAAAACATCTACCTGAAAATATCATTTTATTTTTAAAATAAAACTTGGCTTCATATTTCTAAGAATTCAATTGTTCAATATTACCTTTTCTTTTATCCCTCTAGTGTTAATAATTAAATAGTGCTGAGCCCAGTCCTTTGGCGATTTCACAGTACTTTTATTATAGGATTTTTAAAAAAGCTGTTGTAAAGAGATTTGTAATGGGGGGTACTGGAAAATCTATTTTTAAGACACTTGAAATGTAATTCAGAATTCAAATGCAGGAGCAAACTTATGACAGGAAAGTGAAATCACTAGTGACTTGTTATATGCTAATGTTGCAAACGGTGATGCCCCTATATCTTTTTCCTGAAGTGTTTTCCAGTGAGCTTTATAATGTAATTAAACCTATCAGTGCAATGGCATGTGCTTGTTAAAAGAGCCACCTTTGGTACTTAATTGTAGTTAGCCATCATTTGCTTTATTAAAAGTACATTTGCAAATATATAACAAGGCAGGCAAATCCCCCAGGAATTTAACCCACTATCTTCAAAACCCACACACAGCTCTAACCTACCCTTTGGCTGAAAAGGGCTGGACACGTTTCCCCTCTAGAGCCTATTAAAACTATTCTGTTAAGTGACCAGAGGCTGTTAACACATTAATGACATTAGTTGCTTCTTTTCCTTCAGGGACATTACACAAAGCCTTTTCCCTCCTCTCCCCTTTTTTTGGGGGGGGGGGAGAGGGCTGACACTAATAGCATTTCTACGGAGGATTGGATTTGTTGGCGCAGTTGATCAGAATAATGCAAGCTAATGCCATCCTCATTCTCCTTGTCTGTCTAAAGGCCATCTACTTTAATGCTTTATATTCAGTAGAGTGAGTTTTAATATCACCCTTAAGGGGTGATTGGTCTTATCTTCAGCTTTTGAGATCAGAGATGGTAATTGGCGTCTCCTTTAATTTTTATCCCATTGATATACTTAGCTAAGAAAGTGCTCCCAGCCAAATGATCATGCAGTCATACCAGTTGACAAGCATAAGTTACCTAGCCTAGCCTTCCCTCAATTCAAACCGTATTGCAAAAAATATCGTGCTAAGGTAAAAAGAAAAAAAGTATTTTTCAAGGTTTCCATAGATAACAGAAGACTAGAAAATGTCTGTCAGCAGTTATTAATAACCGAGTATTGAAGTTCAGCATGTCCTTCATAGTAGGCAGCTATATAGAACATTTCCTGGAGTTTTAAAAAAAGAAACATGACTGAGATGTTCTAAACTACCAGTTATTAAATCTCAGTGCCCTTGCAGAGGTGAAATTTAAGTGAGATATAAGAAGAGTATCAATACCAAATAATATTTTTGCTCTTTATTATTGCCGTAAATTACTATAAAACTGAATTTTATATAAAATTAAGATTAATAATGTAACATTAATTTTATTAATACATTTGTGTGTGAAATCCATAATACAGGCTTTAGTATGTGCTATATAGAACTGACTTATTAGAAAAAGCATGCTACACATCCCAATTAAGGCAAAATATGTGGGATAAAACTGTTGCTGTTCTTCAGAAGCAAATAGTTATATTTCCTCTAAAGACAGTCTTAGACTTACGACCGCAGTTGAGCCCAAAATTTCCATTGCTAAGCAAGACAGTTGTTAAATGAATTGTGCCCCCACCTTTTTTTGACACAGTTGTTAAACGAATCACTGCAACTGTTAAATGAATTGTGCAGTTATTAAGCGAATCTGGCTTCTTCCATTGACTTTGCTTGTCAGAAGCCAGTTGGGAAGGTTATAAA
The DNA here is from genome assembly GCF_016545835.1 of Crotalus tigris. Taxonomy (NCBI): domain Eukaryota; kingdom Metazoa; phylum Chordata; class Lepidosauria; order Squamata; family Viperidae; genus Crotalus; species Crotalus tigris. Next base: position 518,106 of record NW_024096465.1, on the reverse strand, counting down.
TGGTATCACATGACCCTGGGACAGCGCAACTGTCGTAAATACATGCCAGTTGCCAAGTGCCTGAATTTTGATCATGTGACCATGGAGATGCCTGTAACTCTCATAAGTGGGATAACCAGTCATAATCCCTTCTTTTTAGTCTTGTTGCAACCTCAGACAGTCCACCAAACAAATGGCTATAAGTCAAGAATTATATCTTCCTAGATTTAACTCAATTGTGCATGTCGTCCAGTGGTGGGATTCAGCCAGTTTGCACCAGCTCGGTAGAACTGGTAGCTAATTTTTTGTTGCCCAGGCCCAGATTGGACTTCCGGAAGCGGCATCCACACAGAGAACTGGTTGTTCACATATTTTAATCCCACCACTGAAGTCATCCCAAATTTCTACAGTATTATGGATAAAGCAACCCGAAATGAGAAATTGGGAATTCACAGAAACTTTTTTTACTTAGTGAAAATATTAACTTGGTCCAACAATATTCATTATTGCTATACTCACTTTATTTTTTTGGCCTTTGGTTTGTCCTGGTGGATATTTCATCCTCAAACTTAATGCTGTATCATACTTCCCTGCATTGTATATGGAAAAACAGAGGGTGCTGCATTTAAAAGGGAAATTGTGCACTTTCCTATAGGAGGACTATGAAAAGGCCACTTGGTCTTGGATAATAGCACTCATTGTCTGAAATTTGTGAGCTTGTTTGCTGTAGCTGATGGTGATAGAAGTTCAAGTACAATCACACATGAAAGAATGTGATCTTGCTCAGCAGGAAAACCACAATAATTATCCTAAATTCTGTTCATGTTGAACACAGCAACATGAGAGACTGTAAGCGGAATATTAAAAGCAAGAGGGAGGATAATATTAAATGTGCCTTTATGTTGTAGTTTAAAGCTGCAATTAATGTTACCTAAAGCATATGCCTCAAATGATAAGTTGTTATTCCTTGTGATCATGGTATACATATTATGAAACTCCATGAAGAATCCTCATGCAATTTCCAGGATTTATTCATCTACTGATTACATACAGTAAAGCAAAAATCCATTTCCTGTTCAGAATCTAAGCAGTGTGTGTGTGTCTGTTTGTATCCACATACTAATGCACATACAAAACACACATACCATTAATAATCATATGAGATGCTATTCTAATCATCTTAACCTAAACTTTGCTCGATAGCAGACATCCTTTCCAATATATTTGGACTTTTCAACTGCAGAACAATGAGGTTGCCACATTTATGCATCATTTTTATGAAATTCAATGTGAAGGTCTCTAAAGCTCTCTGACCCATTGGGCCTTGCCACGGACATGCTAGGTATGAGTTATTAATGCAGTCTACACAATCAGAATTCTATACAGGTCTGTTTTTTCAGTTCCTTGAGATGTTTCTGATGCCTTCAAATATCAGAATAATTTGGGAGTCTCTATAGAAACCTCTACAGGTTCTGCTTGCATTAGTGTAGCATTCATAACCAGCTGCTCTGTATGCTAAATTCCTGTCTCTGATCATAAGTGCTTTAGACCCAAAGCAATAGCCTGGTTTTATTTTTGATAAGAGAAAATTTCTTCTAATGCATAGCAGTAAATCAGTTTTCGCTTTTATCTATCCTTTCATGCATCTTGCTAGTTATGCTGCTTGTACTTGCCTGCTATAGCTTTTAATAAAGGACAAATTCTCCAGGAACAAAGGAAATGGATGTTTTCCCAATGGAAGGCAGCCTGTCTTCAGAGGGTCTTCTCAGATTTTTATTATTACATTTTGTACACTCTTACTATAATACATATTTTGTTTCTGATTCACTTCCTCTAGATGCATCCTGATTCATTTTCAGTAGTAGTCATGCTTTAGCCTTTTTCCCTTGGATATTCTTCTTATGCTCATCCACTTTGTTTTAACCTAACAGGATTCTATTTCATTTCATTTCATTTTTGTTTATATTCAGATTTTTTAACTTTATTTCTGTAAAGGTGTATCCTTCACAAAATAAAGTACTTCTGTTCCAGTGGCCAGTCAACCTGAGACAGGAATCTTGAAACCATATTCAGAGAATAGAAAAAAGATACAGGAGAACTTGAGGAAGGGAGAGAGAGAGAGAGAGAGAACTTTTTTCTCTTGCATCCTATTCAAATAATTTATTACAAAGGTCTATAAACGTTCAGTTCAGATGTTACTGTGGATGGAACTTTATGATTTCATGGTCAGCTACATCCCAACGTATTCCTACCGTATCCTCCATCTCCATCCTATTATAAAATAGAAAGTTGCAGAAATCAGAATACATCATTTTGATATCAAAATCCATTATACAATGTAATCTTTTCCTTTGTATTTTCTATTGCTCTCTAAATACCTGCTGCCTGCATCATAGTTATCCAAGAGAAAATACCCCTGAATCTAAGATAAATGAAAAGAAAGGTGACAACAATCAAACAATAATGTTCTGCAAATGCCAATTTCTCCATCTTGCCAACCTTAGACTGGAAACTGCCTCTGAAATCTTCCTGAATATCATGTATGTTTATTATTTGTACATGTGTATATACATATATGTGTGGACATATAGATCTAACATAATTATACCCTAAAAATAAGATTAGGAATGTGTCTTGTATTGCATTAATATCTACTGGCTAAAATTAACTGCATATACGAAGGAAGCCTGTTTATAAAACAAATCATACTCATATCACTCTTTTTTATATTAATTTAATTAGCAATTTCACTTATTCAGATAAAAACTAATAAAAAAAGAAAAGATATAGATAGAAAGGGAAAAAAGTATAGCAGATAAAAGAAAAAAGAGAAAAAATGAAGAAGTAACTTCCTGCTTGTCACAAGTATAATGTTTTTAAAACAACTTATCACCTTCTCTTTAATAACAAAAAAGTATCTCTTCATTCCAAATCTCATCTCCTTATGTATAAACAACTCTTAGAACTTTGATATTCAATTCTAATCAGCAAAAGTCCATTATTACCAGAAATAACAAAATATCTTTTTAAACTTAATTAAAAAAACAGAATTTTATCATCCTTTCTTTTCCTTCTGTATCTCACCCCTTACCTGCAAAGAAATCACCAAAACCTCATCATTCAATCATAATCAAAATCCATCAGGTTTTATCAGATAAAAACACATAACTAGATTAATGAAATCAAATAGATTTAAAATACAAAATATATTAATATCTCTTATCTGAGAACAGACCCTTAAAATCTTTTTGTTCAGTCCTGATCAGCCAAAATTCCTTTAATGTTTGTAAGAGATAGCAACCCATATACTTTAGTCTTGATCAAATAAACCAACTTTATATTCCTTTTCGTCATTCCCTGAAATTTTAATCTTTATTCCCCAAATGTTTTCCTTCCATCCTTCCTTTCCTTCTTTCTGTCTTTTTTCCTTCCTTCCATTCTTCCTTATTTATTATTATTATTATTATTATTATTATTTTCTCAGAAAAATCTTGAAAACTTTAACTGATCTCTGTCTTAGAGTTTAATTTTCATTTTTGCTCTTGTTAATTTTTAACAGGTCTATTTGGTACATCCATTGTAGGATATCCCTCTTCTGGTTTATTATTAATATGTCCCCTTTAATTGTGGAAGCCTCAGCCAATTTATTTGTATAGCCAGTTTATCATCTCCTTGCATATCATGTTATTCTTATAACTACTCAATTTTAAATCCACATTTAAACTAGTTTCAGTTTTATGAAATAAAACTCATTTCTCTTCCACGATTATAATCCATTTAGCTATAATGGCAGATATTTTTAAAATTATTTCTGTTGTTCCCTTATGTCCTTAAATACATCCAATGTTAAAATATTGTGTTCCATTATTGGCAAGTAATTTATGTGTTTCTCCTTTAAACACAATCCTTAGCTCTTTCTGGTTCCCTCTAGTGTCCAAAACTTCAAGACCCATCTTATCATGTTTTTATTTTTACAGTTAAAAAACATTAGTATTCCCACAGGAAGTAGACATATAATTAATTTTAAATCAATAATTAATTGATTTAATTATTTAAATATTTAATTATTTAATTTAAATTAATTTTAAATTTTACATCTGTCTGGATCTTTAGACAATTTTAAACTTTCCAAGTTCAACATTCTAATCACTCCTTTTCTGTTTACTCCAAAAAAGATTTTTTTCTCTGAGCCTTTGAATTCATATTTTAAAATCCTTTCACTATGGATTGAAGGAGATTCACCCAGTGAATACTGTAAAACTTGCTGTTCCAAGGCTTCTCAATATTTAAAAAATAGTAAAAAATTAATTCCAATAGTTATTAAGAAATGAGGATCCATTCAACATAAAATCCTTAGAGGCTACATTATGCTTCTGAGCCTGATGAAATCCCTCAACTCCCAGCTGTTTGATACACAATCAACCACAAGAATGTCAGTTCCTGCCATCTATTCACAAAGAGCAAATGTCCAAAGTACATATGGATGATCTCAATCTCTCCTTTCTCAGGAGAGATGTCAATGGTTGAATCCAATATCCAGACACCAATTCAGCCATAATGTTCATCTCATTGTTCAGGGATATGTGTTTATCATGTCTCCACTGGAAATACTCCTTTTTGTTTTATTTTTTAGCCCTGCCAAATGCAAATTTGCACACGTTTACATATATACATTCCTTCCCCTTCTAACAGAATCAAAATGAAAGAGGAAAGGGTTGAGAAAAGAGAAGGGGAGAACAAAACTAGATTAAGAAGGGTAGATATCTTCACACAGAAGAAAAGGGATATCTTGTTAGATATCACCAAAAGGGTTGGAATTCTAGGTAAGAAGCCCTAGACTGGCAACTATCTACGAACATTTCTAAATTTTGGCCATCTATACCTCTCATCCATTTCCTCATTTTCACAACATCTTCTAATCTTATGAAATGCCCCTTCTTCGAAATCATAGGTAATTGTTTAGGGAAAAATCTTGCCTCCTTATTAGGTAAATATATGTTAGAGAAGGAGTGACAGAGCCTATGGGGGGGGGGAGATCAAAAGAGGAATTAGCCTAAAGTCTCTACATTCCCACAAACAGTCTAAGTCCAAACCCTCTTAAATTCTCTTAACCCTTACCTAGCATCAAAATAGTGCTGTTAGTTGACTAGATTCCTGTGCTTAGATATGAGCAATAAATCAGTTTAATTGGAAATTAATGTGTTCTTTCGTGCCTGACAATATGATGTCTATTTCTTTTGTATTTTAATACAGAAATATTTTGCAGCCTTCTTATAATAGTGAGATGTGTCATTTCTCAAGTAAGAACAATGACCATCATTTGCTCACAGCCATGCAATAACTTGTGGTTGCAATAGAGACAGAATCATGATTTCTCAGGAACAAGATGCGTGTATAACAAGCATATGGGAAAAGTCTACAAACTTAATATCTTTCTCTTGTCACAGAAACGAGTGTGCAAAAACTTGGAGACTGTTCCACAGGCAATCAATCCTTGCCACCCATTAAGCAACTGTTTTATGGATTACTGGGCTGTGAAGCAGAATTTGAAGGAGAATGATCTCACTGAATTGTTCAGACCTCAGATTATGAAAGAGAAACCAAGTTATACGGTATGTTTTATAAGCTCAGATCCATGCTATTAGGTTCCCTTTTTTATAACAAAGATGTCAAACAGTGATTATTAGGTTGTTTTGAGAATTCTGTATATATGTGCTTATTAATCAGATATTTACGAATAATGACGCCAAAGCCACTGCCCAGCCATGTCCAAGATGTATTGCTGGCGAATCTGTAAGTATATTAACCCTCTTACTATGACATAAGATAGGCTTGTTCTTAAATATTAGAGCCATAAAACATAAGGTTAATAAAAAAAAACAGCAATTACATTTCTCAGGGATAAAGCATGTAAATAAAAGCAGCAGATTGATTTAGTTTTTTCTTGGTATGCTAGCAGAGTGCAAACTAATATGTTTCCTGCATTAGGTTGAAAATATAGGGAGTGCAGGCTCGTTTTTCAAACACACTCTCTAGAAAGCAGAATTTAGTCACCTAAATTAATCTCAATGCAAGTTAAGGCATGTATTACTCTATTCCTGTTTGGAGACACTTGAGATTTACAAAGAGATTTTAGAAGTATTTCTACAAAATTGAAAAAGTGGAGAATTGCATATTATTCTTTGATATGTTTAACCTAAGATGTAACTTAATTCAACTAGATTTTTGTGGTTAAGCAGAGTTGCTTTTAACCCAAGGAAGATGATATTCCTCCAAGCCAAAATTCTTAGTGCGAATTTCCAAATATTTTAGTGAGGCTCTTAATTCCATTCCCAGCTGCACATTTTTTTAAAAAATTTTAAGACTGAATAATTAGCCAGAGCAAAAGTAAGGAAATAAACAATTAAAATAAAGTAAATAAGGGCATGATTTTTAACTTATTTTCATCAAGCTAGACTAGCCCTTAGAATTGAAATCTTCATTCATATTATAATACTATGAGAGCCAGTGAAAACAGAGTTATTGATGAACAACTTTGATAAATGGAAAATTAAGTCTGAGTAAATATTTTATTTTGTTCTTATGTAATATTTGAAGTAGATTCTCCTTCATATATTCCACAGTGATGTTTCTTGAAAAAGGAGGTAATGCTTTTTAACTAAAAGTTGATACATCTTTTATCTTAGGATGGCTGCATTGTATTTCTAACTTTTATTAGCCATAAACTTAAGAAACATTGAGAAACTGAAATGATATCTGTTTGCTTAATACTGTAGCTTTAAAGAAGGATTATATGATTTCATGGAACATGTTTTCATAGATAGTAGCCAAGAGAGCTACTACTCTTGTTACCAGCACTGAAAACAGAGTTTGGCTACTTTAGTATTCTCATTTTGTCTTGCTGACTCTTCTTTAAAAGAAAGCTGGATATTGTGCGTTTACCAAAGTCATTATTATGTCATTTGAAAGAAAGAAAAAAATAGTGCAGATTCAATTTAAAAAAACCTAGGCTTTTGGGAAATTGCATTGGGGTTCACACATTGTGCTAAGATTTAATACGACCTATTTGGTTTTGATAGTGAATTATATGGAACCAACCGTTGTAGGCTGCAAACTTGCTTTGTACTTCAATGTGGTAAATTAATCCAACCAACTTGAGTTATTTAGCAATCCATGCTGGATGTCAGTTCAGCCTTTATCTGAATGAACATGTCCAGCTCTAGTTAGTACCTGACTGTCAGCCACATGATTCTTTTTCCAGCCTAGTAATTATAAGCTCTCAACTTTGACAAAACTGCAAATCTTGCTGTAGTACATTTCTTCTATATCTTTATTGTAATAGAAAATATCTGTATAACAAACCTTGCTTTCAATTAATACAATTTATTTTTCATTACAGGGACATTTTGGCCATATGATGGGCTTATAGAAGATCATTGATACAACAGTCCTCAAACTTATGTATGATAAGCTTGAGCTGCTAATACTTTCTCCACTTCTCTTAAAAACTCCTGTAGGTTTAAAAAAGAAATAATATGTAACATTTTTAAAAAGTATTTTCAGTAGAATTCCATTTTGGTTTACTTTTTAATATTCTGTATTATCTATTGTTTAGAAAAAAAAGTTCTTCACTTCTAATACATACATATCATGTACTATTAGAAGCATATTTTCCCGACTATAAGTTCTTAATTGAATTATTTTCACTCTTTGCATTGAACACCCAAAATGTGTGTTGTTTCCATATGAATTGTGACAGCAAAGGTCAGAATTAAACATATGTTTCAAAATAGAGATCTATTCTCCCAATCTCAAAATAATATTCAAAGGAATTAAATTTTGCTGATTAGCAATATTCTGTGCACTTCCAATATTTGTGCTATTTCCTAATACGATCCCACAAATTCTAGAGTAAGAGGGACTGGAGAACTTTAGAACTCACCCCAGAGAGCAATAAATTGGGAGAGACTCTTGTTGACTGAATGAATCCTATCTGAGCGATGAAAAAATGAAATTTTAAGATAAGAACTAGTTCCATTTTACATGAAATAAAAAATGAGTCAAATGAATTGCTTGCAGTTCTTTGCTTGCAGCTAATAAACCTTATTTTAATCTGCATATTTGCTGACTATGCCATAAAATGCATTTGTGGTTGTCTGAATTATTTTAAAATGCAAGATTAAATTAATTACTTTTAAAATAATTTTTAAAAAGTATCCATCATATACATTTTCATGGATTTATTTCTAATTTAACATTACAGCAAGAAGACATAGACCTGCTTCTAATAACAAAGTTTACGGAAGCACTTTAGGACCTTTTAAAAATAATATATTTTTATACTAAATGAATTAACAGAAATGCATAAGTAATGGCAGCACTGTAATGTAATATCAGAATTTAAATAAAAGTTGTGCCATATGATTCTATGCATTTTAGGTGAAATATTTAGCAGCTGAAACCTGATGAATTAAACTACCTGTGGTTTATTGCTCCTTATTGCAGTTCAATCAAATACATTTTGCTCGTGATTGTCATATAGTTATGAATAAAATATTAAGAATATAATTGAGGAGAGGGAGTAGAATTCAGTTTTATTCTACCACAAAACAGCTATAATACGCCTTTGCAATCCAAAGACTGAAATACTTCATTTATTCCTTCAGAATTCTATCAAGAAAACAGTTTCCAAATCAGCAGCTTGAAGAGACCTAAGACTGCATTCTGATGGACACTTATCTGTGAAAGAGTCTCAGTGAACAAGTGTCAGGGTTTGTTTTCTCTATGTAATATTTTACCTTCAAAGGTGAGGATGGCCTTCACACTTACAACCTTCCAGGAAGTTAGAAAGGCTGTTTTTCTTTTGGGGTGATTGATTCCAAAGCTGCTAATTTAGTTTTACCATACAATATTTGTTTATTATTTACATGAATATTCTATAAGTTGCCCAGAGTCTAATTGCATTGAGTTGGTGTGTACATTTAATAAAAAAAATAAATTAAGTGTGTTAAGCGACATTTCCTTAAATCTCATAGGATTTTGGCAAGGTGCATCCCATCTCATCAGGCCCATCCGGTATTGGCAAACATTGGCTGTAGTGTGAGACTGTAATGTAGAATCCAGCATTCTGTAGATTCCAGACATGTAATCATTGCCTTTAAATTTAGGGCTGAAGCTTACATGAATCATTCATTAGATTCTACATCTTCTTATTCCAACATAGAGGATAAAACAGAGGTGGCAAAGAGGATGAATCTGTCTTCCTTTATGTCTCACACTATTTACTAGAAAATAAATGTGGAAGTGCCCTTCACAAATCTGAGGTTGTGGTTTGTATGTATATTGGAAGACTTTCTAGACCAGGCACGCCCACCCCGGCCCCACAAGGGCAAAACAAGTCCGATACATTACGACACAGCCCGCAATGCAATCAGGATTGACACTCGTGTTCTAGACTTTTATCAGTTATCAGATATACTTTTTAGTATATCCAAGGTTGATTTTGTTCTCTAGGATCAGGTTTCAAGCACATGCAGATAGTCCTCCACTTATAACCATTTGTTTACTATGTATGATCAAAATTTGGACACTTGGCAACTGGTATGCATTTACGATGGTTGCAGTGTCCCAGGATCATGTGATCACCTTTTGCAACCTTCTGATAAGCAAAGTCAATGGAGAAGTGGGACTCACTTAATAACCATATTACTAACTTAAAGCTGCAGTGATTCACTTAACAACTGTCGCAACAAAGGTTGTGAAACAGGGCAAAATTTAACAACTGTCTTGCTTAGCAACTGAAATTTTGGGCTCAGTTGTGATCCTAAGTTGAGGACTATCTGTAAAACATAAACAGGAGCACAATAACAAAGCTACATTCATACTGGGGGGGGGGGCAGAATATAGCTTTGAGTTTACCTAACACAAAAACCTCTATTAATGCTAAAATGGCACATTTGGAAATAATGGATTAATATAAATGCATTTAAAATGCTATCCGAAGTCAGGGTCCTTGAGGTTGATAGCAAATGTCCCTGCCTGATTTTATGAATTCCCCAACTTGTTTCATAGTCTCCTTGATTTATTTGGAGAATTGATTTCAGGACTCCTTGTTCACTTGTATATATAAAACATAAAACTGAATTCAAGCTCCTGAAATTTAATTTCAACATGAGATATGTGAGCATAATATATAAAGTTTGGGAGGATCTTAGTTACATTATAAAAAGCAACAGATTGTTCTTAATGCTAGTAAACTAGTTTTTTAAAAAATAAATTGTCCTAAAATATTTATGTTGGTAAGTGTTCCATGGGAAAATATAATTTTATATTGTACATCAGACCTTTTAAACCTTACATTGAATAAACATTTGGGGTTTTTGTTCTAAAACTGAGTATAAATTTTGTCTCCAAATCAAATTGGACAAAAATATTACAACCACAGAATTGTTTCTAGAAATGTTAACCACTTTTTTATTTTGTGATAGAATAATTAAAAATATAGATACATTGTAACATTTTTGTATACAAAATCTAAGAATGCTACTTTCCTGAATGTATAGCAAAGGAATTGATAACAGCAGTTTACATTTTGTTGTATAACTTTAAACTGTGTATTTGGTAAATTATATTTTATTTTTTTAAGATGGAGTATTAAAGAGTATATTTGCTGTTAAGGCAGACAATTATGTTTTTAAAAGACACGTTGATATATAAGAAAAAAATATTTTACCTTTCTAAAATTTATCTTGCAAGTCTGCCAAAATTAATTGTATTTTTTGTTCTCCCTTCATTTATTTCCTCAGAAATGAATAAAATAGAATTTAGAAGACTAGTTTGTTATGTCATTGAGAACTGGGCATTTTTCACTTTTGAAAAGTGCACAAACATTAAACATAAGAAAATTCTTATGTGAAATTTCAAATATAAGCTAGCATCAGTGGTGGGATTCAGCCAGTTTGCACCACTTCAGCAGAACCGGTAGCTAATTTTTTATTGCCTAGGCCCAGAATGGACTTCCAGAAGCGTCATCCACACAAAGAACCGGTTGTTCACATATTTGAATCCCACCATTGGCTAGCATATGGTAGAGTTGTCACTTCCAGTTTGTCCCATGGTGATAGTGTCTTGTTCTACTACATATGTTGTTTAAATTACTAATTTTGAAATGATGGTTACTTAAATATTTTCATGTATTTATAATCTGATGTAATTCTCATAGGCTGTATATTTTGCAGTCCAGTTTCACATTTTCTCCTACCCCATGAGTATCTGGTAGAGATTGCCATAACAAAGAAGGTGAAAATAGAAACCTTGGCCTTTTATACTTCTGCTATGATGTCAAGCAGAAGTAAATAAATGAAACAATTCTCAACATGAACATGTCATGTTACATGTTCCATTCTACATCCCCCTCCCATTTGAGATGCCTATACATACATTCAGAGGAAGATAACATTTCATGTATCCATTGTGGATTGTAATCCACAAAAGCATATACCAAATTAAGGATGGGAGTTTTTAAAGTGTAACGAGGATGTCTGCATATTCCCAAACTACTTCTTGAACTCTGGTGAAATATAAACCATGAGAGGATTGTTCTCAGGAAAGCTCAGTAGGACAAAAGACCCAGAAAAAAATGAGTGAACCCTCCTTCTCTGACATGTGAGCATTCGTCTATAATGTGAAAAATAGAGACATGATGATATAGATATTCTATATTCAGCAACTTGCATTTATTCAAAAAGAAAATAAACATTTCAGGGAAATGTAAAAAAAAGGCAGATTTCTAAATCTAACTTTACTTTCAAAGAGGTCTGTTCAAAACTCAAAACTCAAGTTTCATTACAGACCACTTGATTCTCAGACTTCTCCAAGTTTGTTTTCATTTCTCATTTCTTGCTTGCTTGGCTAGACTTTTGCAATCTGCATTCCACAACCTACTTTCTTCAGCAACTGACCTACAGAAGAATCCCTGGAGTTTGTGGTTTGACCTCAAAGCTCTTTCCCCTCACAATTTAAGACCTTGTCTTTTTAGTATTCATTACATTATCATATTCTGAAGTTGCTTGGTAGATCTACTACTTGGTGGTCTTTTTCCTCTTTGTAGTACCCCTACCTCTCATTTGTGACTTTTTATAGATAAACATCAACAATGAATGTATTATTTAAACAAGTAGAATGAGGGAGATGTGGTAGCAAATATCTCAAGTATTGTACTATAACGGATTATATAACAATAACAAAACAAAATAACAGTATAACAGAGTTGGAAGGGACCTTGCAGGTCTTCTGAAGCAGGAGACCCGATTCCATTTCAGACAAATGGTTGCCCAATATCTTTTTGAAAAGCCTCCAGTGATGGAGCACCGACAACTTCCCTCCCCTGGAAGGAAGCCATTTCATTGGTTTATTCTTCCAGGCCAGGCAGAAGAGCCAGATCCACATATAAGGGAAAAGGCCTTGACTTTCTTAACCTGAGTCCCTTCCGGCCCTAGAAAACATCAACCAGAAAAAGATCCTTCCACTTTCATCTGCAAACACCCCCACTCCCCAAATCCTTGCAGATTAAAAGCACCAAGGAAAAGCAGTTCAGAGAGCTGGGGGAGAGGCTCTCTGACTTGTACAGTCCCAATTCTGTTCAGTGCTTCTGCCTGGTACTTTTCCATATATAAATAACTTTCCCCCCAGAATTTTCCCTATGTAAATAACTTTTCCATGGATTAAGTACTACATATGTCAGACTATTCTATTCTATTATGCCACAGAAAAATTTAGGCTCTGATCCTACTGTATATGTACTCACCTGAGAATCTATTTTAACTGAACTCAGCAGGATTTATTTTCGATTTATTTATTTATTTATTTCTGCCTTTCTTAGCCCATTATCTTTTATTTAGGAAACATTGCTTGATCACAATAAGTAAGGTTGGATACATTAGATAAATGTAGAATAGTCTGAGAGCATCAATTACCAAAGTAATAAATTGAATGAAGAAGCTGGTATCATATATAATCAAGATACCAGTATCATTCTATCCCATCTATAGATTGATAAGAACCTGGGCAATGGTTTCAATAATAGAACAATTTCTGTTCCATCTCTAAGTCTTGTGGTTGGAATGAGAATAATATCCCTATAGTGATATCATCAGCCTTGATGACTAACATTTACAGCATTTATTTATATTGATGTTTCACATTTCATTTCTTCATTTTTACCCTTACTGACACTTAACTTTGTGTTAAGGTTTCTTCACTTTTTTTTGTCTACTCCAAAACCATTTTTATTTCCATAAGATCACTCTGAATTTTCTGTGGCCCATTCAAATTTAACTATTTCTTACTCTTTTTGAACAAATTCTTTGCAACTGTCCATTTTCTCCATATACCAATTTCACAATATGTTTTTCTCTATCTCAATTTGTGCCATAATTGCTGACCTTCATACATTTTCTCTTCCATAATACCTTTCACTTCATCATTCCAAGCAAGCATCTTTACTTTAGCGTGACTCCATACGCTTAAGTGGCATTTTGTTACAAAATTATTTCTTGTTAGTCCAACCTATGAATTATGAATATTTATATACTACCCAGTTCCTATTATCAGTTTATTTTGTGAAGTGCCCATAGCAGTCTAGATGGCGCTAATTCATACCTTCTGACATGCATTTCTGATAAATATCTTTCATTTACCATTGAACTATACTTTCATACATGGATTCAAGCTTACTGCGAAGGACAGATGATCATCTGGTTCTATTACATATTTGTGATGTTAACATGCTTCCCTTCCCTCCCTTCCTCTCTTAACCCTCCTTCTTTCCTTTACTACCTCATTCCTTCCTTCTTTCCAAAGCAGTCTTAAAAGAATTTGGACAAACTCCTATAATCCCCTTATTTATAGGCACTTGGCACTTACAGGCATTTATAGGCATTTAGATACTTATTAATAAAAATAAAACATTCTTTCATGTTTAGAGGAAAATGTTATGTGATTTCTGTATTATACAAAGCCTAGAAATATGACTCCAAGCTTTCTCTAAACATACACTATTTAATTAGGGCTAACTTCATGTTGAATGGAATTATGTCTTGGAATGTTTTAGTAATGTTACTTTCCTTTATGAATCTGGCTATACATGTATGCACTTCTACTATTGTTACTAGACTAGTATAGAAACTACTGCATGGATATTTGCTTGCAACACAGGATGTCATTCATGAGTTATACATAAATGGCAGCTTTACATATTTAAAGGAAACATGAACAGCTTCATATCTGAAGTATGCTTCCCAGGGGGTACCACTACCATTTGATCTATTTTTGATTAAAATGTAAAAATTAAAAATTAAATCAAATGGTAGTATAACTCCTTAGGGAAAACATACTTCAGTTATGAAGTATTCCCTGTAGCAACCTTGAAAATCTTACAGCTGTATTGTCTCATCAGTAGGTGGTCCTTTTATGTCACACATAATTAAAATGAATGGCTGTTAGAGAGCCCATACTACTGCATACAGATTTATGAAGCTGGAGGCACCTCCACTCAGATGTAAACACAAAGTAACTGTGAGGGATAAATAGCATGAGGATAGGTATCGGTGAGATATTTCCCTATGCCATAAGAGGAAGAACCAGGTGTATGTCATAAAACATTATGTGCATGTCTAGTAAAAAGAATTTCCTGGAGAAAGATAATAATGCAATTTGATTAAGATCACACTGCCTTTGCTATGCAGTTCATTTCTGCCTTCTTCAGCTAAAGCAGAATAAGAACTTTAAAAGTATGGAGGAATGATCAGTGTCACCATAAATAAAAAAGTTATATTAGATTTACTAAGAAAATGTGCTTTACAAACTCCACTTGTGCGCCCCAGACTCCATGGAGCTCTATTTGATAAGATAGCAAAGTAGGGATTAAGAATGAAACTACAGAATTTGCATTCCGCATTTCACAGAGCCAAAGAACCAAATCTCACAAGTGGTTTTCTTGCGCAGGGACTGTGATTTGATTCCTTCAGCGATGTCATTATTTTCTAAGCCATGATTTATAGCTGCATGTATATTCTGAGGACTGATGAAAAAAAAAATCTTGAAAATACCCAGGAACTACAAATATAGTTTGTGATCCATTGGTAAATTCTACACAAACTGATTCTGTGCTACATAGTAGCTCAAGTTTTGGTACTTTATCCTGAACCATGGCCATGTATAGCAGTGAGATGAAGATCGTATATGAGGCCATACATTTGTGACGTAAATAATGCCAATTTTGTAGTATGTCTTATTTCCGTTCTGAGGACTCAGAAAGAGCTGGTATAAATTACATAATTTTCAAGAATTGGATGATGATCTTATGATGGTAAGATGCAGTGCTTTTTTTCTAAAAAAAAAAAAAAAAAAGATGCTGGAACTCACACACATCATACAACCCGCCTTGCCCACCCTATAAGTTTCCATCCAAAAAAGGTGCCGGAACTCCATTCTGGGCATTCTATGACAAAAAAAAGCCCTGGTAAGATGTCATCATGGCTTAAACTGTATTGGACAGGGGTGATGGAATGAAGAAGCAGCTGAAGGAGGGTAGCACCGAGCTTTCCCAGGAAGGAGGCCATATTTTCAGACAAAAGCCCAAATTAAGAGGCTGTGCAGGCTCCCAAGCTGAAGAGGGAAGGGGGAAAGAGATTCAGTATAGCCTAGAATCGGTTAGGATATACAAGTAGTCCTCGACTTACAACCATTCGTTTAATGACTGTTCAAAGTTACAATGATACGAGAAAAGTGACTTATGACCTTTTTTCACATTTACGACCGTTGCAGCATCCCCATGGTCATATGATCAAAATTCAGGCACTTGGCAATTGGATCATATTTATGGTGTTTGCTGTGTCCCGGGGTTATGTGACCACCTTTTGCGACTTTTTGACAAGCAAAGTCAACAGGGAAGCCAGATTGACTTAACAACCATGTTACTAAATAACTGTTAAGTGATTCACTTAATCCAGGCATAGGCAACCGTGGCTCTTTTATGACTCGTGGACTTCAACTCCCAGAATTCCTGAGCCAGCATGGCTGGCTCAGGAATTCTGGAAGTTGAAGTCCACGAGTCATAAAAGAGCCACGGTTGCTTACTCCTGACTTAACCACTGTGGAAAGGAAGGGGGCAAAGAAAGTAAAATGCGCAAAACTCACTTAACAACTGTCTCTCTTAGTAACAGAAATTTTGGGGGCAATTGTGGTCATAAATTGAGGACTACCTCTATCTAGGGCGGAGAGGTATAGCATCTTATGTTTCTATTTAGGCTTTTTTAAAAAAAATAATAATACAGTTTTAAAAATGAATTTCCTGAAAATGATGTAGATGAACTCCCATACTTTTTAAACTAGCAGAATTATAAAAACAATGTTGGAAAACATTAGGGATAATCCAAAATAATGAATATTTATTTATTTATTTATTTATTTGTTCATTCATTCATTGAAGATATATAGCCACATATCTTCACCTTATATCTATAGGAAATTCACAATACAAAAATTATATGGGTATATAAATAGAATACCATAAGAGCACCAAAATGTACTCAAGATCCTAAAAGACAACTCCCAGTGAAAAATATATACCTATTAAGTTCCATTAACAGTGTGGTCCCACAGCCTGGGGTAAATGCCAGTCTTTTAAGGCTACCCAGTTGGGAGATGTGCAAATAAACTAGCACTGTGCAATGCAAAGCCTTATTGGTAATCACCAGTGCTTTAAATTGTACATAGAATTCCACTGGGAACCAGGGCCACTCAAAAAGCATGGCATTATATTATTCAGTTAAATATATGCTTAAATGTTATTGGCTGTAGGCTGTTTTGACAGCATCTTCCTGTCCCCACCATTGAAACAAGCTATATAAAAGATAATTATTGGAGCTGTGTAGTGAACACTTTAACTGGATTGTGCTTATCATTAACATTAACCCAATAGCAAATTTCAGATTCACTCTGCTAGCTGTAGGTCACATAGAGACAGCCACATAATCAATCTGACTCCCTTCTAATAATAAGAGCTGCGGAAGCCAGCATATCATAACCCTGGATCTGGCTATGAAAAGTCCGGCTTTTCAAGGAGTTGCAAGGCACCAAGAGCTGGAGAATATCTTCCTGAACTATCTGAGCAAGTAGCCATAGGGGAATTCATTTTTGCAGTGTCCTCTTGGGATTGTGCTGCTTTAATCATCCACTGATACAAATACTTTACAGAGATGCTTGGATGCCAATGATTCCACTTCAGAAACCCCTCAGCTTGTTTTTGTCATCACGTGTTTCTTAGGTGGGAATTAGTATGCAAGAAGACTTATCAGTGTTGTCCTTTTGGATTTTTTTTTTTTTTTACCTCAAGGTGGTGTCCTCCCAGAGTTGAATTTCTCCTGTGAAGACAGATCAAAATACAAACCTCGGTATAAGGTTTTCCCAGTCAATCAAACAAACCTAAAATAACAGAATCATAGTGAAGCATTTGTTTTAAAAAATCAATAAAATTAAGCTAAATAGTTTGAAAATATACCAAAGGTTCCAGTGTACCAGCTTAAGCATGATCCCTTAATACTTTCACAAATAGTTAAGATTATTCATGACTTCTGAAAGATGAGTGTATTTCTCAGGGAAGAAAGCTTAATACTACATAATGCCATGGGAAATTTAGCATATTGTGCAAACAGCATGAAGTTCAAGTATAGTCCCCTATCAGCCAACCAGAACAGTTCAAACAAGACACAGGAAGCTACAGAAATGTGCATAATTTTCCTTGCAACACTCCCCTGGTATAATTAATAAAAACAGACATCGTCTGATGGTATGCTGTGTGAGGTATGCCCAGTGCCTGGATGTGACCCCAATCTCTTTTGTAATATTTCCTATGAGCAGGCATCATCAATTGATGAAAAATATTGAAAATTAGTTGGCATATTTTCCCTCAGAGTTTTTACAGGAATACAATGAAAATAGGTTGATTAACCCATCCATAAGTTTAATAGTTTAATAAGTTTAACCTGTAAAATACCACACAAGGGCTCTTATGGCCTTTGCTGAAACAATAGAAATACCAATCTAACTTAAAACATTGTTCCAACTTCCAGTTATACCCTTCAGCACTGTTGATGAAGGTGATAGGAATTCATATAAAATATTAACGAAAGAGCTAGCTCAAAAATAAAGTCCACTTAAAAATAAATTTTTAAGAATAGTTTTGGAAATGGTTAAGGCCCCAGGCTAGAAACCAGAAACCTGTCAGTTCTAGGCCTTCTTGGTGTTCTGACCCAAGTCACGCTGGCAAGGGCAGATACCAATTAGAGTCAGTTATTGTGCAATTTACTCAGCTTCAAACAACCCACCAATGGTGCCGGTAAGACTCCACCCCTACCCACAATCCCACTCAATCAGAACCACTAGTTCCACAAACTAGATCCAAACCAGCCCACAAGACAAAGAGGGAAGTCACAATATCCACCAATTCTGCAAAACAAGTGCAAGTTTCTGAAAACCAAAACACAATTCAAGATTTCAAAGACTGAAGACCAAGTCCAAAGTTCACAAGGAAGTCTGAGGGTCAGAGCCGAAAACATGATCCAAGGTTCACAAGGCAGGGTCCACAAAAGCCGGGAAGGTGCACGCCAGAGCAAACAAGTGTTCCTGACAAATGCACCTTCCCCCAACATCTGGCTAAATCACCCTACACCAGATGTTCCTTGTGAGGAGGGGTGAGGCTGCTTCCTCATGAGCAACTTTGTTAACCTCCTTTGTGGCTCCTTCCATTCCACACCTGCTGATTGGGCATGGGAGACAGCTATTCCTCATTGGAGCTGATCTGTAGCCTCTCATCGCCACCGGCCCTCTACAGCTGATCCTCTCCTGCAGGTAGTTCCTGTCCAGTCCCCGCCCTTCCCAATGCAGACAGGCCTGGGACTGCATCATCCTCAGCCCTGGACTCTCTGGGCATTCCAGGGGGACCGAGCCATCCCCATGGTCCCAACTGCAAATCTTCCTCCTCAGAACCGGGGTCCAACAGGGCCATCACACTTAGCCACAGAGCCAGTTCAAAGGTCCACTAACAGTTTCTCAGCCCTAGGAAGCAAAAATGTTACCAAGAAAACTTTTCCAAGCAGGAATTAATACTGAAAAAGAGGAAGAGAGGGAGGGGGAGGAGTAGGAGGATTTTGTTCTTAAGATTTCTGTAAATGAAAATATGAAATTTATGGAACTATCTGGCCTGAGTGATGCTAATAACCATATATATAAATCAGGGGTGTCAAACTTGCAATGTCACTTGATGTGTCACGTGTTCCATTGCCGGCAATGGGGTGGGTGTGGTTTCGCCATGATGCATCTGGCCCGTGGGCCGGCAGTTTCTCACCCCTGATATAAATGAATATCTCCCCCCCCCCGTGTTTGTATTCATTTCTTTTTTTCCCCTTTCCTTCACTTTATCCCCTCTATTTCCTTTCTCATTTTTTTCACTTTCTTTTTGTTTGTATTTTATATTATGTGGATAAGTATTTTTGACAGTCAGAACTTCCTTCAGAAAAGGAAGTCTCCAATTAAAGAAGCAGTATCCATGGCAGGACATGAAAGCAAACCTTAAAGAAAGAGGGAAGAGAAAGAGGGAAAGAGAAGGTAATGACAGAAAGTTAATTCTGGAAACATTTCAAAGGACAAGGGATATGACGGTCTCTTTGGAGACTTGACGTGGACATTAGCTTTTTGTCTGCTACATCCTTGGAACATCTCACTGTAGATGAATTGAGCTAGTATAATAGTACAATCAAATCAATTTACTAAACCAGGAATAAAAAATCAAACCCAGATGGCTTGGATGAACTCATGGCTATGTGTTCCAAATGGGCAGACGAAAGCATTTTCTGTCCCTTTTCTTCCCTGTGCCTTCTTTTCTTGCTTTCTGGATATGAAAGGAAGGGGGAGAGGGAGAAGCTTAGTCTTCATAGACTGTTGCCACTTCATCTTATTTATTTATGAAATTTATCTGACTTCCAGAAACCAGCGGTACTCTAGGCAATTTATAGAGTTTAAATATTAAAAGCAAACCACATAACTGAAAAAAAAAATAAAACAGTGATTAACAATATGAAACTAAAAGTTATAAAATTGTAAAGCATTGCTTTACAACAATTAATCCTCAAAGGGAAAGCAGAAGAATCATGTAAAGGAATTTAGAATTGACCTTGGGGAAGTGCAAAAATGATGATATGGGAGGAAAGAGCAAGTTGTTAAGGAAGGGCTTGGACAAGACATTGCACAGTCCAAAGACATAAGCTACCTTCTGGACCAGTTGAAGTTTCTAGATGGTCCAATGAAAGAAGAGATGAACAGTACCATCTAGCAGGAAAGACATGAATGACAATCCTGTTCTAGTTGCTAGTGTACCAGCCCAAAGTGTGTAATAAATAGCCCTTCTGGTCCCAGTTCTTCCTAAATAGGAACTGTGAGCCCTGGACAATCCAACACAGCACGTTTACTGTTTCCAGGGCACCACAATCCCATAAAGAGCCACCTTATACAAGTTGTGCATATGTGATTTCCATCCTATATCCAGGTCTGTACCAGACTGCCAAGGATCCAAATATGCATATCTTCCAGACACCTATGTAACTACAGTCTTACCACTTTCTCAATAAACTTTTTCCAAAAGGGAATAGTAGGAATACTTCTCCATTTTTGTTAGATCTAGAATTGTTCAGCTTGAGACAGATTTTATCCACTAAATGCTTAGCCAGATAATAATTGGGCCAGGAGGAGGCCCAATTGGGCCTCCTCCTGACCCATACTTCCCCCAAGAATGTGCAACATTTTAAGCAGTGTAACTAGTCAACATTCTGCAAATGCAATGGTAGAGAGGTAATTATTCTTTGCTACCTCTATTGCTACAAGTAATCTTGAATCCGGGCTCTTATAAATGTCCAGTCTCACTCACTTCTTGTTTTCCACCACTTTCATTCTAGGGTTCTCTTTATGTTTCATTTCATGGAGCTGCTGAGAAAACCAAGATGGCATGGGATCAGCAGATAAAGAGTGACCACTCAGGAGCCTATCCTTCAAGTTGTACATATAAATTGCTTGGATCCTGCAACTCATAATGTACAACAACCTAGAACTAAGGAGAAACTTCCTGAGAGTTAGAACAATTAACCAGTGGAACAACCTGCATCCAGAAGTGGTGAATGCTCCAACACTGGAAGTTTTTAAGAAGAGACTGGATAGCCATTTGTCCAAAATGGTATAGGGTTTCCTGCCTGAGCAGGGGGTTAGACTAGATGATCTCCAAGGTCCCTTCCAACTTTATTATTATTATTATTATTATTATTATTATTATTATTATTATTATTATTAACAACATGTTAAGCTTGCACTGTCTTGGAAGCTACAGTTATTTAGGTATCTCTGTACTTGATAACTTGTACTCAGGAAGAATCATTACCTGCTATTAAAGTCCCACAAATAAAACATATGCAAATGTGCTATATAAAATTAATGCCAGTAGTCATGATCATGTAGGTAAATGAGTTGCAGTTATATCAATGTATATATAAAAAAGAGAATGCCATCTTCCTATCTAGTCAACTAATATTACTAGAGTTTGTATTAAATGCCAACCATTGGATTGCCATTGTCCATTGCAAAAACAGAAAGCAGGGCAAGCACACAAAGTTCAACATTTCCATCTACTGTATAACCAAATCAATGATTCTTCTTCCAGTTCCCCTTAGAGCTCATCAGTTGAGGTAACAGATTTGAGAAATGTACTGGTAGTTCTTAAGCCCAGGGCTATTCATTACATTATACAGTATTCTGTCTTGTTTTAAAAACGATGAGCAATGCGTACAAGGAGACGACTGTTTTGATCATTATCCTAATCTATGCTTTTGGGGTTATTTTTTTTTTATTGAAAATTTTTAAAATTTTACAAAATAAGAAAAAACAACCCTCCCCAACCCACCCCAACCCTCCCACTCCCTCCCTCAACTTTCCTAGAGCTGAATATAGGCTTAATTAAATTTTTTTGAATTCTTAAAAAAAATATATAAACCATAGATAAGTCTAAATACGTTGGGGTTATTTTTGTAATGACTGTACATAAGAAGAACAGTGTATATTCTAATAATAGTTTTATTTTTTATTTTTATTTTGTAGACAAATGACAAATGTTGACAGTTTTTGACTTGGATTAAAATATGTAAATTAATGTTTATTTAGATTTCCAAATATCTATCTATCTATCTATCTATCTCCATCCATCTGTCCATCCATCTATCCATCCATTCATCCACTCACTGAGAAACTAAAAGTTCACCTATTTTGATGGCACATTCATTCACTAAGTTGTTTTGATTGCAATAGGATAGAAATGCAATCAAAGAAAAATGTTTTTTAAAATAATGTGTGATTTGATTGCAAGTTTCTATTGAGCTCAAAAACAGCCATCATAGTAACAGACTGTTTCCCTCTCTCTTGTATTGTATGCTACTATATGAGAACTTGGCCATGAATATGTATATGAATTTTGTATTATCATCTATTGAAGAAATAGATTGAATATTGGCATATGTGTCATTGAAGAATGTGTGATTTGCTTATGTAAAAGTAGAACCCACTGAAATCATTCACAGTTACTATTGACATGTGTAGTCTGTCATTGCCAAGTCTTCTTAATCATTTATTAAGTTGTAGTTTAGAGTTGGGATCCAATTCAATCATTTTATGCTGTGCGTATAATCCATGCATTCATATCAGAGATGTTTGCGCGCTTAAAATCCCATTTATCCACTCTTTTTACTTCAAGCATTTTTCCCCCGATTGCTTGGAACAGCATTGTAAAAGCTTGAAATCTCATTCATTTAATAACATATCAGACCAAAGGGAAGCAACTAGTGCCCGCCTAATGTCTTGGCCTGATTTCCAACAGTCCTAGCAAATGTGGCCAATGTCCATAAATTCTGAAACAAGAGGTGCCATAATCCCCGTCTCTGTACTGTGATCATTGTCTGGCTCCTGTTTATATCAAGCATGGACTCTAAGCAATAATCTCCTTTTGAAATGCACTGATCCTTATAGTTTAAAAAGGTGAAGAAAAGGAAAGAACCACAACACTTTCTTATGGGATAAGATAAACAGTTCACTTTTCAAAGCCATACCTATTTCAGTCATTTTGAATATTTCAGCATTATTTAAATATCCTTTGCTTGGAATTTTATTGTGACTTGGGCATTTATTACTGGATACCTCCAGGTATACTTTTGGCCTAATAGAGTATTGTAAATCAGATGATATTTTCAGCTCCCTTAAGAAGATTTGGAGGATCTTGAGAATCCCTTGGGAAGATTTATAAGATTGTTTCAAAAACAAAGAAGATTGGAAATATTTGTTAAGTGAATTTTGGGAGAAAAGTAATAGTGCAACTTTTAAATATCCAGCATTAGTTTTTATGTGAGTCACATTATACAGTCACCACAAGAGGGGGCCTTATGAATACCATAGTATAAAAAAGAAATTTATAAAAATATTTTTTTTATTAAGCAGGGCTTTTTTTCTGTCTTACATTGTGAAAGTGAAAAAAGCAGACATAAACCTTTCACTGCAAATTGCATGAGAAGAGAAAGGACTCATGAAATATTGTGTCAGAGGAGATTTTTGAAAAGCTTATACACACACACACACACACACACACACACACACACACACACACACACATATATATATATATATATATATATATATATATATATATATATATAGAGAGAGAGAGAGAGAGAGAGAGAGAGAGAGAGAGAGAGAGAGAGAGAGAGAGAGAGAGAGAGAGTCTGACCAGTATCTTGCTTATATTGTTCAAATTAAGCAATAGAGTTTCATGGAGTTGCAGACTGAAATATTTCTAAGTTCCATCTAGGGTTGCCAGAGATTAAACCTAGGACATTCCACATGCATATTATGTATACTGCACTGAATTGCGGTCCTTCTATATTGACTGCAAAACAAAGATGTACACACCTCTATCAATACAAAGCCAGGCTCTAATGCAGGAGTCCTCAACCCCCAGCATGTCAGAAAATGGGCCACACAAACAAGCATAGTCCCATCCACGGGATGCAGGCAGCATGCGAAACCACGCCCCCTCCGGTCCACAGAAAAAAACCTCTCTCCACAGAACCAGTCCCTGGTGCCCAAAAAGTTGGGGGGGGGGCATTGCTCTAAAGACAAAATATGATGGCATTGATTTCACCTCACCATCTCTATTACTTCTGGAAACAGTATCTTGAAAGAAAGCTATCTGAAGCAATTCTACTGTTTTGGTTTCAGATAAGCATAACATTATTTTTATCCAGCATGACAAATGGAAAATGAATCAGTATATTCTTCAGATCTCAGATCCTCCAAGTAAATTTTAATTCAAGAATTGAAGTCAATTAATATTCCAGAGTCTTGTGTATAAATATATATAAATAAAACACAATTGGAGATCTTAAATTATTTTGTTGTAGGTTTTGGATAGAAATATTAGCTACAATGTAGTTTTTAATACATAGAGCTGTAAGATCTGGCTACAAAAGTCTGGATAACTGTGATTTGCCATTAAATGGACATCTAGTTTTTCTAGATGGCTTAATACTAATTTAGTTTCTAACAAGCCATGAGGATAAGGAAACTAATATAGTCTGGAGGTAGAGAGGTAACAAAAAAAGAAATTAAGGAACCATACAATATAGGAAATAGGAACAAAGAGTTTGCAATCTAGATATACTATTCCTAAGGAAGAAAAGTTATTTATTTTTATTTATTAGATTTATATTCATTTTTTCCTCAGGAGCTCAAGTAAACATACATAACACTGCTTTTCCTGCTTCAGTGGTTAGATAGCCTAGACTACAGTATTTGAACAGAGATCTTTTAAACATTTATATTTTATTGTGTTTTACTAATCTGAAGATGAAATGTTAATATATATTGCTAGTCTTTGTATGATATGCCATATGCTAAATAAATAAATAAACTGCCTTTTCCAGCGGTTCCCTGTGAGGGTTAGATAGAGCAACAGGGCAGCTATAGGTTGCATTGAGTGACAGGTACAGGTTCTCATAGCTGTGGGTAATGCCGAATTTTTGCCTCTTAGATCTGAATCAAACACCTTAACCATTATGCCACACTGGTTCCTTAACCACTATGGCACACTATAGTTTTCATAGAATTTATTTCTACAAAATAAGAATAGCTAAAGTTAATTCAAAGTTCAAACTATACAATAAAATAAAATACAGCTTGCAGAAAATTGAAAACAGCAATATGTCAGGAACACATTTTAAAATAAGCAACCAGAAATGCAAACATAGCAGTATAGAAATTTATAGGAACATGTGGAAAGTGTATGCCACAAAGAGTAGCTTGTTTTGAGATGGGTGGCCATACAAATGGAATGAATAAATGAATGAATAAAGTACTTCATTACAAAACAAAATCAGATTACATGAGTAAACGATGTAAAAATACATGGTTTGCTAACCATGCCTGTCAAACATATTGGAATAGTACTTGACCACAAACCACATCTGATGGGTTTGAAACATGATGGGGCTGCAAAGAAGGTAAATACAATTTTAGACTACCACAATCAATTTCCAAATCATAGGAAGTAAATTGTTCCATTCCATTCTGCATGGATCAGACCTCAATTTGAGTGCTATGTCCAGTTAGATACGAATAGCACTTAGATTCATATACTGCTTCACAGAGCTTTACAGCCCTCTCTAAGCAGTTTACAGAGTCAGCATGTTGCCCCAACAATTTGGGTCCTCATTTTACCCACCATGGAAGGATGGAAGGCTCAGTCAACCTTGAGCCAGTGAGACTCAAATTGCCAAACTGTAGACAGTTGGCAGTCGGCACATTTAGCCTGCAATACTGCATTCTAACCACTGCACCACCATGGCTCTTAAACTGGAACAGGTTCAAAAAGAAAAATGAAGATGATCATGGAATAAGAAACAAAGTCCCATGAACAGCAGTTGAATGAGAAGGTTATGTTTAACCTTAAGAAAAGATTCACCTACAAGTCATGATCTGTCCTTTCTTGCCCCTGAGCACTAGAAATAGAAGAATAATGAATTATAGTTTCAGGAAAGCATATTCTGATTAAATGTTAGAAAAAGACATTCCTAACAATATAAGACCTGTTTGACAGTTTGACCAGTATAAGACCAATTACTTAGAGAAATGGTAGCCTCTTCTTCATGGATGTATTCCAGTGGAAGCAAGACAGCTATCTCTGTGAAGCTGTAATTTAGATTCCTGCAATCTTTGATACCAGGCCTCTGCTAACACTTGCCTTTTTTAATGTTGAAGCATCTAAGTCAAGGCCATAGGCCTCTGGCAGAGGAAGACAAAGTAGTAGTACAAGAATATAGATTGGAACTAAACAAAGATAAACTGCACTGCAGTTTACTAGGTATCACAAGAACAAGAGACTATTGCCTAGAGTAGACCTCAGCTGTTATCTCTAGAAGAAAAGTTTCCATCCAGTAGGTTACAGATTTCAGTGTGCTTTGTGGCTTACATCCTAGTAACTCTGTAGACCCAGATTAAGTACACAACTGCTTCCAGAAAGATCTACAGGCCCAATTTGAGTTCTAGTGCTCTTGACAGGCTAATCCTTTTCAAAACTCTCTTTTTCCCACTTTCTCAACTATAATGCTGATAATTTAGATGCACTCCTTTAAGACATAATGAAAATTCAGCAATAACTTGACTATTGCATTATAAAACAGATGGAAAAAAGGGTTGTATTCAGGTGAAATACGAACAGTTGTACATCTCTCTGAAATTCCTCTACCTCAGGTTGCTAGTTATCTAATTGTTGTTGTTGTTTTAAAAAAGCCACATTCCTCTCTCTATCATGCTGGCTTTTCACATGAGCTTTAAAGAGCTGTTTCTATGAAGCAAATTAATCATGTTTAAATTAAAATAAAGTGTGAACACATAATGGTAAATGTGCAAATTTGCTATTTTCACCCTGTCTCTTCCAGCACCTTCCACGATGGGGCTCAGATGTGTGTGCTATGTATATACCTGTCAGATGAGCTGAATCAAGCTTGCTCTTTACTGCCAAGAAAGAATTAAGTACAAAATCTTCTGTAGGAAGCAATTGTGAAGTGTGGAAGTTTCTAGTCAGGCAAATAAATTGGATTTAAGTATATTACAGTCATAATCTTTTTCAGCCTCTCTCCAGACAGCCTTTGTACATGGAGAAATGAGAATGTATTCGCAGACAAATCTTGACCTGAGGGAGAAGGCTGAGGGAATCTGGATTTTCAATAACATAAGACAATAAAGCCCAGACTTCTAACGTGGTGCAATATGGTAAAAGTATAAAGAGCTTAGCAACTAATAAAAGGAAAGGGTCTTCCAACTCATATTTGAAGATCTAGACCCCAAAAGGACACTCCATAAAGATCATAATGGGTTAGTCAGTACTTAACAGAAACTATGTACTGTGTTGACCAATTGTCTGACAGTTGTCTTCTGTAGGGTCTGGATATTAATAAGTCTCAAGTTGATTTCCTTTGGGGATTTGGCCTCATAATTGTACATCAGTTTATTGTGACAATGCAGCAAGCTATATATTTATTTAACATGATTCCTGCAGGGGTTAAAAGAAGACAGAAATAGGCAGATGCTATTGCCTCACCGTGATTGTATGCACCCATTGCAAATTTTAACTTCCTCTATGGTACTGAAAATCAAATCTATTATAATGTATGGGAGAAGAGATGGTCTTAGGGGCAGAGAAGAAACCCAGATGACTTGTTCACTCTGGCAGAGCAGCAGCATCTTCCATTCAGTAATAGAGGGATTATAAAGAGATTCAATTATCACAACATGTTTTGATCTCTTATTAATAAAAGTTGTTCTGGAAGGTATCCACTAGCTAAATAATATTTTGACAGTTAATGCTAGTGTAAAGCAAGTGTCACTCATGCAGTGGAAATAAGGGGAAACAGATGCATAAGAGACCGTCTTCTGATTTAGTCAGAAAAAATGAAGCCTATTTAAGAATCATCCTATTGAGCTGCTTTCTTCAGCTTGATCTTACCCTCTGTATCGATATGCCCTGTATAAAAAGTCAAATATTTAAAGATGACCCACGTATAAAATAAAGCTGGGGTTCCCAGTTGCAATCTCAAGACAAGCCATGTGTTAAGCATGCATTATGTGAATAGGATTTTATTCACTGAACAGTTTTAATATATTCAGCAGCCTTATATGTAGGAAGCTGCCTGAGATGAAAGCAAACCAAAGTTGCATATCATTCAATAATGTGTATTCCATCTATAAGTAGCTGTCTAGGGCAGCAGTCCCAAAACTTTGCAGCTTGACTGGGGGGAGAAAGGGAAACCGAGATGGGTGAGCAGTGGGCCAGTGTGCACACACGTAGCTCGATGCGCATGAGTGGCAGGCCGGTGTGCACACGCATACTCTTGTGGCTCAACTTGTACAAGTTCAGCTGTGCACATGTTCACGTGCACATGTATGCTGCTCATGTGTTGAACTGCGCACGTGTCCATGTGCACTGGCCTGCCACTCATGTGGGCCTGTTGCAAATAGGCCACGGCTTGGTAGTGGTCTGTGGCTCAGAGGTTGGGGACGCCTGGTCTAGGGTTCTCAGTGAAAATTGTTCAATCAATTGCTATCTGTTCGTTTTTATTTCTTTGGGGATAAACTGCATAAAATTTATGCAATTTATGCATCTTCTTAAAAATTCAGCTGGGCTCTTTCCTACTCAGCTGATTTGGTCAAGTTAAGCCTGTCCTGTAATTAAGAATGAGTGCCCACCACCAAGCAAATAGTATTAACAGCAACATATACCCTGGGAAAGCAATATTTCTTTCTCAATAGCAGAATGGACACTCTGAGTAAAACACAAGAACGAAAAGCAGAATGATAGCTATATTCTGGGGAGGATTCTTACATTTTGGCACTGACCTACTCAGTTTCCAACTCTACATATGGGATGAACATCTGTTGGAAAAACCTAAATCAAAGCCACATCCTGTTCATAGTTAGCCTTTGGATGAATTGGATTCAAGCTGATTTATTATTACACTATACTGAATACTGAATTAGATAATACTCTTATGCCATTAATATATGCAGTCATTACAACTATGTACAGATTTCCGGGTGCTGCATATCATACCCTTTCATCAAAGTCTGAAACTATTCAGCAGACTCATGAAGCATCAGCAATTAAATCTGCAATGCCCGAGACATAATGTGCTAGTATTTAACACATAATGAAAACTTAGAGAAAAACAGGTTTTCTTATTAACATTACAGTAAAGATTTGGATTGAAATCTGATGTGAATGAGCCCACAGATGATCATAAAATTATCATAAGAATTTTATGATTGGTTTAAATGAACTTTGAGTTATAATCAAAGACATATTGTTCCACTATCCTGAACTGAATGAGAACTTTCAAGGAGAATGCAAGTTGAGTCTTATATCTTTGGGATAAGAAAACATTGGATGCATAAGGAATCTTTCAAATATTTGTTTTACTTTAATCAGTTTAGGAAATTTCTGCAGATGAATTCATAAAACATTGAATGCATGCATCTCCAAGAGACTTCCAGCTTTTAGATAACTCACAGTGTTTTCTTTCCATTCATCCCCTGCCCTCACTTAAGTTATATTAGCGCTCTAAATCTAGGTAGATGGAAAATATGATACCTTTCTCAATGTTTCATGGAAATACATAAAAAGGTTGCCAATTATTTCTCAAACATTCACTCAGCCTTCTTCAAACTGGTGCCTCCAGATCTGTTGGATTTCAATTCTTAATATTCCTAGACAGCATGGCCTTGCAACAACTCAGTAGGAGGTAAATAAAGTACTAATTAGCCAGCACCAGCATTCCTAACTATATGTTGCACATTAAGAACTTTTGAACTGGTTTGGCAATGGATTAAAGCAGAAATAAGTCTAACATAAAATGTCAACGAGAACAGAATTACTAGGAAGATGTAGCTGCAGGTAAAAAGAATAAAAGGATATGCTGAGCAAGGTATTAAAATACAATGTCGAGATATAGGAAGCAGTTTTATATATTAATTCTTAACTAAGTAAGCTTCTTAAATACAACTTCCTTTGTTATTGCAACCCAGGGGTTTGCTGTCAAGTTGAGGAAATTAGCAAAACTGGTGCAAACTGGTAGGAGTTTACCATAAGAAGCAAAGAAATAAAGCAGTGCTATAAATTAGATTTTGTAATTAACTGAAGGCAGAACAGAGGAAAGAGGATATATAAGTAAATAAAGGGAAATAGTAAAGAAATCACAGAATGAGCTAAAAATATTCCCCCCAGATTTCAAGGATGTTGCAAGTAAATCTCAATTGGGCCCTTCCAATGGGAGAGGGAGGTCAGCCTAGAGCAGGGGTAGGCAACCCAAAACACTCAAAGAGCCACTTGAACCCGTTTCCCACCAAAAACAAAATACCGGGAGCCGCAAAACCCTTTTGATATCTAAAATGAAGATAACACTGCATATATCCTTTTTTATCTTTATTATAAGTGTGTGTGTGTGTGTGACTGCATATATCCTTTTTTATCTTTATTATAGGTGTGTGTGTGTGTGTGGTGTGGTGTGTGTGTGTGAGAGAGAGAGAGAGAGAGGAGAGAGAGAGAGAGAGTGTTTGTGTATGGTTGTATATATACACACACACACATTAAAAATAAAAGTAAAAATATGACTCTGGGGAATATCCATACTATTAAAACAATGATCACCGAGAGAATGCTTTAAGAGAATAAAATTACATACACACACAGGTAAAAAAAGGATATATGCAGTGTGATCTTCATTTTAGATGTCAAAAGGGTCTCTCTCTCCCTCCCTCTCTATCTGCCCTTGGTCTGCACTCCTATTCCACCACTCTATTTCTTTCTCTCTCTTTCCTCTCTCTCTCCCCCAATCCCCTCTCTCTCTCCTTCTCTCTATCCTCCCCCCCATCTGTACTGCTCACCTGGCAGCTTCAAGGTTGTTCTTCAACAATCTCAGGTAGGCTAACATCGTTCTTTTATGACTCATGGACTTCAATCCCAGAATTCCTGAGTCAGCCTAGATGGGCCTAGATAGCTCTCTCCGCCCCTTCATGTTCCTGCAGAGACGCAGCAAAGGGAGGAGCTCCGCCTAGAAAGCTTTTCAGCTCCTCGGAGAACAATGTGAGTGCACTCTCTTTTACACATACACACACACACACACACACACACACACACACACACACACACACAGAGAGAGAGAGAGAGAGAGAGAGAGAGAGAGAGAGAGAGAGAGAGAGAGAGAGTGAGAGAGAGAGGCAGGGAAGCGCAATTGCCTCTCTCTGTCTCTGTCTCTCTCTGCAAAGGCAGAGGAGGCTGGGAGCCACAGGGGAAGGCTCAAAGAGCCGCATGCGGCTCCGGAGCCGCAGGTTGCCGACCTGTGGCCTAGAGAGTGAGAAGAAGAAATAAAACTTCGTTTGAAGGAAGCAAATAGAATTTGTTGAAGGAAAAGTCTTCATCATGGTTCAGTCCAAACCAGGAATAAACAACATGGCAACTGCTTTAGAAAGAAGGTTGCAGTTTATTAAAGAGGAGAGCCAGACAGAAAGAAAAGAGAGTGAGCACATGTAGGGAGTGTTTTTTAATTCCCTCTGCAGCCTTTTGTTTGGAGTTGTTCCTGTGGCATGAACTTTGACCTGAATCTGAGTGTGCCCTTTGGTATCTGTGGGTTAATCCTATTATGTCCTTTTAGAGTTTGGGTGGGGTATGTAGATTTTGGGTGTTTTTGTCTTCTTAATCTTCTACTTTCCTGAATGGTTTACATCTGCATTTCTGTAGAACTGGTTTCTGCTTGGGGGAGGGAGACTTGGGGCTATTAAGAAAACTGGGCATGCTTTTCTGCCTCTTTAAGATCCTTTGAGGAAATATATTTTTCTGCCCTTTTAATATTTCCTTCTCTGGGGGGCTGACTTCCCACAAATCTATCTAGATTGTCTTTTCCACATGCAGTTTGGACCATTGTAATACTGACTGTTGCAAAGAGTGGGGGAGGAATGACTACCTGGATTGTTCACATCTCCCTGCTTGAGAGGAACTGCCAGCAGCCATTAAGAAGGCAGTGATATATCTCCTTCTGAAGAAGTCATGTCTGGATCCATGCCCCTAGATAACTATCTGCCAGTTTCCAGCTTCTATGTTTGGTAAAAGCTGTTTAAACAGTAGTGGATCCACTATGCAGCACATAGAAAAAGTGGATTATCTGCACTCTTTCAGTCTGACATTGGGCCTTGGTATGGGGCTAAGACGATATTGGTGTTTATTCTAGAAGACACCCTGAATGGTGACAGAGTGTCATGGTCATTTTAGATCTCTTGGCAGCTTTCGATACCAGGATTGGGGATAAGAGATATTATCTTACAGTGATTCTTCTCCTTCCAGAGTAAACAGTTCCAGTCTATAGTGGTGGTAGGAGATGTGAGTGTCACCTCACTTTCACAATGCTATGAGGTTGGTCATCTCTGCCCTGTTTTTTTAACATATATATGAAATGTCTAGGAAAGGTCATATAATTGTTTAGAGTGCAATACTATAAATATGTTGATTATACCCAACTATATGACATCACTGTAGACTATAGAGCATGGGTTCCCAACCTGTAGTCCATGGTCCGCTACCGGGCCATGGTCTGCTGGCCACTAGGCCATGGAACAGACTTGCCAGTGCACGCACGTGTGTGTGCGCACTCATCCCCACTCATGCTAGTGCTGTCACTGCTACACACACAGGGCACCACGTGGCAAAAACAAGGTGCCACACAGCGAAAATAGGGCACTGCATGGAAAAAATGGGGCGATGCTAATAAATGTCATGCAGGCATCAGCACCACCCTGTTTGTGTCGCACGTGCTCGCAGCTCCATGTGTCTGTGTTTGTGTGTGTGTGTGTGTGTGTGTGTGTGTGTGTGTGCACGCACGTGCATAAAATGCTTCTCTCTCCCTTTCCCTCTGATCCACCAACTGAGAAAGGTTGGAGACCTCTGCTATAGAGGAAAGGCTGTCGATGTTCTATCCCAAAAGTTATAGCAATAGCACTAAGACTTTGTTGGGAGGAACTCCCCCGTTCGGTTCTTCCAGCAGGGATTCTCCTTGACGGCACAGTGCAGAAGAAATAGATCGTGAAGCCAGCTACCAGAAAGAGGTTTTATTTCGAGGATCAGCGTTGAGTGACAATTCAGCTCAAGTCCCCGGCTAGCTAGACAGAGTGATCTTTAAACAGGGGTTTTTATACCCTTTTGTGGTTTCCAAACTTGTCATTTCTGATTGGTAACAAACTTACCATTTCTAATTGGTGAGTTAAAATTTGTCTTTCTTGATTTGCTGGTTTGTGACTATTGTTAGTTCCTTTTTCTTGCCTAAAAGGTGTTAATTACTTTTATTGTTGTGTCCTGATTGCTGCTAGCTGGTTCCTCATTGTGTGTGTCAAGTGTTTGCTGTTTTAGCCTCAGGCTGCTGTTGACCCAGTTTAGTTGGGGTGTTCCTAGATTATTTCTTAGTTGGGCTGGGGAGGGGGTGTCCAACTCTCATCAATTCCCCCATTTTGGGCTATTACTGATGTATCAGTGATTAGCCCAACTGGTTCATATATACGGTAGTGGTGATCAATTTGGCACATCATGAGAGATGTTTTCTTGCTCTGTCCCTTGCTTCTGATGGGAGTTGTGCAGACCTTTAGGCATTTTAACCCTAAAGGTGCTAATTGGCATAGGCAACAAAGGAGGGCTCCACCTATTGCGACTGTGATTATACTAACAATGAGAATTTTCAACCAATGGAAGTCTGGTAACCATGAAAAGAGCCAGGAAAGGTTCCAGGATGACTGGTTGTGCCCAATGTTTTGTGCTAGTTCTCTTAAATGTTGGATGTCACCTTTAGCTTCCAGTCAGGTTTGCATACCCCCCAAAATTCTTCACAGCCATGGTTCTCCTTAGTACATGACCACTGGCTGCCCAGTTTCAAGGGTTGTTTCCTGCCTTAGCTCTTAATTCAGTGCATCCAGGTTTGTAATGCCCAACTGCCAGGCTATTAAATTTTCTTTAAATTGCACATAATGAGTTCTAGGAATCGCAATCTGAGCTCAACAGTGCAAAATATTCAGGGCATAAGTTTGGGATTTTTCCTATTGCTTCCTTAGTCATGGCATATGAATTGCAAATCACCTGAGGGGGCCTAGTTCCTCCCCCTTGTTATCTGTTGGAAGTTGATCCCTCAAAGCTTTGGTGCAACAGAGCAAAAATCAGCCTGAGGAACTTTACTAAAGGTAGGTGGAGGGGATAGACTCTGAATGGGGTGAATGGTGTATGTATGCATATGCAGCTATTTTTACAAAATAGTCAATACAAACATTCTGGATAAATTTTCCCTCCCACCAGATAGAAGTCCAAGGTGTTCAGTACTTGTTCTACGACCTATTCCTAAATGCCATCTCTCCATTAATACATTCAACTGGCTTGTTACAATACAAATGGGGCAAGAAAGAAAAGTTTACAATGAGTTTCCACCCTCCCCCCACAGTCTTAATTTTTTCTTATGAGGCTTCACATGGCACCACCTTCCTTCTGCAGCTCTCACAGGCATCTGGGGAATGGTAGGACTGGGGAAGATTTTCCACTCAGATTGCATGGTGGCTTTTTAGTGGATGGCTGGATTCAAAACTCAATTCCATGGCTCAAATGGAAGGAGGCAGCATCTGGGTCTGTGTGTTCTGCTTCCAAAGGTTTGGGGAAGGATTGCAGGGCTGAAAGATACAAGAACAAGGTCTCCCCCCCCCTTTCTGGGTGGACTCTACCAGGAGAGGCAGACAAAAGGTATGGAGAACAAAGGGCAGGAAAAGAATTGGAAGTGGGGTAGCTTGCAGACAGTTTGAAAATGCTGAAAACTCCAAATAATTTTAAAAGCCTAATATTTTAAGGTGTGCAACTTTCCAGAGGTAGGAGAACATTTATTCTAAAATAGACCACATCATTTTAGAGATTGAGAAATGCTTATGTTTCAGAAAGCTTCATAGTAGTTTCACCAGTAAGTGATAGGATAAGAAAAGTAACTTAAGAAAATTATTTCCCCACACAAGCAGACTTGAGCTTCAAAAGGCTCTTGTAGATAGACACACATTTTTCAGGAAAAAGATAGATAAAACACATACAGTAAATGCAAGTGAAACTTTTCCAACAGATAAACTTAAAACAATCCCTCCTGGTGACTTAAGGCTGTTCTTGAGCATACACACAGAGAAAGAGGAAAACAAACAAACAAAGACACATTTTTTTTCTTCACTCTGTTTGTTGGCCAGACAAACAGAGTGAGGTATTTCCTTTTTGTGGCTTATTTTAAGCAGAATTTCTAGCAGACTTTAAAATTATTTGAAACAGTTAACAGTCACATTTACCTCTCTCACACAGACTTTGACAAACATATATACACAAAGACAAGCGAACAGAAGTCTTAGTTTTACACATCCTGGTCATTCCCACCATAAATTTCAGATAACTCAAGTTAGGGAAGGCACTTATTTTAAACATACCACGTGGTTGCATAGAGGAGAGAGAGAGAGAGAGAGAGAGAGAGAGAGAGAGAGAGAATCACTATTTCTTATTTTCCCTTTTAAGTACCTTTATTTAGCCAAATTGTTTCCCAGCAAGGCCCTAAGCAAAGTCTATTTTTTTCTATACACTACACAGTCGAAGTCTCCTTGTGAGACTTCTTTCCAAACAGTCGAAGTCTCCTTGTGAGACTTCTTTCCTAACACAGTCGAAGTCTCCTTGTGAGACTTTTTTCCTAACTCTGCTTTGCTTACAGGGCCTTATCAGCTAGTTGCCCAAATCCAATTCTTTCATTCACTCATTCCATTTCATTTTCACACAGTCTCTCCCTTTTCCCTAACAAAAGGTTCTGTGCTCTGGCCAACCCCCATGCTTTCCAGGTTCTGCCAATTAAACAGATCCTTTCTGCGGCTAGGAAAGACCAGAAGGAGCAAAATCCAATTGTGATTGGGAAAAAAAAGATCTTCTCACTCACACAAACAGAAATACACACATTTTCTTTGTTCCCCTGGGCTTTAAACTTAAAATTTAGAGGTACTCACCTTCATCTTCTTTCCAAAGCAGCCCTTGAGCTCAAACTCTCAAAACTCCCTTTACTACCCTAGCTCCACATGGGCAAGGCCTGGGAAACCCATCCACAGACACAAGGGGGTCTGCTGCCGGCAAGATGGGGCTTACCAGTCTCAGTCCATTGGAGAGGTTAGCTTGGAGTCCCATCTGGGGTGCCAAATTGTCAGAAGTAAAGTCTTCATCCTGGTTCATCCAAGCCGGGAATAAATAAGCAAACATGGCGACTGCTTTGGGAAGAAGGTTACAGTTTATTGCAGAAAGATGGTTCTTCAGGAAAGTGCAGAAGAGAGAGAAGGAGCAGAGAGCACAGAGAGAGATTGAGCACATGGGCAGTAGGTTTTATACCCCCCTAGCCTTTTGTTTGGAATAGTTTCCTGTTCCTGTGGCATGAACCTTGAGACTGTTTCTGAGTGTTTGTCTAGGCCTTGATATCTGTGGTTTAATTCTGTTATCATATCCTGCTTCCCAGGTGATGGGGCTGACTCCTAGAGTTTGGGTGGGGTATGCAGATCTTCTCTTTTGTCTTCTTGATTGCTCTAGCTCCAACTTTCTGATGGTTTTACATTTGCATTTGTATAGGGCTAAAGTCTTGCTTGGGGCAGAGAGATAGATTTGGGGCCAAGTTTGGTTTTAAAAAGTCCTTTTGAGGAAAAATATATTTTTCTGCCCTTTTTAATATTTCCTTCTGGGCTAACTTTCATCAACTTATATACCCCTTCACAGCGCCTTACAGCCCTCTCTAAGAGGTTTACAGCATATTGCCCACAACAATCTGGCTCCTCATTTTACCCACCTCAGAAGGATGGAAGGCTGACTCAACCTTGAGCCAGTGAGAGTCGAACTGCTGAACTGCCGGGAAGGGAATCAACCCAGTGCATCAACCGGAAAGAGGAGAGAGACAAAGAGGGACAGCTGTGAGTCAATGTGCAATGGTTACCTCAAGAAGCAGATTGTGACTGGATGGACAATGAACAGTCTGTCCAGATTTGGATCAGGGTTAGCAAAAAGGAGTTCCAAGAAGAATGAAGAAGACCCAAGAACAAAGAAGAGAGAACTGCTCCATGTGAATTTTACATGATAACTAATATTGTTAAAATAGTATGTTTGAAATTAGAATGCAACATTTTTTTTAAAAAAAACAGCTTGTCAGAAAGACAGAAGAGGCTATGGGGGTTGAAGGGGGAGGAAATTTATTATAGCTATAAAGTATTCTTGGGATTATGTACATGCCTATTCAGGTCGGTTTGCAGATCTGTATATATCTGTATTATCTTCATTTTAATGCATGTTGTAAAATAAGCAAAACCAAGTGTGCAACCAAGAAAGGTGTGTTGCTTTTTTATAACTAGAAATGTCTGTGGAGGGAGGACATGCCCTTAGCATTCCTGCGGGTGTAGCATTAGGATTGGCTGAGGGGTTGGATAGGAATCAGAAACTAGAGGACAGTTTCTTGCAATCGGGATGAGCTTGTCTGGAAAACAACAAGAGCAACAACACCAGAATGAAATTCTGTAAGTCTCAGATTTGACTATATGATGGTGTCACAGATATGCACTTGAAAGTGATAGCAGGGGATTGTGAAATGATTAGATAGGCGATCTGAGTCAATCAAATAGACTTTGATTGCCAGAGGAGAGTTTTCAGCTCTTCAGCTACAACTTCCAGCATCCCTAATAATTTTACAAGTTTACAGACAACATTTGAAGGGCAACAAATCCCCCATTGCTGCCATAAACTATAGTAGTTTTTAAACACACACACACACACACACACACACACACACACACACACACACACACACACAGAAAATACAAGATTCTGTTCAGGGCTCCAGAAAGTAAAGTTGGCAAGATAAAAACTGAAAGCAGCCTGCCTACTGGCAAAAGAAGATGATAGCAGATCTGAGATCTAGTATGGGAGAGGAAATGAGAAAGTGGGATTGCATATTAGCGTTGATTACACAGTGATTATATGAGTGTTTATTACTTAATTAATCTTCCCCAATTGTTCTACTAGTTATGGAGAAGGGGGAATAAAAATAATACTTTTGCTCAGGCCTTTTTTTCTCATAGAACGCCCAGAACAGAGTTCCGGCACCTTTTTTGGATGGAACCTTGTAGGGTAGGCAAGGCGGGTTGTATGATGTGTGTGAGTTCTGGCAACTTTTTTCTTTTTTCTTTTTTTTTTTTACAAAAAAAGCACGGCTTTTGCTCATCTCTTCTGTTTGCAATCATATAGAAACAAAACTATATGCTCATGTTTGTATAACACATTCAGTCCAATTTTTATCAACTACATTTATGCAACATGCTAAATGAGGTT
This sequence comes from Crotalus tigris, assembly GCF_016545835.1. Classification (NCBI taxonomy): domain Eukaryota; kingdom Metazoa; phylum Chordata; class Lepidosauria; order Squamata; family Viperidae; genus Crotalus; species Crotalus tigris. The sequence continues at coordinate 479,549 of NW_024096465.1, read as the reverse complement.
AGTGTTTTCCTTAGTTAGCTTTCCTGTAGTTTAACAAGTTCAGCTTATTTAGTAACTTATGGTTTAATGAATTGTGCAAACCTTCCAAATGAATTAATTCAGTAACTAGATTGTGTGGAGTGAACTCTGTCAATAAATGGTTACAAGAAGATGTTGTTACCAAAAAAAAAAAAAAAAAACCCACATTACAATGTGTGCATGTAACAGACACACCTGGTATATTTCCAGCCTAAGAAGAATTTGCCTTTCAAGATTATTAATATGGAGCAATTTCATCTTACTTAAAATCTGTGAAGAGAAAACTTTACTACATATATCTATATTCAAAAGAGAAAAACTTTATTACATATATCTGTATTCATTTAATTATAATTAAGATTCTCATTATAAGGAAACCTTCTAGAACAGGCATGTCAAACTGCTGACTCACGGGCTGGATGCGTCACACCGAAACCGCATCCACCCCATTCCCGGCAATGGGGGGAAAGTCCCGATATGTTGTGCAACATCACATGATGTCGCGAGTTTGACATGCCTGATCTAGAATGTCTTTGGATTGAGATGGGGATAAATTGACTGAATAAATAAATGATTAAATGCCTCAAAGTAATGTTTAAATTATTTTCCCGAACACTACCACCCCCACCATTACAATGCAATCTTTTAATTTATTTATTTATTTATGAGACTTATATACCGCTTTAAGTGCAAGCACTCTCTAAGCGGTGTACACCAGTAAGCAATGTATATATATATTTACATTGCCCCCAACAATCTGGGTCCTCATTTTACCTACCCCGGAAGGATGGAAGGCTGAGTCAACCTTGAGTCGGTGAGATTTAAACCATTGACCTGCTGAACACAGTCAGCTAAAGTGGCCTGCAGTACTGCACTCTAATTGCTGCGCCACCTCGGCTCTTTAATTGATATGTATCCTTGTAATTAACTACTTCTTTGAAAAAGTCTTCACTCTATTTCTGATTTTCTGCATTCTTGCATATCTCGGCTGGGTAATGTTAAGTAAGAACTTAATGTACTGATGGATAAAGGGAATTTAAATAAACAAAGAATATTAAACTTTTCCATTAGTTCATAAATAAAGTCATTCAAAATTAGCGTGCCAATGAAAACAGTAATTTTGCCTAATTCAGACAATTTAGTTAACATCTAGGTTAAGTTATGAATATTTCACTAGATGGTTATGGTTGGTTTGGGTCAACCTTACCCAATATAAATCTCACAAACTTTGGCTCCCCTCAACAAATAAAGATCCCACCAACAAATCTGAAATATCCTTCAAGTCCAACTCAAATAACTATAAAAAGCCATTAATGCATTATCAGTCTGAAAAAGATTACAAAATCATTTTGAACATTTCAGGTTGCAGGAGTGCTGCTGTTTCATGAGAAAGAAATACTACTTTCCATAATAACATACCTGCTGTCAAGCCTAGAGGTGATAATGGCAAGGCTTGAAATGTTTTGCTGCAAGACTTGGATATCTTGCCACTATGAGAGAAAATATGAATTCAGCTTCATATGAGACAATTCTACAGAAGACTATTAGGCCCTCTGTCCGTTCTCCTAAGGTGTAACAAAAGTGATTCATGCAGTAAAACAGTAATCCCAAATGTATAAGCAACTCTACAAAAGAACTGGTGAAGACAACCAAACTCAGTATGTCCAGACTTAAGTCCCTTAGAAATACTAAGGCCAGACCTGAAATGAGCAGTTCCTGTTACAAAATTTTCAAGAGTTTTTGAGTTGGTCATGAAGGGTCTCTACACCATGATGTGAGTCATCTTCCAATTGCAAGAAGCATTTGACGGTAATTATTGTAGCTAAAAATGGTACAGAGAAGCTATTGGGTTATCCACCCTGAAGATTTCTTTCTTATCACAATAATGGGTAGATTCAGCTTCATTATTAGTAAGGTAAGTAAACTCTCCAACTAATTGCAATGCTTCTACAAGTACTGCATAACTTTTATAACAACATTCACTACTTCTTTCTCCCCAAATGTTACAGAATGGTTGTTGTTCCACTTGCCCCAGTCTTGCCTTCCCTTCCACCACTTCTCTTCCCTTCCACCTAGCACTCATAGGAGCTGGTCCTGGAGCTTGTACTATAAGAATGACAAAAGATAAAAGCGCAGTGTAAAGCAGGAGAAGTGAAAAAGAGCATTGGAGGTACTTTCAGACTGGTTCAAGAGCTGGGTTTTCCCACAAGAATTTTGATTTACATGTTATCCAAAACTAAGTGTGCGTCTCCATATATTTTGCACAACCTTAGAAGATCCTATTACTACACTGGTTGGTTCCATGGCCTTGTATTTTTCTTTATGTCAATATGTCAATAAAATCTTCCTTTCCTCTCCAAAATGTTATGCATAGATTTTCCTGTTAAGGGTCTGTAGCTCCTTCTGGGAATGCTTTCTGCCCCCAAATGTGAAATCTCATTCAACAAGTTTGTTTCCTGAACTGATGTGATCTAGCACATAATGTCAAACAATATAAAGTAGAAAACAAACATGCTACCATTTGACAGCATACTCCAGTCTTTGTATAACTCTGGATATTTTTCATATGACAATAGTCAATATGATTATGGAATAAAATTTATTTTTTTCTTAAATTTTCTGCGGTTTGTTAGCATCTTTTGTGCTTCCTGTACTTCAGGAATATATATACCTGGAAGCCAACAGCTACATTTAGCTTTACCAAATGTCTATAAGGTCAGGATTAAACTCAGTTTGATTAATTAAATACAGCATGCCTCTTTTCTCACCTACAAACTTAGAATTTATAATTATAATTTTTAAAAGCCAAAGAAGTTTGAAAATAATATATTGGTTCTGGAATTGCAGGTTGTATATTACTTTTATGTTTTATTGTGGGATGAAGGTTCACCAACTACAAAGAGATTTGTGCTGACCAATGTCTGATAAAAAGAGGCTCTTGCTAGACTCTGTAAAACAGTTCTGCTGTGATGTTAGCATATGACAATTGCTTCAACAGTTCCACTACTGAAGATCAATGATCTATATCAGTGATGGCGAACCTTTTAGAGACTGAGTGCCCAAACTGCAACCCAAAACCCCCTTATGCATCATCGAGTGCCAGGTGGGTGTGGTCCACTGGATGGGCGTGGCTGCAGTGGTAATGGCAGACTGGGTGGGACTAAAAAGTTCAATCAATCAATTCCAACTTTGCAAGATCTTTTTTTTCCCGTGAGAAGTTGAAATTGACTGATTGAACCTTTTTTTTTTTTTTGCACACAGCGGCAGAGGCCTAAAGCGAAAAGGTTTTATAAAACCCAGCTGAAGGCCTAGGACTGGGGCGACGGTGCGCATGCCCACAGAGAGGGCTCTGAGTGCCACCTCTGGCACCCGTGCCATAGGCTCGCCACCACTGATCTATATAATATGTATTGTATGTTTACCCAGGTATTTCCTTTGCCTATTCAGTAGGCAAAGTTTAATGCAACATAACCATTAAATGGACAGAACCAATTGCATTAGTAAATTTAAAAATACTGATCAGCATCCCATACACAGACACAGACACACACACACACACACACACACACAGAGAGAGAGAGAGAGAGAGAGAGAGAGAGAGAGAGAGAGAGAGAGAGAGACGGGGGGGGGTGGGGGGGAAGGGGGGGGAAGGAGAGATTGTTTGGCTGAGTAGCAGCCCCTCTCTCTCTCTCTCTCTCTCTCTCTCTCTCTCTCTCTCTCTCTCTCTCTCTCTTTCATGATTCCTGTTCTTCTCTCCACCTACTATCAAATTCCTATATTCAGCCCTTTGGGTGCCTAAATACTCTGCCCCTAAAATGCAATCTCTTTCCAGGAACACGTTTCTACATGCACAGATGCTATACCGAGTAATGTAAGGTCATAGTACATAGTACGAATTGCATCTGGTGAGAAGGATATGAACACCTTACCTCACCAGATTTTAAACTCTGTTCTTAGTAAATCCAGGAGATTATCTTTGACAAGAAGACAAGTAATAGCAGACAAGCTGCCTTCCCTTTTTACAGATTTTCTTCCAGTCACAGAGGAACATAGACTGTAGTGCAGACCAGATTTGCTAAAGGAAATAGCCCAGCTTGGCCTGACCACAGACTGTGCCTTAATTTTTCCAGTAAAAACAACAACAAAAAGTGTTTTTGGAAGACAAATCAATTTAGAAAAATTTTCCAGAAGATAAAACTCTTGCAAAAAATTTTATGAGAAACTCAAGTTTCAGAGGTACTTTATTAGACTCTGAAATAGTGGTATGTGCTCTTTTGTTTATCTTATTTTCACTTATTTTCATATGTGTTTTAACATTTAAGATGTTTCAATTATTATATACAAATTTACACTTTGCACTTTCTTCTGTCAAGCCATTTCCTTCAAAGTTAATAATTCTTGGCCATTGCATGAAGATTCTCTACTCTTGTCTTTTGAGAACCACTTTCTCAAGGGAATCATCATAGACAAGTATACTGTATGTCATTGGTGATTGGAGGCAGAGTTATATCTAAAAACCAGTATAGTCATTGAATTGTTTTCCTTCTGATCTCTTTTGTTTCTCTCCCTCTCATATTCTTGCTAACTGAGGGACACAAAAATAGGGTGACAGCTTGGTACAAGAACTTTGGTAATTAGACCAAGGCCATAAGATGGCCCTGTTAGGTTGCTAGCTCCTATTTTACGGCTGTAAAAAAGAACTGAAAAAAATAATATTGGGTAAACCTCTCTGGAAATCACAGAAAATGCCAAAAGATTTCAAATCACAAGCATCTCAAATTGCATTAAAAAAATGCAGAGATGTTCCCAATGAGTCTGTGTCATTTACAAAAGTTCAACAAATACCAAGTGAGAGGAACATTCAACATGCTTATTATTGGAGAGACGACATGGACATTACATGACTGATGCTTTATTTAATTAAGTGTGCACAGTAACAATAAATATAGTAAGTTAATTTCTGGTTCAATGGAATTGCTGACTGAGGATGTATGTTTGCGTATATGTTCGAGTGTTGTGTGAGTAGATGTTTTGATGGGGGATTTTTTTGTAATTATTTAAATGGACTGCAAGCAAAGATAATGAATGCATGTTATTTTACAACATATTGATACTTTAGTAATTAACAGAGCAAAAATCAATACAAAAGTGTGCCAACATAATTAAGAATATGCCAAAGTCACTCTCCAACTGCATTTACATTTCTGTCAATGTTTGCAAGTGCTAGGAGCACTTACTTGCAATGCAAATGCTCATAAAATGCCTCTCTCTGTAACAACAAAATATAAAGTACACAGATGCCTTTACCCACATAAACAGTGTAGATCTTTAACAATAAATACATAAGATTCCAAAAGACTTTTGTGATTTCTGGTGGGAATACATTAAACCCATGCAGGTTCTTCCCTGGTGTATTGTACTTCTGTTTCAGTCTCTGTTTACTGCTGCTTTCACTCATCATGTGATAGACAGGCTGCCATTTCATTCTCTTGAAATAAAGGTGCAAACATCAGTAAAAGCTGCCTTAATGGTGGCTGAACACTCCAGGGACAAGCTTTCTAAACAGTTGAGAAGCTATTCCAAATTTTAAGCAGACTTAGATTTGTGTGTTGTTGTTGTTGGCTAACCCCTCCCCCCCAACCTTTAACCCTCAAGTATGAATGTAAAAGTAAATGTATTATTACCTCTAGAAATTTTATTCTATTATGCTGCTTCCCAACTGGATTAAGAGGAACTGGCTAACTCTATCTGGGGCTCTTTTTAAACCCATTTCAGACAGAGATGGTGAACTGTTTAGATTTAAGCATCATGAAAATTTTGAAGTTAAAATTCTGTATATTGCTGGTATTACAATATGACATGCAGACTGGATGAATAAATCTTGAAAGGCCTTTGGAAACATTGCAAAAGAAATAATATAAATATAATTTATTGAATAACAGAATAGATAAAAACACCACATACCTCCAGAATCATTTGTAGGAAGCTTTTGTACCATGTCTATCCTTTTGTACTGACAAAATGTCCGATAAACTGTCTTTTTTATCCCTTGTTTTTCTCATCTCTTGCTGGTGAAGATTTGTGCTTGAGCCATTTATGGCATTATTTAATTTGTATATTTACTTATTTCACTTGCATGCTGCCACTTTTCCCCAGACTCTTTGTTCAATTGCAGCAATAAAAATCATACAGTAAGAAAATTAAAATATCCTTATATACACAAACATAGCACTCACTCTGAGTGCTTTCCAGGACAGCTTTGAAAAGGTGATCTCTAAAGAGCCCAATCAAATTTCCAGGAGTAAGTTGTCCTTATTTTCGTTGCCATGACATAAACATGTATCCTGGCATTCACACTTCACAAAAATGGGTACCCCCAATTCAGGTTAGTTAACTCTGGTTAGAGCAGGCAGTCCTGTAGGGACCTCACTATTAAACCATTGGACACCTTTGCAAGTCAAAACTAAAATTCTGAATTGCATTAGAAAGCTACTAGCAGTAAATGGAGGATCTAGAGTGTAGCTGTGATAGGCAAAAGGTGATAGGGACCAGTCAGCAAGTGGACCACTCCAATGCTTTATTTTGAACCAACTACAGATGCCAGGTGGTTTTCAAAGATCACTCTCTATAGAATATATTGCAGGTACTCAACTGAATGATAATGATGGTATGAGTTATGTGAGACAACATAAAGGATGGTTCGGGAAATATGAAACCCTCCATTACAGCTGCTGAACAAATGATTGTAACCCTAAACCTAGCCTTAAGCCTAGTAGTGATATTATCCACCATGGTGAATCATATAAAGACTATTGTATATTGCCAAGAAACGGGCAATGAGCCATTGCTCACAATTTTTCTCATTACTTTGTTGGAATAGCATTTCGGAGTAATTTGGGTCCTACTTTTGGTTTTTCTTGACAGACTTCTCTTCATCCCTACATCCTCCCTGGCAGCTCACACATGCTAAGTAGAGAAAACTCTCTGAAATACAACTGCCCTTTGTGTCCTTCCTTGGGATTGATGAATGTCCAACAAGCCAAGGAAGCTACTGTCTAATGGAAAGTTGTTACAATGAAGGGTAGGACACTTCCACATTTTCTTTAGCCACTAGACTAACACTAATGATGTTTTTCTTCTCTTCTGAAAAAAATGTAAATAATGTTTTATGTAATGAGAAATTAAATAAAATTAATAACATTAAATGAAAATGATTCAAAATTGTAGAATTAATATTGATTGATTGATTGATCGATCGATCGATCCATTCATTCATTGATAAAATTTACTGGCCATCCATCTTACATAGAGTAATTCTGGGCAGCTAATAGATACATATACAGTTTAAACATAAAAAGTTAAAATCAGACATTAAAACCAAAGACACATGGAGGGAGCAGGGGCAGAATGAGGGGAGGTGGGATCTGTTATTAGTTGATCAACCACCTCCACTGCACTGTTCCCCCACTGGGGCCCCAGACCAAGTTGCAAAGCCTGGTCTATAGGCCCTTACAAAAAGATTAGGAGGGTTGGGGACAACCTCACCTCAGGGGGCAAGATGTTCCAGAGGGCAGGAGCCACAGCAGAGAAGGCCTTTCTCCTGGACCCCACCAACCAGAATAATTGAGCTGACAGGACCTACAGCATGCCTCATCTGCTGGCATGAGTGGTACGGGCCATTCAGTGGGGCGAGAGGGACGCTCAAGCAACCTGAACCTATGCCATGAAGGACTTTAAAGATGATCACCAACACCTTGAATTGCTCCTGGAAGCAGATTGGTAACCAGTGCAGCTCGTGGAGCAGTGGTGTTGCACAGGCCATTCAAGGGGCTCTCAAAACTGCCCATGCTGCCGTACTCTGCACTAGCAGTAGCTTCCAAATGCTCTTCAAGGGTTTAGCACTAGTCAGTGATGCCAGGAGATAGAGTGAAGGTAGCACCATGTCATAAGCAAGTTATCTCACTTCTTCATTTGTCTTTTTAGAGTCATTTGCATCCACCAATTCCGAATTTCAAATATTCAGATGTGTATCCCAGTTTTTGTCAAAAGCTTTACTGTGCCTTCTCTTTACACTAGAGCTAAAAAGAGTTATACTGTGATGATTATGTAGTCGTGTGCCATTTCAGAAAACTTCATTAAAGATAAGTTCTGTTATGATTTAACAGTCCCAGTTGGTTACAGTTAAATTTCAAAGTTCCAGCTGGTCACACTTTAGCTCACTTTAGCAAAGCATGGCACATTGTTAGATTTTTCTGATAAAGTCTGCTCTTTGTGATTCAGCAAATCTCTTCCTCTCCACACAACTGGCATCTTCATTGTTTAGCACTCCAGAGATAAACAAATCAAAATGGAGTGCACTCAGATGAAAAAGGTATTCCCAATCATACATGCAGATTACACATTATTCATGCAGTTAAAAAAAACAAACAAACACTGTGAATTACACAAATTTAAGTCTGAGGAATAAACAGAGCCTTTTTTTCAGCTTTTAAAATGATTTGACTATTGTTGGTGGATTATATAGTGCTCCACATTTCCCATTATACGGAACTGTCTCTAGTTTGCAATAATATAAAATAATCCAATCTATAATCTAAACTTTTTTTTAATTTTTAAAGTAAGTTCCATTTAAATCAAATATTTATTTCCAAGAATGATTGAGATGCCAAGTGCTTGCCTAACACAATTATTTCACATTAATTCTCTCTTAAATATTGAAAGATAAACTGTAAACATGAAAGGTCAAATAACAGATGGGTAAAATGCATAGACATGGACAATTCAGGCTGCTGAGGAGCAAATCCCACAAGGAGCAGAGAGATCAACATAAGATAAAATGTTCCAATCCTTCACAACAAAAGGAGGTTAAAATCAATGTGACATCATGGCAATATGACAATAGTTAATCTTGTCTGCCCTGGATATTGTTAGTCTTCATTAACATTTTATGCCACTTTCTCCAACCTAGCTTTCTCAAGATTTAAACCAAGTTACCAAATTATCAGCCAGTATAGGTGCTTCAAGGTAGAATTTTAAGAGATGAAGTCTCACACAACTAGAGGATACTAGATCAGGAAAAGTTATCTTATGCCAACAAAATTTCTAAATACCTTATCAGAAGCAAATCAACAATGAAAACTAAATGAATGCAATTGGGTGAAAATTAGCAGAGTAAACATTTATTAGGGGGCAAGAAGGATGGCACAAAATACTGAGTGAGCTCTGCTGTACCACTGAAAATCTTTTGTTTTCTTACAGCTAACATGGTTTAGCTTTTTGCATTTTGAAAAAACAAACCAGCATTGCTATTGTTAGGCAGATAAACATTTTTTTAAAAAATAATCTTTCTAACCTACTCTGCCAACAAGAGGACAAAGTAATTCAGTGGGCTATCATTCATTCAAATATTGTTTTGCCATAATTCCTTCCAGTTTTGTTGTTCTATGTTCTAAAGTTGTAAGAAAATAATGAAAGGTAAGTTGAAGGCATTTCTTTCTGTCAAGCCACTAACTTAGGAAGGAGCAGACTTCAGCCTTTAAGATTAAGCTGCCTTAAGAAGATTTCTTTTGAGTATCAGAACTGAGCAGGACTTCTTTTTGTCACTTAAAGAATGATCTCCATATATCTGTCTTTTATCTCATCACCATAATTAAATATAGGGGAGGTGTATTTTATTGTTGGTATTATTAAACATTTGGAAATCTTAAATCTATTGGAAGTCATTCAAAGATTAAAGATGAACTAGTAGAGTCAGAAGATGTAATTTATGCTCCTACTTGTTGTCTTTCTACTAGATTATCCTATAACTGTTTAAGATGAAGAACACATTGGTTTTGCATGTTATACATTCTATTGTATTGTTAAACATACTTTAAATGATATAATTGACAATTCAGTTGAGCCAGGTAAGTTGTTTTTTTGGGGGGAGGGGGCATGGCCAAACCTGGTATTTTGAAACCACTTTGTAGACATTTTTATAAAATGATTGTTCTAGAGGGTTTGCCTATACTATGAAAATTTGTCATGCCAGTGGTTTAGCCAGTCACATACAGTAGCACTTAATTACCAAAAACAAATCTGATGAAGTGGTTCTCATTAACTCTACAGGATGTGCTTTACCAATCTGGTTGAAATTGTCTTTTTACTAATCATTGGGCACTTTTTAAAACAAAGCACTTGGCTATAGTCATCTACTATTAATATCTCACCTAGCACCTATGTGGAGAACAGAGACATCATGTAAAAAAAGAAAAGAAATAATAGATTATGTTGGAATTTACTAGTTTGCCTTGCAGCATGCCAGGTCCACATGTATTTACTTCAAGTGGAAAAGAAATTGAGCAAAATCCAAGATTGTGTGTTAGCCTATTTCTCACCTATAACCAAAATCACTCTTAGATGACTTAAGAACTTGGAACAAAGGAAATTTGGTATTTCAATCTTCAGACTAAAAGGAACCAAGAGCCAGCCTGGCTAGGCAGGGCCAATTCAGAATTTGGAAGCTGTTGGGAGACTACATTGATCTCATGTTCTGATTATAGTCTTAAGTGCACTTTATTGGTCAAATTGAGAATTAGAATCCTGGACAAGATAGAACTTGGGTATGACACCCAAGGAGGTTGTTATTGTGATTGTCATTTGTTAGAGATCATTCACAAGAAGAAATATTTAAGAGTGTTTACAGTGGTGGTGCATTCCTATGTTTCTCACTTAAATCGATGGCACATATGTTTCTTTAATGTCAACAGTACTTTACTTAACATCTTCAATTGCATTATGCAGTTATACCACTATTAATGTTTTTCTGTTAAAAAAAACAGCCCATAGTTTTTAATCTGACCACTGTCAACCAGTTTATGTGATGATGCATGGGCATTTTTACACGTGCCATCTAACATTTCCCTTGTTCACTGTCTGTTTCTTTTAACACCAGGAGTTTCAGCTGTTCATTGTTCTTGAAACGAGTAAGAAAAATATATAAATATTAAATGCATACATATATTAGAAGGTATACTATGCTCTATGGAACACTGTATTATGCTTATTGCTGTTCTTGTGATAAATAGACCTACCTTAAGAACAATTTATTCATATATTAATGTGCCCTATGGGAGACATAATCAGCTTCATTAGAGAGCATTATTATGGTAAATCTCTGCAAAAACATCTTGTATAACAAGACAACAAGATCAATAAAAAGACTCATCGTCATACATGTGTAATATTGGTAAAAGAGAGTAGATGTTAAAGATGTTACTGAGCTCTTTTTATTTGTGCTCACAAAATACAGTGGTTTGGCTGCATTTTAGCTCATAGTGTATCATCAGTGGAGGCCTCCTATACTATATTCCATCAAGTCATCTACTTTAAAGACAGAATAGATGACTTCCTTCAGATATTTTAAATACATCATGTGCTTTGCATTTAACTGAATTCTTTAAATCTTATCTGCAAATGCAAATGACCAATCAGAACTTAGGCAATGCCAGATCGTATTTACTACTCTAAAACTTCCATGGGAAAGTAATGATGTAAAACCAAGACTAATAAAGTTTTCCACATGGAAATCAAATAATCAGTCTAAACCAGGGGTAGGCAACCTTGGCTCTTTTATGACTCGTGGACTTCAACTCCCAGAATTCCAGAGCCAGCCATGCTGGCTCAGGAATTCTGGGAGTTGAAGTCCACGAGTCATAAAAGAGCCAAGGTTGCCTACCCCTGGTCTAAACACTCAGTTCCCAGGAGGAATGTCATCCATAAACCACCACATAGAAGTGAAAGTAGATGCATTTTCCACAAGTTCTATGTTTTAAAATCCTATTTATATAGAATGTTATTTTTTAAAAAGAGTTTGATTTTAGAATTACATTGTTCATAATAGATGAAATTTGAATTTTTATTGACTTTTGTTTAAACACCATAACATATTATTTAAATGCAATTTCTAGAAGTTGCTACAAACAATGTTGACTACAGGAAGTCCTACTGTCCTCTGAAGAAAGACAAATCCTTCATCTGATATCTTGCAATTTCTGAATCTATATTTTAAACATGAAAGAAGTAACATGGGCATGTAATGGTATTGAACTGGATTCAGCATGTGAATGGAAATAAATCTCATTCATGGATGGAATTGGCAATTCAATTGAGGCCTCTGCCTACAGTAATGGATAGGTATTTGCCTCTTCCATCCAGATGTGGGGGAATTGCTTGAGGTAATTATTTTCCCCACATAGACTATATCTGGAAAAAAACTGTTGGAATCTGTTGCTCCTTGGAGTCTAAGAGGCTGTTGGAGCAAAGATGAAGCAAGTCTGTGCTGTGTTGCTATTCATTGCAATTTTAATGCACAATATTATTAAATCCTGATGAATGGCTCCTTCAGCTGACATTTCAGCCCTACCCTACATCAACTAGCATACAAAGACTCTTCCAAATGCTCTAATTACTCCATGCACTGCTTTTCTTTTCTTTTTTCTTTCTTTCTCATTGTACTGTTGATCAATTGACCTTGAGGAATGTAGCAGCAAAAAATTACAGTTTGTCATCTGGTTGTCATCTGGATTTGAGCAGCTAACATGTTGCTAACACATTACTACAGCTGAGGAAGTAGAGTTTGAAAAATGGATTTAGCTGTTGGGATTGGTTGCTAGTAGGAGAAATAAACTATCCAAAAACATTGCATCTGAAGAAGGAAGGAACCAGAGCTCCTAGAACAGGGCTTTTCAACCGGTGGTACGCGTACCAGCTGTGGTACTTTGCCACATGGCGGGTAGTATGTGACCGTCCTAGAGAAGTATAGCGGGGAGGGGAATGAGCTGAAGCGACCCAAACCTGAGGGAGAGGTAGCTGCAGCTGTAGGACTGTCTGGGCTCCAGGAGCCAGCAGGGCTCTAGCTGATTGGCTCCAGCTGATTGGTGCTTCCAGAAGCAGCTGGAACCGGAGGTGAACTGAAGAAAAGGGGAGGAAGGACAGGAGAGGCTGTAAAAGGAGGTGGTTTTGGCAGGAAAGGGGGGAAAAAGACAAAGGGGAAAGGTTTAATCCCTTTTAAACAAATTTAATTAGTTTTACCCCCTTATCTTGAGTCTGTCTATGGCTTTTAGAAAGTTTTGTTAGAAGGTAAACAGGCTTAATTTAAAGCTAAAGCTTTTCACAATTGCCAGAGCCTTTCAGTCTCGGCTTGCAACAGTGTGACAAGAGACACGCCTGAGGCAGCTTAAAGAAAAAAAAATAGAGTTTATATGTTTCTTTATTTTGTGAGCCTTTCTTGCTTTGCACTTGATTCATGTGTCTTTAAGGGTACAGGGAAGGGATTAGGGAGGTGCATTCTTACTACACTGTAGAAAGAGCTCAGAAGGGACAGAGGAAGAAGGGCCAACCAGCTAGCTCAGGGGTCTACAAACTTAGCAACTTTAAACCTGTGGACTTCAACTCCCAGAATTCCTCCACCAGCCATCATGGCTGAGTAATTCTGGGAGTTGAAGTCCACAAGCCTTAAAAGTGCAAAGTTTGAAGACTCCTGAGTTAGCTGGTAGTGGTGCATATTAATAAATATGGATAAATTCATCGTACATTTGTCAGTGCAAAGGGAAAGTGATTTAGCAAAGAAACAGCCACTGAAGAAATTAAAACTGGTACTTTTTTCCTTTTTTTCTACAGTTTTTAATATTTTATTAGATTATAGAATAAAATACAAAAATACAAAAGCAAATAGTAGGACACAATGGGGAGGAAAATTGGGGGAAAGGTGAGGGGGAGAAGGGAAAAAGAATACACTTCCTCTATTGCAGTAGAAGGAAGCATTAACCTTGAACCTCAACTTTTGACTTTTCCATAATATTATAAACTAGCCATTTCTATAATAACAAATGAATCTAATCAGTAAAACCCCAAATTCCCCCCCCTTTGTTTTTAGTCATCAAGTTTTTGACACCTTGCTATGCACTGGTGGTACTCAAATATTGTCATGTCTTAAAAGTGGTACAATCTGCGAAAAGGTTGAAAAGCCCTGGGCTAGAAGTCTCTAGGAAGGGAATCCTTTGCCAGGCAGACTACAGGAACCAGTCCTTTCAATTCTAATTTCAATTACATGATTGAAGCCAGGCAATTCCAAGGCTCCTTACTCACTGTGGACCAGTTGACTAACCTATTAAAAAAAAGAAAAAAGAAGGGTCTGCAGAAGTGGTAATTCCACTGTCTCTTGTAGCCAAACAAGGATTGAAGGGCAGACACTGAAGGAACACACAGATACAAGCAAAACTATGCAGACATGGACCAACGAAACAGTGAGTTATCCTGATATTAGGCAAGGAGGCTGTGTGGTTTGTCCTGTTGTTTGTGACTGGGTCCCTTTGTGAATATCTTCATATCTCTTCTGAATCATTTACCCATATCCTTGGACTGACTTGTGCCCATCTCTCCTCAGATATCCTTTGACCTAAACTACAACCACTGAGCCCTGAGAACAATATGGCTATGAACAACATTATCAGCAATGCCTATTAATCTTGGAAAATTCTACTTTCTCTTAGCTTCATCTCAGCATTCATCTCAGATTGCTGCACTAGTCTCCTACATTGAATTAAAGCAATGGCAGCCATAAAACAAGATAATGGGTCAATCAGTTTGTTTACAATTCCTCTTATTCCCCCAAAAGTTTCCCGAGATTACATGTCATTTGAAAGTAAAGCAACTTTTAGAATTTATAAGAGATTTAAAAAGGAGAGAATGTAAATTGGCCATTCCTTGCATGGTTTAAACCTTGCAACTTTTAAAACATGGCAAGGTTAGGAATCTTAGACACAAATTCACTCTGACACATTTCAGACTTGATTAACAGAAAGAACTATGTAAGTAAAACCATTGGATACCACTTTAAAAAAGAAATCTAACAAAATCCGGTCTTGCAACTGAAAATATATTGCCTCAGCACCCCCAAAATGTGGGATACAAAATTTGAATGGTCCCACTTTATTAATTGTATAGGATCTAAATGTATCTGCTGTACATATAATTAGACCAACATCCAAGCAGCCCAATATAAAAACCACCTACATGTTAGACTAACTCAGCCTTGTACATTTATATACTTCCATTTATTTATCTATTCATTTATGCATTCATTATCTCAATTGATATGACCCACATTTCAATTTCCTACCTCTAGGCAGGTAAAAGCACCATAAAATATATAACAATGAACATTACATGAGCTCTGCCACACATCTGGCTTCCCTAGCTTGTTGACAAATTTATGTCTTTAAGGCAGCGGTTCTCAACCTATGGGTCGCGACCCCATTTGGGGTCGATCGACCATTTTTCAGGGGTCGCCAAAGAAGGCAATCCACCATTTTCTCCCCTCAGCAGGATCAGGTCAATTTATTCTCTTGGGGGATGATGTTCCAAAAAGTAGATACCACAACAGAAATGATTCTCTTCCTGGGCCCACCAGATAGCATTCCCTAATTCACAGAATCCAGATCGTACCTCTCCTCTCAGACCTAATGGGATGGGTAGACATACTGAGAGAATAGTGATCCCTGAAGTAAAACAGCTCCAGGCCATGAAGGGTCATTACCAGCAACTTGAATTAAGCATAGAAGGACATTGGCAACCAACACAACTCATGGAAAGAAAATGCCCTGATCAGGAAGCACTTACAAATGCCAATTTGATTGCATTCTGTGCCTCCTGCAGCTCCATGTAAAGCACATTATATTAGTCCAGATTTGTTGGAATTTCAAGTCAATATGACCAGGAGTAACAGTCTCAGTCTCTACTTAGGTTGGAGAAGTCCAATCTAGCCAGATCTGATCTTGATCCCAGCATTAAACGCAAAATGGTGAGCCTTCTAATAGTTAATGAACGAACAGAGAAGCAGCAGTTTTCCTCGTTTTCAAGCATCAAAGCAAGCTGTCTGTACATAAATTAAAATGGATTAAAAATGAAAGTAAAAAGCAATTATATATAGTAGCCATTTTCCAATCCTTTTTTTCTTATTAAAATCTGAAGCAATAGTAGGCTAGTTAGAAGGCTGTGCTAATAATATTTATCAAAATCCTGCATGAACAAGACAGTGGTGTGCTTTCAGCACAAACAAGATAATTGCAGGATCTAAGCTTATGTTCTGGGGAGGCTTCAACTATTTCCCCAGAGAAGCTTCCAAGAGAAGAGAGGGCTAGTAAACATAAGCCAACAGCAGATAAGGCTGCCCTTTTCCTGCTTCATATGATAGGCCTGGTTGTCATGCAGATTGAGTAGTTTTTGTGCTTTTTTGTTTTTTTTTTTTTTCTTTTATATTTGCAAAATATATTGTTTTTCAGGTATGAAGCCTATAGTATTTTAACAAATGTTATAGGCTGCCAATGTTATAGGTTGTTATAGGCTGCACATCACATACTGTTTTATACCAGAATTACAACTTGTCCCTGAATTATCAGTAGCATCATAAATTTGGAACCAAGAAATAGGGATTAAGGGGCACCTTAATATCACTTTCAAATTATTTAAAACATATCAGGGGAAAAAACTTGAGGGCCTCAGCATTAAAGAAAACTTTCCCTTGGCTATACTTTCCATATGCAACACACAAACACAATCCTTCACTCAGTTGCAAATCCTTTTCCCTTATGCATTCAAATGAGAGCTGGGTATCTGCCACAGTTGGAGCTATCTACTTAAAATAAGTCACAGGATTTATTTATAACAGAAAATCCTCTTGCATTGTGCTCAGTGTGCTTCAACTACAGGATGGAGAACCCTCATCCTGCAAGGTAGAATGGATTTATTATTCCAAGAACAGGCAACTTTTCCCCACATTTGTGAAATCTGAAGCAGGACTTCTGGGTATTGCAATTTTATAATATATATTAAGTTGAACCATGTGCCACTGAAAAATCTTTAAGTAAATGTGTCCTTTTGTTGATCTGTGTCTTTCTTTAATCCAGTTTGTGTGTGTGTGCATGTGTGTAAGGACTGTTTTTACCGTCCTGTATTCTTATGGTCAGTAAAATGTCTTGTAATAGACTGCAGTTTATAATCATGATCTCTTTGCAGAAACTGAAATGGAACCAAATAAAAATTACAGCACTGCTCTAGCTTAAATTGTTTTGCAGTTTGAGGGGACTTGATCACTGCTGCCTTTATAGTTAGATACAAACTCATGATGAACAGAAGCATGCCTGACAACTAGAGAATATTGGGATATCCACATCCTTAAAACCTCCAGAAACCTAGCAGCTATTTTATTTCCTACCCTTAATATTTATGGTACGTTGCAGTTGCAATGTTATCTTCTACTGTGCTAAAGAGAGTTGGAAGTTGGTGCCTTTTTTTTCTCTTTTAGGTCTTTACACCATTTTTTCTCTTCTCCCTCTGCCTCCTAGTTTTCTATTACTTTTTTGAATTTCTCTTTGTATTTTATATTTTGATAAACCAATAAAAAGTTTTAAACATAAAAATAACATCATGATGAATACCAGGAGTCAACATCATTGGGACTAACCATGGCACATGGACAACTGTGACTTGGAATGTAATAATAATAATAATAATAATAATAATAATAGTAAAGTTGGAAGGGACCTTGGAGGTCATCTAGTCCAACCCCCTGCTCGGGCAGGAAACCCTACACCATTTCGGACAAATGGCTGTCCAGTCTCTTCTTAAAAACTTCCAGTGTTGGAGCATTTACTGCTTCTGGAGGCAAGCTGTTCCACTGATTAATTGTTCTCACTGTCAGGAAGTTTCTCCTTAGTTCTAGGTTGCTTCTCTCCTTGATTAGTTTCCACCCGTTGCTTCTTGTCCTGCCTTCAGGTGCTTTGGAAATAGCTTAATTCCCTCTTCTTTATGCAGCCCCTGAGATATTGGAATACTGCTATCATGTCCCCCCTTGTCCTTCTCTTCGTTAAACTAGACATACCCAATTCTCGCAACCGTTCCTTATATGTTTTAGCCTCCAGTCCCCTAATCATCTTTGTTGCTCTTCTCTGTACTTCTAGAGTCTCAACATCTTTTTTACATCGTGGTGACCAAAACTGGATGCAGTATTCCAAGTGTGGCCTTACCAAGGCATTGAAGAGTGGTATTAATACTTCACGTGATCTTGATTCTATCCCTCTGTTAATGCAGCCTAGCACTGTGTTGGCCTTTTTGGCAGCTGCAGCACACTGCTGGCTCATATTTAGGTGATTGTCTACTAGGACTCCGAGGTCCCTCTCACAGTTACTACTATTGAGCATGGTGCCACCTATGCTGTACTTGTGCATTTGGTTTTTCTTGCCTAAATGTAGAACCTTGCTTTTTTCACCATTGAATTTCATTTTGTTAGTTAGTGCCCAGTGTTCAAGTCTGTCCAGATCCTTCTGTATCTTAAGCCTGTCTTCTGGAGTGTTGGCTATTCCTGCCAGCTTGGTGTCGTCTGCAAATTTGATGAGTTCCCCATCTATCCCTTCATCCAAATCGTTGATGAAGATGTTGAAGAGTACTGGGCCCAGAACAGAGCCCTGGGGCACCCCACTACACACTTCCCTCCATATAGATGCAGTTCCATTGAGGACCACTCGCTGAGTACGGCCGGTCAGCCAGCTACGGATCCATCTGGTGGTGGTTCTGTCTACCCCACATTTTTCTATCTTGTCAAGTAGTAGGTTGTGATCTACTTTATCAAATGCCTTACTGAAGTCCAAGTAAATTATGTCCACAGCATTCCTCTGATCCACTAAACTATATGTTTATATAGACTAAACTATACATAACATGAATTAACATATGACCTGAATGAAAAATAAACATGCTATATGTTCATGAATGCAAGAACTGGAAGAATGTAACAGAACTGAATAAAGATTGTATGCTCTTATGGAACTGAAAAAAAATATTTATGGTACATTCTGTCATCACTGAAGGTCATCCATAAGTGAATAACAACTGCAGAGATTTTAGAATTGAAGATGTAGCATTCCTTAAGTCTCAGATTTTAGTTTAAAAATAGTCCCACATGGTTCTACTCTGCAAAGAAAGGGGAATGAAAAAACAAACATGATATTATCAGACATCATTAAGCAAATGAAACTCATGACATTGGTCACCATTTGGTTCTTATTTATTTCATTCTTGTGTGTTTCATGGCAGCATCTTATTTTTCTAATAAGGCCTGATAAGATTTTTAAAGTGACTATTTAAAACTTGCATGGATATTTTATTTTAAGAAGTTTTCTCTATCCCAACTTAAATATCTAGGTAGTAGATAGCAGTTTTACAAAGCTTGTTAAAAACAGGTAATGATATCCTAGTTGTCTGTATTTATACCTGAATTCTGTTGATTATATTCATACAATTTTTGTGGCAATATTATGGAAATGGTCTGAAATTTTCTTCATCTGAGATGTTTTTTCAACTTCCTAGTCTAGTCTAATCGAAGCTATGGTATTACTGGGTGCCTTTCCTATCAGGATTTTAAGATCAACCAAGGTTGACTAAGGATTAGTACCTCCATGCTTAAATTCTACTATAAAAACCTAAAACCATTTTCTGAAGACAAAGAACAAATCATTCTACTCAGAATTTTCTCATATAAAATTTAATAAAATTATGTGTTTAACCACTGCAACAGAAATACTATGCTATGCTATGCTATGCTATGCTATGCTATCTTTTATATAGCCTGAGCATTGCACTCTTACCAAAATATTTTGTTTTGCAATGAAGAAGACAGGACATAACAAAATACAAATCTTTTTTCTTTATAATAATCTACTTGTCTAATAATATTCAATTTATGCAACTCATATATGTCATCTTCATTGTAATCTATATACTCTTTATTAGACATAAAATAAACAAAAAGAAAAAGATTGTACTAACAAATTAGATGCTGTCTATCCCAGTTTTTGATTATTCCTTGAGGGCCTATATATACTATGTGAAAAATAGCCCAGCTTTATAATTATATTGAAACATGTGTAATAGATCTATGCTGCAATGCTTACAAATTCACACATATGAAGAAATTATCCTACATAAATACAGCCCTGTCACATATAATAATCTCTTTCATTATTTTAAATATTGGTTTCTACAGAGAGCAAAACCAACATTCTTATAGTGGTTTGAGAGATTACTGAAAGGGCTGGTAAGCCAAGATAAATGGGACTGGAGAAGGAGCTCACAGGGCTGTTGTGAGGGAAATTGACTGACAGAGTATTGTGTATATGGCTCTCACTCCTGAATGAAAGGCAATCAAGACAACAAATAAATTCATCTAACATTGACAAACTTGTGGTAAGAATATATATTTGCAAGTAGAGTAGTTACATCTTGCCTCTCTTGTGTGAGGTTGGCACCAACCTTCCTAACCTTTCACAAGACCTAAAGACTTGGGGCCCCAATGTGGGAGCATCACCGTGGAGGTAGTTGATTAACAACAGATTCCACCTCCCCCTCCTCTTCCCCCACCCTGTCCCAGCCATCTCCATTGGTAACTGGATCGTATCATTTGCTGATATTAATTTATTTATGTTTTTAGTGTTTTAGTATTTGTAGAAGAGTATGACTGGTATATTTTGCCATACAAGAGCTTGGAAGATCACAGCTGGAGCAGTATAACTATTAAGATACTATCTTATAAGTGGCTGGAGCAGCACTGAAGAGAAGTTTAAGGGCTTCAGTAACTGAATTTCAATGCTTTGGTGTGAGCAGTCTGGAGCAAAGGTCAGCTTAACCCTTGGGTCACTGACAATATAAAAAGACACCCTCAGGCCAATTGTGGAAGAAACTTGAGGGGTTTGTCATAGTGAATTCTTACTGTAACAATATAAAAACATTTTGGAATTTTCCTCCTTGTATAAAGATCATATGTCATCGCTTATGGCCTCATGGCCATGAAATTTTGCACTCTCATTATAGTTTCGATGAATTTCAGCTACAGAAGCTGCCTATCAATCTGTGGTTTGGGATATAAAGAAACAACACTATTAGCACAATGCCATTAGTTGAATGCTTCTGCAAATGGCAAACTCCAGAAAATCTGTTGATTACAGACTGATGACATTTTATAAGCCCAAATCCTTAAACAGCATCCGTAGAATAAAATTTGTTCATTTCAGCAAGACTTGTGCCCAGGGACTCTTTCAGCATTGGGCTGAGCATTAAGAATTAATCTTATCCATTCAATATGAGGATTCTGTTATAACCATTTCAGAATTTTGTGGAACCAAACATTAAGTGTTAATTTAAGTAATTCATGTATGTCATGGAATGAACAAGAGAGAAAACAAACAAACAAATATACAAGCAAGCACATATATTTGGGGAGTTGGACCAGGAGTACCTGTGCAATAAAGAAAGGGTGCTTTTAGGTGAAGCTATTATTAAGCAATCAAGATATCTCCTTCACCGAATTTTGTGTGGCATCTGGAAAGTGTTGCATTCCATTTCAATAGTTCCATCACTTATTTCATTTTTGTTATTGCAGAATATCCATGAAGAAGGGAAAATAGAATATTAAAGAACATTATTATTACTATTAATCATTGCATAGTCAGCCAGATGTTCACATTGGATTTAGCATTTTTGTCTACCTACCGAGTATTATTAGTATTAGTATTAGAGGTATGCTAATACCTGGCTGTGGAAGTCTTGAACTACTGGCTATGAGGGATTGGGAGGAAAAGAAACAAGCTCAGACTAAACTCTAGCAAGCTGGAACTGCTGTTTGTCCACAAGTCTCCAGGTTATTCAGAAAAATTGTCCACAAGTCTCCAGGCTATTCAGTAACTTTGGGATGAGGTTGTTCTTTCCCCTGAATGAGCAAATCTGTGGCTTATGGACTGATAATTCCTGTTTAACCAATGATGAAAATCATGTCTACAGAGACCTTTGTTAAGGTTCTGTTGGTATATAACTTATAGTCCTACCTGGAATAGAAAGACTAGGAAATATTAACTGAAGCCTTCTCTTCCAATGACTGGACTACTAGATTGCAGCCAAATCACAACCTGATGGAATAACAACTACTTTATAGTCACTGTATTGATTGTTAGTAGGCTTCCAAGACCAATTCAAAGTGGTGATTATATCCTATAAACTCTATATAGCATAGTACCAAGTTATAACAGAAATTAAACTAACCCAACATGCCTTTTAAGGAAGTTCTGTTTAAGGTTGAGAAGTTAAAAGATTATAGACCAGAAGACACACCTTCTCTATAATTACTGTAGAATTATGGAGTGCTCTGAGATGTGCCAATCCCCATCACATTTGATCTTCAGTTTGGTACTCAAGACTTTGTTTTTTAAACCAAAGTTAGTACTAGATGATGATTTTATGTGACCATTTTTGGTAGTTTTAATAATGGTTCTAATATTTTATGGAATGTGGATATTAATATATTGTGCAATGGCTAGGAAGGACTTGTCAAACACCGTTTAGAGTAGAAATGCAATACTGCAATATGTTCAATAGATGGTCATCCATTCTTTAACAACTGAATGGATTGCCTTGGGAGATAAAGAGAACATCCAACACAGCAATTTCCCAAGGCAATCAGTTCCATTTTTGAACAGCTCTTCCATCCGGATGTCCAACTGCAATCTACTTACTTGCAGTTTAAACAAATTATTCCCTGTCGTGTTATCTGAAGCAATTATGCAATCTTCTACAGAAGAGCTTTTAAAAATATTTGAAGACAACTATCACACCTTTCTGCAGCATGTTTTATTAATATTGCACAATATTGGAAAAATAAAGTTAATTTTCAAGACAAGTAACTGAGCTTTCTTTCTTTCTCTCTTCTTTCCATTTTGTTCTAATTAAATAATTTTCCATTATTTTTTTTAAACTTTTTTTTCTGTCATTGACTTAATTAGCAAAAATTGCAGCTATGGTTTCAGTTATATTGAAACTGCAGTTTCAGAGTTATCAACAACATTAGATGAGGATAAAGTTATTAGTAATTAACATATATTTCTGAAGATTTTTATTTTCTACATTAAGATGGATTCATCTCAGGAGATGTGACACAGCATAGCTTAGATTGTAGAAGAGGGAAAAACAGTGAAACAATGTTTGTCTATAGACAACTGGAGGGAGTGCATGGGACTTTGTTGATTCCAGAACTTTTCATACTGTTTGACTGATAAAACGACAAATGCTTCTTTATGTGTAGTCCTCAGCTTAAGACAACTGAGTCCAAAATTTCTATTGCTAAGCAAGGCAGTTGTTAAATGAGTGTTGCCTCATTTTGCAACTTTTTTGCCACAGTTGTCAAGTGAACCACTGAGTTGTTAAGTGAATCGTATGATCATTAAGCAAAACTGGCTTCCCCCATTGACTTTGCTTGTCAGCTGGAAGGGCTCCAAATGAGGATCGCAGGAACCGGGATAGTGCAAGTCATAAATATATGCCACTTGCCAAATGCCCAAATTTTGACCACATGACCATGAGGATGCTACAGTAGCCATAAGTGTGAAAATTTGTCATTGGTCTTTTTGGGAGCAATATGAATTCTCTTCCCAATGCTGGTATTGCCATTGTAACTTTGAACGGTCATATAATTAATGGTTTTAAGTCGAGGACAACTTGTATTTCTTCATAATTGGCTCCTATATAAATAAAACTGTTTTCAAGTAGATAAAGTTTAAAACAACAACGTTCTGTTATGTTGTTGTTTTAGAGAATATGTTCTATATATTTCTGTTGGTTTTTTTCACATCTTTTTAAATACTAAACAGAACATCTTTTCAGGATTTCAGACAGATATTAGTATCTAATATATTTTGTAGGCAATGTGGACTCTCCACTATGAACTTCAACTTTTCCAAGAAGCATTTTCTAAGCACTGTTTGCATTGTGTAATATTGACAAGAAACAGTTATACTCTTCTTTGTTGATAGCACTGTGCAGGACTAGTCTTCAAAGTTTTCCAGTACAATATACAGTAGTTAGTAAAGAATGTGGCTCTCCGCCTTCTGGCTAGATTAAGAGAAAGGAATCATATTGCACCTATTCTTATTCAGCTGCACTGCCTGCCAGTTTACTTCTAAACATGATCCATGGTATTTCGTGTGACCTATAAATCCGTAAGAGGTGTGAAGCCAAATGGCATATCTATAATTCTTTGAAAGGACTTTTAAAAATACAGAATAGCCACTTAGGTGGATGAAGCTGAAGACATGCAAAGGGAGAGATGATCTTTTTAATCCCTTCTGCTTATGCCAGTTTCCCAATGGAAAAAAAAAGAATAAACCCTATTCCATCTGTCACCATTTGGGAGCAATATGAATTCTCTTCCCAATGCTGGTATTCCATTTCAAATTACAGTCGAAGCAAGTCATTTTGTATACTTTTTTTGTATACTTTTTCAAATTCTATTAAAAATATTGTCCTGGATTAGATTTGAGGTCACTTTTCATCCCAAATCTTGAGAAGTCACTGCATTTTCAACTTCAGACATAAAGTAAAAGCATTTTAAATGTTTTAATAGGCTTCTTATGTATTAATCAGATTGCTCTGCTATTGTTGTTTTGCAGCACAATTGGTTACTTTTCTTTGCAGCACAGTCTAGCACATATTAATTTATGAAACATCTGTGCACATACTCCCTGTGAAACATGCTTCTGTTTTAATGTAACTCAATAGTGCCTTATGAAGTATTTATTAAATTAGCATACGAGAAAATCTGAAAAGATCAAATCTCACTTTTTGTTCCCCAGTACACATCCAATAATTACTGCACAAAGTTAGTCAAGCTGAAAGTGGTCAGTTCTTTTATAATTTAAAAGCATAATTATTTTGATAGTTTGTATATAAGTTTATTTCAAAAGTAGAGGATATTATAAATGAGGAAAGGGGAATCTTTACTAAGAGACTGGCCTAGTAGATCAGATACAAAAATTTTAGATTTTGTTCTTAGCCTAGGTGTTCCTAACAAAATTTGATCAGAAGACAAATATGTTCTATCTTACAACATCTTTTCTGGAATGAAGTCTGCCTGCATTCTGAATCTCCAGATGAGGATATCTTGGTTCTGTTTTCTATTTTTGCCTCAAATAAAGTCCTTTATATATCTGCACATATATAGACATGCATGGTCTTACTATTTTTGTCTTTTAAAAAGTCCTTTATATATCTGCATATATATATACAGTAGAAATTTGTGTGCTTACAGAAAATACTGTATTTATAGCTTTTCCACAGTATTTTATTAAATTCTGTTAAAGCTTCTGGACTGAGCAAATAATTTAAAAACATTTTTCCTAGTACAGTACTAGGTGCATTTGGCAGTCCTCAGAACTCACTACTGGGCAGCCTACAGTAGACTATCAATATAAACATCAGTCTATATACAAACATAGTCCTCTGAACCTACTGTTGAGACATAGGTGATAAAATTAGGTATAAATATATGTTAGGAATAATGTCAAAAGTATTGGAATTAGAGCTTTATATGGAAATGCTGGACAAGGAGAGCCTGACATAATTAATCACAAAACCAACTTAGATGATGACACACAAGTGACAACACAGGGGTGATATGTATAACAAAAATACAGATATAGAGTTGTTTCATATAATAAAACTGGATGAGAACATTATCCAGTCATAGAATCTTATTGATTTTGCCATACAGAGAAAAGATTTCTTGAAAATCACAGAGTCCAAAGTTAAATGCATAGAGTCTGCTATGGAAATTTAATGTGGCCCGGAGATTTTTATACAGCCAAAGGCCTTGTTGAAGTCAACGAAATACTGTAGTTGTAAATTCACAGTTGGTATTCTTTTGTCTTTTCAAGGATCTCACATGATGTCTCTTATTCTCAATGTTTTCTGAATTCTGATAATGTTTCTGTACAGGTATGTTTTTAGTCTACAGTAGTCTCAAAAAGAGTGTTACTTGCAGGAGAATAACGTGATAGTTTAGATCAACTTTCTACAGAGTTGTTATAAATACTTATCTTATCAGTCAGTAGGCCATGATGTTGTCTTCCAAATTTCCTAACAAAACCTTGTAAGTATTGCAACAGCCACACCTTATTGCTGTAGTATTTCAGTGAGAATGCCCTCAGTGCTTTATTTTTTAACATCATCTTCAGTGCTGCTTCCACTTCTTCCTCCATCATTATTTTTCGTAATCGTAAGTTACAAGTTGAAATAACTGTTGGTCTATTTGATCTTTACGGTATAATGATGATGTATACTTCTGTTTTCTTGATCAATATCATTCAGTATTGTTTAGTATTCCAATTCAAGGTTAGAATTTTCACTTTAACTCATGTAGCTTTTGGAAACAGATCTTGTTCTTCTATTTCCTGGTTTGATTTCCTTGTGTGCATTGTTAGAGTAGTTCTCTGTCTTATTTTGAAACACATTTGAAATTTTGGTGCATTCCATAATAGCCTCCCTCAATGTTTCTCATTGCTTCTCAATGTTTCTGAGAAATTTTGAGGATTTTTTAAATTATACTGATTCTGCTTTTTCAACTTATGCAAATATTTCTTGCTTTCTTGATGTCTTCCCATAACTATTCTGTTGCTCTGTCATTGTTATCCAGTGGAGCAGATTGATTTTGTAGGCACCCTTTAAATTGTGGTGGTATATTTTCAGAGTCATACTTTCTTATAATCATTACTTTTTTTTCAACTTTAGCTTGGATTTTTTGCATACCAATAGTTGAAGATCTGTACCAAAGCCTATTACAAGTTTTGTTTGTTGATCTTATTGAGTTTTTTCATCATTTTTATTCAGTGCATTGGGTGAAATGCATATAATCCCACAGTAGCCATTTGTTTTCCTGGAAAACCATGTTTGAGATACAGATTGATGGTCTAATAAAATTCAACCAAAGGTTCATTTCCCTCATGAAGCCACAGTTTCCATCCAGGCAGCTTTCTTTTTTGTTCCCAGTTTTTGCATTCAAGTCATCCATAACTATTAGTATATTGTTTTGTATGTCTGTTAATTTCAGCCTGTACCTGTTTCATAGAAGTGATCAGTCTCATCGTCTTCTGCATGTGGATGCATATACCTCAGTAATACTCATGTTGATAGACATTTTGCAATACTGAGTAGAAATTACAGTAAGTGTTCACAGACTAAACTGCGTTTCATTACAATTCTTGCAATCTTTGGGATTATAAATGCAACATATTTTCTTTATCTTTCATTTTCTACACAACATATTGTGTGATCATCAACTTTAAAGTGCCTGATGCCAGTCTATTTCAGTTTGCTGATATCAAGCAAAACAACTAAGTGTATTCCATTCACTTGACAATTTATCTCATTGCTTCATATATATGATGTTATGATTTGTAGGACGTATTTACCACTTCTGACTCTCATTTCATACACAGGTACATTAACTGTCAGACAGCCTGAAAGCTTTGCTCCAACCACATCATAAATGCCTTCTTTGCTCTGAAGAGTCTTCAGCATCTCTCCAGAAGCTAGCTGAGTGTCTTCCAACCTGACGAATTCATCTATTGGACTTTCTTTTGTTTTGATTATCCACAGTTTTCCAGGCAAGATGAGTCAACTTCCAGACTTTTATTCTATGCAGATAATTTCAGTATTGGGGCTTTTGTCATATAAATTGAACTCTCCAAAACCAACATTATCCCATACTGGGTCTGTGCAGTTACAGTAGATGATTTGTCTTCATCTGCCCATTTAACTGAGACCTGTCCATCATGGCCAGTAGTCAATTTACTAATGGCATAGCTGTCATTATCACTGATGCGTGCAAGCCCTCAGAGCATATCAAACTGCAAACCATCAAGGATATTATAAGTACAGTGTTTGTGAATCACATAATTTGGTGTCTGTGTTTCCCATAATTAGAAATATACTTAGAGCATATCTCTGTGTGCGAGAACACAAGTAAATAAACAAATGAATGCAGTTTTTTTACTACTTTCCAAACTTCAAGAACAATGAAGAGCAAAGAGCTGAATACACATTTTCAAAGGAGACTACTATTCACCTTAAGGTGTGAATTGGGAAGAATACCCAAACAATTGATGGTAAATTTGTTGTCATTCAATGTGTAAGCAGAAAGATTTGTGAGTTGGAAACATGTTGCAAATTGGCTTCTAACACACATGATCCACAAACACAGTGCTCTGGTACCTGGTATTTGGATACAAGCTAAGAGAGAAGCAAAGAATTTCAACATGCTGTGATAACATGGAAAAAGAATAAGAAATCATAGAGAGCTGGGAAAAGTTTAATGGCTTCTCTATTAAAAGAGAAGTAAAATGATTTGCAGCAAAGGGCTTTGGAAATGGTAGGCCTCCTCCTTGGGAAAACAGACATTGATCATCAACTTTTTAACTATTGTAATGAAGAAATGCAGAGAAGGAAATGGTTGTATCCTTGTTGCAAAGCCTGTTGATTTGAAGGAATGATATGAAGTGTTACAAAGACAAATTATTATTATGATTTGTAATGACTCTTACAAATGATATAAAGTGTTAAAAGGTTTTGCAAACAATTATTGAGTCTGTCATATGTACTTCTATAGTTGTCTGGTTTGGTACAGAAATCAAACAGGGCAAATAGACTCCAACAGATAGGTAAGACTGCAGAAAAAACAACTGCAACCAGCCTGCCTTCCATTGAGGAACTGTATACTGCATAAGCCAGCAAGAGGGCTAAGAAGGTATTTGCAGACCCCTCACATCCTGGATGTTAGGTCCTGGGAGCAATGGCGAATGAAGAAGACACATGTCTCTGGAACAGTCCTTTATTGTGCTTTAGTCAAAACTCCAACGAGCAAAGGCACGCAGGCCTCCTTTTATACGTCCCAATTCCCCAGACAAAATGGCAACATCTCTAGTCACTTTTTCGCGCCTTGCGCATGCGCGCTCAGTCAGCGCCACTCAGTCTGGTCCTGGGCAGCTTTTGCAATTGCCCGGGAACCTTGCAATGTCCCGAGCCTGCATTTGCAGGCCCAGGACACAACACTGGACATAAACTATTTCAATTCCTCTCCTCAGAATGGTGCTACAGAGTATTGCAGACCAAAACAACTAGATACAGGGACCGCTTTTTTTCTTTCACCTAAAAACCTAATTCTCACAGTGCTATCTAATGTCTATTTATCTGTCTATGTTGTCTAATGCCTATGTGTATTTACCCAAGGAATATGGCTGTAGTTTTATTATTTATCCCTTATTATCTGCCCTCTCTTATTGGCATTAATATGATAATGTAATCATTATTCTGTTACTTTGCATGTGCACCATGAACTTCTGCCCCACAGACAAATTCCTTGTGTCCAATCACACTTGGCCAAATAACGTATTCAGTTCAATTCAATATGAGGATTCATAGTTAATTACAATCTAAGATGTGAGGAAGCATGAGAAAATAAAGCTTGGTAGCAAAAATAGAAATAAATTAGTAATTTCAAATTATAGATAATGGTTCTGACTCAAACTGCACATTGGATTAGTTGTACTAATAAATTATATCAGATATTGGATAGCAGCCTAGCAAGGGGAAGTGGTTCAAAAGTTGAAGGGAGAATATAGGTAATTCCAGAGATACAAAGAAATAGTTAACAATCTAACTGAATATCAGACTGAAAAATCTTGTGGTTTCACAGTATCATTAATTAAGAAAGAAAGGGTGCAACAGAGGATCTTCAAACTGCTAGTGTGGCTCAAGAGCCATTTGAAGATCTTGTGTGCGTGTGTGTGTGTAAAAATTTCTATTAGTTTATCAGAGTATAAAATACAAAGAAAATGAAAATAATGGGAAACTAAAGGAGGAAAAAAGGGAGAAGAAAAAATGTATGGGGAAAAGGGGAAAAAGAAAAAGGCGTTGACTTCCAATTCTCTTTAGCACAGATAATAGCCCTACAACCTCAACTTTTTACTTTTACACAATAATATATTCTAGACATTTCTATAACAAACCTATCTAATTAGCAAAACCAAAATCAGACTTTCATTCTTTCTATCACAAGCACAAACTCCAGAAGCTGTTTCCAAATGGAAACAAAATTAAATATGTTATTTTCTTTGAATAAAACAATCAATTTAACTATCTCTATTTTTTTCTTTTTGCTGTGGGAAATAATATATATTTTTGTTTGTACCTATTAATTTTTATAAACTATCATCATTTATATTAACACATTCTTTCAAATTCTTTAACCTTAAAGGAGAAAACCTTTTTTTAAAGAATTTTAAGAATTCCATTTAAGAATTCTAGACTTTTGTTTAAAAATATTTCTAACCATTCATACTTTTAATTTTACTTTCAATAATATTTTACAAACATTAGGAATTACTCAAACATTATATATAAAAACCAAAAGAAAAACATTTTCAAATCCACTTTCTAAATACAAAACTACATTAGAGCTTTCTTTCAATTACATATTATCAGACTTGTAAAAATCCATCCCAACTCCAATTAATTCATTAAATTTAAGTAGTCCCTCCACATTATTCGCATAAGATAAGAACTTTTTCTTCTCTGGAATTTCTGTTAAGTATCTTTTCCTCAAGGAATTCTCAACTTTGTTAATATCCATGAAGAAAAATGCCCAAATCATTCTGTTAAAAATTATAGTTTGCTTGGAGCTCTTCCTCATATTATAAAATGTTCTTCTTCTCTGAAATGTCCATAGGATCTCTTTTTATCAAAGAATTTTCATTAGAAGATTTTAAACATCATAACATCAAAATATTAGATGGTAAACCAGGAGAAACTTTAACAGTTGCTATTTCTATTAGCAGTGCAGTCACACTGTTGCTTGGAAAGAAGATGCCATCTGATTTTAAAGAGAAGCAGAGAGAGGGAAAGGATCTGATGGGAAGAATAGCAAGAATAGCAAGTGGATGGGAAGTCTCAGGATACTGTGGACTGCAGAAAAGTTGTGAGAACTGACTAGTATATTAGACCTGTGATATAATATGCACAGGGAAGTTGGAGAGCAAGGAACTTGACTGCAACATAGCAGGAGGTAATAATTCAGATGGGGCCATTTTCAGTTAAGGAATCTAAAAATGTTCAGACAGATCAGGAATTCATAGAGATAGACTGGAGGCCCAAAGTCAAACAACTTTAGGAAACCAGGCAGGATCCTGACTTAGAATAGCATTAAAAGAAAATATTTTGTCTAGCATTAACACAGGGAAGATAGAGCCATTTTCTAGCTAGACAGGAAGTGAGGTATGTTAGAATAAGCTTAAGGACAGAGCAGAAAATATGTCTCTATGGGACAAATAGTCTAATTTGCACACAGGCTAACAGAGAAGCAGAAATTGGATTATTATAATTCTTTTCTCAGATTTACAAGATTATTGTAAAATTACAGATTTAAAATATTATTGTGCAGCTTGCCTTTTGCTGTAAATTGCAATGATTAATCCTTGTTTTATGTGACCTGGTTGACTAAAAATGGAGATGTGCTGTTAATTTGTATAGAAGCTATATAATATGATTTTGGCACATGGATTTTTAAAAATATTAAAAAAAAATTATTGGGTTTGAAAAAGCTTCATGTAAATTATTATTGTATTTTCACATATGTCTTAAAAGCTACATATCTACTATATTGGGATTGGTAAACTAAGAAAAACTTTATGCATATGACAAGGACAGTAAGTGTTTTTTAAATCCTTTGCTAAAACTAAAGTTAAAACTATACATCAAAAAGAAATACCATAATTCTTCAAATAGCACAATATTTCCTTGGAGCTGTAATAAAGAAAAGTACCCAGGAATTATGGTGTGTTGTTTTTTAAAATATTTCCAAGATCAGATTTATGTCCAGATGGATATATATATATATATTTGAGTGGCCTGCATTACAATCTTGGAGACAAGTTGGTAAGGGTAAAAAGACATTTGGAGAAAAATACTTTAAATATAGTAGTTACTGATTTTCCATTACTTTATTTGTAAGAAATTCAGGCAATAGAGCTCCTGTGTCTTATAACGTAAGCATCGCATGACAATAGCAATGTGTCTTATTCATGTATTCTAATAATAATATTTTAATCTCAGATGTTAACAATCTCCCATGACAGACTTTTGATGGGAGCCTTTAAATGCACTTTCCAAATGCTCACAGCAATCGGAAACTATTTGCTTACCTGGATAGGCACGTTAAATTGGTTCAATATAACTGAAGACAGCTAATCACAATACCTTTAAAGGATGAGGCATTTGTTGGTGTGAAAGTCACTTCTTCTCATAGCCATAGCATTCGCTGAAAACTATACATTTAATTTGCTTAAATTTTCAAATTTAAATTTGTGTTGTGATCTTTCTTTTGGAACTGGTTGTATGTTTGATTACCATTTACCTTTCAATGTTTTGAGTGTTCCTCTGAGCATCATTGGTAACAACAACAACAACAACAACAACAACAACAACAACAAAAGCCCTCACTCATCTGTGAAGTTCAGTTTATGGTTTTGGACTAGTCTTCTTCACTGGCTTAACAATGCTTTGCAGCAGTATATTCTATAAGGTATTTAAGGAAAGAAACAAAATCAAATAATTCCATATACTCTGTTGAGAAAGGGTGAAATAGAATATGATAAATTAAATTTTAAAATCTTTTTTTTCAGACATATGCCTTAACTTTTTATTTGCCTGCTTTCTGTAGCTAGTCGAGCTATTTTTACTGTGATGCTGAGTGAAAGCAAATGCTAATACTGCTACAAAACTTAATCAGCAATTAAAATAATTGTCTCTGTACAGAACATCTTGTCATGAAAGACCTTTGACTTGTTTCCAATGACGGATTACCAGACAACAAGTCATGAGACAGCATTGTTCTGCTAGGAATTGCACACAACTAGCACAACACAAGTAACACAAGTATTCCTTATAGAATAAATGATACAATCACTTGTATCATAGCTTACACAAAATCATATGCACTAATTTGCAAATATTTGTGCAAGGATAAAAACATAGCTTTCACATGTGGTTGAATCTTTGCAATACAAGAGGCTAGAGGGGCTGAGTATACAATGACTATATTCCCCCAGTATTTGGCATCTCTGCATTATGGCTACTTCAATTCCAGATACTTTGATAGTGGCTATTAAAGTTACATAAATGCCTTTATATGAGCCGTGGTGGCGCAGAGGTTAGAATGCACTATTACAGGCTAATTCTGCCAATTGCCAGCAGTTTGATTCTCACCGGCTCGAAGTTGACTCAGCCTTCCATTCTTCCAAGGTTGTTGGGAGCAATACACTGACACAGCAGGATGCTGTGTGCATATGTCTTATTGTTGTGTAATTTTATTTAGCTCATATGCAACTCAAAAAATAAACCCAGTCAGAAATTTGCTTACTGAGATGTTTTTTTTTCTAGTATTCAGAAAGCACAAGCAAAATCCAATTATTGGACAAGGTCTGAGAAAATCTCCTTCAACACACTGACAACAGAAAAATCCATCTTCAACTATAGAGAGGAAGGTACTTTTCATTGGTATGAGGAAAATGAATAATTTCATCAACTTTTATAAATTATTGCCACACAAATGTGCATATAAAAAGTGTTCTGTACAAAAGATTTTGACAAATAGGTGAACTATTTTTTCTATTGATTATTGCTTAAAAATAAAATACTTACAATTATAATTTATAGGTCATAATAGTACCGGCAACCATTGCTTTGGAAATTATGGAAATTATGGAATTACATCTCCAGACCTGGACAAACCTGGCTACACAATGCTATATGGTATTTTCTTTAATAGAGTTGTTTCTTCTAATAGGCTTAATTTAAATAAAAATAATTCTCCATTTTGAAAGTTTATATATTTTTTGTCAAGAAATATATTGATAATTCTACTTGAATTCTCTCTAAGTACTATTCAGTAATTGTTATTCTTTAAAATCATCTTTTTGATACATGACTATACATTTTTGTAAGTATACATGTGTTAGAAATGTTTATATGATTAAAATTCATTTTTTAAAAAAATAGAAATTCTTAACATTTTACTCTTATTTAAATTTTATATAATGCTAGCACCATCATGTTTTGTTATTAATATTTATACCTGATAAATGTCTTATTCTTTTTCATATTCTTTCATTTTCTCTAATGTCTTTTGGTGTAGATCCTAAGACTTTCTGTTTAGGTCATGTTCAGTGTTTGCTCTCATTTAATTGTGGATATACAAACAGAATCTAACTTATTCTCAGTTTTGCCTAACCTAACTCTGTGACTGAAGTTGTGTAAGTTTGCACGTGTATGAGAGAGATTTCACTTCTTGTGTCCCTAGTGCCTATTGTTGGCACATTTTCCTTGAACTCATGGTCACCTGATACATAACCTCTTACCCTGTAACCTCATCTCCAATTTGGAAATTGGAAGAGACTATGGCATAAAGACAGTTACTTAAAGAAAGCATGTGCTAAAGGAAATGGCATTGCTTGTTGAAAGTGTGACCTTTTCTACTATGAACCTTTGCTTACTATCTATTTAGAGTAAAGAAGAGTAGCTGCACAGCTGTATTCAGAAATAGAGAGGAATAGAGTCTGTGAAAAATAGGAAAATGTAGAAAGTTCTTTTCTGAATATTATGCATTTTAACCTAATTTAACATTCTAATTTTGAGACCACCCAACTCCTCAGTTTACAGTGAATCTGAATTTAAAAATAACATCTATCAAGGAAAATACGTGATGACTGACTGGTTGTTCCATAACCAGGAAAAAAAAAAAGGGTCAACTAGCTACCCTATCCAAAGCCTGGTAGAACTACCAGATTTTCAGCAATTTGTGAAAAATCAATGTAATGGAAGCAGTACAGATCTCTGGGGGCAATTCCTGGGTCCCGTAAGATGACCCTATATCAGTGGTGGCGAACCTATGGCATGCGTGCCAGAGGCGGCACGCGGAACCCTCTCTGTGGGCACACGCCATTGCCCCAGCACACGTGGTCTCTAAAATTTCACCATCACTGGCCTAAGGCCAGCCAGCCTGGCTGGAGCCGCCATTGGGGAGCCCACCATTCCACCCACCAGAGACCCCCTGGATCTCCCCCAAACCTGCCCGGCTTCCAGAGGTATCCCTCCCCATAAGCAACATCAAGGTGGCCATGCCCACACCGGCCATGCCCACCCAATCTACCATGACTACTGCAGTCACACCCATCCAGTAGCCACGCCCACCCAATCTGCCAAGCCCACTGTAGCCGCCGAGTGGCCCACACCCACCCAGCACCCGGTGATACATAAGTGGGTTTTGGGTTGCAATTTGGGCACTCGGTCTCTAAAAGGTTTGCCATCACTGCCCTATATACAAGTAAACAAAATAATTTTGGTGAAAGGAGGAAAGCACAAGTGAATGAAGAGAATAATCCCTTACTCTGCAGACTTTTTTCATATATTGAATTTCATATATTGTACAGTTTGCCTTTCAATAAATGTATAGCAGATGTCTATGCCATCATAAGGAAATCTACAGCCTGAAAGCAGAAAAGTTGCTTCAGTACTTGTGGAAACGCACCACTGCAAAAATAAGATGCTAATACCAAGGGCAAGTTCTTTAGCATTTCTGCAGAGGTCACATGGGCACTGAATAAAGCCAACTGACAACAAGACAGAAATAGGACTAAGACTTAAGCACAAGAGAAAGAAACCTGATAGAAGCTGAAGCAACACATGAATGGGTTGAAAGAAGAAAGGGACAAACAGCTTCACTAGCTTCTCCTCAACTAGTTAGAAATGCCAGCAACTGAATTTAACCTGAGGTAGCAATTTGTGTAAATTTGTTGGGAGTATGATAGTCCTGTGAAAGTGAGATCTTATAGAACGGGGTGTCAAACTGTCACATGATGTGTCACGATGTATCATGACTTTTTTTCATTGCCAGCAATGGATGGGTGCGGTTTCGGCATGACACATCCGGCCCGCGGGCCGGCAGTTTGACACCCCTGTTATAGAGCCTAATTTTTAAAATAAAGCATAGATGGATAATTTCATGTCATTCCACTCTGATAACAAGGAATGGGATTACCTGACAAAGGAACCACTCATGCTGTTAGATATATGCTACATGCAATCATTTTATAGAATATTCTTATTGGCTTACATAACCCATTTTACCTGGTCAATTTTATCACAGAAACATATTGTTTGAATGTTTCCTGTGGGACTTCAAATGTAAGCTTTAAAATGCCAATGCCACTTACAAGCGCTCTAGAGAATTGAGAGAGATAGACCTTTAAGTATTTACAAATCACCCTATAGTCCAATTGTAAATAAATATGTATTGAATAAGAGGGCAAAGGAAGATAAGCCAATGTCATCCATAAAAGAAATCATATACTAGAAAACTGGTGTAACTAAGCATAAAGCCTATTTTAGCTTCAGTAAACTTATTCAGAAACCTCATTCTACAACAATTCATGATCAGTTTTAAAAGTGACAGTTTTCCTGGGTCTCCAAAGACAATTGGATATGGTAGGATATTGGAAAGGCAACTTATGCTATTCAAGTTCAATTACTTTGATTAGCACCTGTCCCTCTTCTAGCCACACCATGATATAAGCAGAACAATAGTATCAATAGCAATTATTATCAAAGAGAAGGAGGAAGAAAAGGAGGATTATATTCTGAGTTTTCTCTAGGAACTCAAGACAACTTAGATAGGAATCTCCCTTCTTATGTTGATGAGGAAATCATGAAACAGCTTTGTGTTTTAGGAAAAAACTATGGCCAGTATATAATTAGTGAGTTAGTTGGGAATAAAGTAATTTACTCAACAAATCAGATATTTTAGATAAGCAAGCCAGCCTAAAAGAAGTTTTATGATACCAATGAACAACAGACTTGCTCAGGTCTCTGTAGAGACTGTGCCAGAATTCTTCAGTTTTCCCTATCCTGTGAGCACTCCTTGTGTTGGGGTGGAGGGGGAAATCATCTGGAGCACATGGATCTAATAAAAGTGACTTCATGTCTGTTTTGGCATTATCACATATACCTGCTGTCATTTGTCCCTCTTCCCCTGTGAATGTCCAGATTCTGGAGGACAGATAATCACATCTCATATTACTGATTGATCAGTTTGAATGTCCAAGTACTCTCTCAGCCTTCAGCCGAGAAATTGACAACCACAATCCAGCCCAAATTTTCTGTTGCTAAGTGAAACATTTGTTAAGGGAATTTTGCCTCATTTTATGACCTTTCTTGCCACATTTGTTAAAATGAATCACTCCAGCTATTAGCAACATAGGTGTTAAGTGAATCTGGCTTCCTCATTGACTTTGCTTGTAGAAGGTCACAAAAGGTGATCATATGACCCAGGGACACTGCAACCGTCTTAAATATGGATCACTTATGAAGCATCCAAATTTTGATCACATGACTATGATGCTGCTGCAATAAGTGCGAAAAATAGTCTTGTCATAAGTGCAAAAAATAGTCTTGTCACATTTTTCAGTGCCGTAACTTTGAACAGTCACTAAATGAACAGCTGTAATTTGAGGACTACCTGTATTGAAATTTTGTGAAGCTGATTATCTGCAGCTTATAAGAAACACCTGCCGATGTATGCTTGGTCAATTGGCTCTAGTGATGACAGAACTCTTTTGCTGCAAAAGCTCCTGGGAAGTGCTCAGGCACTTCCTAGAAAGAGTTAAGGGTGGATTTTGTGTTCCCCAAATGATGAGTTTTGACCTGTTTGTTGACAAAACAACTAACAGATTTCATTGAGTTGCACGTAGTCCTTGTTTAACATCCACAATTGGGACCAGCAACATTGTTGCTAAGGGACACATAATTAAGACATTATATAATGGATTACAACCACACTTCCACCATGGTTGTTAAGAAATCACCCACGATAGTTAAATGAGAAAAAAAAATGGGAATTTCCCAGTGATATTCCCTACTTTCCTGGTTATTGGAAAAACATTCAGGAAAACAGAGTTTCCTTTTTTAGTCCCATAAATGCTTTTCTTACCATTAAAACTAGTTACAAATGTCAAACTCAAAGCACATTTTGGAACAAAGAGGCAGATTTTTACCTTTTCTTCAGACAGACTCTTCTACCTTTTCTATTTATTATCATTTAAATGCTCATTTCCTATATTAACCCAGTTTAATATATTAAACCCAGTTAGGTCGTTCCTTGAAAAGCTATAGCAGACCATATTTAATTAGTGTTTGGATAAGGCCACCAAAATATACTAATTAGAACTGTAAACTAGGCCATAAGTTTAAAAAGAAATACAGAACTTTGGAAGAAGCAGTTGCAAATGTCTTGTTACTGTCATGAAAGTTAAAGATTTGTCAGTAAAATCATTAAAAGTTTAGTTTGACTCAAAGGAGACTTTACTTT
Source organism: Crotalus tigris (assembly GCF_016545835.1). Lineage (NCBI taxonomy): Eukaryota > Metazoa > Chordata > Lepidosauria > Squamata > Viperidae > Crotalus > Crotalus tigris. The sequence continues at coordinate 441,205 of NW_024096465.1, read as the reverse complement.
TCATTTTACTAATGACAGTTTTCTTCTGTCACAACATCATTAATTCGTGTTCTTATTATAATAATATTGTTGGTTATTCCTTTATAAATCTTGAATAATTGGGCTTATCATTTTCCTTGCTCTATATAAGGCTTAATTTTCAATTACATTAACAAAGTTCAAATTCATTGCAAAATATGTTGGTGTTTTAATTTTGACAGGGAAGGGTTTTATTAATTTTCCCCCTACATTAAGTTTACATATGTACAGTTCATAAATGTCAAAATAAATGTTCAGCTAATCAAATGGCAAACACTGGCCTAAAGTTGTACGTGTCACAAAAATGGTTCAGAAGCAGTAATCTCAGGAGACAGCAATAACTTATGAGGATTCCTGCATTCAATTGCTATAGTAATTTCTTGCACTGCTCCTAAGATTTCTAGGTTGTTCAGAAATAAGCATTTAACTTTACATGCTATTAATTTAACAAAATACAATATTCTTCCAATTTGTTCAAGTGTACCTCTGAATGCATTTAGTTCCAAATGTTTTCAGCTTGGTGATGGAAAGAAACTTGCTATTGTTTGGGGTACAGGTAGTCTTTGTCTTAGAACCTTTTGTTTAGTGATTGTGCAGTTACAACAGCACGAAAAAAGTGACTTATGACCACTTTTCACACTTACAACTATTGCAGCATCCCCCATGGTCACAGGATCAAAATTCAGGTGCTGAGCACCTGGCTTATATTTTTGACAGTTTCAATGTCCCAGGGTCATATGATAGCAATAGCAATAGAACGTAGACTTGTATACCACTTCTTAGTGCTTTACAGTCCTCTCTAAGTTTACAGAGTCATCATGTTGCCCCCAACATTCCTCATTTTACCGACCTCAGAAGGAAGGCTGAGTCAACCTTGAGCCAGTGAGAACCGAACTGCTGGCAGTCAGCAGAATTAGCTTGCAATATTGCATTCTAACCACTGCATCACTGTGGCTCCTGATCACCTTTTGCCATCTTCTGACAAATAAAGTCAATAGGGAAGGCAGATTCATTTTGCAACTTGTTACTAACTTAACAACTGCAGGGATTCACTTAGCAACTGTGGCAAGGCCATAAAAAGAGGCAAAACTCATTTAACAACTGTCTTGCTAGCAATAAATTTTGTGCTCAATTGTGGTCATAAGTTGAGGACTACTTGTACTGTAAAAACCACAAAACCAGAGTCACTGGGAGTCAAAAAGCAATTTAATTAATTAAAAGTGAGCCTACTCTGAAGTGAGAACTCCCAGTACTACTAATTAGTTAGTTAGTACTACTGACTGTGAAGTTTTTATACATTTTTCTCCTTTAGTACATTTTGTTTTCTTCCATTCAATCTTGTCAAGTTCTTAGACAAGACAGTGAAGCTTTCCTGAGAAGGTTTCTCAGAAGTGATTTGCCATTACTTCTTTCCTAAGGCTGAGAGAAAGTGACTGGCCCACGGTCATCCAGCTGGCTTTGTACCCAAATCAGGACTAGAACTCATAATCTCCTGGTACAACAAGTTGCACCAAACTGATTCAACATATTTTTACTGGCCACTTTATAAATGGTTGTATGGCAAGTTCTCATTTTGAATAAGATAAGGTGATCACACAATAGAAGCCTTTCCAGAGAAGCTCTTAAATGTCATCTACCTAATATGGGTTTGTACTCTAAATATTCAGTGACTAGATCCACATATTTACATATTACACCAAATCCTAACATGACTTATTTCATTTTGGCTTAATTGTGTGAACCAAGCTATTAGAGTTTTAGATCATTTTTAGACTTAGTTGTAGCCAGTTGTAGCTTATTTAGTGAATATTGTTTTAGCGTGAGGGAGAAATCACTAAAACATATAAGTATGAAAATTTAATATATTGGCTTTTCTGCATGACATGTATTAATAATATTAAAGTATCAGTTTCATTGGTTTCATATTTTCTATCCACTAACCACTCAGTTATACTTCCCTAATAATGTAACCGTATTGTTTATAAGTACATCCTACTTGTCTCAAAAGAGCATTTCCCTAAAAGTATTTCAATCTGCAGACTTAGATTACATTCAATTTCTATTCACTGGGTTGATAAAAGTTAGCATTAATATACACATTTCATGACATTGCAATTCTATGTACTAGAAATGAAATCTATTCCATCTAGTAGGTGCTGTTCCCAAGCAAAGGGGCAGAGTTAAATTCCAAATTAAACCCATTTAACTTGAGAATCTTGTTTTAATTAAATATGCAAAGAATGAAATTTATTTATTACATTTATATCCCACCACAATCAAACAATTCCAGCTGCACATAAAAATAATAAATTGATATTTGACTTTCATGAGCACTTTCATGAGTACAGTTCGTTCCACTTGTATCTTTATTTTTAGGGAAAAGGGCACTTAACTATGTACAGATTCATTTTTAATAAAGTTTATGTAAAAAATGTATTTGTGATGTAATTTGTACCCAAAGGCCAGTCGGGGCTTGTGAAGAGATGGAGAATATTGTACCTTTCCAGAATCAGGGTCTTTCCCCCTCCCTCATATACTTAATATTCCAGGAAAGAAGAAACTGCTAAATGATCTACAAGTATAGTCTTCACCTCTTGTTTCTACGGTAAAAATTGTTTTGCTTCCATCATTGATCGTCTTTTTTGAAAAAAGGTTAGCATACTCCAGTCTGATGTGAATTGTCATAATTTATTCAGGATAGGGCAAACCACCTATTTGAAGTGAAGATTATTGGGGAGATGAATTAAAAAAAACCCTCTGAAAGTGTTTCTGTTTCTGTTTTCACTTTTTTCTGTAAAAGAAAATGATGTCCCAGTCAATAGGCCAAGTTAACTGAGGCCTTCAAGACAGAATACAACTCAGGGTTTTGTTTTGTTTTTTAAATCTAAGGATTTACCCAGGGTGGTGACTTCCCACTGCCTTTTCAAGAATTAATGTGGCTTAAATCTCAGGAAGTGTGTGGACTGCTTTTAAACATGTAATTTTAAAGGGGGAGGTTCATAAAGTGAGGTCCAGTGCATCATGGAAAGAGTCGAGACAGGGGATGCAGCGGTGATACGTTTGGCTTTACACCACAGGATGAAGTGCGACGTCCACTTACCACTTAAGCAGGAAATCAGACGCACCCCGCTTCCAAAGCTTATTTTTACCTGTAAATAACTCCCACTGGTGGGAATAAGGCTTATTCTGAAGCTAGCGCGCACGGAGGAACGGCCTATTACCCTTGGGATTCTGCTCCTAGGCAGGAATCTGCCTCATACTTTTCTCTCCCCCCCCCCGCCCCGCGCGCGCCACATTGATTTCGCAGCTAGCGGGAGTTGTGCGGGGGTGAGTAACTCCACGCAACCCACTTTCAAAGCACGCAACCGGAGTCTTCTGGGGGGAGAAGGACCCATGCGGGCGCTTTTCAAATGTCCCAGGGGAGACAAAGTTGGCAAATGCCACCAGTTGCTGCCACTGGCACAAACGGCAGGGCAGACTCGGCCCCGGCAGCCTCTCTCTCGCCTTCAACAGCTGAAAGGTCTGAGGGGAAACGGCCGGGAAACGAAAGCGACCAATCGGGCCGCTTTCTCGGGTGGGGTCTTGTTTCATCTGCATCCCCAACCTTTTCAGGTGCAGATGTGGCGAAGAATAGGAAAAAGGAAAAAAAAAAAATGGAAAACGCCTGATAAATTTTTCCCGTTAATTCTGGCCGGTCCAAAAACTCTGCTCCCAGAGGTGACGGCGAGGAGGGTCGCTCGGAGCGCACGTGCGGCTGCTGGCCTCAGTCCGGCCGCTTTCAGCCTCGTTTGGCGCCTTTTCTCCTCCCGTCGAAATTCGTCAGTCCAGCCTGGCACAACTCTGAGTCGGCTGAGAAAGAGCTGGAAAGAAGTGAGGGGTTTTTATTCATAAATTGGTTTAGGGTCAGATTTCCAGATCTGCACGCTGGCACAAAAAAAAAAAAAGAGGCAAAACGGTCAACTGACCCCCTCCCCACCCCGCCCCCGCTGAACATTATTGAAGCCCCGGGCGGGAACAGAGGGTGATTGCGCCCGGACTGAGGCGAATTGCCTGCTTGAGAGAAAAGCGCGGGAGGAGAAATCGGAATCCTTTTTGCTAAGGGAGGAAGGGCAACATCCCTCCTTCCTCAAGAAAAAGGAGGCCCCAAGCATGATTTTTATCCCCCTCGTCCCAGTTTCAGCTCCCCGAAGCAGAATCCCTGTCACAAACCTGGGATACCCCCACCCCCGCCCAATTCATCGATGGCCACGCTTTAGCTCAGGCCAAGCAGGCGTTGGGAACGGCGCGTCAGGGAAAAGGCGACCTTTTCACAGTTTGACCAGGAAGGCTAAAAAGATAGGAAATTTAGCCCAACTCGGCGTGCAGGAAAGGCTTCCGAGGCTCCCGGGTAGCCCCTGCCCAGCTGCTAGGGGCTTAGATGGCCCCGCCGCCACCACGCACAACGGCACAGCCCTGAGCTTGTTCGCCCCATTCTTCCTTCCCTTTACCCCGCTGCCTCCTGCCCTTCTCCCGGAGCGCCAGCTTGCCCTCCGAAACTTTCTCCGGGCTGAGGTGCCTTTGCCTTAAACTCCAGAGTCGCCGCTGCCACGCCTCCCCTCCCCGCCTTCCCGCCACGAGACTCGCCAGGATCCAGCGTTCCTCCTCCCGCAAGTCCCACTCCTTTCTCGCTCTCCCCCCCCCTTAGTTTAACCGGGGAGGGGCGCTTGCGCACTGCTGTGCTTTTCTCCCATCCCTTTGGCCCGTGGAGCTTTCCCGAGATTGTTGCAGGGTAAGTAATGTATTAAATAGTCCAGATCACACACAGCCCAGCTTTTCGTCCACAATAAACACCCCCGGCCTTCTTTGTGAACTCAAACAAACCTGTCTGTTGCCTAATTAGCCGCGAAAGGTAAGCGATTGGGGCTTGCCGGCCCCACCATTACAGCATCTCGCTTGGTCGCTGGCTGGCTGGCTGGACCTCCCTCGGGTCTTCGGTCTCTGGTGGGGTCCTGATTCTGGAAAGAAGCGGGCAGGGTGGCCCGAGCGGGATGGGATGTGTTGCTGCGTTGGGGAAGGGAAAGGGGAGAGAGAGAGAGCAAGAGAAAACTGCGCTTCCTTTCTGGTCCTCCAATTAGGCTAGAGGGCAGATTGATCGGGCACAGCCGCGTGCCTGATGCTGCTGCCAATTTGATTTGATCCCCAATTGACGCGAAACAGGCACAAACAGCTCCAAGGATGGAGGGGGTGACCTAGACGCGTCCTTTCCTTTCCCCTAGTTATTTTTTGTCGCTTTACGTCTCCTGTGGTGTCCTCAGTAACTTTGGAAGGAAACTCTGCATGTGTCTATTGGAAGATAGAAAGTTGAAGTGAGGATTGTTTGTGCTTGTATCCCTGGTGGGAACAAGAACAGGAAAGGGGCACTGCGTAACGATTGGGGAAGTAATTTTATTGAAAGAGGTGACTTTGTCTTCCATCCAAATATTGAAATCAGACCGAAACGACTTCGACCGGTCTGGAAATGGAAAGATCTCTGAACTGGGAAAGGGGAGGTGTAGAGACGGTGAAAGCAATTAAAACTCCTCCTCTCGGATTAACAACCAAAAATTGATCGATCTGCCAGGAATACTGTTGATTTATGAAAGGTGCTTATTTCCTTGGTATGGAGAATTTTATGTTCTCTAGGTGAAACTGAGTTCACCCAGCTCTAGAGTAGATTGATGTTTTAATAAAAATAAATAAAGAGAAAAGGCTTGCCTGGTCTTTGGGGACATCAAGTCTGAAATCGCGGAGTTAGATTAACAAATCAAACAGTATTATCTTTACATTTCCTACCTTTTAATCGAATGTCTTTAAAAATGACAACCCGTTTATTATCTGGAAAGTGAGGAACGGTGGTTTCTTTCCTTTTATTTATTTATTTATTTATTTATTGTGACGGCGCTTTCCAAAGTTCAAATAACAAAGCAATCAATGTTTCATAAGCAAAATGGCACAGAGAAATAACCGAGTAATTTTGATAAGTGACTTAAACAGCAATCAAGACCTAAAGAATCTAACACGAACCAAGGCCGCGGATTTGAAGCGCCGAATGTCCTGTAGGTGGCAGACTATACCCGCTGTTTAGTTCTCACGAAGTCTTCACACAACCACACACACACCCTTTTTTTTTTTTTTAAAGCCAGAAGGACAATTTTGTTGGGGAGGGGACAATCCCAGCACTTGTTTATCTAAGGTAATCTATGTTTATTTCTCAGAGCCCTTCTATATATGCTTTTGGAAAAAAAACAGAACAAAATGCAATCTTTATTTTTCAGGAAAAGGAATCGAGTTAGAATTCAGCCGATCGATTTGCAATCAAGGTGTCAAAAGGGAGGGAGGCTGCAGGGACGGGTTAAAAACTCACTTGCAAAGGGATAGCTCGATCCCGGGTAACATACGCAAATGTACAAACTATAGTCGTACTGAGGGAAGTTCAAGCATTCCCAGTAAATCACCTTGCGGGGGAGTTGGTGCTTCCCTCCGCAGTGTAAGCCAAAGCATGCTGAAGTGCGCGGGTTGCCGCAGCGGAAAAAGCTACAGAAGGACGCGCGGAGGGCCGGTTCGTCTCTTTCTCCCCCAACACGCACCGCTTGGCCTCCCTTCCCCGCCCGCTTTGCAATGTAAATTTCAGCGGGACAAATTGCTTATTAATAGTCTAGAAGAGAAGCCGGTTTCTTTCTTTCGTCTTTCCTTTTTCTGTTTTTATTTCTGCATGGCCCCCAGCTATGCTCTGGGCAGCCCAACCGCCCAGCAGCTCTCTCTTCATTTCAATATCCGAAAGAAAATGCAAATCACCCGCGCGGAGCACACGCTTGTCCGCTTCATCCTCTCTCTCTCTCTCTCTCTCTCTCTCCCCCCCCCCCGCTTTCTCCCTTTCTCCCCCTAAGTGAAGTTAGCAACAGCTTTAAACGATTCCATTAATGTAGTGGTATGATATGCATGTAGTGCACGAGCATTTTTTTTTTTAACGCGCTCCTGCTCTTTAGGGCCAAAGATTTTGATCATTTCTGCCCGCCTGCCATTCCTGGACGGAGGATCAAAACTCCCAAGCCGCACAAACCCATAAGAAAGTGTATAAGCTTGTCTAGGAAATTATATCAATTTCTTTGCTTTGCTTTCAAGGTGTTTAAGGGAGAGCACATTTTGAGGGCTCCAAAACACCCCGGCCGTTAAAAGAGGCGGAAGAAGACCCCTGTCTTCTTTCCGAAGGCAGCGGGAAAGGAAGAGAAATTAGTTCTGGCCTTGGATTAAATGAGGGTGGCCTTCTTCAGCATTGCTGAATTACTGGAGGATCGTCTGTCCAAAGGTCCGTTTCCTTTCCGCCCCTTGGGAAAGAAACTGCACCAGCGTAGCCAGCCCAGACCTCCGGAGGATTTTATAACCACGACAGTGCTGGGGAAAGCAAGAGGTTCCCCAAAGGCACCGGCCGTGTTGCTCATCCTCCAAGGGCGCCTCTCAGGAGGTGTGGCCGGGGTTCGGCAAAGCTGCGATCCCTGATGAGGCAGAGAAGGGAAGGGTGCTGGGTTTAAGGGCGCCGCTTGGAGCAGGAAAGAGTTAAGGTCCCTATTATGCAGGCGCGGTGCTCGCAGGAAATCTGCGTTTTCTAACTGCCGCGTGATAATCACTTAAAAAGTGAGAAGTTTGGAGACACCTTTCTTGATTGTACCTTTGACAATACTTTAGGTTTTACAGTTCATTTGCATTTTGTTCGCGACGCACATGGAAGCCTCGAGTGGAGGGTTGAATTTTATTAGGACATCTGGACTGACAATATCAAATTCGACAACGGCGTCCAAAGCATGCTAAAATTGCAGAGTTAATTAGAACGAAGTATGTTTAATTAAAGCCAATTATAATGTCTGAAATGGCCGGGATCGATCCTTGCTGGTACAGTTTGAGTCGGGGGAAGATGCGAAAAGTGGGGTGACGACGATCAAGTCGCCTTGCCAACTTCCCACTTGTAAAAAAAGAAAAGAAAAAAGGCGCTTGTTGGATGGTTCGCGAAAGATTGGGGTGCCTAGTTACAGGGAAGCCCCGACAACAATAGAGGAGAAGGAAGAAAAGCCGGCCGAGTCCGCGGCGAGGTCTTTCTCACAGCCCAAGAGGGATGCTCTGCTGCCCAGGCCGAAAAGGCTGTAAAACTTCCTCTCCCGCCCGCCCGCCCCCGCCGCCAGCCCGCCAGCCTTCATTCTACTCGGGATCTTGGCTTGCTCTTTTACCGCCATCAGACCTCCCTTCATTTCTCGCAATGGGAAAAATATGTCCTCCCAACTGAACTCGCTTTGGACTGATCCGCTTTTGCTGCCTTTGAAGGAACGCTTGCCGTCTGACCTGGCCTCCACCCCACCCTACCCCATCCCACCCCTGCCCCCCCACCCGCCTTCAAATCTTTTCCGGACACGCACCGCTTCTGTTCCACCTTCCCAAATGAAGACGTTTGAAGCCCCCTGGCCCATTAGGACACATTTTGTCGCGTTTCTTCCGGTTGAACGCTCTCTCTAATTTTAGACTCACAGGGTACCACTAGCATTTCCCTGAAATCCTGCCGTTTTCCCAAACTCACTCCCTGGCTTAAATCAAAAGTCCCCTAACTCCACACTAAGCCATATTCGGTCCTCTTTGACCCTCCACGAACGCATTGTTCACATGTGCGAAGCCCATTGCATTTTTAAAATATGACTTTATCTTGATGCTCGGAGGGCAATGTTAATGTTTCTCTTCCCAGGCATATGCTCTATTGCTCTAGTTCTGGAGAAGTGAGCAGGGGAGCAGCAGAAAACACTTGTTAATGTTGCATCTTCTAAAAATGTCCCGTTTATTCAGTTTCCTTCATAAGAAACGCCAAAAACAGTTTTCACGGGAAGGAAACTATTGGTTTGTTTGACAGAAAGAGTAAAAAGGAGCCTTCTATTTCGTAAACTCTCAATATACAGTGCGAAGGAGAAAGAGAAAGCGAGAAAGATGCTACTTTTCTGTCCCCCCCCCCTTACTTACGATCTCCCTTATTTACTCTGAAAATCTCTTCTCCCACCCAAGGAGGCGCTGTTCGTCAAACTTCCTCGCCGCCGCTCAACTCAGAGGCGCTCGAATTTTTTACTCTGAGAAATCAATCTTTTTATTCAGGGCGGCTGGGTGTGCGCGCGTTTGTATATTTCACAAAATTCATCTGGTGGGACCTTTCTTTTCCTCTGCGTTTGCCCCCCCCCATTTTTTTCCTCCCATGCCGTCCAGTCTTAACAACTGAAACAAAACCAAAAGAAAACGAGGATGTCTTAAATCCCACACAGAAACTCACTCTCACCTTCAACCTCGTTACTACAAAAGTACTTTTAGAAACACCAGGGAGAAAAGATTCGTTTTTCTACGTGGACATATAAAAGGCACCCTATTTCGTTTCTTCTGGTTGCTGTTATTCTTGCCGTGGTTCATACTTTCCCTTTGTTATTATCTTTTTGTTAGTAAAACAAACAAACAAGCCGTCCACTTTGAAGGTGAAAGAATCTGGCTTGATGAGGGTAATTTGAAAGGCGAAATTGAGCTGGGCTGCCGTTTACACGGGGCTGCCAGGGCTCCCGTTCTTGAGCTTGAAGCCAACTTCGGACCGGCACAGGAGCCTGTGCCTTTCTAGAAGCGAGAAAGTGTAACCGGTTGTCGTTTAATCCCTTGGCCACTGTGGTCTATGGTGTTGGCGCTGGTGGAGTCTGTTTGGGAAGGAAAGGTGGCCGACCGCTTTGGAAAAGGCGTCCAAGCAGGGCGCGGAGGGCGACTCCAACGCTTTCCGCTTTGGGTTCCCTAGGCAGGAGCGCCGCTCATTTGGCCAGGCTTTGCGAACGGGGGCCGCAAGACAACCTCTGCTCTGAGCTGCTGCGCGTCTAGCGGAAAGCCAGGGGAGGTTTGGACTCGGATGTTGTGGAATTAACTCCCCGGACCTTTTAAAGGTCTCCATCGCCAGCTTCAGCTCCCCTGGACCGCGGCTCGGCGATTTCTGCCAAAGAGAACCCCTTAGATAGCGCCCACGCGGTAGATTCCCGTTTACCTAAGGCGTTAGCAGCAAGGCAGAGTCTGGGGGTCAGGACATCCAAAGGGCATTTTGCCGTTCGGTTCAATGAAATCACAGCCTGCGATTTCTCTCTCGTTTTTTGTATGTGTATGCGTGTGTGCGTGTCAGTGAATCTCTGTGTGTATGCGTGTGGGGGGGGGCGCATATGAATGGGTGGATGTGCATTTGTGTATACACATAGTATCACACATGCATCACACTTCTAATTTTATCTCTCCGGGCCACTTTTATCATTCCAAACTCTTTGGCAAGTGCCAGATTTTAAATAAATAAGTAAAATGCGCCGGTCCTTTAGAAGCCAGCGAAAGGGAGGTGGGTGGGGGAGGTTGGCGAGATTTGTTTCGGCGAAACCCTGCATAAATCATTTCAAGTGCAACGGAGCATGTTTGTTCATCAAAGAGTCCGAGAATAACCTAAAACTGAAACAGGGGTTTTGGCTCGCTCGTTCCAATTCTTTCTTTGGCCACCTGAAGAAGACAGCACCAGAAACCATTAATATTAAGAGCGGACGGGGATGAAATTAGGCTTATGTGTGTGACTACCGGGCGTAGAATCATTTTTCCTCCTCCAAACTGAACTTTTTTGCTTCTCCAAAGTTGCTTTAGCAAAAAAAGGAAGCATACAAGTGTTGCGGGAAGTGTGTGTGTGTGTCTGTGTGTAAGCTTCAATAAGCAGAAAAGAAGACACAACGCAGAACTGAGCATCAGGCAGAATATATAAGGAATTGCACATGGGACGTGTTAAAGATTTTGAACAACTGAAGTGTAACAGTTCTGTTTGATTCAGGTGGGTGGCATAAGAAAAGTATTTGACATAATAGTCCCAGTATTATCTCGAAAATCTGTGTGTGGAGAGAGAGAGAGGAGAGGGAAGGAGAGAAGCAGGGAGGGGGGAGAGAGAGAGAGAGAGAGAGAGAGAGAGAAAGAGAAAGAAAAGAGAGAAACCTTTCCCAAACTTGAGAAATGAATCTATCAGCCTGAATCAGTGGGATTTTGTACGGTCTAAGACTATGGATCATTATGGCCGTGGTTTGTCAGAGAAAACAGAAAAGAAAGTAGAGAGAGGGTGGTGTGTGTGATTTATGGCGCAACGTGCTATTTCTTTTCTCTCTGGCCTTTTAACAGAGGGGACTATACAATGAAACAGGTTGAATGGCTGGTTCGGATGTGTCCGCTGTTTCCCCCCCCCCCCTTGCCCCATTGGGAAGGAGCTTATATGGTGGCTGACGCCAAGGAAGGGCTCTGTCCCTTTAAGGTCGCGGCATGCTCTGGTATGATGTTTAGAAGGACAGCTGGGCAATGGCCATCTGACTGACTTCGGCTTGACATCTGGGAGCCCACTGGTGTGTGGCACGCGAATCGCTTGATGTCGCTATTTAAATGCAAATTTGTGGGGGATCATTGAAGCCTCACCCCGTAAATTCACACAAAAGGAACACTTCACCCACTCCAAGAAGGAGGAGGGCTGCGACTTCGGGAGGTCTTAGTGGCAATATGCAAATCTCATTCAGATCCACCGCACCTTCTGCCTGACCAAGTTTGCTAAGGTCAAGTCTTTGGGGAGGGCGAGAGGGAGGGGGAGAGGGAGAAATGTGCGGGGAAGGGGCTGATTGGCGGTAGCTGGCTTCTACCCGAGCCAGGCTTGCACCAGCTCAGCTGAAGCTTCCAGCTCTCTTGGCTTCCACCTTTGAACTGGCGAGAGACGCTTCTATAATAGGAAAGGCAAGACCGCTCCTGTGTCGAAGTAGGCCTGACTGGCCCATCGCGAGTCGCAAAAGTTTTTAAAACCCTCAACAAGTTTCGTCCCACGCCTTTCCCCCCCCCCTTCCAGGAGAAAACACAATGCTTGCTTTTTTTCACCCCCTGAACGCCTCCTGGTCCCTGTGAACTTCACCTTAACAGCAGGGCTTACAGGCGACTTTGTTTCCGTCTTCCTCTTCCTCTTTCCATCCTTCCCACTCTAGGAGAAGAAAGGCCGCGTCTTTCTCGGAACACACTGATTTCCCCGAAGTATTATTAAAAACAATCTTCCTCTCATACTAAGTAGCCCTTTCAACAGGAGGCAGAAATCCCCCGCCCCTCCCCCCATGCCCGGGGCAAAGGCGAGGTGTTTGCGCCCTACCCCTTTGGTGGGATAGAAAACCTGGGTTTAGTAAAGAAGGTGCTTAAAACAAACAAGTCCTTGGAGTCGAAGTCACACTTCTGATCTAAACCCGGGCAGTCGTTTCTTTCTTTCTTTCTTTCTTTCTTTCTTTCTTTCTTTCTTTCTTTCTTTCTTTCTTTCTTTCAACACGGCTTGTAGTCAAAAAGGAAAAAAGAGGAAAGAGGAAAGAAAAGCAAAGTCGGTGAACGATAAAGACCGTATTTTCCACGCTTTAGGTTCAGGACCACATGATCTAGAAAATGAGCTGAAATAGATTCAGCCTCAGAGTCTAATGTGAAGAGCAGCTGACTCCCTATTTCTGGCCAGATGGCTTCTGAACACAGATTTGCATTCATTTTCGCTTAATATCGTCCAAAATAGCGGGGCAGCTGCATTTGTTGTCAAAAAGGTTTAAAAGTCTCCCCTTTTTTTTTTCCTCGGGCAGGATCGTTACCTTATGTGATGGGGGCTTATGCAACTTTCACTCCCTCCCCCAGCCTCCCTCTCCCCTTTTAGTCAACAGTATCAGATTTAAAAGGATTTGCTTTAAAACCTTCTAATTTGGTAATCAGATTTAAATCGCCTTGGCATGTGTAATCTGAATTAAAGATACTGTACAGTAAACGGTCTGAAGCGTGGTGACATTCTGAACCTGGACTAGAAGTAACTTCAGCAGCGGTCCTCTCCCCCCCCCCAAAAAAAGGGGTAACCGTGCAATCTTTGCTCCAGGCTAGGGGAAAAAAATACTTTAAAAGAAGAGCGGGGTGGGGGTGGGGTGGGATGGAGACCAGGCAAAGAAACCAGACAGCCGTTATTTGTGAATAATGACTGCAGCAAACTTTACCGTCTCAAACTGCTGTGTAAAATCCACACCACAGAATGAGAAAGAAAGCGGTCCTATTTTTCCTGCACCGACCTGTTTTGTAACTTCAGTTTTGCCTGCAACCGCAGCCCAGCAGAACTGTGACATCTGCCAGTATATCCCAATAATAACACTTGGATATGATTATGAAGACAGGATTTTCCCCTCTAATTTTTCATGAATAGTTCCTATACACTTTGATTTAGCATTATTAACATTCTATAGACAGTGGCATCTTTAATATGTGGCGATCGCTTCTAAAGACTAATCTCATTACCCTCAAATAGTCATAAAATATGATTTTATTATACTTACGTATTTAATTAGACGGCCAACAATGTAATGGATTTTGAGATCGGGTAGAGCAACAGCTTTGATAATTCACTTATCTTTAGCAATAGTCATTAACCCTCAACACCAGAAAATAGATTGCTTTCTAACACATCTTTTCACCCCCAGCCCCACCCTTGGAGGATGGATGGGGGAGGTGTCTCCTGGTAACACAAATCGGACTTCGATTTTCACCGATTAATTAAAATATTAACATACATATCCTGCCAAACCAGTTCCTAACCCATCCGAGATGGGAATGCTTTTATTCAATA